>NW_028327173.1:137933688-139380563 GCF_987537825.1 Furipterus horrens | reverse complement strand
TTCGAGCCGAGCCATTCGCAGACTGTCTTCTCTTCCCTCATCTTGATATTCTCCCGAGACATTGCTTTCTGTGCATCTAGTTCCCAGAAAGGATACAGATATAAGAATTCCAGATATTTGGGTACATGGGAGACCCATCAGAGAAACAAGAAACGCATAATAGAGGGTGTCTGATGGACAAGGAGATTACGGTGCACTCCTTTCACTTAATACGGTGGTGCTTTTTGTGGTGGCAGGAAGATGCCACAAAGGCGCAGTAGGCGCTAAGGAAATAACACATGATCTTTGCCGTCTAAAGCTAAGTCTAGCGAGGCAGACAAATAAAGTCAATAGCTGTGTATGTACAGTGGGATAACGTTAATTTCTGTGATAGAAATATTTGTCGAGTGATTTGGGGCTATCTAAATCAGTTTAGAAGCGGCGCTCAGGGAAAACTTACAGGAAATTATACTTTGAATTGACTTTTTCTGCTTACTTACCGTTATAAAAATTTAATTAAACTGCAGAGCTTGTGATACGGTTTAACGGATTTTGATAAATGCATACATCCATGTAAATACCACCCCAATCAAGATGTAAATCTGTGCTCCTTTACACCAATACCCCACCCCCTCCCGCCACCTCAGAGGCAACCAGATGAATTGCCTTTGGTCTAGACATTTATAATAGGAGGAAGGGGAGGAAAGGCAATTTCATGGAGGGAAAAGTGTGCAAAGGAATGGACATTTGAGAAATCCTTTTTTTTTAAAATGCGGTGTTAAAATCCAGGAAAGAAAGTGAGAAGAGATATGCCACAGTTTTGTCCTTTCTTAATTTAGAGCCCCAAACCCTAAATTTGCTTTTTTGTAATTAATGCCTCTATCTTAAAAAATCCATGGATAGGTGGCAAGAAGGAAAAAGATGTGTTGGGGAGGAAACATTTAATCTTTAAGATATAGATTTACATATATTTTTGGTATGAAATACAATTTTTTAGAAAAAGAACTCTTGTTTTCACTTTTTATAAATCTTGTTCATATAACTAGTAAACAGGAACTAAAATTTTATTTAACTAGGAAAGGTCTTGTAACTGTTTCTTACTGCAAAATAGTCATAGATGAGAACATTGAGAAAAATTAGATTCATGCAACCCCAAGAAGTGAACAAATTCTGCTGAATAGGAGTTAGGCCCTCTGACCACGGCCTGCATTTTCATTTTTACAAGACCACAAAGTTTGTGAGAAATCTGTAAGCTTGTGTATAATTAATTGTGCCCTTTAAGTTTCATCATGTAAATGTAAAACATGACCACTGACCTTACACAATTTTAAGCAAGCTAAACCCTCTATTTAGATAGGCAAAGAAAGGCATTCATGGCAGATATGCTTGGTTCAGGGGTGAGTCATCGAGAAGCCTCACAATGTTATTCCAAGGAGAGGTGAACATGTATGATACAACTGCCCAGGGTGAAGAAGATAATAGGATTGTGGGAAAAAAACGGGTCACATATTAACCTGACAAGCTCAGGGGAGGCCTGCAAGGCAGCCTTACAAACTCAGAGACTTAAAGTTACCACAAAAGATGGTCTAAAATTAAAATTTATTAACTAAAAGCAGTTCGTGGTGGGTAGTCATGTTCTAAGCTAGTATCCAGTATTTTTCCCTAACAAAAGTCAATCTTTACCTTAACTAAGCCTGTCTATTGTCTTTTTGCATCTAGGATAAGATGCCTTTGGAATATCAGGATAACTTGTTCCCAAACCCCTTGGGTACAAGCTAAGGCCACAAACTCCCTCATTGTTAATGTTATCATGTTAATTGTTGACTATGTATCTATCATTTTACCTTTTATCCAATTCCAGAGGTTTCCCTGTTTTGCTTTCCCTGTGTCCCTAATCTATCACCAATGGACTTCATGTAACCCCCTTATGGCTCCTTCTTTGATTCTAATGTATGAAAGAAGATGCTAAAAAAATAAATAAATACATAAGATGCTAAACCGCCATTCTTCAGAGCATTTCTCAATCCATTGAAATATTGCTTTCTGGCAATTGTCAGTTTGGTTCAAATAAACTCACCAAAAATTCTCTCCAGGTTTGAATATTTCTTACCTTGACAGAATCTTCTCTGGCTTGACAAGAGCTGCCTCTCTCAGTACTTTCTTGGTGTTCAGTCCTCAGTCTCTGTACACCAGACAATACCCTTCATGCACCCCCAAAACTATAAGACTTTGTTTGAACTGACTGCTCTGCCTGCAAGAATTAAGAATTGGATCTCTGTACCCCATTTGTCTACCGAGGCATTTCCCTGGAGGAAATCTCCAAGGTGATGAGCATGGTAATCTCTTTAGACCTACAGACAGACACCATAATTCTTGAGGAAAGGTGAAGGTGTCTGATTGTTACTGTAGACAGGAAGGGAGTACCAGGGAATAACTGTATAAGAACCGCCCCCCCCCCCTACATCACCATTACCACCATCAAAACAAACCCCATCCTCCTTGCTTCTTTTCCCCTTGTCCATCCCTTCTCTTATTCCTCAGGACAGCCTCTGCTACTCCTTCTGTCACACTTTGCCTCTTCTGCCACATGTCCTCCCCCACTCTTCTCTGACACTCTTCCTGCCACCCCTCCCCTATGCACTTGTCACTCTCACTAATTTTTTGGTCATTCTACCACGCATACATACCTAAAATAATCCTAATGCAATCAATATATCTGTCAAATTCTACCTCCATTCTGATCACTCCTTTTCATTGCCCTTATTGTGCTTTCATATTGTTTTGTAAACGTTGACTAATAGAATCAATGCATCAGCATAGCATTATCTTTTTTGTTCTATCAATTAAACTGTGAATTACTAAGTGGCTGTTTATCCTTTAATTAATAGACCTTTTATAATCCTGGCTGGTTTGGCTCAGTGGATTGAGCGTCGGCCTGCGAGCCAAGTGTCGCTGGTTCGATCTTCCAGTCAGGGCACATCAGAGAAGGAAAACTCTGACTCCAAAAAACCTCCGCTGCCTTGCGGCATACCTCTTCAGGGGAAAGGCTAAGGGAGTAAACCCCGACAGAAAATCCGGAGCCGGAGTCCCGAAGGCGGTTTGACGTTGTAGTCAACACCGGCAACTCCTGCGGCGCACCTGAAGCCAAGCTGTATTGACTCCGTCTTTCCCTTGGACCCTTCAGCTGCGAAGAGAGGGGGGGTCTGCTGCATGGGCAACAGCAGACCCTCCATATCACCCTGCCCAGGCTCTGTAGCTTCAGCTTCACTGGAGAGGACACTCCAGCGTCATCGCAAGATGTCGATTCAACACGGGAGGAGACAGATACCGTGTCACTCCCGAGTCGGACTGCACAGCCATTCTCGGCGGTGCAGATAGACTCTTAAGAAGCTACACCATCGTCTCTCGAGACGGACGGCTGCCGAATAGACCTTTTATATTAGGGCAGTCCATTTTTATGTGATCCCCACCCCCACACTAATTCATATGTTGAAGCCTTAATCCCCAATGTGATAGTCTTTGGAGGTGGGGTCATTGAGAGGGTGGAATGTTCATGAATGGGATTACATCCCTTATAAGAAAAGATGTGAAATTTTCTCTTGGCCATGTGAGATACAAAAGGCTGCTGTCTATACCCCAGGAAGCAGGCTCTCATCAGACACTGAATCTGCTGGCACCTTGGATCTTCACCTTCCAGTTTCCAAAACTGTGAGAAATGAATGTTTGGTTTAAGCCACCAGGTCCCTGGTATTTTTATTATAGCAGCCTGAACTGACCAAGGCAAGCAGTTTTAGGTATACAGCAAAACTGAGTGGAAAGCACAGAGAGTTCCTGCATGTTCTCTCTCCTACCTCCCTTCCACACAGCCGCCCTACCATCAACATCTGCACTAGTCTCATATATTTGTTACAGTGAATGAACCAACATTGACAAATCATCATCGACTAAAGTCCAGAGTTTATATTATGGTTTATTCTTTGTGTTGTGCATTCCATGAGTTTTGACAAAATGTATAAAGATGTATATCCATTACTATAAGTCTCATACAGGATAGTTTCACTGCCTTAAAAATCCTCTGTGCTCTCCCAATACATTCCTTTCTCCCCTCTACCCTCACTCCCTACTAACACTGATCTTATTGTCTCTATAGTTTCGCTTTTTTCCAGAATGTCACATATTTGGAATCATATAGTATGTAGCCTTTACAAATTGGCTTCTTTTACTTAGTAATATGCATTTCAAGTTTTTTCATATCATTTTGTGACTTGACATCTTTTCTTACTCCTGAATAATATTCCATTGTATGGATGTTTCACAGTTTATTTATCTATTCACTTATTGAAGGACATCTTTATTGTTGTAGGTTTTGGCAATTATAAAGCTCCTATAAACATTAATGGGCAGGGTTTTGTGTGGACACAAGTTTTCAACTCATTTGGATAAGCACCTACGAAAGTAATTCTTGGATTGTATGGTAATATTATTTTTAGTTTTGAAAGAAACTACCAAAATGTCTTCCATAGTGGCACAGGTATTTCTAAACTTCATCTTGTATGGTTAAAACACCGTTGCTGTTTTATAATGTAATTTATACATGTGGCATATTTTTTAAAAGTACATAAAAATATGAAGAATACAAATCACCCACAGATAAACAGTTTTTGCCATATTTTATTTTTTCATACATAAATAATAAATTTCTAAAAATACAAATAGTTAAATACAATGTCTTTTTAAGGTATCTGATTTTTGATGCCTACCTTCCCTCCAGAAAGTAGTGACATGCTACAAGAATATCCTTCTCACTACAACCTTGTTAGCATTAAATATTAATTAATATTTTCTAATTCGGGGGTGAAACAATCTCTCCTTGTTTTAATGAGTATTTATTTCTTATTAATGAAGAAGCATTTTCACATCTAGCCTATTACATTGTTTATTCTCTGTATTGCTTGTTTACCTCCTTTCCAAGGGCAGGCCTTTCTATAGTGTTTCTCTTTAAACTCTTCATTCCCCAGTATGAATTATTCCCAATAATTAAAAAATGTGTGGATGGAGGAAGGGTTGAAGGGTGTTACTCAATATTCATCAACACTAGCTGATTTCTTAAAGATTAAGAGTCAACATTCAAACCTAAAATCAAAAGCCATTAATTAATATCTCCAAACCACATCTGTATGATCACAAAGAGGCCATGCAAAATTAAGTTTCATGGTCGGTAAAAAGCTGTTCACTTGTTGCCTGAGAATAGAATTACAATAAATATTTCATGGTCATTCAGTGAGAAGAATAAAGGCTTCTGGAAGTTGAGTAGAGGACTGCTGCAAAAACCCTCATGCAATCAAACCAGTGGCCTAAGAATATCAGCAGTCAACCATCTCTACAGTCCTTGCTCTACCAGCTGAGCTATTGAAGGGCATAAAAGCTAATACTTAGTGTATATATTTTGTATATAGTTACAGATAGTGAGAGGGCTGGTTTCTTTGTATTAGAGCCTTGAACTCAGATTGGAGCTCAAAAAACTTCCAGAATATATGCACTCCTATGTTAAGTGCATCATTATTTATAATAGCCAAGATCTAGAAAGAGCTCAAGTGCCCATCAGTAGATGAATAGATAAAAAAGTTATGGTACCTTATATGACGGAATACTATGCTGCTGTAAAAAAAGGGGGGTGGTGGTGGATTTTACCTTTTGCAACAGCATGGATGGACCTGAAGAGTATTATGCTAAGTGAAATAAGCCAGTCAGTGAAAGACATATACCATAAGATCTCACTTATATGTGAAATCTAATGAACAAAATAAACGGATGAAAATAGAAACAGAGGTATGGATACATGGAACAGACTGACAGTTTTCAGAGGGGAGGGGGGGACAGGAGACTGGGTGAAAGCAGGTGAAGGGATTAGCCAAAGAACATGTATGCATAACCCATAGACACAGACAATAGTGTGGTGACGGACAGAGGGAAGGGGGTTGAGGGCTGGGTGGAAGTGAGCAAAGTGGGGATGGGGAATGGGGACATCTGTTATAGTGTTAACAATGAAAATAAAGTTAAAAAATTAAATTTCCAGAGTAAAAACTATAGTAAATCAAATCCTGGAAGCAACCTGGGGCACAGGACATGCAGTCTGAGGAAGTAAGGATGGAAACAGAGCAGAAACCACCCAGCTTGGATCATCATATCTGTGTAGCTTCTGGACAAGGCTGCCCCAGAGTAATCTTTGAACCAGGTCTTGCTCCAGGAGCACAGGAAGAACTGGGATGCCAGGCTGCAAAGCAGGAAAGTGCTTAGGACTCCACGCTCCCGTGGCCACCCGGGGGTCATGGCTATCAGTTGGCCTAAGTTAATTTGATCTCTTTTGCAGAGTTGTAACTCCACCAAACCGCAGAGTCCTCTCACAGATATCTGAGTAATCTAGTTTCTTTCCTATTTACTGAAGGGCACAAACACCTCCCTTCTTTACCAAGATCAAAAGAGCCTCGGTTCTATGATCGTCCATCCTAAATCCCCAGGACCTGATTTCAATGGAAAGATCACACAGTGCTTCCTTTCTCCAAGACTGTTTGAACTCGTGGACCAGAACAGACACTATTCTCTTTGTAAATTTGGGGAGAAACAAGCAACCACCTAAGGTTCCAGCAAGATTTGAATTTGCGTTCCCTGACTTACAAGATCAATGCCCACCCCAGACAGAACTATTGAACACTCCACGAGTTGCTGCAGAAAATTGAATCCATTTATTTTTAAAACTTCATTCAAACAGCATCGATGTAAAAGTACAATTTAGCAAATTATTAAAAATTAAAAGAAATTTGTTTTGAAAGAAGTACTGCTTTATACATGAGAAAGAAATGTTCTTGACCAAGCCCATACTGCAATGTAAGTCACTGGAAGGGTAGCACCTGCAGAACAGTCTTCAGCCTCAGGCCTGATAAGTCGCTGAACTCAGGCAACACCAGCACTGGGAGCGAAGTCTTGGAGTAAACAGACAGAGAGCGGGTGACTTACAGATGAGGAGGATGCGGATACATGGTATCAGTGTCATTGTCACCAGTCAGCTTGAACTCATAAACATGCTCCAGCTGTAGAAGACTGAGATTGGGGTTGTTTTATGTTTTGTCTTGTTTTGTTTTGTTTTTATAGGTAGGCGGCTTTTTCCAAGCACAGGAGGTATTTCTCGGGCCCTCAGAATCTGGGGGCCAAGACAGTGAGCGCGTGAAGGCATCCAAGACCTCCCTTCGGCTTTTCAGCAGAGTCAGGGTCAGTCATAGCCAATCTGGGTTTGAGATTGCTCCACGTTTCCTGAAGCAGAAACTGACTAGAAGGGGACTGACCTTTCCTTGGTCTTTTAACGCACTTTGCTAACAACTCAGAGTCTGGGGTATAGCTTCCTCTCTCTGGGCCTCTGGGTTCTTCTAAATGCCCAACTTGAAGTCCAGAACAAACAGAGTGGGAACACATAGGTGACTTGGGAAGGGATCATTCCTCTTCCCCTTTTCTCTCCTTGGGTCTCAGTCCTCCCAGGAGTCTGGTGCCTAAGTCAGGGAGACTTAGCCATTCATTCAACAGCTCTTTACGGAGTTTATCTCCTGTGGCAGGGCAGACAATGTGACCAAGGCAAATAAGCCACAGCCCAAGAGTTTTGTTCCCCAAGCAGAAGGGACTGCAGGGTAAAGAAAATGCCCACGCTTCTCATTCCACCCCCCACCCACTGAGTGATAGAGAAGTGGGCCAGTGAAGGCTTCTAGAGAAGAGGGTGTTGGAAGCTGGCAGCTCTTCTTTGATGCTATCTTCTGGGGGCCTAGAAGGGTGCTCTATATCTAGACCTACAACACAAAGTTCACTCAATAAAGCTAGGGGGGAAAAAACAGCAAAAGCATTATGAGCTAGCAGAGCAAAATGGGCTAAGGCAGTGGTTCTAGGATCTGACTTCAGCAGGGACATAGTACAGTTATCTTCCCCTGTGGCTCTAGTGGATAACCTTTGCCTTTGATGAAGTCAATAGCTCTTATCTTCCCTTGGTGGTCTAACACCAAGCCGCCCATGATGGTTCTGGTCCTAACCCTGTAAGCACCCAGACGCTATCAGAAGGATCCAAAACAGACCTGCAACTCAGCCTGAATCCTTATTGAAGATTTCTAGCTCTGGAACGCTGTGCCTTAGGTTCCTTCAAATCCACATGTTGATGCTGTTGAGAACTGGAGAAAAATTATTGGGTTTAAGAGAAGAATAAAAAAATAGTCATTCCACACCATAATTAAAATGACAAAGGTTAAAGAGAATTTAGGACTTCCTGCCTAGATGGAGGCTTAGACAGACATGCTGCATCTCCCTCCATAGCTAGGAAGGAATGCAGCTGCCTCAAAACTGCAGACAATCAGAAGTTTCAGAAAACTGAGCTGCATGGAAGTCCAACAAGCAGAGATATAAAGAAGAGATGCTCATCCAGACAGGTGGGAGGGGCGGAGCCAGGGTGGAGAGGACACGGTGTGGTGGCAGCAGTGGCAGCAGCAACGGCTGCGGCAGGCTGGCCGGAAAGCCCAGTCACACATTTTGAAGGGTCTGGAGGGACACCTGGGGAGCGATCCCAGCACCAGACCAGACCAGACTGCGTAGCTCACGGTCCCAGCACTGGGGAAAATAGAGCCTCACTGCTTCTGACTGTGTGAACCAGTGGGGTTTGGGGTGGAGGAGGAAATTGCTGGCCTCTCAGTGAAGTCCCCTTGTTTAAAGGGCCCTCACGGTCCTAGAGCACCCGACGACCCACCCACTCTGGGAACAACAGCCAGAGCAGCATCTAGAGAGGCGCCAGTCCCACACAAAGTGGGAGAGGTGCCTGGAAGGGGGGCGACTGCTGCGCAAGAGGCATTGTTCCCCCTCAGACCCCTCCCCCACATAGAGCGCCACAACGTAGTGAAACACGTCGCCCCATATTGACGAATACCTAAGGCTCCGCCCCTTACAACGAATGTAACAGGAACGACAGCTCTACCTAAGACACAGAGGCAAACAAACACAGGAGCCTTCATAATGAGGAGACAAAGAGGTATGGAATACAAAGGGGGAATGGATAAAGGTTCCAGTGGGAGAACTAAGCAATGAGGAGATAGCCAACCTAACAGATGTAGAGTTCAAAACGCTTGTGATGAAGATGCTCACAGGCTTGACAGATATGCTTAAATATGGCAAACTCATAAGGGAAGAAGTTAAGGCTATGCTAAATGAAACAAAGAAAAGTTCACACAAAACCAATGGTGAAGGGAAGGAAACCAGGGTTCACATCAATGATTTGGAACATAAGGAAGAAAAAAATAGTCAACCAGTATAAAATGAGGAAACAAGAATTGAAAAAAAATGAGGAGAGGCTTACAAACCTCTGGGACAACTTTAAACATGTCAACATCCGAACTATAGGGGTGCCAGAAGGAGAAGAGGAAGAGAAAGAAACTGAAAACTTATGTGAGAAAATAATAAAGAAAAAATCCCCAAATTTGGTGAAGAAAATAGACATTCAAGTCCAGGAAGCACAGAGAGTTCTAAACAAGCTAGACCCAAAGAGGATCACACCAAGACACATCATCATTAAAATATCAAAGGTGAAAGATAAAGAAAGAATCTTAAAAGCAGCAAGAGAAAAGCAGTTACCTACAAAGGGGTGCCTATAAGACTATCAGGTGATTTCTCAAAGAAACTTTGCAGACAAGAAGAGGCTGGCAAGAAGTATTCAAGGTGATGAAAAGCAAGGACTTACAACCAAGATTACTCTATCCAGCAAAGCTATCATTTAGAATGGAAGGGCAGATAAAGTGCTTCCCAGACAAGATGAAGTTAAAGGAGCTCATCATCAACAAGCTATTATTATATGAAATGTCAAAGGGACTCACTTAAGAAAAAGAAGATCAACATTATGAACATTAAAATGACAACAAACTCACAACTGTAAACAACTGAAACTAAAATATAAAAAGAAAATCCATCTAAGCAAATCAGAATAGAAACAGAGTAATAAGTATGGGGATCATTTGGAGGGGTATCAGCTGGGAGGGGGAAGGGAGAGAAAGGGGGAAATGGTGCAGGGATTAAGAAGCATAATCGGTTGATACAAAATAGATAGGGGGAAGTTAAGAATAATATAGGAAAGGGTTAAGCCAAAGAACTTATATGCACAACCCATGGACATGGATTAAGGGGGGTGGGATTGCTGAAGAGAGGTGGGTACTGGGCAGAGGGGAGCAAATGGGGAAAAATTTGGACTACTGTAACAACATAATCAATAAAATATACTCTAAAAAGAGAGAGAATTTACTTCCCATAACATGGTGTTCAATAAATTTTTATTGAATTACATTGAGTCCAAAGTAATTTTTAACAATAAAGTAATTTTGAAACAATAGGTGGTTTAACAAGCTTTATTACCAAAATATGGGGGTGATTCTTTTGAGAAATGTTATGAACTGTTATGTAAATTATTCTCTTTGGCTAGTGCCTGGACTAACTTCAGTTTTTATGTTCTATGAAATTAGGTAGTTTTTAAAGCAATATGTCATTCACTCTCTGGGCAACTCTTCTAGAATACTGCAGGAAATTTTTGCTTCCCTCTCAAATCACTGGTCATTCCTTCCACTCAATTAGCTCCCACTCAGAAATCTTTTGTGATGGAAATATTTATCATGTGTTTGTCTGTGTTACTAATAGAATTAGTGCCCACTGAAGTTTTATGGCCATCTCTGCATGCTAATGCTCAGTTTGCCAATTTTGCAGCATTTTTTTGATGTTGATGTGCTGTCCATACCTTGGTCAATATTTTTAAAAACATTGTCTTTATGTATAGAAACACACTTCAACATGGAATTAATTCTTGTTTAATGAAATATTGCCTCTGAAAACTCTCACAAGAGAATGTTAAAAAGAATAAATCAATTTTCATATGCTCTCCAATGTCATTTGTAAACTACCTTATAATTCCCATTCCCGCTTGAGGTTAGGAACCATTTCCTGTTTATCTTAGCATATATTAGTATCTGCTTACAGACTTTTGTTAAAGAGATGAATGAATAAATGAATAAATATTTGTCCAACATTTCCAAAGGCACCAAAATAGGAATTCCCATTCCCTTTTTTTCTTTTTGTTTTTTGCTGTTGGAATTTTACTGTTTTTCTTTCATAAAAATATATTTTATTGATTATGCTATTACAGTTCTCCCAATTTTTACCCCTTTGCCCCACTCCACTCAGTACACCCCATTCCCTCTGGCAAAGACCCTTCCTTAGTTTATGTCCATGGTCATGCACATAAGTTCCTCATCTACTCCATTTCCTATACTGTTCTGAACATCCCCCTGTCTATTCAGTACCTACCAATTTGTACTTCTTAATCACTGCACATTTTCCCCCATTCTCCACCTTTCCCCTACCAGCTGATAACCCTCCAAATGATCTCCATACCTATCATTCTGTTTCTGTTCTACATTTTTGCTTAGTTTGTTTTTTAGATTCAATTGTTTATAGTTGTGAATGTATTGCCATTTTAATGTTCATAGTTTTGATCTTCTTTTTCTTAAATAAGTGCCTTTAACATTTTATATAATTATGGCTTGGTGAGGATGAACTCCTTTAGCTTTACCTTGTCTGGCAAGCACTTTGTCTGCCCTTCTGTTCTAAATGATAGCTTTGCTAGATAGAGTAATCTAGGTTGTAGATCCTTACTTTTCATCACTTTGAGTACTTCTTGCTAGTCCCTTCTTGCTTGCAAACTGTCTTTTGAGAAATCAGCTGACAGTCTTATGGGAACCCCTTTGTAGGTAACTCTGCTTTTCTCTTGCTGTTTTTAAGATTCTCTCTTTATCTTCAGCCTTTGGCATTTTAATTGTGGTGTATCTTGGTATGGTCCTCTTTGTGTCCATCTTGTTTGGGACTCTGTGCTTCCTGGACTTGTATGTCTATTTCCTTAACCAAATTAGGGAAGTTTTCTTTCATAATTTTTAAAATAAGTTTTCAATTTCTTGTTCTTTCTCTTCTCCTTCTGGCACCCCTTTGATTTGAATGTGGGTATGCTTGAAGTTGTTACAGAGGCTCCTTACCCTATCCTCTTTTTTTTTTAATTCTTTTTTCTTTTTGTTGTTCTGATTGAATAGTTTTTTTATTCCTTATGTTCCAAATCTTTGATTTGGTTCTCAGCTTCATCCATTCCACTGTTGAGTCCCTGGAAATTTTTCTTTATGTCATTTAATGTAACCTTCATTTTTGCCTGGGTCTTTTTCAATGAGTTCCTTGAGCATCCTAATAACCAGTGTTTTCAACTTTGCATCTGATAGATTGCTCACCTCCATTTTATTTAGTTCTTTTTCAGGAGTTTTGATCTGTTCTTTCATTTGGGCCATGTTTCTTTGTCTCCTCACTTTGTCAGCCTCCCTGTGTTTGTTTCTATGTACTAGGTAGAGCTACTTTGACTCCATCTTAGTAACATGGCATATTGTAAAGAAGCTCACCCATAACTTGGATGGGGCAGAGCCTTAGGTAATCACCAGGGAAGGGCAGAGCACCCCATGTGAACCAGGTTGATGGAGTCTCAGATATGGTGTCAAAGCTCTGTAGCTCTGTGTGGAGGAGGGCTCAGAAAAGGGCAATGGCTTCTGCCTGGTCTCTGGAATTTTGTCTGGGAGGAAGCTGTCCCTCAGCACTCGTCCTGATTCTAGATACTTCAGTTTCTCCCCATATGTCACCCTGCCCTTCCAGCTGCTGCCCCAGTGCTGGAGGCCAGAGGGAGTGAGTCTGTATAAATCCTAAGTCCATTGTGGTGCCTTTAAGAGGAAATGTTTGAGAATCCTGAAGTTTCTTCCACTGCCCCAACTCCCACCAGCTTTCATAGCCAAAATTTTTGGGGACTTATCTTCCTGGCACTGGAACCCTGAGCTGGATGATCTGGTGTGGGGCTGGGATCCCTCCCGGGCTGGGATCCCTCCCTCCTGAGATATCCCTCCCAATTTTTATCTACTACATGTGGATATGGGACTGCCCATTCCACACCTCTGCACCTTCACCCCTCTAACCTGTCTGGATGAATGTGACTTCTTTAATTCCTTGATTGTCAGATTTCCATGCAGCTCAATTTTCTGATGATTTTGGGTGATAGTTGTTTTGCAATTTAGTTGTAATTTTTGCTTTGGTTGTGCAAGAAGGCAAGCCATGTTTATCCACACCTCCATCCCAAACTCTCCCCCATTCCCTTTCAAATATCCAATGAGGTAGATAAAATGTACCACAAAGTCTGATTCTTGGTCGTTGGTTGCCACAGTTGGCATTCTTAACTCTTTGGTATTAAAGGTCCTCAATCCAATCTCAATTTTATTAAAAATAAAAGAAGATTGATGAAAACGGATATTAGAATGTAAAAAGGTTGATAAATTAAAGGAACACAATCCAGTAATAAAATGAGTGATGTTTTAAATCTATCTTTTAAATAAAGTGCTAATTAGAAAAACACCTTAAATGTTATTATTCATGAAATTTCTCTTTGAACTGCTTTTCCAAAGACATCTTAGATTACTGTGGAAAAGTGAATAAATCACTTATTAAATTTGTTTTGCTTCTTTCCCACCAGATAGTAAATGTAATTTTTTTTGGAAAATGAATACAAAAATATACAGATAATCTGTATATTTTATTATAAGGAATTCTTTTTTAACTTATTATTTTCTGAGAGAGAGAAACATTTATTTGTTGTTCTACTTATTTAGGCATTCTTTGGTTCATTCTGGTATGTGCCCTGCTTGGGGGATTGAACTTGCAATGTTGGCATATTGGGGCAATGCTCTAACAAACCGAGATACCCAGCCAGGGCTTAATTCTTGATTTTCATAAACAATTGGAGGACTCTACTGAGAATTTTAATCAGTTTTTAACTTTTGGTGAAAGTCACATATAGATAGATCCCTCAAATACATGTAAGTTCAACAGGTAAAATTTACATACCAGTGAGGCTTATAATTTTCAGAAGCCCATCCTTAGGTTAATATTTTGAACCAGATTTCCCAGCTTTGAATTTCATCATCTCACAGATTGGAGGGTCTTATATGTAATGGTGGTATTGATTGTGATATATCAATACTATGAAAGAGGATAGGCTTGATGACTCTGGAGTTTCATAATAGTCCCAGAACTCAGTCATTTGGTGATATCCATGATGTTACTAGGAAAGAGAATGACAACGGAGAAGACTTGGACATAAGCCTAGTTATTATATCCCTTCACTTTCACCTCATTATTTTTTTTTTGTATAAATTCTTGCCAAGTAAAAGATCCCCCCAAAAGCCTGCTACCACCTTCCTAAACATATCCTTCAAAGCTTCCTTGACTCGCTCATTGCGCAAGGCATAGATGAATGGATTCAGCAGTGGTGTCACAAATGTTGTTACCAATGTCACTGCCCAATTAGTATCTACAGAGCCACTCTGTGAGGGCCGTACATAGAGAAAAATGGCACTTCCATAGAAGAGGGTCACCACCATCAAGTGGGAGGTACAGGTAGAAAAGGCCTTCTGACGGCCTGAAGCAGAGGAAATGCGCAGGACAGCCAGGACTATGTGGCCATAGGACACAGCAGTAATCATCAGTGAGGACACAATAACAAGTGAGGCCAGGACAAAGTCTGTTTCTTCCAGCTTCTTGGTATTGGTGCATGCCAAACGGAGCAGTGGGCCACTATCACAGAAGAAGTGCTGCACCACAGCATCTTGTTCACAGAAAGGAAGCAAGGCCACAGCCACTGTGGGGCCAAGTACAGGGAGCAGTCCCCCCATCCAGCAGGCCAAGGCCACCCGCAAGCACACAGTACCATTCATGAACAAGGGGTAGTGCAGAGGGTGACATATGGCCAGGTAGCGATCCACAGACATGACGGCCAGCAGTAAGAATTCAGAGGCCCCAAGAAAGAAGTAGAAATAGAATTGGGTAATACATGCAGCAAAGGAAATAGTGTGTTGCCTTGAGAGAAAATTGCTCAACATCTTGGGAATGATGACTGAAGTGAGCAGGATCTCTATGCAGGACAGGTTACCCAGGAAGAAGTACATGGGAGTCTGCAGGCGAGTATCAGCTCCTACCACCCCAACAATCAACATATTGCCTGTTAGAGTCAGCAAGTAGACAAGAAGGAAGACAGAGAACAATTCTTCTTTTGTGCTGTTGAGATTTGGGACACCTGCCAGAATGAACTCTGTCACACCACTGCTCTGGTTCCCACCAGGAGCCATTATCTTTCCCACCTGTGCAACAACATGAACATAATCCTGGTGAGGACAAGTCTTCTCCAGAACAATCCTTGAAACTTATTTTATCATAATATGGCACACATATCCCTACTTTCTCCAATCACTGATCCTGTTAAGATTTGAAAGACCTGAGGTCCTCATTTAATTGATTTTAGGGCTGGTGAAGATTTTCCATAAAGGGTAGTTAAAACTTACATATGAAAGTACCAGAACATCCTTCTTCACATCTCCTATTCTCAGATTTTAAATAATTACATTTCATTATTATAATAACATAATTGAGCATCTGAATTGAGCAAAATAATCAGAAAAACTATTTTGTGAAGAATATGATTCCCATTCAACCAAGATCAGAGCTTGAACCAGATTGCCAAGTTTTGAATTCCAGCATCTCTTCTTACTAGCTGAGTAGCTTTGAAAAAGTTGTGAGGAGCAAGTGAAATAATAGTACAACGTGTTTAAAAGAGCTTCCAGAACTTAACTGACAAGTGATGTGATAGAGAAAACCCTGGACGTAAGTTAGGACACCAGGTTCTGTTTGGCTTGCCACTATCCTTGGAAGACTATGAGTGCATCCAGCTTGTTTGTCCTTCAATTGCTCAGCTATAGAATAGGTCATAGGAACCTAGGCTATTAGTACATCTTGTATGAAATTACTCTTTTCATGAAGAATGACCCTGGCAACCCAAGGGTCTAACTAAACTCAGCTTGTCATAAAGTGCTTGCCTATCTAAAGAAAGTTATGCCATTTTAAAAAGAAGTAAGAAGAATAAACTATATTGATTCAGTCAGGTATCCACACCTATATATTTAGTGTCAGTTTCAAGCTAAGTGTTCTGTGGAATGTTAAGATGAGTTTCTTAAGCTTTTCAATCCATAATACCAATCCAAGGCCCTTTCACATACTTGGCTCTATTAAATAAACTTTCCAGAAATAGAATTATGAATTTCTTACTATTTAATCAGAAATAAAGTCCTTACTATTCAATTTGAGCCCTTCCAGCTCTGGAGACCACCAGTTATAATGGTGGCACTGGCCCAGAGTGAGTCTGCCTTAGGCCAGCTGGTTGTGTGTGGATTCTTGTCTTTATGCAGGAAAGACGTCACAACACAAGTCCAGGTGATTTTGAGAATATGTTTATTAAAGCTGGAGACAGTGAAACAAAGGAAAGGCTTAGGATAGAAGAAGTAACAGAAGAAAGCCTAGGTGGTACTCTGCTTTGCCTCACATCAAAATGTTATAGGAAAGAAGTGAGCCATTATGGGCTGCATTGAGTCACAGAGAAGTAAAAGTCACAGTGACAGAACTGAGTCAAGGCACGGCTGCTGTCAGCTCACTGAAAAGTCAGAGAAAAGGGGGTCCTGGAAAGAGGTTCAGGGGATTAACCCAAGATGAGTTGCCGCTGCCCACTGTTTCCCTGGTTGCAAGTCTCACCAGGATCATTAGAGCTTAGGAGAAGGACAGCAGAGTCACATGCCTTGGAAAGAAAGAAGGAAGAAAGAGGTGAGCCTGCTCCAAAGGGAACCCTGTGCCAGCATCCTTTGTCTTAAGAGTTTTAATCCCTCTTTTGTGAGCAGGAACCTAGGGGAGGTCTCAGGGGAGGGTCTCAGCAGAATATTTATCAGTTTTCCAGGTGTGTTCTTTAACATGTTGATGTATCAAAATTAGCACAGAGAGGGACCGGGTCATTTTCTGATCAGCTTTACTTCTATCTTGGATTTGTTTGGCTCTAATTGGTTCCTTTGTTATTTATTCCCCTGACTTCAACCCCCTTAGGTTTGGCTGGCACTAATGTCACTGATTGGGTCTCTGTTCTATTTACTCTCTGGTTAGGGAGGAGAGGTGCACATCATTTGCTCTCAAGTGTCCTTGGTTAGGGAAGATAAGATCTTGCAATTTACTAGCTGGCTGTAAATTGCTCAAAGTGGCCCCATTTGTCTAACCATCTGCCTCAGTTTCCCTTTTCTTACTTGTCAAAAATCCTTCTCACATCTAACTATTTAGCCTCAATAACCAAATCAGTGAAATCTGAAACTTTATTTTAAAAATGCTCCAGTTATTAGGCAATACTGAACCCTTTAGCCATGCAGAGCATGAGAATTTACCTTAAGGCATTGGTTCTCTGTCAGCCTTATTGCTCTCTAGCACACCCCAGCAGTCTCTGTCTCAGCAAACATAAAAATTAACGTGTCACAGGTGGGATGTCACAGGTAAGCACAGGGTCTAAGGGGACATGTAAAGAAGGAAACAAAATGACACTTGGGGAAAGTATTCTGGAGAAAGGTGATGCCCAAACCAAATACTAGTGAGTATGGATGGTTTTCTTTGCTGAAAAGTTTTTGCACAGCAAAGGAAATCATCAACAAAATAAAAATACAGTCCGCTGAAGAGGAGAACATATATGCAAATGATGCATCTGATAAGCGGTTAATATCTAAATAAGAACTTACACAACTCAATACCAAAACAACAACAATAACAACAATCCAGTTAAAAAGTGGGCAAAGGACATGAATAGACACTTTTCCAAAGAGGGCATACAGTTGGCCCATAGACTTATGAAAAGATGCATCACTAGTCATCAGAGACATGCAAATTAAAACCACAATGAGATATTACCTCACACCTGTCAGAAGGGCTGTCATCAATAAATCAACAAGAAAGTGTTGGCAAGGTTGTGGAGAAGAGGGAACCCTTGTGCAGTGTTGGTAAAAATGCAGACTGGTGCAGCCACTGGGGAATGCAGTATGGAGTTACCTCAGAAAATTAAAAATGGAACTACCTTATGACCCATCAGTTCCACTTCTGGGAATATATCTGAAGAAACCTGAAACAGTAATTTGGAAGAATATACACATCTATGTTCAATGAAGCATTTTGTACAATAGCCAAGATCTGGAAGGAGCCTAAGTGCCCATCAGCAGATGAGTAGATAATAAAGCTGTGGTACATTCATACAATGACTCTTGGTAGTGAACACACAATAAAATATATAGAATTCTACACCTAAAACCTATGTAATTTTATTAACCAATGTCACCCTGATAAATTCAGTAAGAAAAAAAAAGGGGGAGAACAATTTAAATGAGCCCCAACAGAACAATAAACCCTATTTGCAGGGGAAAATTGTATCATGTTAGAAAATGGGTAAAGTTTTGAGACACTCTGTGTGAAAATCCTAAGGTTGCAGTACAGACCACCTAGTTTTAAAAACAGCCCAGAAAACAAGCTGCTATGTGCAGAAAAAAAGATAGTACAGCAATATTCTGCAGTTTGCATTACCAAAGTCCTAGCTCTTGAGAAAGCTGGAAAATTAATTAGAAAACAGATGATAGGAAAAGTTAGAAACAAAGAATACTCTTCTTACAAAGAGTAAGAAGCAACATGGCTCAAATACTAAGTTCAACTAGCTGTATGACCTGGGAAGATTTAACTTTTTGATATTCAGTGATTTCACTATAACTTTAATAAAATCACTTTATTACCTTAAAAATGAGTATGGATTTGAAAGAAGAGAAGGTTTTTAGTGGAAAAGGACAGCATGTGAACATAGTACATTTAAGCAGAAGCACAGAATATGAGGCAGAGAGAAATGAGAGGGAACTGGTCACTTCAAAGAGGACTCTTTCCTGCTCTCTGTGAAAATACTTTCATTGAACTGAACCTAACTATATATTAAGTGAAAGGAAAATGAGTCTCAACCCCAAATGCAGTAGGAATTTCTACTACTTGCTCCTGAATGATCTTGATGTCTCCATGAGGGTGGAGATCACCCTGCAAGAATCCTCTTTCCCTTTTTATGACTCAGTGTCTTGCTCCATCCTGGAGTCTTTCCCGTACCTTGTACTGTGAGGCCGACAATAGCCTGGAATCCTGGGAATTCCTGAGGATGGGCAAAACACTTGGGAAAACAGGCAGCAGTTGGATAATCTGCTTCTTCTCTTGTGCTTTCCTCCTGGGTATAATGCCTGAGATATTGTTCTTCTGCCTTGTAAACAGGGAATTTTTTAATCTAAGGAGGCTGTGTTATGCTGCCTCTTTTTCTGGCCAAGTTCTACTCAGCTATCATGGCCCACACTTCTCTGTAGAAAATTATGTCTTCTGCAATGTGATCATTGCTTTAGACTTGAACAGGCATGCTTCAGGTGCAGGACAATGATCTCACAATGCTCCAAGGCACTATAAGGGTAACAAGGGGCTGAAAGGGTACATATTGAGGGGTTAAACCATTCATCTATCTATGAAAAATCTTAATGCACTTACCTGTAGTTCCTTTTGTCTCTAATTGTTGAAAAAATGTTCTATTTAAAGCCAAGTCTTCACATTTTGTTGTTCTAGGTACAAATTGTTGGTTTTCCTGTTTTAATCCCCATATTCCCTGGATCCCGGAATTAGCCCAAGTGCAGAGAAGGAGAACACTGAAGAAGTCATTGGCTTCTAACTAATCTCTTTATTGAAGAGTATGATATATAACTTTATTTTCCAGTGAAGGTGCTCCAAAATGCGGATTGGTTGATCCAGACACCAGAAGCACAGCTAGCAGCAGAGACTGCTAGAGAAAATAGGGAGGAGATAAAACCCTAAGAGAGTAAGAAAGACAAAGAGAGAAAATAATACTTAAAAGACCCAGGAGAGCTTTTCAATTCAAAGGAAAATTTCCAGATTGCAGGCCAAATAAATTTGAAAAGGAGGCTAACCCTTCATTCAACAAGGAATGACTGGGAATGTTCCTGCCTTCATCTATCAACTACCCCAAGCAAGGCCCCTATAAAAGTACTGGGACAATAAAGTGGGAATGAGAGAAATATGGCATTTGGCCAGCTACAGAAGTTCCACAGTAATCATCCAACTTTCTACTGCATGGCACTCAGAGGAAATATTTATTTCCCAAGTAATATAGACATGGTGTCTTCTCCCTGAAGACTTAGAATGATATTGGGAATACAGTAGTCCCTCTCTATATCATGGTTCACTTACCACAGCCTCACTGTATCACGGGATTTTAAAAACTATTATATTTAATTCTTTATTGCAGATTTTTCACTTTATCGCAGGATTTTGTAATAATGTATATACATATGTTGTTAAAGTCACGTAGGTTTAAGAGTGTAGAATATGTTTAAGAACATAAGTAGTGTTTATAAAAGTGTGGAAAAGGTTAATAAGGGAGTGGGAAAGGTTAATAAGAGACTGGGAATGGTTTATAAGTCTGTGGGAATGGTTTATAAAGCCTTAAAATACATATAAATAATAAAATAAATGTAAGGTTCCTACTTCATAGATTTTCACCTTTCACAGGGGTGGAGGGGCAGTCTAGAACATAATACCTGCAATAAGTGAGGGAATACTGTATCTTCCCTGTCTTGTAGGTTGGGAAGTAATAACAGCCTCAGGAGTATAATAAGATAGGGGAAGATACCCAGCCTCAACTCTTGTTTTTTCTCCTTATCACAGCCTTGTACTATGTCCTCTAGTAATAGCATATACCATCCGGCACACCCAAAAGTTTATTTAGAATTATGAACCATTGTTTACATTTTTCCATTTGTGTTCACTGTATGCCCCTGACTAAAAACTTGACTAACTCTTATTCAAACTCAATTTACTCTGGTTCATACAAGTTCTTCTGACTGGCTTCCTCTGCCCACTCTATAACCTAACTGTGGCATGTTCTGCTGACCTCAGTCTCAACACTTAATTCATTGTATTAACTTTGTGTTTTCATCTGTATCCTTTGCCAGACTCTGAACTCCTAGAGCAGAAATTATGTTTTGATTTCTGTATTTACAGCACAAAGCACAGTGCCTGGCACACATTAGATGCTTCATAAATTACCGTATTTTTTGCTCCATAAGATGCACTTTTTCCCCCCAAAAAAGTCAGGGTGGGGGGGGTAGGTCTGTGCATCTTATGGAGCAAATATTGCGTCACAGACTGATGTGTATTACCTGACCTGTCAGTGATGGTGACAGCTGTTAGAAGAGGAAGCAGTGGGCCCATGTGAAATCCCTGTGGATGCTTAAATGTTCCACTTTACTGCTGAATCTCAGGACGTCTGGTCAGTATGAAGATAGCAAAGAAAGTGATATCAGTAATTGTGAGCAACTGGGTTTCATAAATTCTGACACTAGAAACGATGAGTTCCTGGGGCTCCCAGAAAACTAGAAGAGTACTTGGACCTTAAAATCTCTCCTCATTTGTTAATGACAGTGATGATGGTTCTTAATACTGCTGTTGACTGCTGTTCACTTTACATGGCTGAAATACTATTCTGTCATATTTTATTAAATATTTTAGTACACCATTTGGTTCAGAATATTTTTTTTCTTGTTTTCCTCCTCTAAACTTAGGCGCGTCTTATGGTCAGGCTTGTCTTATAGTGTGAAAAATATGGTATGTGCTCTAAAACGCTCTGAACCCTAGACACAAGGAACAGCTACTCTTGTGAAATGAACACCAGTTAAATCTTGAGCTGAGGGGAAGAGTACACAGGTTTCCCTGGAACTCAGGCTGAATTCCATCCTTTCAAGACATACTTTCTTTTTAGAGAAAAGAAAATGGTTAAATGGAAGCATGGGTGAGGCATGAGAAATGTCATTACTTCAGGTTATGAGGAAGAAGTGGAAGTGAAGACTGGTAGTATTAGCTGAGTTAAGATGAAAAAACTAAACCAGTGAAGACTGGTAGAATTAACTGAGCTAAGATGAAAAAACTAAACCAGAGCTGGCGGAAGAAGGGGCCTAAGCAAAAAAAAAAAAGAGCCATAGCCCTGGCTGCTGTGGCTCAGTGGATTGAGCATTGGCCTGTGAGCTAAGTGTCACTGGTTTGATTCTCAGTCAAGGCACATGACTAGGTTGCACATCAGGTCCCCAGTTGGGGGCGCGAATGAGAGGCAACCATACAGTGATGTTTCTCTCCCTCTCTTTCTCCTTTCCCCTCTCTCTAAAAATAAATAAACAAAAAATTATTTTTAAAAAGAGAGAGAAGCATGAGTTCTGTGAACTAGTAAATCACACTTAAGTCAAACATGATTTTGAACTTTAAAGCAACATGCACCAAAGCAGTTCTAAGAAGGCTGTTCATAGAAGTAAATGCCTACTTCAAGAAACAAAAACATCTCAAGAAAACAACCTAACTTTACACTTCAAGGGACTAGAAAAATAACAAATGAAACCCAAAGTTAATAAAAGAAAGCAAATGACAGAGAATAGAGCAGAAATAAATAGAATAGACAACAAAAAGACAAAATAATCAATGACACTAAGACCTGGTTCTTTGAAAAGATACACAAGATCGACAGACCTTTAATGATATTCACCAATGAAGAGGACTTAAACAAGTAAAATCAGAACTAAATGAGACATTACAACTGATACCACAGAAATACAAAAGATCATAAGAGGCTACTATGAACATTTACACTCCAAAAAATTGGAAAACCTAGAAAGCATAAAGAAATTTTGAGAAACATACAGCCTACCGCCTATCAAGAGTGAATCCTGATGATATAAAAAATCTGAACAGACCAATTACTAGTAAGGAGATCAAATCAGCAATCAAAAACTCCTAACCAACAAAATACCAGGACCCAGATGGCTTCATTGGCGAATTATACCAAATATTCTAAGAATAATTAATACCAACTCTTCACAAACTCTTCCAAAAAACTGAAAGGAAGGGAACTCTTTCAAGTTTGTTTACTAGGCTAGCATTACCCTGAGATCAAAACCAGACAAGGATATCACAAGAAAACAAAATTACAGGCCAATATCCCCATGAGCATAGATGTAAAAATCCTCAACAAAATATTAGTCAACCAAATTCAAGAATACACTTAAATTAGAATTTGTTTTAGGAATGCAGAAATGGTACAACATCCTTAAATCTGTCAATGTAACATACCACATTAATAACATAAAAGACAAAAATCATGAGATCATCTCAACAGATGAAAAGAAAAAAGCACTTGACAAAATTCAACATCCATTATGATAAAAACTCTCAACAATGAGGTATAGAGGGAATGCACTTCAAGATATCAAAGGCCATAATTGGAAGGCCAACATCTAATGTCATACTCACTGACAAAAGTTTTCATCTAATATCAGGAAAAGACAAGGCTGGCACTCTCATAACTTTTATTCAACATAGTATTAGAAGTCCTAGCCAGAGTGATTAGGCAAGAAAAATAAATAAAAAGCATCCAAATTGGAAAGGAAGAAGTAAGATTGTCACTATCTGCAGATGACATGATAATATATATAGAAGGCTCTAAAGGTTCAATTAAAAAAAAAACTGTTGGAGATAATAAGCAAATTCAATAAAGCCGCAGGATACAAAATTAATACACAAAAATCAGTTGTATTTTATACATTAATAACAAACTATCAGGAAAAAAATTAAGAAAACTATTCCATTTATAATTACAACAAAAATATAAAATACCCAGGAATAAATTTAACCAAGGAGATAAAAGACATGTATATTGAAAACGATAAGATATTTAATTTAAAAATTTGAAGGATGCATAAATAAATGAAAAGATATTTCATGCTCATAAATTGGAAGAAATAATATTGTTAAAATTCCATACTACTAGAGCAATATATAGATTCCATGCAATTTCTTTTAAAATTCCAATGACATTTTTTTACAGAAATAGATCAACAATCTTGAAATGAATATGAAGGCATAGAAGACCCTGAGTAGCCAAAGTAATCTTAAAAAATAGGAACAAAGCCAGAGACATCACAGTTTCTAATTTTAAACTACATTACAAAGCTACCGTAATTAAAATAGTATATTGGAATAAAAACAGACAGAAAGACCAAAGAGACAGAATTAAGAGCCCAGGAAATAACTCCAAAACATGCATGGGCAATTAATGACAGAGAAGCCAAAAATATACAATGGGGAAAAAATAGTCTCTTCAACAAACGGTGTTGTGAAAATTAGACAGCCACATACAAAAGAATAAAACTGGATTCCTGTCTTACATCATGCACAAAAATGAACTCAAAGTGGATTAGACACTTGAAGTAAAACCTGAAATCATAAAACTGATAGAAGAAAACAGGTGGTAAACTCTTTGACACAGGTCTTGGCAATAATTTTTAAAGCAACAAAAGCAAAAATTAATAAGTGAGACTATATCAAACTAAAAAGCTTCTGCACAGCAAAGAAAACCATCAACAAAATGAAAAGGCATAGCAACAAGAAAAATAAAGTACCTAGGAATAAACTTAACCAAGGAGGTAAAAGACTGTACTCAGAAAACTACATAACACTGAAGAAAGAAATTAAGGAAGATACAAATTAATGGAAGCATATACCATGCTCATGGATGGGAAAAATCAACATCATTAAAATGTCCATACTACCCAAAGCAATTTATAGATTCAATGCAATCCCTATTAAAATACCAAAGACATTTTCACAGACCTACAACAAATACTTCAAAAATTTATATGGAACCAAAAAAGAGCCTGAATAGCCACAGCAATTTTGAGGAAGAACACAGTAGGAGGAATCACAATACCTGATATCAAACTATACTACAAGGCCACAGTAATCAAAACAGTCTTGTACTGGCATAAGAACAGACATATAGATTAATGAAACAGAATAGAAAGCCCAGAAATAAACCCAGGTCTGTGTGGTCAACTAATATTTGACAAAGGGGGAAGGAACATCAAATGGAGTGAAAAGAGCCTCTTTGCAAATGGTGTTGGGAGAACTGGACAGGGATGTGCAAAAAAATGAAACTAGACCACCAACTTACACCATACACCAGAATAAACTCAAAACGGATCAAAGACTTAAATGTAAGCCATGACACCATAAAAGTCCTAGAGGAAAAAATAGGCAGGAAATTTTCAGATATCCCACTTGGCAACATTTTCACTGACATATCTCCTAAGGGAAGGGAAATAAAGGAAAGAATAAACAAACAGGACTACATCAAACTAAAGAGTTTCTGCTCAGCTAAAGAAAACATCAGCAAGATGAAAAGGAAACCAACCATATGGGAAAATATATTTGCCAATGATATCTCAGACAAGAAATTGATCTCCAAAATATATAAAGAACCCATACGACTCAACACCAAGAAGACAGACAGCCCAATTAAAAGATGGGCAAAGGACCTGAACAAACACTTCTCTAAAGAGGACATACAGAGGGTCCATAGACATATGAAAGAATGCTCAACATCACTAGCCATCAGAGAGATGCAAATAAAAACCACAATGAGATACCACCTCACACCAGTCAGAATGGCCATCATCAACAAATCAACAAACAACTTGTGCTGGCAAAGATGCGGAGAAATGGGAATCCTGGTGCATTGCTGGTGGGAATGCAGACTGGTGTAGCCACTATGGAAAACAGTATGGAATTTCCTCAAAAAACTAAAAATGGAACTGCCTTTTGAACCAGCAATCCCATTGCTAGGATTATATCTGAAAAATCCTGAAACACCAGTTTAAAAGAACCTATGCACCTCTATGTTCATAGCAGCACTATTTACAATAGCCAAGTGCTGGAAACAACCTAAGTGCCCATCTGTAGATGAGTGGATCAAAAAATTGTGGTACATTTTACACAATGGAGTACCATGTAGCAGAAAGAAAGAGGGAACTTCTACCATTTGCAACAACATGGATGGAACTAGAGAGAATTATGCTTAGCGAAATAAGCCAGGCAACAAAAGAAAAATACCTTATGCTGTCGCCTATTACAGGAAACTAATGAACAACACAAACAAATGAGCAAAATTGAACCAGAGGGCATAAGCCTATGATCTCAATACCTGAGTGATTGTACATATAGGCCTCACTTAATCCTGCTGCAGCGCTGCCTCCTGAGACTCAACGTTTTGGCTGAACTAAGTGGCTGAGTTGGTAAAGTATGGGGTGGTCTGTGGACTTCACTTTACAAAACCGGTTTCTCTTTTTTATCCTAATGGCTTAGACAGAAAGGGCCCAGAGGTTGAGAGGGGAGAAACCTAAAATATTTCCCTCAGCCCAAACTAAATATAATGGGCAAAGGGGTTTTGGACAGGTGAGATGTGCCTGGCACACCTTCCTCCAAAGAAGCCCTTTTTTTCCCTAATGTGGGACATTGAAAAATTAATCCCTGCCTTCTGTTATCTAGTGGTTATAGATTGAATGATGTCTTTTAAACCTGTTGCCAAATCTGTTGCCCCCAGAATACAACAAGAATGCCAGCCTGTTAAATCAAGCACGCTGTTGTCCAGGGACAGCCAACTGACTTGGAGTCTGCATGATCCTTCCCCATGTGGGAAGGCCACCCTCCCCTCCACACACCCCCACTTTTATTAGGGATTTCTGGACCCAAAGGTAGGTAGGACAACGACCATGTCTGGCTCGAAACAGCTAGAGGAGCTCGAGACCTTCGTCCATTGTCCTTTATAAGATTATAAAGGGTCTTAAGTCTGAGAGGGAGAGATTGTTATTTTTTATTGTTAAAATAATTAATTAATCATTTATTTACTAAAAAAGAAGAAGAAGAATATATGAAAGGGTGAAGCGGGAGAGCTTGTATGTACAACCCATAGGTATGGACTTTGGGGGGTATTGCTGGGGGAGGGGGTGTGCTGGGTGGAGGGGAGCAAAGGGGAAAAAATTGGAACTATTGTAAAAATATAATCAATAAAATATACTTAAAAAAATGAAAAGGCAACCTACTGAATGGGAGAAAATTTTTGCAAATTATATAGTTGATAAGAGGCTAATATTCAAAATGCAAAAAGAATTCATAAAACTCAATATCAAAAAGACAAACCATCTGCTTAAAAAGTGGGCAGCAGATCTGAGGAAACAAATTTCCGAAGAAGACATACAAACGGCAACAGGTACATGAAAAGATGCTCTATAGCCTTAATCATCTGGAGAATGCTAATCAAAACCAAAATGAGATATTACTTCATACCTGTTAGAATGACTGTTATCAAAAAGACTAGAAATAGCAAGTGTTCGCAAGGATGTGGAGAAAAGTGAACCCTTGTATACTGTTGGTAGGAGTGTAAATTGGTGCAGCCACTATTAAGAAAACAGTATTGGAAAGGTTCCTCAAAAAATTAAATATAGAACTACCATATGGTCCAGCAATTCCACTTTGGGGTATTTGCCTGAAGAAAACAAAAACCTAACTAAAAAAAAAAACATATGCACCCCATATTCATTGCAGCGTTATTTACAATAGCCAAGATATAGAAACAACCTAAGTGTCCATCTATATACATATATGAATATTATTTATATATAAATATATGAATATTATTTAGCCATAAAAACATAAAATCTTGCCATTTGCAACAATATGAATAGAACTTGAGGGAATTATGAATATTATTTATATATAAATATATGAATATTATTTAGCCATAAAAACATAAAATCTTGCCATTTGCAACAATATGAATAGAACTTGAGGGAATTATGTTAAGTGAAACAAGTCAGACAGAGAAAGACAATTATTATATAATCTCTCCTATAAAAAAATCTACTATACTAATAAATAAATGATATAGCTCATAGATACAGAAAACTGATTTGTGGTTATCAGATGCAGGGTTTGGGATGTGTGTGTGAAGAAATGGGTGAACTGATTTTGTTTATAGTTAAAACTTTTTTTAAATAAAGTTTTTTTTTAAATTTTGTTTGAACTATAAAGATTAAGGCTACAGAAGAAAGAGCTGAAATCAAAGTCAGGTGATTTTAAAAAATTACATAGCTACTTGTCAAGGTGAAAATTGTTTGGGTATTCAGCTTATTATACTTCGAAATAGGTCATAGGAATATCCTAGTTTTGCGTAAAATAAAGCATGTAAAAAGAAACATTTTATTTATTTTTTAAATATAAAACATACATGACTCAAAAATAAAAATATAACAAGTTAAGATTTAAAAGTCCTAGTCCCCCCATCACCATCCATACCACATCTTGCCTAATTAACCATTTCATTATTTTATTGTGCATCTTTCCAGCTATTTTTCGTATATATTAACAAATGTCAAATAAATGTTATTTACTTACCTGTAACTTTCTTATGCTGTTCTGCACCTTGTTTTAGGATACCTTAGAAAACTTTTCTTGTCTGTATCTGGAGAACAGAAAGAAAATATTTAAACTAAGGAGACTACTTGCTTGACAAATCTGTTGAATGAATGGATTGTAACATTCTCAAATTATACTTCAGCTTTAATCATTGTTGGATATCTCTTTACAGCTTTTCTCATTAGTAAAAATCTTATGTTGGTAGCAATGGCATCCAATATTTAATTATCAATTTGTAAGTAAAACAAGTTACAGCAAAAAAGGGTGATATTTAAAATTTGATTCTAAATTGAGTGGGGTTAGCTTGAATAGGAATTGGTAAATCATTGAACTATGCATTGATTATGCTGTGACTCATTATACTATTTTATGTTTAATACGTTTGAAATTTTCAATAATGGAAAAAGCCTCAAAAATATGTAGTGACAATCAGGTTTCTATTTATATCCTAAGTTCTTAGAAATATATCATTTCTTCAGTATAATTTAATGAATGTCTGAATAGTTCCTTAAAGATGGCCACTCTAATTACACAACATTAGCTATCCAGCCGCTGGAAAATGTCAAACACCATGTGGGCTGCATTGAGAGCCAGAAAATGTAAAACTATAATGAACTTCTGACTCCAAGAGGAATTCAACCCACTCAGCAACATCCCGCTTTCTGATCCTAAAAGAGTGGAGGCAATATAGAAACACATACAAACACACAGAATCACAGTTCAAAATAAGAAACAGGATTAAAACAATCAATTGAATGCAAAAGCCCATCTTTTTCATTATGCCAAATTCCTTAAAATGAAATTTTTAAAATCCTTTTTCCCTTTTTAGGTTCTGAAAGGGAAAACAACATAAAAAATGAGACGGAGTGCCATTACTAAATATTTACATAAAAGGATCTTCAGGGAAAAAAAAAAGCAAGTAGAATTGAATTAAGAAGAACAGAGAAATAACAGTGCAAATCTAAAATAGAAACAGGAGGTTTCTACTCCATAGCCTTTAATTCATACATTTTGGCTGACATGATTTTATACACTTAAAAAAATTTCTTACCGAATGACACAATCGGGTCCATATACAGTTCTAACAATCACAAAATTGCTATACATGTGTTAGTTTTTGCAACATGTGATTTTTGAAATTAAGAAGAAATGAAATTTACCCTTTTTAAAAGTATATCTTATCAATTATGTTGTTACAGTAGTCCCAGTTTTTTTCCCTTTTTTCCCCTCTGCCCAGTACCCCCCTTCCCTCCAGCAACCACCCCCCTCTTAGTCCATGTCCATGGGTTGTGCATATAAGTTCTTTGGCTTCACCCTTTCCTATATTATTCTTAACTTCCCCCTGTCTATTTTGTACCAACCAATTATGCTTCTTAATCACTGCACCATTTTCCAATTTCTCCCCTTTTCCTCTTCCAGCTGATAACCCTCCAAATGATCCCCATACCTATGATTCTGTTCCTATTCCAGTTTGCTTATTTGGATTTTGTTTTTAGTTTTTAGATTCCGTTGTTTACAGTTGTGAGTTTGTTGTCATTTTAATGTTCATAATGTTGATCTTCTTTTTCTTAAGTAAGTCCCTTTGACATTTCATATAATAATGGCTTGGTGATGATGAACTCTTTTAGCTTTACCTTGTCTGGGACGCACTTTATCTGCCCTTCCATTCTAAATGATAGCTTTGCTGGATAGAGTAATCTTGGTTGGAGGTCCTTGCTTTTCAACACTTTGAATACCTCTTGCCAGCCCTTTCTTGCCTGCAAAGTTTCTTTTGAGAAATCACCTGATAGTCTTATAGGCACCCCTTTGTAGGTAACTCTCTGCTTTTCTCTTGCTGCTTTTAAGATTCTTTCTTTATCTTTCACCTTTGACATTTTAATAATGATGTGTCTTGGTGTGGTCCTCTTTGGGTCTAGCTTGTTTGGAACTCTCTGTGCTTCCTGGACTTGTATGTCTATTTCCTTTGCCAAATTTGGGGAGTTTTCCTTCATTATTTTTTCACATAAGCTTTTACTTCCTTGCTCTTCCTCTATTCCTCTGGCACCCTCATAATTTGGATGTTGACATGTTTAAAGTTGTCCCAGAGGTTCCTAAGCCTCTCCTCATTTTTTTTTTTTCAGTTCTTGTTTCCTCGTTCTGTACTGGTTGACTGTTTATTTCTTCCTTATGTTCCAAATCATTGATTTGAACCACGGTTTCCTTCCCTTCACTACTGGTTTTGTGTGGATTTTTCTTCGTTTCATTTAGCATAGCCTTCACTTCTTCCCTTATTTGTTGCCATACTTAAGCATATCTGTCAAGTCTGTGAGCATCTTTATCGACAGTGTTTTGAACTCTCCATCTGTTAGGTTAGCTATCTCCTTATCTGTTAGGTTGGCTATCTCCTCGTCGCTTAGTTCTCCCACTGGAACCTTGATCCATCCCCTTTTGGGGCCCATACATCTCTGTCTCCTCATTTGGGCAGGCTCCTGTGCTTGTTTGTCTCTGTGTTGTAGGTAGAGCTATCACACCTGTTACGTTATAACGGGCAGAGCCTTAGGTATTCATCAGTACAGGGCGAACTGTTTCACCATGTTGTGGTGCTGTATATTGGGGAGGGGTCTGAGAGGGAACAGTACTTGCCCCTTTTCCAGGCACTTCTCCCACTTCCATATGGGACTGGTGCCTCTCTAGCTGTTGCCCTGGCCTTCATTCCCAGAGTGGGTGGGTCTGTGGATGTTCTAGGACCATTCTTGGACTCTGCTGAGAGCCTGACAGTTTCTTTTTCTGCCTCAACCCCCACTGGTTTGCACAGTCAGAAGCAATGAGGCTTGATTTTCCCAGTACTGAGACTGTGAGCTTCGCGGTCTGGTCTGGTGCTGGGAGCGCTCCCCAGGTGTCCTTCCTGACTTTTTAAAATGTGTGACTGTGCTTTCTGCCAGTCTGCTATTGCTGCCGCCACCACCACACCGCATCCTCTCTGCTCTGGTTCCACCCCTCCTACCTATCTGGATGAGTATTTCTTCTTTATATCTTTGTTTGTTGGACTTCCATGCAGCCTGATTTTCTGGAACTTCTGGTTGTCTCTGGTTCTGAGGTGTAGTTGTATTGCTTGTTAGCTGTGGAGGGAGATGCAGCACGTCTGTCTAGGCCTCCATCTTGGCCAGAAGACTGAAATTTACCTTTTAATGTAAAACCTGTACTTGACTTTGATGCAAACTCAATTATGAGTCAAGCTTGATATAAGCATATATAAATTTCATTTTCAATGGAAATTAGATGGTTTTTGTCCCTGCTATTTATCCTAGTTAAGCAGAATAAGTCTACTCACACATGTAAGATATTGATGTTACAAAAAATATTGTTGAGTTTCCTTTAAATGTGAAAAACTAGAACTTACTGAGGGGCAGATCAGTACATCCCATCTTGTATGTGGGATCAGACAGTGGCTCTAAGTCAAACTCAAACTCAGCAAAGAATTTAGAGAAAGGGTCCCTCATCCAAACACTTGTTTAGAAAGGGAAGAAAAATAGTTTGATTTTTTTCCACAGTTCATCCAGGTTGTTTTCAATAAATGATGATATTCTTAATTTCAAATCCAAGCAGCAGTGGGAACATTTCAAGATTTCCTTTACAACACGATTTCCCCAAAGATTTAGTTTTCTTTTAAATTTAAGAATCTTATTACATGAAATCAAAACATTTCTTTGGGGACTTTCAGAGTTGTTTCTGACCCATGGGATAAAAAGTATCTGCCAAGCAGGCTTCTTCTTCCTCTTCTCCTTCCTCTTCTTTTTCTTCTTTTCTGCAGTCATCTTTATTTTTGAATCATAAGCAGATTCTGACCTAGTAATTTCTGGAAATTGCTAGTTCAGTTCATCTTTTTGTTCAAACCCTACTAAGTTAAAATTCTACTAAGCTACAAGATTTAATTATGTAACAGGAGATTTACATGCTCTTTGTCCAGATTGTCACACATTTTTAAAAAAAATTCTCAAATGGACTGATATTTTGTTAATGAAGTTAACCATTTTTTAGCATTACCCAGAACTTTCTACATTTCTTCCTCAGAGCTTTGGACACTAGAACCCCTCTAGAAAAAAAAAAAAAAAAAAAAAAAAAAAAAAAAAAAACAGTATGTTCTGAAATGTCATATTTTAGTTATTTTTGACAAAAGGCCAAGCCTCATCTGGCAACACCATGGAAGGGACACCATTACAGATACCAAGGAACTGGCCCCAAGATATACCTTTTGATTGTAAATATGAAGGCAAAACATTACTTTTTAATGTATAAACTTTAATTTATTTTTTAAGGTCTGATTTTATTGCTGAAAGTAATTTTTAAAAATAATTTTATTTATATATAAGAGAAGAGAGAGAGAGAAATGTCTATGGGAGAGAGATGGGTTGCCTCCGTAGTCACCCCACCAAGTTTGGACCCTAACCTGCCATCCAGGTGTGTGCCCAGACCTGAATTGACCCTGAGACCTTTTGCTTTGCCAGGCCTCGACCAACTAACTGAGCAACACCTCTCAGGGCTCTTTTCTTTCTGTAGATACAATTTTTCTTCCTAATTAGTGAAGGAAATATGATGACAGAAGGCATCTTGGGTATAAAAAAAAAAAGCCCTCATGCATGCAGAATCCTATCCCTTTTATTTCTGTCGTTTTTCTCATTTAGATCATCTAGTAATTTCATAAGAATGTGTAGGAAGTAAATTTCTGAGACCTTGTTTTGGGTCAATCTCTTTCTTTTTTTTTTTTTTTTTTTTTTTTTTTCAGATTTAATGTGTTTTATTGATTAAATTATTACATTTGTGCCAATTTCCCTTCCCTCTGCTCCCCTCCACCCGGTGGCCCCCCTCCCTCCAGTTGTCCCCCCCTTTTAGATTATGTCCATTAGTTGTGCATACAGTTCCTCCCAACCTCTCTCCGTCTATTCCATTCCCTCCTACCTTGATCCCCAATTCCTATATCATCTCCCTCCCTTTCCCCATTCCCCCTCCCTGTTGACCTCCCCCCAATATGCTTCCCGTACCCACAGTTCCTCTTCCACTCTCGTTGCCTATTTAGTTTGCCTTTGTTTCATCTCCCTAGCTTCTGTTTTTTTTTTTAAACCAGTCCCTTTAACATCTCATATAACAGTGGTTTGGATCTAATGAACTCTTTCAGTTTTATTTTGTCCTGGAAACACTTTCTCTGTCCTTCTATTCTGAATGTCAATTTCGCTGGATAGAGTATTCGTGGTTGTAGGTTTTGGATTTTCATTACTTTGAATATTTCTTGCCAGTCTCTTCTTGCCTGTAGGGTTTCCCTTGAGAAGTCAGCTGATAGTCTAATTGGGACCCCTTTGTACATAATTCTTTTCTTCTCTCTTGCTGCTTTTAAGATTCTCTCTTTATCTTTAATTTTTGACATTTTGATTATAATGTGTCTTGGAGTGGTTCTCCCTGGGTCCAGTCTCTTGGGAACTCTCCTTGCTTCCTGGACCTGCAAGTCTATTCCCTTCCCCAAGTCTGGGAAGTTCTCCTCTATTATATTTTCACTCAATTTTTCAAGTTCTAGTTCATCTTCCTCATTCTCTGGCAAACCAATGATTCTTATGTTGGGCCTTTTATAGCTGTCCCAGAGGTTTCTGATCCTTTCCTTGTTGCTTCCCATTTCCTCTCGCTGCATTGGTTGACTGCTTGTTCCTTCTCCATATTCCAGTTTGTTGAAATGAACTCTGGATTTTATTTCCTTTCTTTCTGTCTCGTATGTGGTTTTGTTCCTTTCGTTATGAAAGTTTTTCGCTTCTTTCATATCTTTTTCCTGCTCTTTTGTGAATTCTGTAAGCCACCTGCTAACAATGGCCCAGAACTGAGCCTCTGACAGGTTTCTTATCTGTTCATCTGTCAGGTTCTCTATCTGCTGTCTGGTGAGCTGTGTCACCGGGATTTCTATAGTTGTCTGCCTCATTTTGACAGATGCTTTTTGTTTTCTTGGGCTGGCTGTCGGGGGCAGTGCCTGTGTACGCGTCACAAATCAGCGACCGCCGGCGCCTGCCTGTCCGCGACCTATTTCGCAGCCCTGTGGTGCTTTCTTTGGGGGCGGGGGTCCAAGATGGATTCACACAGTTATTCAGCTAGGAGACCGGGATCCGTCCTCCCGCCCCCCTGGGCCTCACTGTTCAAGGCGATGCGGCGGCCGCTCTCCCCAGCTCCGGAGTCACGCACCGCCAGGGGCTTGCGCAGCCCAGATTTCTCGCCGCCCGCCGCTCCGGGTGCAACCGCAAACAGCACTGTCCTCTTTAACTCTTACCTGCCCAAATGGCACCGCTGGTTTATAACTTCATATGTTGGACTTCCGTGTAGTTTTATTTTCTGGAATTTCTAGTTATCCTTTGTTTTGAAGTAGTTGTATTCCTCTATAGTTGTAGAGGGAGACCTAGCGTGTCCGTCTAAGCCTCCATCTTGGCCGGAAGAAAAAAGGGGTCAATCTCTTTCATAGTTTTTTTTTTTTTTTAACCAAAAAATGTAATTTTTGAAACCTTAAGTTTATCAGACCTTTTAGAAAGTCTGAAAATGTATTCTAAACTACTACTTAACTCATAGTTTGGTTATAGAATTCTATGTTAGACAATAGTTTCCTTTAATATTTGGAAGCATTTTCTTCCTTGTCTTCCAGTTTTTAGAGTTATTAAGAAGTCCTAAGCTTTTTGAAAAACTTGAAGTCAATGGAGTCCAAAGCCAGCCTCAGAATCACCTGGAGAATTAAAAATATCCGTATATCTTAGCACGCACACTTCAAACATCCTGATTAAACAGGTCCCATTCAACAGCCTATTTCAGGTGATCCAAACGTGCTTTGGGGGTACCGGATTAGGGCTTTCACGGTACCGATGTATGATCCTCTTCTCTTCCTTCAGCTGTTCCTGCTTCAAGGACGCGCACCTGACCTGGCCAGTCTCGGCACTGGCCCAGCAGTGAAAGGGCGTTGCCCGTCTCCGACCTGTTCTTGGAAGCCGGACCCCAACCCCTAACTCCTGCGTCACAGTCACCAAATTCTGTGTTACCTTGGACCCTGGCAACCCCACTGTGGAGAGCGGAGCCCAGTAGCGCAGCAGAGGGGCAGGGCCCGCGAGGGGCTCGCTTTCCTTCAGGGACAGTTGGGAGCTCCGGGAGGGCGTTGCTTTCCCACCTTTGAGACAGGCGCGGGCCTGACAAATCTGGTACCGCCCTGGGCGCACTTTCTTCTCCTCCGTTGACCTAAGTCAGCCTTCTTCTTTTCCTCCTAATTGTCCTCGTTTCCATTGTTGTGGCACTCCGGTGTCTCAGCTGTATCTGAAAAGCGCAGGAAGCCTTGGTTTTGACCGTCTTTCTGGCAGGAGCTAGACGCCACCCCCGCCGCAAATCAGGACTCCCATAGGTTTGGTAGCAGAGGCTCTGGGACGTGAGGGCGGTCAGGGTTAGTTGAAGAATGTGCGGACAGTGCCTCCTATGACCCTCTGAGTGTCGTTATTCTCTGCCAAGTTGGTGTTTGTGAAGCTGAGTGGGTGGTCGCGGCAGGAGGCCGGCAGTTGCAGCCGGTTCAGGTCTGGAGAGACAGTGTGACTCCAGCCACCCACTGATTGAGCACCTCGCAGAAAAGATGAGCTGCCGGACCAGTCAGCCCCAGTGGTAGGGCCTTGGGCACCTGTCAGGGCAGAGCTAGTGAGCATTTGCGTGATTCCCACAATTCTGTCCTTCCCCCCTGCCACAAACTACCTTTTTACCTGTAGTTGGTTTGGAGTGCAAGTTTCCCGCTCTTCCTTCGATGTAGTTGACTTCACCATACAATCTGTGTAAGATCTTGGGCTCCAGTTTACTGTCCTTTCTCCAGGTTGCTTTTTGTTTTGTTTTGTTTTTTCCCTTTTAGGATTCCCTCAGCAGCAGGAAGTCTTCTTCTATGTCTTGAGGACAAGTTTTCCTGCACCTTCCTCAGGCAGGCTTTGCTTCTCCTTTCCCAGAAGTGTCCTTGCCTGCGTTCTAGGGATGCAAGGACTTGCTGCCCCTCCCCCTAGTGACTTAAGGCTTTTTCTTGGTGGGAGAGAAGGGTCTGGGGGCTTTGAGTTTGCCCCCCAGCAGCATGTGTTTACCTGGTGCTCACCTGAACCTCCAAAGAATGCTCCAGGTTCCTACCATGGCCTCTATCTTTAGAAACACAGACAAGCCAGTGGAGGCCAATGGAAATGAGCTGCTGAGGGCAAACTGCCCTTGTACCTGGGCCTCCACCTATTCCAAATTGACATGCTAGCCTGCCCTTGGCCTTTAAGAATTCCCTAACTTTTAGCTGATTTCCTCTTACTGGCTTTTATACCAACCACCTCTTTTTTCTGAGCTCTGCCAAAGGTGAAACAGTTTGGGTGTTCATCTCTCTTTAGAGGAACCTGCCCCTCTCTTGATCGAGTTTATTTGGTTCTCTGAGACCTCACCTTTCTGACAGGCTGGTTATGATATATTAAATTAATTGATATTTCTTGTTCGTCTGGGGTGATGTTTTTGTCTCTTTATATTTCAGCCTCATAATTCATTTTTTAAAGTTATTTTTTAATTAAGTTTAGTCCATGACAGAAATCCCTCTCCATGTGTAGACGTGAAGCCATTTGAACCATTTTAAGTAAGACTCAGGATTCAGGAAATATTTGTGGGGGACCACTTCTTGTGGTTTCAGGAATTGTAGCCCAAGCCATGAGCCAGGCAGCATCCCCCCATCCCCTGCCAGGGAAACCTTGAAGTCTTATCGGAAAACCAAAAGGCTTTGCAGCAGACAGGACCAAAGGACACTCAGGGGTTTCCATGAGAATTGGATTTAAAGAATGTTTATTATGCTTTGGAGCTTGCTCTGCTTTCCTTATCTCTTAGTTAACTATAAACAATCTCTAGCACGGAATGTATGAAAGCTTGCACCTAATGCCAGTGTGGCGTCAAGATGTTTAATGGACCCTGACACAGCTTGGTCTCTGTGCCCTCTATATTGATATCTGTAATCTATAACTGTCAACTGTAATCAAGGAACCTAAAAGCTAATTGATGATTTATGAATTTTGATCTTATATCTTCTATGCATACCTTTCTCAATAAAAGGCATGAGGAACAGAGGTCTTGTGCTTTCTCCACTGGAGGGTATAGCCACCTCCTTTCCCCCCCCAGAAAAAATACAGTGTCCTGGATAAATTTGCTCTGCCATGGTCCAGATATCTCTGCTGGACAGAGAAGTTTCCAATCGAGCTGGGGTGTTGGAGGCAGGTCAGCCTCCAATACTACGTTGTGTAACAGCACCAGACAACTTCTCTATCGTGTTTGGGCACAGGACTCCAGTTTTCACTGTCAAGCATCATTAAAATCACTGCTCAGAAGACTAGTGGAGAGAGGAGAGGGGGGCATGTTTCATGGCTAGTGATGAATGAGGCATTTCCTTGTACACAACCAGAAGAGTCTAAAGTGTGAACTAGAGATTTCTCATGTCCACAATGAGAATCCCACCCCTCGCCAAACAATTTTTGGAGAAAAGAATCCACTTTCATTGATTCTCAAGTTAACTTTCCTTTCTCCTCCTTCCAATGTGGTTTCTCTCTCTTCTTGAGTCCAGCATCTTACTTGCTCACATGTTGCTAGGACCTCAGCTCCAACATTCTTACCAGGGCTTATACTGGGCTGCTTGTTTCTGCCAATTAGAATGAGCCCTGGTGCCATCCTAAGCTAGACAGGTCTCAGCAGACTAGAGAAATGAGACTCAAGCTTCAGTCTCCTGGATATGAAACCTGCCTTTGTCAGAACTCTGAAAAGTGGTGGAATTCTAAAAATGTGGGGATATCTTGTTGGGTGCCCTGAGATCTCTTCTTTATAGCCAAGCTCCTAGAAGGAGTTAGATACAGCCTCCCTCATGCTCTTTAAGCTGCCACCATCTGGTACCTGCAGTACAATCTCTGAGGAAAGTTCTGGTCACAGTCTTCAAGGACCCTCAATGGTCAGGGTTTCTTTTTTGGTCCTTGTAATATATGACTGTTGCGGCACTTCTCTAACTCTTCCACAGACTTCTGTGCCTCTCCCTCTTCTTTAAATATTGGTGATCTCTGGGGTTTTGTCTTTTTCACTTTCTCCATGTTCTCTCTGGAAAATCTCACCCTAACAGGTTAAAATACAACCGACCCTGCCTTAAGTCTGCAGATAAAATGCAAGATGCCCAGTTAAATTTCAGATCAACAATCAATAAATTTTCAACATTAAGTCCTGTGAAATATTGATCTGGAATTTTCATTTAACTGGGTGTCCTGTATCTTTATTTGCTAAATCTAGCAACTCAGACCCCATCCATGTCTTTTACCCCCACCAGTGCTGATGACTTTCAAACCACTATTTCCAGAGCCCCCCCAACCTGAATTCCAGGCCCACAGAATGAATCTCTGTGGACATCACCTGCTGCTTCCTCTGACACTGCAAACTCAACTTGTCCCAAGGTGAATATGCCACCCTTCCCACAAACCTGCTGCTCTTATGTGTTCCCCATCTTCATGAATGGGAGCAACAGTGGCTATACCAGGTCCTCTTCCCAGATTCTCCCCTCTTCCACTTCTCACCTGGTGGCGTACGTACTTTGTTGTACTAATCCAATCCTTTCCATCCCCAGCCCTAAAGGGCTCATCAATTCTCGCCTGGTCCATAGTTCTCTGTGCTTCCAGCCTGACCCTCAGCCCACTTTTTCACGCGGGGGGGGGGGGGGGGAGTAGAAAAACTTGTGAACAGGTGGATTGGATTTGGTTGCTTTCTGGTTCTAACTCAAAAACCCAACTTTGAAGTATCTCCATGTGCCAAGAAACAAATCTGTACAACACCTTGGGTGAGAATGAAACCAGCAACCTGAGGATTCTTATGGAAAACAAACTACACAGTCCCCTGCCCTACCAGCTGAACCTGCAAAGGGTGCCTTGCAGGTTTTATGAAAATTTTTGTTCACCACAGACAGGAACATTTTTGGAAAAGATGCTTGGAAAGGCCTTCACCTCGAACCCCTTAGAGAGGTATCGATACTAGTGTCCCTTCAATCACCAGCCACCCAAATTGGCAAGAAACAACATTGTTCAAAGAAAGTGGAGATTTGAAGAGCTCTGACAGTTGTGAGAAAAGGTCCAGGAGAGGCCAAACTCTGGAAGCTCATGGCTATAGTCACCACTGAGTAAACAGTATACTCATAAAGGGCCTTTCACTGCAACAATCATCCCTTGTCAAAAGTCTTCACCTAGTGCTGCTTCCTCTCTCTCTCTCTTGCTTATTGTTCTGACTTGGTGAAAATGACTGAAGAGACAATTTTTGTCTCTGAAGGAGTGGAAGAGCTATATGCCCAGGTCAGCCTGGTTAAGAGCCCAGCCAGCCCCACGGCACCCCGCCCCTATACCGCAAGGCTTCTGGGTCACTCAGCAGTCCGCTGGAGGTGTCTTTTTGCAGATGGTACAAGTTTAACGTGCCTCTAAGTAGTGATTGAGATGGCAACTTGGGCTTCTGCAGGAAGAGGGTAATGGTGGCGGGATTTGTCTATGTATTTGACCCAGAAGGCCTTTTGCAAACTTTCCAGGAGTTAAACCCCCAGATAATGGCTTCCTGAAGCAGAAAGTACCCACATTAACAATGACCTGACAGAGCTGCTGCATTAATTACTTTTAAGAGCATCCACTAGTCCTGCCAGTGGCAGTTTCTCTGGGGCCCTCAGTAATGTCTTCTCTACGGGCTCAAAAGGGGGAGAGGCGGGGAGCACGCAGAGGCACTCTACACCCTCCAAGACCCACACGCCAAAGCCCTCTGAGCTCTAAAGTTGCCTGGACATGTGTTCCTCCAATGCTGTGTTCTCTTCCTGTTTTTCTTCAGCCTTAAAATGCTATTCACCCAGGATTTGATCTTGTCCTTTTCACCTTCGACATGAGCATTATTGACCTTAACCCCCTGGGACAGAAATGGCTCACTTCTTGAAGGAGACAGCTCTGCCTGAGTGCTCCATACCCCACTCTCCGTTTTTTAGACTCTTTGGCCTTGCTCTTGCTTTTATTAGTTCTCAAATATACTTTGCTGGTCCATGAGGTCTCACATCCTGAGGACCATATCCGACCCACGGTCCCCACATATCATGCCTGACAGTATTGAAAGACCTTCAGAATTTGCATAGATCTTCAATGGAAATTTCTCAATTTCTACAACCAGCCAAATCTGAGGAAAAGGCAAACTCTTCATTGAGCATATAAGCTTTTTGTCTCTTGGCATCAACAATATTTCTGCCTTCATCTGTTCTGACCCAAACCAAGAAGCTGACAAAAGTATGTGCAAAGAAAATGACAGACGTAGTGGAAATGAATGGAGTGGAGGTGAATGTGGAAAAACACAATATTGCCAACTTTTTTTCTGCTCATCACTCTTGTAGAATAATATACATATTAAGTGATAAAGCCATGGTATAGTCTTTATGATGACTCACAAGGGTTCTCGAGAAATCTTCCCCTTGCTTCTGGGGTGCACAGCAATCACTACTGCAGAGATATGCTGAGATGGGAGAAAATTGCATGGACAAATCTGATCTTTGTTTCCTGCTAGTTCTGGACTTTGTATCCACTAGTGATGCCATATACAGTGACACACAAAATCAACACTCCTCTGGTTTCTGTTTATTTCTGTTCTGCTCACCTGATCACAGAGTACTACCCCTGTTATAAATCTCAACTGATTCCAGTGTATTGACTCTATTTGAAGACCTCCCATATTTTCTACACTGCCCTCTCCCCCAGACTGAATTAAAACATCCCAGGATTGCTTTTAGTTTTAGAGTTGCATGGAATGTTCTATTTATCTCTGTTGCTGTTTTCAGCACATTGGATTGTGTTTGTGTCCATCTCTGTGTCCCCTATAGACAAAAGAATACTTCACAGCAACCTATATTTAATATCTACATCCCTGGCAAAATACCAGTGATATATTAGGTGCTTATTATATAGTTTGTGCACAAAACATATTTGAATGTCAATCCTATAGAACAGAAGCTCTTTTGAGTCAACACCACCTTGGTTCATGAGCTGAGAAGAGGATGCAGAACTTACTAGGCCCTTTCCTACATCATAAGACATGACCTCCAATGGAAGGTGTTTTCATTCTGTAGTGGATAGAAGGAGTGTAGATAAGTGTCAGAGGCTTTTAAAGTTGGAGTATGAGAGGTGTCAGACTATACCTGCCTCTGTTCATAATTCTAAGAGCACATTTCTTAGTAGTTAAGAAAAAAGCTCTAAACATAGTGGTTGATGCCAGAGACCAGTTCATGCAGAGATAAAATTCTACAATGTCCAAAAAAAAAAAAAAAAAAAAAGACTAAGAGTCCATCACTGGTGGAGGAAAGCAGAGGATGCACAGAAGTGGAGAGGAGGCAGGGACTGGATGGTTGGGTCTGCGCACAAGGCAGGAGAGCACCTGGAATTGTTTTCCACTGAAGGTTGTGTGTGTGGCACGTGGGAAGAAGCATGTTCACTTGCAACAGCACACTCATAGGGTGACAGCACACAGGGTTTTCCTGGCTTTGTCCTGTGCTGCTGAGGATGTGCAAAAGTAGCGGGCACTTCCTTCAAGGGAAATTGAACTGCTTAGCAACCGGAGGATGTGGAGAACCTGTGGTGCTCTCAGATAAGCTATGGAAGGGCACATGGCAACTGCCCCAGGGCATGACTTTTTCTGGAAGGGAGGTAGACACACTGGAGTACCCTAGGCCCAACATGCCTGTGGTGGTTGGAGCCCACTTTAAAGAAAGTTGCACAAACACCAGGGTTTGGGACTGGCTCCACATCTGGCGGGGGGGCAATTTTCCAGATGCCAGGCCCAGGGCTGTCACCTGTTGTCTCATTTCCCGTCGCCGTACCCCTTTCACAGAAAGGGAAATGAAGGCCAATGCTCATGGCCAGAAAGGGAGTAAGAAGGTGAACAGAAGAAGGCATTGGTGAAAGGCTGCTTATATCAGTTCCAGGAGTGCTTGCAGAGCAAAAGCAAAGGGGAGGACCCATTTGAATGGGCACCAGGTGGGAGCTGCAATGTCAGTGGAGGCGCCTCAGAAAGCACTGCACCTAAGCACCTATTGATTATTTTCTTTTTTTATTTTTAGAGAGAGGGGAAGGGAAAGAGAAAGAGAGGGACAGAAACATCATATGGGAGAGGTACATTGATTGGTTGCCTCTCGTACGCCCCCAACTGGGGACCTGGTTCGCAACCCAGGCCTGTGCCCTGACTGGGGGGAATCAAACTGATGATCTTTTGGTTCACAGGCTGGTGCTCAATCCACTGAGCCACACCAGCCAGGGCTCTGGGGCCTTTCAGGTTACGTGGTGACCTTCAGAAAGCTGTCTGCTGTCTGGGTGAATGACTAGATGGGTGGATGTTGCCTGTCTGGATGTATGGATAGAACAATGGCTGGCTGACTGGATGAATGATGAATGACTAGATGGATAGATGGATGGATGATGAGTCAGTGAGCCCCGTAGAGCAGACCTGGCGGAGGAACCCTGAACCCTAGGGAGAACACCACCAGGATCTCAGTCCTGGCTGCATTTACTGACCACTGATTGTTTGCTAACAGCCCCCTCCCTTGTGCTGTGCTGAACTAACTGCATTCTTTCCTGGATTTATCCCAGGAATGAGGAAGCGCAGCAGCTCTCGGTATGAGAACCCAGCGACCTAAGCCCTTTGCTCAAGGACACAGAACTGGTTCAAACCAGGATCCCTCCTCGGGCAGTCTGAGACAGTGTCATCTAGCCCTCTCTTCCCCTGGTTCTAATGTTCCCCTCCTGCTTCCCACCACACCCTGCTGTCCATCATGACCTAGGCTCTCTCTCCAGGTACAGGGAGTCTTATTGGAAAGTGATGGAGAAGAAATATCAGGCCAAGTGGGCAGACGGCACCAAAAGGCACCCAGTCTTCCTGGCAGTCTGGGAACTTGCCTTCCCTCCTCTGTCCACCCACCTGATTCCTTTGGGCAGAGGCAGCCTTGGGCAGAGGCTGCTTATCCCTGAAGTAGCTCAAAGTTCTGTGCTTCTTGGAAAGACACTTGAGAAAAATGGAAAGGGGCAAGAACAGCGGTGTCTAACAACTACCACTTACCCTTGCTCCATGTTTTACAAAGCTCTTAGATCACACCTGGTGTATGCTGTTCACCCCAAGAGTACTCACCCACCAACAGAGGCAGGGCAAGCAACACCCAAGAGACCTACTTTTGAGTGAGCATGTCACCAACCCCAATAGGTTCCTCCTGAAAATCACCTGTTTCCCTGAGGCTCTGGAGTCTGCTTGGGTCCACAAGGACAGGCCACTGCTGTTGAAGGGGTTTGGAATAGGTATCCCCTCATGATGTGACACTTTGATTAATGAATTATTTTGAGCTGATGGCAATCCAAACCCTGCAAGTTCATAAGAAACTTTTACCTGTTTCTTAACCTAAATTAGAGGACTTGCTCATACCCTTAATCTAAATTAGAGGCTTTGTCCATAATAACAATTTCACCAGAACTTTTTATGACCCATCTATCTACAAGGCAAAACAAAGTTCTAATTACTGAAATGTGCTGAACTCATCCTGAGAATGACCTTCCTCCTCTCTGAAGTACCAGGGCGCCATATCAAATCCTTTGTTAAGAGTGCCAGATATACTTCATTTATTCTTCTGTCAAATATGCAGAGTCTCAAAGTCTATCATGCATGTGGAGTTCCCATACCTACATAATTAAATTTGGTTATTTTTTCTTGTTAATCTGTCTCATGTCAATTTGATTATGAGACAACCTGAAAGACCTTGGAGGGCAGAGAAGAGTTTCATTCTCCCCAACCCGGTGGGTCTGGTGACTTTCCAGAGACACCAATTGCACTGTAGCCATGGAGAATTCCAGCCTTGAATGTCAGCATTTGAGACCAGCTGACACAAACCAAAGACACAACCTTAGGCCTTCCTCGAATTCTCTGCCTGAATGGATATGGAAATCCAAATCCTTGGCAATCTAGCTTTTTGTTCTGTGGGAGAATGGCGTGACACACTCAAGCAAGGGAAGGTCTCTTGGTTGCCATGCCTCTGTGGGTGAGTGAGTCATCCTGGGGTGGCGAGCACACATAAGATGAGATCTGAAATGTTTGTAAAGGACCTGGAGCCACAGTAAGTGGTCCTGTTGAACACTGCTGTTTCTCTGCCTTCTCCATTTGTCTTGGTGCCTCTCCAGGAAGCCACAGAACCTTGGGCTACTTCAGGGAGCTATGGTCTCCGCCCAGTGAATGTAAAGTTGTCATCTTGCAGGTCTGGAATTCCCACGGATAATAACCTGATGACTCCAAGTGTCATGTGGGAGTCTTGGTGGCAGGCTTGGGCTTTGTTCACACCCAGCTGTTTCTCTGTGCTTTAAAATCTGGAGTTGCAATTGTTTGCACATAATGGGCAAGTCTCAAAGTTGGATCTGTTTTAATAACTTGTGAACCTCTCAATTTAGAACCTCTTTCAAATTGTGCTGCTAGTGAGGTTGTGTGCTCAAAAGTTTGTGCATGGTGAATCAGGTATTATGAGTTCAGATTTAAAGGAAATGAACTGTGCGTAAACTGCCCAGTGTTTTCACCTCCTTCATTAGATTCTCCTGCTGTGGATCCAAAAGCATGGAGTAAAGTCTTATTCAAAGAGATTTTTCAATTTAGTATTTGGGGTAGAAAAAAATCATTCTAGTGCTCTCTCCTTGATATACTGAGGAAGACTGATTTTGGTTGGTAATACTAGGTCACAATTATTTTTTAATGTTTATGGTACAGAAAGTCAGGGTCATCAGTGCAAATGTAAACAAAATCATTTTCTTATTTTAAGAGGAATATGTGAAATGGGGAGAAGAAACTAAATTACAATACTTAAAAGGTTACGTACACATAGCAAACTTGACCGCCTTAATTTGAAAGAACTCAGAAGAGTCAGGTCTTGCCACATTTAAAAGCTTGCTTAATACAGGTGAAGAATTAAAAGAAGCTAGAAGAGCATGTAATAAAAAAGCAATATGTTTGGGCACCTTATGTGCTTTCTAAAGCCTTTTGATTATCTGGGGCAATCAGTTATAGTCACTGTATTTTCTAGTTTATTAAAACTTAAGTGGAATATTTAAAGTGTTAAAAAAAAATCCCACCAGGCCATGACTTGTATGGCTCAGTTGGATGGAGTGTAAGATCCCTGGTGAACCAACTGATGTGTCTCTCTTCTCCTTCCTCTCTCTCTTCCCCCTTTCTCTCTCCCTTCCTCTCTCTCACTAAAAGCAATAAAAAACATATCCAAACAGCCTAGAATTCTGTATCCAGCAAAGTCATCTTCAAAAGTGGAAGAGAAATAAAGACATTCTCAGACAAACCCAAATTCAAGGAGTCCATAGTGCATAGAGCTGCCCTGCAATAAATGGTAAAAGGAGTTCTCCAGAGAGTTCCTTTTTCTTGTTTAGAAACTCAGATCTGCATAAAGAAAGAGTGTTAGAAAAAGAATAAAGATAACATTTATTTTTTTCCTCTTCTTGATTGCTATGACAGATAAGAGGTTGCTTACAATAGTAAGAGCAACAATAATTATAACTTATGGATAACAAAAATGAATGGCAATGTTGTAATAGACAGGAGGGAGTAACTGGGAATATCATGATATAAGCAGTATTCTGTTACAAAGTGGTTTAGAGACTTTGAAAAGCAGATATAGATTAGTTAGAAATGTAAATTGTAAACTCTAGGGCAACCATTAAATCTTTTATAAAGAAGTAGAATTTATATGCTGGTAAAGGAAATGGAATCATAGATCCCCCACCACCACCCATCACAGTCACAGTGTCTAGATGCCAAATGAGTGTTGAGAATCAAGGTGCTCCAGCTGAGAACCACTAATCTACAAAGCCATTCTATATTGGGTGTGAGGGAGACTAACAGATTAATATTTATGTAAATGGATTGGGGTGTGGAATATGTGTATTAATACTTAAACTGTACTTCGATTAATGCACTTTTTAAAACATGTGGATTTCTCAGATTTGAAATCTCAATACAGCATTATTATCCTTGAATGTTATGTAATAATAACAAAAAAGAGCCCTGGCTGGTTTGGCTCAGTGGATTGAGCGCTGGCCTGAGAACCAAAAGATCCATGGCTTCAATTCCCAGTCACGGTACATACCTGGGGTGCGGGCCAGGTCCCCAGTTGGGGGCATGTGAGAGGGAACCAATTGATTGATCGATGTATCTCTCCTACATCAATGTTTCTCTCCCTCTTTCTCCTTCCCTTTCCCTCTCTCTGAAAATAAAATCTTTTAAAAAAGAAAGAAAGAAAGAAAATGGAATCAGAGAAAAGGCTCAATTAAAATTAGAGGAAACAGAAAGAGTGAAAGACAAAAAGTTTAAAAAACAAGGGTAACAGATATAAAACAGTTACAAATATAGAATATATAAATGCAAACACGTCAACAACTGATTTAATTGTGAATGGTCTAAAACCTAATTTAAAAACAGAGGCTGTCAGAGTGATTTTAAAAATGCAATATCCAACCATTGATGTCTACGAAAAATTCATATTAAGTATAAAGACATAAAAAGGTGAAAAGCAAAGAAATGGAGAAATATATTCCATGCTAACACTAATCAAAAGAAAGATGGAGTAGCTATGTTAATTTGAGGCAAAGACAACTTCAGAGTAATGAAAATTATATAGTACCGTATTCTCCCCAGTTTGCAGCTTGGGTTTACATCATCTTGGAGGCACAGGGAATGTCTGGCCATAAATGTTTTTTAGGGTTCTTTTGGGTTGGTAGTGCTTCAGGTGTCAACCTCAAAAATTCACTGCATATAATTTTGCAAAGATATTGAGCAGTACACATTCAAAGAAGACCAATTACACAAGGAAACAAAGTAACATGATTAAGACTCAACTAAGACAACAGATAAAATAATATTGAGATTATCAGTTATAGATATTAAAACAACCATAATTACCATGTTTAAAGAAATAAAAGATAAGCTGGAAATTCTTTGCAAGAAATAGAAAATTACAAAATTTGGCCTGTTGATGAGACCACAAACTGGTATAGCCACTAAGGAAAACAGGGTGGAGGCTTCTTAAAATATTAAAAATAGAACTACCATATCATCCAGCAATTCTGCTTCTGGCATATACCCAAAGGAAATGAAAGCAGTAACTCAAAAAAATATCTGCACCCTCCGTGTTCACAAGCAGCATTACTTACAATAGCCAAAATATGGAAACAAAGTAAGTGTCCATCTATGAATAAATGGATAAAGAAGTTGTGGTATGTATACACAAAGGACTATGATTCAGCCATAAAAAAAAAAAAAGAGGAAATCTTGCTATTTTTGACAACATAGATAGGCCTTGAGGGCATTATTCTAAGTGGGATAAGTCAGAGGAAGACAAACACTGTACGATCCCATATGTGTGGAATTTAAGCAAAACCCAAACTCATAGAAAAGGAGATCAGATTTGTGGTTACTAAAGGTGAGAGGTTGGGGAGAGGGAATAGAAGAAAAGTGAGCAAAAGGTATAAACTTCCACTTAAAAAATAAAATAAGTTCTTACATACATGTAATATACAGCATGATGACTATGAAAATAGTTAACACTGCTGCATGACACATATGAAAAATAGTTATGTATGTCAATAATATCTCAATAAAACTGGGGAAAATGGCTGTGTAGTTTTGAAAAGGAATCAGATTGAACCTCTAAGTTAAAAACTACAATTTATAATTCTAATTGACGCAGTGGGTAAATTTAGTAGCTCATTAAACACAGCTGTAGAGAGAATTAGTGGATTACGAGTAAGAGTATGTGATTAAGAATGCAACATGGAAAGACAAAAAGAAAATACAGAAGAGAGGCTAAAATACAGAATACAAGTTGCAAAGGTCTAATATGTTTAATTTCAGTTTTATAAATGGAGAGGAGAAAAGGGCAAAAACAACAGTTGAAAACATAATGCCTGAGAATTTTCCAGAACTGAAGCAAGACAACAATCTACAGATTTAAGAAATCTCATACCTAAGATTATAACACCTTAACCACTGGAAAAACATGGTATTTCCCTATTGGATCATTTACTCCTTTTTGCACTTCTAAATTGAAATCTTAAATTTTCTAAGATAGACTTATTTATAATATGTGAAATTACCAAATGTAGGGAAAATGTTAAACACCCACTCATATAACAAATGTATGCAGTAAGCCTATTCAGAATGCTCCTTTTCATGCCTCTGCTCTTCTCTCTTTGTATGTTCTTCCTCCAAGAGCACATAATTCTTAGCTCTAACTCAATGGATGATCTTTGTCAGAGATTTCAACTGGTGTGCCACAAGAATTTTTAAAACATGCAATACCTGACTATGACTATGAAGTCTGGACACTGATCTCTTTCCCCTTCGACTGTAAAAAAAAAAAAAAAAGAAAAAGCCAACACAACAATAGCTGTTTGTGTGACTGAATCAAAATTATACCTAATATTTTTGTCAGATAGGAAAAGAATATATTTTTGGTGTGCCATCAAGCGATGAAAAAGGTTGAAAAGCTCTGCTCTATGTAATTTGAGCTAACCTTGAGTTATCAATCTATGGAACTCTGGACAAAAGAGTATTCTCGCTATTGTGCAGTTCCCATAAGCTCCTCCCTTCTCACCTTAAATTCAGCCCATCTAAATTCTAGCACACCTCTGCCCTCTCCACATCCCCATATCCCCTTTAGACTTTTTTTCTGCAACTATCATCTTGCTTCTTCAAGGTATATTTGAGAGTCATCCCTGATCCGCTCCTTTTTGTGTCTTATTTTCTCTTTATTCATATCTAACTTAGGCAGAATCTGTCTTCCCCATATCTCTTTCACTAACTTTTTCCCCCTTCTGAGTCTATAAATGTTACCCTCTTGAAGCTTTATGTTTGAGCATTGGCACCATGGCCAATCTCTGGTGTTCCCTTGACTCTAGTTTCTCTTCCCTTCAATTCATTCTGCATATCCATGCTTGTTCAGTTTCCATTTTTAGTTTTTCAAATGGCATAGCTTCCTTCCAGAAATATCTTTGTCTCCTATTAACCTGTCTTCTTACCTCCCCTCACTTCCAGAAAGGCAGTGCTCTTGCCTTGGCCCCTTAGTCACCCCCAGGAGTCTTCCTCTCAGGCTTTCCTCCTAACTTTTCTACCAAAGATCGCCCCGCCCCCAAACATGTGCCTTAATCTTCCTTCAAAGGGCAGCTTAAGCCAATCCCGTCCAGTGGGCCTGTATCTGTGATGGGTCACTGCAAGTTTTTGAACCTTGGCAGTCTCCACTGCCCCCTTACACTACACAGCTATTTTTATTATTCTCTTTCATGAAGACTAAAGTTCTTTTATCCACAAAACTATGACAGTGACTTCAAGGGAAAGACCATATCTGGATGACTTGTTCCTAGTGCAGAGCATAGCACAAAATAGGAATTCAGGGTTGAATGCCTGCTCTGGCGCTGAGATTCGAGCTGTGAGAAAGGTCCCTACAACTCAGGAACTTAAGGCAGGCTGTTGCAGGTCGGTGGATGTCGAGTCAAGTAGAGTAACCGAATGTGGATATCCAAGTTTCTCCTGAGAAACCCGTGGTAGGCAACTTTTCCTCTCAGTGGGGTTTCCCTTCTTAATTTTGACAATCTGCAGCTGGGAGGAGGGGGAAGTCTTTCACTGTGCAAGATTGTGTTGGGTTGGGCATATTTTTCTAGTCTTAAAATAGTGGCTGTCTCTGTCACTGACCCTCATATTGCGCTATCCCAGCAAGAGTCTGCAAATGGAATTCCAATAGTTGGGAAATAGATTGAAATAACATTTTGCTTGCTTCCAACACTCAGATAATCTAATAAATGTGCCCTGTAAAAGTGTTCCTTTACTACCAAGAACGAAATACGTAGAGTGTGGGGCCCTATAGCTCAGGGGTTAGAGCACTGGTCTTGTAAACCAGGGGTCGCGAGTTCAAATCTCGCTGGGGCCTGTTAAGTCTTTATTACTGTTTTTAATTCTTCTCACAACCACCTACTTCCTCCGACAATCTTTCCCCCTCGGAGATTCGCCCCTTTGCGTCCTCTCGCCACAATACGTATCCCGGAATAAACACCACTGAGCAGAACTGCCTCCTCCTAGGTTCCCATGCCGCTGTGCAAGTGCTGCTTTGCTCCCGGGGTTTCGGCGGAGTACATTATAAACTACGTAAAGACCTGTGCTGATCTGTACGTGGCGAGAGCCTGGAGGGTCGCCTAACCTGAACAGGGATGAGGGCGCTGGGGAAAGGGAATGGGATCTAACCTTCGGCCCCCCCACTGGGCAGGTTTTGTAACCCAGAACCAGGCCTCAGCCGTCCGGGTTTTGCAGTTCCGCGAGGCTTCATGTTTCAGTCAGTTTTCGACAACCTCCGTATCTCAATTGGGGGAGGGGGTGGGGTTGGGGGGCGGGGAGGGACGTCCAGACTTGGATGGCCAAATTTGTTATTGACTCAAAGAGATTGTGGCTACCTCTTTGGAAAACCCTGAAGTATTTTCACCAAAACTCATTTTACCTCTATATTCTGTATTTCACACCCTCTCCGTCCCCGAGTCTGCAAACGTGTAAGCGGAAAAGAACTGCAGCTGGCTCGCGCCCTCGCGCCTTGGTTCCCAGGAGGGCAGGACGTGAGAAAATGAGGCCCGCGCCCCTCTCCCTCGCTCGGAGTAGCGCGGAAAGAATTATGTCTCCCACCGTCCCAGTCCCTAGTTCCCTTATGCCCAACTTGCCGCTCCCACTCTAGACATATATCATGCCACGGAGACCCAGGGCCCGCGATCTATGAGAAAACAAGATCGCCACCCCCCACACCCGGGCGAGCAGGTTCTCCTCTCCCCGCCTCCCCATTCTCCGTGGAGGCCTCCGGATGCATGTGTTCTGGCAGCGCCTGTGAAGAGCCCGGTAGGCCCTGCTTGGAAGCCCCTCAGTGAAGCAGGAGAATCCAGCTCTAGGAGGATTGCTCCCAAAACTGTGAACGCAGGACGTTCTCACAAGACGGTTATTCCGAAGTGTTCACTTGCCAGTTACCAAAGGATCGTGTCACAGTCGCCTCTGTTTATCTCTGTCCTGAATAGGAAATTCTAGAAGACAAGTTTCTGTGCTCCCTTCGATAGCTCAGCTGGTAGAGCGGAGGACTGTAGTGAGTTCTTCTTCAGTCATCCTTAGGTCGCTGGTTCGATTCCGGCTCGAAGGAGTAGCAATTATTTTGGATTGGTCGCTACTCAGTTTCTTCCCTTCATTATCCTCTGGAGGAACCTTCTGTAGACCTGCCACAAGGAAAACAGCTCAATCACAGATCGTTGAGCTCCATGTATCACGTCTAGAAAAATAGATGTTGTCTGGGATAGTTGTAGAAGAGTAAGGAGTATAAATCATACTAACTCATAACTGACCAACTGGAAAGGTTCTGAGGTATCTTCCCTAAGATATGTTTTATTTTGGCTTCTGGTTGATTTAGGGTGCTACCTGAGGACCAGATATCGGGAACCCAAGACCACTTGATGGTACAGAATACTGTATAAATGTGTGTATGTGCTCTGCGACCTTCGGGACATTAATTTGTGGGAAAAAAAGAAACCTTAACTGTGACCTTCAGCCTGAATGTCTGGCCCCACTGTATACACACGTCCGTGGAGAAAGAGGGACTTTTACTTAGCCGTTTATATATTTTTATCCTTCCATGAAAAACTTGGAGCCGGATCAGGAAACAGTACTAGGATTTGACGTGATTAGGGATGAAGAGAATGGAAGAGAAAATTCCGAAGCGAGAAAAACCATCCAAGCGAAGGTGGGGAGAACTTCACTCTCATTCAGGGAAACCGCGATGGGTCTGGAATATCCCAGCGCGCGCCACACTGGTTCGCCCCCAAACCAGCTCTGGTTTCCGGTATTTTGATGCCCACCGGTCTTGTCCCCAGGATTTTATGCCCGAGCGAAGTGGTAGCAGCGCGATAGTTACACTTCCCACGCGTTTGTCACGGGGCTCAGGACCCTCCAGCCTTGCAACCGAGTTCCGCTCGGGCCCTGGAGCTCCAACCCGTTTCTCTACAGACTAGAGCTCGAGGCTCGATACGTTCCGAAGGGGCTCGGTGGAACTCAGAAATGTGGCCTGAAGTCTGAAAGGCTGCCCCTCCTCACCCCGTCTGGAGTCTGGAAAGGTCCTGGACATTGATCGGGGAGAATAAACAAGGACAGGGCCAGAGTCAGACGTGAGACCTCATGAAGATGAAAATTAAAATTAAGCAAGGCAAAAAATAACGCTCACGAGGAACAAAACTCCGGAGTATCTTGATGGGAAAATGAAATTCAGAAGATATAGAGGCAAAACTACTTTTACCGTGGCTCGTTGGTCTAGGGGTATGATTCTCGCTTTGGGTGCGAGAGGTCCCGGGTTCAAATCCCGGACGAGCCCTAACTTTTTGATTTTGTTTTTCCTCTAGAACTACCAAAAAAGTTCTGTTCCATACAGACTTTCTCGTGTTCCGAACTGTTCTGCAACGAGAGGCAGAGGCGGACTGATGACCTGTGAGAGACGAAGTTCCCTGGTTTCCTGGGCTCTTGAGGCCCCCTCGCTCCTGGTAGCAGTGGCCAATGTCCTAAGCTTCTGGGAGCTGGGGCGAGTGTCTGGTGTTCTGCAGTCGGAGCAGGCCGCGCCTTCGGTGGTGCTGTGTAGCGAATTCAGATCTCCACGGTCTCTCCTGGGCCTGGCAGGGACACTCCCTTTGCTCCTGGGGCGGGGGCTGCCACGGCCCCAGCTCTGGAGGCGGGTCCGGGCTATAAGGGACTTCTTCCAAGAAACAGGGCGCGGTCCCAACTACCCAAGGGCTCGCCTGCTGACTCTCCCCTCCTCGCTGCACCCCTCGCCCGTCCGTGTACACACACACACACACACACACACACACACACACGCAGATCCAAAGCAGGAGTCAAAACAACACCTTTGCATCTTCTACCACCTCCCCATCATCATACAAAGGAGGAAGAAGCGGGTGAGAAACAAAAACTTCTCTTTCCGTTATCCTGCACTTTTCTGCATCTTTGTTCCAAGGTCCAGATGGGTTCATACTTCTGTTGCCGCTCCTCCTCCGTGTCCGTAACTTTACCAGGGACGCTTTGGCCCGGGAGTCCCTTCTTAGCAGAGGCAGTGCGGGTCTCCTTCGGGAGGAGCTTGTGGAAAGGGACGGGAGGAACTGAGGACTGGAAAGGAAGGTAATAATGTAGTGGAGGTAGCTATTCTGCATCCCCACCGCGTGTTTACTTCCTGCAACTGGGCAGAGATGGCAGCATGAATGCCTATTGCCTAGAACGTAGCATTCGAGGGAACCACTGCGTTGGCGAGACTCACCGATGTCCAGGGAGGCCCACACTTGCTCAAACGAAAGATTCTTTGCTTGGTACTCAGGTTGATAGCCAGATTTATGAAGCAGGCCTTCTCAGTTTTTTCAAGTGGAAATGACATTTGGAAACTGTTGTTTTCGTTTTCTGTTCAATCTCCTTTGTCTCCTTATCCTTAACCCACCCACAGCCAGTGCTGTGAAGTTCTTGGAGACACTGTCAACAACTCCTTCTTTAAGCATTCTACTGAAACATTGTAATCCTCAGCTTTTTTATTCTGAGACAACACAAATGTTAACAGCATATGGGCATAACAGGACATCTTTGTTTTCGAAGGACAGTACAAACAGTTTCAGCATGATTGTTGGGACCAGGGAAATCTTAAAGAAGCCAAGACACTCCCTTTGTGTCTTTAAGAACTTTATAATCAAGTCATAAATGTAATCACTAGAAACCCTGGTGGTATAATTATCTGACTGGCAGCAAGAAGCCGACTTCCCAGAAGCAGCCTCAGGTATTCAAAGAGCTGATTAACTATACAGCTACTAACCAGTTAGTTAGTGCAGAATGATAATTATGTTACATTTCATATCAAGAAACTTTTTTTAACAGATAAAAGGGGAGAAAAATATTTTTAGAATTTATGGAAATATTAAAAGTAGGTTTCCTTTGAACAGCAACTTTCACAGGCATCTCTAAAATTAGCTTTGATTTTCTAGAAATTACTAGACCTGTGTCAAATATGAAGGCTGTGTGGTGCACTGGAAAGCTTCTCATTCTAGGACTGCTAGATGTTCCTTGGGCCATACATGCTCTCTTTCTCAGTTTCCTCATCTGTAAAATGAGGCATTAACAGATGATCTCTGAGTTCCTCTCCCTATTTTTTTGTTTGTTTGTTTGTTTTTTAATTCCCTTTGGGGATATACTCATTGATTTTTAGAGAGAGTGGAATGGAGAGAAACATCAGTTGGTTGCCTCTGGCTTGCACCTGGTGTCAGGACTCACAACCTAGGCCTGTGCTCCAACCAGGAATCAAACCTGCAACCTTCTGATTTTCAGGACCATGTTCCAACCAACTGACCCACACAGGACAGGGCTCTTTCTTATTCGATAACTGCATGGCGTGACCACTTATTGTAACAGGACTCATCAAAAAAGGAGGTACTACATAATAAGAAGAACTATCATTTGGCAAAGAGGATAGGAAAATCCATTCCAGGAAAAGAGGAATATTTGTAGCTTTTGTCAAAAGTGCAGGCAAAGGTAAGAGACTTGTCAAACTTATTGTTGGAAGCATTTACCAGTGTGATTCATAAAGCAGATGACTAAGAAAGTGGACTGAAGCCGTGTGAAGAAAATGGAGTCAGTCAGGCTCCCTCACCCGGATATCTGGGCATATATGACTCAGCAGTACTTATGTAACCATGGCAAAAACCCAACATGTACTGAAATAGTCTTATTATGTGATGAGTAATGTCATACCCTTGCACAAAGATGGCTTTTTGTATACTTAGTATATAAGGAAGTTGGAACTTTCCACCAGAGCGGGATTGCCCCATCCCAAAATAAAGGCATGTCAGATATCCTGAGAGCTCCACGTATTTTCTTTCATCTTCCCGAATCCCAAGTGGACCACCAGTTGCAGAACAAGCAGGCTGGCAAAAACACACTTTAAGAGTTTTTGTTATACTGTATTTGAGCAAAAAACAATCTCTCTAAACAGTTATTCTCTGAAGAACAGCTTGAAATATCTGGGAAAGAGAGAATGGGCACAAAGCCCAAAGTCTGTTGAAAAGTGAATGATTAATTTTTGTCTGTTTGGAAATAGAGCCATGTCAGCAGGTCTTTGTCCCCATTTTCCCTCTATAAATACTGTTTCCCCTTCCTGGAAGTGGAGGCATGGTCCTTCTTTTCACATGAGCTACATCCTCTTTTAACCATTACTTCGGTTACTAATAAGTTTCATGCTTATCAACCAAAACTATGTAAGAATTATAAAGAAATTAGAGATTAATCCCTTCCCTTCATCACCCAATTTTATAATTAGCCTTAAAGACAGAATTAAACATAGGCACTCTGTATAAAGGGGGAAAATACACCAACACTAAAGTCCTTAGAAGGGGAACCCAAGCATCCCACGTCTATGTGCAGGGAAGCTATTGGCTTGAAGAAAGGCATAGAAAAAGAGTTTAGAAAAAGGGAAATAACTTTCAAGTTCAAGTGGTCAGAACATTTTTAAAATATATGAGTATATTTTTCAATTGGCAATTGCTTCACGCCTATTAAAATTAAAATTACTGACAAATATAGTGTTCATTAATCATAGACTATGATTTCTTGCTGTATTTTGAAACACAAATGAGTAAGCACTGAGGTACATTTTAATAAAATTGTAAAACTTTTTCCTTCAAAACCTCATTTTCTGTTTCATCACAACCTCATTGTGCCAAGCTGAAAATAAAAACAATTAGATGAAAGCAGCCATTCACCATTCTGTTGACTCTTCGCACTGTCAACTTTGTAGGCAGGTTGTAAATTGTCCCAAGGTTGTTCAGTGAAACCGCAGAGGCAGAGAAGGGAGGTGGCTGTGTTCAGAGACTGGAGGCTGCTCCCCAGCATCACTGCATAATTGTAAAATCAGAGGCTGACCTGTTTGTGTGAGTTGGTGCTTGAACTGCTGCTTCAGGCCATGGGACTCTGTGTGTGTGTGTGTGTGTGTGTGTGTGTGTGTGTCTGTCTGTCTGTCTGTCTGTGAGTGATATTATCTCTGTTGTTAGGCAGTTTATCAGAAGAATATCATATTGATGAAGTCGTTTTGATTCCCAAAGGGTGTGGGAGTTGACTGCTGCCTCAGTCTTCCTGGACTGCTAAGGCAGCTGGGTGTTGCAATAGTCCTGGCAGCCATTTTCCCTAACAAATGACTGGTTGATAACATTTTAGAACTCACTTCTTCAGTATCTCTTTGAAACGTGCATGTGATTAATTTAAAATAGATACCACTCTCAAATAGCTTGTCTGCCCACAAAAGGAAAGTGAGCGTTGGGCACTCTGCTAGATGTCAGTACAGCCTCCACTCTATGGACCCCATGTCCTATTTCTTCTCTTCGCTCTTGAAAGACATTGAACTGTGGTGTTTGGAAGAACAAGGGTACTGGTCAGAGACATGCTGTCCCTTTCCTTTCCAGAGACTTCAGTAGCCCTGAGGCACCAGGTACTAAGGAAAAGCAGTTTGCTTGGTCCTCTTTCACTACCCACAACATTTTTCCTTTTAGCTCAGGATTTGGCTAGAGATACAGAGAAGATGGGAGAGAACTGGAGGAAAAAGTGAAGCTCAGGCAGAATTGTGTCCCACCACAACTGAAAAGTAGGTGAGGTTTATTTTGGAGGAGGTTCTCCATGTTGTCCGTGTCACCAGAAAGGGACTGGGACTGGGCAGAGGCAGGTCTGCCCTGTCACAGTCTGAGATGTGTGGGTTCTTGACTTCCTGTAGGAAAGAATTCAAGACATAAGTCCAGGTGATTTTGAGAGTATGTTTATTGAAGTTTGGAACAGTGAAACAAAGAAAGGCCTTAGGATAGAGGAAGCAAGATCACAGTAACAGAAGTGAGCTTAGGCTGGGTTGCCTAGATTCAGGAAAGGAGGTCACAATTACAGAAGTGAGCCAAGGCAGGGCTGCTTTTGGCTCACTGAACAGTTAGGCAAGAGGGGAGCCCTCAGAGCTCAGGAGAAAGAAAGTAAAATTACATGCTTGAGGAAAGGGAGGCTGAATGTGCTCAAAGAGGATTGTGCACTGGGTCCTTTGTTTTGAAGGTTTTATCTATTTTCTATAAGTGGAAAATTCAGGGAAATTTTAGAGGAGGTGTCAATCAGAATATTCATCAGCTTTTAGGTGTGTCTTTTGGCATGCTGATGTATCAAAATGAGCATAAAATGGGGTTTGGGATTATTCTCTGGCCAGCTTTATTTTGGAATTATCTGGTTGTATTTGGGATTTTTATTATTTATTCCCCTGACTTTATTTATTCTTGACCTTGGCTGACACTAACGGCATTAACTAGGTCTCTGTTATATATCTCCCTGACTAGGGTGATTGCTATTTATTGTCTGGTTGGGGAGGAGAAGTGTAAATCATCTGCTCCTGAGTGTTCTTGGTTAGGAAGGATAGGGTCTTGTGATTTATTAGCTGGCTATTTATTGCTCAGCCATTTGTTTAACTATTTTGTCTCTGTGTCTCTCATTCCACTTGCCAGTGAATTTTCCTAGTTTTTTACTAACCTGCCTCATTCAGTTTTCTTCCACTTTAAATCCTCAGAGCCTTCCAGTGACCAAAATACTGTTCTTAAGGTAGGCTCTAGAGCACATGCCCAAGCATGTGCAACTCATGGACAGCTCTTAAAGGAGTTAATCTCTCCTAGGAGAGATTGCATTGGAATTTACCTCATAAATGAAGGTAAATCAGTGGGTTTTAAGGATTTATGAGTAAGCTAGAAGCAGAACTTTCCTGGGACCCTGGGAAGACTTTCTACTCTTACTGCTTTTTTTGGTAACCACTACCAAACTCAATTGTGTTGGTGAGTCTAAAGAGAAGGCAGGAGAGTTTGCATGGCTAGGTCTCCAAAGTGAGATCAGAGAATGCACTCCTAGACCATGAAGGATAACAAAAAGCTTGGGGCCTAGGTGTCAGTCACTGTTTAAGAAACTAAGGCTGTAGAAATGAATAAGAAAACGAATCTTCTCTCAAGGGTTTTATCAAATAGACAACGTGATTAAAAAACCATCAAAGAAGTGATGGTTATTAATGTTCCAGTGATGGAGGAGATAATCAGTTTCACTACAAGGAACAGAAGATTGAATGCTCAGAGTCAGTCTTCTGTGAACAGCTGAGGATGAAAGGAAGGGAAGCCCAGGAAATATGGCAAAGATATTTCTGAAGCTTAGTAGCCGGGAGGTTGTGGTCAGGGGCAGTGGGTACTAATAGCTGTCACGTAACCTTCTTTAGAAGTGCTTTCCTGGTTCTGTGAAATCTATGAAATAACCTGTTGCAGGAACACAGATCTCTGGGTAGGGGCATTTCATGCCCCCCCCCCCCCATCCAGGTGTCCTGTGACTCAGGAGATAAGCCGATCTTGTCTCCGCCTGCGGCTTTAGGCTGTTCAGGCCACTGGATCATGGAATCTGGAGAACAAAGAGGTCTGTTGAGTACTCCATCTGCCTCCTTGTAAATAAAGTCTTAAGTTGGAGCTGACCTTGAGGATTAGTGGATCTGCTTTGTATCCCTGATAGGTGCTATCTAAACCATAAGTTACCCTGGCTGTATTTTACACATTAATGATACATTGTAAGAATTCTTTCACTTGTAAAAATTCATTTATTGTTGGCTGTAAAGCTCACACCCCCTGTTCTATTTTTAGTAACTTTTGAAATCCTAATAAAAGGATGGTGAGGATTCTCGCTCTTTGCTGATGGCCTGAGCGAGCCACAGACTTCTGTTCGTTGCTGGCCACTCATCTTGCTTGCTGGAATTATCTCAGCGTCCCAGACCGTATTGAACACTTCAGTAACCTACTTATTGGCATGGCATCCTTTCATGAAATCAAATTATGTGGGCAAATAGAAGGTACAAAGGAACAGCATCTGGCTGGGAGACCCCATTTACTCTGCAGGTTCCTTTCAAGGTAGTTCTTGGAGCTGGCCCATAGATCAGAAGTAGCATCTTCTGGATCCAGATCATTATATGTGTACAATGAAACCTCCGACCAATCATGGGCAAGAGGAAGAACCACAGATATTAGAAAAAGGATAGCTTTTAGACAAAAGGCTGTGTTTATCAATATCAAGCTTTGCCTCCTAGAGGGTTAATATTTGACACAGCCGTGCCCAGGGAAAAGGTGAATGACTTCCTTTTTTTGCTCAGAGGAGTGTCCTTGGTTTTCAAATCTCTGCCATGATTGGGGAATTTTTGGAAGTAGCCTCTCCACCCAGTTCATTTGATCACTATATAATCAGAACCGGAGGGGCCTCTGGGTTCACACAGCTGGAACCCGTCTCCAGGAACAAACAGCCAGAAGCCATCTTCAATTGGAGGGAAACTTCCAAATTTTGTAAGATTCTTACCCCCTGGGCAATCTGCTGTTCTATTTGTTTTAATATATAGGTATACTATTTCTAGCCATCTATCCATTTCAATGAAATCTTTTTCCCCCTTTAAAGCCTCTGGGTCCAAACTTATGAATTTAGAAAAAAATGAATCAGATTCTAAAGTTTGATATGAAAACAGATTTCTTTTGAAATAGCCTATATGTGGATGAAGGGAAATTAGTGAGACAGGGAACAAGTGGAGGTTTCGGAGGGATTCTTGAATTGTAATAAAATCCCCAAAGACCTGGGGAAGTCATTTGCTGAAGGGCGCCTGGATGCCCCCGGACACAGGAATTAAATGTGGTGGAGCAAGGAAAGAATAAAAAAGTATGCTTTACCTCTGTTTTCTTCTAACCTTCACTACTAATTTTCTTTTTCTTAAAAACAAGTTTAGGTGGCTCTTTAAGAGCCAAGTGGATTATATCCCAAGATCAAAAGAAGGTGCACTGCCAGGTTGAAGGGAAAAAAGAAAAAAAAAAAAAGAGAAAAAGGAAGAAATATGCATTGGGTTTTATGCTTCTGCTTTGGAGGTATTGCCCTAGAATATGTAAAAGTGTGAAGCTACATTTATGGAAATCATAACCATAGTTACTCATTACAGACTGTCAAGTTAACTCCCTGGTATGTAAAGTTTTGTGGATCTCTTAAACACAAAACATTGCTTGTGGAGAGAAGAGAATGTTAGTTTTTGTGAAGATGGAAGGATTGGTTTGAGACAGATATTAAGTTAGTCTAAAGATCAGTTGGGACAGATTTTACTGACAAAAAAGCTGACTGACAGCTATGTGCTTGAATATGGAAGAATATGTGTGAATGAGTATGACCACCCGATGTGATACTCTGAACCCTTGGGCTGGGCAGATTCACTCCCACACCACAGACTATCTGTCTCATACTTGTTTTCTCCCATATTCATTTTACCTCTTATTGGGAAATTTAGGATTGAATATATGAGTGATGAAGTTGTGAATCAGGGGGCAGATGTTAAATACCGGTGGCCATGGTGTACTGACTGGGATTTGATTTCTGGATGTCTTGGGGAGTCAAGATTACAATAAGCCTGAGCAAAATTTAGCTGAGTCTTTACAGAATGACTGTGCAAATTCTGAAAATTAGAAGCAAAAATTCTTTTTTACCTCTCCAGACTGGGATGTGAGGCCTTCAACCTCCAAGCGGCTTTGTAGGATGTGAAGCTTCTGTGTAACATCAGGGCAGTGCCTTCACTACAGCTGGTCTGTGGGCTTGGCTTATACACTGAGCCTTAAGAAATGATCCATCTCAGAGAGATTGGGTTACAGATCTTCTTATCATCTATTTCTTTCTCCTGGTGCCTTCTGCCAGAAACCAAACTTATACAAACTTGTCTCTGTAATTCCACTCAACTTTTGCAAGTAACACTAGAGAACATTCTCTTATGCATAATGAGAACCATGGAATTTCAGACTTCAGAGTCAGCAACTCTCTTGTTTTATAGATGAACAAACGTAAGCCTGGAGAGGAAAATAAAGTCAATCATTTAAAAAATATATTGAGGGTCTATTGCAGTGGTTCTCAACCTTCCTAATGCCATGACGCTTTAATACAGTTCCTCATATTGTGGTGACCCCCAACCATAAAATTATTTTTGTTGCTATTTCATAACTGTAATTTTGCTATTGTTATGAATCGTAATGTAAATATATTATATGCAGGATGTATTTTTATTGTTACAAATTGAACATAATTAAAGCATAGTGATTAATCACAAAAACAATATGTAATTATATATGGGGTCACAACCCACAGGTTGAGAACTGCTGATCTACTGTGAAGCAGGCACTGTGATTCTAAGTGAATAATATGGGCTCTGCCCTCCTCTAAGTTATACAACACAAGTAGGAATCACTGACAAGTGAACAGGTAATTCTTGGCCCAAGAGTACATGGATAAAGGCTTGGAAATGTCACCCATGAAAACCTACAACAAGTAGGTCCTTGTAGGAGGTGCAGCACTGGCACCTCCTACAAGGACCCAGGGTCTCCTCTACAGCGTTAAAGACATTGGCAACATTTCTATCCACCACTGCCACCTAATGATTCTTTTGGCTACTACCAGCTCCGGTTCTACTTCCTGATTTTGAACTCTGGGATTCTGGCCCCAGGCAGAGAGGTGTTGACTCTGAGCTCTCTAAGGTCCTGTTTGTTCCATCTTGGCAATCTTCGACTTTAGAATTGCTTTTGATGTTAGAGGGCAGTGTTTGTCCATCGCAGAGCAAGAGGTCGAACTGAATCCAAATCAATAAGGCTTTGATGAGGTCTTCCAAGGAACTAGAAAGAGAAAACACATCCAGAGGACTAAAAAGCGCAATGTAAATGTGAAGAACTTGGCAAATGGGGAGCATGGCAGGCCGGCAGCTCTGTTGAAGCAGGGCCACGTATGAACACTTATTCTTTTAGCAGTGGCTCTTCCCTCTGCAGTCACGTTCCATTTTCTTGCTAAACTCCCCAAAATATGCTTTCACTTGATTCTGTTGTAAATTAAAATCTGGATTCTTAATGGAAGTTTTTCAGCTGCTATTTATTTTCAGTATTGTGGAATGACCAAATTTCTTAGTGTATGATTTGGTATTCTTCGGCAGTGCGGCAAATTTGTCTATAGTTTTTATGAAACAGACAAGGTGGACTAGTGCCAAATGATGATGAGAAAAAGTGCTCACTGTACTCACTCCGTCACACATCTTCTCATGTAACCATTAGAACCTGGATTTCCTGTTCTTTCTACATTCAGTCATACTCCTGGGGCTGTTGAGTAACACTACAGGCTTAGTGCCGGAACCCTTGGCTTCTTTAAGTGCTATAAAAATATTGGACATAAAACTGTTTATTGACTTACACACAAGAAAAGCACAAAATAAAAGTAATTAATTTAAGGTTTATAATGTACACCATTTGTTTTTAAATTTAGTGTTTATATAAATTACATTACACTTAGGCATAACTTGAAGGTCCAATTTTCTCTCATTGTAAGAATTTTCAGTATGTGTGGTGATTGCCAAAAAATCATAGACAATCAAAAAGTAAATGAGTTACTCATAGACGAGCAATTTGAAAAACAAAAGTATAAAACTCAGTTTCAAATTTATAGTGAAAAGTCATTTTTATTATTGGGTGTGGGAACATTCCATTCACATATATTTGATATAATGTGGGGTAAAACTATGATGGTTTATATAAGCTCTGACTGTTCTTTAATATTTTCTCCAAAGAACTAATAGTATAGCCAGAAACTACCTGCTACAAATACCAAATATTTTTCAATTCTCAAATCTTCAAATTTCTTAAGACGTAAAATTTTTATACTTCATTAGAAATTTATTTTCTATTTTGTTATCATCTATACTTGATTAATTCAATAATATTTTTAATTACCTATCACTGGGTGTGTTTGAGTGTCTGTGACACACTGTCCCTGGAAAGTGTAAGGTCCACTCTTTAGACCGAATGTCCTTGAGAGATGATGGCGGCAATTCCCTTCTTCTCTTCCTTATTCTTCTTTTGAGGAAGATGTTAAGAAATCCTTACAGCAAATAGTAAGAACTTTGACTTAGTGAAAAGTTCTAAGGAGGTTTTTTTGTTGGTTTTTTAATCACACAGTAACATCATTTGCCTGTTATGTAACAATCTATGTATATTTGCAGGAGAAACTAGAAAATATTCTCTGAAAATAACCCATATTGTTCCCAATGTGAGAAGCTCCTAAGAATAAGCTTGAATTCCTCTTCCTCCAGTTCCCTGTAAAAGTTGACTCCATACCCACTTCCAAGCATTACATTGATTCTTCCATGCTCATCTCTGTTTCTGTTTTTGTTTTAAGTAGCATATAATAATTCCACCTTTGGCCACAAACTACCTAATTCTTGAGGAATTAGGTCTGTCTCTCTTCACCTCAGGGTAATAACTGCTCTCCTCATAGCCAGCAGACTTATTGACTTGAATACCTGGAATCCTGTCTTCAACAATCCTCAGCTTGACCCTTCCCTGGGCTCAGGGTTCCCTAATAGTCCCTCCTCTTCATAGCTCTCACCTCCTATCTTACTGTCTCATCTCAGTGACCTAGAGCACCTACCCCTTCCCTATGGAAGCTACATCTCCTTTTAGGGAGGCATTTAGTGTGTCTTACTAGTCTATGTGTTCCAGGATCTAACAGTGCCTGGTACCCAGTAGGGAGGGGCTTATGTAATGCTAGTTATTCCATTAATTGATAACTGGATTAAAGAGTATGAATGGATATTGTAATGCTATGACTGATAGGAAGGTAAGTACTCAGTTAGTCTTAAGGGATAGGACAGAATGGTTGGGGCTGGAAGTTCAGTTCTGGAAACTTAGATTGATTTTCCAAAAGAATGGATTGACAAGAAATATAAGAATTAATGAAGAAGGAAAAAAGTATAATTAAGTGACTGGGGATACCTGACTCATAGTATCCTATCAGAGAGAGAAATCCCTGTCCTATTAGCTTAATTTTCCCTACTACACCTCCTTTTGCCCTTGGCAGGAGCCTTTGTTGGAAGAGATGATGATGGGCCTGGGTCCCCTGTTGTTTGTCTTCATGCTGAGTCTGGGTCTGACCCTACCCACCCTGGCTCAGGATAACAAGAGGTACAACCACTTTCTGACCCAGCACTATGATGCCAAACCAAAGGGCCGGGATGACAAATACTGCAACACCATGATGGCAAAACGACACCTGACTTCACCCTGCAAAGACGTCAATACCTTTATTCATGGCACCAAGAATAACATCAAGGCTGTCTGTGGAGATAAGAATGGAGCACCTTACCAAAACAATCTCAGAATAAGCAAGTCTCCTTTCCAGGTCACCACTTGCAGGCATAAAGGAGGGTCCCCCCGGCCTCCCTGCCACTACAAAGCCACATCAGGATCCAGAGACATTGTTGTTGCCTGTGAAAATGGCTTGCCTGTCCATTTTGATGAGGCCTTTTACCGTCCATAATCGACAGGTCACTGGCCCAGAGCTGGCTCTGCTCTACATTCCTTGCATTTCTCCTACACACTCCAGAGAGTAGTGGCAACATTCATTGCCAGGGGCTCAGTAAATGAGCTGCCTGGATCTTTTGTTTTCTGTCTTACAATATGTTAATAAATAAAAACGTCTCTGAAATCAGTAAGAATTAAAGTTTTCTCACCAATTTATGGCCTATTGATTTTTCCCCATTTTCTCAGTAGCCCCCTGAGAGGACTGAATGGAACACAAATGCCTTTTTTCTGTTCTCAGTCAGTGGTGAGGTAAACTTTGCCTTTCTGTGAATGTTAAGGATGTTAAGTTCATGCTATGGGTAGAGCAGAGAAAATTTCAGGGCTCATGGCTGTTAAGCCAAATTTTCAGGAGGGGCAATTGTTTTTTGCTGTCAAATAAGCCAATATTACTTTTACAAATGTTAAACTTTGAGGAGTAGAGTTTAAGACAATACCAATTGATTAGTTAATATCATTCTGTCACACACACACACACACACACACACATAATCCTGCATGAACACCAAAATTCATTCCTGATAGCCACCTCTTGTTTTAGGCAGGAGGTAAATTTGAGTTATTTTGAATAGATTGTTCCCAGAGTATTCTTGTGGTTATTTTATATAAAGATAAAAATTGATCACATTATTTTCTCTTTAATCTTTTACTTTATCAACTGATGTCTGGCAACTGTGAGGTCTTTGAGAATTTATGGAAACCCTCAAGCTTATCCCTTATTCTTCTTCAACTAGATTTGTTTTCAAATAAATGCAAACTTCGGTAAACAGACACTCTCTTTATAAAATGTACTAATCAATTCACAGATTTAGTGGTTAACTTCCTATCACCTAATTTCTAGCAACAGGTGTCTGGATAGTTTATTTAGAAAGTAGTTATTAATAAATTACAGTTATAAGTCACTAGTTTTGCTGTGTGAATATATGACTATAGTGGTTACAGAATTCCCAATGGTGGCCCCTCCTGCTGCCTACATTGCCCTGAAATGGGCCAAAAGCCTTTCTTCCTCAAGATCCAGGTGTGGCTCAGATGGCTGGAGTGTCTTCCTATAACCAAAAGGTTGTAGGTTTGATTCCTGGTCAGGGCACATACCTAGGTTACAGGTTTGATCCCCAATCCAGGCACTTATGGGATGCTTCTCTCTTGCATCAATGTTTCTTTCTCTCTCTCCAAAAGCAATGGAAAGAAAAAAAATGTCCTCAGGTGAGAATAAAGAATAAAAATGAAAAAACACCCAGGTTATAGATCAGTGTTCAGGTGCCACCTGAGAGAGCCCAACCTCACTGAAAGTATTAAATTTATGGACAATGAGATGGAGAAGTAGGTTATTGATGCACACTCAGCAAATGAATTTTCCTACCTCAAGTAAATCAATTTCAAAATTGAAATCACTATCATTTCCTAAGAAAGCAGGGAAGAGAGCTTTCCAAACCTCTCTTACTAGAAAATCTGCCTTATTGTAAAGTCTCAAAAACCTCTTAGGAAGTGACACAGGTTCAATTTTTAGTAGAATATTTGGACCCTTTTCCCAGGGTTTCCTACCAGTACCATCTCCTTGATACGAGGCAAGGTGACTTCCTACAGATCAAGGTCTTGATGGGGAAGGCCAAAGGTATGGACCATTATTATATTGAGTTTGCCATAGCCATGAAAACACACATTCTTCTCCAAACATCTGCTTAGAGTATTATCATTGCATACTCTGCTCTGATGTTAGTGCAAATCACATGGCACTGGGATGGAGATAATGCTGGGTAGCCAATCCTAGTACTTCTTGCTCTGGGTTTCTTGTTCTCTCACAACTGAAAGAATGAAATGTCATATGACATGCAAGTCCGTCTTTATCTCAGGTTAATTATTTGAGGAATTGAAGTCCTGGTCAGATGTACTTTGTTGACTTTGCAAGAAAGAGAGAACAAAAACCTCAAAATGCCAAGTCCTTTGAATAATGATGACATGCAAGGAATAAAATTCCAGTCAAATGTGAAGAGGAAAATCTCCTGTAGGGACACAGCATACATTCTAGTAGCTGAGATATTTCAACTTAAAAACAGCCTCCTAATTTTGAAGGAATACAGGTACTCTACAAAATAAAGGGGAGGAGAGCAATAATATACTCAACTTGGTGTAGTCATTCATTATTTTATCCAGATTGAAGGAAGCAAAAGAAGCCAAGAAAAATAAAAATTGTAAAAACGATAACTGCCCACCTTTACGGAGCACTTACTATGTACTAGGCACTGTGATAAGCACTTAACATTCACTTTATTGTTTATTCTTCATAACATCCGTAAGAGATAGGTATTATTGAACTCACTTACTCATACGGAAATATGCTGAGACAGGTTAATTTCCCCAAGATCATATAGTGATGTGGCAGAGTTAGGTCTTTGGGATCCCAGTATCAAAGGAAGTTCTTATTGAGAATCAGTGTGGTACAGTGGAGAAAGCCTTTGGGGCAAGCTCTGACCAAAAAGTATGTGTTGGGAAGATTGGGGATCATTTCATTTTCTGTTGTAGCTACAGCCTTGAGACATACCTGTTGCTGTCTACACTGGACTTCTGTGCGAAATATTTGTTCATGTCTTGTTAAATCAGTTGGCTAGTGCGGCTGAGGCCATGGGTTTGCTCTTATATGAATAATTTAGGTCTTCTCTGTAGACAGTTATCTTTCTAAATCATATCTTGACACAGGGAGGCTGGATGAGAAGTAGACAAAACTGTGCAAAATTAGAGATACAAGAATAACTATGCAAAATTAGATTTGGGGGGAAAAAACCCAAAGCACAATGTTGTGGTGAAGCTATTGCCCAAATGCTAAGTGTGCCTTCAGAAGTTCTACCCATTAGTTTTGGGGTGAGGAGTAAATGAGGCATCATTTCTGCCGGCTACTCTCCTTCCCACACCATCCACTTCTCTCTCTTCCTAACTTTATATTTCACATCTACAGCTTCAGGCACTGGAATATGATATAGACCTTTCTAGATTTCTGTGTGCAAGAAAGAGTGGCTGTGAATATAGGGTGTAGCATTAAAATATAATAAAGTTATGTTTGATACTGGTATGCACGTCCCTCATCAGCCATTTCAGTCACTCAGATAGTGTGACCTGCTGTCATGAAGCAGCATCCTTGAAAACAAAGGGCAGTAGTCCTTATACATCAAACCAGGAGGTCAGCTGAGGCCAGCCCTTGGACTGCATATGTAGAAATGGGCCTGTATGCTCTCAAAAAATTGTTCATTCTATTTTGGGTTGCTCACTTCCTGTTGAATCAGAGATTGCCTTTCTTTGCTCTAGTGTAGCAATTTTCAACTAATATGCCACAGGAGACACACTGGTGTACCACACGAATTTTTAACACATGCTTTTTAATCAGGGGCACTGACCTATTTTCCCGTAGATTGTCAAATTTAAAAAATGACAACAGCCAACACAACAATAGCTGTCTGGTGTGAACGAATCAAAATTATACCTACTGTTTTTGTCAGATCAACAAAAGTAATTTTTTTCGTGTGTCACAGAATTTTAGTAATTTGTTTACTTGTGCCATGAGATGAAAAAGTTGACAATTGCTGCTCTAGTGAGTCAGCCCTACCTCATTGCCAGAGTCAAGTAGATTCAGTTCATGAGTTCATGACAGTCCCAGGAGTGACCGCCAGATGGCAGCATCTAGCTAGTTAGTGATTCCCACTTCCACTGCCAGAGAGAAGCAACTCTGAACATAAAAAATCTTTAATATCCTGGATATTTGCGGGAGTGAAATGAGAGAGGCAGTAGAAGATGTGAAAATAGCACAGATTTTAGAGTCGGAAAGGTCTGGATTTCTTTCTTTACTCTGTCAACAAAAACAATGTTTTCCAACTATAGGGCAATGCTTTCTTTGTTGTGGCTCTGGAGGTTTTTGTTTGTTTATTTTTTAACTCTGTAAAACATGTTTATTTTCCACTGCCTAAAGTTCCAACAACATGATTCTGCAACAAAAGAAGACAGACAACTACCAACAGCTATTGACCAGACAGACAGAGAAGCAAGGGTAGACGCATGACAATAGAATATATCACCAGGGCCTAGATTTTAGGTTGTTCATGGAAGTAGCAAGGAGAAAAAGACACAGTCCAAGTCCTCTTTTGCGGAGACTGTGCTGATGAGATTTATTTAAATAAAAATTTATTTTCAGTCAAGTCCACAAGCCTGGAAATTAGCGTGCTTATTTTATTTATTATTAGTTCAGTCAATCGATATTTACCATCTTCAAAGCTGTGGTTGGATACTCTCTTTTAGACTTTGTTTTTTATAGGATTAGCAAGATTTCCAAAAGGACTTGATTTTAATACCATTAAAAGAATAACCACATAGGTGAAAAAGGTGAAGGAATTAAGATGTACAAATTGCCAGATTTAAAAATAATCATGGGAACATCAAGTAAGCATAGGGAATACAGTAAGAAACATTGTAATAATTATGTATGGTGTCAGATGGGCACTAGACTTATTGGGGTGATCACTTCATAAGGTATATTATACATGTCTAATCACTACATTGTACACTGAAATTAATATATGTTAATGATAGTTGAAAAAAAAATTTTTTATTTAAAAAAAGAATAGACACATGAGAGGAAAGGTTAAACCTAAACATCACTCTATCCTTTTTTCTGCACCTTCTTCAGTTTCCAGATGTCAGGAAATAAAATCAGTTTATAAACTTTCATTGACACATCCTCAGTCTATCCAACATTTTGGGAATCAGAGTTTCCAGGGAACCAAACACTCCAAAGATCACCTGACTAGAGAACTCCCTCAAGAGGCAGACAACTCCAGTTTTATTGAGATCTGCCTTTTCTCCCTTTTCATACCCTGACCATACAGGACATATACACCTGGACACCCACCAGGTCAATCTCTGCCCTGAGTTTCTGTGCTGGCTACAGAAACTTCTCTCCATAAAAGAGAAAGTCTCCTCCTTTCAGAGATCATGCTTACAAACTTTTCACTGTTGGGGAAGCAGTGGTGAGAAAAGTTGTGAGAAAGAAGAGTGGGGAAGAAAGTGTAGAGCTTGCCATTCTCAACACCTCTCACTGGTGCTCATTTGTTACCTTCCTTTCTCCTTCCCCCTGGTTTCTCCCTAGACCTCTCCAAGGTAGTGATGGCTCTCCAGAAGACCCTTTCATTGCTTCTGCTCTTGCTGCTGACCCTGCTGGGGCTGGGGCTGGTGCAGCCCTCCTATGGCCAGGATCGCATGTACCAACGATTCCTGAGGCAACATGTGGACCCTGACGGGGCAGGTGGCAATGATGGCTACTGCAACATGATGATGCAAAGACGGAGGATGACTTCACGTCATTGCAAGCACTTCAACACCTTCATCCACGAAAGCATCTGGAACATTCGTAGTATCTGCAGCACCAACAATATCCAGTGCAAGAATGGCAGGATGAACTGCCATGAGGGTGTAGTGAATGTCACAGACTGCAAGGAGATAGGAAGTTCCAAGGCCCCCAACTGCAGATACAGGGCCACAACCAGCACTAGGCGGGTTGTCATTGCCTGTGAAGGTGACCCAGAGGTGCCTGTGCACTTTGACAGATAGATGCTACCCTGCAGGGGTTATTGCCTAGAGGCTGACCTTTAACTTGTCTCTGTCTCCTCTGCTTATGTCTACCTCTTTTTCTCTATGTAACCCATTCTGTTAAATGCATTAAAGAGAAATGGAGACATAAACCTAAAACGGGACTGGGCTTTTCTGTAATAAACTTTTCAGTAAACTCCTCTGCTTCCTTTTGTAATACTAGTCAGCTTAGCTCTCTCAGATCCTATCCTCTGGAATTTAGTCATTACATGTATTATATAGCATTTCGAGTATTTCAAGGTGCTTTCACCTCAGTTATCTCATTTTAATACCACATCACCGCTGTGATGCTGATGTTGTTGTGCATAGGAGCCCAAAGTTAAGGGATTTGCTGAAGACCGTGAAGTTAGTGGAAAAGCTAAAGCAAAAAATCCACTTTAGCTGGCTACTAATCCAGAACCTTTTCTACTTCATCACAAGGAATGTTTTGAAAGTATCTGCTTTTTGATAGTCCCAAAAGTCAGCTATTGGGGGAAGCATTAAAGTTTTGGAAATATGTACTGACAAAATGAGAGCTCTGTCTGTATAATTTGGCAACTTTGTTATGTTTGGGTCTAATAAGAGCAACTAATGATACAAGGAATTTTCTTTTTCTCTTCCCAAACTTTTGAATCACTGTGTACTAACAATGGACTAGATCATTAAGACTCATTCACTCTTCCTGAATGATTTTTCATGTTTTCCTTGTAATAAAGAACTCAGACTGCAGGCATCTTTGAAGACTGTGCCATGGTTCTTGTGTGGGATTTTTCCCCCCCTCCTCTTTTAATTCTTCTGTCATTTATAAACATGCACCACCACAATATCCGTAGAAACTCTGGTCCATGACTAAAGCCTATCTGTTAAATGAACACAACACAGAAATATTTGTGTCATTTATTAAAGACAATTCTCACACTCCTCCCTTTGAATACCTCAGTACTCATCAGCTTCAGAACTCATCAAACCCTGTACTCACCACATTTTGACAAGAGAAAAGTATTTCAGCACTTGGTGCTTGCCTGGGACCTGTCACAGTTGCTAGAACTTGTATGAGTCATGATGCTGCCCCCTAAGAGAAAATGTTTCATCACCCAGGGCTTGCTCAGTACTCATGGGTTTCAACAGTGGTCCCCAAACTTTTTTTGGCACCACAGGTCAGTTTCATGGAAGATCAAATAGAGGGTCAGGAGGTGGAACTCAAGTGAGCTTCACTCCCTCGCTGTGGATGGTGGGGGGAGCGGAAGGAGCTCAGGCCAGCAAAGCTCACCTGTGGATGGGGAGGGAGGTGTACAGGAGGCGGAGCTCAGGCAAGCTTTGCTTGTGGCCTGGTTACTAACAGGTCACGGCCCAGTAAGTTTCCACTCGCAGAGGGTTGGGGACCCTGGGTTTTAGCGCTCGTCTTCAGTTCCAGAATGAATTAACAACAAGTACCAAGGACAATGTAGTTTGAAACAAATTGTGTAACAGAGATGTATGAAGACACCAGCATCTAAAAAGGAAATTGTGTGTCTGGCGTGTAAGAGAGAGAGTATGTGTATGTGAAAGGATGAAACTGAAAACATTTGCATTACAGCAGATATACATTGTTTAAGATGTGCAACCTGATTCAGTACACATATGCAGTGTGAAATAATCACTACAATCAGGGTAATTAACATATCTATTACCTCAAATGGTTACCAAAAGTGAATCCATTTTCAACTGTTTTGGACTCTGTTCTTTTAATTAATATATTTATTTTTAATCCTCACCTGAGGATATGTTCATTGACTTTTTTTTTTAGTGAGAGAGAGGAAGGGAGAGAGAAAGAGAGAGATAGACATTGTTGTGAGAGAGAAATATCGATTGGTTCCTCCCATACATGCCCAGACCAGGGAGCCTGACAGCAAATCGAACCCACAACCTTTTGGTGCACAGGACAACATTCCAGCCAACTGAGCCACCCAGCCATGGCAAGGAGTTTGTTCTTTTCGACACTACTGAACATCACCCTGGCTGGTTTGGCTCAGTGGATTGAGCGTCGGCCTGCGAGCTAAGTGTCGCTGGTTCGATCTTCCAGTCAGGGCACATCAGAGAAGGAAAACTCTGATTCCAAAAAACCTCCGCTGCCTTGCGGCATACCTCTTCAGGGGAAAGGCTAAGGGAGTAAACCCTGACAGAAAATCCGGAGCCGGAGTCCCTAAGGCGGTTTGACGTTGTAGTCAACACCGGCAACTCCTGCGGCGCACCTGAAGCCAAGCTGTATTGACTCCGTCTTTCCCTTGGACCCTTCAGCTGCGAAGAGAGGGGGGGTCTGCTGCATGGGCAACAGCAGACCCTCCATATCACCCTGCCCAGGCTCTGTAGCTTCAGCTTCACTGGAGAGGACACTCCAGCGTCATCACAAGATGTCGATTCAACACGGGAGGAGACAGATACCGTGTCACTCCCGAGTCGGACTGCACAGCCATTCTTGGCGGTGCAGATAGACTCTTAAGAAGCTACACCATCGTCTCTCGAGACGGGCGGCTGCCGAACGAACTGAACATCATAGCTTAGCTTGGCCAATTTCGACTGAATACATACTATTTTTGCAACCTAGTAAGGTCAAAAAAATCATAAGCATGAAAAATCATAAGTAAAATTGTGAGTCACTTTTGCTAAGTCATGTCACCAAACTAAAACTTAATAACTAACCAAATTTCAATTTCAGCCTTTTTCAGAGGTAAAATTTTAAACCAATTCCTGATCAGCACTGGCGACGTAATCAGCCTGCTAAATTCCCCTGCCTTCCCCTAAATGAAGGTGAGCTTGCTTAAAATGATCCACTCTTTTAACTTTTAGACCCATCCTTTTTTTGTTTGTTTGTTTTTTGCCCATAAAAACCTTCCATTTTGTACAACTCATAAAAGCACCTTTCTAGTTGCTAGATGGGATGCTGCCTGATTGATGAATTGATTTAAAAGGCCAATTGGATCTTGGAATTTACTTGGTTGAATTTTGTTCTTTAACACCTGCCCCAGGGCTTTGCCATCCTTTGTACCCAGGAGACTGTCTTTTATGTATGACACCTTTGCTCCAGGCTATTCCCAGAGTGAACCCAAGTGTTCTGGATGAGAAGATAGAGAAACAGGTTCCCTAGTAAGGCTGCCTCTCTCCCACACCACCATGGCCAGTCAGTTGGAACGCTGCAACTCCCACATCTATTCCTTTCTCTACTGCTGCAGACTTCTTGGCTCTAAGAGAAAGGACACAGACTCTCTACCCTTTAGTTTCACATACTGATCCCCACTACAACCAGAGATGTAGGTGAGTACTGAATCTGAATAGGGCAAGTTAGAATCATAAGGGTTGGTACTAAGGATGGTTGAAGGAAAAGGCACAGGAACACAGGAAGGGACTTGACTGAACTTCTAGATGGTAGAGTGAATATGCAAAGTGATCCAACTAGTTCAACTCAGCATTAACATCAGTGATACACACACCCCTTCCTCCCCAATCTTTTCAAGCATAACACATCTAAGCAGCTTGAATTCTGGTCCTCATCCTGTTTAGGCCATTTGAGCTAGGGTTAGGGCACCCCAGATGAGCATGTGCCTATCCCTTGTTCTGTGCCTGATGTAGCCCTTGAGACACTCAAAAATGCTCTCACACAAATCTCATTAGACTCTCACAGGTTTGTGAGGGAGCTGTTATTAGTCTCATTTGAGGACAGCAATTCTGAGAGTTGAAAAGTGTGTTCAAGTTTCCGTAGGGCCAGGTAACTCTTTGTGGTAACTGAGGAGATAGATGATTTAAAGGGGAGACTTTTTCAAACATCTCAAGGCTCTGATTTTGACCAGAGTAGCTCCTGTGAGGGCAGTTTCAATCCTGGTACTTGGTTCCTTAGATTATTTCAAAACTGGAATTTCTTTATGATGAATTTCTTAATAGTAAATCAAGATTATTCATCATAATAATTAGGGAAATAACCTCTAAGAAGGGACATGGGTAGTCAGAAGTGATGTTTCACACACACTTTAGGGAAGTGTTATAGGGAAGTCAAGATTAGATAAACACCATCTGCAGAGTCCGTTTAATTGCAGCCTGTGATTTCAGGGCAATAAGCCTTCCTGCTTGGAAAATGTCTCCCAAGCCTTTACTTATCTTCTACGTTCCTTAAAAGGTGATAGCCCTTTCTACTTCACAGACATAAAACTTAAAATACAAATCGCTTTCTACCCCAGAACACAGCTAGCTAGAGCACTCCCTGGTCTGGGTGGGAGAGCAGGCAGAAAGGAGGTGTTTGGAATTCTCAAGATAAATTTCACCTGTTGTTTACACTTTTGTGCTTGTCTCACTTAGGCTCCAGCATATTTTCACTTCTTATACATTTTATTATCTAGTGAGACTTATCTTCTAGTCTGGAACCAAATGCTAAAATTGGGCCTAAGTGTCTACATTGGCAGGGAAAAGAATTTTAAGATGGAGCTCAGCTCTAGGGCGTTGTTGCAATAATGCTTTCCTCTTTCTTCCATGTGGATCCACAGGTGACCCTGGTCACTAAGATGTCGTCTTCTCTAAAGGTCCTAGGTCCTCTCTTGTTCCTGCTGTTCTCTGTATATGGGCTCCTGATACACAGACAGAAGCTTTCCTGGAGGGAATTCATGAAACAGCACCACCTGAGCACAAGCTGGGACTTCAGTGAGTACAGATGCAATGACCTCATGAGGGAAAGAGAAGCTCCAAAGGACAACTATCACATCTTCATCTATACCTTATGGCACCAAATTGATCGTGTATGCGTCAGGAACTGGAGAGATCGCTACAGGAATGTATACATATGGACCCAGTATCCCTTCAAAATACTCAAGTGCTACCCAGGAAATAATAAAAAGAGCTACAAAGAGCACAGGAGCTACAGCTACATTGAATTCCATTGTGGCGTGAATGGGTTTGTTGATAGCATAGAGGACATCCGGTTGTTAGATGTTATCAGCCACTAGAAAGTCTACCCACCCCTCCAGGTTTTAGAGTTAGTGCTTCTCAAGTGAAGGTGGGCCCTGCCTACATCAATAGCCCTTGCTAATCCCTATTTTGCATTTATGTGCCAATGTTTTCCAACTACTTAGAGTTATGTATCACATGGTTTCTTGATAACATAACTTCACCTCTGTTGGTAATCTGTCTGGAATACCCTTCTGTTCTCATTTACCTGCATTAGTCCTTCATTTTTTTCTTTTGTTTTTGTTAAAGATTCAGCTCACATGTCATCTCTTTTTGACTAACCCAGGAATTTTCCTGATATTGACTTTTTATACTTATCCAAGTTGAATGATCTTCCCTTCCCTAAGTAAATAATATTATTCCAAGGTGTGTGACTCATATATGTTATACGTGCAGAGTATGTGTTGTGATTGGTATAAGTGTTATAGGTGTGTGTGATATAGATTATGCTTGGATGTGATTTGTGCTGTGTATAGGTTTAAGATGAGTGTTATATGTTTCTAATATGGTTATGTGTATGATGAGAATGTAAATATTTATGTGCTAAGCTGGGGAAAAGTTGTGACCTAGGCATTGATTGTGTTGACATGCTGAATTTCACTCAGCTTGCGGGGTGTGGGCAGAGTTGATTGAGTATAACATGTAGTATCATCCTGGCTCATAGTATGCTCAACAACCTTGGTTTTCTTCCTTTTCCATCCTTTGGCTTGGTACTTTAATTTTGACTTTCAAAGTCTGAAAACATATTCTACACTACTACTTAACTGATAGTTTGACTGGTTATAGAATTCTGTTAGACAATAGTTTCCTTTAATATTTGGAAGCATTTTCTTCCTTGTCTTCTAGTTTCCAGAGTTCTTGAGAAGTCCTAAGCCGTTGTGAAAAGCCTGAGGTCAATGGAGTCCAAAGTCAGCCTTAGAATCACCTGGAGAATTTTAGAGATACCAGTACGAGTATATCTCAGCCCACACATTTCAGACATTCTGATTAAACAGGTCCCATTCAACAGCCTATTTCAGGTGATCCAAACGTGCTTTGGGGGTACCGGATTAGGGCTTTCACGGTACCGATGTATGATCCTCTTCTCTTCCTTCAGCTGTTCCTGCTTCAAGGACGCGCACCTGACCTGGCCAGTCTCGGCACTGGCCCAGCAGTGAAAGGGCGTTGCCCGTCTCCGACCTGTTCTTGGAAGCCGGACCCCAACCCCTAACTCCTGCGTCACAGTCACCAAATTCTGTGTTACCTTGGACCCTGGCAACCCCACTGTGGAGAGCGGAGCCCAGTAGCGCAGCAGAGGGGCAGGGCCCGCGAGGGGCTCGCTTTCCTTCAGGGACAGTTGGGAGCTCCGGGAGGGCGTTGCTTTCCCACCTTTGAGACAGGCGCGGGCCTGACAAATCTGGTACCGCCCTGGGCGCACTTTCTTCTCCTCCGTTGACCTAAGTCAGCCTTCTTCTTTTCCTCCTAATTGTCCTCGTTTCCATTGTTGTGGCACTCCGGTGTCTCAGCTGTATCTGAAAAGCGCAGGAAGCCTTGGTTTTGACCGTCTTTCTGGCAGGAGCTAGACGCCACCCCCGCCGCAAATCAGGACTCCCATAGGTTTGGTAGCAGAGGCTCTGGGACGTGAGGGCGGTCAGGGTTAGTTGAAGAATGTGCGGACAGTGCCTCCTATGACCCTCTGAGTGTCGTTATTCTCTGCCAAGTTGGTGTTTGTGAAGCTGAGTGGGTGGTCGCGGCAGGAGGCCGGCAGTTGCAGCCGGTTCAGGTCTGGAGAGACAGTGTGACTCCAGCCACCCACTGATTGAGCACCTCGCAGAAAAGATGAGCTGCCGGACCAGTCAGCCCCAGTGGTAGGGCCTTGGGCACCTGTCAGGGCAGAGCTAGTGAGCATTTGCGTGATTCCCACAATTCTGTCCTTCCCCCCTGCCACAAACTACCTTTTTACCTGTAGTTGGTTTGGAGTGCAAGTTTCCCGCTCTTCCTTCGATGTAGTTGACTTCACCATACAATCTGTGTAAGATCTTGGGCTCCAGTTTACTGTCCTTTCTCCAGGTTGCTTTTTGTTTTGTTTTGTTTTTTCCCTTTTAGGATTCCCTCAGCAGCAGGAAGTCTTCTTCTATGTCTTGAGGACAAGTTTTCCTGCACCTTCCTCAGGCAGGCTTTGCTTCTCCTTTCCCAGAAGTGTCCTTGCCTGCGTTCTAGGGATGCAAGGACTTGCTGCCCCTCCCCCTAGTGACTTAAGGCTTTTTCTTGGTGGGAGAGAAGGGTCTGGGGGCTTTGAGTTTGCCCCCCAGCAGCATGTGTTTACCTGGTGCTCACCTGAACCTCCAAAGAATGCTCCAGGTTCCTACCATGGCCTCTATCTTTAGAAACACAGACAAGCCAGTGGAGGCCAATGGAAATGAGCTGCTGAGGGCAAACTGCCCTTGTACCTGGGCCTCCACCTATTCCACATTGACATGCTAGCCTGCCCTTGGCCTTTAAGAATTCCCTAACTTTTAGCTGATTTCCTCTTACTGGCTTTTATACCAACCACCTCTTTTTTCTGAGCTCTGCCAAAGGTGAAACAGTTTGGGTGTTCATCTCTCTTTAGAGGAACCTGCCCCTCTCTTGATTGAGTTTATTTGGTTCTCTGAGACCTCACCTTTCCGACAGGCTGGTTATGATATATTAAATTAATTGATATTTCTTGTTCGTCTGGGGTGATGTTTTTGTCTCTTTATACTTCAGCCTCATAATTCATTTTTTAAAGTTATTTTTAAATTAAGTTTAGTCCATAACAGAAATCCCTATCCAAGTGTAGACATCAGGCCATTTGAACCATTTTAAATAAGACTCAGGATTCAGGAAATACTACTTTGGATAACAGCACCGAACGACTTCTCCATCCTGTTTGGGCACAGGACTCCAATTTCACTGTCAAGCATCATTAAAATCACTGCTCAGAAGACTCGTGGAGAGAGGAGAGGGGGGCATGTTTCATGGCCAGTGATGAATGAGGCATTTCCTTGTACACAACCAGAAGAGTCTAAAGTGTGAACTAGAGATTTCTCATGTCCACAATGAGAATCCCGCCCCTGGCCAAACAATTTTTGGAGAAAAAAATCCACTTTCATTGATTCTCAAGTTAACTTTCCTTTCTCCTCCTTCCAATGTGGTTTCTCTCTCTTTTCTTGAGTCCAGCATCTTACTTGCTCACATGTTGCTAGGACCTCAGCTCCAACATTCTTACCAGGGCTTATACTGGGCTGCTTGTTTCTGCCAATTAGAATGAGCCCTGGTGCCATCCTAAGCTAGACAGGTCTCAGCAGACTAGAGAAATGAGTGAGACTCAAGCTTCATTCTCCTGGATATGAAACCTCTCTTTGTCCCAGAACTCTGAAAAGTGGTTGAATTCTAAAAATGTGGGGATATCTGGTTGGGTGCCCTGAGATCTCTTCTTTATAGCCAAGCTCCTAGAAGGAGTTAGATACAGTCTCCTTCATGCTCTTTAAGCTGCCACCATCTGGTACCTGCAGTACTGATCACAGTCTTCAAGGACCCTCAATGGTCAGGGTTTCTTTTTTGGTCCTTGTAATATATGACTGTTGCGGCACTTCTCTAACTCTTCCACAGACTTCTGTGCCTCTCCCTCTTCTTTAAATATTGGTGATCTCTGGGGCTTTGTCTTTTTCACTTTCTCCATGTTCTCTCTGGAAAATCTCACCCCTACCAGGTTAAAGAACAACCAACTCTGCCTTAAGTTTGCAGATAAAATGCAAGATGTCCAGTTAAATTTCAGATCAACAATTAATACATTTTTAACATTAAGTCCTGTGAAATATTGATCTGAAACTTCCATTTAACTCGGTGTCCTGTATCTTTATTTGCTAAATCTAGCAACTCCAACCCCCTTTACCCACACCAGTGCTGATGACTTTCAAACCACTATTTCCAGAGCCCCCCCAACCTGAATTCCAGGCCCACAGAATGAATCTCTGTGGACATCACATGCTGCTTCCTCTGACACTGCAAACTCAACTTGTCCCAAGGTGAATATGTCACCCTTCCCACAAACCTGCTGCTCTTATGTGTTCCCCATCTTCATGAATGGGAGCAACAGTGGCTATACCAGGTCCTCTTCCCAGATTCTCCCCTCTTCCACTTCTCACATGGTGGTGTACATACTATATTTTACTAATCCAATCCTTTCTATTCCCAGCCCTAGAGGACTCATCAATTCTCACCTGGTCAATCATGCTCTTTCATTCCAGCCTGACCCACTTCTTCACACTGGGGGGAACTAGCAAAACTTGTGAACAGGCTGATTGGATTTGGTTGCTTTCTGGCTCTAACTCAAAATCCAACTTGGAAGTATCTCCATGTGCCAAGAAACAAATCTGTGCAACACCTTTGGGTGAGAATGAAACCAGACCTGAGGATTCTTATGGAAAACAAACTACACAGTCCCTTGCCCTACCAGCTGAGCTTTCAACGGGTGCCTTGCAGGTTTTAGGAAAATTTTTGTTCACCACAGACAGGAACATTTTTGGAAAAGATGCTTGGAAAAGCATTCATCTCACACCCCTTAGAGAGGTACCGATACTAGTGGCCCTTCTACCACCAGCCACCCAAATTGGCGAGAAACAACATTGTTCAAAGAAAGTGGAGATTTGAAGAGCTCTGACAGTGATGAGAAAAGGTCCATGAGAAGCCAAAGTCTGGAAGCTCATGGCTATGATCACCACTGAGTGGACAGTATCCTCATTAAAGGCCTTTCATTGCAACAATCATCCCTTGTCAATAGTCTTCACCTAGTGCTGTGTTCTCTCTCTCTCTTGCTTATTGTTCTGACTCGGTGAGAATGAATGACAAGACAATTTTCGGTTCTGAAGGAATGGAGGAGCTCTTTGCCCAGGCTGACTTGGATAAGAGCCCAGTGCTCAAGTGCAAGCCCCACTGCATCCTGTTCCTATACTGCAGGCTCCTGGATCTCTCAAATGTCTCCCAGAGATGTCTTCTTGCAGAGGGTACAAGTTTAATGTGCCCTAAGGAGTGATTGAAATGGCAACTTGGACTTCTGCAGGGAGAGGATAATAGTGGTGGGATTTGTTGATTTGACCCAGAAGGTCTTTTGCAAATTTTCCAGGAGTTAAACCCCTGGGTTTAATGGCATCCTGAACCAGAAACTACCCACATTAACAATGACTCAACAGAGCTGTTGCATTGATTACTTTTGAGGGCATCCACTAGTCCCGTCAGTGGCAGTTTCTCTGGGACCTCCAGTACTGCCTTCTCCAGGGGCTCAGTGGGTGTGGAGTAGCAGTGGGGCTCTCTAAACCCTCTAAGAGCCACACACCGAAGTGCCCTGAACTCTGAAGTTGCCTGGACACGCGTTCCTCCGGTGCTGTGTTCTCTTTCTGCTTTTCTTCAGCCTTAAACTGCTGCTCACCCAGGATTTGATCTTGTCCTTTTCACCTCCGACATGAGCATTATTGACCTTAACCCACTGGGACAGAAATCAGCTCACTTTGTGAAGGAGACAGCTCTGCCTGAGTGCTCCATACCACACTCTCTGTTGTTGTTGTTTTTTAAGTATATTTTATTGATTATATTGTAACAATAGTTCCAATTTTTCCCCTTTGCTCCCCTGCACCCAGCACCGCCCCTTCCCCAACAATCCCCCCCGAGTCCATGCCCATGGTTCGTACATACAAGCTCTCCTGCCTCACCCTTTTATATATTCTTCTTCCTCTTTTTAAAATAAATAATTAATTATTTTAACAATAAAAAATAACAATCCCTCCCTCTCAGACTTAAGACCCTTTATAATCTTATGAAGGACAATGGGCGAAGGTCTTGAGCTCCTCTAGCTGCTTCAGGCTGGACATGGTCATCGTCCTATGTACCCTTGGGTCCAGAAATCCCTAATAAGAGTGGGGGTGTGGAGCGGAGGGTGGCCTTCCCACATGGGGAAGGATCGTGCAGACTCCAGGTTTGTTGGCTGTCCCCGGACAATGTCATGCTTGATTTAACAGGCTGGCATCCTTGTTGTATTCTGGAGGCAACAGATTTGGCAACAGGGTTAAAGGACATCATTCAATCCATAACCACTAGATGACAAAAGACAGGTATTAATTTTTCAATGTCCCACATTAGGGAAAAGAAGGGCTTCTTTGGAGGAAGGTGTGCCAGGTACATCTCACCTGTCCAAAACCCTTTTGCCCATTACACTTAATTTTGACTGAGGGGAATATTTTAGGTTTCCCCCCTCTCAGGCCTCTGGGCTCTTTCTGTCCAAGACTTTAGGACAGAAAAGAGAAACCAGTTTTAAAGTGAAGCCCACAGACCACCCCATTCTTCACCAACCCAGCCACTTAGTTCAGTCATACCATTGAGTCTCAGGAGGCAGCGATGCAGACAGGATTAAGTGAGGCCTATACATACAGACAATCCCTCAGGCAATGAGATTGTAGGCTTATGCCCTTTGAAAACAGAAAACACATGTTAATTTATGTAACATAACTCACATAAAAGTCTCTAAATCTGTAGGACTGTCTTATCAGAAAGATATCCAGTTGCAACGCACTTGACATTCTTCTTGCCTGTAAATTAAACATCCTTGATAATGCCACAGACATAGTTTAACTTTCAAATAAAAACAAATTTTAAGTGAAAAGAAACCTTAAAGATGGTTAGCTGCAGTACTTTACAGTCCACCACTGAGCATTGTGATTTTCCTGGAATCACGATTTTTCTCCCTAGGATTACCCTCCTTGTCATTAAAGGGACTGCATTAAGTCCATTTTTAATTTATCCTGTTCATTTGCATAAACACAACAAGAGCAGAAAATGATCACTTATGATCTTTAGTTCCGCTTTGCTGGAACTTACGCAAGGAACATTTAGGGTGACCTTCAGTCTGCCCTTCAAGGCCCAGAAGCAGAACCACATACCTGGCATTCAGCCTTGCCTGTAAACACCTGTATTTTCCAAGCCCTTTTGGTTTTCCATTGTGCCTTAAGGTCCCATCTAGCCATCTTTCAGGAAAACAACTTTCATTTCTTCCCTGGAAAGATTGCCACGGACCTACCGCACATACATCCAAGGTACCAGGCCCTTTATCTCGTGGACTTTTATTACCTTTGAAAGTCAATCCCAGTTCCTCAGTGCTTTTTGGTAACAACCAAAGCCCAAGCATGTCTCCTTCAGGCATGACATTCCAGTCAAAGTCTTAGTTAAAAAAAACAAACCTCTATTAACAACTGGTCTTATAAGTTTTATGCAAAGAAACTTATGTCATTACTTACTTCTCTAGAATGACAAATTTTGGAGGGATCAGATAAGGAGAAAAATATACAGTGTGAAGGAAAATCCTTGTCCTTCTAATATTCACTGAACTGGCATTTCCATTCCTTATATTTTCATTTTTTCCCCCACTAAAAATTTTTTTGTTTGTTTTTCCATTACAGTTGTCCCACTCTTTTCCCCCTCTTGCTTCCCTGCACCTTGCCCCCGCTTCTCCCACATTCAGTCCCCACCCAGTTGTCCATGTCCATGGGTCATTTATACATGTTCTTTGACAAGACCCTTCCCCTCCTTACCCCCTTCTCTCCTTCCCATCTCTCCCTTTGTTACTGTTAGTTTATTCCTTGTTTACATACCTTTGGTTCAATTTTGCTCATTTGTTTGTGTTGTTCATTAGTTTCCCGTAATAGGTGATAGCATAAGGTATTTTTCTTTCATTGCCTGGCTTATTTCACTAAGCATAATTCTCTCTAGTTCCATCCATGTTGTTGCAAATGGTAGAAGTTCCTTCTTTCTTTCAGTACTTATTCATTGTCATTTTCCCCCCTTTGTACTCGTGTTCCTCTGTCTCTCTCTGTCTCTTCATCTTCTTAAAGCAGACCCTTTAGCATCCCTTGCAATGCTGGTTTGGTGGAGATGTATTCTTTTAGCCTTCTTTTGTCTTGGAAACTCCTTATTTCACCTTCCATTTTGAATGAAAGCCTTGCTGGGTAGAGTATTCTTGGTTGTAGGCCTTTGTTTTTCATTGTTTGGAATATTTTTTGCCATTCCCTTCTGGCTTGGAGTGTTTCTGCTGAGAAATCTGATGATAGCCTTATTGGAGCTCCCTTGTATGTTATTAGTTGTTTCTCTCTTGCTGCTTTTAGGATTCTCTCTTTGTCTTTGAAATTTGCCATTTTAATTATGATGTGTCTTGATGTGGGCCTGTTGGTGTTCATCTTCACTGGGACCCTCTGTGCTTCCTGGACTTGCGTGACTCTTTCTCTCCTCATGTTAGGGAAGTTTTCTGTCATTAGTTTTTCAAAGAGGTTTTCTATTTCTTGCTCTTCTTCTTCTCCTTCTGGAATTCCTATGATACGAATATAATTATGTTTCATGTTATCCTGCAGCTGTCTTAGAGCCTCTTCAGTCTTGTTCAGTCTTTTTTCATTTTGTTGCACTGTCTGGGAGTTTTTGTCTACGTTGTCCTCCAGCTCGCTGATCCAATCTTCTGCTTCCTCTAGCCTGCTTTTAATTCCTTCTACTGTGTTCTTCAATTCAGAGATCATATTCTTCATTTCCTCCTGGGTCTTATTGATAGCTCCCATGTCCTTTTTCATGCTGGTGTAATTCTCAATAAGTTCCTTGTAGTTTTTCTGGAGTTCTTTGTAGTTTCCGCTGAGCTCATCGAGCTTCTCCATAATCCATGTTTTGAATTCCATATCTGATAGTTTGCTCCCCTCTATTTCATTTAGCACTCTTTCTGGGGATTCTACCTTTCCTTTCGATGGGGGGTTGTTTCTCTGTCTCCCCATTTTTGTGACTCTTATTGTTTGTTGGTGCTTCTTAGAATGATCTACACTTCCTGGATCTGCCCCTGGTGGCATCAGATCCTGTACCAGTCTGGGCCTAGGCAGCCTGTTGGAGACTTCCAGGAATCTACTGCCTTTGTCTGGCTTCTTTAGTTGTTAATCTACTCAATCTATGATTAGCGGTCAGGCTTAAGGACCGTGGGTGTGGCAGCTTAATTCCTGTAGGCAGGGCCTTTGCTTCCCCTCAGGCTGACGCCACTTGGCCGGGAATGGTCTGCCTGCAGTGTGGGGATGAGTCAGCACTGGGACCCAGTCGGCTGCTCCCCCAGCTCTCCCCTGAAAGCCACCACACCAAACTCTCCCCAAGCGTCTCCAGTCCTCTCTGCCTTCCCTCCACTCGAGCCCAGAGTAAGTGGGGACCAAAATATTTTTGTATGTGATCCGCTTAAGAGCTCTTTTTCTCCAGCTGTTTCTCTCCGGCTAGCAAGAAACCCTGTGGCTTTTCGCTCTTCACAGCTGGATACTATTTTACTTTCCACTCTGTTGCTGTAGGCTGGGAAGCCCAGCTGGGGGTTTAGACCCTGCCCTTCTCAGGGGGAATCCCCAGCTGCTGAGCTGTTTCTCAGTCCCTTCAGCTGCCACCCCATGAGCCCAGCCAGCCCTTCCGTGTCTCTGCACTCCCTACCGGTCACGTTGTGATGTCGCAGCCTTTTCCTGTCTCTCCGTGGTTATAAGACTTCTCTCCAGCTAGTGTTCGGTTGGTTATTCCAGATGATTTCTCAAAAATTAAGTTGTAAATCCAGACTAGTTCTGGGAGGAAGTTAGTGTAGCTTCCACTTACTCCTCCGCCATCTTGTTTTTTTCCCACTCTCTGTTTTTTAGACTCTTTGGCCTTGCTCTTGCTTTCATTAGTTCTCGCATCCTGAGGACCTTATCCAACCCATGGTCTCCACATATCATGCCTGACAGTATTGAAAGACCTTCAGAATTTGCATAGATCTTCAATGGAAATTTCTCAGTTTCTACAACCTGCCAAATCTGAGGAAAAGGCAAACTCTTCATTGAGCATATAAGCTTTTTGTCTCTTGGCATCCACAGTATTTCTGCCTTCATCTGTTCTGACCCAAACCAAGAAGCTGACAAAAGTATGTGCAAAAGAAAATGCCAATCGTAGTGGAAATGAATGGAGTGGAGGTGAATGTGGAAGTATGCAATATTGTCAACTTTTTTCTGCTCGTCACTCTTGTAGAATAATATACATATTAAGTGATAAAGCCATGGTATAGTCTTTATGATGACTCACAAGGGTTCTAGAGAAATATTCCCCCTGCTTCTTCGGTTCACAGCAACTGCAGGGATATGTTGAGATGGGAGAAAATTGCATGGACAAATCTGATCTTTGTTTCCTGCTAGTTCTGGACTTTGTATGCACTAGTGATGCCATATACAGTGACACACAAAATCAACACTCCTCTGGTTTCTGTTTATTTCTGTTCTGCTCACCTGATCACAGAGTACTACCCCTGTTATAAATCTCAACTGATTCCAGTGTATTGACTCTATTTGAAGACCTCCCATATTTTCTACACTGCCCTCTCTCCCAGACTGAATTAAAACATCCCAAGATTGCTTTTAGTTTTAGAGTTGCTTGGAATGTTCTATTTATCTCTGTTGCTGTTTTCAGCACATTGAATTGTGTTTGCATCCATCTCTGTGTCTCCTATAGACAAAAAGTATTATAATTAAAGGCAAGGTCTATATTTTAATATCTACATCCCTGGCACAATACCAGTGATATATTAGGTGCTTACCATATTGTTTGTGCACAAAACATATTTGAATGCCAATGCTATAGGAAAGAAGTTATTTTGAGTCAACACTACCTTGGTTCATGAGCTGAGAAGAGGATGCAGAACTTACTAGGCCCTTTCCTACATCATAAGACATGACCTCCAATGGAAGGTGTTTTCATTCTGTAGTGGATAGGAGGAGTGTAGATAAGTGTCAGAGGCTTTTAAAGTTGGAGTATGAGAGGTGTCAGACTATACCTGCCTCTGTTCATAATTCTAAGAGCACATTTCTTAGTAGTTAAGGGAAAAATTCTAAACATAGTGGTTGATGCCAGAGACCAGTGCATGCAGATATAAAATTCTACAATGTCCAAAAAAAGACTTAAGATTCCATCATTGGTGGAGGAAAGCAGAGGATGCATAAAAGTGTAGAGGAGGCAGGGACTGGATGGTTGGGTCTGCGCACAAGGCAGGAGAGCACCTGGAATTGTTTTCCACTGAAGGTTGTGTGTGTGGCACGTGGGAAGAAGCATGTTCACTTACAACAGCACACTCATAGGGTGACAGCACACAGGGTTTTCCTGGCTTTGTCCTGTGCTGCTGAGTATGTGCAAAAGTAGCGGGCACTTCCTTCAAGGGAAATTGAACTGCTTAGCAACCGGAGGATGTGGAGAACCTGTGGTGCTCTCAGATAAGCTATGGAAGGGCACATGGCAACTGCCCCAGGGCATGAATTTTCTGGAAGTAAGGGAGGTGGACACACTGGAGTACCCTAGGCCCAACATGCCTGTGGTGGTTGGAGCCCACTTTAAAGAAAGTTGCACAAACACCAGGGTTTGGGACTGGCTCCACATCTGGCGGGGGGTCAATTTTCCAGATGCCAGGCCCAGGGATGTCACCTGTTGTCTCATTTCCCCTCATCATACTCCATTTCACAGAGAGAAAAATGAAGGCCAATGCTCGTGGCCAGAAAGGGAGTAAGAAGGTGAACAGAAGAAGGCATTGGTGAAAGGCTGCTTATATCAGTTCCAGGAGGGCTTGCAGAGCAAAAGCAAAGGGGAGGACCCACTTGAATGGGCACCAGGTGGAAGCTGCAATGTCAGTGGAGGCGCCTCAGAAAGCGCTGCACCTAAGCACCTACCCCCTCTCTTCCCCTGGTTCTAATGTTCCCCTCCTGCTTCCCACCACACCCTGCTGTCCATCATGACCTAGGCTCTCTCTCCAGGTACAGGGAGTCTTATTGGAAAGTGATGGAGAAGAAATATCAGGCCAAGTGGGCAGACAGCACCAAAAGGCACCCAGTCTTCCTGGCGGTCTGGGAACTTGCCTTCCCTCCTCTGTCCACCCACCTGATTCCTTTGGGCAGAGGCAGCCTTGGGCAGAGGCTGCTTATTATTGAAGTAGCTCCAGGTTCTGTGGCTTTCTGGAGAGGCACTTGAGGAAAATGGAGAGGGGCAAGAACAGCGGTGTCTAGCAACTACCACTTACCCTTGCTCCATGTTTTACAAAGGTCTTAGATCACACCTGGTGTATGCTGTTCACCCCAAGAGTACTCACCCACCAACAGAGGCAGGGCAAGCAACAACCAAGAGACCTACTTTTGAGTGAGCATGTCACCAACCCCAATAGTTTCCTCCTGAAAATCACCTGTTTTCCTGAGGCTCTGGAGTCTGCTTGGGCCCACAAGGACAGGCCATTGCTGTTGAATGGGTTCAGAACAAGTATCTCCCCATGATGTGACATTTTAATTAATGAATCATTTTGAGCTGATGGCAATCCAAACCCTGAAAGTTCACAAGAAATGTTTACCTGTCCCTTAATCTAAATTAGAGGTTTTGTCCATAATAACAATTTCACCAGAACTTTTTATGACCCATCTATCTACAAGGCAAAAAAAAGTTCTAATTACTGAAATGTGCTGAACTCATCCTGAAAATGACCTTCCTCCTCTCTGAAGTCCCAGGGTGCCTTATCAAATCCTTTGGTCAGAGTGCCAGATATACCTTGTTTATTCTTCTGTCAAATATGCAGAGTCTCTAAGTCTGTCATGCACATGGAGTTCCCATACCTACATAATTAAATTTGGTTATTTTTTCTTGTTAATCTCTCTCATGTCGATTTGATTATGGACCACCTAAAAGGACCTTGGAGGGCAGAGAAAAGTTTCATTCTCCCTAAAATGGTGGGTCTGGTGACTTTTCAGAGACACAAATTGCACTGTAGCCATGGAGAATTCCAGCCTTGAATGTCAGCATTTGAGACCAGATGACACAAACCAAAGACAGAACCTTAGGCCTTCCTTGGATTTTCTGCCTGAATGGATATGGAAATCCAAATCCTTGGCAATCTAGCTTTTTGTTCTGTGGGAGAATGGAGTGACACACTCAATCAAGGGTGGTTTCTTGGGTGTGGCTTTCCATGCCTCTGTGGGTAAGTGAGCCATCTTAGGGTGGTGAGCACACACCAGGTGAGATCTGAAATGTTTGTAAAGGACCTGGAGCCACAGTAAGTGGTCCTGTTTTAACGCCCGTGTTTCTCTGCCCTTCTCCATTTGTCTCAGTGCCTCTCCAGGAAGCCACAGAACCTTGGGGTACTTCAGGGAGCTGTGGCCTCCGCCCAGTGAATGTAAAGTTGTCATCTTGCAGGTCTGGAATTCCCAGGGGTAATAACCTGATGATTCCAAGTGTCATATGGGAGTCTCGGTGGCAGGCTTGGGCTTTTTTCAGACCCAGCTGTTTCTCTGTGGAGTTACAATTGTTTGCACATAATAGGCAAGTCTCAAAGTTGGATCTATTTTAATAATTTGTGAACCTCTCAATTTAGAACCTCTTTCAAATGGTGCTGCTACTGAGGTTGTGTGTGCAAAAATTCACGCATGGTAATTCAGGGATTATGAGTTCAGATTTAAAGGAAATGAGCTGTGCATAAACTGCCCAGTGCCTTCACCTCCTTCATTACATTCTCTTGCTGTGGATCCAAAAGCATGGGATAAACCTTTTATTCAAAGAGATTTTGCCATTTAAATTTTGGGTTTAAAATCATTCTAGTGCTCTCTCCTTGATATACTGAGGCAGATTGATTTTGGTTCGTAATACTTGGCTGACAATTATTTTTTTAATGTTTATGGCACAGAAAATCAGAATCATCAGTGCAAACGTAAACAAAATTATTTTCTTATTTTAAGAAGTATACATAAAATGGGGGAAAAAAACTGAATTATAATACTTAATTAAAAAGTTAAGTACAGAGAATCTTCTGAGACTTCCAGCCAAGATGGTGGTGTGGACAGACATGCTGTGTCTCCCTCCACAACTAAGAAGGGATACAACAACCTCAAAACTAGAAACAACCAGAAGTTCCAGAAAATCAAACTGCATGGAAGTCCAACAAACAAAGATAAAAAGAAGAAATACTCATCCAGACAAGTAGGAGGCATGGAGCTGGGGTAGAGAGTACGCGGTGTGGTGGTGGCAGCAGCAGCAGCAGTGACAGGCTGGCAGAGAGCACAGTTACACGTTTTTAAAAGTCAGGAGGGACACCTGGAGAGCGTTCCCAACTCCTCACAAGACTGCACAGCTCATGGTCCCAGCACCAGGGAAAAATCAAACGTCATTGCTTCTGACTGTGCGAACCAGTGGGGGTTGGGGTGGAGAAAGAAACTGCCAGTCCCTCAGCAAAGTCTGCTTGTTTAAAGGGCCCCCATGTCCCGGAATGTCCACAGATCCACCCAGTCTGGGAACTGTGGACAGGGCAACAGCTAGAGAGTCACCAGTCCTGTATGGGAAGTTGGAGAAGTGCCTGGAAAAGGGGTGAGTGCTGTGCAAGTGCTACTGTTCCCTCTCAGACCCCTCTCCCAAATACAGCGCGAGAGCATGGTGAAATGGGTCACCGGTACTGACAATACCTAAGGATCCGCCCCTTACAACCTCACAGGTACAACAGCTCTACTTAAGAAACAGAGGCAAACAAACACAGGAGCCTGTCAAGATGAGGAGACAGAGGAATATGGTCCAAAAGAGGGAATGGATCAAAGTTCCAGGGGAAGAATTAAGCAATGAGAAGGTCCCGGGTACAAATCCCAGATGAGCCCAAATTTTTTATTTTGTTTTTCCTTCTTTAGGAACTACCGAAAAAGTTCTGTTCCATACTGACTTTCTCATGTTCCGAACTGTTCTGCAACGAGAGGCAGAGGCGGACTGATGACCTGTGAGAGATGAAATTGCCTGGTTTCCTGGGCTCTAGAGGCCCCCTCGCTCCTGGTAGCAGTGGCCAATGTCCTAAGCTTCTGGGAGCTGGGGCGAGTGTCTGGTGTTCTGCAGTCGGAGCAGGCCGCGCCTTCGGTGGTGCTGTGTAGCGAATTCAGATCTCCACGGTCTCTCCTGGGCCTGGCAGGGACACTCCCTTTGCTCCTGGGGCGGGGGCTGCCACGGCCCCAGCTCTGGAGGCGGGTCCGGGCTATAAGGGACTTCTTCCAAGAAACAGGGCGCGGTCCCAACTACCCAAGGGCTCGCCTGCTGACTCTCCCCTCCTCGCTGCACCCCTCGCCCGTCCGTGTACACACACACACACACACACTCACACACACACACGCAGATCCAAAGCAGGAGTCAAAACAACACCTTTGCATCTTCTACCACCTCCTCATCATCGTACAAAGGAGGAAGAAGCGGGTGAGAAACAAAAACTTCTCTTCCCGTTATCCTGCACTTTTCTGCATCTTTGTTCCAAGGTCCAGATGGGTTCATACTTCTGTTGCCGCTCCTCCTCCGTGTCCGTAACTTTACCAGGGTCGCTTTGGCCCGGGAGTCCCTTCTTAGCAGAGGCAGTGCGGGTCTCCTTCGGGAGGAGCTTGTGGAAAGGGACGGGAGGAACTGAGGACTGGAAAGGAAGGTAATAATGTAGTGGAGGTAGCTATTCTGCATCCCCACCGCGTGTTTACTTCCTGCAACTGGGCAGAGATGGCAGCACGAATGCCTATTGCCTAGAACGTAGCATTCGAGGGGACCACTGCGTTGGCGAGACTCACCGATGTCCAGGGAGGCCCACACTTGCTCAAACGAAAGATTCTTTGCTTGGTACTCAGGTTGATAGCCAGATTTATGAAGCAGGCCTTCTCAGTTTTTTCAAGTAGAAATGACAATTGGAAACTGGTGTTTTCGTTTTCTGTTCATTCCCTTCTGTCTCCTTACTCTTAACCCACCCACAGCCAGTGCTGTGACATTCTTGGAGACACTGTCAACAACTCCTTCTTTAAGCTTTCTTACTGAAACATTGGTATCCTCGGCTTTCTTACTCTGAGACAACACATCAAATGTTAACAGCATATGGGCATAACAGGACATCTTTGTTTTCGAAGGACAGTACAAACAGTTTCAGCATGATTGTAGGGACCAGGGAAATCTTAAAGAGGCCAAGACACTCCCTTTGTGTCTTTAAGAACTTTATAATCAAGTCATAAATGTAATCACTAGAAACCCAAGTGGCATAATTATCTGAACGGCAGTAGGTGGCCAAGGTCCCAGATGCAGCCTCAGGTATTCAAAGAGCTATGTAACTACACAGCTATTAATGAGTGTTAGTGTAGAATGATAATTCTGTTACAGTTCATATCAAGCAACTTTTTTTTTAACATATAAAGAGGGAGTAAAATATTTTTGGAATTTATGGAAATATTAAAAGTAGGTTACCTTTAAAGAGCAACTTTCGCAAGAACCTTTAAAATTAGCTTTGATTTCCTAGAAATTACTAGAACTCTATCAAATATGAAAGCTGTGTGGTACATTGGAAAGCTTCTCGTCCTAGGACTGCTAGATGTTCCTTGGGCCATACATGTCCTCTTTTTCAGTTTCCTCATCTGTAAAATGAGGAGTTAACAGATGGTCTCTGAGATCCCTCTCCCTGTTTTGATTTCTTTTGTTTTGTTTTGTTTTTATTCCCTCCAGAGGACATGCTCACTGATTTTTAGAGAGAGTGGAATGGGGAGAAACATCAGTTGGTTGCCTCTAGCTTGCACCTGGTGTCAGGACTCACAACCTAAGCCTGTTCTCCAACCAGGAATCAAACCTGAAACCTTTTGATTTACAGGACCATGCTCCAACCAACTGACCCACACAGGACAGGGCTCTTTCTTATTCGATAACTGCATGGCGTGACCACTTATTGTAACAGGACTCATAAAAAAAAAAAAGGTATTCCAGTAATGAGAAGAGCTATCATTTGGTAAAGAGGATAGGAAAATCCATTCCAGGAAAAGAGGATTATTTGTAGCTTTTGTCAAAAGTGCAGGCATCAGGTTATAAGCAGGCAAAGGTAAGAGACTTGTCAAACTTATTGTTGGAAGCATTTACCAGTGTGATTCATAAAGCAGATGACTAAGAAAGGGGACTGAAGCAGTGTGAAGAAAATGGAGTCAGCCAGGCTCCCTCACCCAGATATCGGGGCATATATGACTCAGTAGTACTTATGTAACCATGGCAAAAAGCCAACTTGTATAGAAACACTCCTATTATGTAATGAATGTCATACTCTGGCACAAAGCTGGCTTTGTGTACACTTAGTATTTAAGGTGTAACTTTCCACCAGCACAGGATCACCCCATCCCAGAATAAAGGCATGTCAGATACCCTGATGGCTTTGTGTATTTTCTTTCATCTTCCCGAATCCCAAGTGGAACTGCCTGGTCTCCACCAGTTGCAGAACAAGCAGGCTGGCAAAAACCCTCATTAGGAGTTTTTTGTTACACTGTATTTGAGCAAAAAGCAATCTCTCTAAACAGTTATTCTCTGAAGAACAGCTTGAAATACCTGGAAAAGAGAGAATGGGCACAAAGCCCAAAGTCTGTTGAAAAGTGAATGATTAATTTTTGTCTGTTTGGAAATAGAGCCATGTCAGCAGGCCTTTGTCCCTATTTTCCCTCTATAAATACTGTTTCCCCTTCCTGGAAGTGGAGGCATGGTCCTTCTTTTCACATGAGCTACATCCTCTTTTAACCATTACTTCGGTTACTAAATAAGTTTCATGCTTATAAGCCAAACTATATAAGAGTTATAAAGAAATTAGAGATTAACCCCTTGCCTTCATCACCTAATTTTATAATTAGCCTTAAGGACAGAATTAAACATAGGCACTCTGTATAAAGGGGGAAAATACACCAACACTAAAGTCCTTAGAAGGAGAACCCAAGCATCCCACGTCTATGTGCAGGGAAGCTATTGGCTTGAAGAAAGGCATAGAAAAAGAGTTTAGAAAAAGGGAAATAACTTTCAAGTTCAAGTGGTCAGAACATTTTTTAAATACATGAGTATATTTTTCAATTGGCAATTGCCTCACACTTATTAAAATTACTGACAAATACAGTGTTCATTAGTCATAGACTATAATTTCTTGCTGTATTTTAAACACAAACGAGTAAGCTCTGAGATGCATTTATATAAATTGTAAAACTTTTTCCTCCAAAACCTCATTTTCTGTTTCATCATGACCTCATTGTTTCAAGCTGAAAATATAAGCAATTAGAATGAAAGCAACCATTCACCATTCTGCTGACTCTTTGCACTGTCAGCTTTGTAGGTAGGTTGTAAATTGTCCCAAGGTTGTTCAGTGAAACCGCAGAGGCAGAGAAGGGACGTGGCTGTGTTCAGAGACTGGAGGCTGCTGCTCCCCAGCATCACTGCATAATTGTAAAATCAGAGACTGACCTGTTTGTGTGAGTTGGTGCTTGAACTGCTGTTTCAGGCCATGGGACTCTGTGTGTGTGTGTGTGTGTGTGTGTGTGTATGTGTCTGTGTGTGCCTGTGAGTGATATTGGAGTCGAGTACCTTATCTCTGTTGTTAAGCAATTTATCAGAAGAATATCATATTGATCAAGTCGTTTTGATTCCCAAAGGGTGTGGGAGTTGACCGCTGCCTCAGTCTTCCTGGACTGCTAAGGCAGCTGGGTGTTGCAATAGTCCTGGCAGCCATTTTCCCTAACAAATGACTGGTTGATAACTTTTTAGAACTCACTTCTTCAGTATCTCTTTAAAACATGCATGTGATTAATTTAAAATAGATACCACTCTCAAATAGCTTGTCTGCCCACAGAAGGAAAGTGAGCGTTGGGCACTCTGCTAGATGTCAGTACAGCTTCCACTCTATCGACCCCATGTCCTACTTCTTCTCTTCGCTCTTGAAAGACATTGAACTGTGGTGTTTGGAAGAACAAGGGTACTGGTCAGAGACATGCTGTCCCTTTCCTTTCCAGAGACTTCAGTAGCCCTGAGGCACCAGGTACTAAGGAAAAGCAGTTTGCTTGGTCCTCTTTCACTACCCACAACATTTTTCCTTTTAGCTCAGAATTTGGCTAGAGATACAGAGAAGATGAGAGAGAACTGGAGGAAAAAGTGAAGCTCAGGCAGAACTGTGTCCCACCACAACTGAAAAGTAGGTGAGGTTTATTTTGGAGGAGGTTCTCCATGTTGTCCATGTCACCAGAAAGGGACTGGGACTGGGCAGAGGCAGGTCTGCCCTGTCACAGTCTGAGATGTGTGGGTTCTTGACTTCCTGTAGGAAAGAATTCAAGACATAAGTCCAGGTGACTTTGAGAGTATGTTTATTGAAGTTTGGAACAGTGAAACAAAGAAAGGCCTTAGGATAGAGGAAGCAAGATCACAGTAACAGAAGTAAGCTTAGGCTGGGTTGCCTAGATTCAGGAAAGGAGGTCACAATTACAGAAGTGAACCAAGGCAGGGCTGCTTTTGGCTCACTGAACAGTTAGGCAAGAGGGGAGCCCTCAGAGCTCAGGAGAAAGAAAGTAAAATTACATGCTTGAGGAAAGGGAGGCTGAATGTGCTCAAAGAAGATTGTGCACTGGGTCCTTTGTTTTGAAGGTTTTATCTGTTTTCTATAAGTGGGAAATTCAGGGGATTTTAGGGGAGGTACCAATCAGAATATTCATCAGCTTTTAGGTGTGTCTTTTGGCATGCTGATGTATCAAAATGAGCATAAAATGGAGTTTGGGATCATTCTCTGGTCAGCTTTATTTTGGAATTATCTGGTTGTATTTGGGATTTTTATTATTTATTCCCCTGACTTTATTTATTCTTGACCTTGGCTGACACTAACGGCATTAACTAGGTCTCTGTTATATATCTCCCTGACTAGGGTGATTGCTATTTACTGTCTGGTTGGGGAGGAGAAGTGTAAATCATCTGCTCCTGAGTGTTCTTGGTTAGGAAGGATAGGGTCTTGTGATTTATTAGCTGGCTGTTAATTGTGCAACCATTTTAAAAACTATTTTGTCTCTGTGTCCCTCATTCCACTTGCCAGTGAATTTTCCTAGCTTTTTACTAACCTGCCTCATTCATTTTCCTTCCACTTTAAATCCTCAGGCCCTTCCAGAGACCAAAAAACTGTTCTTAAGGTAGGTTCTAGAGCACATGTCCAAGCATGTGCAACTCACGGACAGCTCTTAAAGGAGTTAATCTCTCCTAGAAGTGATTGCATTGGAATGGGGGCCAATGCCTCATACATGAAGTAAAATCAGTGGGTTTTAAGGATTTATGAGTAAGCTAGAAGCAGAGCTTTCCTGGGACCCTCAGAAGCCTTTCTACTCTACCTGTTTTTTGGTAACCACTACCAAACCCAATTGTGTTGGTGAGTCTAAAGAGAAGGCAGGAGAGTTTGCATGGCTGGGTCTCCACAGTGAGATCAGAGAATGCACTCCTAGACCATGAGGGATAACAAAAAGCTTGGGGCCTAGGTGTCAGTCACTGTTTAAGAAACTAAGGCTGTAGAAATGAATAAGAAAACAAATCTTCTCTCAAGGGTTTTATCAAATAGACAACGTGATTAAAAAACCATCAAAGAAGTGATGGTTATTAATGTTCCAGTGATGGAGGAGATAATCAGTTTCACTACAAGGAACAGAAGATTGAATGCTCAGAGTCAGTCTTCTGTGAACAACTGAGGATTAAAGGAAGAGGAAGCCCAGGAAATATGGCAAAGATATTTCTGAAGCTTAGTAGCTGGGATGTTGTGGTCAGGGGCAGTGGGTACTAATAGCTGTCACGTAACCTTCTTTAGAAGTGCTTTCCTGGTTCTGTGAAATCTATGAAATAACCTACTTATTGGCATGGCATCCTTTCATGAAACAAAATTTTGTGGGTGAATAGAAGGCACAAAGCAACAGACCCCATTTACTCTGCAGGTTTCTTCCAAGGCAGTTCTTGTACCTGGCCCATAGATGAGAGATAGCATCCTCTGGATCCAGATCATTATATGTGAACAATGAAACCTCCGACGCATCATGGGCAAGAGTAAGCACCACGGATATAAGAAAAAGAGTAACTTTCGGAAAAAGGGCTGTGTTTATCAATATCAAGCTTTGCCTCCTAGAGGGTTGATATTTGACACAGTCTTGCCCAGGGAAAAGGTAAATGACTTCCTTTTTTTGCCCAGAGGAGTGTCCTTGGTTTCCAAATCTCTGCCATGATTGGGGATTTTTGGAAGTAGCTTCTCCACCCAGTAAATTTGATCACTACATGATCAGAACCAGAGGGACTTCTGGGTTCACTCAGCTGGAACCCGTCTCCAGGAACAAACAGCCAGAAGCCATCTTCAGTTGGAGGGAAATTTCCAAATTTTGTAAGATTCTTACCCCCTGGGCAATCTGCTGTTCTATTTGTTTTAATATATAGGTATACTATTTCTAGCCATCTATCCATTTCAATGAAATCTTTTTTTTCCCCCTTTAAAGCCTCTGGGTCCAAACTTATGAATTTAGAAAAAAATGAATCAGATTCTAAAGTTTGATATGAAAACAGATTTCTTTTGAAATAGCCATGTGTGGATAAGGGAAATTAGTGAGACTGGGAACAAGTGGAGGTTTCGGAGGGATTCTTGAATTGTAATAAAATCCCCAAAGACCTGGGGAAGTCATTTGCTGAAGGGCGCCTGGATGCCCCCGGGCACAGGAATTAAATGTGGTGGAGCAAGGAAAGAATAAAAAAGTATGCTTTACCTCTGTTTTCTTCTAACCTTCACTACTAATTTTCTTTTTCTTAAAAACAAGTTTAGGTGGCTCTTTAAGAGCCAAGTGGATTATATCCCAAGATCAAAAGAAGGTGCACTGCCAGGTTGAAGGGAAAAAAGAAAAAAAAAAAAGAGAGAAAGGAAGAAATATGCACTGGGTTTTATGCTTCTGCTTTGGAGGTATTTTCCTAGAATATGTAAAAGTGTGAAGCTACATTTATGGAAATCATAACCATAGTTACTCATTACAGACTGTCAAGTTAACTCCCTGGTATGTAAAGTTTTGTGGATCTCTTAAACACAAAACATTGCTTGTGGAGAGAAGAGAATGTTAGTTTTTGTGAAGATGGAAGGATTGGTTTGAGACAGATATTAAGTTAGTCTAAAGATCAGTTGGGACAGATTTTACTGACAAAAAAGCTGACTGACAGCTATGTGCTTGAATATGGAAGAATATGTGTGAATGAGTATGACCACCCGATGTGATACTCTGAACCCTTGGGCTGGGCAGATTCACTCCCACACCACAGACTATCTGTCTCATACTTGTTTTCTCCCATATTCATTTTACCTCTTATTGGGAAATTTAGGATTGAATATATGAGTGATGAAGTTGTGAATCAGGGGGCAGATGTTAAATACCGGTGGCCATGGTGTACTGACTGGGATTTGATTTCTGGATGTCTTGGGGAGTCAAGATTACAATAAGCCTGAGCAAAATTTAGCTGAGTCTTTACAGAATGACTGTGCAAATTCTGAAAATTAGAAGCAAAAATTCTTTTTTACCTCTCCAGACTGGGATGTGAGGCCTTCAACCTCCAAGCGGCTTTGTAGGATGTGAAGCTTCTGTGTAGCATCAGGGCAGTGCCTTCTCTACAGCTGGTCTGTGAGCTTGGCTTATACACTGAGCCTTAAGAACTGATCCATCCCAGAGAGATTGGGTTCAGATCTTCTTATCATCTATTTCTTTCTCCTGGCGCCTTCTGCCAGAAACTGAACTTATACAAACTTGTCTCTGTAATTCCACTAGACTTTTGCTAGTAACACTAGAGAACATTCTCTTATGCTTAATGAGAACCATGGAATTTCAGACTTTAGAATTAGCAACTCTCTCGTTTTATAGATGAGCAAACTTAAGCCTGGAGAGGAAAATAAAGTCAATCATTTAAAAAAATATATTGAGGGTCTACTGTGAGGCAGGCATTGTGATTCAAAGTGAATAATATGGGCTATGCCCTCCTCCGAGTTATACAACACGAGTAGGAACCACTGACAAGTGAACAGGTAATTCTTGGCCCAAGAGTACATGGATAAAGGCTTGGAGATGTCACCCATGAAAACCTACAAGTATGTCTTTGTTTTTGAGATATCTTTGTGGACAGATCCTAAGCTTTGTGACATTTGCTTTGACATTTCTATCTAGCGGTTTGTCCTTGGCGTTAATATCTAAGGCAAAGAGTATTTGGACAGAAACTCTAGACAGGCCTGCCAGCTCAGACTCCCTTCCGTGAACAGTATTCCCACAAACTGTGCAGTACTGGCACCTCCTACAAGGACCCAGGGTCTCCTCTACAGCGTTAAAGACATTGGCAACATTTCTATCCACCACTGCCACCTAATGATTCTTTTGGCTACTACCAGCTCCGGTTCTACTTCCTGATTTTGAACTCTGGGATTCTGGCCCCAGGCAGAGAGGTGTTGACTCTGAGCTCTCTAAGGTCCTGTTTGTTCCATCTTGGCAATCTTCGACTTTAGAATTGCTTTTGATGTTAGAGGGCAGTGTTTGTCCATCGCAGAGCAAGAGGTCGAACTGAATCCAAATCAATAAGGCTTTGATGAGGTCTTCCAAGGAACTAGAAAGAGAAAACACATCCAGAGGACTAAAAAGCGCAATGTAAATGTGAAGAACTTGGCAAATGGGGAGCATGGCAGGCCGGCAGCTCTGTTGAAGCAGGGCCACGTATGAACACTTATTCTTTTAGCAGTGGCTCTTCCCTCCGCAGTCATGTCCCATTTTCTTGCTAAACTCCCCAAAATATGCTTTCATTTGATTCTGTTGTAAATTAAAATCTGGATTCTTAATGGAAGTTTTTCAGCTGCTATTTATTTTCAGTATTGTGGAATGACCAAATTTCTTAGTGTATGATTTGGTATTCTTCGGCAGTGCGGCAAATTTGTCTATAGTTTTTATGAAACAGACAAGGTGGACTAGTGCCAAATGATGATGAGAAAAAGTGCTCACTGTACTCACTCCGTCACATATCTTCTCATGTAACCATTAGAACCTGGATTTCCTGTTCTTTCTACATTCAGTCATACTCCCGGGGCTGTTGAGTAACACTACAGGCTTAGTGCCGGAACCCTTGGCTTCTTTAAGTGCTATAAAAATATTGGACATAAAACTGTTTATTGACTTACACACAAGAAAAGCACAAAATAAAAGTAATTAATTTAATATTTATAAAATGCATCATTTGTTTCTAAATTTAGTGTTTATATGAATTACATTACACTTAGGCATAACTAGAAGTTCTAAATTTTCTCTCATTGTAAGAATTTCTCAGTATGTGTGGTGATTGCGAAAAAATCATAGACAATGAAAAAGTAAATGAGTTACTTATAGACAAGCAAAAATATAAAACTCAGTTTCAAATTTATAGTGAAAAATCATTTTTATTTTTGGCTGTGGGAACATTCACATATATTTGATATAATATGGGGTAAAACTATGATGATATTTAAAGGCTCTGACTGCTCTTTAACTATTTTCTCCGAAGAACTAAAAGTATAGTCAGAAACTACCTGCTACAAATACCAAATATTTTTCAATTCTCAAATCTTCAAATTTCTTAAGACATAAAATTTTTATACTTCATTAGAAATTTATTTTCTATTTTGTTATCATCTATACTTGATTAATTCGATAATATTTTTAATTACCTATCACTGGGTGTGTTTGAGTGTCTGTGACACACTGTCCCTGGGAAGTGTAAGGTCCACGGTTCAGACCGAAATTCCTTGAGAGATGATGACAGCAATTCCCTTCTTCTCTTCCTTATTCTTCTTTTGAGGAAGATGTTAAGAAATTCTTACAGCAAATTGTAAGAACTTTGACTTAATGAAGAGTTGTAAGGAGGTTTTCTGTTGTTTGTTTTTTATCACTTATAACATTACTTGCCTGTTGTGTAACAATCTATGTATATTTGCAGGAGAAACTAGAAAATATTCTCTGAAAATAATCCATATTGTTCCCAATGTGAGAAGCTTGAATTCCTCTTCCTCCAGTTCCCTGTAAAAGTTGACCCCATACCCACTTACAAGCATTACATTGATTCTTCCATGCTCATTTCTGTTTCTGTTTTTGTTTTAAGTAGCATATAATAATTCCACCTTTGGCCACAAACTACCTAATTCTTGAGGAATTAGGTCTGTCTCTCTTCACCTCAGGGTAATAACTGCTCTCCTCATAGCCAGCAAACTTATTGACTTGAATACCTGGAATCCTGTCTTCAACAATCCTCAGCTTGACCCTTCCCTGGGCTCAGGGTTCCCTAATAGTCCCTCCTCTTCATAGCTCTCACCTCCTATCTTACTGTCTCATCTCAGTGAACTAGAGCACCTACCCCTTCCCTATGGAAGCTACATCTCCTTTTAGGGAGGCATTTGGTGTGTCTTAATGGCCTATGTGTTCCAGGATCTAACAGTGCCTGGTACCCAGTAGGGAGGGGCTTATGTAATGCTAGTTATTCCATTAATTGATAACTGGATTAAAGAGTATGAATGGATATTGTAATGCTATGACTGATAGGAAGGTAAGTACTCAGTTAGTCTTAAGGGATAGGACAGAATGGTTGAGGCTGGAAGTTTGGTTCTAGAAACTTAGATTAATTTTCCAAAAGAATGGATTGACAAGAAATATAAGATTTAATGAAGAAGGAAAAAAGTATAATTAAGTGACTGGGGATACCTGACTCATAGTATCCTATGAGAGAGAGAAATTGCTGTGCTTTTAGCTTAATTTTCCCTACCACACCCTCTTTTGCCCTTGGCAGGAGCCTTTGTTGGAAGAGATGATGATGGGCCTGGGTCTCCTGTTGTTGGTCTTCATGCTGAGTCTGGGTCTTACCCCACCCACCCTGGCTCAGGATAACAAGAGGTACAACCACTTTCTGACCCAGCACTATGATGCCAAACCAAAGGGCCGGGATGACAAATACTGCAACACCATGATGGCAAAACGACAACTGACTTCACCCTGCAAAGACGTCAATACCTTTATTCATGGCACTGCGACAAACATCAAGGCTGTCTGTGGAGACAGAAATGGAGAGCCTTATGGAGAAAATTTCAGAATAAGCAAGTCTCCTTTCCAGGTCACCACTTGCAGGCATATAGGAGGTCACCCCCGGCCTCCCTGCCACTACAAAGCCACATCAGGATCCAGAGACATTGTTGTTGCCTGTGAAAAAGGCTTTCCTGTCCACTTTGATGAGTCCTTTTACCGTCCATAACCAACAGGTCGCTTGCCCAGCACTGGCTCTGCTCTCCATTTTTTTCATTTCTCTTACACACTCCAGGAGAGTGGTAGCAACATTCATTGCCAGGGGTAAAGGAATGAGCTGCCTGGATCTTTCATTTCCTATTTTACAATATGTTAATAAATAAAAATGTTTCTGAAATCAGTAAGAATTAAAGTCTTCTTACCAGTTTTTGGCCTATTGATTTTTTTCCCATTTTCTCAGTGGACCCCTGAGAGGATTGAATGGAATACAAATGCCTTTTTTCCCTTCTCAGTCAGTAGGGAAGTAGACTTTGCCTTTCTGTGAATGTAAAGATGTTTAAGTTCATCTTACAGAGAGAGCTGGGAAAATTCCAGGGCTTATGGCTGTTAAGCCGAATTTTCAGGAGGGGCAATTGTTTTTTGCTGTCAAATAAGCCAATATTACTTTTACAAATGTTAAACTTTGAGGAGTAGAGTTTAAGACAATACCACAGATTAATTATATCTTTCTGTCATACACACACACACACACACATCCTGCATGAATAACAGAATTCATTCCTGATAGCTACCTCTTGTCTTAGGCAGGAGGTAATTTTGAGGTGCTTTGAATAGACTGCTCCAAGGGTATTCTTGTAGTTATTTTATATAAAGATAAAAATTGATCACATTATTTTCTCTTTAATCTTTTACTTTATCAACTGATGTCTGGCAACTGTGAGGTCTTTGAGAATTTATGGAAACCCTCAAGCTTATCCCTTATTCTTCTTCAACTAGATTTGTTTTCAAATAAATGCAAACTTAGGTAAACAGACACTCTCTTTATAAAATGTACTAATCTATTCACAGATTTAGTGGTTAACTTCCTATCACCTAATTTCTAGCAACAGGTGTATGGATAGTTTGTTTAGAAAGTAGTTGTTAATAAATTACAGTTATAAGTCACTAGTTTTGCTGTCATGTGAATATATGACTATAGTGGTCACAGTGTTCCCTATGGTGGCCCCTCCTGCTGCCTACATTGCCCTGAAATGGGCCAAAAGCCTTTCTTCCTCAAGATCCAGGTGTGGCTCAGATGGCTGGAGTGTCTTCCTGTAACCAAAAGGTTGTGGGTTTGATTCCTGGTCAAGGCATGTACCTAGGTTGCAGGTTTAATCCCCAATCCAGGCGCTTATGGGATGTTTCTCTCTTGCATTAATGTTTTTTTCTATCCAAAAACAATGTAAAAAAATGTCCTCAGGTGAAAATAAAAAGTAAAAAAGCCACCTAGGTTATAGATCAGTGTTCAGGTGCCACCTGAGAGCCCAGCCTCACTGAAAGTATTTAAATTGATGGAAGATGAGATGGAGAAGTAGGTTACTGATGCACATCCAGCATATGAATTTTCCTACCTCGAGTAAATCTATTTCAAAATTGAAATCACTATCATTTTCTAAAAAAGTGGGAAGAGAGCTTTCCAAACCTCTCTTACTAGAAAATCTGCCTTATTGTAAAGGCTCAAAAACCTCTTAGGAAGTGAGAAAGGTCCAGTTTTTGGTAGAATATTTGGACCCGTTTCCCAGGTTTTCCAACCTGTAGCATCTCCTTGGTATGAGGCAAGGTGACTTCCTACAGATCATTGACTCACTCAAGGTCTTGATGGGGAAGGCCAAAAGTATGGACCATTATTATAGAGTATACCATAGCTGTGAAAACACACATTCTTCTCCTAACATCTGCTAAGAGTATTATCATTGCATACTCTGCTCTGATGTTAGGGCGAATCACAAGGCACTGGCATGGGGCTTCTCCCTGACCTGCTGATGGAGCTAGCAGCTGGGTAGCCAATCCCAGTACTTCTTGCTCTGGGTCTCTTGTTCTCTTGCAACTGAAAGAATGAAATGTCATATGACAGGCAAGTCTGTCTTTATCTCAAGTGAATTATTTGAGGAATTGAGGTCCTAATCAGCTGTGCTTGTTGATTTTGCAAGAAAAAGAGAACAAAAACATCAAAATGCTAAGTCCTTTGAATAATGACGACATGCAAGGAATAAAATTCCAGTCAAATGTGAAGAGGAAAATCTCCTGTAGGGACACAGCATACATTCTAGTAGCTGAGATATTTCAACTTAAAAACAGCCTCCTAATTTTGAAGGAATACAGGTACTCTACAAAATAAAGGGGAGGAGAGCAATAATATACTCAACTTGGTGTAGTCATTCATTATTTTATCCAGATTGAAGGAAGCAAAAGAAGCCAAGAAAAATGGAAATTGTAAAAATGATAACTGCCCACCTTTACTGAGCACTTACTATGTACTAGGCACTGTGATAAGCACTTAACATTCACTTTATCCTTTATTCTTCATAACATCCCTAAGAGATAGGTATTATTGAACTCACTTACTCATAAGGAAATATGCTGAGACAGATTAATTTCCCCAAGATTATATAGTAATGTGGCAGAGTTAAGTCTTTGGGTCCTAGTATCAAAGGAAGTTCTTAATGAGAATCAGTGTGGTACAGTGGAGAAAGCCTTTGGGGCAAGCTCTGACCAAAAAGTATGTGTTGGGAAGATTGGGGATCATTTCATTTTCTGTTGTAGCTACAGCCTTGAGACATACCTGTTGCTGTCTACACTGGACTTCTGTGCGAAATATTTGTTCATGTCTTGTTAAATCAGTTGGCTAGTGCAGCTGAGGCCATGGGTTTGCTCTTATTTGAATAATTTAGGTCTTCTCTGTAGCCAGTTATCTTTCTAAATCATATCTTGACACAGGGAGGCTGGATGAGAAGTAGACAAAACTGTGCAAAATTAGAGATACAAGAATAACCATGCAAAATTAGATTTGGGGGAAAAAACCCAAAGCACAATGTTGTGGTGAAGCTATTGCCCAAATGCTAAGTGTGCCTTCAGAAGTTCTACCCAGTAGTCTTGGGGTGAGGAGTAAATGAGGCATCATTTCTGCCGGCTACTCTCCTTCCCACACCATCCGCTTCTCTCTCTTCCTAACTTCATATCTCACATCTACAGCTTCAGGCACTGGAATATGATATAGACCTTTCTAGATTTCTGTGTGCAAGAAAGGGTGGCTGTGAATATAGGGTGTAGCATTAAAATATAATAAAGTTATGTTTGATACTGGTATGCACGTCCCTCATCAGCCATTTCAGTCACTCAGATAGTGTGACCTGCCGTCATGAAGCAGCATCCTTGAAAACAAAGGACAGTAGTCCTTATACATCAAACCAGGAGGTCAGCTGAGGCCAGCCCTTGGACTGCATATGTAGAAATGGGCCTGTATGCTCTCAAAAAATTGTTCATTCTATTTTGGGTTGCTCACTTCCTGTTGAATCAGAGATTATCTTTCTTTGCTCTAGTGCAGCAATTTTTAACTGATGTGCCACAGGAGACACGCTGGTGTACCACAAGAATTTTTAACACATGCTTTCTAATCAGGGGCACTGACGTTTTTTCCCGTAGATTGTCAAATTTAAAAAATGACAACAGCCAACACAACAATAGCTGTCTGGTGTGAACGAATCAAAATTATACCTACTGTTTTTGTCAGATCAACAAAAGTAATTTTTTTCGTGTGTCACAGAATTTTAGTAATTTGTTTACTTGTGCCATGAGATGAAAAAGTTGACAATTGCTGCTCTAGTGAGTCAGCCCTACCTCATTGCCAGAGTCAAGTAGATTCAGTTCATGAGTTCATGGCAGTCCCAGGAGTGACCGCCAGATGGCAGCATCTAGCTAGTTAGTGATTCCCACTTCCACTGCCACCCTGTTCCACCCTGATTAACTACTGTTGATAGAGAGAAGCAACTCTAAACATAAGAAATCTTTAATATCCTGAATATTTGGGGGAGTGAAATGAGAGAGGCAGTAGAAGATGTGGGAAAAGCACAGATTTTAGAGTCAGGTAGGTCTGGATTCCTTTCTTTACTCTGTCAAAAAAAGCATTGTTTTCAAACTATAGGGCGATGCTTTCTTTGCTGTGCCTTGGGAGATTTTGTTTGTTTATTTTTTAATTCTGTAAAACATGTTTATTTTCCACTGCCAAACGTTCCAACAATATGATTCTGCAACAAGAGCAGACAACTACCAATATCCACTGACAAGACAGAGTATCAAGGATAGATGCATGACAATAGCATATATCACCAGGGCCTAATTTTTAGGATGTTCATGGAAGTAGAAAGAAGAAAAAGACACAGTCAAAGTCCTCTTTTGTGGCAATTGTGCTGATGAGATTTATTTTTAAACCTTTTTTTTCAGTCAAGTCCACAAGCCTGGAAACACCTTCATTCTCTATATCCATTTTATTTCATTTGTTCATTAGCTTGCTTATTTTGTTTATTATTAGTTCAGTCAACCGATATTTACCATCTTCTAAGCTATGGTTGGAGACTCTGTTTTAGACTGTTTTTTTTTTTTATAGGATTAGCAAGATTTCCAAAAGGACTTGATTTTAACACCATTAAAAGAATAACCAAATAAAATATCAAAGATAGAAATTTTTTTAAAAATCCCATTTACTGTAGCTCAAGAAAAATAAAGTACCTAGGGATAAACTTAACCAAAGAGATAAAAGACCTGTACTTGGAAACTACATTACATTGAAGAAAGAAATTAAGGAAGATACAAATAAATGGAAGCAAATACCTGTTCATGGATGGGAAGAATCAACATCATCAAAATGGCCATACTACCCAAAGCAATTTACAGATTCAACGCAATCCCTATTGAAATACCAATTACATATTTCACAGACCTAGAAAAAATACTTCAAAAATTTATATAGAACCAAAAAATACCCTGAATAGCCAAAGCAATCTTGAGACAGAACACAGCAGGAGGAATCACAATGCCAGACATCATACTATACTACAGAGCCACTGTGATCAAAACAGTCTGGTACTGGCACAAGAACAGACATATAGATCAATGGAAAATAATAGAGAGCCCAGAAATAAACCCAGGTCTATATGGTCAACTAATATTTGACAAAGGGGGAAGGAGGATAAAATAGAGTGAGAAGAGCCTCTTCAACAAATGATGCTGGGAGAACTGGACAGGGATGTGCAAAAGAATGAAACTAGACCACCAACTTACACCACGCACCAGAATAAACTCAAGATGGATCAAAGACTTAAATGTAAACCGTGACATCATAAAAGTCCTAGAGGAAAACGTAGTCAGGAAAATTTCAGATATCCCATGTAGCAATATTTTCACCAATACATCTCCTAAGGCAAGGGAAATAAAGGAAACAATAAATAAATGGTACTACATCAAACTAAAGAGTTTCTGCTCAGCAAAAGAAAACATTAGCAAGATGAAAAGGAAACCAACTGTATGGGAAAACATACTTGCCAATGATACCTCAGACAAGGGATTGAGCTCCAAAATATATAAAGAAATTACACATCTCAACACCAAGAAGACAGACAGCCCAATTAAAAAATGGGCAAAAGACCTGAACAAACACTTCTCCAAGGAGGATACGCAGAAGGTCCATAGACACATAAAAGAATGCTCAACATCACTAACCATCTGAGAGATGCAAATAAAAACCACAATGAGATACCACTTTACACCTGTCAGAATGACCATCATCAACAAATCAACAAACAAGTGCTGGTGAGGTTGTGGAGAAATGGGAACTCTAGTGCACTGATGGTGGGAATGCAGACTGGTGCATCCACTATGGAAAACAGTATAAAATTACCTCAAAAAATTAAAAATGAAACTGCCTTTTGAACCAGCAATTCCACTGCTAGGACTATTCCCGAAGAATCCTGAAACACCAATTCAAAAGAACTTCTGCACCCCTATGTTCATAGCAGCGCTGTTTACAATAGCTAAGTACTGGAAACAGCCTAAGTGGCCATCTGTAGATGAGTGGATTAAAAAACTGTGGTACATTTACACAATGGAGTACTATGTAGCAGAAAGAAAGAAGGAAGTCCTGCCATGTGCGACAACATGGATGGAACTAGAGAGAATTTTGCTTAGTGAAATAAGCCAGGCAATGACAGAAAAATACCATATGATATCATCTAATACAGGAGACTAAGGAACGACACAAACAAATGAACTAAACTGAACAAGAAACAGAATAACAGTTAACGGGGGGGGGGGGAGAGAAAGGGGATAAGTAAGGGAAGGGTTTAGTCGGGGAACATGTATGGATGACTCACGGATATGAACGAGGGCGGGGATATGACTGTGGGAGAAGGGGTGGGCTGGTTGGGAGGGAGCAATGGGGGGAAAATGGGACATCGGTAATTGAAAAACAATACAACTGTGAAAACTGTAAAATAAATAAATAAATAAAAAGAATATCCACAAAGGTGAAAAAGGTGAAGGAATTAAGAAGTACAAATTGCCAGTTTCAAAAATAATCATGGGAACATCACGTAAGCATAGGGAATACAGTAAAAAATATTGTAATAATTATGTATGGTGTCAAATGGGTACTAGATTTATTGGGGTGGTCACTTCATAAGGTATATATATATATGTAATCAGTATGTTGTATGCCAAAACCAATATATGTCAACGGTAGTTAAAAAATATTTTTTTATTTAAAAAAGAATAGACACATGGGAGGAAAGGCTAAACCTAAAAATCACTCTATCTTCTATTTCTGTAAGTATATTTTATTGATTATGTTGTTATACTTGTCTTAATTTCTTTTCCCTTTGTTCACCTCTGTCCAGTACCCCCCTTCCCTCCAGCAATCCCACCCCCCTTTAGCTTCACTCTTTCCAATATTATTCTTAACTTCCTCTTGTCTATTTTGTACCAACCATTTATGCTTCTTAATCTCCGCACCATTTCCCCATATCTGCCCCTTCCCCCTCCCAGCTGATAACCCTCCAAATGATCCCCATACCTATGATTCTGTTCCTATTCTGGTTTGCTTAGTTGGATTTCGTTTTTAGTTTTTAGATTCAGTTGTTGATAGTTGGGAGTTTGTTTTCATTTTAATGTTCACAGTTTTGATCTTCTTTTTCTTAACTAAGTTCCCTTTGACATTTCATATAATAATGGCTTGGTGATGATGAACTCCTTTAGCTTTACCTTGTCTGAGAAGCACTTTATCTGCCCTTCCATTCTAAATGATAGCTTTGCTGGGTACAGTAATCTTGGTTGTAGGTCCTTGCTTTTCATCACATTGGACACTTCTTATGAGTCCCTTCTTGCCTGCCAAGTTTCTTTTGAGAAATCAGCTGAGAGTCTATTATAGGCACTCCTTTGTAGATAACTCTCTGTTTTTCACTTGCTGCTTTTAAGATTTCTCTTTATCTTGAATCTTTGGCATTTTAATGATGATGTGTCTTGGTGTGGTCCTCTTTGGGTCTAGCTTGTTTGGGACTCTCTGTGCTTCTTGAACTTGTATGTCTATTCCCTTCACCAAGTTAGGGAAATTTTCCATCATCATTTTTTCACATAAGCTTTCAATTTCTTGCTCTTCTTCTTCTTCTGGTGCCCCTATAATTTGGATGTTCGCATGTTTAAAGTTGTCCAAGAGAATCCTAAGCCTCTCATTTTTTTCAATTCTTGTTTCCTCATTCTGTACTGGTTGATTGTTTTTTTGTTTTTTTTTTTCTTCTTCTTCCTTATATTCCAAATTGCTGATTTGAACCTGTTTCCTTCCCTTCATCATTGGTTTTGTGTGAATTTTCCCTCATTTCATTTAGCATAGCCTTCACTTCTTCCTCTATGGGGTTGCTGTACTTAAGCATATCTGTCAAGTTTGTGAGCATCTTTAACACCGGTGTTTTGAACTCTATATCTGTTAGGTTGGCTATATCATTATCACTTAGTTCTCCCACTGGAACCTTGATCCACTACCTCTTTTGGGCCATACTTCTCTGTCTCCTCATCTTGACAGGCTCCTGTGTTTGTTTGCCTCTATGTCTTATAGAGCTGTCGCACCTGCTACATTGTAAGGGGTAGAGCCTCAGATGTTCGTCAGTGCAGGGCGACCAGTTTTGCTACATTGTGGTGTTGTCAGGGGGAGAGGGCTCTGAGAGGGAACAATGGCACTTGCTCAGCACTTGCCCCTTTTCCAGGCACTTCTCCCACTTCCCATATATAATTGGTGCCCCTCTAGCTGTTGCCCTTCCATTGTTCCCAGGGTGAGTGCATCTGTGGATGTTCTAGGACTGTGGGGACTCTTTAAACAAGTGGACTCTGCTGAGAGACTGGCAGTTTCTCCCCCTGTCCCAACCACCACTGGTTTTCACAGTCAGAAGCAATGAGGCTTTATGTTCTTAAGCGCAGGAACCATGAGCTGCACAGTCTGGTCTGCTGCTAAGAATGCTCCCCCGGTGTCCCTTCCTACTTTTTAAAATGTGTGACTGCGCTTTCCACTGGCCTGCTGCTGCGACTGCTACAGACTCACTGCTTCCTCTCTACCTCTCTTACCTGTCTAGATGAGTATTTCTTCTTTATATCTTTATTTGTTGGACTTCCATGCAGCTCAGTTTTCTGGAACTTCTGGTTGTCTCTAGTTTTGAGGTAGTTGTATTCCATCCATCTTAGTTGTGGAGGGAGACGCAGCGTGTCTATCTAGGCTTCCATCTTGGCCAGAAGTTCTCTATCCTTTTTTTGTACTTTCTTCAGTTCCCAGATATCAGGAATTAATATTAGTTTATAAACTTTCATTGACACATCCTCAGTCTATCCAACATTTTGGGAATCAGAGTTTCCAGGAAACCAAACACTCCAAAGATCACATGACTAGAGAACTCCCTCAAGAGGCAGACAACTCCAGTTTTATTGAGATCTGCCTTTTCTCCCTTTTCATACCCTGACCATATAGGACATATACACCTGAACATCCACCACATCAATCTCTGCCCTAAGTTTCTGTGCTGGCTACAGAAACTTCTCTCCATAAAAGAGAAAGTCTCCTCCTTTCAGAGATCATGTTTACAAACTTTTCACTGTTGGGGAAGCAGTGGTGAGAAAAGTTGTGAGAAAGAAGAGTGGGGAAGAAAGTGTAGAGCTTGCCATTCTCAACACCTCTCACTGGTGCTCATTTGTTACCTTCCTTTCTCCTTCCCCCTGGTTTCTCCCTAGACCTCTCCAAGGTAGTGATGGCTCTCCAGAAGACCCTTTCATTGTTTCTGCTCTTGCTACTGACCCTGCTGGGGCTGGGGCTGGTGCAGCCCTCCTATGGCCAGGATCGCATGTACTGATTCCTGAGGTAACATGTGGACTCTAATGGGGCAGGTCAATGAAGGCTACTGCAACATGATGATGCAAAGACAGAAAATGACTTCACAGCATTGCAAGAACTTCAGCATCTTTATCCATGAAAGCACCCAGAACATTCATAGTGTCTGCAGCACCAACAATATCCAGTGCAAGAATGGCAGGATGAACTGCCATGAGGGTGTAGTGAATGTCACAGACTGCAAGGAGATGGGAAGTTCCAAGGCCCCCAACTGCAGATACAAGGCCATGACCAGCACTAGGTGGGTTGTCATTGCCTGTGAGGATGACCCAGAGGTGCCTGTGCACTTTGACAGATAGATGCTACCCTGCAGGGGTTATTGCCTAGAGGCTGACCTTAACTTACTCCTTGAATATCGATGAGTAATGTACCTGAGCTTTCCCTGTCTCTGTCTCCTCTGCTTATGTCTACCTCTTTTCCTCTATGTAACCCATTCTGTTAAATGCATTAAAGAGAAATGGAGACATAAACCTAAAACGGGACTGGGCTTTTCTGTAATAAACTTTTCAGTAAACTCCTCTGCTTCCTTTTGTAATACTAGTCAGCTTAGCTCTCTCAGATCCTATCCTCTGGAATTTAGTCATTACCTGTATTATATAGCATTTCGAGTATTTCAAGGTGCTTTCACCTCAGCTGTCTCATTTTAATACCACATCACCGCTGTGATGCTGATGTTGTTGTGCATAGGAGCCCAAAGTTAAGGGATTTGCTGAAGACCGTGAAGTTAGTGGAAAAGCTAAAGCAAAAAATCCACTTTAGCTGGCTACTAATCCAGAACCTTTTCTACTTCATCACAAGGAATGTTTTGAAAGTATCTGCTTTTTGATAGTCCCAAAAGTCAGCTATTGGGGGAAGCATTAAAGTTTTGGAAATATGTACTGACAAAATGAGAGCTCTGTCTGTATAATTTGGCAACTTTGTTATGTTTGGGTCTAATAAGAGCAACTAATGATACAAGGAATTTTCTTTTTCTCTTCCCAAACTTTTGAATCACTGTGTACTAACAATGGACTAGATCATTAAGACTCATTCACTCTTCCTGAATGATTTTTCATGTTTTCCTTGTAGTAATAAAGAACTCAGACTGCAGGTATGGTTCTGTGTGGGAAATTATTTTCCCCTATCCTCTTTTAGTTCTGTTGTTTATAAACGTGCACCACCACAATATCCATAGAAACTCTGGTCAATGACTAAAGCCTATCTGTTAAATGAACACAACACAGAAACATTTGTGTCATTTATTAAAGACAATTCTCACACTCCTCCCTTTGAATACCTCAGTACTCATCAGCTTCGGAATTCATCAAACCCTGTACTCATCGCATTCTGATGAGAAAAAAATGTTTCAGCCTCTGTGCTTGCCTCCATTCATCACATTTGCTAGAACTTGTGAGTCACGATGCTGCCCCGCCAGAGAAAATGCTTCACCACCCAGGGCTTGCTCAGTACTCATGGATTTCAACAGTGGTCCCCAAACTTTTTTGGCACCATGGATTAGTTTCATGGAATACCAAATGGAGGGTCAGGAGGCGGAACTCAGGTGAGCTTCACTCCCTTGCTGTGGATGGTGGGGGGAGTGGAAGGGGAGCCCAGGCCAGCGAAGCTCACCTGTGGATGGGGAGGGAAGTGTACAGGAGGCGGAGCTCAGGCAAGCTTTGCTTGTGGCCTGGTTACTAACACGCCACGACCCAGTAAGGTTCCACTCGCAGAGGGTTGGGGACCCTGGGTTTTAGCGCTCGTCATCAGTTCCAGAATGAATTAACAACAAGTACCAAGGACAATGTATTTTGAAACAAATTGTGTAACAGAGATGTATGATGACACCAGCATCTAAAAAGGAAATTGTGTGTCTGGTGTGTAAGAGAGAGAGTATGTGTATGTGAAAGGATGAAACTGAAAACATTTGCATTACAGCAGATATACATTGTTTAAGATGTGCAACCTGATTCAGTACGCATATGCAGTGTGAAATAATCACTACGATCAAGGTAATTAACATATTTATTACCTCAAATGGTTACCAAAAGTGAACCCATTTTCAACTGTTTTGGACTCTGTTCTTTTAATTAATTTATTTTTAATTCTCACCTGAGGATATGTTCATTGATTTTTTTTTTTTTTAATGAGAGAGAGGAAAGGAGAGAGAGAGAGAGATAGACATTGTTGTGAGAGAGAAATATCAATTGGTTCCTCCCATACACGCCCAGACCAGGGAGCCTGACAGCAAATCGAACCCACAACATTTTGGTGCACAGGACGATGTTCCAATCAATTGACTCACCCAGCTGTGAGATACAGATTTTAAAAATGACACTCAAACCAGTAAGAAATGATTAGCAGCAAAAAAGAATGTGGTAAACAGGTTAAGAAAACTTTCAAGAGAAGCTAAAGACACAGGTTGTCAAAGCTAAGGAATATTTATAACCTGGGAAATTGTGGCTGGAGATATGAGACTGGAGACATAAACAGTCAAAGATAAACCAGAGTATGAGGGGCACCCATCATGGAATATTTATCACCTGGGAATTATGCATGGTCAGCAAGTTAAGCAAATTTATTCATGAGCTAATTGCTACCCTTAGTTGATTTAATCAATCAGTTAGATTGTAACTCCAGAGTATCCAGCAGGGAAAAACAGAGAGGAAGTGGGGGGCGGGGGTTCCTTGCGTTAGGATAAAAAGCAGTCTTCTTTAAGCCCTGGATCGCGCCGTTTGTTAGGCTGAGCCCCGACTTGCAAATCCGTGAATAAAGAACTGCCTCATTTACTGCTTAAGTCCTGTGTCCTGGTGTTTTATTGTGGGAATTTCTCACACAGTTATGGCAAGGAGTCTGTTCTTTTCAACACTACTGAACATCATAGCTTAGCTTGGCCAATTTCTACTGAATACATACTGCTTTTGCATCCTTGTAAGGTCAAAAAAATCATAAGCATGAAAAATCATAAGTAAAATTGTGAGTCACTTTTGCTAAGTCGTGTCACCAACCGAGTAACTAACCAAATTTCAATTTCAGCCTTTTTCAGAGGTAAAATTTTAAACCAATTCCTGATCAGCACTGGCGACGTAATCAGCCTGCTAAATTCCCCTGCCTTCCCCTAAATGAAGGTGAGCTTGCTTAAAATGATCCACTCTTTTAACTTTTAGACCCATCCTTTTTTTGTTTGTTTGTTTTTTGCCCATAAAAACCTTCCATTTTGTACAACTCATAAAAGCACCTTTCTAGTTGCTAGATGGGATGCTGCCTGATTGATGAATTGATTTAAAAGGCCAATTGGATCTTCAAATTTACTTGGTTGAATTTTGTTCTTTAACACCTGCCCCAGGGCTTTGCCATCCTTTGTACCCAGGAGACTGTCTTTTATGTATGACACCTTTGCTCCAGGCTATTCCCAGAGTGAACCCAAGTGTTCTGGATGAGAAGATAGAGAAACAGGTTTCCTAGTAAGGCTGCCTCTCTCCCACACCACCATGGCCAGTCAGTTGGAACACTGCAACTCCCACATCTATTCCTTTCTCTACTGCTGCAGACTTCTTGGCTCTAAGAGAAAGGACACAGACTCTCTACCCTTTAGATTCACATATTGATCCCCACTACAACCAGCAATGTAGGTGAGTACCGAATCTGAATAGGGCAAGTTAGAGTCATAAGTGTTGGTACTAAGGATGGTTGGGGGAAAAGGCACAGGAACACAGGAAGGGGCTTGACTGAACTTCTGAATGGTAGAATTGAAAATGCAAAGAGATCCAACTAGTTCAACTCAGCATTAACATCAGTGATACACACACCCCTTCCTTCCCAATCTTTTCAAGCATAACACATCGGAGCAGCTTGAATTCTGCTCTTCTCATCCTCTTTAGGCCATTTGAGCTAGGGTTAGGGCGCCCCAGATGAGCATGTGTCTATCCCTTGTTCTGTGCCTGATGTAGCCCTTGAGACACTCAAAAATGCTCTCACACAAATCTCATTAGACTCTCACAGGTTTGTGAGGGAGCTGTTATTAGTCTCATTTGAGGACAGCAATTCTGAGAGTTGAAAAGTGTGTTCAAGTTTCCGTAGGGCCAGGTAACTCTTTGTGGTAACTGAGGACAGATAGATGATTTAAAGGGGAGACTTTTTCAAACATCTCAAGGCTCTGATTTTGACCAGAGTAGCTCCTATGAAGTAGTTTTTCAATCTTGGTACTTGGTTCCTTAGATTATTTCAAAACTAGCATTTCTTTTTGATGAATTTCTTAATGGCAAATCAAGAACATTTGTCATAATAATTAGGGAAATAACCTCTGAGAAGGGAAATGGGTAGTCAGAAGTGATGTTTCACACACACTTTAGGGAAGTGTTATAGGGAAGTCAAGATTAGATAAACACCATCTGCAGAGTCCGTTTAATTGCAGCCTGTGATTTCAGGGCAATAAGCCTTCCTGCTTGGAAAATGTCTCCCAAGCCTTTACTTATCTTCTACGTTCCTTAAAAGGTGATAGCCCTTTCTACTTCACAGACCTAAAACTTAAAATGCAAATCGCTTTCTACCCCAGAACACAGCTAGCTAGAGCACTCCTTGGTCTGGGTGGGAGAGCAGGCAGAAAGGAGGTGTTTGGAATTCCCAAGATAAACTTCACCTGTTGTTTACACTTTTGTGCTTGTCTCACTTAGGCTCCAGCATATTTTCACTTCTTATACATTTTATTATCTAGTGAGACTTATCTTCTAGTCTGGAACCAAATGCTAAAATTGGGCCTAAGTGTCTACATTGGCAGGGAAAGGAATTTTAAGATGGAGCTCAGCTCTAGGGCATTGTTGCAATAATGCTTTCCTCTTTCTTCCATGTGGATCCACAGGTGACCCTGGTCACTAAGATGTCGTCTTCTCTAAAGGTCCTAGGTCCTCTCTTGTTCCTGCTGTTCTCTGTATGTGGGCTCCTGATACACAGACAGAAGCTTTCCTGGAGGGAATTCATGAAACAGCACCACCTGAGCACAAGCTGGGACTTCAGTGAGTACAGATGCAATGACCTCATGAGGGAAAGAGAAGCTCCAAAGGACAACTATCACATCTTCATCTATACCTTATGGCACCAAATTGATCGTGTATGCGTCAGGAACTGGAGAGATCGCTACAGGAATGTATACATATGGACCCAGTATCCCTTCAAAATACTCAAATGCTACCCAGGAAATAACAAAAAGAGCTACAAAGAGCACAGGAGCTACAGCTACATTGAATTCCATTGTGGCGTGAATGGGTTTGTTGATAGCATAGAGGACATCCGGTTGTTAGATGTTATCAGCCACTAGAAAGTCTACCCACCCCTCCAGGTTTTAGAGTTAGTGCTTCTCAAGTGAAGGTGGGCCCTGCCTACATCAATAGCCCTTGCTAATCCCTATTTTGCATTTATGTGCCAATGTTTTCCAACTACTTAGAGTTATGTATCACATGGTTTCTTGATAACATAACTTCACCTCTGTTGGTAATCTGTCTGGAATACCCTTCTGTTCTCATTTACCTGCATTAGTCCTTCATTTTTTTCTTTTGTTTTTGTTAAAGATTCAGCTCACATGTCATCTCTTTTTGACTAACCCAGGAATTTTCCTGATATTGACTTTTTATACTTATCCAAGTTGAATGATCTTCCCTTCCCTAAGTAAATAATATTATTCCAAGGTGTGTGACTCATATATGTTATACGTGCAGAGTATGTGTTGTGATTGGTATAAGTGTTATAGGTGTGTGTGATATAGATTATGCTTGGATGTGATTTGTGCTGTGTATAGGTTTAAGATGAGTGTTATATGTTTCTAATATGGTTATGTGTATGATGAGAATGTAAATATTTATGTGCTAAGCTGGGGAAAAGTTGTGACCTATGCATTGATTGTGTTGACATGCTGAATTTCACTCAGCTTGCGGGGCGTGGACAGAGCTGATTGAGTATAACATGTAGTACAATCCTGGCTCATAGTATGTGTTCAGTCTACCTTGGTTTTCTTCCTTTTCCATCCTTTGGCTTGGTACTTTAATTTTGACTTTGATAAAACCAAAATAACAAGAGCCCATTAATCATTGACTCTCCCTGGCTTCAGAAGATAGAGATTTCTAATGTAAAAATACAGTAGGCTGTCATCTGAATGAAGGGTAAAAGTTCCCAGAATTATAATGAACCTTCTTCATCAGCTATAGAATGATCGAGGTTCCCTCTGGACTTGTTTGTTAAGAATATCTCTAAGGAAGCTAATGCATTTTAGTTGGACTAAGGCATTATATTTCCTGAGAAACAATACATCATATAGAAGGTATCAACACAATTAAGTTTATCTGATAATAAACATTTTCACTTTGCAGATAAATAGGGTGTGGCTGGAGAATATTAAAATGCAACTTTTCTCAAGAATGAGGCTCAAGACCTAAATTTTGTTGGAACGAAGAGAAAGTAAATTGGAGGTGGAAATGTTGAGGACACAAGTAAGTAGAATTCACTAGAATTCTGTTTGCTAAATGAGGATGAAAGATACAGAGTAAGAAACATATTAACTTCAGATAATTTTGCCTAAGGCAGGTATAGGGAGAAGAAATACCAAACATTAAAGTACAGTACCTTGTGTTCTTCAGCCTCCTGCATTGTTAAATGACTCCAGCCTTGAAACAATTAGAGAAAAGTCCATGGTACTGAAACCAGAAAAGTTAGCATTCATGCTGCATGTCACTACCAGAACCAATAAGTAGAGAAAAAGATTGAATCTTTATGGATACTTTATTCAGATGCCAGCAATCTGCGAAGATAGGGGTTATGTACCCTAAAATTCATCTTAACATCTCATCTCAAGCTGACCTGTTTATAGGAAGAAGAAAAGGAGAGGTAAGGAGTTTGAGAAAAGGTTAATCAGATAAGAGTTGCAGTCCCACAGAGATTTTTCTAATATTTCTTTATCCGCTGATCAACAATTCTTTATCCTCCCTGGAATACAGTGGCTCAGATAGACCCCCTGGGGCACAAAGGTTGAATTGCATGTCAACCTCCTGGAGTCTTGAAGTCATGAAGTCTAGTAGGTCATTCCAGTTCTGGGAATAACAGCTTCCCACATGCATTAATTACTTAAGCCTATTGACATAACTGAAGCTAAAATCCTTAACTTTTGAGTTTCCCTATTATTACCAACAAATTCAATTAGGTGACTGCACACCTTCCTACAACTCAGACCTCAATGAATAGCCAATGAATGTAGCATGGTTATCATGTTCCAAGGGCAGCTCCTCAGCTTTGCAGTTTTCAGTACACCTGAGGATAAGCAAACACTTCGATAATGGCCTATATCAACCATACTTGCAGGAGATTAGTGTTAACAGGGCAGTTCTTCATCAATGATCAATTTAAATACAAAGAATACTGATTGTTCTCATAGCTTGATAAGTGCTGCTTCAAAATGTAGTAGCATACTTAGAGAATAAATGGTAATGGAAAAACTACATTAAAAAAAGAAAATAAAAATTGTAGTGGCTTATTTTAAGGAACATATTTTTGTCTCCTACAGTGGTCTGTTCTGGTCTACTGCAGTAAATTTACACAAATTCCTCATTTTAAAAATTCTTTATTTTTATTTATTTATTTTAAGAATATCTTATTAATTATGTTGTTGCAGTAGTCCCAATTTTTTCCCCTTTGCACCCCCCACCCACTACCTCCTTCCCTCCAGCAATCCCACCCTACTTAGTTCATGTTAATGGGTCATGCATATAAGTTCTTTGGCTCCACCCTGTCCTATATTATTCTTAACTTCCCCCTGTCTATTTTGTACCAACCAATTATGCTTCTTAATCTCTGCACCATTTCCCCATTTATCCCCCTTCCTTCTCCCAGCTAATAACCCTCCAAATGATCCCCATACCTATGATTCTGTTCCTATTCTGGTTTGCTTAGTCAGATTTTGTTTTTAGCTTTTAGATTCTGTTGTTGATAGTTGGGAGTTTGTTGTCTTTTTAATGTTCATAGTTTTAATCTTCTTTTTCTTAACTAAGTCCCTTTAACATTTCATATAATAATGGCTTGGTGATGATGAACTCCTTTAGCTTTACCTTGTCTGAGAAGCACTTCATCTGCCCTTCCATTCTAAATGATAGCTTTGCTGGGTACAGTAATCTTGGTTGTAGGTCCTTGCTTTTCATCACCTTGAATACTTCTTGCCAGTTGCTTCTTGCCTGCAAAGTTTCTTTTGAGAAATCAGCTGAGAGTCTTATAGGCACCCCTTTGTAAGTAACTGTCTGCTTTTCTCTTGCTGCTTTTAAGATTCTCTCTTTATCTTGAATCTTTAGCATTTTAATGATGATGTGTCTTGGTGTGGTCCTCTTTGGGTCTAGCTTGTTTGGAACTCTCTGTGCTTCCTGGATTTGTATGTCTATTTTCTTTGCCAAATTTGGGAGGTTTTCTTTCATTATTTTCTCACATAAGCTTTCAATTTCTTGCTCTTCTTCTTCTGGCATCCTTATGTGTTGGATGTTGGCATGTTTAAAGTTGTCCTAGAGATTCCTAAGTCTCTCCTCATTTTTTTCAATTTTTGTTTCCTCATTTTGTACTAATTGACTGTTTTTTTTTTTTCCTTACGTTCCAAATCATTGATTTGAACCCTGGTTTCCTTCCCTTCACCATTGGTTTTGTGTGGATTTTCCTTCATTTCATTTAGCATAGCTTTCACCTCTTTCCTCATGTGTTTGCCATACTTAAGCATATCTGTCAAACCTGTGAGCATCTTTATCACCAGTGTTTTGAACTCTACATCTGTTAGGTTGGCTATATCTTAGTCTGTTAGATTGGCTATTTTCTCATCACTTAGTTCTCCCATTTGAACTTTGATCCATTCCCTCTTTTGGGCCATACTTCTCTGTCTCCCCCTCTTGACAGGCTCCTGTGTTTGCCTCTGTGTCTTAGATAGAGCTGTCACATCTCTTATGTTGTAAGGGGTGGAGCCTTAGGTATTCGTCAGTATGACTGACCCATTTCACCATGTTGTGGTGCTGCATTTGGGGGAGGAGTCTGAGAGGGAACAATGCTGCTTTCTCAGCACTCACCCCTTTTCCAGGCTCTTCTCCTACTTCCAAATCGGACTGGCACCTCTCCTGCTATTGCTCTGGCCATCATTCCCAGAGTGGGTGGGTCTTCAGATGTCCTAGGACCATGGAGGCCCTTTAAACAAGTGAACTCTACTGAGAGACTGGCAGTTTCTTCCTCAGCCCCAACACTCAGTGGTTCTCAGAGTCAGAAGCAATGAGGCTTTATTTTCCCCAGCATTGGAACCATGAGCTGAGCTGTGTGCGAGTAACTATGCTTTCTGCCCACCTGCTGCTGCCACCGCTGCTGCTGCCAACACACCACATACTCTCCGTCCCATCTCCACCCCTCCTACCTGTCTGGATGAGTATTTCTTCTTCATATCTTTTGGGGGGGGGGGACTTCTATACAGCTCGGTTTTCTAGAACTTCTGGTTGTCTCTAGTTTTGAGGTAGTTGTATACCTTCTTAGTTGTGGAAGGAGAACATCATGTCTGTCTAGGCCTCCATCTTGGCCAGAAGTCTGAAAAACTCTTTAAAAGTTGCCTTTATTAAAGGGTTAAAAATGGTGGTTCAAAATAATGTTAGAGAAAAATAGACTTAAGGAGATATTTAGTATAAATATCCTGTGTTGTTTTTCAAGATTTCTTATATCCACTTAGCCCCTTTGGATAGCTGTATATTCACTTCCTTTAGGGAACCATCTCTTCCCTTTCCATATGCTGTTTGGTGAGGCTGTCCATCAAGGTCCCCAGTCTCCTCTATAGAGCCAAACGATGGTCATGAGAGTCAAGCTAAGCTAAATGGACACTCTTGTAGGAAACCAGAATAGACTACACTAAAGTATACCTCTTTGACTTAAGAATTATTTTGAGAAAAAACAGACAAAAAAGAAGCTCTGAAAGCAGAGTATAAACAACCCTTTTGTGGATGAAGAAATGGGGTTCTAAGGAAAGTAACCTCATAGAGTTAAGTAATCATAAATTCCTAACTGGGCAGGTCAAGGTGGATAGTCAGCCCTAGGCATTAGTTTTTTAGTAAAAAGTCACTTAAGTAAGCCCTGTCATTTTGTGTGTGAGTGTGTGCATCTACCTTTGAAATAAGAATTAACCACCATTAGGAGGACAGAAATTTTGTTACCTATCATGTAATCCAATCCCCACCACGTCTTCTCCCAAGTCTTCCTTACTTTTCATCCTTAATTTCAAGTGCATAAATGAAGCTGTTATTCTCCAGAGTATTTGAGATCCTGCCCCACCCCCCATCCCCAGCATATGTTGTCAGTTTGGCTCAAATAAACTCATAAAAATATTCCACACTTTTGTAGTGTAAATTTAGTTAGAAAGAAAATTTCTACTCATAAGGTTGTTTTCCTCTCTGTACCAGGAAGAAAAAGATAACTTAAAGTCACAAGAAACTCTTATTAATGGAGAGTTACATCTACATAACAAAACTTGCCCTAATTTACTGGCTTTTCCTGGTCATCTTTTCATAATACGCCTCTCCCATACTATTCTTCCTTTGTTTTAGCTTAAGATGGTCTGTAAGCCCAAGTTCTAGCCATCTCTTTGAGTTACTCATCTCTGAGTTTTTCTCATGTATAGTATGAAATATTCATGCTAATAACTTCTGTTTGTTTTTCTCTTGTTAATCTGCCTTTGTTACAGAGGCTTTAGTGGAGAACCTAGAAGGATAGAAGAAAAGAATTCCTTTTCTCCTCTACACTGTATTCAGAGTCCAAATATCAACTAGTGATGCAAGATTAAAATATAAATTTGAAGTGGATTTATGCCCATTAGGCCCTGATCTCGAGCTGACCATTTTTGGATTCCAGCTACTTCCAAAGACCAATCCTTCTGCTATATTTTTCATATGTAATCTCTCCCAGATTCTTCCAATTAACCCCCACCCAACTCCCAATACCATTCCATTTCCCCCCCTTAACTTATCTCAGAATGGTTTGTGTTGCTTGCAACCAAAAACTCTAATGAAGAGACTATCTGCAACATTCGTGATCTTCATTATTATAAGTATGGTAATACCACCCAAATTTTGGAATTTTCCATGTATACTAGGTGTATACCCTTCAAGAAACATCAACTTTCTTTAGTAAAACACATAACTTCTTCCATAATCTGATTTATGGCCACTTCTCTAGGCTCATCTCCTGTCAGTCACCTCGCTTTTCTCTTAACAGTAGTCATATGTAGCCAGTTACAGTCCCAGGAATATGCTATACACATTTCAACCACTGAAACTTCTTTCTTACTTGTCGCCACTGCTCTGTTTGTATCCCAGTTTAGTCCTATGACCATTGAGAAGCCTGTAGGCTCCAATTCATGGTAATCCTTCTCATCCGTTAAATTCAAGGGAGTAAATTTGAAGACCTAATTGGCATTATTGAATGATTCATGACTCAGGCAGCATCCCATTTAGCAACTACGAGGGTACTCTAAGGGGTTGTACAAAATGCAAGGTTTTACAGGAAACAGGGTGGGCCAAGAAAGGTAATAATGGAAGAAAATAAAGGATTATTTGGGGGCTGGAACATCTTTTCTTAGGGGGAAGAAAAGGGAAAGGGCTTTATTATTGTTGCTTCTTCTTTCTGTGTAGGATGGAGAGACCCTCTGGACAGATTACCTTACTGGGGCTTGACCAGAAAATTCCATACTGGTTGAATAAAATTATTTATGGAACAAGTTGAAACTTCAATTAGATCAGGTATTAAACCTACATTTGGTATTGTAAAGAAGAAGAAGAAGAAGAGGAAGAAGAAGGAGAAGGAGAAGGAGAAGGAGAAGGAGAAGTAGGAGGAGAAGGAGAAGGAGAAGGAGAAGAAGACCACAGACCCAAAATAGCATAACTTATACTAAGTCTATGATACCAAACCTAGATTCTTCCTATGAATTACAGGGGAAGAAAAAGGTTTCTTTGACTTTCTTTGACTTTCTTTTGGTCCCTGGCTGGTTCTGAAAATTAAACTGACAAAGACATATCAATAGAGAAAAAGTCAATAAATTTTATTAAATTTTTACATGTACATGGGAGCCTTCATGAGAAAATGAAGGCCCAAAGAAATGACCAGAGCAGAAACTTTTTATACCTTTTAGGAATAAAAACATTCTGAAGAATTGAAAAAGCAAAGGGGTTTGGTCTATGGGTAGTGAATGGTAAAGATGACAGTTAGTTTGCAGATTCCTCTGGTGCCCTCTCTGGGCTGATTAAGAGTCTATTTTTAAACTTCCGGCCAAGATGGAGAGGTAGAAAGACATGCTATGTCTCCCTCCACAACTAAGAAGAAATAAAACTACCTCAAAACTAGAAACAACCAGAAGTTCCAGAAAATTAAACTGCATGGAAGTCCAGCAAATAAAGATATAAAGAAGAAATACTCATCCAGACAGGTAGAAGGGGCGGAGCCAATGCGGTGTGGTGGCAGCAGCAGCGGCAGCAGCAGGCTGGCAGAAAGCACAGTCACATGTTTTAAAAAGTCAGGAGGGACACCTGGGGAGCATTCCCAGCTCTTCACCAGACCTAGCAGCTCACAGTTCCAGCACCAGGGAAAATCAAGCCACATTGCTTCTGACTGTGCAGACCAGTTGGATTTGGGGTGGAGGCAGAAACTGTTGGTCTCAGCAGAGTCCACTTGTTTAAAGGGCCCCCATGGTCCTAGAATGTCCGCAGACCCACCCACTCTGGGACCGATGGCCAGGGCAGCAGCTAGAGGAGTGCCAGTCCAGTGCAGAAGTGGGAGAGGTGCTTGGAAAAGGGGCGAGTGTTGGGCAGATGGCACTGTTCCCTCTCGGACCCCTCCCCCACATACAGCACCACAATGTGGTGAAACAGGTCTTCCTGTACTGACAAATCCCTAAGGCTCTGCCCCTTACAATGTAACAGGAGTGACAGTTCTACCTGGGACATGGAGGCAAACAAACACAGGAGCCTGTCAGAATGAGGAGACAGAGAAGTATGGCCCAAGAGGAGAAAAGTATCAAGGTTCCAGTGGGAGAACTAAGCGACGATGAAATAGCCAACCTAACAGATGAGGAGATAGACAACCTAACAGATGAAGAATTCAAAACGCTGGTGATAAAGACGCTCACAGGCTTGACAGATATGCTTGAGTATGGCAAACGCATAAGAGAAGAAGTGAAGGCTATTCTAAGTGAAATGAAGGAAAATCCACACAAAACCAATGGTGAAGAGAAGGAAATCAGAGTTCAAATCAATTATTTGGAACATAAGGAAGAAAAAAAACAGTCAACCAGTGCAGAATGAGGAGCAAGAACTGAAAAAGAATGAGGAAAACTTCCTAAATTTTGCGAAGATGATGGACATACAGGTCTGGAAACCACGGAGGGTCCCAGGTGAACTGGACCCAGAGGCAACCACATCAGGACTCATCATGACTGAGATGCCAAAGGTGAAAGATAAAGACAGAGTTCTGGGGGCAGCAAGAGAGAGGCGGAGAGTTGCCTACAGGGGGGATGCCTATAGGACTCTCAGCTAATTTCTCAGAGGACATTCTGCAGGCAGGACGGGACTGGCAAGCAGTATTCAACGTGAGGAAAAGCAACCTATAACCAAGATTACTCTATGCAGCAAAGCTATCATTTGAAATAGAAGGGCAGATGAATTGCTTCCCAGACAAGGTGATGCTAAAGGAGTTCATTATCACCAAGCCATTATTATATGAAATGTCAAAGGGACTTACTTAAGAAAAAGAAGATCAAAACTATGAACACTAAAATGACAACAAACTCACAACTATCAACAACTCAAATTAAAAAATAAAAACAAAATCCAACTAAGCAAACCAGAATAGGAACAGAATTATAGGTATGAGGATCATTTGGAGTGTTATCAGCTGGGACGGGGAAGGGAGAGAAATGGGAAATGGTGCAGGGATTAGGAAGCATAATTGGTTGGTACAAAATAGACAGGGGGAAGTTAAGAATATAGAAAAGGATGGAGCCAAAGAACTTATATGCACGACCCATGGACATGAACCAAGGGGGGTGGGATTGCTGGAGGGAAGTGGGGTACTGGGCAGAGGAGAACAAAGGGGAAAAAAATTGGAACTACTGTAACAACATAATCAATAAAATATACTTAAAGAAAGAGTCTATTTTCAATAAAATAATTTATTTTTTGCCTTTAGACTGAAAAGAGGGGGGCATTTTTTCTGCATTTTCTGATTCTTAATTGCCTTCAACACAAAATGATTTTTATGTCTTTTTATATCAAAGAGCCATATTTTGGGGTGACATATTCTGGTTTCCTTCACCATAAACCTAAAATATCCCTCCATTTACTTGAACCTATTTTTTCTTTCAGAGTTTTATACCTTTCCTTATAGCAATCTTATATACCTTTTATTAAACTCTATATTAAATATTTTATTTTTCTTTGGTGCTAACGTAAATGTTTGTCATTTTTTTTGTAATTTCAAATTCGAATTATTCATTATTGATACATAAGAAAGCAATTGATTTTGGTACATTAACTTTGTCTCCTGTAATTTTGTTATAAACATACACCATTTTTTATCCTGTAGATAATCAGAGCCATTAAAAGTATTAGACAGGAGCGTTCCACTATAATACTTATGCTCAAGGGATACTAATCTGCAAGTACGATGTAGAACAAGTTGGAAGGAAAAGAAGCTAGAGGTAGAGAGTCCATGTAGGAGGCTTTCCTGTGAGCTCTCCATGAGGCAATAAGGTTCCGAATAAGGGAATTATAGTACCAATGGAAAGGTAAGAACAGATTCAGTAGGCAAATACCCTGAATTTTCCCTTCTTCATGTGTGTGGGTCTCTTCACACAGCGTTTCCTTTTGGGGCTGCCCTTACCATTCTGTTCACCTAACTTCTAATTAATACTCAAAACTCATTTCAGGTGTTGTGCCCGCCAGTGATCCCTCCTCTCCACTATCTCCTCTTACTCCCCTGTCATTTCCTCCATCAGAGATGTAATTGCTATTTATGTTTATTAACGTATAATGTATTTGGCTCTTTACCTGTCTCTTCCATAAGCTCCTGAACCTGAGTAGCCCAGTATCTGATCTAATAAATGTACACATACATGAACAATTCACTTAAATCTGTTGTTGGAACTCACAACATTACCAAGTAGTTGGCAGCTATTATATCAGATTTACTTAGTCTATTTTCTCTTAAGAAACTGAAATCGTGGAACTTTAAAGAAACTGACACTTCAGATCAAGAAGGAAGCACTCAACCCACATCAGGAAGTGATCAGTTCCTCAAAGCTGTGTTTTGAGTCACACTGTTTCTTTAAGTAAGCTTATTCTTCCTGTGTCTACAGTGATAGCGATATCATTTTAAACAGAAAGTTTGAAGATCTAAGCATCTCATCCACACTACCCATAAAAAATTTATCTTCCAAGCTCTACATTCCTCTTCCTTTGCCGCAGATGGGTAGCTGTGACTTGCAGGAGGAAAAATCAGCCTACAAAAGCCTCTGAGCCTGCGACTAACTACTGCCTCTGTTCTCAGCGGAAGCCCAAGTGTGGAGGCCTGGTAAGAGAAGCCTCTGGGCTGGGGACACTAGGACAGTGAAGATGGCTGGGAGGTCCAGGTCTAATAGGTGGAGGGTAAATATTTCAGGATGGAAGAGGGGAGAGAAAAGATTTCTGACATGGGGCCATTAAACACAGTTGTAAAGGACAAAGAGAAGAATTAGATCTACCAATCAGAGGAAAGGTCTTCTTCATATTCCCCCTCACTGGGCTTCAGGTTCATCATAGAATTGTAAGACTTGGTGAGAAAAATGATTGGAAAAAAAAAAAAGCTATGAAATCTTAAAAGGCACAATAAAAATCTAAATGGTTATAAATAATGATTTTGCTTTTATTGCTTTAATACTACCATTATCTTCCCTCTTCCTACACAGAAAAGATGGTGATAGATCTGGAACACTTTCCTCTTCTCCTACTGCTGCTGGGACTATGGGGGCCAGTGTGCCCACTTTATGCTTTGCCTAAGAATCTCACCAAAGCTCACTGGTTTGAAATTCAGCATATACAGCCAAGCTCTCTCCAATGCAACCAGGCAATGCATGGTGTCAATAATTACACTCAGCACTGTAAGCCTCAAAACACCTTTCTGCACGACTCCTTCCAGAATGTGGCTGCTGTCTGTAAGTCGCCCAGCACTGTCTGCAAGAATGGTTGGAAAAATTGTCACCGGAGCCCAAATCCTGTTAATATGACTAACTGTGATCTTACTGCAGGAAAGTATCCTAACTGCCGCTACAAAGATGCTGCCCAATACAAGTTATTTATTATTGCCTGTGACCCTCCTCAGAAGAGTGACCCTCCCTATCACTTGGTTCCTGTACACTTAGATAAGACTGTTTAAAGTTTTCATCACTTTTCCTCTCATTTGGCACAGGTTCTCTTATGATCTCTTCCACCTTTTGTTGATTTCCGTGGTTCTCATAGAAGAAATAAAAAGGTATTGGTTGAACTAGAGTGCCAAGGGCACCAGATCAGAGTTGGGACAAAAAGAAATAAGATTCTTTTCTGCTTTGAAGCTCTGTGTTTCAAAGGAAGGCAATAAGGAAAAAAGCAAAGGAGGACCCAGACCTTCATATTTTTTACCTTGGGACTTTTGCCAACCTTTGTTGCATTGTATTAACAGCAATAAAACCCTTTCTGCCGAATTCTAATGAGTGATTAGGAATGTTTGTGAATCCTTTTGTTATCAGAGGAAGACCGAGGCTGAGACAGGTCTGCCCTGGGATGGTCTGGAAATAGGCTGTGGTGTCACAGGAGAAGAATTTCAGGGATACTTGCATAGCAGGGAGGAGTTTAGTGATAGTGGCAAGATTTATTAGAGCAGAAACTGAAAAGTGACAGCACATGCACAGAGAGGCAGCAAGAGTGGGCAGGCTATAGGGTAGTGACTGCATGGACCCAGGAAAAGAAGTTACAGAGGCCAAAGGAAAGTCCTCTGCTGCTGCTCACTGCTCCCCTAATTGCAAGTCCTGTGGAGGTCCTTAGAATTTAGTAGAAAAGAAGTGAAAAAAAAAAAAAAAAAAAAAAAAAAAAAAAAACAAGAAAAACATGCCCAAGAGAAAGGAGATGAGCGCACTGGATTCTTCATTTAGTTTACATACATTTACTTGGTTTCTGGAAAAAGCAGGCTTCCTTTCAGACTACCCAGCCCCTTTCCTGGATTCTCCAGGACCTGTGCCCTTCCCCAATCCAATTCCTTTCCCTGACTTTCCCAGGCTAATGCCTTCCCCCTTGCATGGTCACCATTTTGGTTCCTAATGAGCACACCTCACAGTTTTGCTTCATCCTTGGCTTCTACCATGCATGCACTTAGTACAAGAAATTCTCTGCAAAATAGAGACAGACTCATAGACAGAGAGCAAGATGACAACTAAGGGGGAGGGGAGAGAGGGAAGAGATTGTGCAAATAAGATAAAGGACTCATGGACGTGGACAACAATGGCAATTGTGGTGGGGAGGTGGATGTAAGGGGATTAAATGGTAATAAAAAGTACAATAAAAGAAATTCCCCTGAACCATCATAGCTTCTGCTGTGCATGCACATGCTCTCCCCCTCTGTTAATTCATCTGAACAATTCCAGTTACCCTCTAGGGTGGCTGTAAAGCTGTCTTTCCTGCCTAGCCAACTAGACAGGACGTTTTGCACCATTTGGCAAAATGCCAGTTACCTCCCGGTATAACTATTCTGTTTGTTATATCCTCTTTCGTTAATTAGCTAACTAACTGCTTACTCTAACACTTTCACATCATTGCCAGCCTAGAGGAATCTAAGCTTGCATTTGCCAGTTTTCCAAGGAGAACTATTTTGGCCCTGGGTGTAGGGGAGAAAAATCTTTTTTTCTCTATTCTGCTAGGTTGTTGATTAAGAGTCCTCTGTAATAAAAAGAGAGACAAATACAAGAAAACAATTTTAATTATGTATGTACATACGGGAACCTCACAAAACTATGGGACTCAAAAGGTAGTGTTATCAAACCAAAGTGTGTTCAGCTGCCTGCCAACAAAAAAAGGCAAATTCTAGAGTCAGAGGCTGGAGAAAAAGGAAAGAGGTTTTTATTCAAAGGCTCAGTGATCTGGAAGGATGGGGGTCTTGCCGTCTCCAAGCTCATCAGGCGCATCTCTTCTACAAAACACAGTCAGAACCCAGATGTACCCAGTAAGACTAAAACCAAAGGCAGTGCCCAGAATTCCTACTCCATTTTAAAGCGCTGTCCTTTGAAGCCCAAGGCAACTAAGTCAGCTGCTGTCCAGGTTTGGGGTCCCTCCTGGAGGCTGCATGTGGTGCCGGTGTCACCTTGGTCATGTGGCTTCTAGCAGTAAGGTCCCATGCTCCTGGGCAGTGGAGCTGGATAGGCACCAGTGAATGTTCTGCTAGGTCAGCAAGAGAAAGAGGAAACCTCCTGGAGGCCGTGTAGCCATGCAGCCCATGGAGAGGACAAGCCAGTACACTGTCCAAGTGCTGGTCCCAAGCAGCAGCCACAGGCTTCCTGAGCTTTCTTTGTTTTCCTGGGTTTATATAAGTTTGCCCTGTGGGATGGACCAGATTCTTTCTCCTAAAGCCCAAATGACTTCCCAAACTTCCACGTGCTCCAGGAGGGTCCACCCCTGACCAATCTCTTCTTTCCCCCAGGCTAGACTGACAGGTTTTCTCCAGTTCAGCACCTCCCCATGCCACCATTTTGACCTCTGTGGCACATGTGCCTTCCTTCCCCTGTTCCCACACCTGAGAGGGGGTAGGAGGGTTTTCCCCCTATCCAATGATCTTGTTAGCCTTGCACACACTTACTGCAATACTTCCTCTTGCAGCAGTCTTGAGCAGGGGTGGGGGATCTGCTGCTAGGAGCAGGAAGCTCCATACAGGAGTGGGGCAGGGCATGTGTAAGGCACTAGCTTGGTTACCTGAACACTGCAGCCCCACCCACTGCCTTAGGTGGTCCACAGTCTCCTGTGGCAACGTCTCCTGTTCTTTGTCTTCTGCCTGCTCCCAGCAGTCTGGCTAGGCTATGGGTATCAATTCCCCACTTCAAAACTCTGGACCTTTGTTTTCTTACAAGGGCAAATGGATGACGGTCTAGTTCTTCTGAAATTACTTTCTGCTGGCAAAGGCCATAGTCTTACTTATTCCCAGGTCCAGAGATTTTTTTACTAGCCAGCAGGTGAAGTTAGGGTCAGTAATGGAGGGAAGCCTTTATGTGAGGGAGAGGGATCTTGCAAAGTCCAAGTCGGTTGGCCATCCCTAGGGAGTAGCGTATGTGATGTCCAATGGATAGCATTGCTGGACAAGATGGCATCCTTGTTGTATTCTAGAGGTGACAAGTTTGGCAAGAAGGTTAAAAGGCATAGTCCAAAAATGAGGAGAACCATAGCAATTAAAGGTCTAGTGAGGGGTAAGAACTAGGTGACAAAGGTAGGGTCTAATTCTACAGTGTCCCCAATTAAGTTGAAAGAGTGGCTTCCTTGGAGGAAGGTGTGTAAAGTGTGTCACACCTGTCTGAAGCTCTTTGGTCTACTATACTTAACTCAAATAAGGCTGAGAAGAATATTCTAAGATTTTCCCCCTTTGAAGAATAGTGAGCCTTTCCTGTCTGAATGATTAGGGAAGAAAAGGAAAGCAGTTTTAAGCAAAGCCGATAGACTGCCCTATACTTCACCAACTCTACAATCTAGTTCTGATAGGTTACACATATATCACAAACAGATTATACACATAAACCAAAGTACTAATAATTGTGCAGGAGACACAAGATTTTTTACTTGCCCTTGAAAACTTTTAGGGAAGCTGGAGGTGGTGGGGGAGAGGGATGGGGCCACTTGTATTTTTTGGGAGGGTTGTTTTTTTAAGATTTGTTTTTAGAGAAGGGGAAGGGAGGGAGAAAGGGATAGAAACACTGATGTGAGAGAGGAACATTGATTGGTTGCCTCTTGTACACACCCTAACTGGTGACTAAACCTGCAAGTCAGGCATGTACCCTGACCTGGAATTGAACCTGCAACCTTTCAGTTTGTGGCATGACACCCAACAAACTGAACCACTGGTCAGGGCTAGGCACCTGTTTTTAAAGTGTCAGTTTTTTTCTTTAGTTACCTCAGCCTCAGGCTGTAGAGAGCTGTGTTTACATTTCTGAGTACCCAGGAGGAAGACCTGTTGGGACTTGCAAAATAATCCTATCAGACTGAAATGTTAGCTTTTAATTTGCTAAGTTTATGATCATTTATTAAATCTTTTAAAATCTGTTCAAATATACCTATTCTTATAATCTTTTATCCCAATAACCTTTAACATTTTTTACTTTATTGGAAAATTTCTAACTTTTTCTTCCGCATTAAAAAAATTCTCTTGTTAATTAACCTAATCAGCACCTGTAATACTCCCAAAAGCTAAATAGCTAATTCAAAGTCTCAAGTTATATTTCTGTGTATCTATTTTTTTCTTATTAAGTGCTGGGCAATTGTGCTTCTGCACAAAATGTGAAAATAAATAAAAAGGGATCTGAGTGGAATTTGATTTCTGTTCTAATTTCTGTCCTTCCATCTTATTAAGGATATTTTAATGGCTAGTTATTATACCAATAAGAGAACTCTCTAAAATTTTTAATTTAAAAGGTTTTTCAATTCAAAACATCAACAGTCTGGTGACAGTAGGATTTTCATAGCAGCTCTAACAATAAACCTTTCACAGCTTAACCAAAGAAGCAGATGGGCTTATACAAAGAGAGTGCAGAAGATGCGGCGCTCGTAGACACAACAGTTCACTCTCAAAGCTGGTCAGAGAAAGCAGAGACCTTCATTACACAGGTGGTCACGATGGTGGGCGTCTCCCACAAAGGTGAGATGCCTTCAGCCAAAATCTGCTTATTTGTGGCACCAGAATGATTCTATTGGAGTGAAATTTTACAGCACTAACAAGTAATGAAGGTTGAGACAACAAATACCCACTTATAGCTGGGACCCCTTCTGACAAACTCCCCTGAGAGCTGACATAGACAGACAGATAGACATTTGTCAGTCTATTTGACTGTCACCAAGTGCACTCCGGTAAGTGCATCATTCAGGTGGTGGAGACCAGAGAAAATATTTTTGCTGATCACAAGCCAAGCTCTTAGGACACAGAATAAGATAGACGAAAAAAACTTCATTTGATTTTTATATAAAGACTCACGGCAACATTTGTCTGGAAAGATGATGGTCTAGAGAGAACCACTTAACTCCCAGTCTGGGAGACCAGCTCAAACAACAGGCTTATTGAAAGCCTATGCCTGTGTTCTATCCCTATGGGATTTCCTTTCCATGACAAAATGACATTAAAAAAATCATAGCCATAAAAAAATAAAATAACTATCTCTGGAATAAAATTTACTTTAATTAAATAACCCCAAGAGTCATTAGGCCCAAGAAACTAATTTCACAAATATTTTCTCCTGTCAGTCTCAATTTAGCAGAGAGAAAAAGATTCACCACTTTCAACTTCCACAGACAAGAAATCAGAGAGGCTGACAAGCAAAAGTGCTAACCACCTCTGCCAGCTATGGTCAGATGTCCATGGTCTCTCAGTTACAGCAGTTTAGGGAACCAGCAGAGTTCCATCCAGGAAGTCTCCTGGCTGGCTCACCAAACTGTGGGGGCTAAAAATAGTATGTAGTGCTTTTCCTCTCACTTTTTAAGTTCTTTTGGCTGGGCTAATAACCAAATTAACAAAGATAAAGAACAGGAGAAAATCAAAGTTTAATGCATGCACATGGGGAATTCACATGGTTATAATAATTCCAAAGACAGTGAGGCAACATTGGGTATACAAAACATTTTTTTGGAAAAAGGAGAAATGGGGTAACAGGATATTTGATTTCAGAAGTGAGAATGGGTGATTTACCCAACTAAACCACCCAGCCAAAGTGCAACAGTAATATTTAACACAAATCTACTCAATCACTGTGGCAAGTCATTGTCCCAAGGTGAAAGACAGGAAGTTGGGAGCTGGGCTAGGTGAGCTATTTAGAATGTCTTGTTTTAGAAGAAATAAAACAACTTGCCTTTAAGTTTGTAATAATTTGAGGGGACAAGGAACTAATTTTATGATGTACCAGGAATTTCATTAAGCTCATTTAATATCTATATTAGTTCATTTAGGTCTTGCAACTGCCTCAATCACTTTCTGAGGGATTGAGCTACTTTGCCTTTATAAAAACTGCTGTGGTAACTGAGGGTGTTTATTAAGTTCCTTCTAAAAAATATTTTTCTTGATTTTCTTTTATTCATTATCAGTCCTAGTATTGCATTCTGGGTAACTATGAAAAGTCTTTATACACACAGAGGAAACTTCTTTTTCCCTCGGAAAGAGAGGGAACAGGGCAGAGGCATCTGGAGAGCACATTTTAAAAATAGTCTTAATGAGGTATAATTGGTATATTTTACAACATACATATTTAAAGTGTGCAACCCGATAATTTTTAACATATCTATACATTTACAAAAACAATTACCACAATAAAAATATTGAACAATAATCCACCCAGCTGCAAGGTCAGGGAATGCAGAAAAGGAAGAAAACTAACCTTCAGAGTCATTCTACCCAGACATGTAGCAAGAAGAAACTAGAGAATGACATATAGTGGTAATAAGCTTGAAGTACAGTCACCACACTCACTTATAAAACATGCCCAGTGATGAGACAGTATAGGCATAACATCCAGGCTCCATCTTGACTGAAAAGAACACCGTCTTTGATGCCTGACTATGATTTCCTGCTTTCAGTAAAATTCCATAGTTGAAATCAACTTAACCACATCCATAAAGTGTAGCAGAATGAAATGCTTCCTTTCTCTGATGGTCTGCAGGCTAATAGCTCCTGCTATATATATCCTAATTAACTACAGGAATTCTGCTTGAAGTTGAGCAACCCCTTTGCCAGCAAAGAAATGAAAAAATATGCACAAAGTAATGACTGTATTTCAAAGATTCACAGGAGTCTCCATAACTGGACTCAGATCGGTGGCGGTCAATGGACCAACTGGGAGAAAAGGGATTGAGAAATTTCACACTCTTCCTAGAACCACTTTTGATGTCTAGCTGTCCAAGGCCAGCACCCACCACTTGTCTTACCCTCCCTCCCTTTCCTTAGTAAAAGATGCCTGGATTCCAGACTCTTTTAAGATGGATTTGAGACTTAGTTCTCTAGATAGGCCTTTTATTAAAATCAACTAATCTTTCCTTGCTCCAAAGTCTGATCTGTTGAATATCGGCCTTTCTTTTGGAGCATCGGGCATATGAACCTTGGGTCTGTAACAAAAAAGTAGAATGTAGAACAATAATAACATCCTTTTTTAACATCATATTATGCAAAATAGTTGTTTTTGTCAAATGGTAATGAGTAGGGTATGTGGCAAAACAGCTATAACTGATGAAAGCTACAAGAACTGTCAAGAAGATAATAAGACAACCTCCCACCAGATTTATGGCTTAAAACTGACAGAGACCACCTCAGCCCAACATGGCAACAACTCTACCCCTAGCCTCATTATACGCTCATTGTAAAACATTAGCACGCTAAATGACACACTGAAAGCCACCATAATGGCTAATGGAAAGCCCGTAGAAGACCAAATGGCTGATGGAGCTCCTCTGAGAAACCTCCACTCCTTTTCTGGGAATGAGGCAGGTTAGTAAGAAGTTAAGAAAACGCCTTGGCAAGTGGAATGGGAAACTGAGACAGCTGAACAAACTGAGCAATGTACAGCAAGCTACAGAAAGTCACCAGGATAGAAAGCCCAGGGTGCCAATCAATAGGCAAAACTGGTACTGGACCTCACCCTGAAGGAGGTCTTTCCTCCCCTGGCATATTGCTGGTCATATGGTTTAGACTCCCTGCCCTGGCACTGACCAATCAGTGGAGACCACACCCTGAAAGGGACACCCGGAAAAGCTGATGAATAGTTTATTGAGATCCTTCCCAAAGACCACCCCACTAAACTCTCAGCCTTTCAAACCCTCCCAGGAGCCAGTACCTTCCCTTTTCCCCTCTTCTTCCCCCATAAGCATGCATCTCCTAAACTCTAAGGGACCCCATGAAACTTGCAACCAGGAAAGCAATGAGCAGCAGCAGCTCATTCTGGGCTAACCCCTTGAACCTGTCCCCAAGACCCCCTTTTTTCTGTCTCTCCAATGAGCTGAGAGCAGCCCTGACTTGGCTCACTTCTTTCCCATAATGTTTCTAGAGACGCAAAGCAGCCCTGACTAGTTTCTTTCCTTTTGCTTCTTCTATCCTAGCCCTTCTTTGTTTCACTGTCCCCAGCTTTAATAAACATACTCTCAAAATCACCTGGACCTGTGTTGTGAAATCTCTCCTACAAGAAGTCAAGAACCTACACGCTGGCCTTAGGCCTGATTCCTTCCAATAGCAGGAAGATCCTGAATATCCCCCCGCCCCCTTGTTGACTATCCTATCCCCTGATTAAATGAACCTCAATAAAAAAAGTAAATTTCTCTAAAGGAGGGCTGTTCTGTTTGTGGAGAAGCCCATCCTCCATCTTACGGTTTCACTGATAAAGTCATTTTCACTTTAAACTCTATTCTAGTTTAACTCTATTGTCTCAAGCATTGTTTAACAGGACCTTTGAGTGGTTCACTGACTATGGAAAAGATCTTCTGTCTTCCCAGGATCAACTGCTGCTAGCTGATGATCAGTTGTGAGGCAACTGACCTCATCCACATTTCCAAGCCCTACACCCACACGAAGGCCCCTATACATAAGATATTCACAAGAACCCCTCAGAAAGTTCCACTTCTCTTTTCTGATCAACTCCCTTGTGAACAAGCTCTTTGCAATAAAATCTGTGTGCTTGATCTTGTACTGAGTTCAGTGTTTATTTCTATGACATTGAGACTCAAGAACCTGGCATTTAAGGTCACCTAACAATAAGACTCTGTCCATTCTGATGAATGATGCTTTCTTTATTGTTAATTGTTAATTAGGAAGACAATAAGGGAGTGAGAGGGGGATAAGCATAGAGGGAGAAAGATAAGAAAACACCTTCTCACCTACTACTGCAAGACACAAAGAAACCCAAAGTACATGTGAATTCATTTAATGATTTGCAAAGGTACTGTAGGATTTGTGTCCTAGAAAGTGGCTCCTGTGAAAGTGTTGAGATGCTTCCAGATGTACCGCTGTCTAGTCTTCAGGAGGTACACTTTTATTCTGTACCTATAACAGGGTGAAATGCTGTTCTCTCTACCTTAATTTTAGCTTGCTTTTCTCCCACAGCCTTTAGGGCTAGTAGCTTCTGCTATAGATGTGCTAACTAGAGGAATTCTGCTTAAGGCTTGAGTTTTTGCAAGAGCAGTCTTTGTCAATAGGAGATTTTCCTAAAATGGTGGGGAAATATGTACAAAGCAATAGCAGTGTTAAAAGTTTTACAGGAGTCTCCAGACTGGACTCAGTCAGGCAGGGCTCAGTGGACTGGTGGAAACAAAGGGATTTAGAAACTTCTTGCTCTAGCTTGGATCCCTGTCATGCCTAATTGTCTAAGATTCTCACCTGCCTCTTGCCTCATCCCTCCTCCCTTCCCTTGACATAATGACACTTGAATTCTGTGTTCTCTTGAGATGGATTTGCAGAAGCTATAAGGCAACCACCCCCCCCACCCTAACTTTTTGAGTTGGATCTTCTTGGTCATGAACTTTTCTTACTTCAAACTCTAATGTTTTGAATATTGGTCTTTTTTTTATTTTTTATTTTTTAAGCATTGGGCACACAAACTTTGTACCAGTAACATAACTTTTAGGTAGAACCTCCATCATAAGTTAAGAATAAAGCATGTGAAGAGTTGTTTAATATTGTGGATTTATGATCATTCACAAAAGCAATACTAAAGTGCTTTCTGCCATGAGTAAATAGATTCAGGGCCCCTAGTGACTCCACTTGCTCTGTGAGATCTGAAACAGTCTAAGAAGGCACAAGTGGAGATTGGGAGCAGGCTTTCATCTAACATACAGAAAGCTCAACATGCATATACTGATGAGGTAGCTCTTAGAAAGAAGAAACTTACTATAGTTATCATTTACTCTGTTAATTGAAGGGCTTATTTTAGTTGTAGATGTGGTACTTCATTGGGGGACTATTGGCTGCTGAAACTGAACAAAGAATTTACCATAGAGAGAGGCAAAAGAGGATTGGCAGGCCAGAAGAAGCAGAAGACACTATGATTTTGTCAATATGTGGATGGTGAACACCAGATGTTAGACCTTGGTCCTTGAGTTCAGCTAAGAAATGAATTCAGAGCTAAGGAACTGAAATACAAGTGAAAGTTTTGTTTGGAAGTCACAGGGGTAGAAGTGAGCCATAGAAGAAGTGAGCCAGCTGGGCAGCATGGACTCAAGAAGCAAGTTATAGAGGCAAAAGAAGGGCCCTCGGAGCTTAGGAGAAAGAAAGCAAAGATAATGTGCCTGAGGGAAAAGGGGGAAGAAAAGGTGTGGGGGAGGTGGGGGAGACAGACAGAGAGAAAGAGAGAGAAAGAGAGAGAGAGAGAGAGAGAGAGAGAGAGAGAGCGAGAGAGAGAGAGCGACAGAGAGAGTGACTGCGCAGAGTTTTTCATCTTGAGGGCTTTTAACTGTTTTCCAAAGGTTGAGATTTTCAGGGGACATCTCAATAGAATATTCATCAGTTTTCCATATGTGTCCTTTCAGAGTCATAATTTCTACTGATTGGTCGGTCCTAGGATAAGGAGTTATTAGTCATTGCATTTGATCCTGATGTCAGCTGTGGTGTCGCTTTGTCTGGTTTTGCTGCTTTTCTGGGCCTGGAGCTGAAACACAACTGAGGTCTAAATGTTACGTCTACTTTGATCAGAACTCTGTGTCTGTGGTCAACAGACCTGAGACTTTGTTCTCAAGATTAGATGCTGATCAGAACCTCATTGTCCTAGGGCCTTAATGCTTAAGGGAGTGGTCTTAGAAGGGCTTGTATGGAAGTCAGATGAGGCTATTCATCCACCTCATTTCTCCTCTAAGGGGGCCTACCATATATCTAAGGACATGTGAGGGGAGAAAAGATCAGAGGAAGGTCCAAACCACTTGACCAGCAATATGAAAGTTCAGGGGGTCTAAACCACGTAACTAGTAATATGCTAGGAGAGGACAGGTCACCCCACAATACTTGTTTTCCCAGTTTTTTCCCATTGCTAAGCCCCCTGGGCTTTATGCTCCGGTGACCTTCTGTACTTGGCCTATAATTCCTACTCTGCTCATGTCTGTCTAACTGCTGACTATATCAGACATACCTAAAGCTGCAGGGGTAAGGAAGAGCTCAGACCTTAAGATGTTTATCTGTCCACTAAAAGTGTGGAATTCTTGGAGTTTGGTTTAAGAAGCTTCTGAAAGTTAATATTATTATTTAAGCAGATACCCATCTTAACATGTTAGTACCTCCATTTTAAGATTAACCTGCCTGGGTTAGTCTCCAGTGATAGAGGAAGCATTTAGACTGGCATGAACAAGGCAGGAAGTATAGTCTAGATATGGAATGTCACTGGGGTGGAAAGTCTTGGGTGTCTAGCATGGAGCAAAATTAGAGAAAACATGTGTATAGACTAGGAACCTCAGCCCCAGGGTACCCTTTCCTCCCCTAGCATGTTGCTAGTCATGTGCTTTATATCCCCTGACATTTAATATCACTAGTCATGTGATTTAAACTTCCTTAGAGGAGGAACAAGAGGGCTGGAGAATAGCCTCATATGATTCCCATACAAGTTTTGCAAAAACTACACTTGATGCATTAAGCCTCTAGGACAGTGAAGTTCTGATCAGCATCAAATAACCTTGAGAACAAAGCCTCAGGTCTATTGACCTCGGAGACAGAGTTTTGGTCAAAGTAGAGATAACATCTAGGTCTCAGTTGTGTTTCACCTCCAGGCCCAGAAAAGCAGCAAAACCAAAGTGTCACCAGGACTGACACCAGGACCAGATGCATTGACTAATGACCCCCTACCCTAGCACTGACCAGTGAGTAGAAACCATGACCTTGAAAGGACACATCTGGAAAGCTGATGACTATTCTATTGAGATCTTCCCCTGAACCCCCTAAAATACCCACCTTTAGAAAACAAATGAAAATCCTTAAGATGAGGGACCCAGTGGTGCTCTCCCTCTCTGAGCACACCTGTGCCTCTCCCCATCTTCTTCCCTCGGGCGTGTTGTCTTTGCTTTCTTTCTCCTAAGGTACTTGGAACTTCCTTTTGCCTCTGTAACTTGTTTCCTGAGTCACACAGCCCAACTGGCTCACTTCTACCTCTGTGACTTTCTAAATAAACTTTCACTTGTATTTGAGTTGTTGGCTCTGATTTCTTTCTTAGCTGAACTCCAGGCCTGTGGTCTAACTCATTGGGAAGGACTAGTACTTCTTTATTTGTAGAGTAGCAATAGTCTCTCCACAGAACAGAGACCTCTGATTTGTCTCCAGACAATTGTTTCTCTTCTTGATTGTGCCTGACCCCTCCAGGACAGGACTCCATCTTTCTTCTCCCAGTTCTTACCTATTCAGGACACTTTCCTTCCCCACTGACTCTCTGCCTGTACAAGTCTGAACCTGGACCATATGTTGTCACCTATTGCTTTATTCTACAGATGGAGGCCTCCAGCAGTCCCATGTCCCATGTGAAAGATTACATGAGTGGAGCCATATTAATGTAGAGCTAAAGTAGCCATTTAAGAGGAACTGCCCTGCTTGTCCTATTTTTCTTTATCTTACAAACTGGACCAAATCACCATAACTCCAAGAAGTCAGTAATAACGAGAATATCCTGTTTGTAAGGACTGCTAAAATTGGACTTTGTTGATGACCAAATTGCTAACCAATCAATTAAATACAACACTAGCTGAATCCCAAGCCAATCCATGAAGCAAATTTCACCTTACTTAATCCAGCACCAATAAACTTTTAAAATACAACTTACTCATTTTTCTCCCTTTTTTTCATAGAAACCATTAGCCCCTCTCCTGTGAAGTTGAAACACTATTTAGGTTTCTGCCTGAATTTGTTCTTCTGAATTGCAATTCTTTCAGATCCCAAGTAAACACTTACCATTTCTCATTTTTGCTCTTTGTCTTTAGGTTAACACCCAGGAGGTGCAAGGAGCAAGAAGTCAGTGCAGATGCAGATGCAGCAAAACACCAAGTTGACATTCTTAGAAGTTTCACTGAAGTGTTACCACTAGCAGGAGGAAGACTGAGGAGCTTTAAGCTTGGAAAGAAGGATGAGATGGCCTTAAGAAAAATCTGTCTACAGGAAATATACTTAGAAACTTAAATTTTCCTTTTTTTTTTTTTTTTGCCTGCATCCTCACTGCTAGTAAGGAGTGAGATCTCCATTACCCCAGAAATGGAAGGATCTCTGGCGTTTTTCACCTGAAGGCCCTCCTCCTCATATAGAAGCCACTAGAGCTAAGAATTCACTTTACATAAGAAAAAAGTCAGTTCCAGTATTTATAAATGCAGTATGTAAGACAATGACAAAACTGGTCAAACTGGTTGGAAGTAGGGCCTTTTCCTATGACCTTGTCTACAGCCAGATGCAGCTGTAAATAGGGGAACATATAAAATGATTAAGTGATGAAAGGTGAGTCTAGTCTTTTCAATGGCTGTAAGAAAGATTTGCCAAGAACTGAACAGACTCAGAGGCCAAGTACTCTGGGAACCTGTGTGAACCACCCATGAGCCCAGGAAGAGAGAGCCGCAACTCCAAAGCATGTAGTGAAGCAGGAAGACTGGAGTTTTTTGTATTTTTTTTTTTAGTATACTCTAGTAGCAGAAAAAATGACTAGGAAGCTGGGAGACCTGGGATCTACTCCCAGCTCTGTCACTAACTAGTAGCAGCCATGAACAAGTCACTTAACTTTTCTGTGATTCAGATTGTTCCTCTGTAGAAAGCAGGGGTTACATTTGTCAGAACATGGAGGCAGCTAGAATGCACATCTGGACTTTTGGTATATGCTCATCAACCTTGTCCTGGTTGAGGCTCCCAAAGGATATGCTGATGGACCTAGCAGGTTCCCAGAGGAAATGTTAATGGACCTAGCCCGATATGTTAACTAACCTGGGGGGGGGGGATGAGATGCAAATAACCTACTAAATATATTGATGAGCAAACTCACCCTCACCAAAATGTGTGGTTGACATGTATAAAAAAGGCACCTGCAGAAGTGCAGGTGGGACTCCTACAAGTCCACCAAGAGGATCTGGAGTCCCCATCTCCATTCCCCATTCCCCATTCCCCCTTGCTCTTCATTCTCCTTGCTCCTACAGGCCCTTGAGTCATTCCAGGAGTTGCCTCTCCCCTCCACCCCTTTCCCCCTTTTCCCTCAATAGACCCATTGCCTGATCCCACAGTGGTCTCCAGGTGATTTCTCAGAGCAGGGCTGCCCTGACAACATTATGTCAGAGGTGACAAATGGGTGGCATGTACACCCTTACTTCTCTCATGCCTTACATAGAGGCTACTGTTCAACTACATCACTTTTTAGAAGTTCTTCTACTGCAGTCTAAGCAGGCACTTCCAATTAAAATTTGTACACAAGTTGAGATCTAATTATTTTCCTTCTAGAGTCCCTTTTAGCTCCTAAATGGAAGGTTCTGATTTTCTAAGAGCTGGCCATTTTCCTGACTTAGTAATAGCTAAAGAAAGAGAAAGAGAGGCAAATTTAGGATTATAATCTCATACACTCCTCCTCCCCACCTCAAAGCTGAGCAGGGTCTTCCTGAGGTCATGCTGTCCTTCCTTCTGTGTCAAAAGTGTTAGTGTTTGAGCTTCTCCTTCTGTCAGTTCATCCAGCATGACATTGTCCCCTGTAGCTCCCTTTTACCTAAAATATCCCACACTTGTTAGTACATGCAGACACGAAGAAAGGTGTTGGGACTGAAAATCTGCTTCCCTAAGGGGAGGGCACAGAAAGACCAATGAAAGAGGCTGGTCACTCCAGTCTGGTAATTAATAGAATTCTTTAAGGGAAACTGACATACAAGGCATGTCTTGGGTGACTGAAAGAATGGATCTCTGCAGCAGGTGCCAAATAATTATATAGGGTAAAGGGGGGGGGGTTGTTAGGGATACTAGTACATGAATGCTCTCAGGTACAAAAATTACTTCACATGCTTGACAAGGTCAGGGCAGTGGCCTGTTCCAGGAAATAGCAAGTCACAGGAGTCAGGGGAGGAGTCCTGATTTATGTCATAATGAATACAAATTATGATCAGACAGTCTCTCAGGGGGGTTGTGGGAAGCATTCTCTGTCTGGCCTGGGTCCAGCTCATGGGTAAGATAGGGGGGTTATGTTACAAATGGGGGTGCCCCCAAATCCCCAGAGCCTGTGGATTGAGGGATGGGGAGAAGGGAACAGCTTTTAAGATGCCTTTGCATCACTATGGCTGGTAGCTAGAGTCTTAGTTATGCAAATGGTTTTGGTTCTCCCAAGGCCCCAAGGAGATGGGAGGGTTTTTGACCATAGAATAGTGAGGAAAGAGCATACAGAGCATGCACAAGGTTCTGTGACTGGTCAGAACTGGTTACCATGCCCACTGCATCACAGGATGCAGTCAGGGATTTAAAAATAAGGTGGCAACCATTTTAGAGAGAGGGAGAGAGGAGATCCATGCAGTTTGCAAGGAGGGCAGAGGAGAACTCCAAGCAGCTTGAAAAGGAAAGAGAGAACTCCATGCTGCTTTGAAAGGGCAAAGCACATGTTTTCCTGGACTATTATACAGAGGCTGATGACATCGTACCTCAGATCCTGAAGAAGACGGCTGACAGATAAGGGATGGGGAACTTCTGGGCACGTTTTTGGCTTCTAGCCTTTTGGGGAGCCAGGGAAGTGCTGGGTCCCGTGGGAGAACAGGGCTCTGAGCTGAAGTGTTCACTGCCCTCCCCAGGTTGGAATATTGTAAATAAAGACCTGTTTTCTTCAACACTAAGCATTGGGTTTTACACCAAGGCGCCACGTGAAAGAACCCCCTTTTGCTCTGTAACAGTCACATCATGAAACAGTCTTTCTTCCACAACACTTAAACATTTATGTTTGGCATCAAGGAACCTACCTGAAAAGGAATTATCTCTAAAAGCCAAGAGTCAAAAAATGAGGCATTTAATGGTTCTATTCACTGCTCACCAAAGTTAACCAGATTTACAGTTTCCACCCTCTGGCAGTAAAACAGGAATGGAGACAGCTTCAGGAATCCAGGCGGTTGCAACTGAGCTTTATTGAAAGAAGCAGTAAAATGGTTAACATGGGGTCCACCTCATGACCCACTGCTTACCATGTTTGTGTTGGATAGGAGCCCTAACTTGAGTTATTTCCCTCAGGAAAAGGAAGGAAGAGAGGAGAGGCAGGTGATGCGAGGAGGTGGGGCATCTCACTGCCCTGGTCTCAGGTGGAGACCTCTACTGAAGCATCAAAGTGGACTGGCACATACGGGTTTCCCTCACAGGCCACGATGATCTGCCTCTCCTTCTGGCTGGTCCGGTATGCACAACTGGGGTACTTGGAACCATTTGTCAGGCGACAGTCTGTGATGTTCATGCTGGAGCTGCTCTTGTGGCAGTTGGGCTGCCCGTTCTTGCAGGTAATGTTTCCCTGGAGGCAAATGGCTTGGACATCTACCAGAGGCTCATGCACAAAGGTGTTCACGGGCTTGCACCTTCCCTCTGTCATTTTCCGGCGCCTCATCATTTGGTCGCAGTAGCTGGAGTTGTTGCCGGGGTGGCCGTTTGGGTCCATGTGCTGCCGCTGAAACTTCATGGCCCGCGATTCCTTGCCCAGGGAAGGCTGGACCCATCCCAGCACCAAAAGCACCAGGACTAGCAGTGGGAACAGGATGAGGGACTTCTTCTGAGCCATGGTGGCCTCAGTCCCCTGGAGGAGCCTAGCCAGGAAAAGGAGAGAAGAGGAAAACCATCACTTTAGAGAGAGAAACCCAGTCACACCTGTGGTCTCCCTGGTTTACAGTCTCCCCTCAGGTCAGCCAGGAAGACACCCCTCTTCCTGAAATATTTCCCAAGTAATGACACACTTATACATACTCTTCTCCAAAAGCATTCGATTCCTACTAGTCACAGAGAGGAAGTTCTCTCCTCTGGCCTGTGACTTTCAAAGTGACTTAAAATACTGTCGATCTTGTTTTTGAATTTTGGAGGTTATTGTTTTTTGTTCTTAATCTAAAATACATTTGAAAAATAAAATACATTTGTACTCAGTGCTCTAGTGGCTCAATAAAACATTCTTTTAAATAAACCATGAGTCAAATTGTATCCCTGATACTATCATGACATCCAGGATCATGGTGGACAGAGCCCTGTTGTCCTACAACACAAGGGAAACTCAACCCAGTGCCTGACACTGGCATCATAAAGGGCCACCATTGTATTCCAAAGAGATGCTTGCCTTGCCCGCAACCTAGGGCTGCTCCTACTCCAGCCCCATGGGTTCTCTGAAGCCATAGTGCTCCCTCATCATCCCAGCTCTGCCCCCAGCTGTGTTTGCCTAGCCCAAGCTTTCTCAATGTCAGCCTTGCCCACCCTGGTTCCCTCCTCTCCAACCCTCAAGCAGAAGCAGCTCCTGAGACATCCTCTCGGGCCACTTACCTGGCTCTCGAGCCTTGGTTCCAGACAAGGGCAAGAGCAAGTGGAAGGCCAATTTCAGCAGTCACCGGATCCCTGTGTTGTGGACTTTATGTAGATTACAAAGGGGCTTGGCTTCCAAAATGAGAATGGGCGGAGGAGCATCTTGGTTTCAGTCCAGAGGAAAACAAGGGCATTGTGAGGAAAGACTGGGGAATTGCTATGCTCCCCCCTTGCAGATTTGCTGGGGAGAGCGAGTCTTTGCCTATAGGAGCCTTTCCTGCCATGTGAATCTCCTCTGTCTGCTGGTTCACAGGAACAGCAGAGAAAGTCACTGTGGCACTGATGCTCAACCCCCAACCAAGTCCCAATAGCCCTCAGAGGTTAGCAAATGGCACTAATATGTAATCAAGTGAGAGGAAGGGAAAGGGAGGTCCTCTCTCTCCCCAGGGATCCTGGAGTGGCTTTGACCAGAACTCCCTATCTCGTAATAGCAGCTCTGGGGGTGAGGGATAAAGAGGAGGGGAGGAAGTGGGGAAAGTTATCCAGCTGTCTCCAGCTGGAGAAGGAGAAGTAGAGTACCTGAACATTTTGGATGAGATGGAAGCCTCTACATGATCTCGCCCAGTTCTCATCACTTCAACCCTCCTGAGGTGAGTGTGTGACAGTTTTTATCTACAGTGACTACTCATCCTATAGGTCATCCTTAAGGAAACTAAAGATAAACCAAAACCTAAAATCCCTTTTGGAGAAAAAATAGAGAACATTGTATTTCTTAGACGCAGCATTCCCTTTTAGAAAGAGATCTCTTTTTGCTGGGTGACAATTTTCATACCACTTGAGTGAGAAATATAAAAATCTTGACTTATTATTTTTTTCTAGTAAAATTATTTTATTTAGTAATATCAATTTCCAATCACTTGAAATAAAAATTTCCATGGTCTTCATTGAACTGTATGTCACTTTCTTTTAGAATGTCCTGTTTGTCATTAAAATAACTTCTAAACTACTTGATGTGTTTAACTTTCAGTTTAACACTCAGATATGGGTTTTTGGAAAGGCAACATGTCACCAGCTCCATGAAGTGGTGAACTGGTCTTTGTTTTGGAAAATCCTCCATGTATTTATTCAGAAATATATGTCCATGATTCTGAACCATCATCATCAAAACCTGCTTCATTGTTAATTGGGAACTTCCATAGTCTCCCCTCTTTTATCCACTGGATGAAACCATTATCAAAAGGCTGTTTATTCACTGCAGCTAACTGCTTTGCAAATCCCACATTCCAAAGTGACAATGCTGTTTCTGTTTCCAGTGCCTCTTCAGTAACTGCCCTAACATAAAAAAAAAAAATAATAAGTTTCTTTCCTTTGAATGTATTTTTTCTAAAATTGCTAAGAGAATCACTGGCTCTGAACTGTGGCACTGGACAGCGGCTCCAAGAGCCAGGTACATACAAGAAAGAACTGAAATGTCCGGCTGTCCGTGTTCTGGATTTAGACCATCTCAGTCCAAATTCTAGTTTAGCACTGTAAGAGCTGGGCTAGTTATGGAACTTGATTTATTTCCCTACTCCTTAGTTTCCTGGTCTCTGAAATGAGCATAATGATACATACTTCTTAGATTTGGTGTTAGGACGAAATAAGGTAAGACCTGCAAAGCACTTTAAAGTCATGCTTAGAAAGCATCTATGAGTGAGGACCCAGAAAAACAGGAATTATTTTCTGGAGGGTGGGCACCTTGTATTACAGGCTTCCCCCACTAGGAGAGTGTTCTAGGAACACATCTGTATCAGTGTGCCATTTGCCATTGTTGTGAGAGGCTGTGGTCAGCCTCAGTGAATTTTTTTTAAAGGCCCTTTCAATTCATTTGCCCATTTAATGGTGGGTGATTCACGAGCACAACTGTCCACACCACACTGCGAGTTCGGCAGTTTTTGACCCAAAATGACATGACCCCCTTGCTCCACCCTTCCTAGTCACCTCATTTCCCCCCAAGTGACTTTTTGTTTTCCTGGATTAATAAAAAGTCCTCAAAGGAAAACGTTTTGCTGATGCAGAAGATGTGAAACAAAAAACAGCAGAAGCGCTAAAAGGCGTTACAATCGACAAAATCAAAAACTGTTTTGAGCAGTGGAGAAAATATCTCAATAGGTGTATTTCATCAAATGGAGAGTACTTTGAAGGTGAGTGAAGTTTAAACATGTAAGAATAAATATACAATTTTTTATAAATAAATCCCAGTTTTGGGGGTCCCCCCTCATGTAAATGGTAGGTCAGTGTTTGTTCACTGGGAGTGGTGTTGAGATTTCCCACTAAGTAAACTGTTTAAGTAGCACTGGGTGATCTCTAAATTGCTTTTTACAGAGGGTAGAGTCAAGTAACAGCCAGGCCCTGGTTTTGCTAAAAACCTGAGCTTAAAATAGCAGGCAGTTTTGAAATCCTGGGGAGGGGAAGAAAGGGGTAGAAGAGACAAGAAAGGGGCCTTAGTAGAAAGAACAGAATTTTTTGAATGAAATTTTCAAATGGTCTTGTCCCATGATATCCAAGAAATCTTTAGTCAAGTCAACCTTATTTGCTAATGTGTACGAGTTTGGAAGTAGCAGTGGGGCTAAGGAAGTCATGGCATGGCATGCAGTTTTAGTTTCATGTTTCTGTAGTTCACTCAACCCCTCACACTCCAGTCATGTTCTTAGTCCTTAGACATTACTCTTATCCACTGGAGTGGTGTCGGAAGGGAAATTTTTCCTACACATTTAGGTTTCTGTTTGCGGGCCTGTAAATTAACTGATGAAAGCCAGACTAACAGGAAAGACTAGACAAAGCTTATTCATGTGCATATGAAGAAGCACAAGAGGGTTGAGAAAGTATAAACTTGAGTGTTTAAGTCAGGCTCTGAAGACCATGGGACATCATGAAGCCACATCAGTGACGGGCCTGAAACCAGGCACAGGTGGCAAAATGAAGGGAAGTACATTTTTCTTCCTTGACAGATGCCTAGAAATTAACATCCAAAATCCTTCTAGAGCCAAGAGCAGCCCAGGAAGATTAGAATTACAGGGCCTCTGTAGGCTGCGGTGTCCAAGGAGCCTCCTTAGGGAGAAGTTGTGTGGCAAGGGCCCACTTACTTCTTTCATGCCTTCCACACTTTATTCTTAAGTAGCATACCCGCTCTTATTCCAAGTTATGCACAGTTTTCCTGATTCCTCTTCAGGAGTGAGGCTCCAGACTCTCTGGAGCTAACTCCATGGAGACAAAGGTCAATTTGGATTAGCATAATTTGGGAGACTTCATGATCTTCTGACACTAAAGAGCCTCTTAGGGGACAAACAACATGGCCCCTCAATCCTGTCACAAAGTTGTGTATTTATAGGCCTCAATTGAGAAACCCTGTCCTTAGTGAAACATTGTACAATCTCCCCATTTCAGCCTCCTGTCCACACCCCAGCATTTCATCTCACATGACAATGACTAAAGGGCAAAAGGCTTTGAAGGCTGCATAGGTTATCGTTCCTGTTGACGATTCTCATTTTATAAGACTTCTCATTTCTCTTCCCAAGCTCATTTCACTTGTATACATCCAACAGTGTGAACTGGGAAAGAAAGGGGCTCCAACATCTGAGCCCTTGTTTGAGGTCAACCAGGTACAGGTTGCACTTTCCCAGAGGGTGGCTCTGGTGAGTGTGTGAGCCCAACAGGTGTAGTCAATAACGTGGTCTCTGGAACACACAGAGAAGGGCCCCAGTCTCCCACCTCCCCTTCCCAGCCTCTCGACACTATCAGTTTCCCTCAGCGCCAAGGACAGAGGGTGTTCTCCTATGTCCTTTCTCACTCCAGGTGTCAGCCCTACATCTTCTTAATTAGAGGTCAGATATTGCTCAGGGTGTCTGAGGAAAGATGAAGACTTGAGCGTCTATGGTTCCTGACAGATGACCTAACTACCTTTCAGCTTAGGTGGTTCAGTGGTCTCCTTGGTTTCACCTATTATAGGAGTATATCCCCTGCTCTCCCTGGTAGGGCAAGCACCAGTGCCTTTGTTCTTTGTTCCAGCTCTTCTGATAACTTAACCCAGTGGTATTAATTATTGACCTGGACTCCTGTGTGAAAGGAAACAGATGATAAGAGAGGAAGGCGAGACACATAAGGGACCTGGGAGTCTGGAATATGCAGTCCCCACCAGAGTCACAGACCTTGTCTTCTTCTGAGAAGAGCTAAGCAGTTAGTTCAAGAACTTTGTTGTAGACCCAAGTGCTGAGAATCCCCTCAACAGAAGCAGCCCCTGTAATTGTAATACAAACCAGACCTTGACAAGAGCTCTAGAACAGGTAGGACAGGGTTATCAGAAAACAATGAGAGGAAAGGGCTGGAGTGAGGGAAATCAGGAAAGATTTCAGAGCAGAGATTACCTTGGATAGGACTTTTAAGGATAAATAATTTTTGTTTTCGTGTTTTATTTTTTAAATTAAGGATGGGGTAAGGACAATGCAGACCAAAAGGGGGGGGCAGACAGAGAAGTAGACACTTGTGGTAGAGCACTGTGTATTTAGAAAATATCAAGTTCCTCCATGTGACTGGGAGGAGGTGAGGAATGGCACAGGAAAGAAAAATGTAAGCCTGAGTAGAAGTATCTTTAATGCCATGGAAATGACTTCAATAGTGAAAGATATAGACAGTTACTTTAAAAATAAGGAATGGAATGGCACAGCAATGGAAGGGAACTTCCACGGTTTTCCCTTTATACACAAAAGGAGACTTAGGACCACAGTAGTCCCAAGGTCACACAGCACCTTGGCAACCAAAACAGAAACCAGCCTCAGGTCCCCAACTTCCACGGCAGTGTCCTCACTACCCTGTGCTGCCTGGTGTGCCCTGGGTGGGGAACACGCCCCCAGGGTTGCACCCAAAGAGGTTCAATATCTCATTGTGAAATTGATCTCTTTTTCTAGCTCAGGATTTCCCCCAGAGTTCTCTCCTCACCCTTCCTGCTGTGAAGTGTGGTGGGAGAAGGGAAGCAGGGATAGCTCTGCTGCTGACCCCACCTGTGGAAGGCTGGAGACTCATATGGAGGCACCATCAGGGGTACTTCCACTGGAGCAGTTGGGATGAAGGAAATGAAAGCAGGGAGGGGATGAGTGGCTCGGGGCACATTTGTTGATTCCACTGGAGACCCTGGAGGAAGGGGACTCTGTTTAGGAGGAAGAGGTCCCTAAGATAGTTACTCCAAGCAATTCCCTCCCTCTCTTTAAGAGGCCTCACATGCTGGCTCCATCAAGGAAGCAAGGTCTTGAGAATAGTCATTTGCTTAGAAATTTTTTGGGTCTCATGTCTTCCATCTCCTGCTTTCCTCCTTGTGTCAGTCATCAAGACTGTTACAATGAGCACAACAGTGCTTCTTTTCCCAAAAGTAGGAGATATCGTCAAGAGCAAACCATGTGGATGGGCAAGTCAGTGTAGAGAGTTCAGCCTTATCCAGTTCAGAGGACAAGTCTCACATCTACTTAAGTGGAACCCTTTATTGACTCACTAAGTCCAGCCTCCTGACCCACTGGCTGACCCACTTTGAGTTTTGGATTAAACAGTCCTAATGCCTTCTCTCATTGCAATCTCATCTGGCAGGAGTTTCCTCTCTCTGAATATGTGTATCACTTCTCCAGAAAGGCTAATCCTTAATCCCTCTCTGCTTTTCTGGTTCTGCCTCAAATTCAACTCTACTTTTTAAAAAGATTTGATTTATTTATTTTTAGAGAGAAGGGGAGGGAGGGAGAAAGAGAGAGTGAGGAACATCAATGGGCTGTCCCTCACACACCCAGGAATGTGCACCGACAGGGAATTGAATCAGTGATCTTTTGCTTTTGTGGATGAGGCCCAACCCACTGAGCCACACCAGTCAGGGCTATACTTTTTTTTTTGTCTTTTATCCATTTTCTCTCTCACAGAGGAGCGAGAAAAGCAGACCTCGGCAGTGTTCTGGTTGTTTTCTATGAGCAGGAGAGAGTATCCCACTGTCAGCAGAACATGTGTGAGGGTAAGTGTGGGTGCCAGGCAACCCAGCACCCCACCCCACAAACCAGCAAGGTCACAAGGCCCCTGTCAGCAGATCTGCAGTGATTGCGCCAAACCATGTGACTTCTCTGAGCCATAGTATTGTTTTCTGAGAAATGAAAGAGTGAAGAAAGATGATGTCTAAGATTACACCAAGTTAAATCATTGTTTTCAATGTTTTCTTCTTCTAAAGAACTTCCTCTTAATACCTCCCAGAAAGAAAGATTGGATATAAATATAAAATCTATTTCCTTAAGACTTTTATGCTTTTTAAAGAACCAAAGTTGCTTTTGTGACTGTATTCACCAATTAATTGCCTTTGGTTTAACTACATAATAAACTAATTCACACAGAAACACAGATACACCGAAAGGAAAAGTTCTCACTTCCTCCCAATGCCCTTACTGAATTCCTATAAAAGACCAGCAAGAAATAAATTTTTACCCCAATATGGATTTTGTATATTTTTATATTAAGTAAAATGCACAAAATCCTATCTTTCAATGAAAAAAATTAAACGTCTTCATAGTGTTCACATTTGAAGAAATTTAAAGCTTTAATTGCAGAGCTGAGGTGGCATAAAAAATAAGCATTGCAATTTAATACACTAATTTATTTTATGTCAATTTCTTTTTTTTATTTTTATTATTATTCTATTATAGTTGTCCTAATTTTTCCTCCTTTGCCCTCTTCTGCCCAGTCCTCCTGCCTCTGCTCCACAGTTGTTGTTTTTTATAGTACGTAAAAACAATCTTGGCCTGCCTGTGGTTCCATTATCAATTCATTGGGTAAATAAAAAGTTTCAGGAATACAGACTTATGAGAGATCCAGAAATGAGAGAAAAATCTAGTAATAAAGTTCATAATATAGAATTAGAGAGTTCTCATTAATTTTTAGAACAAGTAAATAGTAAGTAATTATTCATTAGAAAGTTCCAGCATACATTTCTCTAAGTTACCAAATGGATGGTAAGTACTGAAAAAGACACAAAATAATAAAATTCCTTATTAACAAATAGAAATATGTTACTTGTAGTTTCATCACTTATTAAAACATTAACATTTTACTGTGTAATTCTCCACACTTTGGTCTATGCTATATACAGTTTTATAAAATATGGGATACTGCCTTGACTAGTGTGGCTCAGATGGTTGGGGGTAGTCTTGTAAAGCAAAGGGGCATATATCTGCGTTTCAGTTCGGTCCCCATTCAGGGCACATGTGAGAGGCAGTTGATCAATGTTTCTCTCCCTCTCTTTCTCCCTCCCTTCCCTCATCTCTAAAAATAAATTTAAAGAACTTTTAAAAATAAGTAGAATAAAATATGAGACACTATATACTTTATATAATGTTTCAGGTTCTGCTTTTTCTCTTAAAATGCATCTGGGCTCCTGATAGAATTCAGTTTCTTACCTTAGATACTGGTGAACAAAGATAGGTTCACTTTGAATTAATTTATAAAGTTATAAACTTAAAATGTGTTTTATTCTGCATATATGTTATATATAACAAAAAAATTATTAAAAATGCATCCTAAAAATTTATTACAATTCATGGCTCTATAGTATTTCACATTATGGATGTAGCATGATCCATTAAACAAATTCCCTATTGTTGGGCATTCATAACATTTACAACTTTTTACATGTACACATTCTAAAATAAAAACCCACCCACATTTGCATTTATATTCTTGGTGCATTAGTCAGGTTCCCTGGCAAACAGACACTGAGATAAAGACTTGCATTCAGGAATTTTAATGGGAAGTGGTCTTGAGATCAATACCTATAGAGGAGTCTGCAGTGACCCTAAGTGCAGGCAGGTACTCACCGAGGCTGAGACCCATGGCCTACTAGCGAGACTGAACCCCACTATAGTTTATTTTGTTTGTGGTTTTTGCCTAGGCTGAAATTTTGTGCTTGGGTTAAACTCAGGACCTCTGCAAAGAGGAGCCATTTCTTTCTTTCCAAAATGGCAGCCTCTAGGCACACAAAAGTGTTTGATCTGTACCAGGAGATGCTAAGAGAGAGTGAGCATTTCAGTGCCCACAATTATAGAACTTATGCTATCAGAATGATAAGGGATGCCTTCAAAGAAAATAACAATGTAAAAATATCCTGTAGAAATTCAGACTAGTGAATAAAGCCAAAAGAGACCTGGGAATGACTCATGGACAGGTCCACATGAGTCAACTGTATTTGGCTGAAAAGATTATCACTGAGAATTGAGAGAAGTCCAAGACCTAAGGACCACCACCACCAGGTACCACCAGCGACCCTGGACCACCTTCAGCATCTCTTCTATGCTTGGGATGGGGGCTCCCAACAGACCATGAGTGGCCTCTTGCTTCAGCTTAAAATAATAGCCTCTTGAACAGTCTGTCCTGTAAGAACTGATAAATTGAATGAAGTTTCCATTCTTCTGCAGCCTTAGTGAAAAAGGGTGGCTATCTCTCCATGATTCAAGTCTTGGAATGAAGAGTTGGAGCTCACTTAAAATAATATTGTGTGTTACTGTCTCCTCTCCAACTCATCCCTCAAGTAGCTCATCACCACCTGTATAGAGAATCTCCAGACTTTGTTTCTTGGTCCTTGACAATAAACAGAATTGTCTCCCTGAAGAAAAATAAGACCCTATAATAGAGAGTGAAAGAAGCATGACTGAGCAGAAGGAGGAGCTGAATTTTGATACAGTTACAACAAAGATCTCAGCCAATCCCACAGGAAGCTCTAGAGCTGGAATGACGCTTCAGAGTTGTCCTGAATTAAGATAAAGGGGCAAGGCCTTTAAACCCCCTTATTATTTATTCACTAGATGTGGACTGCCAGGGACTGGGGGTGGGGTTAGGAGAAGAGGAGGCTTTACCTTAGGCAGGATGGTTTTTAGCCACTGTGGGTGATTCCCTGAGAGGTACTTGGCTGAGAGCTGTCTGTCACCACCAGGCCAGCAGCTGGGGAGTGGGTGCCTTGGCCCAGAAGTTGAGAAATTGCAACACACATCACGGCATCCACTACACCTTGTCCTATTAACTTTTAGGCAAAAATTTCTCGACGTGTTCAGAGGGCATAAGCTTTTAACACAGCTTTAGATATAGCTACAAAACCTGGGGGAAGGATCATGTTTCTGGCTTATTAGTGGAGAATCTGAAGTCCAGACAGAGCATGAGTAATTTTCTCTAAATATACAGTTAGTAAGTCACAGGGTTGGGAGTTGTTTCTCAGCCTTTGACAGCAACACCCAGCTTCCACCTGAGCTGTTACAATTTCTCTGTCTTACCTATATAGTTTTCTTAATTATAAATGGCTGGCTACTTCCATGTGAAAGGAGGTGGGACTGTCTCAAAAATTCTGAGAGCTTCCAGGAAGACCTTCTACTCCCAATAGCCAAGTTTATTGTTACATATTTCCATAAATATTCTTCTGCTTGGCTTTTTGTTGTTGTTGTTGTTCACAGAAGTGGTTGCACAGAAGACACATTTCCTCATAAAATTGCTTGTTTTCCTTCTTCAAGAAAGGAGCAGTGCAAAACCCAGGGGTCTAGAAAATCTGGATGATTAGAAATTTTTAGAAACCAGGATCCCATCAATAGATTTTTTAAAGGATTTGATAAGATTTAAAATGGGGAGGGATATAATTGTGGGAGAAGGGTTGGGCTGGGTGGGGGGGGAGCAATGGGGGAAAAATGGGACAACTGTAATTGAAAAACCAAAAAATAAAAGAAAAAAACATATATATTGATTTTCTTTCAAGGAATAGAGAGACATTTCCTTAACATGATAAAAGTGTCTAGATCGAGATGACTCATGGTTTCCTTTAGTGCCAAATCTGATCACTTGCAGCAGTTATCTTTAGTGCTTTATAATCAATCAGACAAGTTTACTATGAAAAAGAATGGGAAGGAGCAGCAAGCACTTAACCAATGTTTATCTAGCTAAGCATATCTTTCTAAAATTAGAAGCAAATAATATTTATTATTATTTGATATTGTTTTGGAAGAACTAGCCAAATCAATAAGATATGGAAGAAAATGTGTTTAGGAAATTTGGAAAGGAAGAAATTACAGTAGCACTATTTCTAAGTGATATTTAAGAAAACCAAAAACCATGGCCAATTAAAACTTTTTGACTTACATTAAGAACCTATATTAAAAAAAGAATTTATAAATAACCAGATATAGATGTGGGTATGATTATCTTATTATGAAGAGTTCTACATTTGAAGTCATTATATATGAAGTCATAAACTTAAAATTACCTACTTTATAAAAATAACATTTTATTTGAAAATTGCTAATGTTTGAAAGCAGGCAAGATAAGGGTAGCAACAGAAAATGCTTGATGATTAGAGCTTATATTACTCACAATATAGCATTCTCTTGGTGAATACTTCACACATCATGGTCCCCAGATTTGTTGGCTTAAAGCCTGAATTTGTTTCCAGAGGGGAAAATGTAAGTAAATTCATAAATCACCCAGGTGATATGCTATGAAATAATCATCAAAGTCATAAAAGTCAAGAAAAGACTGAGGAATTGTTCTAGATTGAAGGAAAATAAAGAGACATGACAACTAAAAGCAACATGTGATTCCGAGCTGAGCTCTTTTGCTATAAAAGACACTATTGAGTCAACTGGCAAAACTTGAATAAGATCTGAAGATTAGATGGAAGTAATGTATCAATGTTCAGTTCCTGATTTTGATGGCTATTTGATGATTATGGTTGAAGAGGAGAATGTCCTTGTTTCTATGAAATACCCAGTAGTGTATTTGGTGAGGCTGAGTTGTGGCAGGAGGTGATGGACAACATGTCCTCAATATAATTTATGTCTCATTTGGTTTAAGAAAAAGAAACTTCTTGGAACTCACCTGCAACAATTAGGTAAATTTGAAAACTTTTTTCAAAATGAAAAAAGTTATATTAAAAAATATGGGAAAGTCCAAACAGAGGACTTTTAAATCTAAGAAAAACTGGGTCAAAATTTTATATGCAGGTATATTGCAAAATATTCAAAACAAGAGATAACAATGAGCACAAGAAAGTCTGGGAGAAAAGGACATGAGTGGGATGGTCTTGAATGATCACTTAAGATCATTGTAAGGACAGGCTAGGATACGATACCTGGGTGGTCTTGCCTGTCAAAGTGCCAGAGGAAGTGAAAACATAAGAGAAGTAGATGGAGTCCAAAATAATACATTAATTCCAAGAAACATTCTAAGCGGGACTATTAAAGTTCTGATTTACTGTCTGGACTTAACATGAAAGGGGTGATAAATAGCAGTCAGCACAGATGTACGTGAAAGTCAAATGAGACTAATCTCATCTCCTGCTTTGATAAGATAGAATTAAGAAATGCAGGGAGTAGGTAAAATCAGTACTCAGAACATCCCACAACCACATCAAAATTACAGCTAAACTATATAATAATTATCATTTAGAACCACCTGAAATCTAGGTGACCAGAAGTCCTATAACTAAGGATATAAAGAAGCCATATTGAGACTGGTAGAATGGTGGAGACTCAAAATGGGCTGGTCCTACACCCATGTAAGGTGGTTAAAAATTGGGAGGAATATCTTGGCTTCAGAGGTCCTCCCTAAGGAGCCAGAATCCCAGCCCCACACATGACTTCCCAGCCCAGAGTTGCAGTGCCAGGAATAGAAGTCCCTGTAACTCTGGGCTCTAAAAATCAGCAGGGATTGTAACTGAGTGAGGAGGGCTTCTGGAGTACCAGGCTTTCCTCTTAAAGAGGCCACACACAGACTTATTTGAATTCACTTGCTCTGAGCTCCAGCAGTGGGGCAGCAGCTCAAAAGGCACCAGGGATGCATATGAAGGAACTGAATTGATTGGCATCAGGGTGAGAGTTAGAGATACAATTTTCTCCAGACAGAAGTGCTGGTAGAGGCCACTGTTTTTTAACTGAGCCCTCCCTGACAGAGCCAACAAGCAGGCACTGTATCTGAGTCTTCATCAACCTGGCTAATGCTGTTCAACCCTACCTTGCCCCAACCTGCAGGCCCATCCAAACCCATTCCAGTGGCTTTTCCATTCCAATGGAACAAACATTCAACAGCAAAGGAGGTGCAGAAGTCCTGGGACGTGATAACTCTAGGAGTTCTGTTTTGGGTGATTCACTTACAAAGGCTAAGAAAACAAAAGGACTATCCAGTACAAACCCAAATACCTATTCTTTTGGATCACTAATAAATTCTTGTTGCCTCTCACTTTAGCCTCTTATTTTTAGGTTAGCAACCCCATAAAAATGTCAAGAATTCTCTGAACAAACCCTTGGATTCCAAATATTCATCTATTAGTATCACCTACCTGGAGGAGGAGTCCAAAATTCTGAGTGAGAAGAGTAGTTTTGTGGGGCTGGAAAAGACCTCAGAATGTCTGGTTTAAGAAGCTAATATTTTAAACAAGACTTACTTTTTTTTCCTAAGTGGAGAAGTAACATATTCAGTACAGAAACATTAATATATTTGGGGGGAAAAATCACAAAACTTAAAAAAATAGCTATAATCTCACCAACCAAAGAAAAACACTCTTCATATTTACTAATTTCTAACCAGTGTTTTTTTTTCTGATTGTATTTAAAACTAAAGTATGTAATACATAATATTTTTTGTTCTGCTATTTTTTTCTTTTTTGCTTAGCAACACAAAAGGTGTGTTTTTCCAATCCTATAAAATTTCTCCTGAAGTGTAACTTATACTGGCAGCACCAGAGGTTTGCATTCTAGATGGTGTCATCATTGTAGAGTATTTCAGTTATTTTCCCTACTCAGGACACGAGACTGAGAGCTGATAACTGTGTTTGAAGTTTTGCCCTCAGTGGCAGTCTTTCTTCCTTAAAAAAAAAAAAAAAAAAAAATTACTGTTTATGCTAAAGAGTTGTCCCAATTTTTCCACTTCTACCCAGCCACCCCCTTCCTAAGGCAAGCCCCACACCGTCGCCCATGACCATGAGTCATGCATATACATTCTATCTGCGGTCTTCCTTGCTGTGCTGTTTCAAGGGCATGTGATTACCTGAGCAGGTGCTTGTTCTTAAAGTTCTTGTTCTTTGTTTTAGTTTAGAGAGTTAACAACATCCCTCACTCACAGTCAAGCAAAATTGCAATTCTAGAGTGTAAATTTGAAGGTGTCACGTTAAAGACTAAATGAGCAAGAGAGCATGAAGAGTAAAGTAAACTCAGAAATCTATTCTTTAACTGTTAGGCTGTATTTGTGCTGGATGAAATTTCTGTTTATTTCTCAATTATCCTCCAGCCGTGAGTCAGTCAGTAACCAAGAAACTTCTAACTTATCTCCTGCTGTTCTAAAGAAAGAAATTCCGGTCTACGGGGATTCAGGTGATGCAGCGCCCCCTGCGGGCCAATGAGGCAGCCGTAGGCACCAGAGTCGTCTGGCTGGCCACCTCTCCTCAAGGCAGGGGCTTCTTCGGATGCTTTGCCCCGTGATCAGGGTTTGTTTCTATAAAGGAAGTGGCTTTCCATCTCCTGTATATTTCTTAATCACCCCCCCCCCGCAAAATACCATTGGGGAGAAGGAAGCTGAAGGTCGGGGAGAAGGACCCTGATACTCGAAGCCGCACAGGACCGGTGCCACCAGGAGTTCTTATTAGAGCAGCTCCTGTGAAAATCAATCCAGCCGGCCTGGGGGCAGCCTCCGGGTGAGTGCACGGCTCTTCCAGAGTACAGGGGGTAACAAGGCTTCCCTTCCCTCATCTTCCCCATACCCATCTTGTCCTGCACACACACACACAAAAAACCCTCAGTGACAGGAGTGTGGGGTGGAGAGTGGAGTTGGAAGAGGAGGCTGTGAGGGAGAAGCAGGAGCTGGTGACTGGGAACAAGGAGAGAACCGTCTACAGAGAAGCATTTACAAAGAAGACTGGCAAGACCTCAAAGAGGTATAGAAGGCAAGTAACTCAGTCTCCTATGTCAGGTCTGGAAGAGGTCTTGCTATCCAGGTGGACAAGTGCCCTCTTCTCACAGGTCACAGGAATGGGCCTTGTGGTCCTTGTTGTGATAGTGGTAGTAGGGGTGTTAGGTCCCAGCATTGGGTCTGACATTGTGAGTACTGTTGTGACAGTTGAACACGGAGGGCACAGATGGACTTCTGCAGAAATCTGCTATGATGGCAAAACCTCCTGAAGGAAGGTTTTTGTTCCACTTGCATTTACACCTGTGAATCACCATGGTTACCTCACCATCACATCCCAGCATCTATCAGTGGTGTCCTTCAGGGACCCATGACCTGGGGTTGTTTTTGTGTTGTGTTGAGAAGGGCAGGCCTGGAGTGAAGACAGGTTGCTCCAGGAAAAGGAGGAGGATAAAGAGGATCCACATCATTCATGTTTCCTGTGAAACTAAGTAAAAGAAGAGCGGGGTCAGAGACCAGGCTATGCTCCCTTTCACCAAGATACCTATTTCTATGAACTCTTGGCCCAAGCACCTAATGTCATAAAATTTCCCTTCCTGCCCCTATCTATAGATATTCTTCTTGTACTCAGGGCAGCTACTATTTTCACATCCTTTTTCCAGTTCATTTGCCTTCATTTCTATGGGTAAGAGGTGAGGCAAGGACAGAACTACGTGTCAGTAAAGGGGGTTCCTTCCACTCACCCCTTCACGAGTCTGTCATACAATGTTATTTCAAACCCAAAGTGATTCTTGCTCCTTACTTAAGCAGAACAGTTAACCTAAAAACTTCCATCTCTAAAGGGTTTGCATCTATCAGCCACCTGATTACAGCCTGTGAGGGAGGTGGGTGTCACTGCCCACCCTTCTCTATAAGGTGTTAGCTCAGAAAGGAATTAACAGATCCATAGGCCTTGCGTCTTACAAAATATTTTCCCCTATATACACATGCCTAGTTTAAATGCTGTGAAGAAGAAAAAATGTGACCATTTCAATTTTAATGGAGTAGTTCATGTTTCCCCCACATATTTCTCTGACTCACAATAAGGATTCCCAACTCTTCCATATATGGAACCCATCATCAGGAAACTTCTCAACAGGTGCTCAGGATTTCTGACTACTGACTGGGTGTCAGGTTCCTGTGTCTGGGTTTAATATTCTGACTCCTTTTTGAATACCTGAGATTCCCAGGGAAGGGTTTTTGCATAGCAAATGGCATCCATAGGGTGAGATGTGTCCCGCTCAGAGGTGGATATTCCTCCCACAAATGGAACTTCCATTGCCTCTGTCTTTTCTCTAATTCAGTAGAAGTCACACTGTGCATATGTTCTTCCCAGACCTTAGGGTGAAGGCTGTATGGAAACTCCAAGGCCTGTCAATGATTTTAAACAGTTTCCATAGTAGGACTAATTTAATGTTTTCCATTTCGCATCTAGAATATTTCTCAGCATCACACAGAGTACCTATAACATCACTGCGAATATGAAGAAAGAATCCTGCAGTTTGGTGCCTGTCTGTCCTAGCTTACTCTTGGAAGTCTGCAAGTCACCTCATTCTTCTATTCCTCATCTCTAAAATGAAGGTTATAGACTAAAGATCACTTTCAGTTTTGTCATTCTCTGTCTTTCCCTAGTTACACATTACTGTGAATATGAGTCCATATGTGAATGTGTGTGTGTGCATATTAGTTTATATATATTCAGGTAAGGAGAAATACTTTGTTTGCAGATTGGGTTTCTATTTGGGAATTCTTAATTCAGTGAAGTCTAATTTTTCTTAAGAGCGGTTGTTAGTGAATTAAGGCCATAAATGTAATCACTTTTGTGTACAGATTGCATTGGTTTTGTTTCCAAAATTAAAATTAAGTGTTCTCATTGCAGGAGAAGTTGCCTAAGACTTGGGTCTCCATTTCAGTAAGGCAAGGAAAGAAATCAGTATATACAATTTCCATAACTCAAAAATCAACTAGGTTAGGAAACTTGCTAATGAAGGTTTTGGGTGGTGTATATAATCAACAAGTTGTAAAGTAAGTAGACTTTATATGTTTTGCCAGATCTCCTAAGCAGAAAGGTCTCAAATGCCTTTTATCTAACTAGGCAACAGAGCAAAGTCTGGTGAATCTCTGGCAAGAAACTGAGTTGAGATCTAATACCTAGATTTCAATATCCTTTAACTTCTAGCTGCTTTATAGTTGGCAAACAAAAGAGGAACTACCTCTTTTTGAACTTTATTATGCTCAGCTATTTTTGTTTAATCCACACAATAATTCTGACAAGTGTGTGTTAATATTTACAGATTTCAGTCTCATGTGTTCATGGCCCTGCATAACTGACCATTCTGGTTAAGGTGTCCAATCCTCTGGGGTGCTCCACTCGGCCAAGTAGTATGTACAGGATCTCATTACTCACAAGTAGCAGAGCTCTGACTCAAACCAACGTCCTTTATCTGACCTTAACTTTCTGAAGAGAGAATGTGGCAGGCAGCAGGACAAGAAAAGATTTAAGAACTTATCCTTCATGAGAAAAGCTTGTCTTTCTATGAAGGAGAAAGACACTTTTGTAGTGTGAGACTAACTTAGCCCTCTGAAGATGACCAAAAATAAAAAGCACATTACCTAAAATCAGTAGTTGTGATTGGTGACAGTTACTGGACCATATGTGGCTTAGCCAACAAAAATTTATATGAGGAAATTTAGTTTAAGGTAAAATGTTTGTTTATCTTAAAATATATTTAATAAACTGAACAAGAAAGAGTGTTTTTACAGAAAGATCATGACTCGTTATGAAGGAAGAAATATGTGTGGGGTAGCTAATTTCCATTTTTGTCACAAATAGAAGAATAGATGCAGTAAAGATAGAAAAGCACAAAGAAAGTTCTAAAAAAGAGTTTTCAAAAATTAGTTAAATGAAACCCAGGAACATTTACAAACCCTTATTAATGTTTGACACTGATGTCAACACCTTTACAAAAGAGAGAAAAAAGTCAACCACAAAACTGGACTTAAAACAGTTTATTTTCTCATTAGAAAACAACAGGGAGAGCAATGAGGAAAAAATGGGACAACTGTAACAGAGCAACAATAACAAAATTTTTTTAAAGAAAACAACAATAACATTAAAAATACTGTCCTACAATATCATATTAGAAACATAGACAAAAAAAAAGTGAAATGTGTAAATTAGGAATGAGTCCTAGGAAGCCTGTGATAATTGTGTGTTGGCTGCTCACAAGAGACTGAGTCCCAGAAGAACATCTATCATGGAGGACAGTGTAAAAATATCACAGGGGAAAAATATCACAGGAGCACACGTCTGTGGGAGCCTGCTCTGTGGGAGCTGGGAGCTGGGGAAAAATAACCAAGAAATAGCCCTTTTCTCTCTGGAATGTGTGCTCCAATTGTGCTGGTACCAGAAGAGAAGGATAGCAGGTGTCAGGTGGGTAACATGGTGCAGAGAGCTATAACCCACTGGAGGAGGGTCCCAGTACAAACAGCAGAGTGGGGAATATTGATTGTTTGGGGATGGGCCAGTCTTCACTTCCTCTTTTAGGAACTATATTCCAGTTTTCTTTGGAAAATTAACCTTCTACTTTACCCCAATCTGTGATTTGAGTGGACTGGCTCTCTCACAGCTCCAATGATGAACTGATCAGTGCTTGGGTCTCATTTTTCTGGACACAGTGGTTGCTTCTGAGATGGGCATTTGACTCAATGAGAGACTTTTACTAGGAATACCAGGGAATGAATACAGGTGCTATTTTCTACTGAACTTAATCCTGAGAGAATATAAGGTCTAGAGTTCCTGCAGCCACTGTACAAATATGTGAGGAACATCTGTCTGATAGTGGAGCTATGATGGAGGAAAAGAGGAACATAAAAAAACAGATCAACTGGGTTCTTTTTCATCATCTGAGTTCTGATAAGCTGCTCATTAAGCCATAACTATCCTTTATTGCTTACAATGGTTTAACTGTACATTCAGGTTCTTACAACATCACAAAGGCCACATACTTGGAGTGAAGGGGGTTTGAGTAGCTTCAAGTGGCAGGAAGAAGAGTGTAGTAATTTTCTATTAGAAATCTTTGCAGCAAAATTTATTTATTCCTGCAGGAGTAGGATTTATAAGTAAAATAGTCAAAGTAGGTCTCCTTGAAAAATAACTTATAAGCAAAGATTTAGAGGAAGTGAGGAAGTTAGCATGAACATAGAGGGTGGGGAGAGGCTTGATGGCCCTAAGTTGGAAATATCCTTGATGTCTTCAAGAAACAGAAGAGAGGCCAGGGAACTAGAGAACATCTTGAAAAGTAATGGGTTTGGGAAGCTAGATCCTGTATGAGCACATGAGGTGTCGTAGGATTTTAACTTTTACTCAAAATGAGATAAAGAAACTTTAAAGGATGGTGAGCAGAGTTGTGTGGTCTGAGTTAAGTTTTAAAAGGATCACTCTGGCTGTCCTTGTGTAGTTGGGCTCAAGGGTGGAAGAAGGAAGCCCAGTAATCCCAGTGAGAGCTGATGGTGGTTCAGATTGGGGGTAGCACTAAAATCAGTAAGAGGTGGTCAGATTTTGCCTCTGTTTTAAATTTTTTTACCCTCACCCAAGGACACATGTTTTTTGCTGCTTTTAGAAAGAGAGAAGCACAGATTGGTTGCCTCTAGTATGTGCTTGGATTGGGTATCATACGTGTCTGGCTAGGGGTCATACATGCCTGTGCCTGGATCAGGAACAAACCCACAACCTAGGTATATGCCCTGACTGGGAATGGAACTCACAAACTTTCAGTTACAGAACAATGCTCCAACCAACTGAGCCACACTGGCCAGCACAGATTCTGCCTGTGTTTTGAAGGAAGAAACAACAGACTTCACTGACATGTTGAATGTGGCATATAAGAGAAAAGCTAATTATTTAAGGATTCTAGAGGATAGAGTTACTTTCAACTGAGATGAGAGAGTGTTGAGAGAGGAAAGAGTAGGAAATATGGTCAGTATTTCCACCAGAAACATGTTAGATGTGATGTACTTATTAATAAGACACACAAGAGATGTTGAATAAAAGTTGCTATAGGATTCAAGAGAAAAAGCTAGGCTGAAGGTTTGGACATTGTTAGAAAACTGGTAGTTTAGAGCCTGAAACTAGATATGATCATGAAGGAGAGTGCGTGTAGATACAGGACAGAAAGAATAACTTTGCAAATGTCCAACATCAAGAGGCCAGAAAGGACTTTTGGCCAAGATGGAGGCCTAGACTGACACGCTCCATCTCCCTCCACAACTAAGAAGGAATACAACTACCGCAAAACCAGAAATAACCAGAAGTTCCAGAAAATAAAGCTACATGGAAGTCCAATGTATGAAGTTATAAAGACGTGGTACTCGTCCAAACAGGTAGGAGGGGCAAAGCCGTAGCAGAGAGGTCAAACTCTGCTGGCAGCGGCAGCTGTGGTGATGGCGAAGGGACTGCGGTAAGCACAGACACCCGTATTTAAGGGGTGGCAAGAAGCACCTGGGGAGTACCCCCAGCTGCAAACCAAACCCATTAGCTCGTGATTCCAATGCCAGGGAAGGCAGACCCCCATTGCCTCAGACTGTGAGGGCCAGAGGGCATGGGGACAGAGAAGGAGGCTCCGGTCTCTCAGCAGAGAGTGAATGGCAGGAATCCGTCTTGGACCCCTGCCCCGACATAAAACACCACAGTGTGGTGAGAAGGATCACCTGGTAGTGACAAGTACATGGGACTCCGCCCCCTATAGCGTAGGAAGCAAAGGTAAACACAAAACTGTCAGGATGGCACAGATCATGATAGAGAGCCTGGTGACACACTGACCAGCCAGCAAATATCTAGTCTAATGGCTCAGCAGATAGGAAATCTTTCTGAGGTACAGTTCAGAGCTTTGGTTATACAAATGCTTACATACCTAACAGCATATCTTAAACAAGAAAGGGAAGGAATGAAGGCTAGGCCTGCTGAAATGAATGAAAACACATATGAAACTAGTGGTGAGGGAAAGAAAACCAGGTATCAAATCAACAAATCGGAACATAGGGAAGGAACAAACAGTCAACCAGTGCAGAAAGAGGAAACAAAAAGTGAGGAAAATGAGGAGAGGCACAGAAATCTAACGGACAGCTATAAGCAGGCCAACATCCAAATCATAGGGTTGCCAGAAGGTGAAGAAGAACTAGAAATTGAAAAATTATGTGAAAAAATAATGAAACAGAACTTCCCAAACTTGGGGAAGGAAATAGACTTACAGGTCCAAGAAGCACAGAGACTTCCAAAAAAACTGGACACAGAGAGAACCACACCAAGACACATTATAATCAAAATGTCAAAAATTAAAGATAAAGAGAGAACCTTAAAAGCAGCAAGACAGAAGAAGAGAATCACATACAAAGGGGTCCCAATAAGACTATCAGTTGATTTCTCAAAAGAAACTCTGCAGGCAAGAAGGGACTGGCAAGAAATATTCAAATGAATGAAAAGCAAAAACCTACAACCACGATTACTGTCTCCAGCGAAGCTGTCATTCAGAATAGAAGGGGAGAGGAGAAACAAGATGGCGGAGGAGTAAGTGGAAGCTACACTAACTTCCTCCTAGAACTAGTCTGGATTTACAATGTAATTTTGGAGAAATCATCTGGAATAACGAACCGAACACCAGCTGGAGAGAAGTCTTATAACCACGGAGAGACAGAAAAGGCCGCTACATCACAACGTGACCGGTAGGGAGTGCGGAGACGTGGAAGGGCTGGCTGGGCTCCCACGGGTGGCAGCTGAAGGGGCTGAGAAACAGCTCAGCAGCCGGGGATTCCCCCTGAGAAGGGCAGGGTCTAAACCCCCAGCTGGGCTTCCCAGCCTACAGCGACAGAGTGGAAAGTAAAATAGTATCAGCTGTGAAAAGCGAAAAGCCACAGGCTTTCTTGCTAGCCGGAGAGAAACAGCAGGAGAAAAAGAGCTCTTAAGTGGATCACATACGAAAATATTTTGGCCACCACTTACCCTGGGCTCAAGCAGAGGGAAGGCAGAGAGGACTGGAGACACTTGGGGAGAATTTGGCACGGTGGCTTTGAGGGGAGAACTGGAGGAGCAGCTGACTGGGTCCCAGTGCTGACTCATCCCCAGTACTGCGGGTAGACCATTCCCCTCCAAGTGGCGTCAGCCTGAGGGGAAGCAAAAGCCCTGCCTACAGGAATTAAGCTGCCACACCCACAGTCCTTAAGCCGGACAGCTAATCACAGATTGAATAGATTAACAACTAAAGAAGCCAGACAAAGGCAGTAGATTCCTGGAAGTCTCCAACAGGCTGCCTAGGGCCAGACTGGTACATGATCTGACGCCACCAGAGGCAGATCCAGGAAGTGCAGATCATTCCAAGAAGCACCAACAAAAAATAGGAGTCAAAAAAATGGGGAGACAGAGAAACAACCTCCCATCAAAAGGAAAGGTAGAATCCCCAGAAAGAGTACTAAATGAAATAGAGGGGAGCGAACTATCAGATATGGAATTCAAAACATGGATTATGGAGAAGCTGAATGAGCTCAGCGGAAACTTCAAAGAACTCCAGAAAAACTACAAGGAACTCACAGAAAATTACGTGAGCATGAAAAAGGACATAGAAGCTATCAATAAGAGCCAGGAGGAAATGAAAAATACGATCTCTGAATTGAAGAACACAGTAGAAGGAATTAAAAGCAGGCTAGAGGAAGCAGAAGATCGGATCAGCGAGCTGGAGGACAACATACACAAAAACTCCCAGACAATGCAACAAAATGAAAAAAGACTGAACAAGACTGAAGAGGTTCTAAGACAGCTGCAGGACAACATGAAACGTAATAATATCCGTATCATAGGAATTCCAGAAGGAGAAGAAGAAGAGCAAGGGATAGAAAACCTCTTTGAAAAACTAATGACAGAAAACTTTCCTAACATGACGAGAGAAAGAGTCACGCAAGTCCAGGAAGCACAGAGGGTCCCAATGAAGATGAACCCCAACAGGCCCACTTCAAGACACATCATAATTAAAATGCCAACATTCAAAGACAAAGAGAGAATCCTAAAAGCAGCAAGAGAGAAACAACTAATAACATACAAGGGAGCTCCAATAAGGCTATCATCAGATTTCTCAGCAGAAACACTACAAGCCAGAAGGGAATGGCAAAAAATATTCCAAGCAATGAAAAACAAAGGCCTACAACCAAGAATACTCTACCCAGCAAGGCTTTCATTCAAAATGGAAGGTGAAATAAGGAGTTTCCAAGACAAAAGAAGGCTAAAAGAATACATCTCCACCAAACCAGCATTGCAAGAGATGCTAAAGGGTCTGCTTTAAGAAGATGAAGAAACAGAGAGACAGAGAGGAACACGAGTACAAAGGGGGAAAATGACAATGAATAAGTACTGAAAGAAAGAAGGAACTTCTACCATTTGCAACAACATGATTGGAAGTAGAGAGAATTATGCTTAGCGAAATAAGCCAGGCAACAAAAGAAAATTACCTTATGCTGTCACCTGTTACAGGAAACTAATGAACAACACAAACAAATGAGCAAAATTGAACCAGAGGTATGTAAACAAGGAATAAACTAACAGTAACAAAGGGGGAGATGGGAGGGAGAGAAGGGGTAAGAAGGGGAAGGGTCTAGTCAAAGAACATGTATGAATGACCCATGGACATGGACAACTGGGTGGGGACTGACTGTGGGCGGGGGCAGGGTGCAGGGAAGCAAGAGGGGGAAAAAAAGTGAGACAACTGTAGTGGAAAAACAAACAAACAGAAAATTTTTTAGTGGGGGGGGGAATAAAAATATAAAGAATAGAAATGCAAGTTCAGTGAATATTAGAAGGACAAGGATTTTCCTTCCGATAAGACAGTCCTACAGATTTAGAGACTTGTATGTGGGTTATGTTACATAAATTAACATGTGTTTTCTGTTTTCAAAGGGCATAAGCCTACAATCTCATTACCTGAGTGATTATCTGTATGCATAGGCCTCACTTAATCCTGTCTGCATTGCTGCCTCCTGAGACTCAATGGTTTGGCTGAACTAAGTGGCTGGGTTGGTGAAGAACGGGGTGGTCTGTGGGCTTCACTTTAAAACTGGTTTCTCTTTTCTATCCTAATGGCTTGGACAGAAAAAGCCCAGAGGCCTGAGATGGGGGAAACCTAAAATATTTCCCTCAGTCCAAACTAAGTATAATGGGCAAAAGGGTTTTGGACAGGTGAGATGTACCTGGCACACCTTCCTCCAAAGAAGCCCTTCTTTTCCCTAATGTGGGACATTGAAAAATTAATACCTGTCTTTTGTCATCTAGTGGTTACGGATTAAATGATGTCCTTTACCCCTGTTGCCCCCAGAATACAACAAGGATGCCAGCCCGTCAAACCAAGCATGCCGTTGTCCAGAGACAGCCAACCAACCTGGAGTCTGCACGATCCTTCCCCTTGTGGGAAGGCCACCCTCCCCTCCACATCCCCACTCTTATTAGGGATTTCTTGACCCACGGGTAGGTAGGACGACGACCATGTCCAGCTTGAAGCAGCTAGAGGAGCTCGAGACCTTCATCCATTGTCCTTTATAAGATTGTAAAGGGTCTTAAGTCTGAGAGGGAGGAATTGTTATTTTTTATTGTTAAAATATTTAACTAATTAATTAATTAACTTTAAAAAAAGAAGAAGAAGAATATATGAAAGGGTGAGGCGGGAGAGCTTGTATGTACGACCCATGGGCATGGACTTGGAGAGGGGATTGTTGGGGAAGGGGGGTGCTGGGCGGAGGGGAGCAAAGGGGAAAAAAAAAATTGGAACTATTGTAACAATATAATCAATAAAATATACTTAAAAAAAAAAAAAAAGAATAGAAGGGGAGAGAAAGTACTTCCAGGACAAAATAAAACCGAAGGAGTTCATTAGATCCAAACCACTGTCATATGAAATGTTAAAGGGACTTGTTTAGGAGAAAGAGGATCAAAACTATGAACATTAAAATGAAAACTGTATCACAACAACCAAAAACAGAAGCTAGGGAATCAAAACAAAGGCAAACTAAGTATATAACAAGAGTGGGAAAAGAATTGTAGGTATGGGGAGGTCAGCAGGGAGGCAGAAAGGAGGAAAGGGAGGGAGATGGCACAGGAATTAAGAAGCATAGTAGGAGGAAGTGGAGTAGACAGGAAGATGTTGAGAAGAACTATATGCACAACCAATGGGCATGGATTAAGGGGGCGCAACCTGAGGGAAGGGGGTCACTGGGTGGAGGGGAACAAAAGGAAAAGAAATTGGGACAACTGTAACAGCATAGTTAATAAAGCCTTATAAAAAAAAAAAATAGAGGCCAGAGAGAAGGGAAAGATCTGATGAAGGAGTCTAAGAGTCTAGTGATGTGAGAGGGAAAAAAGCAGAAAATGGAGGTGTTTTATGAGCCAACACACATTCTTGACACAACTATCTCTCTTGAAGGCACAACGACCAATCTTACATTGTTTTTCATTCCTGTGTCAATCACAAAAAAAAGTTAATTCCAAGATTGCTCACATCAAGAAGCAGGAAGAGGAGCTGGCCAAGATGGAGGCATAGATAGACATGCTGAGACTCCCTCCACAGCTAAGAAGGAATACAACTACCTCAAAACTAAAAACATCTGGAACTACAAGAAAACAGAACTGCATAGAAGTCTAACAAACAAAGATATAAAGAACTAATACTCAGCCAGACAGGTAGGAAGAGCAGAACCAGTGCAGGGAGGATGTGGTGTGGTGGTGGCAGTGGCAGCAGCAAGACAGTGGCTGTGACTGGCCAGTGGAAAGCACAGTCATACATTATAAAAGTAGGGAGGGACACCTGGGGAACAATCCCAGCCCCAAATAGACTGAGCAGCTCACAGTTCCAGCAGCTGGAGAAAATAAAGCCTTATTGCTTCTGACTGGGAAAACCAGTGAGGGTTGTGGCAGAGGAAGAAACTGCTGGTCTCTCAGCAGAGTCCATTCTTTTAGAGGGCCCCCGTGGACCTAGAGTATCCTTAAACCAACCCACTTTGGGAATCACAACCAGGGTAACAGCTAGAGAGGTGCAAATCCCATAGAGGAAATGGGAGAAGTGCCTGAAAAAGGGGTGAGGGCTGAGCAAGCAACATTTTCCCTCTCAGACCCCTTCCCCACATATAGCACCACAATGTGGTGAAACAAGTCTCCCCAAAATGATGAATACCTAAGGCTCCACCCCTTACAACATAACAGGAGCGACAGCTCTACCTAAGACACAGAGACAAACATAGGAGTCTGTCAAGTTGGGACAGAGAAGTATGGCCCAAAAGAGGGAGCAGATCAAGATTCCAGTGGGAGAACTAAGCAAAAAGGAGATAGCCAACCTAACAGACTCAGAGTTCAAAACACTGGTGATAAAGATGCTCATGGACTTGACAAGTATGCTTGAGTACAGCAAATGCAAAAGGGAAGAAGTGAAGGCTATGCTAAGTGAAATGAAGGGAAATCCACATGAAACTAATCATGAAGGGAAGAAAACCAAGGTTCAATTCAATGATTTGGAACATAAGGAAGAAATAAACAGTCAACCAGTACAGGATAAAGAAGCAAGAATTGGAAGGAAAAAAAATGAGGAGAGGCTGAGGAACCTCTGGGACAAATTTAAACATGCCAACATCCAAATCATAGCGGTGCCAGAAGGAGAAGAGGAAGAGCATGAAATTGAAAACTTATGTGAAAAAGTAATGAAGAAAAACATCCCTAATTTGGGGAAGGAAATAAACATACAAGTCCAGGAAACACAGAGTCCCAAACAAGCTAGACCCAAAGAGGACCACATCAAGATACAACATAATTAAAATGCCAGAAGGTGAAGAAAAAGAGAGAATCTTAAAAGAAGCAGGAGAAAAGCAGAGAGTTACCTACAAAGGGGTGCCTATAAGATTTCTCAAAAGAAACTTTTCAGGCCAGAAGCGACTGGCAGGAAGTATTCATGGCAACGACCTACGACCGAGATTACTCTATCCAGCAAAGCTATCATTCAGAATGGAAGGGCAGATAAAGTGCTTCCCAGACAAGGTAAAGCTAAAGGAGTTCATCATCACCAGGCCATTATTATATGAAATGTTAAAGGGAACAAGTTAAGACAAAGAAAATCAAAACTGTGAACATTAAAAAGACAACAGACACAATTATCAACAGAATCTAAAAAATAAAAACAAAAACAAACTAAGCAAATGACCAGAATAGGAACAGAATGATAGGTATGGGGATCATTTGGAGGGATATTAGCCAGGAGAAGGAAGGGGGAAGGAAATGGTGCAGGGATTGAGAAGCATAATTGGTAGGTACAAAATAGACAAGGTGATGTTAGGAATAGTATAAGAAAGGGTGAAGGCAAAGAACTTATATGCATGACCCATTGACATGAACTAAAGGCATCTGGATTTATTTCTGCTCTCCTTAACCCTTCTTACATGGACTCTTAGCACTTCACATCCTCTGCATTTCTTCATCTCTTTTCATCCTCTAAGTACCCATCTGTGCTACTATTCCATCACATCTTCCTTCTCTCTCACACATCCGTCTCTCTCTCCCCCTTTCTTTTCTCCCTTCCCATCTCACTGCCCAGGCCAAGAAGACACATTTTCTAACAACACTGTCTAGTATTAATTTTTTAAATGAGCTTGAGGGAGCACCCTACCTAGATTGTTTCTCAACTAGAAAATGAGAGGGTTTTTTTCCTCTTTTTTTTTAAAGTATATTTTATTGATTATATTGTTACAATAGTTCTAATTTTTTCCCCTTTGCTCCCCTCCACCCAACACTACCCCTCCCTCAGCAATCCCCCCCAAGTCCATGCCCATGGGTTGTACATACAAGCTCTCCTGCTTCACTTTTTCATATATTCTTCCTTTTTTTTAAATAAATAAATGATTAATTAATTATTTTAACAATAAAAAATAACAATCCCTCCCTCTCAGACTTATAAAGGACAATGGGCGAAGGTCTCGATCTCCTCTAGCTGCTTCGAGCTGGACATGGTGGTCATCCTACCTACCCTTTGGTCCAAAAACCCCTAATAAGAGTGGGGGTGTGGAGGGGAGGGTGTCCTTCCCACATGGGGAAGGATCGTGCAGACTTCAGGTCAGCTGGCTGTCCCCGGACAACATGCTTGGTTTAACAGGCTGGCATCCTTGTTGTATTCTGGGGGCAACAGATTTTGCAATAGGGTTAAAAGACATCATTCAATCCATAACCACTAGATAACAGAAGGCAGGGATTAATTTTTCAATGTCCCACATTAGGGAAAAGAAGGGCTTCTCTGGAGGAAGGTGTGCCAGGTACACCTCACCTGTCCAAAACCCTTTTGTCCATTATACTTAGTTTGGGCTGAGGGAAATATTTTAGGTTTTCCCCCTCTCAGACCTCTGGGCGCTTTCTGTCCAAGCCATTAGGGTAAAAAAGAGAAACCGGTTTTGTAAAATGAAGCCCACAAACCACCCCATACTTCACCAACCCAGCCACTTAGTTCAGTCAAACCGTTTGAGTCTCAGGAGGCAGCGCTGCAGACAGGATTAAGTGAGGCCGATACGTACAGACAATCACTCAGGTAATGAGCTCATAGGCTTATGCCCTTTGAAAACAGAAAACACATGTTAATTTCTGTAACATAACTCACAAACAAGTCTCTAAATCTGTAAGACTATCTTATTGGAAAGACATCCAGTTGCAAGGCACTTGACATTCTTCTTCCTGTAAATTAAACATCTTTGATGATATCACGGACATAGTTTAACTTTCAAATGAAAACAAATTTTAAATGAAAAGAAACTTTAAAGACGGTTAGCTGTACTACTTTATAGTCTACCGCTGATCATTGTGATTTTCCTTGAATCACAATTTTTCTCCCTAAGATTACCCTCCTTGTCATTAAAAGGACTGCATTAAGTCCATTTTTAATTTATCCTGTTCATTTGCATAAACACAACAAGAGCAGTAAATTATCACTTATGATCTTTAGTTCTGCTTTGCTGGAACTCACACAAGGAACATTTAGGGTGACCTTCAGTCTGCCCTTCAGGGTACAGAAGCTGAGCCACATACCTGGCATTCAGCCTTGCCTGTACACACCTGTTTTTTCCAAGTCCTTCTTGTTTTCCATTGTGCCTCAAGGTCCCTTCTAACCATCTTTGAGGAAAACAACCTTCATTCCTTCCCTGGAAAGATTACTGTGGACCGCACAACCAACCATGGTACCAGGTCTTTTATCTCATGGGCTTTTATTACCTTCGAAAGTCATTCCCAGTTTCTCAGAGCTTTTTGGTAACAACCAGAGCCCAAGCATGTCTCCTTTAGGCATGACATTCCAGTCAACGTCTTGGTCAAAAAAACCTCTATTAACAACTGGTCTTATTAGTTTTATGCCAAGAAACTTATGTCATTACTTACTTCTTTAGAATGCCAAACTCTGGAGGGATCAAATAGGGAGAAAAATATACAGTGTGAAGGAAAATCCTTGTCCTTCTAATATTCACTGAACTTGCATTTCCATTCTTCATATTTTCATTTTTTCCCCACTAAAAGTTTTTTTGTTTGTTTTTCCATTACAGTTGTCCCACTTTTTCCCCCTCTTGCTTCCCTGCACCCTGTCCCTCCCTTCTCCCACATTCAGTCCCCACTCAGTTGTCCATGTCCATGGGTCATTTATACATGTTCTTTGACTAGACCCTTCCCTTTCTTACCCCCTTCTCTCCCTCCCGCCTCCCCCCTTGTTACTGTTTACATACCTCTGGTTCAATTTTGCTCATTTGTTTGTGTTGTTCATTAGTTTCCTGTAATAGGTGACAGCATAAGGTATTTTTCTTTCATTGCTTGGCTTATTTCGCTAAGCATAATTCTTTCTAGTTCAATCCATGTTATTGCAAATGGTAAATGTTTCTTCTTTCTTTCTGCTACATAGTCCATTCAGCTACCCTATGTCTTTTGATTGGAGCATTTAATCCATTTACATTTAAGGTTATTACCGATGAGTACTTATTCGTTGTCATTTTCCCCCTTTGTACTCGTGTTCCTCTCTGTCTCTCTCTGTTTCTTCATCTTCTTAAAGCAGACACTTTAGGATCTCTTGCAATGCTGGTTTGGGGAAGATGTATTCTTTTAGCCTTCTTTTGTCTTGGAAACTCCTTATTTCACCTTCCATTTTGAATGAAAGCCTTGCTGGGTAGAGTATTCTTGGTTGTAGGCCTTTGTTTTTCATTGCTTGGAATATTTTTTGCCATTCCCTTCTGGCTTGGAGTGTTTCTGCTGAGAAATCTGATGATAGCCTTATTGGAGCTCCCTTGTATGTTATTAGTTGTTTCTCTCTTGCTGCTTTTAGGATTCTCTCTTTGTGTTTCAGTGTTGCCCTTTTAATTATGATGTGTCTTGAAGTGGGCCTGTTGGAGTTTATCTTCATTGGGACCCTCTGTGCTTCCTGGACTTGCTTGACTCTTTCTCTCCTCATGTTAGGAAAATTTTTTGTCATTAGTTTTTCAAAAAGGTCTTCTATCCCTTGCTCTTCTTCTTCTCCTTCTGGAATTCCTATGATATGGATATTATTACGTTTCATGTTGCCCTGCAGCTGTCTTAGAACCTCTTCAGTCTTGTTCAGTCTTTTTTCATTTTGTTGCACTGTCTGGGGGGTTTTGTCTACGTTGTCCTCCAGCTTGCTAATCCAATCATCTGCTTCCTCTAGCCTGCTTTTAATTCCTTCTACTGTGTTCTTCAGTTCAGAGATCGTATTCTTCATTTCCTCCTGGCTCTTATCGATAGCTTCTATGTCCTTTTTCATGCTGGTGTAATTCTCAGTAAGTTCCTTGTAGTTTTTCTGGAGTTCCTTGTAGTTTCCACTGAGCTCATTGAGCTTCTCCATAATCCATGTTTTGAATTCCATATCTGATAGTTTGCTCCCCTCTATTTCATTTAGCACTCTTTCTGGGGATTCTACCTTTCCTTTTGATGAGAGGTTGTTTCTCTGTCTCCCCATTTTTGTGACTCTTATTGTTTGTTGGTACTTCTTAGAATGATCTCCACTTCCTGGATCTGACTTTTTTTTCCCTTTTTTAATCAATGTCTTTAGGGGTTATTTCCAGGTCAGGTTTTATTCAGAAATCTAATACCCAGATTAAGGAGTATAGAGTGTGTGTGTGTTGTGAAGCTGTATGGGAACATTGGTTGACATTTATGCATTGTTTGTCTATATAAATTTGATTTTCCTATATCATTGTGAATTTAGACAGAAAAGGTATAATTATCTAAAATAAAATTGTTCTTACATAAAGATTGCATCATTACTTTAAGACCATGCAAACAATTTTCAAACTGATTTCATTGTAGGAAAGATGTTAAGTCCTGTCGCTCAGGACTATCATTCCAATGAGGAAGAGAAAATGTCACCACAAAAAACTATAGGATGATATTAAACCCCTGAGACTAGATTAGAGGGTTAGAAGATGGGTAAATATAATGGGAGATACCTCTCAGTCAGCAAACATCAATGAAGTGTATAGTTTCTTCCTTAGTTATCTCTGATACGTTCTGTTTCATTTATCTTTCTTTGGTTTAATAGTCAGGCAAGGGTCCTATAACTTATTACATCCAAGAGAAAACTTTCTTTGACAGGTGCTATATATCCCAAGATATCTCAACTTTGCTCCTCATTTATATACATTAAAATTTTCCATTGAGCATTGGAAATAAAGGGACTCAACACCGCATGGGTGAATATACTGCATTCTAGACATTTACATTATGCCTCACAACAATACTGTTCTATAGGTAACCCTCTCCTCCACTTTTACAGGATCCTATAGACTTGTATCTGTACTCAGAATCCAGTTACCCAGTATCAGATGTATTATGTCAGTATCATAAAGAATTTTATTGTTTCCTTGAGAAAAAAAAGTCAAGCTACTGGTCTGAGGTCACATGGTTGGTGAATAGCAGAACTGTGAGTCAGACTCTACTCTCTTTTATAAGCCCATGCTCTCTAACAGAAAACCAAGCCTGTTCTAATTTAGGGAAAGTCGTCGTCGGCAGCCGTCCGTCTCGAGAGACGATGGTGTAGCTTCTTAAGAGTCTGTCTGCACCGCCGAGAATGGCTGTGCAGTCCAACTCGGGAGTGACACGGTATCTGTCTCCTCCCGTGTTGAATTGACATCTTGCGATGACGCTGGAGTGTCCTCTCCAGTGAAGCTGAAGCTACAGAGCCTGGGCAGGGTGATATGGAGGGTCTGCTGTTGCCCATGCAGCAGACCCCCCCTCTCTTCGCAGCTGAAGGGTCCAAGGGAAAGATGGAGTCAATACAGCTTGGCTTCAGGTGTGCCGCAGGAGTTGCCGGTGTTGACTACAACGTCAAACCGCCTTAGGGACTCCGGCTCCGGATTTTCTGTCGGGGTTTATTCCCTTAGCCTTTCCCCTGAAGAGGTATGCCGCAAGGCAGTGGAGGTTTTTTTGAGTCAGAGTTTTCCTTCTCTGATGTGCCCTGACTGGAAGATCGAACCAGCGACACTTAGCTCACAGGCCGACGCTCAATTCACTGAGCCAAACCAGCCAGGGTTTTAGGGAAAGTAGGAGACTGATAAAAAGCAAGGGATAATGCTCCATGCAGGAAAATATTCTGGTTTTGAAGGAAGAAAATACCTTCATAATGTAAGAGGCCACGGATACCTCTGATAGAAAGGCACCATTTACTAAGAATATTGGCCAGAATAACTATCATTGGGAAGTAAGTGGATTAACACAAACTGAGAAATTCAGAAAAGTACATTGTAGACCTAGACCAATCCAACTGTTTATCTCGGGGTTTTCTACTCATCAGGCATCCCTGACCAAAGCTCCATTTCACCTGTCCTATTAGTTAATATTATCCATTTTATTGCCTCATGCTTTTGCATAGCTCAGTTCTAAGCAAAAAATACGTGAAATTACAGACTAATATGTAAATTACTCACATGACACATGACAATGAACTGTTTAAAGTATTTATCTGTATACCTTCTAACATTATCAATCACATCATGCCCCATCTGCTGTACATATTTCATAATTTGTCCACAGCTATACCCAGAGATGTAATTTGAAAATACTGCCTTGAAAAATGTTTTTAACAAAGAATAAGGGGTGAAAAAACAGTACAAACAAATGAAGCCCGGGTTCAATGATCTGGCCATATGTATCAAATTCTACACGAAAGAGAAAGTAAATCACAAAGGTACTATATTCTTATTCCAAAGAGGTGCTCTGATTGTTTGCTAAAACATCTCTTAAAATTTACCACTGAACTGATGAAAGATGTTTTTTTTCTGATTATCTATTTCTCTTTGCTCTGATTTCATGAGTAAAACAAGATGTTAAAGGGTGATTTCTTTCATTTTGGGTAAAGTTCCCTGAAAAATAGGGAATTGCCATTATGAGTTGCAGTTCACCTAAGTGGAACTTGGTCAAAAAGAGATGGAAACCTGAGTTTTAGTTTTAGTGCCTTGAGGAGTAAGGAAAACAAACAAGCATCTTCTAGCTCACTGTAAACATCATAAAGGGGTTACAGCAGCACTAAATACCACATTGACACCTTGATGAATAAGGTTGATATTCCTTATTAAGATAGTTTTATTACCATGTGCTATGTTCTATGCAACATATTTTACATACAGGCATATATTCCACATTAAATTTTCCCTACAAAACTGTAATGTCTGTATTATTTTTATCAGTAAAAACCTCAGATAAAAAAAGTTGGGGCTAAAAACTGGACAAGGCTATTCAAAATCTATATGCATTATCACTGTACCACAATACTTATATAATCATTTTTTACAAATATATCACCCACATATATAATTAATTAATTTCCTGTGAGCCCTGAGAATTCAGTTGATGCTTCCATGTACTCAATATGCATTGGATCAATTTCACTTGAATGCAACTTTACAATTTTTTAAAAATACTGTATCATTCCTCTTCAGGCACACCTTCCCATAATTACATCTGAATTCTCCTTCACACCTCTCCAGGATGGGGAAGAATTTCTTCTAGTTCAAGAGAAGAAGAAAGGCTCATTCTTTTCCTATACCATCCCCAAAACTTGATAAAAAAAAAAGTCAAGTTCTGCTTTTGTTCAATGGTCTTCAAAGGACATATGTAAACACTGCTATACAAAAAAAAAAGCAGGGCTGGGACCACCACGATGACCCCAAAAGACCAGGGAGAGCCCAGCACACCAAATGGCTTTTGATCTTACACTTAGTTAAACCTCACTTCATTTGCTGCAATTCAACTAATCTGCATCGTGTTATTACAAGACTCTTTCAAGAGGTACCAGCTAGCAATGTGCATTTCTGTTCCCCTACACAGTTCCTGCATTAAAAAGCCATGTGCAAGAAGGTATTGACAGTTAACATCTCTTTATCAGCAGGTTAAGGGTAGACATTGCAAGAGTACCCCAGGCTGAAGAAATCACAGGCAATGAACATCACATTTTTGTATGTGGACCCTTTCTTAAAAAGACATTGACAAATGCTGGGGCCAATGTAGTGAACACTGGTTTTGACCACAAATTCAGAAGTCTTTTCCTGGGACAATATCTTAAAATGTTCCTATATTTTAACAAGTTACTTAATAATACTGGCTGTTCCTCTTGGTGGAAATGTGGATCAGGTCGAGAAATGTGCACTAAGTTAGTCTGCAAGGGAGGCTGTGTTATTTAAAAAGGAAATAAAAGAGCCCATGTATAGTTGCTTTGGTCTATAAAAGATAAAATTACACCAAAGTTACAGTGTACTTAAATTAACTCAGCTTATATTTATCTTGCTTTATATAAAGAAGTCCCTGCAAAAGATCTTAAATATCAAATCAGATCATTTGTACTAGTCCTGGGAGCAGAAAAGGGCAGTTGAGAATGTATAGAGGAAACATTCAGAAATCTGAGAAGGTGCGCTCTGAATACAGTTATTAAAAGGAAAGCATGGTTGCAAACTGGGCAGGGAATTATGTGAGTTGCTTCTCAGGATGCTTGTGACAAGGCAGACAGGTCATAAGCAATTGTCTACAGAAGCCAGGCAGGTTCCATCGCTGAGTGAACAGACACCATGTGACTCAGCAAGGAGTAGTAGGATCAGTGGAGAGCCCTGAACAATTGCCCCCTTCCACAGGGGAAGTAGCTACCTCAGCTCTGATGGATTCCTTGTGATAATAGAAACTCAGTGAACCGATCAACATCTCCTGATCTTTAAAAATAAGACAGAAACACAAATTTTTATGTGAACTCTCTCAATTTCAAAAGTTAACATACAAGCCAATATTATAAGTAACACTATATACAAGGGGGACCCAAATAACACAGAATTTATTTATTAAAAAATAGTGTATTTATTTTTACATATTTTACATTTTTACTTCAGTCACCTTGACTCTCCCTTTGATGCAATACATCTATCAAGATGTTTATGTCACTGCTCAAAACAGTTTTGAACTCATGGATTTTGACACCTTTTAGTGCTTCTGCTGTTTATTGTTTCACTCCTTCCATATCAGAAAATGCTTCCCTTTGAAGATATTTTTCATCCGAGGAAACAAGAAAAAGCCACTTGGGGGCAAGATGGAGTGAAGAGAAAGGGTGGGGCATGGAGGTCCTGCCATTTTTGGTCAAAGGTGCTGAGTGCTCAGCGCAGGGTGGGCAGGTGCACTTATAAGTCACCCATCATGAAATGGGCAATCACGTTGAAAGAGTCTTCCAAAAAATTCACTGAAGTCACGTCACAGCTGGTACACTGACACAGATGGGTTCTCAGAACACTCACCTAGCAGGGGAAGGCTGTATTACAAGGGGCCCCTCTTAGTTCCCCCCCACTCATATGATTATCAGAACAAGTATTTGACCATATACACCTCAGGTGACCACGGAATATATGCTTTACCTCATAATATAGACACTTAAGTACAGGTATTTCCACCCAAATTGCTGTCAGCAACATGTGGCAGTGACACTACACCTAATGCATTTATACATCCTTGTCACCAATAAAAATGATTTTCAGAAAAAAACTTACTAAAAAAACTTGCTTCGTGATTAAAAGATATTAATGAATTTCAGTGGGAAGAGGATTTAAGGCAGAGTGCTATGAGCTCTGCCCTGGGTCCTGACCAGGTCAGCAAGTGTCAATGTTGTCATAAGGACATCAAGAATAAAATAATTAAGTTTCCAAACAACAAGAATACAGAAAGGTAGTAAAAAAATAAAATAAAATTTAAAAAAAGATGTAGTTATGTGATACCATAAAGGGTCTATTTCAGTTTTCTAACCCAAAGTTGGACCAGAAATTCAACATCTCTTAGTATAAGGCCTGTCCCACTGGGATATCTGTCCCTTCTCTGCACAACTGTCTTTAAATGACACCACCTGGTTATTCTGTGGCAGATTCTCCACAATGACTGTTCCCTGGGTGTTTTCAAGTTACACTACTTCACAGAAAGTGGACAAAAATCAAGCCAGTGTTAAGTGAAAGTGAATCCATTACAAAGGGAGCAGAGAAAAACAAATGTCAAGGATACGTAAGAAGCTACCCTGTACCTTCAGGATTTTAAACAGCAAGAAACTCAGAGCTCAAGCTGGTAGCACAGGGAGGTGAAGAGACAGAGAATGTTTGGCTGAGAGGGAACCAGGGTGATCACTCGAGTGAGGGGGCCTCAGATTGTCCTGTGCAGACAGCCCTCTCAGCTGTATTTGTTCTGGGAGCTAGGCTTGTCTTTCTGTACTTCAGTCCCTTGGTGTCTGCCCCAAGTTCGGTTATAAAATCGAAGGTCATTCTGCAGCCAGTGTGGAGTTCTGTTAACAGACACCAGACCCACTGGCAGAGCTCTGCCTGCATGGGACACCTGCAATTAGAGCTGAACCCGGGAAGCAGCAGCCGGCTGTCCTTGGATACGTGTTGATCGGCAAAACGATAAAACAAGAGGTTCGTTGCACAACTGGTCTATGTGCCAATCTTTGAGTTTCTTCATGTCTTAGACACAGACTCCTGTTTCTGCTGGCCCCACCCTCAGGGGCTGCTCTATATCTCCAGTCCACAGGACAGGGGACACCAGCTGCCCCTGAACCCAAGGACGACCAGCTGGATCTGTTCCGAGAGCAGCTACAGCACAGAGACTGGGTAAGACAATGAGCCCCCTGACATGGGACAGGAGGGCCAGCGATGGGACAAAAACTGGGGAAGGATTGAGTTTAGGTTAGTACCCAGGACACATGACAGATTTAGGGGAGCTGAAGAGGAAGGACATAGAACCTCAGTTACAGCAGGAGCCCTGTAGGATGAGCGATGAGAGGGTTGTCACTACGGGGTAAGGATGCAGGATATTCTTCTCTTTTTACAGGAAACATGGCTCCAACACTGCAGGATTCCCGGCTTTGTCTCCTTCTGCTGCTGGGGCTCTTGGGAATGACCATCTCGTTCCATGTCCCACCTGGTAATCTAACCCCAGTTCAGTGGTTTGAAGTTCAACACATAAATATGACTAACAATCAGTGCACCATTGCAATGCAGGTGATTAACCACCTTAATTTTGTTAGTTTCGGGTTACCATGCAAAGGAGAAAATACATTCCTCCACACAACACTTCGTTCTGTAGTTCAGGTCTGTAGAACCAGAAATATAACCTGCCGTAATGGACGTGATAGAAATTGTTATAGAAGCTCAGCTGCAGTGAATCTTACCTACTGCAACCTCACAGGACCTGCACTACCATATATGCAGTGCCAATATCAGCAAACAAGCATACGGAGGAACTACAGTGTTGCCTGTAACAATATAAGACGTCCAGTTCACTTTGACAGAATCTACTAAGCTCCAAGCCAGAACTCTGTGCAAAGTTCCTGCATCAGCCCCGCAGTCACAGTCATGGTCCCATGCCGCCATCCACCCTGGGTATCAGCATCAGTCCTTATCACCAGCCCACAACCCCCTTTAAGCTCTTGAGCTGAAGCTTCTGTGCACCTGCAATAAACTTCTTCACAAAATTACCTATAAGTCTCCATGTATCTGTTTGTGCCTTTCTGCACGTCTGGTCCAGATAATTATTTTTCTTCCACTAATAGGAGATTTGAGGGAAACAGCAAGACATGAGGATAGCATGAATCTTATAAAATAAAGCATCTCAGAGTTTTGTGTGTGTGTGTGTGTGTGTGTCGAGTTGAAAACCTGGACTTCAACTGATCTGTGTATTTCCATCCCATGAGGTAAATGGCTCAGTTGAGTATCGGGAAACAAACATCTTTGTTTATCTGACTAATGACTAATAAATTTTATATAACAGATGTAAACTTCTGTTGTAAAAACAAAAAAAGAAAGTAAAAAAAAGCCATATTTGATGAGACCAAAAGCAAAAAAAAGGAAACTTTAAGCTCAGAGATATTTTTTCTGTAAATGAGTATATCAATTCTACAGGTATTAGTGGTTATTCTAGGGGTGGGTCCAGGGAGGGCATCAAATGTGGAATGAGATCACTCAATCAGGTAGTACACAGGCAGGTTCCAGGACTGCCTAGGGAAGAGGGGCAAGTCTTTCCTGGCAATTTCTATGTCCTGGAAAAGGGGCCAGCTGGTCCCGTGGTGGTGAAGGGCAGGGAGGAAGCCTAACATTGAGATGTCTCATCAGTTATGAGGCCACTCTTGCCCATTCTGGCCTCCTCTGCTGTCCCCAAGGAGGAATCAGTGGCTCCTTCACACTCAGGTCAGGAAGGGGCCCAGGATCCAGCATTAGGGGACTGTGGAGCCACCGAGAGAAGGGCTGGCTATTGAGATCCCCTACCTGCTTCCTTCTCAAAGCTGCACTCAGGAATAAATTAGGAATAGAAAGCAAAAGCACCTTACAAATCATGGTCAGCAGCAGCATTCAGGTGATTGTTTGGGTGATGGTGGGTTGGGGGTGTCTTTTTGGAGTGCCTCACTTAGGCTAGAGCTGAAGTGGCAGGTCATCAAATCTCCACCTCTACCTCTGGGGTTTCTGACATCCTGTTCTCGGCTCCTTTCCAGCCCCAGGTATGTAGCAATTCTCACTCTTCTGCCTTCCACATGGTCTGTAATTCTTGCTCTGTAGTACTTCAGACACTAGCTGCATTTGAGTAACTCCTCTGGAGAAGCCATCAAAGTTGTACTCCTCCAGGTGGGTCTGTTGATTCAAAGAATTGCAAAGGCACAGAGCGTTTGGGAAATGACAGTGCTCCACAGAATTCACTGATACTCGGATAACCACAAGTAGCAGGAAATAAGCTTATTCCTCCAACAGCTCTGGAGTATCACCAGGAGGAGGTGAAACCACATGTCCCATAAATAAGATGCAGTACACGGTCCTCTCCTCAGTTACCAGATCATATGTCTCTTCCCAGATGTAGACACAGCATCTCTAACACTGTACAGTAGAGAGATCAATCACCCAATTGCCCAAGGTCTCCCTCGTATCCTCATTTACAGTTATCATTCACTCATTTATTCACCCAGCAGATAGATAACTGTTGGGCAAACACTCTGTTCCAGACATAGCTCTAAAGTGGAGATGACAGTAAGTGAGCACAAAAACATTCCTACCCCTATGATGCCTATTTTACCAGGAAGAGAATAAACATAGAAAATTATAGTCCCAGGTGATGTGTCAGGAGAAAGATTATGGAGATCAATGCAATACAGAAGGTCTGCATGTGTTCAGAAAGGTGATTCTGAAAAGTGGATGAGAAAGGACCCAATAGGGGAATAAATTCTGAGCATGAAGAGAAGCCGCTGGTCATGCAGAGACCATGGAGAGACTCATCCCACCACAGAAAGAGAGACAGAAGATCAAGGGAATGGCATGAATCTAGACAGGGAAAGTTAGAAGAATAAATGTGAAACTAGCAGAACAAAAGCATTATAAGCATGGACATTAGTGATAGAGGTTAATGAGGTACAGATGCTTCATACCTGTGCAGACACAGGTAAAGAGTCATTTCCAGTGGGGTCCAAATGGAGCTTGTTAAATTCCTGAATAATGTGACCTAAAGGTGAGAACAGCTTTTGTGTTTAACATGATGTTGGGGAGACAGGAGAAGAATTGAGAATAACAGTCAGGAGCTCCCAGTATCAAGGCCAAATTCCTAGGTTTAAACAAGTATAATCGAAGGGAGCAGAAAAGAGGGTACAGATTTAGCATATGTTTTCAAGTTAGAATCATCAGGCCTTAATGCCAGATTGGAGGTGGAGGGCGAGGGACACAGAAGAGTCTTCCTGTCCCAAAAGCATAGGGTCATTCTCTCACTCTAAAGCTTCTATTCCCCTCCCCAGGCCCATGTCCTTCCTCCTGCCTTGCCATGGCTTCCCCAGGCTCTTGCCAACTCTCTGTTCCTCCTCTTCTGCATCCCTCCATGAGGCAGCTGAGGACTTGGCTAATGTCACAAAGAGCTGGAGGCCATAAAGCTCAGAGGGAGCTCTTCCCTCCCAGGCAGGTGGATGATTCAAATCAGAGCAAGTAGGGTTCTGTGCTGAGATGAGGAAACCAACTTTCGACTCACACCACCTTCAGCAACAGACATCAGAGATCTTCAGGATGCACTTATCCTGAGAAGTCATTGTTCGTGTCAGTATTCCAAGAACTGCTTGTCCCAAGGAGGCTTGCAGCCAGGGATGCTGTGGGCAGCAGCAACTCAACCTGGGCTTACCTCAATCTGATCTCCAAGGCTCCCTTTTCCCTGACTTCCAGGTGAGCTAACAGTAGCCCCGCCTTAGCTCACTCATTTTCTATAACTTTTTAGGAAGCCACAGCTGCCCCGCCTAGGCTCTCTCTCTCCTGATACTTCTACCCTAAGTCCTTCCTTTGTTTCACTGCACCTAGCCTTAATAAACGTGTTCTAAAAATCACCAGGACTCATGTTATGAAAACTTTCCTACACGAACTCAAGAACCCACACATTACAGGCCAGACTGAGGCTTACCTGCTTCTGACCAGCGCCTGTCTGGTAACAGTTCACCTTCTGGTAGTTCATTATTGGTTTATAAAATTACACCAGTTTCTGAATTCTATTTTGTATCCTGCTTCTTTACTGAATTTATTTTAGTTTTAGTAGTTTCTTGGTGGAATCTTTAGCATTCTCTATATACAGTATTATGTCATCTGCAAATAATGAGTTTTACTACCTTCTTTCTAATTTGAATGGCTTTTATTTCTTGTTTAATTGCTGTGGTGAGGTCTTCCAGTGCTGTGTTGAATGAACATGGTGAGAGTAGACATCTTTTTCTTGTTCATGATTTGAAAGAATAGCTTTTAGTATTTCCTGTTCGAGTATGATGTTAGCTGTGGGTTTGTCATATATAGCCTCTTTTATGCTACGGTATGTTCCCTCTATTCCATCTTTGCTGAGAGTTTTCATAAAAAATGGATGCTGGATTTTGTCAAATGCTTTTTCTGCATCTATTAATAGATTTATCTTTCATTTTGTTTATGTGGTGTGTCACTTAACTGATTTGTACCAACCTTGCTTTAGGAATAAATGTTACTTTATCATAGGGTGTGATCTTTTTAATGTATTACCAAATTTGGTTTGCTAATATTTGGTTGAGAATTTTTGCACCTATGACCGTCAGGATATTGACTTATAATTTTCTATCTTTGTAGTGTGTTTATCTGGGTTTTGAATCAGGATAATGCTGGCCTTATAAATTGAACTTGGGAGTCTTCCCTCATCTTAAATTTTTGGGAATAGTTTGAGAATGAGTGATAATTTTTCTTTGAATGTTTAGTAAAATTTACCTGTGAAGCCATTTCATCCAGGACTTGTGTTTAATGGAAGTTTTCTGATTACTGCTTCTATTTCATTAGATGTAATTGATCTGTTCAGATTTTCTGTTTCTTCTTGATTCAGTTTTGGAAGATTGTGTATTTCTAGAATTTTATTCATTGCTTCCAGATTACCCAATTTTTTGGCATACTGTTGTTCATAATATTTTCTTATACTCCATTGTATTTCAGTGGTGTCAACTGTTACTTCTCTTTCTTTTCTGATTTCATTTATTTGAGTCCCCTTTCTCATTTTCTTGATCACCCTGGTTAAAGGTTTATCAGTCTTGTTTATCTTTCCAAAGAATAAGCACTTTGTTTTTTTGATTTTTTTATATTGAGTTTTTAGAGTATTTATTTCCACTCTGACTTTATTATTTCCTTTTTCTGCACACTTTGTAGTTTGTTCTCTTTTTAGTTCTTTTAAGGGTAAAGTTAGATTGATTATTTGAGATTTTTCTTATTTCTTGAGGTAGACCAATAATGCTTTGAATTTTCCTCTTAAGACTGCTTTTTCTGTGTCCCATAGTGATTTTGGGTTGTTGTGTTTTCATTTTTATTTGTCTCAAAGTATCTTTTTATTTCTATCTTGCTCTCATTATTACTTCATTTATTGTCTAGTAACATGTTATTCAGCCTTGATGATTTTGTGTGCTTTTCAGTATTTTCTCTTGATTGATTTTAAGTATCATACCATTGTATTTGGAGAAGATGATTGATATGATTTCAGTCTTCTTAAATTTATTGGGACTTGTTTTGTGGCCAAAGTGGTCCATGCGTACTGAAAATAAAAATCTACGTATTGCTGCTTCGGAATGAAATTCTCTAAAAATATCAATTAAAGCCATCTGGTTCAGTGTGGCAGTTTAGACTGCTGTTTTCTAGTTGATTTTTCTGTCTCTAAGCTCTACCCATTGATGTCAATGTGGTGTTAAAATCATCTACTGTGTCTGTATCACTGTCAATCTCTCACTTTATGTCCATCAAGATCTTCTTTACACCCTGGCTGCTGTGGCTCAGTGGATTGAATGTCGGCCTGCAAACCAAGTGTTGCTGGTTCGATTCCCAGTCAGGGCACATGACTAGGTTTCACGTCGGGTCCCCAGTTGGGGGCACGAGTGAGAGGCAATCACACAGTAATGTTTCTTTCCCTCTCTTTCTCCTTTCCCCAATCTCTAAAAACAAACAAACAAATTAGTTAATTAATTTTTTTTTAAAAAGAGGACAGAGCTCTGTTTCTCTTCTTCATGCAATAAAAAAAAAAAAAAGATCTGCTTTACATACTGTATTTAAGTGCTTCTATATTGGGTGCATAGATGTTGTTGAATTGATCCCTTTACCATTATGTAGTGTGTCTTTTTTTCCCCCTGGCTGGTTTGGCTCAGTGGATTGAGCGTCAGCCTGCGAGCTAAGTGTCGCTGGTTTGATCTTCCAGTCAGGGCACACCAGAGAAGGAAAACTCTGACTCCAAAAAACCTCCGCTGCCTTGCGGCATACCTCTTCAGGGGAAAGGCTAAGGAGAAGGGAAACTCTGACTCCAAACCTCCGCTGCCTTGCGGCATACCTCCTCAGGGGAAAGGCTAAGGGAGTAAACCCCAACAGAAAATCCGGAGCCGGAGTCCCTAAGGCGGTTTGACGTTGTAGTCAACACCGGCAACTCCTGCGGCACACCTGAAGCCAAGCTGTATTGACTCTGTCTTTCCCCTTGGATCCTTCAGCTGCGAAGAGGGGGGGGGGGTCTGCTGCATGGGCAACAGCAGACCCTCCATATCACCCTGCCCAGGCTTTGTAGCTTCACTGGAGAGGACACTCCAGCGTCATCGCAAGATGTCGACTCAACACGGGAGGAGACAGTTACTGGTTATAAGCTCATCCGATTGGCGAAGGAAACGAGCGCCAGGGGTCTCCTCTGACGGTGGGAGAGGTCATCGCACCTCACTGGACAGCTACCGCCCGCCTCAAGCTGGGCAGCCCCCAGCCAATTAGGTGCCGTCTCGCCATGGCTCGCCTGCCCCACTGGGTGCGTGGGGATCAGAGAGGCGTCTCTTGAAAAGTGGGCCACAAAACACTCGCACCAGGCAATTCCAAGCAAACAACAAGAAAGAAGCCTCCAGCTCTTCGCCTCGCTAGCTGGAACATCAGGACCATGTGTCCCGGACTTACTGCAGACCTTCCGTGGATCAATGGTGCCAGGAAAACCGCCGTCATCGACAGGGAACTGGCACGACTAAACATCGACATTGCGGCTCTACAGGAGACCCGGTTGGCCGACAACGGAACTATCAGAGAAACCAACTACACCTTCTACTGGCAAGGGAAGTCTCCGGACCAACCAAGACAGCACGGTGTTGGGTTCGCTGTGAAGAACACGCTTGTTAACTCCATAGAGCCACCCACAGGAGGCACAGAGAGATTACTTACCCTCCGATTGTCAACAACTTTCGGCCCAGTCAGCATTCTTAGCGCGTATGCCCCAACCCTCTGCGCCACCACTGAAGAGAAAGAACAGTTCTACCATGCACTGGATGAAGCGTTATCCAAGATCCCCAGAAGTAATGCTCTTTATCTCCTTGGAGACTTCAACGCAAAAGTAGGAGCCGACCACATGGCCTGGCCCACCTGCCTCGGAAACTTTGGGAGAGGAAAGATCAATGAGAATGGTCAGCGACTGCTTGAGCTTTTGTGTCACCATGGCCTGTGCGTGACAAACACATTCTTCAAGTGCAAAGAGATCCACCAGGTGTCATGGAGGCACCCCCGCTCCCGCCACTGGCACCAGCTTGACCTCGTCATCACCAGAAGAACGGATATTGGCAGCACCCTCCTCACCCGCAGCTACCACAGTGCAGACTGCGACACAGACCATGCCCTCGCGGTAAGCAAGGTGCGCATAATGCCGAAGAGGTTGCACCACTCCAAGATGAAGGGTCGCCCATGTATCAACACCAGTTGTGCCAGCAACCCAGTTAAGACCCAGCAATTCATCAACAGGATGGAAGATGCACTCGGCGAGGGAATGGCGGCAGATGACATTATCGAATCCAATTGGCCACGTCTCCGCGACGCCATATACAACTCCGCCATTATTGCTTACGGGAAGAAAGAGCGGAAGAACGCTGACTGGTACGAGGCTCACTGGGAAGAAATGGAACCCGTGATCGAGGCTAAGAGGAAGGCCCTACTGGCTTACAAGGCCACGCCCACTCCCAGTACACTTCAAGCTCTACGGGCTGCCAGGAACAAAGTCCAGAAGACCGCCCGCCACTGTGCCAACACCTATTGGCTAAACCTGTGCAGAAGCATCCAGGAAGCCGCCGATATAGGCAACGCACGAGGAATGTATGAGGGTATCAAGAAGGCAACAGGCCCAATCCCCTCCAAGATCATCCCCCTTAAGTCCAAGACAGGTGAGGTCATCACTGACCAGGAACAGCAAATGCGGCGGTGGACCGAGCACTACCTCGAGCTGTACGCAACGAGGAACACCGTAACAGACACTGCTCTTAACGCCATCCCAGACCTACCAGTCATGGAGGAGCTAGACACCCCACCTACTGCGGCAGAGCTCGGCAAAGCCATCGACCGCCTCGCTTGCGGGAAAGCACCAGGAAGCGACGGAATCCCTCCAGAAATCCTAAAGAGCGGGAAACCAGTCCTGCTACAGCCGCTCCACCATCTACTCTGTCTCTGCTGGAAGGAGGGTTACATCCCCCAGGATATGAGAGACGCCAACATTATCACCATGTACAAGAACAAAGGAGACTGCAGCGACTGCAACAACTACCGGGGCATCTCTCTCCTCAGCGTCGTCGGCAAAGTATTCGCCCGGGTCGCTCTTGCCCGCCTGCAGACCCTTGCTTCCCGCGTCTACCCAGAGTCCCAGTGTGGCTTCAGAGCTGGCCGATCAACAGTGGACATGATCTTCTCCCTACGCCAGCTGCAGGAGAAGTGTCACGAGCAGCATAAACCACTCTACCTCGCCTTTATCGACCTCACGAAGGCGTTTGATCTGGTCAGTCGAAGCGGACTTTTCAGCTTGCTACGGAAGATTGGCTGTCCACCACATCTGCTTGCTGTGGTCATGTCCTTTCACAACAACATGCACAGCACAGTGTCCTACAACGGCGCAACCTCTGAGGCCTTCCCAGTCAGCAGCGGAGTAAAGCAGGGCTGCGTCCTTGCACCTACGCTGTTCGGAATCTTCTTCTCCATGCTCCTCCAATACGCCTTTAAGGACTGCAGCGAGGGTGTCTTCATTCACACCAGATCCGATGGCAAGCTCTACAACCTGGCCCATCTACGAGCCAAGACCAAAGTCAAAGAGGTGCTCATCCGCGAGATGCTCTTCGCCGACGACGCAGCCTTGACATCACACTCCGAAGAGGGACTCCAGCAGCTAGTCACTTGCCTTTCCCACGCATGCAAGGAGTTCGAACTAGCCATCAGCCTGACGAAGACGAACGTTATGGCTCAAGGCACGGGGACTCCCCCATGCATCACCATCGACGGATACACCCTGGAGGTTGTCAACGACTTCACTTACCTCGGGTCCACCATCTCGAGCTCTCTGTCAGTTGACTTGGAGGTCAACCGGAGAATCGCTAGGGCAGCCACAGTTATGGCCAAACTGAACCGGCGAGTGTGGAACAAATCCAGCCTCACTGAGAAAACCAGACTGCGCATCTACCAAGCCTGCGTACTCAGCACTCTCCTCTATGGCAGCGAGACGTGGACCACCTACGCAAGGCACGAAAGGAAACTCAACAGCTTCCACATGAGGTGCCTGCGATGCGTCCTGCATGTCGCCTGGCAGGATAAGGTCCCCAACACCGAGGTGCTGAAGCGAGCCAACATGAGCAGTTTGCATGCAGTTCTTAGCGAGAGACGCCTCAGGTGGCTCGGCCATGTCAAAAGAATGGGTGCAGGCCGTATTCCCAAAGATCTCCTCTACGGCGAGCTAGCAGAAGGCCAGAGGATGACAGGGCGCCCAAAACTGCGGTTCAAAGACATCTGCAAAAAGGACATGACACAATGCTCCATCAAGCTCAACACTTGGGAAGTTCAAGCAGACGACCGCCTAGCCTGGAGGCTCGCGGTCAGGCAAGGTACGTCACGTGCAGAGGCTGCGCGCAATGAGGAGGCGGTCCAGAAAAGATTGAGGCGGAAGCAGCGTCAACAGCAGCAACAACAGCCATCTGCCTTCACTTGTAACAAGTGCGGCAGGGATTGTCACTCCCGAGTCGGACTGCACAGCCATTCTCGGCGGTGCAGACAGACTCTCAAGAAGCTACGCCATCGTCTCTCGAGACGGACGGCTGCCGATGATGATGATGACGATGAGTGTGTCTTTTTGTCTCTTAGTAAACCTTAGTTTTAAACCTGTATTGCTTCCTCAGCATTTATTTCATTTCCATTTGTGTAACACATCTTTTTCCAACCTTTTATTCTCAGTCTCTGTGTCTTTTGCTCTGAGGTGGGTCTCTTGTAAACAGCTTATATATGGGTCTTGTTTTCTTATTCATTCAACTATCCTAAGTCTTTTGTTTGAGGCAATAAACCCATTTATATTTAAAGTGATTATTGATAAGTTCATATATATTTTCATTTTATTCTCTATAACTATGTTCCTTCTTTTTTTTTTCTTTCTTCTAAAAGAAGTCCTTTTAACATTTCTTGTAATACTGCTTTGGTGGTGACAAACTCCTTGGATATCTCTTAATTTTTCCTTCAATTTTAAGTAATAGCTTTGGTGGGTAGAGTAGTCTTGGTTATAAGCCTTTAGTTTTCATCGCTTTGAATATTTTGTGCCACTCCATTCTGACCTGAAATGTGCCTGTTAAGAAATCAGCTGACAGTCTTACAGGAACTCTGTTGTGAGAAACTAATGGCCTTTCTCTTGATGCTTTTAAGATTCTCTTTTTTTTTTTAACCTTTTCCATTTTAATTATGATGTGTCTAAGTGTGGATCTTTGGGGTTCAACTTGTTAAGCACTCTCTGTGCTTGTGGGACTTGTGTGTTTTTTTCATTCACCAAGTTAGGAAAGTTTTTCATTAATATTTTTTTCACTGATTTTTTTATTTCTTGCTCACTCTTTTTTACGCCTGTTATACCTATAATATAGATGTTGTGCTTGATGTCATCCTCGACATCCCTTAAATTATCCTCATTTAAAAATTATTGTTCTCTTGCTGCTCTGATTGTTTTCTGATGCCTTGTTATGGTGGAGGTGCCACACACACCCTAGGCTCAGTTGGAAGTTGCTCTGTCCAGCAGAGGCTTCATGACCATGGTGGAATAAACTTTTACCCAAGACACTTTGTTATGTCTGGGGGAAGGAAGGTGACTGCCTCTCTAGTGGAGACCAGCAGCCAAACCTTCATCCCTCCTGTCTTTTATTGAGGAGAATACATATGAGATATACAAGGTTAAAATTCATAAATCGTCTATTGTATTCAGGCATTTGACAGTAACAGATAACATACACTATTTTGGGAGTCACACTGACTGATTAGAGCCAAGGTCTATAAAACATTCAGACCAGGTGCAGGGTTCCATATACTCCCTGCTAAAGATAGCTTACACTACATTACTGATAAGGAAAGCAGAACAAGTTTTAAAGCACAATGAGCTTAATAAGCACTCTTTGATCTAATTCCCATGGCAACCCTCTGAGTGGTTGACAGTTAATTTCTGCTTGCAGCCTTATGTTGAGACTTAGAGACAAGCACGGCCAGGACGCTGGTGGCTTGTCATGCTCAGGCCGGGTCTACGATTCCCTAAACCACGAGGAGCAGTTGCCCATACCCTGTCTTTCAAAGCATTCATTTGATCCTCAGCTTCATATACCCTGTTCTTGATTACTTCTAGTATATATTTCATTTTAGATATTATATTCTTCATTTCTGACTGATTCTTTTTTATGATCTCTGTGTGCTTTTTTATATTTACTATCTCTTTCAAGTTCTCACTGAATCCATCCATTTTTCTCCTAAGTTTGTAAATCATCCTTTTTACCATTTTTTGAACTTTGTATCTGGTAAGTTGCTTTCCCCCATTTTACTTAGTTCTTTTTCTGAGGCCCTTTTGTTCTTTCAGTAGGGAAATATATCTTTTTCTCACCATTTTGGATGTTTCTGTGTATTGTGTAGATCTGCTACGTCTCCCAGTCTGGTATGGTGCTCTTATGAGTAGGTGTCTTATGGGGCTCAGTGGCCCAGTCTCCCTGATCACCTGAGCTAAGTGCTCTAGGAACATCCTCTACACATGTTACATGATCCTTTCTGTTGTTGTTGAGTTTTGATTGCTGTAGGTCTGTCTGTGGCTGGGGTTGACCCTCAAACTGGCTGAGTATGAGGATTGTCCCTGACCACTGTGTACAAGCTACTGAGCAAAGATTGATGCCAGAGTTTGCCTCAGCATTGTCTTGTGCTTGCTGAGACTTTTTTTCTAATGTGCCTGTCACGGGTTGAACTAATTATAGTGCTCTGATATGGTCTGAAGCACACCACTGGCTGTGTTTGGACCCTCTTAGAAGATACTCCAGTACAGGTCAATGTCAGGAGCTGCCTCTGACTGGCCCTGAGGTACCTGTTTCAAGCAACAAAGTGATCCGCATTTTGTGGCTGCCTCTGCTGGGCCTGGTTGTTTATTAGAGGGGCCAATGGTGTACCAGTGCTAACTTCCACCAGCACCAAGCCCAGGGGCAGGCCAAGAGAAGGCCCAAGGCACTCTGAGATCTACCCCTACTAGTTGAATGCCTGTTAGGCTAAGCTACTGAAAAATCCTCTAGTGGTATGCAAGTTGCGTGAGGTAGGTTCTCAGGGGTCACCATGTAGGGACAAGTGGTGTTCACAATATTGATACAGAGTCAAACTTGGAGCCAGTGCTGGGTCTGAAGACATTCAGAAAATTCTCAAGGTAACCAAAGCCAGCCACCACCAGCGGGGTCTTCTAGACATTTGTGGTGGAATGGGGTCTCAGGGAGTCATCAAGGTCAGGCCAGCAAAGTTCATCAGGCCAAAAAAGACCAAGATTTGGTCACATGAAGGTAAAGGCTCTGCTTTGGAACAATGAAGTTGATGAGGTGTGAGAGGAAAAAGTGTCCTAATCCTAGAACCACACAACTTAGCCGCTCCCCATTCCAGTCTTCGACACCCCTTGAGTTTACCTGGACCTACTCAAGAGCCCTCCAAGTAAGTCTGCACCATGGGCTCAGGCTGGCCAAAGACAACTAATCATTTTGTGAAGTGCCAGCTCAGCAGGACCACAGATCATTAAGAGGGTGGGGTTAGTGGATCTCCTGTGGGGGGCTGGCTTTTGTCAGGTACTTGGGGTTCAGTGAGTGAGTGGCTTTTGTCCCAAAGCTACGCAACTCAGTCTCTCCCCTGTCAGTTTCTGAGTCCACCCGTAATTTCTCAAGAGCCCTCCAAGAATGTCTGTAGCACAAGTCCAGGTAGGCTGCAGCCAGCTGACCTCACAGAGCCTGAGCTCAGCAAGGTGGAGCCACCAAAAGTCAGGAAGGTGGGGCTAGTGCACTCCCCCAGGCTGACACCCTATCATGAGAGTGTTCCACCCAGAAAAGATCATGTCTGTGGTTAGTGTGGGAAAAAGGCTCAGTGCAGGGACAATGGTGGCTTCCCTCTAGCCCTTTACCTAAGGCCACACAACTGAATCTCTCCCTGTTTGACTCCAGTTCACTCAGAGCCACCCTCTTTCTGTGGAGTCTGGAATGAATGGCCATAAACAAGATTTGGTGCCCTGGCTCTTGAAGAGGGTGCCTGGGTTTCTAGAAGGCTCCTGTCTGTACGTAGCAGACTAAATCCTTGCTGATTTTTACAGCCAGATGACATTTGTGCTGCTCTCCCCAGCTCTAGTGCTCCCAACTAGAGTGCTCAGTGTGGGGCTGAGATCCCTCACTCCTCTGAGGAGGGGGAGCCTTGCAGCTGAGATATACATCTGGATTCTCAACCAAGGCACATGGGAGCAAGGCCAGCCCTTTTCTCATCTCCACCCTTCCTATCAGTCTCGATGTGGCTTCTTCTATAAATCCTTGCTTATATTCTGTTTAGATAGTCTTCAAGTGGTTATTCAAGTTTATTGTTCTATAACTTCATTGTAATTTTGTTTTGGTCAAGGGAGGGGGTGAGTGAAATGTCCACCTACCCCACTGCCATTTGGATCCACCTTAAAAACTATTTTTAAGCTGATCCCTACATCCTTGCATACAGAGTGTGGTTCTCAAAGCAGCATCAACAGTATCCTCCTGGAGGCTGTTAAAATGCAAACTCTTGGTATACTAAATTGACACCTGCACTTTAAGAAGCTCCCCAGAGATTTTTGAATCTATTAAAGTGCTAGATAGTAAGTCCCATCAGGATAGGGGCCTGTTTAAGTAATCTTTTACTCCTTGTTTTCTCTAACTGCTCCACATAATTGACCGGGAAAGTCTGTTGTTTCTAGCTTCTACACATAGCCCAAATCTGACCACCTCTTGCTGGTCAACTACTATCAACTACTGTGAAACACCATCACCTCCCACTGATTACTATGAAGGACTGTCACTGTGCTGCCTGCTTCCCCCCTCACCATGTATGGCAGCCAGAATAATCTCTTTAAAACATAACTGGTATCATGTAACTCTGCTCAAACCCTTTAGAATGTCTTCTTTTCCCTCTGAATAAAGGCTAAAGTTATAAAAAGTTTTTATGCCCTTATATGATCTATCCTCCTATAGTATTGACTTTCCAAACTAAACCCTTACTACTCTCCCTCTACTCTCATTTTTCTAGTTCCCTGGCCTTGACTGTTTCCTGAAACACCAGTACATTCCTGCCTGATGACCTCCTTGGCCCCACTTCAGTCCACATATGTTCAGCAAATTCCTTAGCCATTTAAGTTTGCTCACAAGTTATTTAATCAAGGAGACCTAGGTTGACTGCTCTTCTTTAAAATGCTAGTACTTTGGAAATGAATAAATTAAACATGATTTTCTAATCTTAATTTCACTGTAATATTTTGTTGCTTTTGAGTACCTCTTATAATGTCCTCTCTTGGTCTGTCTGATGGACTAAGGACCTTAAGGTACAGTTAAACTGTCCTAGGCAATAAAGGATTGTTATGGCCTAATGAGCAGCTTATCAGAACTCAGATGATGAAAACTCTACCCTGTTGATCTTTCTCCATTTCCCTCTTTCCTCTGTCTTGGTTTACTCTTCAAGCAGATGTCTCTCCTATATTTGGAAAGTGACCATACAAAGTCAAAAACTTATACTCTCCCAGAGGTAAGTCTAGCAGAAAAAGACTCTGCCCTTTTTTTTACCTTTCATAGCAAATATCTCTGGGTCAAGGGCAGACCTCAGAACCAGTTACATGACCTGTGAAATGGACCACATGCACTGAACTCCTTTAGTGTTCTCTCCTCTTTCTATTCCAACAGTTTCATTCTCATCATATGCTGATGCTTGTTTGACACTCCTTTTCCTCCATGGATTCTCAGTTACATCTTCATGTCATCTAATGGCACAGTTTAACAGCAATGTTTTTTATTGATCAAACCTCTTCCCTCAACTCTTTATCTATCTGAGGAGTTGAATGTCCCTTCAATCATTCATCCAGCACAGTTTATAAAGCATCTGCTCAGTGTCAGCCACTGTTGTAGGCTCTATGGATACAGCAATGAGTCTGAGTGATTTCATTTAACATAGTGGGCCTCAGCCTAGCCCTTCATATTCAGTCGTGTACACATGGGTGTCAGTTAATTATGTAAACAGAAGCCTAATATCAGGGCATAGATAGATGCTGGATCAAAGGTGTGTAAGCTGGCATTGTGTTAGTTGCCAAAGCATATTGTATCCCTGCTTCCTATGCTTTGGAGCCCCAACACTAGCACAGTTTTTATGTTCAACATGACTTCTACAGTTAGGCTCAGCTCAAAGTAGGTCCCAAATTCTAGACTGTGAACAGACTGTATCAGAATGACTTGAGGAAGGATGTGAAAAGGATGAATCCTGAGCTCTTCTGGAGACATTCTACGACAGTATATCTGGGTGGAGCCCAAGAATTCATTGTGTGAAAGCTTCCCAAGTGACTTGATGGAAAATATTAAATTATTGATGAATTTTACAATGATATTCACTACTAACATGTTGGAGGAAGAGTGACTTAGTGTCTAATATATAAACATGTAAGTTATTAATATAGATGACTGGCTTTTGGTTTAGGAATTGACTTTAAATAACCCAATGAGACAAAACTAAATTTTCTGTGCTCTGGACTGTGTACTGTATATAAAAGATTTCCATAATTTCTTTTAAGATTTGAGGAACTTTGCCCTCCTGTTTGTCTACTAGGCTAAATACAGCACTGAAAGCTGAAGAAAAACACACATACATATACACAGACAGGAAGGAGACATTCCTTAGTCCAGATTCATAGCATTGCAAAGTGTCTGAGCTGAAAGGATATTTAATCCAAAACAATCATTTCAGAGTTCAGAAACTGAAAAATAGAATGAACCACTGTGTTTCCACAGGCAGCTGGTGGGTGATTTGGAATTTATCCCATTGACATTTTTCTTGAAAACTTCCATTTATATAGATAAGATCATGTATAGGAGACCATTCTATGTGGTTTCGAGAATTGTAGCCCAAGCCACGAGCCAGGCTCCTGAGAGCCTTGTAAGACTTGACTGGAACACTGGGACGACCAGAGGTAGGCATGACTCGAAGGTCACTCAGAACATTCCCATGGGAAATGGATTTAAAGAATGCATATTATGCTTTGAAGCTTTCTCTGTTTTTCTTATCTTTTAGTTAACTTTAAACAATGTGTAGCAAAAATGTATGAGGCCTTGCCCCTGGTGTCCGTATGAAGTCAGGATGTTTAACAGACCCTGACTCAGAATGGTCACTGTGTTTCTTACATTGTTATCTGTAATCAGTAGTTGTCAACTGTAACCCAAACGTCTGAAGCTAGTTGATGATTTATGAATCCTGACCTTGTAGCTCCTGAATACCCTCCTCAATAAAAGGGACTAAGAGGGTACATTCGGTGTTCTTCTCTGCTAGAGAGATTTGCCACCTCTCCTGCTCCCAGAAAAAAGACAGTGTCTGGGTAGTTTTGTTCCGTCTCATTTGCGATCCTGAAACCTCTGCTGGCCAGGGAGTTTCCACCAAGCCAGGGCGTTGGGGACAGACTGCCTCAATCAGGCAATAGCCCATTAACTACAATCCTAAATATGAGCTTGCACTGTATTTAATGACATGTGTGTGGTAGAAAGTTTGTACAAGGTAATAGTTGGATCTCAAGAGTTGTATCATCATTAACCATCCAGACACATTTGACACCGTGTCTGTGATCCGAGAATAGGAGAGGGGAAGACATTAAAATTTTGCCTCAGATGGCAGCATATATAACATAGGAATAATAACTTCAAACATGACCTGTCTGGGATTTTGTCATTGTTGTTCTGTCACAGTAGGAGTCATCCTGCCTTCATCTTCAAATTCACAGTGACTCATCCTGCATTGGGGTTGTAGTAGCTATTCAATGTCTACCCAAATTGACTGTGTCTGCTCTGTCTGTGAGACTCAGTGTACACTCCCTTCCTTCCTCCTGGGCAACCGTTGAGACCAGTGAGAAATCAGAGGAAGTCACATAGAGATGAGAAGTTAGTTGGGCCAGGTATCCAAGTCAGGACTGTGCCCACCAGAAAGTGGGCTAGAGTATGATAAAAGTAGACCATTTGCATGGAAGAATTTGGAAAATATTGTAAGGTCAAAAACATAAACTGGAAGACTTAAGACATTACTTCTTTATTTTTTTAAGTATATTTTATTGATTATGTTATTACAGTAGTCCCAATTATTTTTTTGCTCCCCTCTGCCCAGTACCCCCCTTCCCTCCAGCAATCCCACCCTACTTAGTTCATGTCCGTGGGTCATGCATATACGTTCTTAGGCTTCACCCTTTCCCATATTATTCTTAATTTCCCCCTGTCTATTTTGTACCAACCAATTATGCTTCTTAATCCCTGCACCATTTCCCCATTCTTCCCCCTTCCCTCTCCCAGCCGATAACCCTCCAAATTATCCACATACCTATGATTCTATTCCTATTCTGTTTGCTTAGTTGGATTTTGTTTTTAGTTCTTAGATTCAGTTGTTGATAGTTGTGAGTTTGTTGTCATTTTAATGTTCATAATTTTGACCTTATTCTTAAGTAAGTCTCTTTTACATTTCATATAATAATAGCTTGGTGATGATGAACTCCTTTAGCTTTACCTTGTCTGGGAAGCACTTTATCTGCCCTTCCATTCTCAATGATAGCTTTGCTGGATAGAGTAATCTTAGTTGTAAGTCCTTGCTTTTTATCACCTTGAATACTTCTTGCCAGCCCCTTCTGGCCTGCAGACTTTCTTTTGAGAAATCAACTAGTAGTATTACAGGCACCCTTTTGTAGGTAACTCTCTACTTTTCACTTGCTGCTTTTAAGATTCTCTCTGGATCTTGAAACTTTGGCATTTTAATGATTATGTGTCTTGTTGTGGTTCTTTTGGGTCTAGCTTGTTTGGGACTCTCTGTGCTTCTTGGACTTGTATGTCTATTTCCTTCACCAAATTTGGGGAGATTTCCTTTATTATTTTTTCACATAAGCTTTCAATTTCTTGCTCTTCCTCTTCTCCTTCTGGCACCCCTATGGTTTGGATGTTGGCATGTTTAAAGTTGTCCCAGAGGTTCCTAAGCCTCTCCTCATTTTTTCCAATTTTTGTTTCCTCATTCTATACTGGTTGACTGTTCATTTCTTCCTTGTGTTCCAAGTCATTGATTTGAACCCCGGTGTCCTTCCCTTCACCATTGGTTTTGTGTGAATTTTCCTTCGTTTCCTTTAGCATTACCTTCACTTCTTCCCTTATGCATCTGCCATACTTAAGTATATCTGCCAAGCCTGTGAACATCTTTGTCACCAGTGTTTTGAACTCTATGTCTGTTAGGTTGGCTGTCTCCTCATCGCTTAGTTCTCCCACTGGAACCTTGATCTATTCCCCCTTTTGGGCCATACTTCTCTGTCTCCTCATTTTCACAAGCTCCTGTGTTTGTTTGCCTCTGTGTCTTAGGTAGAGCTGTTGCTCCTCCTACATTGTAAGGGGGTGGAGTCTTAGGTATTCATCAGTACAGGGTGACTTGTTTCACCACGTTGTGGTGCTGTATGTGGGGGAGGGGTCGGAGAGGGCACAGTGCCACTTGCTCAACACTTGCCTCTTTTCCATGCACTTCTCCTACTTCTGTATGGGACTGGCAGCTCTCTAGCTGCTGCCCTGGCTGTCATTCCCAGCATGGGTGTGTCTGCAGACATTCTAGGACTGTGGGGGCCCCTTAAACAAGTGGACTCTGCTGAGACACTGGCAGTTTCATTCTGTGCCCCAGCCCCCTATGGTTTACACATTCAGAAGCAATGAGCCTTTATTTTCCCAGGTGCTGGGACCATGAGCTGCTGCGAGCAGCTCACCAGGTGTCCCTCCCAACTTTTTTTAATGGGTGTCTGCGCTTTCCACTGGCCTGCTGCTGCCACCACAGCTGCTGCCACCACACCGTGTCCTCTCAGCCCTGGCTCCGCCCCTTCTACCTGTCTGGATGAATATTTCTTCTTTATATCTTTGTTTGTTGGACTTCCATGCAACTCGATTTTCTGGAACTTCTGGTTGTCTCTAGTTTTGAGGTAGTTGTATTCCTTTTTAGTTGTGGAGGGAGACACAGTGTGTCTCTCTAGGCCTCCATCTTGGCCAGAAGTCTAAGACATTACTTCTTTAAATTCTTTATGCTCACATGCAGAAAAATAATGAAATCTCAGTGTTCCCACATTCAATGGTAGTGCTTTAAGTTGGGACATAAATATTTGATTAAAAGTGCAATTGCACAAAAATGAATCATGTGTTTTAGTCAAGCCAAGTCCTCTGACAAAGAGGGAAATAAAGAGAACTTTAGGTCAAGGAATCCTGATAGCCTGCATGCATAATTAAGGCTGCCTCAAGCAATAAGTGATGATTATGGCTTTATGAGAAACTTACCAAATCTCAGATGATGAAAACAAACTTGGGTTCTCTGTATTTTTCACCCCTTGCCTCCATTTTGACTCCATTTCATGCAGACTATTTGTAAGATGGCTGCAGTAACTCCAGACCTTCTGCTGTCTTTTGATGAAATGTAGCAATATCTTGCACTTGCTCCATGCCTCTACATTCCTGCCACCTGTAGTGGAAGAACATTCTATTTTTTCTTATATGATGACAATCTGCTAACATTGCTCTGCATAGATGTCAGCAATATTGAATCCGTTCCAATTTTTTATAAAAAAGGTAAACATAACACCTGTTTTTATATGTGGACACTGGTAGGGACAAGGATCTGTGTTCTTCACTCTGTCACTGTTGTAGAGGGTGTGGAAACCTGCAGCAACTTCTAAGCAACCTCAAAGAGGAAATCACTTTATTTAAATGACTTTCTGTGGCCCATACAATAGTCTGTAAGGCAGGCATTATTAACCCCATTTCAGACATGAGGATACTGTGTGTTGCGCCTCATTTTGGGATGTATCATAGAGGGCAGCAGGATGCATTGTAGGTTGAAGGTAAGTCCTAATCATTCCAGTTGTCTGTGATTTCTCATCTCTAAGATGGAGGCTATCATTCAGGTTCACCTACCTGCATTATCATGATTACAGCTGTTAATGTATAACACTCTTTTATTTTCCATTTTTATCTTCACCTGAGGACATTTTTTTTTCATTACTTTTAGAGAGAGAGGAAGGGAGAGAGAAACATAGATTTAAGAGAGAAGCATCGATTGGTTGCCTCCCATGCACACCAGAACCTGGGTGGAACTTGCAACCTAGGTTTGTGCCCTGACCAAGAATCAAACCTACAATCTTTTGGTTATGCAACAACTCTCCAACCAACTGACCCACTCCAGCCAGGGCATAATATTCTCTTCTTAATAAAATATATTCATAAAATATGTGAGATGCAAGGGGTCTTCATTCTGTTACTGGACAGGCACAAGCATAGGTAAACACAGCTCACCCCTTCACACAATGACACCAAAATCACAACTAAATTATAGAACAACCATCACTCAGAACCATCAGAAATCTTGTTGAATGAAAGTCTTACAACTATGGAATTGAAGAAACCACATCCATCCTGACTGGTAGGAGGGGTGGAGGCATGGAACAGGTTGGTCGCACATCCACACGTCGTGGATAAAAATTCAGGAGAGCCATCTCTGGAGCAAGGAGTCCCAGCTCCACACCAGAACCGCCTATCTCAGGGTTCCAGTGGCAAGATAATAAGTTCCCATAGCTTCTGGCTGCAAAAACCTGAGGAGATTCAGTCAGCAAAAGAAAATTCTGGAGTCCCAAACAGTTTCTCTTAAAGAACCACAAAGGGACTGACTTATTCAGAGTCACTCCCTCTGAGCCCTGCAGTGGGGTAGCAGCTTGAAAGGCACCAGTGGCATACAGGGAGGAACAGAAGGGTCTGACATGAAAGTGAGAGCTGGGGGACAGCTTTCTCCTGAACAGAAAGGTCATTTTCCCTCTTCTGAGCCCTCCCCCAACAGAGCCACAGAGCTGTCAAGCAGGTGCCATATCAGAGACTCCATCAACCTGGCTAACACTGCTTGCCATGCTTTTAAAATTAACTTAAAGAAATATGTTGCAATTTTAGTTGGTTTGACCACATACAACATTTCTTTTCAAGATTCCTTTTCCATGAACCTTCTGCAACATACACAAACTTCTTCCAATTTTTATAGACGTTTTGTATTCTATAAAAATAATCTACTTTAGGACGAAATTTCTTTCTTTTTGTTCAATAGAAAGGTATTTTCATTCCTCATACTTTCTTTTACCAAATACATATCTTATTCTCTATAAACAGTTGTTTCCAGCCACTATAACATCCAAATCAGGATTTGTCACAAGTGCTTGGGTCTCAATCAGAGGACTTTGTTGTGCCCTATAGACTTGGAAACTGACACACTAAAGTCTCCAAACTATTTACCTGGGTTTCTCACCTGTTGTACTAGTTAGAGAGAAGTGGACAAAAACATGTGCCAAATAGAACCAACATCCTTAGGCTAGTTTTTACTTTCAAAAGATGAATTTAAAACAACTGCATTAGTTTCTGTTATGTCTCCAATTTATATAAGTGCTCATTTGTTTTAAGTTAATTGAATACAGCACTTTTAAAATCTAAATTATTATTTACAAATCAATTCGGGTAATACTATTCAGCAATAGAAATATACTATATCTATAACAATCATATAAAGACACACACAAACACTCAGAGAGCACAATTATACAAAAGTCAAAAGAGAAATTATGGATCCAAATATGCTCCCTAACAAATCAAAGAATACATTCTATTGTCTCTGATAGGTTTGAGAGTCTCTCTCTTTTTAGTTTTTCCTTAACATGGGCTTGTCAACAACCACAAACATCAAGTAGAAAGCATGTGTGCACAATAAAGTTGGAAAGCTCAGAAAGTAGAAGAAAGTGGCCCAAAGGCCTCAGTATCAAAAGAGGCAGATTTTCCTAGGAGATTGGGGTGAAAATAACTTCAAATGTGAAGTCAGAGCATCAAATGGCTGCTGGCCATCTGGAGACAAAAAAATGATATAAGGAAGTGTAGAGGGTAGGGAGTTGTGATGCATAAGAGGGTACTGGTAAGTGAGGGATCTTTGGGGTTGTTTTAGTAACCAAGAGCAAGGGTCAGGATTTCCAGTCATGATGGAGGCATAGGTAAACAGGGCTTGCCTCCCTGCACAACCACATCAAAATTACAATGATACTATAGAACAACCATCACTCAAAAGGAAAAGAAATTGAGTGGAATGGATGTCTGACTACTACAGATTTAAAGAAATTTCATCCATCCAGACTGTAGGAAGAACAAATACACAGAGATGTGAAACAGGCTGGTCCCACACCTACATGTGGTGGATAAAAATACGGGAGGGATATCTAGGGAGTGAGGGGTCCCAGCCCCACACCAGGCCTCCCAGACCAGGGTCCCAGTGCCAAGAAGATTAGTCCCCATAACTTAAGGCTGTAGAAATCAGCAGAGATTGAGTCAGCAGAAGAAATTTCTGGATTTCCAAGCAGTTCTTCCTAAAGGACCCACACACAGACTTACTCAGACCCACTCCCTCTGAGTTCCAGCACTGGGGCAGACACTTGAAAGGCACCAGTGGCATACAGAGGGAAACTGAACTGTCTGGCATCAGGGTGAAAGCTGGGGGACAGCTTTATCCCAAACAGTACAGTGAGCCATTGTTCCTTTTCTGAACCCTTCCTCCACAGAGCTACAGAGCCAGCAGGCAGGTTCCATATCAGAGGCTTCATCAACCTGGTTTACACTGTTTGCTCTGCCCTGGTGATTTCCTAAGGTTCCATCCCACCTAACTTACAGGCCCACCAAGCTGTAAACTGTGGCTCTTTCATATAAATGGCATGCCTTGGTTCATGCTTCACATCTTCCTAAATCTTCTCAAAAAAAACAAGAGCTGGCCTCAGTGAACCCCCAGCCCCCATACTTCTTGTTAAGTGGACCCAGGCCCAGCACTAGCAGCAGCCAGTCTAGGTTCACAGCTTGGCTTCACCTGGTAACCTCCAAACCCAGCATAAGTAGCAGCCACCTCAGATTGCTTTATAGTCTAGTCTGGGTGGCCCTGGGCACAGCGAAGGAAGTGTATGACCTTGATCTGCACCACTCAGAAAATCCCAGAGCCTGCGCTCTCAGGGAACAGCACAGACTCTGTCAGAGCACCACCATCCTGAGCCTGCACAGCTTATCCTCCACAAAGAACAAAGGTTGGTGGTCAGTGGTCACAGCCAGTCCTTATAGCTGACTGGCCTGAGTAAATCTCTCCCATTGATCTGCCAACAACAACCAAGGCTCAACTACAAGAGGAGAGTGTACTCAGCCCACATGGAGGGCACACCTCAAGTACCCAGCTTTGGTGGTAGGGGAGGCTGTGCCACTGGACTCTACAGGGCACCTACTACATTAGGCCACACTACCAAGACACAATGTCAAAGTAACTCTACCTAATACATAGAAACAAACACAAGGAGGCTGCCAAAATGAGGAGACAATGAAACATAGCCCAAATGAAAGAACAGATCTAAAATCCAGAAAAAAGAACCAAACGAAATGAAGATAAGCAATCTATCTATGCAGAGTTCAAAACACTAGTTATGAGAATGCTCAAGAAACGTATTGAGTACCCCAATAGCATAAAAAATATTCAATCAGAAAAAGGATACACTAATTGAAATGAAGAACAATTTGCAGGGATTCAACAGTAGAGTGGATGAAACTGAGAATCAAATGAATGATTTGGAACATAAGGAAGCAAAAAACAAACAATCAGAACAAGAAGAAGAAAAAGGAATCCAAAAAAGGAGGATAGTGTAAAGAGCTTTTGGGACAACTTCAAGAATTCCAACATTCACATCATAGGAGTGCTAGATGAAGAAGAAAAAGAGCAAGGAGTTGGAAAACTAATTGAAAAAATAATGAAGAAAACATTCTTAATTTGGTGAAGGAAATAGACACACAAGTCCAGGAAGCACAGAGAGTCCCAAACAAGATGGATCAAGGAGGTCCACACCAAGACAAATCATAATTAAAATGCCAAAGGTTAAAGAAAGAGAGAATCTTAAAAGCAGCAAGAGAAAAGCTGTTAGTTACCTACAGGGGAGTTCCCATAAGACTGTCATCTGATATCACAGAAGAAACTTTGCAGGAAGGAATTGACAAGAAATATTTAAAGTCTGGAAAAGTAGGGAAGTACAGCCACGATTGCTCTACCCAGCAAAGATATTATTTAGAATTGAAGGGCAGATAGCTTCCCAGACAAGAAAAATCTAAAGGATTTCATCGTCACAAAACCATTATTATATAAAATGTTAAAGAAACTTATTTAAGAAAAAGAAGAATATCAAAACGATGAAAAATAAAATGGCAATAAATACATATTTATCAACAACTGAGTCTAAAAAACAAACTAAGCAAAGAAGAAGAATAGAGACAGAATCGTAGGTATGGAGAGAGTTTTGATGGTTGTTGTATGGGAGAGGGCTTTGGGAGACTGGGTGAAGGGTTGAGGGGATTAAGAAGTACAGATTGGTAGTTACAGAGTAGCCATGGGGATGTAAGATACAGTATAGGAAATGGAGTAGCCAGAGAACTTATATACATGACCCATGGACAAGAACAAAGGTGTTGCGATTGCCTGAGGCAGGGAAGGTGCCCAAAGGAGAGGAGAAATGAAGAAAAAACATTGGGACAACTGTAATAGCATAATCAATAAAATAATATTTTGAACAAAGATAAAAGTCAGAGGAAAAGCTTTCCAATGATTCTACTTTTGTTCATTTTGCAGGTGCCGGTTATCTTCAATTCATCAAGGCATTTACCCAATTTTAATTATTTTTTCTAAGAGAGGCTATAGTGGTCTCTAGATTTTACTCAAAGTGTTCAAGGTATCAGTTTTTTTAAAAAGCTTCCCACTGTTTGGGGGAGGTACAATATTTTCTATGCTCTATTGAGGATGCAAATAAACAAGTTCTGACGTTTCAAATGAACCACATTTTGGCCAAAAAATCTTGAGACCACCTACTGTGAGTTTTTTACAGAGGCCTAGCCAATTGCAATTCTCTAGGCCATAATATTGGTATATGTAATCAATGAAAGTTACAGATGGTGGCTGATTAACATGTGAAAATTTTAGAGCATGGGTTATCCATTTTGCACTTATTTTTATGGAAGCTTCATTGTGAGTGCCTGTTAGTGTGTCTTCACAAACCTTTGGATAAGGCCTGGTTCCAGCCTGGATGACACTTCCTCTGAAACCAAACACAACTGGAGGATACCTTCTTGAGTTAAAAAAGTGATGGAGGAGAGCCCTCCCTTTCTGGTGACAAACACAACAGAATGATATCCCACCTACGCATCACCTCCAAATCATATGGAGGGGCCTTCCTGGTCCCTTACCTAAACTGAATAAAGTCTCTGAGATTTCAACTGCAATGCGGTATGTTGGTTCTGGGGAGACTTTCCCAAAACCCTCAAGAACCTCTAGGAAGACAACTGGAACACAAGGGGCTTGTGCAAGCACAAGATGTGTTGTGCTTCAGGCATCAGATCTTCACTTCAGAGCCCTACTAGGGGGCACCATGGACTATCAATTGATGGCCATTGGCACCAATTCAACACCAACAGAAATTCCCAGGTTGAAACACTGTGAAGAAGGAAACTCTTCAGTGCAAATAACTCAGCTGTGATAAAGCACAGCTTTAAGAACAGCACAGCTCAATAGCATTACAACTCAATTATGAAGTATCCCAGAATGGAGTGAGGGAGCCTGAGGCCAGGCTTCTCTTCAGCTACATGGCTCTGCTCTGCCCTGGACTGATCTGCTCTGGCCTGCTCTGGACTTGTCGGCTCTGCTCTGCTCTGTTCTGCGCTGGTCTGCTATGCTCTGTGCTGGTCTGCTCTGCTCCTGTGTTGGTCTGCTTTCCACCTGAGCTGGTATGGTCCTCTGGTCTCCAATGAGACATCTTTAGTGTTTCATTTTTAGTGTTTCAGCTGCATCTGGGGAAATGCAGTCTTTGATGTGAAGAGAAAGTGTGCTCTGTAAGCCAGAGGGAAGCTGACTTATAAAGACATGTTTCCACCCTTGAGAATTTGACAAAATATGGATTCCAAGTCTTACTTGTAACAAATAAACATTGCCCTTCCCAATAGACAAATAGGCTTTGGGGAAGAGTTGTGGAGGAGGTTGGGGTGTCATCTCCTCCATCTTGGCTTTCAGGGGACACCAGAAAAAACCTTCCAATGTTCTTCATCAAGAACAGAAGGAGCTGGCCCAGTGATCTTGAGTGTCCAGCTGTGTCCCCATTGGTGATGAAGAGATTGCACTGTCCACCTGGACAGTTACTCATGTCTGATGTTCTTGACCTTGAGTGATTTGCTGACCAACTAGGACTGAGGCTATAGTTGGCAGGACAGGATGTAACTACAGGTGTCCATCCTAGTGTCAGCTGCTTAACAAGTTGCTACATGAGGTCTTGGGCTCATCAGGGAGCCACGGATGAATTCAGGGTCTCTAGACTGGCCAGCAAGGAGATTCTAGCCCTGTACTCACCTAACTCCTGCCTAGCCTCATTTCTTGTTCCTGTAGAGCCATTCCATCGCCCAAAACTAGGTCCCAAATGCTCCTCAGGCTCTATTTAATAATTCTCAACAGACTCCTGCAGCAGCACTATCTTATTTATTACTTCGGGTTCCTGAGGTCACAGGAAAGGAGAAGATGCAGCCACAACATGGGTGTGGAGTGAGGAGTGAGGTAGGGGGCCAGTCCTACATGTTTGCATGGGTACTTTACTTGCCCTATTCCATCTAGGCCCTTCCTGATCTTTCAGATGGGCATTGATGGCCCCTCCTCCAGGAAGTTATCCTTGATTCCATCTTTCTACCCCTGGCCACCAGCTGGAGGGGTCTCTCATTTCTCTCTTATCAAACTCTTTCAATAAATGTAAGCTGTAGGCCATGTACTTCCCAGTAGCATCTCTGATTTCCACAACAATACCATTAAAAATACTACCATATAATATTATATTAAGAAATATAGACTGACTAGCCTTGAAGATGGTGGTGGAGTCGGTAGATCTTGAACACGCCTCCTCCTAGGACCAAATTGAAAATACAACTGAACTGGTGGACCATCACCCTAAAAAACTAACAATACACTAGCTGAAAGGGACTCTTAAACCAAGGAAGTGCAAAAGAAGCCATGTTGAGAGTGGTAGAGAGGGCAAAGATGCCCCACTCCCACAGGTGGTGGCTAAGGTGCAGAAGGAGTATCTCTGCTGCCTAAAAGCAGCGGGGCCTAAAATCCAGGCCAGACTCCCCAGCCCAGAGCACCAAAGCTGGGAAGAGGCATTCACAAAACAGCCAATTGTGAAAAGTGATGGGGTTTCTGTCCGCCAAAAAACAGGCAAAGTTTGCTGGAGACAAAAGCACCCTCTTAAAGGATCAATGCACAAAATTTGCAGCCTCTTACCCTGGGCTCCAGCAGGGGGAGTAGCCTGAGGAAAGTCTAGGGTTTGTGGCTCTGGGAAGAGATATGGGGGGACAGCCTAAAAAAGGCCAATGTGGAGTCATTCCTGGTTTCCACAGTAGCCATTTTACCTGGGGAGAGCAATCTTCTCCCAGCAACATCAGCCTGAAGGAAAGCTATTACCCGACCCTCTGAAATCCCTCTCACTGCACACAGTGGATCTTAGCCCCAGTTGAGGAGTCAGAGGCATAGGCCAGGGTGTAGAAGTCTGGACAGACTCAGGGTGGGCAGAACTGGCTTAGGCATGGGGTCATTCCCCCCACTTTCCTGTGAACCTGACTGGCACTTTCCCCTCACAAGAGATACAATAGAGACACCACCACCCCCAACCCACTTCCGGCAGACCTAACCTCCGGGCTCCAGAAGCTCCACCCACCTAACTGCTAAGAGCTCCATCCTGCCAAAATTAGGGCAAAATTCAGAGTCTCAGTTGAAGCTCTGGGGTGGGGAATCACAGACACCATCTTTCTGAAAATCTAAATGATACCCCGACACACACACAAGATCCACTAACACCATTGCCAGAAGATCTATCAGTGACTGAGCTAACAGGCAACCAGTGGGTGAAAGCAGGCAGAGGCAGATCTTTACCAGCACTGGCCCATCCCCAGGCCAGTGCTGGTAAAAGCTGGAGTTAGAGCACAACTTGATCTTTCCTGTAAACAGATAGTCCCAGCAGAGGCAGCCACAAACTGTGGATCAATTGTAGCTTCGTGCAGGTTGCCAAGTGCCAGGCACAGGCAGTGTCTGATATTGAAGTGGATAGAGTCCCTTCTAAAAGACCTAGAGCAACATGTCAAATCTCCAGCTTTAGACAACATAGGAGCAAGAACCAATAAACTTCACAAGCAGCATATCCAAAGGGAGATCACAACAAGCACTAAATACTGCTAGGCAAATTTTGGTTTTTTATTTCATTATTTTTTGCTCTGTCTTTTTTATTTATTTTCTCCTTTTTCATTTTCCATTTTTTATTCATTTTTTTCAATTTTATTTTCTTATTTTTGTTTCATATTATTTTTTTATATTTTTATTTACATCATTTTATTTGTTTAAGTGTTGGGGTTGGTTTTTTTTTTTCAATATTTGCACGAAGCACACACCCTGTGGTTGGGTTTGAGACTCACAGTCAGTGAGCCTGAGGGTCGATACCACACAAAAGTGGCCAACAGCAATCAAGACTCAATTGCAACAGGAGAGCCCACATAACCCACACAAGAGACTTTCCCAGAGCACCTGGCGCAGGAGATCAAGGAGACTGCAACACTGGGTCACTGGCTACATAAGACCACCCCATGAAGATTGGGAGTCATAGCATATTTATCTAATGCATAGAACAAATACAGAAAGTCAGCCAAGATTGGCAGACAAAGAAACAGGTCCCAAATAAAAGAATAGGAGGAATCTCCAGTAAAAGAACTGAATGAAGGCCTGGATACAAGCAATTTATAAGATATAGAGTTCAACGTAATGCTTATAGGGATACTCAAGAAGCTTTGTGAAAACTACAATGCCTTGAAAAGGACAAAGGAACCATAAAAAAGAACCAGTTGAAAATGAAGAATGCCATATCAGACATCAGGAATACACTGGAAAGAATTAAAAGTAGAATGGATGAAGCAGAGGATCGAATCAGCAATTTATAAAGCAAGGTAAAAAAATAAAAACACACCCAATTTGAGACACAAGAAGAAAAAATAATTTTAAAAAATGAGGATAATTTAAGAAAATTTTGGAACATCATGAAGCATAATGGCATCCACATCATAGGGGTACCAGAAGGAGAAGACAGGAAGCAAGGAATTGAGAATCTATTTGAAGAAATAATGACCAAAAACTTTCCTAACCTGGTGAAGGACAAAGACACACAAGGCCAGGAAGCACAGAGAGTCCCAAACAAGATGAACCCAAAAAGGCCCACACTAAGACACATCATAATCAAAATGGCAAAAGTTAAAGACAAGAAGAAAATCTTAAAAGCAACAAGAGAAAAGTTGATAATTACCTACAAGGCATCTCCCATAAGACTATCAGCTGATTTCTGAACAGAAACATTTCAGGCCAGAGGGGACTGGCATGAAATATTCAAACTCATGAAAAGCAAGGACCTACAACCAAGACTACTTTATTCAGCAAGGCTATCACTTAGAATTGAAAAAGAAATAAAGGCTGGGGTCACTTTGCTGACTCCAAAATATTAGGGAAAGCCCAGCACACCAAATGCTTTTTGTTTGTTTGTTTGTTTTTATGTTAGACTTAGTTAAATCTCATTCCATTTGCTGCAATTCAATTAACCTAAACCATGTTATTAGGAAACTCTTTCAAGAGGTACCAGCTAGCAGTGTGCATTGCTGTTCCCCTACACAGTTCCTGCATTAAAAAGCCATGTGCAAGAAGGTATTGACAGTTAACATCTCTCTATCAGCAGGTTAAGGACATTGCAAGAGTACCCCAAGCTGAAGAAATCACAGGCAATGAACATCACATTTTTGTATGTGGACCCTTTCTTAAAAAGACATTGACAAATGCTGCGGCCAATGTAGTGAACACTGGTTTTTACCACAAATTCAGAAGTCTTTTCCTGGGACAATATCTTAAAATGTTCCTATATTTTAACAAGTTACTTAATAATACTGGCTGTTCCTCTTGGTGGAAATGTGGATCAGGTCGAGAAGTGTGCGCTAAGTTAGTCTGCAAGGGAGGCTGTGTTATTTAAAAAGGAAATAAAAGAGCCCATGTATAGTTGCTTTGGTCTATAAAAGATAAAATTACACCAAAGCTACAGTGTACTTAAATTAACTCAGCTTATATTTATCTTGCTTTATATAAAGAAGTCCCTGCAAAAGATCTTAAATATCAAATCAGATCATTTGTACTAGTCCTGGGAGCAGAAAAGGGCAGTTGAGAATGTATAAAGGAAACATTCAGAAATCTGAGAAGGTGCGCTCTGAATACAGTTATTAAAAGGAAAGCATGGTTGCAAACTGGGCAGGGAATTATGTGAGTTGCTTCTCAGGACGCTTGTGACAAGGCAGATAGGTCATAAGCAATTGTCTACAGAAGCCAGGCAGGTTCCATTGCTGAGTGAACAGACACCATGTGACTCAGCAGGGAGGAGTAGGGTCAGTGGAGAGCCCTGAACAATTGCCCCCTTCCACAGGGGAAGTAGCTACCTCAGCTCTGATGGATTCCTTGTGATAATAGAAACTCAGTGAACCGATCAACATCTCCTCATTTTTAAAAATAAGACAGAAACACAAATTTTTATGTGAACTCTCTCAATTTTAAAATTTAACATCCAAGCCAATATTATAAGTAACACTATATACAAGGGGGACCCAAATAACACAGAATTTATTTATTAAAAAATAGTGTATTTATTTTTACATATTTTACATTTTTACTTCAGTCACCTTGACTCTCCATTTGATGCAATACATCTATCAAGATGTTTATGTCACTGCTCAAAACAGTTTTGAACTCATGGATTTTGACACCTTTTAGTGCTTCTGCTGTTTATTGTTTCACTCCTTCCATATCAGAAAATGCTTCCCTTTGAAGATATTTTTCATCCGAGGAAACAAGAAAAAGCCACTTGGGGGCAAGATGGAGTGAAGAGAGAGGGTGGGGCATGGAGGTCCTGCCATTTTTGGTCAAAGGTGCTGAGTGCTCAGCGCAGGGTGGGCAGGTGCACTCGTAATTCACCCATCATGAAATGGGCAATCACGTTGAAAGAGTCTTCCAAAAAATTCACTGAAGTCACGTCACAGCTGGTACACTGACACAGATGGGTTCTTAGAACACTCACCTAGCAGGGGAAGGCTGTACTACAAGGGGTTCCTCTTAGTCCCCCCCCTTATATGATTATCAGAACAAGTATTTGACCATATACACCTCAGGTGATCACGGAATATGTGCTTTACCTCATAATATAGACACTTAAGTACAGGTATTTCTACCCAAATTGCTGTCAGCAACATGTGGCAGTGACACTACACCTAATGCATTTATACATCCTTGTCACCAATAAAAATGATTTTCAGAAAAAAACTTACTAAAAAAAACTTGCTTCGTGATTAAAAGATATTAATGAATTTCAGTGGGAAGAGGATTTAAGGCAGAGTGCTATGAGCTCTGCCCTGGGTCCTGACCAGGTCAGCAAGTGTCAATGTTGTCATAAGGACATCAAGAATAAAATAATTAAATTTCCAAACAACAAGAATACAGAAAGGTAGTAAAAATATAAAATAAAATAAAAAAAAGATGTAGTTATGTGATACCATAAAGAGTCTATTTCAGTTTTCTAACCCAAAGTTGGACCAGAAATTCAATATCTCTTAGTATAAGACCTGCCCCACTGGGATATCTGTCCCTTCTCTGCACAACTGTCTTTAAATGACATCACCTGGTTATTCTGTGGCAGATTCTCCACAATGACTGTTCCCTGGGTGTTTTCAAGTTACACTACTTCACAGAAAGTGGACAAAAATCAAGCCAGTGTTAAGTGAAAGTGAATCCATTACAAAGGGAGCAGAGAAAAACAAATGTCAAGGATACGTAAGAAGCTACCCTGTACCTTCAGGATTTTAAACAGCAAGAAACTCAGAGCTCAAGCTGGTAGCACAGGGAGGTGAAGAGACAGAGAATGTTTGGCTGAGAGGGAACCAGGGTGATCACTCGAGTGAGGGGGCCTCAGATTGTCCTGTGCAGACAGCCCTCTCAGCTGTATTTGTTCTGGGAGCTAGGCTTGTCTTTCTGTACTTCAGTCCCTTGGTGTCTGCCCCAAGTTCGGTTATAAAATCGAAGACCGTTCTGCAGCCAGTGTGGAGTTCTGTTAACAGACACCAGACCCACTGGCAGAGCTCTGCCTGCATGGGACACCTGCAATTAGAGCTGAACCCAGGAAGCAGCAGCCGGCTGTCCTTGGATATGTGTTGATCGGCAAAACGATAAAACAAGAGGTTCGTTGCACAACTGGTCTGTGTGCCAATCTTTGAGTTTCTTCATGTCCTAGACACAGACTCCTGTTTCTGCTGGCCCCACCCTCAGGGGCTGCTCTATATCTCCAGCCCACAGGACAGGGGACACCAGCTGCCCCTGAACCCAAGGACGACCAGCTGGATCTGTTCCGAGAGCAGCTACAGCACAGAGACTGGGTAAGACAATGAGCCCCCTGACATGGGACAGGAGGGCCAGCGATGGGACAAAAACTGGGGAAGGATTGAGGTTAGGTTAGTACCCAGGACACATGACAGATTTAGGGGAGCTGAAGAGGAAGGACATAGAACCTCAGTTACAGCAGGAGCCCTGTAGGATGAGCGATGAGAGGGTTGTCACTACAGGGCAGGGATGCAGGATATTCTTCTCTTTTTACAGGAAACATGGCTCCAACACTGCAGGATTCCCGGCTTTGTCTCCTTCTGTTGCTGGGGCTCTTGGGAATGATGGTTGTGGTCCATGCCCCACCTCCTGGTATAACCTGGGCTCAGTGGTTTGAAATTCAGCACATTAATATGACTAACAGTCAATGCACCATCGCAATGCAGGCGATTAACCGCTATAATCCTCGTCGAAGGATATGCAAAAATGAAAATACTTTTCTCAACACAACTACATTAGCTGATGTAACTAATCTTTGTTCTACCCCAAATATAAGCTGTTTTGGGCATGGCAATAATTGTCACAGAAGCCTAACTGCAGTGAATCTTACCTACTGCAACCTCACAAGAAGCGGTACAACTTACTTGCAGTGCCAATACCAGCAATTTTTCGTACTGAAGAACTACAGCATTGCCTGTGACCAAACAAATGTGCCGGTTCACTTTGACGGACTCTACTGAGCTTTGGCTCAGCACTTTGTGTCAAACTCCTGCACCAGCTCTGCAGTCACAGCCATGGTCCCATGCCACCATCCACCCTGGGTATCAGCATCAGTCCCCATCACCAGCCCACAACCCACTTTAAACTCTGCTGAGCTGAAGCTTCTGTGCACCTACAATAAACTTCTTTGCAGAATCACCTGCAAGTCTCCATGTGTCTGTTTGTGCCTGTTCTGCTGTCTGTCATGTAGACACATCTGGTCCAGATAATTTTTTTTCTTCCACTAATAGGAAATATGAGGGAGATAGAGAGACATGAGGATAACAGGACTTTTGTAAAATAAAGTGACTCAGAGTTTTCTCTCTTTCTGCCTCGTTGAAAACCTGAAGCTTCAATTGATATGTGTATTTACACCCCAAAAGGTAAATGGCCCCATTGAGTAAGTGGGAAGCAAATGTCTGATTCTGGTCTGACTAATGAGTAATAAGTTTTCTATAATAGATATAAACTTTTGTTGTAAAAAAAAAAAAAAGCCATATTTGATGAGACCAAAAGAGAAAAAAAGGAAACTTTAAGCTCAGAGATATTTTTTCTGTAAATGAGTATATCAATTCTACAGGTATTAGTGGTTATTCTAGGGGTGGATCCAGGGAGGGCATCAAATGTGGAATGAGATCACTCAATCAGGTAGTACACAGGCAGGTTCCAGGACTGCCTAGGGAAGAGGGGCAAGTCTTTCCTGGCAATTTCTATGTCCTGGAAAAGGGGCCAGCTGGTCCCGTGGTGGTGAAGGGCAGGGAGGAAGCCTAACATTGAGATGTCTCATCAGTTATGAGGCCACTCTTGCCCATTCTGGCCTCCTCTGCTGTCCCCAAGGAGGAATCAGTGGCTTCTTCACACTCAGGTCAGGAAGGGGCCCAGGATCCAGCATTAGGGTACTGTGGAGCCCCCGAGAGAGAAGAGCTGGCTATTGAGATCCCCTACCTGCTTCCTTCTCAAAGCTGCACTCAGGAATAAATTAGGAATAGAAAGCAAAAGCACCTTACAAATCATGGTCAGCAGCAGCATTCAGGTAATTGTTTGGGTGACAGTGAGCCGTGACTATCTTTTTCGAGTGTCTGACTTTGGATAGAGCAGTTGTGGCTCATTATCAAATCTGCACTTCTGTTCTTGGCACTGGGAGTCCTGACCTCCCTTTTCAAGGCCCTCAGAAAAAGTGTTTCCATTGCAAGTACTACACCACTATGGCTTGCATCTTCCTCTTATTAGTACTGCAAACAGCAGCTGCATTTGTACATTTTCCCAGAGAAGTCATTGGTGGGTTTGCACCTCCAGGTGTGTTGTTGTGTGAAGCTATTGCACAGGGACCCTGGGTTTGGAAAATTGCCATACTCAACAGAATTCATTGACTTTAGATAAAATAATTCATGGTGTAATTGTGTTTATTCTTTATATAGACACAGAACAGCAGAAGGAGGGGATTGAACACAGCAAAGATGGAATCACTATTTTGTGAAGAACATGGTCACTTCCATCACCAGTCCATGACTTCTCCCAGTCCAGGATCTAAGACTAGCATTTTCCATGCCTCAGAAGAGGGGTGATCAGTCTTCCACCTGTCCCAAGCTCTCTCCACTTTGTATCTTCATCCCTTCTCCCAGTCTTTTCTTTATTTACCCAGGATGTACCTATTGAGCATGTTTTGTGTTCCAGGCACTATTACAAGTACTAATAATACAAAATGAACAAAGACAGGTTTCTTCTCTCATGGTGCCACATTCTCCTGGGGCTAAGTACTAAACATATAAGGTTAATTCTCCTAGTGATAAGTGTCAGGAAAAAGACAGAACCATGCGATGGCAACAGTTTGGATGTGTCATGGAAGTGACAGCAGGGTAGGCAAGCAAGACCTGTGGAAGGCAACAATATCTGAGCAAGATGAGAAGCAGCTGGTCATGCAGTAAGCAGGAGGAGAATCACCTCAGCACAGAGAAGAGCATGTACAGAACCCCTAAATCAGATACAGGTTTAGCACATTGGAAAAACAAAAGTCTAGTCTAGTAGGACTAAAGCATTAATAACCATGAACATTAACAATAGAAGTGATGAGATTCATTCAGGCCCTTCAGGACTGAGGAGACCTGGGTAAGGAGGAGTTTCTAACTGATAACCAAATGAAGCATTTAAATAGTAGACGGACGTCATCTGAGATTCATTTGGTGCTGTGCTAAACATGAATGTTTTCTCACCCCTTCCCTGGGGTATAGCTTGTGATGAAGTTCAGATCCAAATTCTATCTCTTTTGGATTCCTTTAAAAGATCCTGACCCTCATTCAATCCTTATAACAACATATACATTCCTAAAATATATTAATTTTCTGTCTATACCTATTGCATTTGACTAAGAAGAATTGAATCATTATTGGTTATGAAAAGTCCTAACAGATTAATAGTCTCAACATTCTCTAAAGAATAGTGGAAATCAAAGGAGGAAAAAAGAGCCAGTCAAATTTCCTTAAAGAAAGAAGCTCTACATTGTCCCTTAGTGACTATTCTCCTGTCTGACCCCCTTGTTCTCCATAAATGCTTCTCAACTCTACCATAAACTTTCTTTCATTCCTTGGCATATAACTTGATCCCCTTTTCTAGCTAAAAGGAAGAGATGGATTGACTAGTACATGTATCTTAAACAGTGCAGGTTTGTTCTCTATTCTCATGTTTACATAATTTCTTAAAGCTCCTGAGTCTCTTATCTCCCTCTCTTATCTTGAAGCACAGACATTGTAGAAAGATCCTACACAAGTAGTTGGATGATGAGCCATAGTGAATGCACATCAGAAATAGTGATTTCCTTGGACAATTTGTCTACAATGAATCATTTTATGACATTATTTCACAAAACACAGTGTATGTATATATTTATGACTGTGATATTGAGCTATGACATGACCTCAACTAAAGGAATAGAATTCTCAGGACAGGGAGTGGTAAGATTCAGTCCAGATTTTCCACTACCTGGCTATGGAATTTTGGAAGATCATCCCAACATGCTATTCTTCCTCCACAGATAATGAGCTTGTATTAAATGATCTTCCAGCCCAGATACTTTGAAATTCTTTGAGTCTGGAAGGGAGGAGTAATTTTCTGTGTGTAGATGTCTATATTATTGCAGAGGTATGTATGTGTGGAATTCTGAGAACATATTTGTAAATTGTTTAATTATTTAAGTTGACTTTTTCTTATAAGTTCCATGAATTTGACAGAAAAAGCATGACTAATTAAAACTAAATAATTGCATATGCATAGTGTATTAATAGCTAAGTGCTGGAAACAGCCTAAGTGCCCATCTGTAGATGACTGGAACAAAAAACTGTGGTACACTCCACACCCCCACTCTTATTAGGGATTTCTGGACCCAAGGGTAGGTAGGACGACGACCATGTCCAGCTTGAAGCAGCTAGAGAAGCTTGAGACCTTCGCCCATTGTCCTTTATAAGATTATAAAGGGTCTTAAGTCTGAGAGGGAGGGATTGTTATTTTTTATTGTTAAAATAATTAATTAGTTAGTTAATTAATTATTTTTTAAAAAAAGAAGAAGAATATATGAAAGGGTGAGGCAGGAGAGCTTGTATGTATGACCCATGGGCATGGACTTGGGGGAGGGGGTTGTTGGGGGAGGGAGGGTGCTGGGCTGAGGGGAGCAAAGGGGAGAAAACTGGAACTATTGTAACAATATAATCAATAAAATATACTTAAAAAAAACTGTGGTACATTTACACAATGGAATACTATGTAGCAGAAAGAAAGAAGGAACTCCTGCCATTTGCAACAACATGGATGGAACTAGAGAGAATTATGCTTAGTGAAATAAGCCAGGCAAAGAAAGAAAAATACCTTATGATATCACCTAATACAGGAAACTAAAGAATAACATAAACAAACAAACTAAATAGGACAAGGAGCAGAACAGCAGTCAATAGGGGGGAGGGGGGAGGGAGAGAAGGGGGATAAGGAAGGGAAGGGTTTAGTCAAGGAACGTGTATAAATGACTCATGGACATAGACAACGGGGAGGGATATGATTGTGGGAGAAGGGGTGGGCTGGGTGGGGGGAGCAATGGGGGAAAAATGGGACAACTGTAACTGAAAAACCAAAAAATAAAAGAGAAAACAAAGAGATCAGAGAAAAAAAAATAAATAAATAAAATAAAATAAAAAGACTCCACAGTAAAGTTTAAATGTATTTACAGTGGGGAGGCTCTTTTGGTCTGACCCTCAGAACTAACTTAGCATTTGGGTGAGATAAAAACCAGCTCAAAAGTCGAAGGTGTTATTTCAGGAAAACCTAGTAATAAGAGCTGGTGAAACCATCTGCGTTAGTGGACCTGTGCAAAACCTGGAGAGATCGGTGCAAATTTATCAGATATTCCTGGAACTGGAACGCCTTTTCTTCTTTCTTTAAACTGCCTCTAGTCTAGTAGAAAGGCAAAAGGGCAAACATTATTTATCTTTAAAAAAAAAGCCACAAGTGAGTGGTGATACATAGAGCCCCACACTCAGGTCACTCTCATTGGAATATTTCAGAACAGTTTCTTAGGGCCAATAGTCAACTTTCTTTTACAATAATATGATCAAACATTATAAACAAACCCATGAGTAACTCTTTCTGCCAATATACTTGTGGAATGCCACATATGAAAAACCTTCTATGCCAAAATAGTTTCTATTACAATCACCTGGGGAGATTTTCACACTATGGATTCTTGAGCTCCACTCCAGATATACTGACACAGAATGTCTGGATGTGGAGCTCAGAATTCAACACTTCCAAATCTTGCTTCAGGTGGTTTTGACATACCCTGTCCCCACCCTGGCATTCGGGACCTGCCTTTACCTGACCCTGACTTCAGAAGCCTATGATGGAAATTGGTTTTGTCTTGTCATTCAGGCCATTCCAAGTTGAGAGGAAGTGGAGGGTACCATTTGCTTTGGGGCCCAAGACAATTCCAGCTGCAAAGACTTCTAATCAAGCACTTATATCCTAGGATAGGCCTGTGTTAACCTGACTTAATCAGCACTGAGTGCACACAACTGACCTACCAGTCATCGAGACATTTTCCCCTTTACATGAAGGAAGAAATGGTTAAAAGTTTTGGCTGAGACCCTGCATGTGGGTAAAATGCTTCAGCCTCATTGTTATGTCACATGTGCCTAGAACACACCCAGCACTGAGCAGATGCTCAATAAATTTTTTGAATGAACAGAGATATAGATTGTATTAACTTTTTGCATAATAAGTTATCACAAACTAATCAACTTTAAAAATCCATACAATAATTATCTCATAGTTTTTGTGGGCCAGGAATTCAGGCAGAGCTTAGATGGGTCCTCTACTCAGGGTCTCAAAAGGCTGTAGTCAAGTGTTGGCCTGGCTATACGCTCATCTAGAAGCTCAGTTAAGGAATCTATTTGCAAGTTTATTTATATTGCTGGCAGAATTCATTTCCTTGCAACTGTATGCTTGAGGGCCTGTTCTCTTCCTCGTTGTCAGGAAGGAGCCACACTCAGCTACCAGATGCTATCAACAATGTCTTCTTATCCATATAATCCCTCTCACAACGTAGCAGCTTAGAGAGTGACTACCTCACCTCCTCCACACACTACAAGCTTCTGCCTAATATTCTACAGCAGCAGGAGTCAGACTTTTTTGCTCTTGACTTTCCTTTACACTCTTAAAAATTAGTGAGGATTCCAAAGACTCTTGGTGGTTATATCTATTTATATTTATCATATTATAAAGTTAACACTGAGAAAGCTTTTAATATTTGCTCATTAATTAATTTTACTTTTTAATTTTTTAATTATATTTTTTTGTTTATGCTATTACAGCTGTCCTGATTTTTTCCCCTTTGTCTCCCTCCACCCAGTACCCTTCACTCTCTCAGGCAATGCCCCCACCATTGTTCATGTCCATGGGTCATGCATATAAGTTCTTTGGCTTCTCCCTTTCCTATACTGTACTTTACATCCCTATGGCTATTCTATAACTATGTATTGGTACTTGTTAATTCCCTCACCTCTTCACCCATTTCCCCATGCTCTTCTCCCATCTGATAACCAACAAAATGCTCTCCATATCCATGACTCTGTCTCTGTTCCTCTTGTTTGCTTGGTTTGCTTTTTAGATTCAATTGTTGATAGATATGCATTTTTTTGCCATTTTTTTGTTCATCATTTTGATATTCTTTTTTCTTAAATAAGACCCTTTAACATTTCATATAACAATGGTTTGGTGATTATGAATTCCTTTAGTTTTTCTTGTCTGGAAAGCTCTATCTGCCCTCTGATTCTAAATGATAGCTTTGCTGGGTAGAGCATCTTGGCTGTAGGTCCCTGTTTTTCATGAATTTTGAATATTTCTTGCCAGTCCCCTCTATGGGAACCCCCCTGTAGGTAAGTAACTTCTTTTCTTTTGCTGCTTCTAAGATATTCTCTTTATCTTTAACCTTTGACATTTAATTATGATGTGTCTTGGAGTGGGCCTCTTTGCATTCGTCTTGTTTGGGACTCTGTGCTTCCTGGACTTGCATGTCTATTTCCTTCACCAAATTAGGGAAGTTTTCTCTCATTTTTTCAAAGGGATTTCCAATTTTTTGCTCTTTCTCTTCTCCTTCTGGCACCCTTATGATGCAAATATTGGACCTATTGAAATTGTCCCAGAGGCTGCTTATACTATCCTTAATTTTTTTAAATTCTTTTTTCTTCTTGTTCTGATTGGTTGTTTTTTTCTTCCTTATTTCCAAATTATTGATTTGATTCTTGGCTTCACCCATTCTACTGTTCTTTTCTTATAAATTTTTTTTATTTCAATTATTGTATCCCTCCTTCCTGACTGGATCTTTTTTATGCTGCTGGGGTCCTCACTAAGTTCCCTGAGCATCCTATAACCAGTGTTTTGAACTCTGCATCTGATAGATCACTTATCTCCATTTCATTTAACTTTTTTTCTGGAGTTTGGTCTGTTCTTTCATTTGGGCCATGTTTCTTTGACTCCTCATTTTACATAGCCTGTTTCTTGCTATGTATTAGGTAGTGCGGCTTTGACATTGTGTCTTGGGAGTGTGGCCTAATGTAGTAGGTGTCCTGTTAGGTCCAGTGATACAGCCTACCCTATTACCCAAGCTGGGTACTCGAGGTGTGCCCTCCATGTGGGATGAGTACACTCTCCTCTTGTATTTGAGCCTCGGTTGCTTGTTGGTAGATCAATGGGAGGGATTTACCCAGGCCAGTCAGCTGTAAGGACTGGCTGTGACCACTGACCACCAATCTCTGTTCTCTGTGGAGGATAAGCTGTGCAGGCTCAGGGTGGTGGTGCTCTGACAGAGTCTGTGCTGTTCACTGAGAGCGCAGGCTCTGGGATTTCCCGCGTGGTGTAGGCCAAGGTCATACACCACCTGTATTGTGCCCAGGGCCACCCTGCCCAAGTTATAAAGCAATATGAGATGGATGCTACTTGTGCTGGGCTTGGAGATTCCCAGGAAAAGCCAAGCTGTGAATCTAGGCTAGCTGCTGCTAGTGCCAGGCCTGGGGCTCACCTAGGCCAGCTATTGCTTGTTTGATAGGATTCAGGAAGTTGTGAAGCATGAGCCAAGACCAGCTTTTTGCATAGAAAAGCAACTTGGGTGGGTCCATAAGTTGGGTGGGTCAGAGTCTCTGGCGATCTCCAAGGTGGGTCAAACAGTGTTAGCCAGGTTGATAGAATCTCAGATATGGGACCAGCTTGCTGGCTCTGTTGGGGGAGGGTTTAGAAAATCGATAATGGCCTCTGCTCACCTTGATGCCAGACACTTTAGTTTCTCCCTGTATGCCACTGGTGCCTTTCAGCTGGTACCCTGATACTTGAGCTCAGAGGGAGTGAGTCTGCATAAGTGTATCCATGTGTGGTTTCTTTAGGAGGAACTGCCTGGGGCTCCAGAAGTTTCTTCCACCAACTCAATCCCCACTGGTGTTTGCAGCCAGAAGGTGTGAGAGCTTATGTTCCTGTCACTGGAACCCTGGGCTGGGGGACCTGGTGTGAAGCTGGGACTCCTTGCTACTGAGATATCCCTCCTGAATTCTTATCTACCATGAGTGGGTGAGAGACCAGCCCGTTTGCATCTGCGCCCTTCCTACCAGTCTGGATGGATGTGGTTTCTTTAATTCTGTTGTTGTCAGACTTCCATTCAACTCAATTTCTGACAGTTCTGAGTGATGATTGTTCTATATTTTAGTTGTAATTTTGATGTGGTTGTATGAAGAGGTAAGGCATGTTTCTCATTAATTCATTTTAAAATAACAATAGTGGGCCCATTTATATAGACATTGAAATCCTATTTTATGTAAAATAATCCAAATTTTCAAAACAAAAATTAATATGAAAAATGACATTGTTTTACATTTTAAAACATTTCTTAAAGCTTGGCTTAAAATAGATAGCTGGACTGTCATATCTGTTTTCCAGTCAATTTATTCTATAATATTATCTTGTTGAATTATATAATGAAAATGCAGACTCTCATAGATATATAGTTGTATAGATCAGGACCTCATAGACATCCAAAAGGGTTGTGGGGACCATCAGGGTCCTTGGACCACACTTTGACAACTGCTTTACCAGAGAACAAGTAGTATACTACATAATATTGCAACCACCCCAAAAGGAACTCACATATTAAGGATAAATAAGGGAAGCTAACAAACATCAAGTGTCTGTACTGTGATAAAACCACCTAACTCAGATACTCAGAAGTATCATGGAATGATTATATATATATTCATGTATATGATCTATTAAAATGGCAAAAATAATTTTATTACTTGTGTTTATAAACAGCTTCCACACTAAGGGAGAATGGCAAGGGTCCTTGTGGATCTAAAAGGTAGAGAACCATTAGAATGGAGATTAGTTCATCTCTCACATTCTAAAAATACATTTTATTAAGGAAACAACATTATTACCTAGGGGGGAAACCCTGATAAAGCAGGTATTTCAGCCTGGATAATATGCCCGTCTTAGAGAAGAGAATCAGAGGCAACCTAGATGGACAGAACTTCCTTCAAACCTACTGTGCATCTTGCCTCCCTTTGAGAAGCAGCCCACAATGAAGGAGAACACTCAAGCTTTGAGGGAAAAACTGAAAGTCCTGCTACTGCCTGCTACTGTGGCACTATCTGGGCCTCAGTATAATCTGTAAAATGCAGATAATCACACCAGTCTTACAGACTGCTGTGAGAGTCAAATGAGTCACTTTAAATAAATTATTATACAAACTTTCAATTTGCCCTAGAATATGCTCAATGTGAATATATAAAAATAAGTTAGTTGTCCATCCTGGCATCTTAGCTTGTTCACCATATATAAAAATCATTATTATTTTAACCCTCTCCAGTATTAAAAGACCAAAGCTTGAGCCAATTGATTCTGACTTTCCAGGTTCATGTTACAAGAAAAAAATAACTAAGTAGTGCCAAAAATATTCACTTTCCCCAAGCTGGTACCGTGATACCAGGTGCATCTGGGAGAGTTTTCTGTTGTCAACAGACAACTGCCCTCACCTTCCACTCATGCAAAAGCTTTAGAACATCAGGTCGTAGGAGTGACTTATCCAAGGCATATACACTATAGATAAATACATGGGACTTGATGTCACTGCTTTGTTCCAGTGTATTAATTCCAGCTTGTTTATACTAGTAAAAGTTTGGAAACAAACAGAATACCCTGAATATGGGGCTGATTAAAATATCCTTACAATGGAATATTATGCAGTCGTTAAATAGAACGAAGTATTCTTGTTACTGGCATGGAATGTGTCCAAATAAATTGTTCGTGTGAAAGACGTAATGGTGTAGAGCACTGTGTCTAAAATGTTACTATTTATGGGTGGAAAAGAGGAGATAAACATACATACATGTCAATAACCTTATGTGCATAACATATATTGATATATAAAGACTATAAAAGGATAGAAAAAGCTGAATAATTATTGCATCTAGGGAAGAAAGTCAGGGCCTAAAAGACAAGGGCCAGGGGGAGATATCCTTTTCACTAGACTTGCTCTCAATGTTTGAATTTTTTTCTGCCATCTGCATGTGCAGTGCATCTATATATACATATAAAGGAAAAGTTAGACCACCTCACTGTAGGTTGCCCTTTCTCAGTGGAGTGAGGAAGGGTCCCTGGTAATAGAAAGTTCAAACAATGAAGTAATGAAATAAAATTTAAAATTTCATGGAGATGTAGCATAGAGTTGATCTCGAAACCCCCACCCCTCACTATACAGCAAAAAAACAAAGTTGCAGATATTGCTGCCTTCCTGGTCCTATCCTCCTTTCTCCTTTGTCATACGAGTTCGTAGTACACTATAGGCGCCCCTTATGTAAAGACTTTTGTTTATTTTCCTGCGATTTTTCTCAGTGATTAAACAAGGCTTTTGAAAGTTTGAGGCCGTCTCTAAGAATCAGAAGGTAAAGTTCTGGTCCTAGTCGGCCCGCGCAGCGCCCCCTACCGGCCAGGATGGCGGCGGCGGCGGCCGCGGAACCTGCCTGAGCCCCCGAAGGTGCGGAGAACCAGGGGGTCACCGGCGATCCGCGCGCCTCCTCGTCTATCCGCAGCGCCTCCTTTCGGACTGTGTTCCAGTCTGGGGGTTGTGCCTATGAAGGAAGCGGGAGCCCTTAAGACGCTTCTCCAGGAGCCTTTGACCCATCCCCGCGGAACTGAAAAATACCCCTATGGGTCCGGACACTGGCTGCTCAGGGTCAGCGTCCCCGAGTTTTATTAGAGAGGCTCGTGAGCAATCGGACCGTGAGCCCAGAGAGTAACATCCCAGGGTGGAAGCACGGCTTTACCACGTAGCTGCCCACCAAGCCATCAGCACCGCACGCGCACGCACCACTCTCTGGGCCTTCCTCCTCCTTCATTCCCACCCAAAAAGAAAGCAGGAGTTTGGAGGAGAGCGGGGAACCAGCCGAGAAAACTGGCCAGAAGCCCGCATTGTGCCCAACACAGGATTTTGCAGCAGCTCCTGCCCTCTGCTGGCGGAAAAGAGTACTTACACATGGCGGTCATGGAGGGTCGCCCGGGGTGGCCAACTCCCTTTCTACTTTGTCTCCAAGGGCCGAAGTTGAGAGAGGGGCAGCTAGCTGGGGTCAGCGAGGGGTGCAGATTCTGGAGAGGTAGCATTAGAAGAATTAACTGAAATTCCTCACAGATAAACAGTGGTTAGATGACCAGCACTCATCATACATTGGAAGGGGATATCTATACTAGTCCCCCAGTAGGACCCCTGGAAACCGAGATGGAGACATCAGTGGCACAAGCAGCTGCTAAGGGCTGGCCTGGAGCCCAAATCAGTCAGTGGCCTTGACATCTCAGGATCTTGTATAGTGATAATTGGGCCCTTGATTTGGGAAGATTTGATCAGCAAACGTTTCTTGAGTATCTATGTGACCGGCACTGTTAGAGGTATGTGGTAGTCATCAGAAAATTTAAAAAAAAAGACAATAGGCATAACAAATATGTAAATTATATAGATCATTAAGGTGATAAGCTCTATGGGAAAAACATAACAGAAAGAGGGATGAGGTGAAGCTATGGAAAGCATTTTTTAGTACAGTTAAAATAAGCCTCCTTGATAAAGGTGATATTTTAGCAAAGACTTAAAAGTAGGATAGTAGTTAAGTTTTCTCTATGTAGAAAGCGTCGAGGCCCTCCAGACCCCTCTCTAGAAGCCCATGACCCGTCCCCGCAGTACTGAAGAATAACCCTTGAGTTCGGTCCCTCAATGTTCAGGGTCTAAGAGGAAATATCTTAAAGCAAAAATTCATCTGTATCTTTCAGGAACAGCAAAGAGGCCAGATACTAGAGAAGCATGAGTGGGAGAGAGAATAAATAAGAGGAGATTCGTTACAAAAGGTAAGGATGTGGGAGGACAGATTACTTAAGTGTAGGAAAAGTTTTGTAAATTTAGCTTTACTCGCAGTGAAATGAAGAGGCACTAGAGGGCACTAAGCAGAGTCACATGATCTGAAATACATTTTGAAAGGATTACTTGGGGTCAAGGGGAGAAGTAGGGAGTCTAGGTCAAAGACTTGTATAGTAATCCTGGTCGGAAGAAATGCTCTCTCAAACTAGGTGTTAGCAGTGGCGGCGATGAGAGACACGGGGATGCTGCATGTGTTTTGAAGGTAAAAACAACTGACTTTACTGACAAGTTGAAAGTCAGACCAAAAAAATAAAAATAAAATAAAGGAACCAAGAACACCAATATTGTTAACCTCAGAACAAAAAGGATGATGTTACCTTCAACTGAGGTGGAGAATTTTAATGGAGGAGCAGTTTTAGGGGATGAGTAGGGGAGAAGATACTTATTTCTATTTGGGACACATTAAGTTTGAGGTGCCTACTAGAGATTCAGTGAAGATGTCAAGAGAACAGTTGGCTGCACAACTCTCAAGTTTAGAAGAGAGAGCTGGGCTAAAGATGTAAATATGGGAATTGGAGAAACAATAGCATTTAGAGTCTTGAGACTGTATAAGATCACCAAGAAAAGCAGACAAATTACTGACCCATGGAGTTCTCCAAAATTCAGATACCAAGAGAAGTGGAGGAACTAGTAGAGAAGGCTGAGAACAAAAGCACTATGAGGTCATGGAAGAGGCAGGAGACCAACTTGCAGCTTGACAGGACAATCTGCCTTTAGGGCATCAGGACTGATCTCAGGATGCCTTTCATCCTTATTCTGTCACAAGAAGCATCATTCCCAGATAAGTCTCATGAAAGGGGAGATGGTGATCAACTGTGCCTACTGCTGCTGAGCATGGAGAATCAACCCTATCAGGGTGGAGCAACCTTACTTCATGCAAGGAGTGCCCATAATCCTTACTAATGGAGCTGAGGAGCCTGGGAAGTTGATTGGGGAGATTTGCAAAGCTCTTGGCCTAGAAAAAGACGGTCTTGTCTAAGAGAAGTGAGAAAGAAGAGAGTCCACATCTGAGTCATGTTTTCTGTCCTGGAGGAGGGAATTAAGAGACAAAGTAAGGTTTCTGTGTCTCGTTTCCCCAGACCCCAGACTCTCAGTACGTCACATTCTCTCCTTTTCTCCATCTCTCCTCACTCCTCAAAGTACTCACCTGAGAAACTCACTTTGTCATATCCTCCTTCCTCTTGTACATCCAGTTCCAGCACCTCACAAATTCTTTCTAGTGTAAACCCTCTGTAGTTCTCTGAATCCCTGATTAAGGAGTAGATGTGTATGTGTGAGAGAGAGAGTGTGTGTGTGGAGGAATGTTTACAGTAAACACAATTCACATTTTTAAATATTTTTACTATGTAAATTTAATTTTATTAAAAAGATGATGCCTAGCCCTGACTGCTGTGGCTCAGTGAGTTGGGCATCATCTTGCAAACCGAAAGGTCATTGGTTGAGTCTCAGCCAGGGCACATGTCTGGATTGCAAACCAGGTCCCCAGTTGGGGTGCATGCGAGAGGCAACTGATTGATGTTTCTCTCACACATCAATGTTTCTCTCCCTGTCTTTTTTCCTCCCTTCCCTTCTCTCTAAAAATAATTTTTTTAATATTTTTTAAAAATGATTATGCCTAAAATCCTGATTACCTGAAATAAAATTACTGTATTATATATTCATATATGTATGTATAGGTGATGGTTGATTTTGATGTGTCAACTTTAGTGGACCATGAGGTGCTCAGATATTTTAGCAAACATTATTCTGGATGTTTCTGTGAAGGTATTTTTTGATGACATTAATATTTAAATCAGTAGAATAAGTAAAGCAAATGGCTCTCCCTAATGTTAGTGGGCTTCATCCAATCAGTTGAAGACCTGAATAGAATGAAAATGCTGATCCTTCCCCCAAATAAAAGAAAAGTCTCCTGCTTAATGGCCTTAAAACTGGAATATTAGCTTTTCCCTGACTTCTGACTCAAACACAAGCTCTTCATAGGTCTCAAGACTGCTGGCCTTCAGACTGGCACTGTATCATTCATTAGTCTCTGTGTACTCCCTAACATCAATCACCTCATAATACCATTTGTGCACATTTCATATATTTACAAACAGCTTTACCTTGAGCTTAAACTTGAAATTTTCTACCTGGAAAAATGCTTTCAGAGTAGAATAAGAGACCCAAGAACAGTAGAAACAAGGCTAAATGTTGGGTCATAAATATCCAATTCTGTTTAAAGAAGAAGAAGAAGGCTAAACCAAGTAGGCTCTATAGTCTCATCATTGTGGAAGTGTTTCTAATTGCTTACTAGGAAAGTTTTTCATATTTTTCATGGAGTTAATGAAAGAATTCTGTGACCATTTATTTCTTTTTGCTCTGATTCCATGAATAAAGTTGTGTGTTAAAAGCTGATTCTATTATGCTGTACTGCATGTCAACTGTAATTGAATTTTGTATTTTTAAAAAGCTTATTCCTCGTTCTCAGTTTTAGCAAGGGTCCCTGAGAAATAGAGACCAATGAATGACCCATCTCAAGTCCACCTAAGCAGGACTTGGTGAAAAGATAAAACCTTATTTGGCAACTTTAGCTCACTGTCCATACCCAGTCTATCAAAGAGCTAGAAAGAAGTAAAGTTTTCCTCAATATACATGGTAGTTACATTCCCAGCAAATTTTTTTGTTTTAAAATTATGAAAAATATAAAGGAATTGGTTAGAGGCTAAGATAATTATAAGCTATTTCTTTACTCACATACAAAAGAAGAGTCACACATTGTAGGACACGCACTAATTCTTCATTTTTCAGGACTTTCTTACAGTGTTGCTGTACACTGAGCACAGCTGGCCACTACCCATTAAATGCCAGTACTGGTCCCTCCCCAATCATTACAGTTACCAAAAATACCTCTAGAAATTTCAAAGCCACAAAGTCACTGAAAATATTTGGTGTAGACATATGATAGAAATTTATGTAAAATTACTTTTCCTGTGCCATTATATGACTAAATAGGAATAGCTCAGAATGTATTTTATTCACATCCTCACATCCTAGTCATGCATATTTGACTGCATAAGTCTTTCTTTATTCTTAAGGGACACTAACAACATTCAACTAACTGTTCATTTATTCAGAATACACATTCCAAGTTTTATGATATGCCTGGCCCTCCTCTGAGCACTGGAAATGCAAATTATGTATAAAGACAATTTGTGTCCTCCAGAACTCCAGTCACAAGACTGGAAGCTCACAGGCAATTACGATACACAATATGTCAGGATCATAGAATATTTTGAGACCACAATAACACATTCCAGGGGTTGGGGGCTGACAGGAGGTTGCGGAGGCTATAATGGGTATAAATGATGATGAATGGAGACTTGACTTGGAGTGCTGAACACACAATACAGAGTACAGATGATGTGTTGTATAATTGTGCACCTGAAACCTGTATAATTTTGTGAACCAGTATCACAACAATAAATTCAATGAAAAAGAAAAAATAAAATTTTTAAATGACTAGCACAAACAGGAAGGCTCTGTAACACAGTGAAGTTAGTTCCTTTCCATGCCCTCTTAAATGATGAAAAACTGACAAGAGAGATCCCTAGGAAATCTCTGCAAGGCCTCCCTGCAATAGCCCTCCTCATGAGGTCCAACCACTGAGCTCTCTCCACCTTCCATATCTGCACCAATGACATGGTGATATGGTCAGAGCATCTTACCTCAAATGCATCACTGTAGCCTTTCTTATACTTTCCTATTTCATTCCAGAAACTTGACCAAAGGGATCAAGATCTGCTTTTGTTCAGTGGCCTTCAGAGGATATATGTAGGAGGCCCCATAAAGAATAAGGCAGACCTAAGAGACCAGGAACAGACCAGTACACCGATTGTCATTTGAGCTCGGGTAACTTAGCTCCCTCCATTCATCAAGTAAATTAACCTGTATGTGTTATTACAACAGTCCTTTATGTGATACCAACAAGCAATGTGTGTTTTCATTCCTATAGATAGCTACTGCATTATGAAATCCATGTGAAGGAAGATATTGGCAGTTGACGTGCCTTATTAGCAGGTTAAGGGCAGGCATTGCAAGGGTGCCCTGTGGCTGAACAAACTGCAAATACTAGACATTAGGATGACTTTGAGCAACCCTGTGGCCAATGTTCTCAACAGTTGTTCTTGCCACAATGCAGAAGACGTTTTGCTGGGATTATATCTTTCACTGTTCCTTGATTACAAATAATAGCATAATGGAATTAGCTGATCATTCAGTGGCTGCTGTGATACTGATGTGGTGATTAAACTAATGGAAGAACAGAAGTCATATTTGCCAGTTTTTTAATACTAAAGACAAAATATACTGAAAATTCAGTGTAATTTTATTAGTATGCATTTTTATTGATTCCTGTTTCAAATAAACAGGTCCTCAGCCCAAGGTCTTTCCTATCTTTCAGATTACTTGGATTTAATTTGGAGGCAATGGAGGGCAGTTTAAAATTGGAAGATGGAACCTATAGTAGAAATTATCAAAAAATGTATTTAAGGATGTGCTCTGAACACGATTTAAAGAAGTAAGATGGTCAAGGATTAGGTAGAGTATTGGCTAGACCTCTCTTGTGTTATGACACAAAGGTCTATAGGAGTCAGACAGGTATCATCACTGAGTAAACAGGCAGAGAGTCAGGAGAGAGAAGTGGAGTCAGTGAAAACTTACTGAGCTATTGCCCCCTTAAGAAGAGGCAGCTGCTACTCAGCTCTAGCTGATAGTTACATTGCATAATGGTGGCTCAATATAGCTACATTTTTGTCTATTTTAAGGTAAGCCAGGAATCCAAATTTCCTATGTGCAAATCCCTGTTAGGAAAGGTTATCACCAACTCCAAGAATTATTTTAAAAACAAGCCACAAATATTAAAAAACGCACTGAATAAGCAGATCAAAGCAGGCCTTGGGCCAGATATACCCCTCAGTCGCAGTCGCAGTCGGCAGCCGTCCGTCTCGAGAGACGATGGTGTAGCTTCTTAAGAGTCTATCTGCACCGCCGAGAATGGTTGTGCAGTCCGACTCAGGAGTGACAGGGTATCTGTCTCCTCCCGTGTTGAATCGACATCTTGCGATGATGCTGGAGTGTCCTCTCCAGTGAAGCTGAAGCTACAGAGCCTGGGCAGGGTGATATGGAGGGTCTGCTGTTGCCCATGCAGCAGACCCCCCCTCTCTTCGCAGCTGAAGGGTCCAAGGGAAAGACGGAGTCAATACAGCTTGGCTTCAGGTGCGCCGTAGGAGTTGCCGGTGTTGACTACAACATCAAACCGCCTTCGGGACTCCGGCTCCGGATTTTCTGTCGGGGTTTACTCCCTTAGCCTTTCCCCTGAAGAGGTATGCCGCAAGGCAGTGGAGGTTTTTTGGAGTCAGAGTTTTCCTTCTCTGATGTGCCCTGACTGGAAGATCGAACCAGCGACACTTAGCTCGCAGGCCGACGCTCAATCCACTGAGCCAAACCAGCCAGGGTTAGATATACCCCTATGACTGCAATATCTGGGTCTTGCCTCATATTATAAACACTTGAGTACAGCTGTCTTTACCTGTTGAGACTGCAAGCATCACAGAAGGGCTAAAATGTACTTAACTCATTTTTACATCCTCATTACCTATAAAAATGCTTCAATGTGGTAGCTATGAAAAAAATTGCTTAATAACAAAAGGAATTCCACAAAACAAGATGACAAAGCTAAGTGATCGATTAAAATGGCTAATAGTAAACATAACTAGTTTACTCAGTATGTTCTAAAAACATGTGTTTCACATGTAGTCATCATGACAGGGGTCCTAAGAGATGTAACAAATGAAAACCACCAGAATGGATACCCCCATCTATCTCTCTCACCTTCCGGAATGCAAATTTTATTATGGAAATAACATTATACCTAGAAAATAAACCTGATAATACAGATAGGTTACTCTGGATGATAGCTCCTATTTTAGTGAGGAAGAAACAGTGTCAAGAAGAAAAGATTTGCCATAAACATATTGTGTACCCCAGCTGCCTCTTAGAGAGAATAAATGGAAACACGCCGGTTTTAACAGGGACACTCCTGATTCTGCCACTATTTGTTAATTATGTGGACCTCTGTTTGTTTATCTATCCATGGGTTGTTGTGAGAGTTAAATGAATTAATTTAACTAAAGTGCTTACCCCATAGCAGTTGCTTGAAAATGAGAGCTTACAATTTGTTCTAAAATGTTTTATATTTTCTTAACTAAATTAGTTATCCTTTCTTGTGAAACTGGAAAAGTCCTTGTTTCATGCTGCCTGTCACCACCAGAATCAATAAGCAGAGACAGGGACTGAATTTTTATGGATGCTTTATTCAGATGGCTGGTGATCTGAGAAGATGGAAGATTATGTACCCTAAAAGACCATCTTACATTTCATTCCAAGCCAGCCTTTTTTTTTTTTTTTAAGGAGAAAAGAAAGTGTAGGTAAGGGGTTTGAAATTCAGGAAAAAGGTTAATCAGATAAAAGCTGCAGTCCAGCGATTTCCCTAGCATCCTTTCACCTGTTGACTGGTGGTTTGTTTGTTTGTTTGTTTTGTTTCTTTGTTTGACATTCTTTTTATTGTTGTTCTATTACATCTGTCCCAATTCCCAGCCTTGACCCCCACTTTGTTCTCCCTTACCCTGCCCACTCCCCCTCCCACAGTCAATCCCCCCTTGTTATCCATATTCATAGATCCTTTATACATGTTCCTTGGCTAGACCTTTCCCCTTCTTTCCCTCCTTATTCCCCTCCCTGCTTGCTCCCCTCTGGTCACTGTCAGTCTGTTCCCTATTTCCCATGCCTCTGGTTCTATTTTGCTCATTTGTTTGTTTTTTTCATTAGGTTCTTCTTATAGGTGAAATCATATGGTATTCATCTTTCACTGCCTGGTTTATTTCACTTAGCATAATACTCTCCAATCCCATCCATGTGGTTGTGAAGAGTAGGAGTTCCTTCTTTCTTTCTGCTGCATAGTATTCCATTGTGTAAATATACCATAGTTTTTTGATTCATTCATCCACTGATGAGCACTTAGACTGTATCCAGCACTTGGCTATTGTAAATAACTCTGCTATGAACATTGGGGTGCATAGGTTTTTTTTGAATTGTGTTTTAGGATTCTTGGGGTATAATCACAGCAGTGGGATCACTGGATCAAAAGGCAGTTCCATTTTTTGTTTTTCTGAGGAAATACCATATTGTTTTCAGAGTGGCTGCACCAGTCTGCATTCCCACCAACAGTGCACTAGGGCTCTCTTTTCTCCACATCCTCACCAGCACATGTTGTTTGTTGATTTGTTAATGATGGCCATTCTGACCTCTGTAAGGTGGTATCTCATTGAGGTTTTAATTTGTATCTCTCTGATGCCTAGTGATGTTGAGTGTTCTTTCATATGTCTATGAGCCCTTTGTATGTCCTCCATGGAGAAGTAGCTGTTCAAGTCCTTTGCCAATTTTTTAAAAGATTTTATTTATTTATTTTCAGAGAGAGGGGAAGGGAGGGAGAAAGAGGGAGAGAAAGATTGATGTGAGAGAGAGATATCATTTGGCTGCCTCTCTCATGCCCCCAACCAGGTGCCTGGCCCACAACCCAGGCATGTGCCCTGACTGGGAATCGAACCAGTGACCTTTTGGTTCACAGGCTGGCACATACATAGAATGCAGGTTTGGTCCACAGTCAGGGCATGCATGGGAGGCAACCATTCAATATTTCTCTCCCACTCGATGCCTATTTCTCTCTCTCTCTCTCTCTCTCTGTGTGTGTGTGTGTGTGTGTGTGTGTGTCCACTCACCTTTCTTCCTCTCAAAGCATAGCCTTGGGTGAGGATTTTTTTTTTTTTAATGCACACAAGCGCACATACTCAAACAGGTATTACTTTTACTCTCTCCAGTAGTAAAAGACCAGAACTTTAAAACAATAATGCTGACTTTTATGTGCAGAGATGGTACTGTGAATATTACAAGGAAAAGATTCTACCGGTCATGTTATATGCTGAAAAATACTGTCCCAGGCTTCCTCAGAGCCAGTGACACACATGCTTACCTGGAAGATTTGATGTTGCCAACCTACAGCTTCCCCCTCCCCACATGTGCAGGAAGGAGCTTTATGACGTCAGGTTCTAGGAACGCTGGTGGTGCATGGGGGTGAGCTTGTCACCAGATAAATACACACGGCTTATTGTTGCTACTTTGGTCCAGGATATACATTCCGGCTTGTTTATAGTAGTAAAAGATTGGAACAAACTGACAAAGAGAGTGACTGTACCTAGGCAAGAGGAAGATTGAGACAGCTTGGGAGACCAGTTCAATACAGAAAAGTGAAAATCTTGTGCGTTGGGAGCCGATCTGTTATGAGATATTTAAATCTTATATGTCTATCTCTCGTTTGTTTTCTTAGGGGCTTAAAAAGACTTTTAAAAGATAAAGCCCGTCTCAGCCTTGCTAAGTAGAACCAAGACGGAAAGATCTGGTGCCCTGACGGTTCATGAGAGCAAGCAGCCTAGCGCCCTCTGCCGTCCACTGCGGCAGCGGCGCCTCTGCCGGAGAAGAGGGTGGAACCGCCAGTCGCTGCCTGGCCAGATCGGGATCCACGCCTCCGGGTGTTTTGCTAGAGCAGCGCGTGAGCAAATTGGCTCCGTAACTCAGGGAGAATCGAGGCCTCCCGAAGTATATGCTACCATCCCACACTCTGCGCACCTAACAAGTATTCCACAGGTGAAATGGAAAATAGGAAAAGCTGGACAATAAGCAAGTCAGTTCAGGACGTGCAGGGTCCCTGTGCTCTTCAGGCAGGAAGGGCAGTTACACGTGGAGGAGACAGAGTGGCTCTTCGCCCGTCGTCCACCTCTTCTAAGACCTAGTACGGAGACCGGATCTTTGATCCTCAGTAATTGCCATAACCTACATTTGTTAAGTGCTTTAGGGATTACAAAACTTTCTTCTTTCATCTGATCCTCACCACAGCCTTGTGAGTTAAGGCAAGTATTTTTTTGATCCCATTTTATAAAGAGATACCTGATTCTAAGAAAGTTTCCATGACCTGCCCAAAGGCAAACAGCTAAGTGAGAAGCAGCCTAGGATGGGAAGCCCTGGAAATCATCCATAAAAATCAAGTCCCCCACGATTTGAAACGTGCTTCCTGCTACAGACTAAGAAAGTATCACCAGCCTCCTCTTCCTCTTGCACTCACTTTACCTAATTTATAACTACCTCACTTGGGCCCTTACCCACCCTTGCCTTCCCACTCTTCTCCCCAGTACCAGGAAGAATCACCACAGCTACCTCTACTCCTCCAATGAGAATCCTCGCATTTACATTCTTGGCTCCATGCATGAGGGCCCCTTTACCAGGCCCTGGGCTGAGGATCCCTCAGAGTTAGAGTTGGGGATTCTGCTGCTGGGGAGGGGTTGTGTCTCTCCTCCTAAGTTACATTATTATAGTGCCCAGCTGCAGGGAGGAACTGGATGTGGTGAAGCTAAAGTACTATCCCATTATCTTTCAGGGATGAAGGTTGAGACTTTCAGTCCTAACACTCAAATAGGAATTCAGGCAATGTGTAGGGAGACAGCAGAGCAGGAGCCCAGGGGCCTTGGAGAAATCAGACCCATGCATGGCGTGGAGGATGAAGAGAAGCAAATGGAACGCAGCCCCGATGCTTGGGCTCCCTGAATAACTGCCTCCACGCCCTGAGCCTCTTTTTTCTGCTGGTCATATGGGGAAGGGGTCTTATGCTCATCTGGAAGAGCAGTGGCTGTAGAAGAACAGAATCTAAATAGAAAACATGAGTCCTACACCAGCCTCCACCCCGCTCTCCCTATGCTTTACTCTCCCTAAGTAGCCCTGGGGTTCTCTAACTTGAGGCCAGTGTCTCAAAGGGTCTGGGGAAAATAGTATTCATAATTTACCAGTGAGGAAGAGGTTCCTGAAAGTTGGCTGGAAGTGAGGGAACAGGGCCTGAGGGGCCCTTGGTGAGGGTGTGGGGAGGAAGAGCAGGAGCTGAGATCTGAGGAAAAGAATGGGTTCGGCTTAGATGGCCTCTCTCAGGCCCTCCCAGCTTCCACGAAGAAAAACCCTGACCCCCTAGTACCCTTCTCTTTCCACCGCGAGAGCTAGAGCTTAGGTCTCAAGATTTTTTGCCACAGTCCACACTCTGGAACAGCTCTCCAAGTGCCTCACTAGCCTCACCCGTGGAACTCATCACAGTCTCTGTGATTTTGTTTTGTTTTGTTTGTTTGTTTTTGTTTGTTTTGTTTTTTAGTCTGACCTCTCAGCCCTGCCAAATCCCCTTCCCCCTGGGTTCAGGCTTCCCCTGTGAGTCTGACCTCATTCTGATCTGCCACAAGCCCATAAAAAGGAATCATTGTTCCTCATCTGGAAAATTGAAGTATTAATAAAAAGATACATATTCACTTATGATGCAGGGTCCATAGCACATGCCAAGTAAATTTTTACGGGGTGGAATGGGGCTGCCCTGGTGAAAGGAAAGTTCCTAAACTAGGCTTCTCATCCAGCCCTTTGCAACATGGCAGGGTGATGACAGGGCTTCTCCTATTCGTAGAGCTTTCCGGAATCTCCCTGCTCTAGGGCCTACATGGTTCAACACTAGAGACTGCTTTCTCATGTGTGCTGCTGACCCAAGTGCCTTTGGGACTAATGGGATCAATACAATGTGACCCATTCAGCTTGTCCTGTTTTGGGAAAAGATGGAATGTAAAAACTAACTATATGTGACTTCTTAGTGTTGCAAAACTTTCCCTTTCCCAAGACCTTTCTTTGAACTTTTCCTGTAGGTTATAATTCCTAAGCTATCAGTCATATCTGCTGATTTTCTCTGGCTCTTCTAAAAGATCCTCCCACCTCATTCTTGACAATGCTGGTGAGCAGGAATAAATCCATTCCTCTCTGGAGACAATAAAAGTATGCCCTCATTACTTCCCCCTATGCTAAGGCCTAACGCTCCCCTCTGTCATGGAAAAGAGAAGAGATCATGCAAGTACTGCCTATCCTGTGCCTATGACTCCAGCTGCCAGTTTCTTCCACTCAAGAAGTCATCTCTACTTCTTATTAGGGGCTCAGGGCCATGAATTCCTGCGTGGCAGTAAAGGAACCCAGTGAGCACAGCCCCCGCTTGCCAGTTGCTACCACAGGGGTGTTTGTGGCCCAGGTGACATGACTTATCAATGTCTGTCCCAGGGAAGGGAAGAGATGACTTTGTACCTCTAGACAGAAAGTAAAAACCAGAGTCAAGGGAAAGAAATCAAATGTGTGGGATCTTTTTGTAAAGGCAACCTGGAGAATGGTTGAGTAAGTACCAGAAATCCCTTCCAGGCCTATTATCTAGCCATGGTGAACCATGGACAGTCACCTCCAGGGCTTGTTCTGGCTCCGCCTGGAACATCCACCCTTATTTGGCCTTCTAGGGAATTTATTATTTATCAATTTCAATTTGATAAATCGAATGTTGGTGTCATCTCAGATTCACTTTGGTGTCATCTCCTAGAAGAAGCCTTCCCTGTCCCCTGACACATACCCCCTGAACCTGCAGTTAGCACCCCACCCCCATCCCATTTTCCCTTCTTTTCACTTTTGTATTATTATTTTCTAATTATAGATATGTTTTCCCCCAAATGACTGTCACTTCTTGACAGCCTCTGATGTCTCTGCCTAGAATGCAATCTGTCATATGAAAGGAACTCTGTAAATGTTTATAGAATAACAAAAAATAGGATCAACTGATCAAAGGACACAACCATCCTTTTGGCACTTGATATATTGCAAACTGTCCTCCAAAAATTTTGCATCTATTTACAATGTCATCTGCTATGAATACAAGGCAGGATAGTAAAAAGCTAGGGGAATTCCTTGGCAAGTGGAATAGGGAAACTGATACAGATAAATGAACAAACTGGCAGAGCAATTTACAGCCAGATCTAGAAGGTCACTTCCCTAGAGATAACATCTAGGTCACGATTGTATTTCAGCTTCAGGCCCAGAAAAGCAGAAAAACCAGGTAGGCAATGGCCAGGACCTCCTGCAATGACTAAGGACCCCCTGCCCTGGCACTGATCACTCAGTAGAGATCATGACCCTGAAAAAGCACACCTGGAAAGCTGATGAATATTATATTGAAACCCTCTGCTGTGACCTCAGGACTGACACTGCATCAGTGGCTCTCAATAATTCCAAGTCAAGGGATTAAAGGAAAATATGAAACATTAGCTTGGTAGAAAACTAGAAAAATTAGGATTCAATTCAGTTTGTGGGTAACAATTAGACATTGTGATTTCCATTGAAATGTAATTTCTTTAAAAATCATACTCATTTTATCAAAGAGACTGCATTAAGTCCAGTTTCATTGCCTAATTATTTGCATAAACACAACAAGAACAGTAATGGATCATATAGGCTCTTTCAAATCCACTTTGCTGGAATTTTCCAAGGAACCTTCAGATTGAGCTTTAGTCAGCCTCTCAGGGCAAAGAAGCCAAGCCACACAGTTGCCGTCTGGCTTTGCCTGAAATACCTAGAAGTTTGTGTGGATTCCTCAAGTTTCTGAGGTCCCCAAAATGTCCTGAGGTTCCTTCCTTGCCATCTTTCAAGAAAGCAACCTTCATTCCTTACCTAGAAAGACTGCCATGACCCATGTGACAACACAAGGTACCAGGCCATTTCTCCAGGAAGCTCTTATTGGCTTCAAAAGTCAATCATAATTCCTTAAGGCTTTCTGGTGACATCCAGAGTCCAGGCCTGACCTGACTCTTTCAATTATGACATTCCAGAGAAAGACTTGGTTAATAAAACTACATTTGGAAACTGGTGCTGTTGTAAACAGAATAGATTCTTATTGGATTTATGCAAACAAGCATATTGCCATGAAAGTAATACTCACTCATTAAGAGTTGCTGAATTCTGGAGGGATTAGGTAGGGAGAAAAATATAAATGCTTCAATATTGCTTATGAGGGCATGCTTTACAAATTGCTCTAGAGGAAAAAACAAGTTACCTTATATCTGGAAAACAGAAAGATTTAAAATTAGCAACATTTTGAATCAATTTTTGTTAGTCTTGATTATTTGCCTGTATTTTCACAAATTCAGTTATTCCTTAGGGTTCCATAAATCTTCACTTACTTCAAAGATATGACCTGCTTATATTCCTGTAATTTAAAGGAAGTCAGAGTTCTTTCTCTGAAACTTTCCAAACATACATTTGCAAATGCATTAGAGTAAAACAATGACTATTTATAAATGAAAAAATTTAACATGACATGGTTATAGATTTGATGATCATTCAGTTAAGAACGAACTTTGCTTCCTTGTAAGATACAACATTTCAAGGTAACAATTTCTGGATAAGCAATAATTATTATGATTGAAATAAAAGAATAATATAAAGCCCATATTTTTATATTCAACACACAATTTCAAAATATGTAAAGACCAAACAGTATACGGGATTTTAAAACATTGTATAGGGCCCTGGCTGGTGTGGCTCAGTGGACTGAGCATAAGCCAGAGAACCAAAGGGTCACAGGTTCAATTAAGGCACATACCTGGGTTGTGGGCCAGGTCCCCAGGTGGCGGGCATACAAGAGGCAACCACAAATTGATGTTTCTCTCCCTCTCTTTCTCCTTCCCTTCCCCTCTCTCTAAAAATAAATAACTAAACTAAAATAAAATAAAATAAAAACATTGTATAGGACTTATCAGAAGTGTGCATTGAGCATTGGAAATAACTCATAAATTCCCAAGGTGTAAATTACAAATACCCCGAGTACCACTTCTTGATGTCCCCACGGGGAACCATCACTCTTAGTGTGTCCAGAGTCACTGACAGGACACCTGTTACCTCTGAGAGCTTCCTCTTTGAACTTGATTAGAATTTTTGCAAGTTTCCCTGGGGAAATTTCTAGAAAACCTATCTTGACTAAAATATATATACAAATAGGACATAGTTATTATTATTCTGTTTGGCAAAGCTTCCCATGTAATTTTGAGCATATTAAATAGGACTAATTAGTTCAAAAACGTTCCTTTTATAAGGAGAGAGAATAAATCCTTGAGGTATTCCAGAGCCCACTGAAACAACCCAAAGTTATTTCTCCTTTAAAAGCCTTTTGAATTTTTAACTTTGGGAAGATTGTCAAACAAGCTTAACTAAAAGATTATAACATAATCTTGTTGTAAAACAAATATATATATGGTAATAACTTTTAAAAACTTAATCAAATGTAAAACCAACCCACAGGATCCTGCTTAATTTATATCAGTATTTAATTTCTTTAGGCCAATAAAATATACCCTAGTTATGCCATCTGGAGGCAGAAAACATACCACATAATATACAAATGAACACATATCACATACAAGCCATACACATGAAGACTCAACACATAAAGACCATACACATAATTTTTGTAGAGGAAGCACAGTATTTCTCTCATTTGCTTCTGACAGCTTTTAAGATTGGAAAAGGGGATGTAGGGTCCTAAATTTCAAGCAAGAAAATCTGTTGAGACTCTCACTAAAAGCTTTAAGGACTGTTAATGAGTGGTAGAAACAATGTCTCAGCTCCAAGGAATTGAGTAGCAGGAAAGAGCTGGGGTGGGGCTACTTTGATCCCCTGAAAGGTCAGAAACCTGTTGACAGAAGATATATGCTGCAGATGGAGGTCCTGGAGTTATAGTCCACACCAAGAGAGAAATAAAAAGAGATGGATGTATTTACCCTGTGCCTGAGGGTGGCCTTGTCAATGATGAGAGCACCAGCCAGATGCTCTGGGAATGGATTTAACCCACTCAGACAGGGGACTCACTAGAAAGCCCATTTGAGAGAGCCACACTGGCACAGAGAGAGAAAACAAAAGCATGTTTGAGAGAGAAAGCCCATAGGTGTGTTTACCCCATGCCCTAGGAGTGGCCTTACCAATGACAGGAGCATCAGCCAGATGCCCTGGGAATGGATTTACATTCTACAGAGAGACAGATATGTAACTAGCTGAGAGTTACAGGCTTCCCTGTAAATCTCTGGGATGTTTTGGGCCATTCTGAATACAACGGGTATCCTATTAAGTTGTCCCTGAGGCTCTCATGGAAGATAATAATGAAGAAAAGATGGTTGACAAACATTCAGTCAGTCTCAAGGTTAGTTTTCTCTTGGTAGATTCCTTTAAAATCATTATTTTCCCCTTTGGTCTAGTATCTGGTTTACTTAGTTCTAAATACATTCTGGAAAAAGATATTTGGGCATCATTGATTTCAAGACAGTCTCATCCTACCAGGTGAATCAGGGTAGATTTTATTGGTAAAAATATATGTTGCCCCATAATATTTCCCTGGAAGAAAACAGGTTCTGATTTAAAAGCAGACATTGGATAATTATCTCTACCAGTTATATAGAAGCTACTCTGAGGGAGGGTGACAGTTGCCAGAGGTAAAGGGGGATTAAGTGAGTAAGGGGAAGGGATTAAGAAATACAAACTGGCAGTCACAAGACAAGCACTAAGATGTCATGTGAGAGGGTGGGATATTCAAACTCCTTTGTAAATTTAGCTGGATTTGCCAAAAAAAAAAAAAAAGCAAAAAACAAAAACACTGCTGAGTCTGATCTCAATTTGGGAGAGGTCTGACATTGAAAAGGGAGCCTGGACCAAAATAATGCCCTCCGATCCAACAACCTCACAGAGAGGGAGCTGCGTTGCACTAGGGGATTCCTAAAAGAGATGCAGGAATGGGTGTGACCAGGAGAAACCCAATCTAAAGGGGGGGGGGGGGGTCAGGAGGGAAAGGTCTGAGGAGGAGAAGTAGGAAGAAGAGATGGAGAGAGTGTTAAAGAGTCGGGGAAAAGGGCCAGAAAAGTGACTTGGGTTTAAAATGCCACTTTTTTTCTTCTTCTCTGGTAAAACAGATTACCCCCCCACACACACACACACACACAAATACCTAAGGTTTCATCCCTTACAATGTAACAGATGCGCCAAGACAGGGAGTCAAAGCAGCTCTACATAATACCTGGAAACAAACACAGGGAGGTGAGAAATTGAGGAGACAAATATATATGGCCCAAATGAAAGAATAGATCAAAACTCCAGTAAAGAACTAAGTGAAATGGAGATAGCCAACCTATCAAAAGAAGAGCTCAAAACACTGTTGATAAAAATGCTCAGAGAACTCACTGAGTATGGCAGATGCATAAGGGAAGAAATGAAGGCTACACTAAGTGAAATAAAGAAAAATCCACAGGAAACCAAAGGTGAAGGGAAGGAAGCTGGGCTTCAAATCAATTAATTGGAATATAAGGAAGAAATAAAGAGTCAACCAGTACAAAATAAAGAAACAAGAATTCAAAAATATGAGGAGAGAATAAGAAGACTCTGGGACATCTTCAAAAATGCCAACATCCAAATCATAGGGATGATAGGAGAAGAGGAAGAGCAAGAAATTGAAAACTTATTTGAAAAACTAATGAAAGAAAACTTCCTTGATTTAGCAAGGAAATAGACATACAAGTCCAGGAAGCACAGAGCGTCCCAAACAAGTTGGACCTGATGAGGACCACAGCAAGACACATCATAATCAAAATGCGAAAGCTTAAAGATAAAGAGAGAAACTTAAAAGCAGCAAGACAAAAGCAGAGAGTTACCTACAAAGGAGTTTGCATAAGACTGTCAGCTGATTTCTCAAGAGAAACTTTGCAGGCAAGAAGGGACTGGCAAGAAGTATTCAAAGTGATGAAAAGCAGAGATCTACAATCCAGATTACTCTACCAGCAAAGCTATCATTGAGAACAGAAGAACAGATAAAGTGCTTCCATGAAGATGTAAAGCTAAAGGAGTTCATCATCACCAAGCCCTTATTATATGAAATGTTAAAGGGACTTATTTAAGAAAAAGAAGATCAAAACTATGAGCAGTTAAATGACAACAAACTCACAACTATCAACAACTGAATCTAAAAAAAACAAACTAAACTATCAGAACAGGAACAGAATCAGAGCTATGGAAATCGTTTGAAGGGTCATCAGCAGGGAGGGAGAAGGTACAGGGATTAAGAAGAGTAATTGGTAGGTACAAAACAGACAGGGGGATGTTAAAAATAGTAAAGGAAATAGAGAAGCCAAAGTACTTATACACATGACCCATGAACATGAACTAAGGGGGCGGGGGGATTGCTGGAGGGAAGGGGGCACCAGATGAAAGAGGGAAAAGGGAAAAAATATTGGGGCAACTGTAATAGCATAATCAATAAAACATACTTTAAAAAAAGAAAAGGGAATGATATCTCAGGGACCAGAACAAACAAAAGTGGGGGAGGTTTGAGAAAGGTGTCCCCAACTCAAATGACTTAGAATCTGTGGCCAGACCTGAGCATTCTTTAGCCTGAGGGCATACTTAACATGAGAATCTGCCTCATAGCCAGGCACCCCGGGGCCTCAAGAGCAGACTGAACCATGAATATATGTCTCAGAGCCAGGCGTCCATCGCCCCAAGTGCAGACCAAACCAGCAGGAAGATGGTTGAAGGCATCTTTCCCAGCCAAGTCCCTGAGAAAGTGATAGATCCACTATTGGGGTTTATGACAACAAGATGAGGGGATAAGTTATCACTTTTTTTTTTCACCTGGGAAGACAATATTTTATTTTTCATTTTTTTTTATTGTTGTCCTATTACAGTGGTCCCATTTTCCCCCATTGCTTTCCCCTGCCCCATTCACCTACCCACTCTCCCACAGTCAATCCCCACCTTGTTGTCCATGTCCATGAGTCATTTATACTAGTTCCTTGACTAGACCCTTCCCTTTCTTTCCTCTCTTCTCTCCCTCCCCGCTCCCCTCCGGTCATTGTCAGTCTGCTCCTTGTTTCCATGCCTCTGGTTCAATTTTGCTCATTTGTTTGTTTTGTTCATTAAGTTCCTGTATTGGGTGAGATCATATGATACTTGTCTTTTGCTGCCTGGCTTATTTCACTAAACATAATACTCTCCAGTTCCATCCATGTTGTCACAAAAGGTATGATTTCCTTCCTTTCTGCAGTATAGTATTCCATTGTGTAAATGTACCACAGTTGTTTTTTTTTGTTTTTTCAATTACAGTTGTCCCCTTTTCCCCTAATTTCTCTCCCCCACCCAACCCACCCCCTCTCCCGCAATCATATCCCTCCCCGTTGTCCATGTCCATGAGTCATTTATACGGGTTCTTTGACTAAACCCTTCCCTTACTTATCCCCCTTCTCTTCCTCTCCCCTCCCCCCTATTGACTGCTATTCTGCTCTTTGTTCTATTTAGTTCCTTTGTTTGTGTTGTTCTTTAGTTTCCTGTATTAGGTGATATCATATGGTATTTTTCTTTCTTTGCCTGGCTTATTTCACTAAGCATAATTCTCTCTAGTTCCATCCATGTTGTTGCAAATGGCAGGAGTTCCTTCTTTCTTTCTGCTACATAGTATTCCATTGTGTAAATATACCACAGTTTTTTGATCCACTCATCCACAGATGGGCACTTAGGCTGTTTCCAGCACTTGGCTATTGTAAATAGTGCTGCTATGAACATAGGGGTGCACAGGTTCTTTTGAATTGGTGTTTCAGGATTCTTCAGATGTAATTCCAGCAGTGTAATCACTTGTGAGGTTCACAGCAAGTCCTTCTCGCCAGTCCCAGTTCAGTGTGCCCCTTGTGAGATTCCCTGTCCCGCAGATGCCTCAGCATGGATGAAAGAACTGACTCAGAAACATATTGTCTAAGGAGAAAGAAGGGTGAGTGTCTCTCATAGGAGATCACCAATCATTCTTTTCTCAGTCAGGGTTCTCATTGAGTTTGCTATGTGCAGAAATGCACGGGGTAAGCATGCAGACCTCCACCAAATGGTTGGGAGTAACAATAAAGGAAAACATAAATCAGCATGGGGAGATAGGTAGCACGACTGTGAGGTACCAAGGCACATCATAGAACTCCAGATGTCTCTTTTTACTTAAACATTTTGTTTTCACATTCTACTGATAAGTATTTGGAGCAACACAGAGCAAGCAGGCTTCATCAGCTTCAAAGAGTACATTGCATTCCCATTCTACTTCTAAAATACCCCTGGAGTGTGGGACTGGCAGCATGGCATGTGGGGCACGTTCTGCCAGCCGGTTAAGTCTTATGGGTTCATATCTCAGGTCCAGACTCCACTCAGCAGCTACAGCCTTTTATACCATACATACCAATCTCCCACAATCGCTGGGTCAAAAGGCAGTTCCATTTCTAGTTTTATGAGGAAATTCCATACTGTTTTTCACAGTGGCTGCACCAGTCTGCATTCCCACCAACACTGCACTAGGGTTCCCTTTTCTCCACCTCCTCGACAGCACTTTTTGTTTGTTGATGTGTTAATGATGGTCATTCTGCCCGGTGTGAGGTGGTATCTCATTGTGGTTTTTATTTGGATCTCCCTGATGGCTAGTGATGTTGAGCTTTCTTTCATATGCCTATGGACCCTCTGTATGTCCTCCATGGAGAAGTGTCTGTTCAGGTCCTTTGCCCATTTTTTAATTGGTTGTCTGTCTTCTTGGTGTTGAGTTATATAAGTTCTTTATATATTTTGGAGATCAAACCCTTGACCAAGGTATCATTGGCAAATATGTTTGCCCATGTGGTTGGTTCCCTTTTCATTTTGCTGCTGTTTTCTTTTGCTGAGCAGAAACTCTTTAGTTTGATGTAGTCCCATTGTTTATTGTTTTCTTTATTTCCCTTGCCCAAGAAGATATATCAACAAAAATATTGCTGCCTGGAATATCTGAGATTTTCTGCCTATGTTTCCCTCTATGACTTCTATGGTGTCACAGCTTACATTTAAGTTTTTGATCCATCTTGAGTTAATTGTGATGTGTGGTGTAAGTTGGTGGTCTAGTTTTTCGTTTGTTTGTTTGCCGCTCCTGTTCAGTTCTCCCAACATCATTTGTTGAAGAGGCTCTTTTCACTCCATTTTACGTTCCTTCCCCCTTTGTCAAATATTAGTTGATCAAATAGACCTGGGTCTATTTCTGGGCTCTCTATTTGGTTCCATTAATCTCTTTACCAGTACCAGACTGTTTTGATTACTGTGGCCTTGTAATATAGTTTGATATCAGGATTTGTGATTCCTCCTACTTAGTTCTTCTTTCTTAAGATTGTGGAGGCTATTCGGTGTTGGTTTTGGTTCCATATAAATTTTTGAAGTATTTCTTCTAGGTCTGTGAAATATGTCATTGGCATTTTAATAGGGATTGCATTGAATCTATAAATTGCTTTGGATAGTATGGACATTTGAATGATGTTAAGTCTTCCCATTCATGAACACAATATATGCTTCCATTTATTTGTATCTTCCTTAATTTCTTTCTTTAGTATTCTGTATTTTTCCAAGTGCAGGTCTTTTACCTCCTCAGTTAAGTTTATTTCTGAGTACTTTTTTTCTTGTTCCTATAGTAAATGGGATTTTTTTCTACTTTCTATCTCTGATATTTTATTGTTAGTGTACAGAAATGCCTTTGATTTCTGAATATTGACTTTGTACCTCGCTATTTTGCCAAATTTACTTATTAGGTCAAGTAGTTTTCTAGTGGAATCTATAGGGTTTTCTATTTACACTATCATGTTGTCTGTAAATAATGACAGTTTTACTTCCTCTTTTCCAATTTGGATGCCTTTTATTTATTTTTCTTATCTGATTACTGTGGTTAGAACTTCCAAAACTATGTTGAATAGAAGTGGAGAGAGTGCACATCCGTGTCTTGTTCCTGATCTTAGGAGAAAAGCTTTCAGTTTTTGCCCATTGAGTATGATGTTGGCTACTGGGCTCTCATATATGGCCTTTACTATGTTGAGGTATGCTCCCTCTATTCCCATTTTGCTGAGTGTTTTCATCATAAATGGGTGTTGTCCGTTATCAAATGCTTTTTCAGCATCTATAGATATGATGGTGTAGTTTTTGTCTTTCATTTTGTTTCTATGGTATATTATGTTTATTGATTTGCAAATATTATACCATCCTTGCATCCCTGGGATGACCGCACTTGATTGTGGTGTATGATCTTTTTAATGTATTGCTGGATTCAGTTTGTCAATATTTTGTTGAGGATTTTAGCATCTATGTTCACCAGCGATATTGACCTGTAGTTTTCTTTCTTTGTTGTGTTTTGACCTGGTTTTGGAATTAGGGTAATACTGACTTCACAGAAAGAGTTTGAGAGTCTTTCCTCTTCTTGGACTTTTTTGGAATAGTCTGAGAAGGATAGGAGTTAGTTCTTCCCTTAATGTTTTGTAAAATTCTCCTGTGAAGCGATCCAGTCTGGGGCTGACTACTGCTTCAATTTCACCAATTGTTATCAGTTTATTCAGGCTTTCTGCTTTTTCTTGATTCAGTTTGGAAGATTATATGTTTCCAGAAATTTGTCCATTTCACCCAGGTTGTCAAATGTGTTGTCATATAGTTGTTCGTAGTATTTTCTTACAACCCTTTGTATTTCTGTGGTACCGGTTGTGATTTCTCCTCTCTCATTTCTGATTTTATTTATTTGGGTCCTCTGTCTTTTTTCTTGAAGAGTCTGGTTAAGGGCTTGCTTATTTCATTTATCTTTTTAAAAAAACAGCTCTGCCTTTATTGATCCTTTGAATTGTTCTTTTAGTCTCAGTGTCATTTAATTCTGCTCTAATCTTGATTATTTCCTTCCTTGTACTTGCTCTGAGCTCTGTTTTCTGTTGTTCCTCTAGTTCTTGTAGATGTAGAGTTAGGTTGTTTATTTGAGATTCTTTTATCCTTTTTAGGTAGGCCTGTATTGCTATGAACTTCTGTCTCAGGACTGGCTTCACCGTGTCTCATAGGTTTGGGGCTGTTGCATGTTCATTTTCATTTGTTTCCAGAAACTTTTTGATATCTTCCTTGATGTTATTGTTAACGCACTTATTATTTAATAGCATGTTATTCAGTCTCCATGAATTTGAATATTTTTAAGTTTTTCCCTTGAGGTTGGTTTCTAGTTTCAAGCCATCATGATCTGAGAAGATACTTGATATAATTTCAATTTTCTTGAATTTGTTGAGGCTTGTTTTGTGTTCTATCATGTGGTCTATCTTTGAAAATGTTCCATATACATTTGAAAAGAATGTATACTTTTTTCTTTGGGGTGATAGATTCTGTATATATCAATTAAGTCCATTTGATCTAGAGTGTTGTTCAGTGCCTCAATATCCTTCGTGTTTCTTTGCTTGGAAGATCTGTTCATTGTTGACAATAGGGTGGTAAAGTCCCCTACTATGAGTGTGTTGCTGTCGATATCCTTCTTAAAGTCCTCCAAATTTTTCTTATATATTTGGGTGCTCCTATGTTGGGTGCATATATGTTTACCAGAGTTACATCTTCTTGATGGATTGTTCCCTTAAGTATTATAAAATGTCCTTCTTTGTCTCTTTTTATGGGCTCTTTTGTAAAATCTGTTTTGTCTGATATAAGTATTACTACCCCAGCTTTGTTTTATTTTTCATGTCCATTAGCTTGATTTTCTTTTTTTTCCATCCTTCACTTTCAGTCTGTGTGGATCTTTTGTTGTTTTCTTTTTTTTTCAGATTTAATGTGCTTTATTGATTAAAATATTACATTTGTGCCAATTTCCCTTCCCTCTGCTCCCCTCCACCCGGTGGCCCCCCTCCCTCCAGTTGTCCCCCCCTTTTAGATTATGTCCATTAGTTGTGCATACAGTTCCTCCCAACCTCTCTCCGTCTATTCCATTCCCTCCTAGCATGATCCCCAATTCCTATATCATCTCCCTCCCTCTCCCCACTCCCCCTCCCTGTTGACCTCCCCCCAATATGCTTCCCGTACCCACAGTTCCTTTTCCACTCTCGTTGCCTGTTTAGTTTGCCTTTGTTTCATCTCCCTAGCTTCTGTTTTTTAAACCAGTCCCTTTAACATCTCATATAACAGTGGTTTGGATCTAATGAACTCTTTCAGTTTAATTTTGTCCTGGAAACACTTTCTCTGTCCTTCTATTCTGAATGACAATTTCGCTGGATAGAGTATTCGTGGTTGTAGGTTTTGGATTTTCATTACTTTGAATATTTCTTGCCAGTCCCTTCTTGCCTGCAGGGTCTCCCTTGAGAAGTCAGCTGATAGTCTAATTGGGACCCCTTTGTACATAATTCTTTTCTTCTCTCTTGCTGCTTTTAAGATTCTCTCTTTATCTTTAATTTTTGACATTTTGATTATAATGTGTCTTGGAGTGGTTCTCCCTGGGTCCAGTTTTTTTGGAACTCTCTGTGTTTCCTGGACCTGTAAGTCTATTTCCTTCACCAAGTCTGGGAAGTTCTCCTTTATTATATTTTCACTCAATTTTTCAAGTTCTAGTTCATCTTCCTCGCTCTCTGGCAAACCAATGATTCTTATGTTGGGCCTTTTATAGCTGTCCCAGAGGTTTCTGATCCTCTCATCGTTGCTTCCCATTTCCTCTCACTGCATTGGTTGACTGCTTGTTCCTTCTCCATATTCCAGTTTGTTGAAATGAACTCTGGATTTTTTTTCCTCACCATCTGTCTCGTATGTGGTTTTGTTCCTTTCGTTATGAGTGTTTTTCGCTTCTTTCTCATCTTTTTCCAGATCTTTTGTGAATTCTGTAAGCCACCTGATAACAATGGCCCAGAACTGATCATCTGACAGGTTTCTTATCTGTTCATCTGTCAGGTTCTCCATCTGTTGCCTGGTGAGCTGTGCCACCGGGATTTCTATAGTTGTCTGCCTCATTTTGACAGATGCATTTTGTTTTCTTGGGCCGGCTGTATGGGGCAGTGCCTGTGTACTCGTAATGACCCAGCGACCGGCGCCGTTCAGCAGCCTTTCTTGTTGTGCCATGGTGCTTTGTCGTCACAATCCAGCGACCGGTGCCTGTCCGCGACCTATTTCGCAGCCCTGTGGCGCTTTCTTTGGGGGCGGGGGTCCAAGATGGATTCACACAGTTATTCCGCTAGGAGACCGGGATCCGTCCTCCCGCCCCCCTGGGCCTCACTGTTCAAGACGATGTGGTGGCTGCTTTCCCCAGCGGTGGGGTCGCGAGCTGCTGGGGGTTCGACTGCAGCCGGGGTTGTTCTCCCCGCCGCTGTCCCAGGTGCGACCGTAAACAGCACCGCCCCCTTTCGCTCCCCTTACCTGCCCAAAGGGCGCCGCTGGTTTATAACTTCATATGTTCGGCTTCCGTGTAGTTTTATTTTCTGGAATTTCTAGTTATCCTTTGTTTTGAAGTAGTTGTATTCCTCTCTAGTTGTAGAGGGAGACCTAGCACGTCCGTCTAAGCCTCCATCTTGGCCGGAAGTCCTACCCTATGTCTTTTGATTGGTGCATTTAATCCATTTACCTTTAAGGTTATTATTGATAGGTACTTATTCATTGTCACTTTTCCCTTTTGTATCTGTGTTTCTCTCTGTCTTTCTCCGTTTCTTCATCTTCTTAAAGCAACCCCTTTAGAATTTCTTGCAATGCTGGTTTGGTTGAGAGGTGCTCTTTTAGCTTTCTTTTGTCTGGGAAACTCCTTATTTCACCTTCCATTTTGAATGAAAGCCTTGTTGGGTAGAGTAGTCTTGGTTGTAGGCCTTTGTTTTTCATTGCTTGGAATATTTTTTGCCATTCCCTTTTGGCTTATAGTGTTTCCGTTAAGAAATCTGATAGCCTTTTCAAAACTCCCTTATATGTTATTAGCTGTTTCTCTCTTGCTGCTTTTAGGATTCTCTCTTTGTCTTTGAGTTTTGCCATTTTAATTATGATGTGTCTTGGAGTTTGCCTGTTTGGGTTCATCTTCATTGGGATCCTTTGTGCTTCTTGGACTTGCCTCACTTTTTCTCTCATCAAGTTCAGGAAGTTTTTTGTCATTACTTGTTCAAATAGGTTTTCTATCCCTTGCTCCTCTTCTTCTCCTTCTGATATTCCTATGATACAGATATTATTACATTTCACATTGCCCTGCAGCTCTCTTAAAATCTTTTCATTCTTTTTCAGTCTTTTTTTATTTTGTTGCACTGTCTGGGAATTTTTTCTATGTTGTCCTCCAGCTCACTGATTCAATCTTCTGCTTCATCTAACCCGATTTTGATTGCTTCTACTGTGTTCTTCAATCCAGAAATTGTATTCTTCATTTCCTCCTGGCTCTTATTGATAGTTTCTATGTCCTTTTTAATGTTGGTGTAATTCTCAGTAAGTTCCTTGTAGCTTCCCTGGAGTTCTTCATAGTTCCCTTGGAGTTCTTTGTAGTTTTCTTTGAGCTCGCTGAGCTCATTGAGCTTCCTTATAATCATTATTTTGAATTCCATGTCTGATAGTTTGCTTACCTCTATTTCATTTAACACTTTCTGGGGATTCCTCCTTTCCTTTTGATGGTGGGTTGTTTCTTTGTCTCCCCATTTTGGTGACTCTTCTTGTTTGTTTCTGCTTCTTAGATTGATCTGCTTTGACTTCCTGTCTTTGTGTTGTGACCTTCTTTGGTAAGAGACCTGTCTGATTCAATGGTGCAGCTTCCTTGATCTCCTGAACTTGGTGCTCTTGGAATGCCCTTTATGCTGTTTATTTGGGCTATCTGGTCATACTTTGGTTTTGGTTGTTGCTGTGTTGCTCTTTGGTAGTTCTTTCCCTCCAGCTAGCTGACTGAGTCACTCCTTCCACCGCATCCTGTATACTGTTGTAGAGGTACACTTTCTTTACTTTCTGGATCTGCCCCTGGTAGCATCAAATCATGTCCCAGTCTGGGCCTAGCCAGGCTATTAGAGACTACCAGAGATCTACTGTCTTTGTCTCCTTTAGTTGTTAATCTGTTCCATCTGTGATCAGCCATCAGGTTTAAGCACCAAGGGCAGGGAAGATTAATTCCTGCAGGTCTATTGCTTCCTCTCAGGCTGACACCACTTGGAGGGGAGTAGTCTGCCTGCAGTATAGGGAAAGAGTCAGCACTGGGACCCAGTCAGCTGCTCCTTGAGTTCTCTCCTCAAAGCCACCACCACAAGCTCTCCTTAAGCATCTCTAGTCCACTCTGCCCTCCCTCTGCTGGAACCCAGGGTAAGTGGGTGCCAATGTATTTTGATATGTGGTCCTTTTAAGAGCTCTTTGTCTCCAGCTGTTTCTCTCAGGTCAGAAAAAAACAAAAACAAAAAAAACAAAAAAACATGGCTTTTTGCTTTTCACACCTGGATGCTATTTTACTTTCTACTCTGTTCCTGTAGGCTGGGAATTTAGACACCAGCCTTCTTAGGGGGAACCTCCTGCTGCTGAGATGTTTCTCTGTCCCTTCAGCTGCCACCCGTGGGAGCCCAGGCAACCCTCCCACATCTCCACACTTCCTACCAGTCACATTGTGATGAAGCAGCCTTTCTCTGTCTGTGGTTATAAGGCTTCTCTCCAGCTAGTGTTCAGTTGGTTATTCCAGATGATTTCTCCACAATTAAGTTGTAATTCTGTTACAGAGTGAAAGGGGGTTCTTTTATGTGGTGCCTTGGTGTAAAACCCAACAACTAGTGTTGAGAAAAATAGACCTTTATTTACAATATTCCAACCTGGGGAGGGCAGTGAGCACTCCGCTCAGAGCCCTGTTCTCCCATAGGACCCAGCACTTCCCTTGGTCCTCAAAAGGCTAGAAGCCAAACACATGCCCAGAAGTTCCCCATCCTTTATCTGTCAGCTCTCTCCTTCAGGATCTGGGGTATGATGTCATCAGCCTCCATATTAACAGTCCAGGAAAACATATGCCATGTTGCACTGGATCACACATGGTTCTCTCTCTGCCCTTTAAAAGCCACATGGGTCTCCTCTTCTAAAACTGCATGTTGCTTTCTTTCCTCCTCACAAACTGCATGGTCCTCTTCTCCTCCTTCTACCTCCTTGCAAACTGCGTGGATCACTCTCTACTCTCTGCAAACCATGTGCTTCTCTCCAAAATGACTGCCACCTTATTTTTAAATCCTGACTGCAGCCTGTGACTCAGTGGGCAGGGTAACAAGTTATGACCATTCACAGAACCCTGTGCAGGCTCTGTATGCTCTTTCCTCATGGTTCCATGGTAAAAAACCCCTCCCATCTCCTTGGCATCTTGGAAAAACCAAAGTCATTTGCATAACTAAGAACCTAGCTACCAGCTATAGATATGCAAAGACATCTTGAGAGCTGCCCCCTTCTTCCATCCCCCAACCGCAGGCTCTGTGGATTTGGGGGTGGGGGGAGCTGCTCTGTGACAATTCCAGATTGGTCCTGAGGGGAGGTTAATGTAGCTTCCACTACTCCTCTGCCATCTTGGATCCTAAGCTATCAATTTTGATAGGATGTTTTCATCCTGAGATTCAGAGAGACTTACCGATCACTGGCCATGAAGATGGGTGAGGAGAAGGCTGTCCATGGAGTCTGGAGAGACAGAGAAGGATTAGAATCCTCTCTCCAAACCTCAGAGAGACAGGGTTAGGGGGTTATCCCAAGTTTAGCTTCTGCTGCCCACAGCTCCCCTAGTCACAAGTCTCAGAAGGCTGGAGGAGAGGGAGAAATAGAGAACGTCCCCATATGAGCCACCACAATGTGAGGGTGGTCAGTGATGCAGGCTATGAAAGAATTCACAATGAGAAGAAAGTTAAGAGCGTAAAAGTTTTTATTTTTACTTTCTCAAGGGAGAGAAAGGGCTAGGTGCAGAGAAATGTACGATCCCCAAGGAGTTAGGGCTTTGGGCTTTTATCAGGTAATGGGGCAGTTGTAGAGCAGGATGTTTCAGTTGGGCTGCAACTTGTTTCATTATTATCTTTGGGTGAGGGTCCAGTATGTCCACTGAGGTCTGGTATGTCCTGTTTCTTAAGTTCCCAGAGACTCTGTGCGTTTAGGGCGCTTCCAGTAATTTTCTAGTCCTAAGGATAAAGGCTCATAAAACAATTAAGGTCAGTCATGCTTTATGAGGTCCAGCTAGCTCTGGCAAAGAGCCCAGAAGGCAGTTTACAACCTTAGTTTGCTTCAAGGCCTAAGGCAGTTAAGATCTCCACATTACATATGCTATTTTCTTTGGTAGGAGCTACAGATAAGAAATACCAGATTGTTTTCAGCAGATACCTAAAATTTCTGGAAAAGTGCAAATCTGTAAAAACTTTCTCTCTTAACTTGAAGTTTGCTAAGTCTATGCTCTGGAACGTCTCCCCTTAAACCTCTAAAATGAGAGGGAAAGCAGGAGTAAGAGTCAAGTGGTGTTTACAAAGCATAACTCAAGGACATGTTCACTCTGAGAACTTCTTAGCCAGTTTTGCAGTCAGTTGGTTAAGTTGTTGTGATATAAATTTGAATGACAAAATCTTTTTCTCTGTGAAAGATGGCCTGCAATCCTATTCTATCACTATATTTCCTGGCATGGGCCTCCCTATTTTCTTTGATGGACAATTATGTAAAGAATGCATATTATCTGTCCTGACTGGTGTGGCTCAATTGACTGGGCATTGTCCCAGGAGTGAGAAGTCACCAGTTCAGAGCACATGCTTGGGTTGCAAGTTCCAATCAATGTTTCTCTCCCTCTCTTTCTCACTCCCTTCCCCTCTCTCTAAAAGTACATAAATAAAATATTTTTTAAAAAACATATTATTTTACCCCAGTGAGATACTATCTCACGCCACACAATTTGGCTTGACACAATCTCACCCACCATTCAGGCTTTAAAGCCTACTCCAGTACACTTCTAAGTTCATGTACTGCCAATCCCCATTTAGGCCAGAGCTATTTATTCCTTGATCTCTGAATAAGTAGTGTTCTTAGAATCTGAACTCTGAACCCAGCCTTCGTGGTTTAAGTAGGAACCACCCTCCTTGTGTCCATACAAAAGCAACTTAAGATTTTATCTGCGTTTTGTTTGGAGGACATTTCTAAATGTTGGTCTCTTCATGGTCAACAATTCTAAACTTCTCCTGCACTGAAAGCTTTTTCCCCATCTATACTCTAAAGAACTTAAAATTCACCCACTATATGGCATCCAGAGAGCCATATTTCTCTCAGGCACTCATCACAGTCACACAAAATAAATGTGATCATATTTTTTTCAGGAACTTACTCTGGCCCCCTGACTTTGTCTAAAAGTGCTGAAGATACAGTCAGAACTGCCCGTAGGTGCAGGAAGAGAGACCCCTTCCCTGGGACTCACATTTAGGAAAACCCCACATGAACTAACACAAACATATACATAATAAGTGTATTAAAGAATACAGTGGTTCCTCTGTCACTTGGAATCTAGTGCAACCCATAATCTTCACCTCAGCTTTCATGACTGACATGGTTCTATTCAAGGGAAACATGTCTCCATATTTCTTGGCCAGATTCTAAAAAGGTGACTGCATCTAAGTGACAAGACTGCTTGCAGATGGTACCTTGACCAGGAGAGCAAAAAGACACTGCTTCCAAGTATTAGAAGAATCTGGGCAGCAAAAATATATAGATAAAAGACTAATTTATCTAATTCTTTCTCAGCATGACTGCAATGCATTTTTATATTATGATGTACATGATGTCAAGCATCTATTTTCATCTATCCTTTTGTGTTCCAATGCACAGTTCAGAAGGTACTCACAAATTCGCACAATATTCCCAAAGTTGTCCATGGCACCTGAGGCACATTTTAAAACATGCAACTATTTCTTTTTTCTTAAACTTGTTTAATTTGTATATACGTAGGTTGGGACATGTGTGGAGCTTAATGCTAATTCTTTATACTACTCTATGTATCTAGATAGTACTTTAAGAAGTGGTAAAATTGCAACATAGTTATACCACTTTATATGATAAAGTTAAAATGACATGTAATATTTATTGTGATCATTTTAATTTAACATATGCAACTTGATTACAATTTTAGAACATGATGTGTAAAACAATTCATTTCCAAATGTAAGTATTATTTTAAGAATTGTATTGACAATACCAGTTGCTATGGCCTTAACAGCAATATATCTACAAATAAAAAAATAATTTTTAATCAGATAACTACAATGATTCAAGGAAGGTTGGTCAACTTGACATTTATTGCTATCAGAAGGACAAAAACTATGTGAAAATACAGGCTGTAACAACACAGTGGTTTTGATGAAATGAATGAAAAAAAATAAAATTTCAGCTATGCCTTTAGAAGGACAATCTGTCTGCCTTCCATCCTTCAAAAAGATAACGTCCAGCATACCACCAGTTCTCTGGTACTTTCAACTTGCCAGGACTTCAGAAAGATGAGTTGGAAGGGGCACAGTTATATGGATATTAGAGAGCTATTTCTGGTACAGAGCATTTGTATGACTATAGAAAGGAGACTTGAGAAGTACATTAGAGCTCTGGACTCTAATGTATTTCTGGGTCACTGATGCAATCGGCATTTGAGCTAAATGAGCAGAGGTTGGGAAATTTCAAGCAGAATGAGTCATGTTTCTTTGCCTCCTCCCAACCCAGGAGCCCTTATCCACCTGTACTTTCCACCATCAGTGTTTTCTTTCCTTCCCACAACCATTGCCTTTCCCTTTCCCAAGATCCTTACCAACCAGAACAGAACTCATCTTTAGTTCAAACAAGACTATATCAAGAGCTGAAATAAGGCTAGAGAATGGTTCCAGAAAGAGAACATCAGGATCAGGGAGATAAAAAGTCTTGATTATTTTCAAAAGATATGAATCTCTAGCAAGGAGCCAGAGAGGGCTCTAAGAAAGCAGAAAATGAATGTGATTTTTAAATGAGTTTGAAACAAGAAAGGGTAGAATAAGAACAGGCTTGAGAACCACAGGACAGGAGGGAGAGCTGAGTTAGCTGGGGGCATGGTGACTAGAAGCCAGGAGTGACTTGGGAACAGAACTGGGAACTGGGAAAAGTTAGGAAGAATCATGCCAACCACAGGGGCCACTGCATCCCCATGGACTTACCTGGAAAACCGAGACTGACCATCAAGTAGAGAGGTCAGTCACAGACAGCAAACCCCTCTCCCTTGTTCCCAACAGAGAGCACCTCTCTCTCTTTCTAAATCTTGGGTTTCTTATGCAGGGACATCTTAGGAGAGACACACATGGTCACCACCCATTTCACACACCATCCCCATGGCAGATACATACACACCCACTCACATATGTACACAGGAATGAGCTTTTCTCCTTCTTTCAAAGATTACCCTGCTAACATAACAGTGTTATCTATACAGGTGAATGTGCTGAGAAGACCCGCCTTCCCTTCCCTAATTCACAGCAGCAGCTACTGCCAGTGGAGACTAATGCTGATTGGAGTTTTTTGCCTTTTCCTCATGTTTTGCCACAGCTTAAAAATTAGGACTTTTATCTGTCTTCCTACTAAGCTCATCTGTTTGTTTCGACACCAAGTTTTGTCTTTACGAGAAAGAATAGCAGTAGATATGAGAGAAGTCAATGATGATTCTGTTTATCTTGGAGAAAAATATTCTTGTAGCAAAAATAGAGGTTACCTGAAAGGTATACCTTCTGAAAGACAACAAAGAAAATTTTAGTTATACAGAGAATGAAACATTTTTCTTAATGGGTTCTTGAGGAAAAGTAGGTAGACCCCATATAAATGATTCAAGAATTCTCTGAGCAGACCCTAGTGTTCCAAACATTCCTCTATCAATATCACCTACCTGGAGGAAGAATCCAAAACTCCAGGCAAGTGTATGGTCCCTGCTGTACCAAGGAGAGGGGTCTGTGGGTTCCGGATCTCAGAAAGTCTAATTTAAAGAGTCGATATTTTTTAAAACTTTTTCATTTTTTTCTTCTTAGAGAAGTAACACATATTCAACATGAAAATGTTAGAAAACCAGAAATCTCACCAAAAAAAGTAATAATAATCTCAGCAACCAAATATAAAGCCTCTTCATATTTGCAAATTTCCTACCAATCCTTTTTCTGGTTATATTGCTTGACAATATAAAGGGAAAGTTTTCCTATTCCCATAAACTTTCTCCCAGAATGTAATGAAGTGACAGCATAGTTTTCCATCCTAGAGATGACACATCACCTATTTAACCTTTCTCTTATTGCTGAGTATTTCAGGTATTTTCCCTATAACACACTAAGAGCTGATAAGTATGTTTGAAATTTTATCCTCAGTGGTGGTGGCCTTTTCTGATGAGCTGTTTCAAGTGCATGTGATGACCATGGTGGGGACTTGTTCTCATTCAAATTCTTTGTTGTTTCTGATGCCCTCTACCCTCCAAGGATGGTCAGGGTCCAAGGTAGCCAAGCTTTCAGGCTCATTGTCTCCAGCCAAGAGCAGCCTGTGTTTATCCACTGGGAGCCCTTCTTAGTATGTATCTTCTTTCTCAGGGTCCACATAGCAAAGGCAATACTTTTTACCCATCCAGTCACCAGATTAAGATATACCATAGTTGACTGTGTTTGCTGTAGGAATCAAGAGGTTAAAGCACAGTGAATTCACTTTAATGCTACATGTTAATGTAACACGTCAGAACATTTAGCATATTGTTCTTAATTTACTAACTTGCATTCCAAACACCAACAATGTGGAAGGGCATATATTTAAAAGTGAAGCTCAGGCATAGACTGCCTAGATTTAATTGTAGTTGTCACCTAACAAGCTAAGTGATCTTGGGTGTGGTATTTAATCACCTGAAGACTCAATTTCCTCAGCTGCAAAAGGGGTTAAAAGCAGAATCCACTCATAGGATTGTGAGGACTAAATGAAGTAATATTGTTTTAAAGTACTTGCCACAGTATCCGGCACATGAAGTTCTGTATGTCAGCTATTTACCTAAGGGAGCTGGTTTAATATGAAGAGAAACTAACACGTAAAAATCATTACGTTTATTAACTATTCATTTTTGTTCTTTTTAGTCGCCTAAATCTGGCTTCTATCTCATCTTTCCTTTACTCCGTTTTCCCGGTGATACGGGCGGGGTGGGAGTGGGGGACCAAGACTTCAGAGTTCTCCAGAGAAATAATCGAGGGAACGGAAGCAGTTAATACATGCAGAAAATACTCCAGGAAAGGGCCCTCCCCGCTAGATTTCTGAACGCAGATACCAGTCCCGAAGAAGGTCGCTTCGCTTCAGGTGGTTACGTAGGAACTGAGGTCCTAGTCCCACCCACGTACGCTTACCCTCCAAGGTGATTTACATATCGATTTGTTTATTGGCTACTATCAAGCACTCGCTCTCCTCATTGGCTGTTACTGCCTCTGCCAATGTTCTGCTCACGATGTTCTCTGCAGCGGGTGAGACTTAATGTCACAGACACTTGCATTTCCGTTTCCGGTTCGCCTCTGGAGCCATGGCGACTGTGAGAGGCTCGAGGTATCTGTTAACAATAGGCAGATGGCGCCGGGGCGTTCGAGTTGCACCCCAGTCCCGGGTGAGTGCCCATTGTCCCTGCCCTCGGAGAGACGCTGGATCTCCCGAACAGGTCCACTCGGAGCAGAAGCGCTCTCGGCAGCTCCTTTCTGAGCAACCTCCTTCCTGCAGCCTTTCTGTCCCGCACGCAGCATTTTTTTTTTTTTTTTTTTTTTTTTTGTCTCCGTCTGCAGGCTCACGCCGCCCTTGTGCCTGGGGTATCCCAGGTGGATAACGAGTCCGATTTTCTGGGGAAGAGGCCCCATCGCCGGCACCCGGGCATCCGGCAGCTGCGGTGTGTGCGGCTGCCTCAAGCACTGGCTGACAACGCACAGTTATTGCTTTTCGGTGAGTAACGGTGGGAAAAGGAAGCTCGAAAAGAAGCGGAGACTGCGCCTGCATAAAACTGATGCCGTTTTTCATCTTTGGCCCTCAGAGAGTTCAATGCCCAATGTGGAGAAACAGGTGCAAGCATTGACCAATTATCTCTGGAGCCGGCATTTACCCACAGAGCCAGAGGAGTTGCAAAGACGGGCTGCACATCTTGAGAAAAAATTCCGGGAAAACCCAGGTAGGGTTTAAGAATAATTAAAGAGTAGGTCAAATGGAAATGCCAGTGAGAAATGAAGAGCAAGAAATAAATTTAGTCTCTCAAGTAGATACTGCAGTTTCTTATTTGACTTTCTGGACAGGGCAGTTATCACAAGAATGCCTTACTAAGAGAAGATAGAGTATTTCAGAGATTACCCTTGGGTCTTTGATGAAGGTCAACGAGTGCTTTAGTATCTTGTCAAAATCTAGATCTTTGTTTTTTTCCTCCAGTTCCACTGGATTAGAACATCTAAGTTTTTATTCAAGTGAAATAAAGCCCCTGGATGGCTCCCTGTCCAATGTTGAAACCTTCTTCAGGGATAAAGGAATAAGTATAATTCATCAAGTTATTTTCATGATTGTGAGCTCCTTCACCTTACAGACCTGCCTTGTATTCATCTTATATTCCCTGTACTTCCCACAGTACTTGGCTCATAATAGGCACTCAGTATATAAAATAATACTGAGCTGAACACAGTCATGAGACTTAAGATTTACAAGTCCCATTCCTCCCTGTAGAACACTGAAGACATCACAATCTTAAGCTTTGGAGAAGTGAGGATATCCACAAAATATTGTTCTTGTCCTATCCTTTAAATCATTACTACACTTCTCTGGGATGGGATGGATCAGTTAAATAAACTGCTGTATTTTGTCTCTCTAGACAAAATACTATTTGTTACACTCTGATGGTAGTAGTGGTGATGGTTGTTATTCTTACCTGAAATTTTTCTCTAGGATTGGTTTTTCTCTAAACTTTGAGGCTTTTCCCAAGTGGGAGTTGGGGAGAAATGGGCAGGCAATATATTCAAATATTGGATTTGAGCCCTGTTCTTCCTAGGTCCTCACTTCCAGTCCTTCTTCTCACCCCAGACTCATCTCAGACAGACGAGAAACTTTTTGGAGCAGTGCTGCATGCCCTGCGTAAAACTACCTACCATTGGCAAGAACTGAGGTAAGAGGGACTAGAGGAGCTGCAAAAGAAAGAAAAGTTTGACTTTGGAAGGAGAGTTGGACAAGTACAATTGCACAAATTTGTGCTTCAGAAAGCAACCTGGTTTGCAAGGCTTTTCAGGTCTCTTCTGTGTTGCCAAGTGAAAGTGTTGGCCCGGAAGAGCCCTTTCCAAAGATTTCACTTCCTAAAAATCTAGAGGTAACTATGGGATAGAGGTTATTTTCCAGTGGAAATGACTCTCTGATTTTTCTGGCAGCTACAATGAGGGACTGAGCCTGGTGTACATGGCAGCAAGACTGGATGGTGGCTTTGCAGCAGTCTCCAGGGCATTCCATGAGGTGAAAGTCCCACAACTTCCAACCTGAACCTTTTTGCCCTCAGTTCCCTTATTCATAAAGTAGTCTTCTGGGGTAGGATTCTTGGGACAATTCATGTGCATTTTTTAATAGGCTTTCTTTATCCTCCAAAGGGCTATTGTGACCCAGGACAGGATTAGAATCACTGTTTTAGGAGCTTCCTGTTATAAAAGGATTTATATTGCATCTCAAAATAAAGTCACATCTCATATCCTCTGTCTTGGTCTCCTAATTTATATTTAACAAGGCCCTAAGTAAATGTCTACTTACCCTACGGTGCGGTGCTATATATTCTTCAGATCCAGACTCAAGTTCCAGCATTTCAACCGCAATCCTTGATGGACTTTGGATCAGGTGTTGGTTCTGTCACCTGGTGAGTACCTTTCTCTCTCTCCCAATCCATTCTAGCTGTAGAGAGCCATGCACACACTACTCCAGGATAAAGAGGCTGGGGAACCAGAAGAAGAGTAGGAAAGTTGGGAATTGGAATGTTTCTTCCTCCGAATAGGCAAGACATGAGAAGGTATATGGATTAGGGCCAGAACTTAAATGCCAAATGAAAAGAGACCCATGTTTAGAAAGAAAAAAGAAAAGAAAATAATGTAGTGTAGGGCATAAGTGTTATGTGTCATCAAAACTTTTTTGTCCTACAAGCAGTGTTTTTGAGTCTGCCGTTTTGTTTTTTTTTTTTTTAAGGAGTTGTAAATTAAATAAAATAACATTGTTATTTTTTCTAGCATTTTAACATAACACTTTCCCCATGCCTGGGCTTCATGATAGAGGGATCTCTTGTAGGAATGATTTTTGTCATAAGAACTGGTGGTTTATATTTTGTCATCTTAGGGCTGCCCATAGTATTTGGGGCCAGAGCCTACGTGAATATATGTGTGTGGACAGTTCAGCTGCCATGTTGGATTTGGCCGAAAAACTACTGAAAGGTGAGGACAAGGTATAAGGAAGGACTTTCCCAAAGTTGAAGGGATTAAGAAAGCAAGGAATACTAAAAAATGTATTTTATTTGGGAGTAAAGGAAAGAGCTAAAAGTGAAAGATAAATCTGTTCTCCTTTCACTGTTATGGTCAAGCAGGGGGCGGTGGAGGCTTTTGTTGGACTGTGGATGGGTTGGGTAAGATTAACAGGACAGGTTACCCAATATTCTCCCTGTGCTTTTTAATAGTTTCGTACCCTGTGTATCCCATTCTCACCTAACATTTTGCTCTATTCTTAGGGCCATGTTTCTTATCAGAATATCACTTCAGTTTATACCTATACACCAGCCATTTTCAACCTTTTTCATCTCATGGAACACACAAGCTAATTACTAAAGTTCTGTGGCATACCAAAAAATATATTTTTTGCTGATCTGACAAAAAATAGATATAATTTTGATTCATTCATACTGGATGACTATTGTTTTGTTGGCTGTTGTCATTTTTTTATTTGACAATGTAAGGGAAAAGAGGTCAGTGCCCCTGACTAAAAAGTCAGATATTGCATATTTTTAAAATTCTTGCAACACACCAGTTGAAAATCACTGCTATGCATTCATAGTTGGCACACCTCTGCTTTCCTTTCCAGGTGGTTCAGAATATGGGGAGCCATATGTTCCAGGTGTCTTTTTCAGACAGTTTCTACCTGTATCACCCAAGGCAAGTGGCAATGTGTAGAGTATGCTAAATGCGGAAATTTGGCAGATGGAAAACTGTGGCCACAGCTTTGCAGTGCAGCATTGAGAAGATAAAAGACAGCAGAAGAAATTTAGGAAGGTAGAACTTTATTGTGCTCTTGGAAGTGGGTGATAGCGGGTCTGCCATGTTCCTTGTCTTGGTCCTCAGGTGCAGTTCAATGTGGTGGTATCAGCCTTTTCCCTAAGTGAACTGCCCAGCAAGGCTGACCGCGCTGAGGTGGTCCAAACCTTGTGGCGTAAGACAAGTGATTTTCTGGTGAGTTGAAATCCCTTTTTCCCTTCCAGTTTTAAAGCAGGCTCACAGTTTTTGTGCTTTTCCTTCTCTTCGTTGGAGCTTGTCTTCATTCTCATCCACTTTTTCACCTGCATGGATTCCTTTGTCTCTCTTTTAGGGTCACCATCCCTATCTCATATAAAATGCCATTTCCTTTAGGACTGCTATTCCATCTGTGAACGCTCTTACAGAGCTACTGACAATTGTGTTTTCATGTAATTCAGGGCTTCTGCTCATTTCTCCTTTTGTGAACAGGTACTGGTGGAGAATGGAACAAAAGCTGGGCACTGCCTTCTCATGGAAGCCAGGGACCTGGTCCTTAAGGTAAGGTTCTTTATCCTCTCCCCTCAGCTCCAACTTATTGGTCACCAGTATACTGGTGGCTCTCTTGAAAACTGAAGAGACTGTCATACAAAGGTAAGGGTGATTCTCAGGAAGTAGGCATATAAAGTCATTATGATGTAGGGTTGTGGTTGGCAAACCAGGGCCTGTGGATCAGCTCTGGCCTGCCACCTGTGTTTGTAGGGCCAGGCTTATTTGAGTGTCTGTTCTGTGTGGCTGCTTTCACACTACAGATGGCAGAGTTGAGTAGTTGGGACAGAAACCCACTTTGGCTACTCTCTGGGCCTTTTATAAAAGAAAATAGTTTGCTGACCCCTGACCTAGGACGTGGCTGAGCCAAAAACTTTACCTCTTTGTGCTTGTATGAGCCAGTGTATAATCATGAATTTAATTGTCATGGAGTGGGATTTTTTGAGAGTGGAGGTTGCTGACAAGGAGAGCACCATCCTATGTGCCAAGTTCCTGCCTTTCTCCTGCTGCAAAGAGAAGTTCTTTGTTTGGAGTATTAGAGAAGCAGCCAGCTCAACTCAAAGAACATAGTTAAAAATTACCAGAATTGAATGTTAAAGGAGTCCTCAATTGACTGAGTGCAGAGACTGACTTATAAGAATAGACCCCTGAGGTCCAACTTAACTTGTTTTTTTCCCCTTTGATTTCAGGGAAAGGAGAAGTCACCTCTGGACCCTAGACCTGGTTTTGTCTTTGCCCCAGTGAGTATTGCTTCTGCCTTCCCAGCATGCAAAGATCTGAGCTCAGCTGTGTCCAGCACGAGTGAGAGGGCAAAGCTAAGCCACCCTGCACTGCTGTGTGCCCCTGGCTGATTCCTTAGTGGATTCCCCGCTCTCCCTGCCCCTGCTCTTGTGCTCCCTTATCCTTAGCCCTTCCTGACCCTACCACTCTTAGTGTTTCCGTTTATGATCTATGGTTTTTTTGTCTTACCTCATGTTTTTTGTGTGTTTACAGTGTCCCCATGAACTTCCTTGTCCCCAGTTGACAGCCTCTAAGCCCCTGGCCTGTAGCTTTTCCCAGGCTTACCATCCCATCCCCTTCAGCTGGGTATGTACCCTGGGAATATTACAGTGGGGAGGAAATAGCTTGGGAAATCAGGATGAAAACAAACCAGAGGTGGGAAGAGTTGGAAAATTCAGAGAATAGCCTGGAGATTGTAGGGCCTGGATGTGCATGACATAGAATATGAAAAGGGCTGTAGGAATGGGGTTCAAAATATTTTTTTTCCAAATCTTTCTCCCCAAAACAGCCTCTCTCTCCTTACCTTAGAACAAGAAGCCAAAAGAGGAAAAGTTCTCAATGGTAATCCTTGCCCGGGGGTCTCCCGAGCAGGCTAATCGCTGGCCCCGGATCACTCAGCCTGTCCTCAAAAGGCCACGCCATGTTCATTGTCATCTGTGCTGTCCAGATGGGCATATGCAGCATGCTGTGATCACGGCCCGCCGGCATGGCAGGTACAGAGGCTGTGACCAAAATCAGTGGGAGATGGCAGGAACCATCAGCCGCATTGATCTCTCTGTTTCACAGGGATTTGTATCGCTGTGCCCGCGTCAGCTCCTGGGGAGATCTTCTACCTGTGACCACACCGTCCGAGCTTCCTCCGTCCCCTGAGAGGTGACAAGGATATGTAACAAGAGTTTGCTTGTATCATGCCTGCCCAGGCTACAGCTACCTGGTATCCAGGATGGGAGTGCTGGTACGCCTCTATGTCTGCATTTGTTTGATGTTTTAATACGATTAAAAATTTTCAAAGAATAAGAATGGGTATTGTTATCCTTAAAAGATATAGAGGTCTGTTGTCACAGCTGTAGGGAAGCGAGTCCTCAGAGTTTCAATGCCTTTCTTCCCACACAAATCTCAAGCTCACCCTCTCCTATAAGAATACTGCTCCTTCTACCAGAGGCCAGGACTTCGCAGGGAAGTAATCTGGGGTAGTGGGGAAAATTGCCCCCAGCCCTCTGAGAACTGGCCCGACAGGTCTCAAGGTTGTTAACAGGCCATCTGAATAGCGGCTGCTTAGCCTCTGGTTTTTTCTCCCTCCTTCCTTTTCTTTCATCTCTCAGGGTTCTCAGCTCCCAGAGAGTTTGCCTCAAAAGTTGATCCCTTCAGGACTGAATCTTCCTGCTCGGTCGGTCGTTTGTTTTCCCCTAGGCCTTCCTATTTCAGAGCTAGAACAGCTTTGTATTAAAACTCTCAGTCCCTCTCCCACAATATACACCAGAAAACAGGCACAATCAGAAATGGTAACAGTATCAATGTAGTCACATTAGAAATCCCAACATCCCACTTGACAGTTCAGTGCCTGGAGCTATTTGTCTGGGGTTACAGGGAAGGGAAGTCCTCGCATGTACTGGTTCCCAGAGTGGCCTTAGCACCAGTCCTCCGTCCCACCTCCTTCTTACCCCCCAGGAGGCCCCAAATCCCTTTTGAAAGGGTATGGTTCAGGTATCAGCATAGCAACCTACAAGACTTGGGTTGGCTTGGAGAGGGTATGGAAGGCTTAGATGTCCTGAGTGAAGCAGGGCCAAATTATCCCTAACACAAAACAGCTGGGAAGCAGCTACCACAGGCTGTCCCATTTTGGATTAGGCCAGCCCCAGGCATGAACAAAGACAGTCCACAGCCCTTGGATTAGTCATGGAACTGAAGTGAAGACACACAGGCCTGTGCCTGGCAGGGAGTCTGGAGTTTCCGGTTTGGTGTGAGCCAGGGGAGGGGCCTCCACGTAGGGGGCGGGCGGGAAGCTGGGGCAGGGCCCCAGTCAACTGCAAGGCTGCGCAAGCAGAGGCAGCACAAGACAGAGGATCCAACAGCCTCCTGAAACTTGGGGAGTGGACACCGCAGCTTTGACACCTAAGGCACCACACCTGCTCCAAAGCTTGTAACTCCGTTTGGCATTCGAGGCCTCTGCTTATCCTGTACCCCAAGGATGGAGCCACTTCTAGGAGTAAAGATTGGCTGCCTGTTTGCCCTGCTGGCTCTCACCCTCGTCTGTGGCCTTATTCCCATCTGCTTCAAATGGTTCCAGGTTGAGGCAGCCACAGGTACAGCCCTTCCACATCTTTGGCCCCATAACCTACGTCTGCCTTCAGCCCCGTCACCCTATCCTGACACCCTGCTCTGATTCTCTTGCCACCCCCAGCTGGGATGTGGGGTGCTGCCTGTTGCTCTTCAGTCACCTTTGTCCATCTCATTTAGTCATTCATTGCGGACTGGATCGCCACTTGCTTTTCATTAGGTCGTCACCGCTGGGTCCTCAGCCTCCTGGGCTGCATTTCTGCCGGTGTTTTCCTGGGAGCGGGGTTCATGCACATGACTGCTGAAGCGCTGCAGGGAATTGAATCGGAGATCCAGAAGTTCACGATGCAGGTGAGCAGCTGCGCAGCAGGGCTGAGAGGCCGGAAGGATGAGCAGAGCCAAGGGGAGAAAGGGGGAACGGGATGGAGCCAAGGGCATGGGTGGGCAACGGGGAAGATGGCAGCTCCCATGCTCTGTGGAATGAGGACAGCAGGTCAGACTGCGCTTTAAGGAAGCAGTGCAGCTGAAGGGACAGGGAGCTGAGCTGCTCCATCCCCAACTAATTGCTGCTTTTCTCTCCCTAGAACGGGACAGAGAGTGAGGGAGATTCTTCTGGAGATGCCAGTTCAGCTTATGTAAGTACCTCTCACCCCCAGCCTGGAGAGTGAGGAGAACCAGACTCCCCATACCCGGACCCTTTGAGATGAGGACACGTGGAATATGTACCAGGAATCCCTCTGCTCCTCGGCTCGGACACTTTAGGGAAGGGAGGAGCCAACCCAATCCTCTTGTGTTTATGGAACCCCAGGCAAACCCCTTGCTTTGCTCTTTCCTTCTTTCCCTGGGCCCCAGATGTGCTCCCCGTTGTTTTCCCATATTTCAACCCTACCGACACTGTCCCTCAGCCCTCTGGTGTTCCTGTTGCCTGTCCACATCTCCTCGGGACTTCCTTCCCCCACCCTTTGCAATGTTCTAGCCCCACACTTCCATTCTCTCCGGGCTCCCATCGCACCTCCACGCACCGCACTGTCTTCCTTCCTTTCCCGACCCACAGCCCCTCTCTCTGTTCCCAGACGGACTATCCCTACGGAGAGCTTGTCATCTCCCTGGGCTTCTTCTCCGTCTTCCTTTTGGAGTCGCTCGCATTGCAGTGCTGTCCTGGAGCCGACGGAGGACCGAAGGTGCAGGAGGTGGAAATGGATGGGATTCATGTCCTCGGACACCACAGTCATGGACCTCTGCCCTCACCCTCACGGAGTCCCTTCCGAGCTCTCGTCCTCTTGCTCTCCCTCTCCTTCCACTCGGTGTTTGAAGGCCTGGCTGTGGGGCTGCAGACAACAGTAGCAGCCACCCTGCAGCTCTGCCTCGCTGTCCTGGCTCACAAGGGGCTTGTAGTGTTTGGGGTAGGACTGCGGCTGGTGCAGACAGGCACTGGGTCGCGATGGGCCGTGTTCTCCATACTGTCATTTGCTCTCATGTCCCCGCTGGGCCTAGCTCTAGGGCTGGCTGTGGCTGGAGGAGACGCTGAAGGGGGCCGAGGCTTAGTCCAGGCTGTGTTAGAAGGGGTGGCAGCTGGCACCTTCTTGTATGTCACCTTCCTAGAAATTCTGCCCCGGGAGCTCTCTGGTCCTGAGGCACCCCTGGTCAAGTGGGCCTGTGTAGCCGCTGGTTTTGCCTTCATGGCCTTCATTGCCTTGTGGGCCTGAGAGATTCCTGACTTTTCTGTGGACCCTTCTAGAATGATGTCCCTACCACCAGGAGACTCCTCCCAGATGGCTTTGACCCTCCAACATTTCTTCACTGAGACTAAATGGCATTCACTAGGCATCATTCCCATGGACTGGATCCCAGATTTTCCTAATGAGATGCCATTGCCCCTCCAGGACTCAGAAAAGGATGTTTAAGTTGAGTGCTTATGCACTGGAGAATTGGTATGAAGACCATCACTGCAGATTTGACTCTTGTTCCATTTTTTGCTGCTATGTGTAATAAAGTGTCTGTTTTCCCCTCCCCCTTCAACCATGCTATACTTCATTCCTTCCGGTTACATAAGAGCTGCCGGTGGAGTGGGGAGCAGGAAGGGTGAGTGTTGGATGCAGTCTCCTCTTCTGGAATGGGGCCCCCCAGCCATTTTGTCGTTTGCAGCCATGCCCCCCAGACATGGGAGCATTGCTGAAATTCCAACAACCCCTCTCACCTTTCCTACATGTATTGAGAGGAGGTTTGAAAACAGAAAGCATGAGGATCTAGATTGTTTCTTACACTAACCACACCCACCCCACTCCCAGTACCTATTATCAGCCACCCACGTGTCCAACAGACTCTTGTCCATCAGGCTCCAAGGAGCCTACTTCCATCTGGTTTCTATTTTTCACTCTGAGCCTTGTGTGGCCTTGGGGACATGATTGCTCTTTGAGCCTCTGTCTCCTTCCAGCTCCCTTGTGCTGCGGGATTAAGCAGCAGTGTGTCTGGAAAGGAAGAAAGGCGCCAGATAGATTCCAAGGGCGATTACCTGGCTCTGCCATGACGTGATGGCTTTCCTTCTGCCTGCCCTTCCTGCCCCTATGCCTCTGGCCCCTCCTCGCTGGACCATTTATCTTTCACGTGAGTAACCCCTACAACGTGTTGCTTCTCTTAAAAACTGCACAAATACAAAAACCGAGTACCTGGAATTGAGGTGGAGCAGGATGACTGTGGCCCAGCCCCTGACCCGTGGGAGGGAGGAGTGTCTCCAGCTCGGAGGAGAGGCAGGGAGGGGAAGCCATGCCCTGCGAGCCCAGGCACTCTCACCCATTTGCCCCTTCAAATACTTTCCGTGTTGAAGCCCAAGTGGCCTTAACATGGGCAAGGTCTCTCATCTCATTTCACTCCTGTCTTCTGTCCATCCCACCCCCCTCCCCACAAATCAGGATCTATAAACCTCATCACCAGCCCAGCTTCCATAGCCGAGGATCAGTGAAAAGCCAAGCTAAAGGCAAACTAAATAAAAACGTCTGACGCAGAAAATAATTTCCCTGAAACACCATCCTATTCTGCTTCCCTTCACTATTAAATTCACTCACATGTAAACACTCAAACAGGGCCCAGGATGTTGTCATAACAACAGTTTCCACACTGAGTATCGCCATTTGCCAGGCACTCTGCTGTCACTTCCACGTGTATTACCTTCCCTTCCCAACCCTGCCAGAGAGGTGTCATCCCCACTGTAAGTCCAGGGAAATACACTCCAAAGTTAAATAACTTGATCACATAACTAACTGGGCTTCAAACCCATGTTTCTGTGATGCTAAGAAAAGCTCAACGTATAGATTCTCTTCTTACCTTTACCTTCCCCACCTGTACCTTACCTGTACCTCCTGTCTCATATGTTAGGGTCTCCAGAGAAAGCAGAGAGCACATTGGATAATTGAGGCAAGTTTAATACAGGGGGGTAGGGGAGATGTGGGCAGGGTTAGGACAGAGCAGCAAACAATGGTGCAACACCCTGGGGCTAAGTAACAGCCATGCTGGTACCTAGGCTGACGAGAAGGAGCAGTTACAGAAACTAGAGATCTGTCCACTAAGAGCTGTGGTCTTTGGTTGAGGAACACAACCAGCCTGCAGGGTCTCTGCAAGGAGTGCTCTAAAGCTTAACATCCACCCGTCCTGCTAGTTGCACTGTGTGTGTACCTTCGGAGGATTGCCCTTTCAAACTTTTCCATGGGTTCCACAGTTTTCAAGCTGACACCTCAAGGCTCTCATCACTGTATTCTTCAGTTTCATTCTGTTACAGAATCAGGGGAGTCCAAAAATCCCCAGAGTTTGTGGCTGGGGGATAGGGAGAAGGAAGCAGCTTTTAGAATGCCTCCACATGCCCGAGGCTGGTGGCTAGTGTCTTTCTTATGCAAAATGGCTTTAATGCATCCAAAGCCTCAGGTAGATGGGAGGGGTCTTGGACCAGGGGGTGGTATGGAGAAAGCACACAGAGCCTGTGTGAGGTTCTGTGAATGGTCAGAACTAGTTACCGTACCCACTGCATCAGAGGACGTAGTCAGGGATTTAAAAATAAGCGGCAGACATTTTAGCCAGGCTGACTGTGCGGATTCAACTAAGACTGAGGCTGACCGTGCGGATTCAACTAAGGCTGAGGCTGACTGTGTATATTTAACTGGGGCTGAGGCTGACTGCGAATCTGACTAAGGCTGAGGCTGACTGTGCGGATTTGACTGAGGCTGAGGCTGAGGCTAACTGTGCAGATTTGACTAAGGCTGATGATGCAGTTTTAAGGAAGGGACATACCTTGCTGCTTTGAAAAGGAACAGGCTGACCATGTGGATTACAAAAGGACTAACTATACAGTTTACCAGGAGGCCAAGAATCCACGAGGTTCTGGATTAAAAGCTGGTGGACCCCATAACACAGACGAGGTCTCCCCAATCAGGATTGAATGATTGGCAGCTACTGGTAAAGCTGAACTGTGTTTGGAAAGTAGGGAAAGTGTTTCTCTGACTTTTCTAAAGCTAGCCTCGTTTGGTAGTGGGGAGGCAAGGATATGTGTTTATGGGTGTTTTATCTATATAACTGTTAAATAAACAATTCTTTTTCTTTTCACTAAACTCTGGTATTGAGAGTTATAATTTTGGCGACGGGCAATCGGGCCCCTAACTAAAGAGCCGTGGGTTTGTTTTCAATTGGAGCAGCCCAGGGGTTCTGTAACAATTCTCCTTCCTATTGAAGGTTCTTACCTATCTCGGACTAATATCCCTAAAGTCAGGGAAACACATTCCTTGAGAATGAGAGGAAGAGAAACAGGAGTCCTAAGGCTGAAGCAGAGACAAAAGTTAAGAGTGTGGTTCAGCTTCTGTGAAGTCATCCCAACCTCTCCTCTGAGCCTCTGAGCTGTGATCCTGATGATAGGGAGGAGCCATACACAGCAGTTGTCAGGACCTCCCTGGGCACCTACTGCGTAGACTCACCAAGAGCAATGGGAGACTCAGGAAAGGAACTGGGAACTGGGGAGTTAGGAAGAGCCATACCAACCACAGGGGGGCACTGCATCCCCATGGACTCGCCTGGACTGTCGGGGACCAACAATTAGAGAGGTCAGTCAAGGACAGCAAACCCCTCTCCCTTGCTCCCAGCAAAGAGCATCTCTCCCTCTTCCTAACTCGGGTTTCTTTGCAGGGACATCTATAGGAGAGAGAAAGATTCACAGTCACCACCCATTTCACACACCGCCCCCATGGCAGGTAAATACACACCCACTCACATGTGTACACAGGAGTGAGCTTTTCTCCCTCTTCCAAAGATTATCCTGCCAACACAGCAGTGTTATCTGCAGTTTAATGTGCTAAGACCCGCCTTCCCTTCCATAACGCCCAGCAGGAGCTGTTAGCAGCTGAGGCTCATACTGGTCGGAGTTCTTTGCCTTTTCTTCATGTTGTGTTTACCTAGGAGCTAGGTAGGCCAATGATTCCAGTTATGCAGTTTCTCTTCTTTACTGTGGCATTTAAGCACCTGCTCCCTGCCCTGTGTGTGGTCACCCAATGCCCTCACTCCTTCTGATCCTGGCCTACGCATTCAAAATAGACTCAGTCCCTGGAGAGTGATGAAATGCTCAAGAATCAAGAGCATGTTCCATGCCCCACATCCACGTCAGCATGTCAGCCCTAGACATTAAGCTGCGTTGGTCATCAGCTCAATTTCACTGGGGGGAATGTGTGATTGCCTGTGTTTCTATAAAGTAATCTAGCAAATGACCTTGTAGCATTCCATCCACAGTACTCTGGCCAGTAATACCATAAAGTGCCTTCTCGTTTTTACTTCATGGCCTCGAGAGCACAAGAATCAGCCTGCAACAGTCACAAAATGTCTGAAGTTCTCCTGATGATTATTGTTTATACTTGTTGAGAACCTTCTCAGAGAACCACAGAGTCTAATTAACTCCCCGCATTCTTGGATTCATATGGAAGGAGGGATTCCTGAGAGGAGATCCTGGTTGCTGGGACTCACCTGAAGGAGTCTTCAATTGGGATCAACTGAGTAACCCAATAAGGCCTCTAGAAACTGCATGAGGCGTGGTCCGCTGATTTATTGAACCACCTAAAATGGAACCTAGGGGACCCCACAGAGGATCCTGCCAAAAGGCGGCCACGAGATGCCCTTGGGACACTTCAGTCAGCTTTCTGTCCTTCCTTCTTTAAGATGTTGGTAACATCCCTGAAATCCTAAGTAGCTCCTCTCCCAAAACATGAAGATACTACCAAGGACAATCCAGTCTACTGAATAGGGGCCATGACTATGCAGCCACATTCTGTGAAGTGTCTGTGCTGTACAGGCCCCTCCTATGGTTTATGGTACCTGGAGAGGAGAATGTGAGAGTTGGGCAGGGACAAGGTAGGAAAGGGGCATGATGCAGGCACACTGAGACAAAGAATAAAACTGGTGCTCAGATTCCTCTACCGTTTATTGTTACAGCAGAAGTCCTGGGAGACAGGAGAGTACCCTCCACCCATAACACACTGTGGTCAGAGCCCCAACGTAGCCCTTCCCACCCCCAGGCCAAGCCGCAAGCAGCCCTGTCCCAGCTTGGCCCCCTCTCCCCTCCCACTCTGGACACACACTGTCTAGACAGCTACCAAGGTTAGTGCAGCCAATGGCCCAGGCCCCTTCCTACTGCCCCAGTTCCAGTCGTTCCCTCAAACTTGTTCATTGCCTACCACCTCCCACTCCAACTTCCATTCACACACTGGATATTTCTGTCACATCCTGAGGACCACAACCCACCAGCAAGACTCTCCGACACATTCATTTAGACCCATACCCTTCAGAAATCTGAAGGGTTAATGAGAAGCCATATCCCCTTTGGTGCATGGAGACTCAGCACCAAGTCCCTTACCCTTGCATTGGGGTGAGTAGGAAGACTCTGGGATAGGCACCATGGACAACTACAACAACTCTTATCCTTCAGCTATGGACACCTAGATTAGGGAGAGGGGACGCATGCCCTCTCCACCTCAACACCAGAATGAGGGAGGGGATCATTTAGGGCTCTGGGTCCCTAAGAGATATTAGGACAGCTCTCCCAGAGGCTGAGGGAATCACAGGTTAGAGGTCAAGGTTAGGGTAGCAATCAAAGATCAAGGTCATCTTTCCACATGATCTGCCCATCTTCACTTGCTCACTCTGGCCCAGTGCTCTGTGCACCTCCCAGGTTAGTGCTGGGGGAGGGGAGGACTGGGTCCCACAGCAGGGCAATGTGGGCCATTCAACAGGAGACCTCCATGGTGTGCCCTGGGGGCCCTGAAGGGAGAGTCCCAGACTCGCTGCTCTGAGACAGGGTTCGCGAGCGGGATCGGTTGCCATCAATAGATGCTGCACTGGTCAGGGAGGCTGTGCGAGACCGAGACAGGCGAGTCATGCAGGATGAGGCCACTGCGGATACAGAAGGATAAGCAGGCAGTCAGAGAGTAGGTGGGGAAAAGAGGCTGGCAACTCAAGTGGAGTGCTAGAGTTACAAATGGGGCCAGGGGGTCTGTGAGCTTGATTTGGCAGATGGTGGTAAATCCAGGAATTAACCTAAAATGGCTCCTCCCCTCAGTGGCCATCCCTCATCCTTGCAGCAATCCCTTGTCCTCATGACAGCCTCTGACCCCCATACTCACTGTAGCCCATGCCCTGCAAGAAGTACTTGAAGGCCTCGGTCAGCTTGCCTGGCTGGGGAAGTAAGACGAGGAGAGGGAGACAGTGATGAGAGAGAGACAGTGAGGTGAGGTTATGAGCTGAGCAGGATCCCAATGCTGTGGCAGGTTGGAGATGGGACGTGTAGCAAAAGGTATAGTTCAGTGACACTAATATCCCATTCCCAGACGGCAGAGGGTACTCACCTGAGTCAGCTGGGGCTGACCTCCGGAGTCGGCCATCTATTCAGAAGAGAGCCACCCAGAAAAATGATACACTCATGAGTAAAGTGAGCCAGCCAGGAGGTAGAAAAGGGTACCTCCTCCCTGCTTCCCCACTCCAGGCCCTTAAGGTTTTTTATTTGTTTGTTTGCCTGTTTTTTATTTCATCTACCCCACTTGCTCCCAGGTAGGACTCTGGAGACCTAGAAGCTGAATCTAGGATTCAGGATCTATGGCTCGGGACAGGGGGCCAGGAGTCTGGCTGGGCATGGAGTACGGTTACTAACCTTGAGGAAGGAAGTCTGAGTGGGGTCCAGCTTTGAATTACATTCCACCTGGAGCAAGTAGAAAGCTGAATGAATGACATCACACTCCCTGTGGCCCCTCCTCTGCACAGACCCCAAGGACCCAGTCCCCAGTTCCTTTTCTATCAGCCCCTATCCATTTCCTTTTTAAAAGGAACCTGCTCCATAATTGCTCTCTGTGTCCCAAACAAAGCTTGCCTCATGGCAAGAGACCCTTCTAACCAACACCCTAGGATTCCAACCCTTTTTCAGCCAGCTCCCAATTCCCTACTGACCACTGCATCTTCATAGGGTGCTTGGTCTCCTACCACCAGCATCACAGGGCACCTAGAGGTACAGTGTCAGGGAGGAGGTGGTGAGGCTCTGGCACTCTCTCACCCACCTCTTCCCAGAAGAGCAGCTCAAGAATGTCGTGCTCCAAAGAGGAAACAGACTTCTGAACCCCACCGACCCCAACAAGAGGATTTAAACATGGAAGACCTAGAGGGTGGCAATTTGCTAAATGGGATGGAGTGGAAGGTAACAAGAAAATCCCCTGGCAAAAGACTCTCCTTCTAAAGGATATAAGCACCTAGGGAATATCCAGGGAGAAAGACAAAGCTGTATCTCTTAAAGTCTTACTTGAGGGTGGTATCACCTCCACGCTCAAAGTTCAGGTCTCGGCGGCTAGAGAAGGGTTAAAAGAGTAGGAATCTTAGGCAGGAATACTATACATATAGAAATAAGCTATCTCCCCCATAAGGAAGCTATCTTTCTCCCAAAAACTATAGTCAAATATTAGTGATTAAAAGTGGGAACCAAAGGGGAAGGTGGTAGGCAGACTTCAAGCACAAACCCTATAGCCACTGTGCCCCCAGGTCTGTGTTCAGAGGGTAGTGAAGGGGAGGAAAGGCACAAGGACAGATCATCATACTTCTGGGAATTCAGCACTTCAAGGGAAGTAAACAGGAGGAAGGGGGACAGACAGCTCCTCACGATTCTGCCCACTGGATCCGTGCTGCAACTGTCCCAGTAGCACACCAAGTCCTGCCCTCCTTGCACACCGTGCAGACTCTGGACCTTCTTCTCCTTGCTGCTTCCCCCATCCCCAGTCACTGCTTCTAAATTATTTTCACACGAGATCGCATGCACGCGCATGCGCGCGCACTCACGCACACACACACACACACACACACACACACACACACACGCTGCCACTCACTTGTTGTAGCTGTTCCAGTACAGTTCAATGTTGTCCAGGTTGGGTGCATGTGTAATGATATTTCTATACTTTTGTATCAACTCCGAATTTCCAGACAGCTCTTCCTGAAGGAAAAAAGAGGGAGAAAGATTAGGGTTGGAAGAGAAGCCAACAGTTACTAGATGCAGAAAGGCAAACCTTCTTCCCTTCCCAGATCCTGTCCCAGCTAAGGAAGTTGCCCCAAGCACTCAAACCCCTCCTGGTCCCCTCTTTTTCCTCCATCTTCCACAGCCATTTACCTGGCTGAAGAGGTGTCCGAGTATCATCTCCGAAATGGATGAGGTGAGGCCTGTTAGCTATGAGGAAAGAGCAGGTGAGAAAGCTTAGATCACTGTGGGGAGAAGAGACCCAGGCAAGTGACACAGTTTCTTTCTTGCTCTATATCCCCCTCCTCGAAGTTCACAAGCCAATCAGTTATACTAGTAGAGCCTAACTGGACCCATGCTAGGGTGGAATCCCCACCCTAGATCTCAGCACACAGACCCCTTCAAACCTTGTGCGCTGCCCAGTCCATCCAGCCCTTGGCATTGGGATCAATGTTGATGAGGACAAGACCTTCAACTGTGTCCTGGTGGTTAAGCTGACAGACAACAGACAAAGGGAAATCAGAGGCAGGCCATCGCCTTATCCCCTCCCCACTAAGTTCTACCCACTCTTAGGCTCCCATGGGACCTCCCTCCCCCACCCTCAGACTCATGTCCTCCTGCCAAACACACACTAGCAAACAATACTCTTAATCAGCCTGCCACGGGCCTTGGGCCTTGGAGCTGCCTTTCGCTCATCTGGGGTTTTTAATTCTTACAGCATATCGTGACAAGATGTAGGCTCCAGCTCCAACACCAACTCCAATTATTGTGGAGAAACTGTGAAAGAAAAATGTATGTCTACTTGGTGTCCAAAACTTTGGCTCACCAAACTCCTTACCCTCCTTCCTAAAGCCATGGGCACAAAGGACAGAGGGGACCTGCCAAGGAGCTAAAAAACTGACACTGTTAGTCAGTGTAGGTTCCTGAAGTCTTTTCCCAACTCCCTCTGGAAGGGCTAGTGTCTTGAAAAGAAACACCCATCCACCAACCAGACAGACACTTTTCCTAGGCAGCTCTTTGTACATTCTCAATTTTCAGAAGTTAGTTCAACTTGTTCTGTTTTCATTCCTACTTTCCTCTAGAGGAACTGAGAAAAAGGAAACTTGAAGCAAGATGTAAAAAAAAAAAAAAAAGACAACTTCAGTGAACACCAGTAAGAATGGGGTTAAAGAGAGAAAAAGATGTGAACCAGAACCAGAGCTGTTGGGGGCTTTGGCGTCCAGGAAGAGCCAAGCCAAGGACAGAGCCCAGGAGTGCATACCAAGGAGGCTTTTCCTGGCTTTCTCCTCCTTCTCCAACTCTCTCTTATGCACAAGGCTCCCAGTTCTCAGGTGTGTGTACAGAGGAGGGGGAGTGGGAGGAACAGAGGAACAGAGACAGGTCTATCTGGTTCCTCAGGGATTATGTCACCCCCTCCTCTTCCTGTCTAACTTTCTGATCCCTCCTCAGCCTGAGGCAGGGCCTCACATAGTCCCTTCCTTTTTCTTTCCTCCATCCATTAGGGCTCCTCAGCCAACTCAGGTCAGTTTCCCAAACCCACCCCTCTCCCACTCAACAATCAGATTGGGAACAGCAGGGAGAAAGGATAGATCACAGCCAGAAACCAAAACTCATCCAGGAACAATGGTGGATATAGGAGTTCTAATGGCCCTTGTACTTGGAAGAGAAATCTGGTTTGGAGGGATCCCCAGGCTTCTCACTTTAAGTACTGCAGGATGCAAGGAATCATGTCCGCAAGCTGGTCCAGAGATGGGTACTGATACCTGGGGAAGAGGGAAATGTTAAGGAAAATGCCAACCTGCCCCCATGGCCCTGACCTCAGGATGTCCTGCTCATCCTCTCCTAGAACCACCACTGATCTCCCTTTCCTCCTCCCCTGGTCCAATCTCCCCCACACCTGCTGTGTGCCTCACAAGCTGATGAGGAGGGAGGGAGCTAATTCTCACCCCAAAGGGAACACAGGAGCCCCTTCTTCCATCCCAGGGGCATCCACATGAACCCGCACGAAGTTCTGAATGATTTCCTGCATATCCCCGAATTGAAACAGTGGCTGGAAACAAGATTTATCTAAAGAGAATCCCCAACACCCCAACAACAGAATAAGACAGGGAAAAGTGTCCCCAAGTCAAAACCCACCCTCTTTCATGCCACAATCAGACTAGGAGAGAACTTCTGGACATACCACATGGCTCCCTTCCTGCCCATGAGGACCATTCCCCTTCACACAGTGGCTTTACATGCTGGTGGACCACCCCCCACCACCCCCAGCCAACTGCCTCTTCCCAGTAAGGAGTGGGAGGAGAAATGAAGGTCCTTACAGTTGAGTCCCACATCATGGTAGGTGAGTATCGCTGGGCGTTTGGGTTTGGGGGTGCCATAGACTGTAAAAGTGACAGAGCCATAAGGTGTCTCCACAGAATGAGTCTGCAGGAAAACAGGTCACCATGAGGTATGAGTTAGGCTGAGAGGCAAAGAGGCAGCAGAAGAACCTCCGCAAAGGTCGGGGAGCTCAATCGGGGAGGGGCAAAGAGAGGCGAAGGAAACAAAGCATTACAAGTAGGATCAGAAAGAATTTAATTTAGGTAAATATGACAGTGGAGATGATTTTGAGGGTGGAAAAAAATGAGAGCTTGGAGAGCATCAAGGAACTCTGAGAAGGGAGAAGAAGGGAAGGGAAGGGAAGGGGAGGGATGAGGATGGGCAAGGACTGGAATAGAAGGAAAAGGAGCAGAGAGGAGAGCCAGGGAAGAGGGCCTCTCTTTTCTGAGGGAGAGAAGAGCCCCTTCTCCCACCCTGGGACTGCCCCAAGCTGTTACCTGTCCCCGGTCCAGAAGGATTCGGGCAGCTAACTCAGCCTCCTGGAGAGACACGCAGACAGATCCACACAGAAACACACAGCCACGTAGAGTGGAGAGACAGATGGAGAGACAGACACAGGTAAAGAGAGGTAGGTAAAGAGACGAAAGACAGAAAGAGATGACAAAAAGAGACATGGAGAGGATTAAGATTAGTATAGTAACATGACTAAGGCTTGAACTCCCAACTGTGGTATATGAGTAGAGAAATTTGGGGAGGAATGGAGAAAGTAGGAGTGTGGATTAGAATGAGATTATGAATTTGGAAAGGCAGGAGATGAGGGGGATGCTCGGATGTCTAGAATTTGGGCCTGGGAGTCAGAGGGTCTCTAATAACCTTGGCCACCTCAGGTGTCTGTCCTGGCAGCAGCGGCTTCTCCTCCGTGATCTGCACCTCCTGCAGCTCCGCCATGGTGGCCTGGCAGGGTGAGGAAACATTAAGACTAGGGAGGTTGCCTCCACACCCCCACATCTCCTCCAATACTTTCTTACTCTCTCAGGACAGGGTAATGCAGGGTGCAGGGGGCCCCTGGAGCTGAAGACAACTTCAGGACACAGAGAGCCTTTCCTGTCCCAACCCTCAACACCCACACCTCCAGACCCAACTCCCCTGTCCTGGATGGAAACCCCAGGGTGAGGCAGCCATGCAGCTCAGGTTTCCCAGGCTATATTTAGGGACCGCCAGGCACTCCCCGTTAGGTAGGGGGTGAAACTAGTGGCTTGGTGACTGTGTACTCCAAAGATACTAAGGAACAGGTAGGAAGAGTTCACAACTGACTGTGACCTTCAACTAAAGCCCCAATGTCAGCAGTTCAAAAGGAAAGGGGCTAAAAATGAACTCAGTAACATGGCCAAGAGGGGGAGGGGAAAAACAAGAAAAAGGAGACAAGGGACATCTGTGTCCAACTGACCCAATATCTCCCTTCCTCCCCAGGCTCTCCTCCCTCCCCACTGTATATCAGTTAGCATACATTCAATATTAGTGGGGCGAGTGTGGAGCAAAGCACTCCCGCAGACCAGCACGGTACAGAGCCTGCAGCCTGGGGGTGGGGTCACTTACCGGGCTCCTATTGGCTGGATGCAGTGGGGTTAGGGGTCAGGGTTCTCGCTGCTCCTGGCTCTGGGGTCTGAGAAAACAAGACGATGAGGTGAATGACATGGGAGGCAGGCAGACCCTAGGTCCTTTAGGGACATAAAACCTCAGCCAAGACTAGATTACCTGGTTCACCAACCCTCCCCAGTCTGTACCCCTGAGTCCAGTGAACACGTCTTCTCTAGGTTTCAGCCTGAATCAATACAGGCTGGAGGGGCCGGCGGGGCGAAACAGAGAGCAGGTATCAGTCCAGGCTAGGGGGAGGAGAGAAGGAAGTGCTGATGTGGAGAAAGGAGCGCGGCTTGTGTCTGAACCTCCTTATTCTAGTCCCAGCTCTGCCGCTGCTGATACGACCTTGGCCCAATCAGCACTACTGGCCTCAATTTCCTATTTGCAAACTAGAAGTGGGGACTAGAGGATTCCCAAGATTTTTGACAGCTCTCGAGTGATATGAGGGTAGCAGAGGATGACTGTTTCCATCCGCCATTAAAAAAAAAAAAAACCTTAAAAAGCCTCGTGCCTTCGCTTCTCTCCTCCATCCAGCCTCGGTGTGGCTCCCACGAGTGGAGAAAGGCAAGGAGGGTGGTCCCTCAGTCTCCTCCCAGACTCCCCCGACGGACGACCCAAAAGGGCCGAGCGCCAGCTGGAAGGATGAATAGGAGGGATGGGATCGACTGGGCCGGCACCCGGGACCTGTCCCTCCGAGTCTCTACGCTGCGGGTCCTCGAGGCGGGCGCAGAGCGCCCTGGATCCCGGACACAACCTCGCGCACGTCCCAAACACGCCCGGCCGCTCGCCGAGCCTCCGCCTTTGTGCACAGCAGCTCAGCACCCCCTTCCCGAGGGCCCCTTCCCGCAATCGGCTGGTTCCCAGGGATGGAGATCAAGCCTCCCACCCGCGCCGCAGGCCCCAGCCAGGCCCTCCGGCCCCTCGCCTCCCCCTCCCCCTACCTGCTGCCTCTGCGGCCGCTTCCACCTTCACTTGCCTTTGACTCTCCAGCCCGCCTGGGCTCCGGCTCCCCACAGACCCGCCCCCGGCCCGCCCCAGCCCGCCTACGGGCCGACGACTCCCAGCAGATCCGCCCCAGACCCCCAGTAAACACGCCCCCCTTACCCCGCCCCGAGCTAATCGCTGCTGGGGAAGGGCTGTTTGGGGGCCAAAGGGAAAGTCTAAGGAAAGCAAACTGTGCGTGCTTCGGTGCTTCGCTACCCTGAGTCGTGCGGCGGACCCCCACCCCCGTCCTCACCCGTGACCTGGATTTGCCTAGCGCACTGTGTCTCCGTCTATCGCCCCCAGACTCAGTGGTGGAGACGGGTAGGGGAGATGAACCCAGGGTGCTGACACCCCAAGATTTCGACTCTGCCCTCCCTGAAAATGAGCTTGGTTCAGGAGGGGGCGGGGACCACCGCTGAAGCGGCGTGGGGTCTCGCCCATTGGGAGGGGCCGGTGTGCCAGCACTGACTGAGGGCGGGGGGCGTCGAGGGCGCTGGAGTTCCAACTCCGGAGCGCCCAGGGTCCTGGTACCTCCTCTCTCTCTCTGCTGTGTCCCGATGCCTCTGTTGGGCTGCTCCCTGAGAAGTTGGAAAACAAGGCTGGGAGGGGGGGTAGGGAATGCGGGGGGCCTCTATAAATAGAGGGAGATCGCAGGAGGGGGGCGAAGAGGATGGCCCAACGGGGACTCCCGGGTCAAGGCCCTAAGAGGGGGGTGGAGGAGGGGCCAGGGACCCCCAGGGGCTCTGAGTCTTGGGTAAACAGGCGTGGGGGGGCGGAGTTAACTCTGCGGGGGTGGAGCGGGGGCTTGGGGAGGACGCAGTGTCCCGGGCTAGAACCCAAGAGACCCTGTGGCTTCGGTGCTAACCCCTCCTAGTCCGGCCCGGAGGAGAAGGGTGAGACCAGCTGGGTCTGGCTGAATCACAAAGCCCAGGCGACGGTTTCTCAGGGACTGCTGCTTCTCTCTCAGGGCTTGGGTGGGTTCGCTGTCCTAGACTCCTCACTTCCCCAGCCCTCCCGACACCGAGAGGCACCCTCCCTGTGCTCCCAAGAGGAAGGCCGCCGGGTAGGACATAGTTAGCTGTGTAACTAAGGGAATTAGAAGTTGTCTTAGGAAAAAGGAAACCTGATTCAATTTCTTCCCACCTGCCCTCTGTTAGCTCCCCTCCTCCCAGGGTCCCCACCCCATCCTCTCCTTCAGCCTGGTTCCTGAGTTGCCATTTTGGGGGCTGGGCACCAGGCCAGTTGGGAACAATAGCCAATGGAACTGAAGCTGCCAACTGCAACACCAGCATAGACTGCTGCCCCAAGACCCCCAAATTGCTCTACCCCCTCTTGCCTGGGAACCACCCCCCCACAACCACCCCTCAACACCCACAACCCCCCTCCCATCCAAGGAACATCAATGCCCCTTTCATCCCCACTTGGCAGGGTTTATTGGGAAAAAAAGAGGGGCCAAGAGGGAGGAGGTGACCCAGAGAAGAAGGACTGGTCAGAATAAAACTCAGCTTTCAACAACCCAAAATCTAAAGGACCCCCTACATTCACTAGTTGAAGCACCCAAGTTTCCCTCTATTCCTTTCCTCCACTCACTACAGAACTGTGTCCCCAGAAACTGGCACAGAAGCTGGGCACCCTGGCTCCTCGCCTAGCCCCTCTCCTCTCTGGATGCCAGTTTAACACTCTCCTGGACTAGGAAAACCTGCTGGAATTAGGATCATACACAAAGATGCACAGGACAGGAGAGAGATCTCACCAGCGCTCCTGCAACTGGGGGAGCAAGAAAGTCAAGAGTGAGAACTTATGCTTGCTGCCTTCCCTTAGGTGTCTAAAGTAGTCTTACTTGGAGTGGGGGAGGGAAGGACCTAGAGGTTCCAGCATCTAAATTCGTCTCTGGGTTGGGATGACTCAGGGGGAACCTGATAAGGGGCCTAGCAGGGGCATGGAGGGTGGCGCAGGAGGTGGGAAATTTCCACTGGGATCTGTTTACTTCCTAGGCCTAGGGGTCTCAGCCTGCTGAAGACAGAAATTATGCTGCTTCCGCTGTAAGATAGGGTTCCTCTCTGTCAGGGCAGGACCCAGCCCAGCCCTGGTGTAAATGGCCCAACAAGGATAACTCTACAACTTCCTTCTCTTGGGCCAAAAGCAGCTTCAAACTAAACTTCAACTAAGTGACAGTTTAAAAGTACATGCTATGTGTAAGTCACTGTGTAGATGGAATTCAAAGAAGTGTGAAGTCTAGCCATACCCTCTCTAGAAGCTTATGATGGAATAATTGAGAGAAAGTATAAAGATAGAAAAAGCTTTTTAAAAAATATAAGATTATGCTTTGGCTGGTGTGGTTCAGTGGATTGAGCACTAGCCCGTGACCCAAAGGGTTGCCAGTTTGATTCCCAGTCAGGGCACATGCCTGGGTTGCGAGGCTGAGTCCCCGGTTAGGGGCATGTGAGAGACAACTACACGTTGATGTTTCCCTCTCTTTCTCCCTCCTTTCTCCTCTCTCTAAAAATAAATAAACAAATATTTTTAAAAATAAAATAAAATAAAAATATAAGATTAATTGTTTAAACATAGTCTAATGGCAGTAGTTTCCCACCCTTCTCAAGTGGGAGAGCAGAGATTTCCATTCCCACACAATGGGTATAGTATCCTCTGATGGAGACAAACCATGAATTCAACAAGACTTTCAAGTAAGTCTGTACAGTATTCTGATAATCACAACATCCATGTATATCATAATACCTACATGTGCAATGCATGTTATTTACCCAGTTGACAGTAAATCTATGTGCATACAGATGCCAGGGCCTTTGCAATAATTCACCCCAGGAGGCTGTAGCTCAGCAGGCTAGGAAATACTGTCTTTGTATAATACTGAGGAGGAAAAGGGTTTTGTTCCTAGGGTGAAGTGCCCTATGATGAGTGCAGCCATTGAGTATTTGGGTAGGAGAGAGGGGCATTCAGTCCAGGAGGAGAGAGCATAGGGGAACGTTTGAGGGCAGAAATACACAAGTTGTTTTGAAGAATGGAATAATCGCTACTTTGTGCAATAAACTTCCCGTATATTATCCCCCTATACACCGTAAGTATTGTTTGTCCTTACTGTACAGATGAGGAAACTGAAGCTCAGAGATGTCTAATGACTTGCCCAAGGTCAACTAGCTAGTAAATGATATATCTAAGACTCAACCCCCACCCCAAGTTCATTCCACTCCAAAGCTATGCTCTTTCCACTATGAGATAGCCCCTCAAGCATATAGTTATTAGGCCATAATGGCCTCAGACAAAGAATAATGATGATGAGAGGTGCATAATGTTTGGTAAGGTAGATTGGGACCATGTGAATATCCTTGAATGACAGGCAAAAAAGTTTGGAACTGTAGATCCATGGAATGTTCTTGAGCAGGAGTAATGGATAAAAAAAATAGTTTTGTGAAAATTAATCTGATGAGGGTTGGATAATAGAGATAGATTATGGGATGGGTAGGGGTAAAGTATTCAACTTAGGAAAGTGATCATTTAGAAGCCAAAGTATGGCCGTGTAGCTCAGCTGGTCAAAGCGTCCTCCCAATACCCCACGGTTTCAAGTTCTATCCCCAGTCAGGGCACATACAAGAATCAACCAATGAATAAAATACATAAGTGGGAAAACAAATCAATGTTTCTCTCTCTCTCTCTCTTTACCTTCCTTTCTCTAAAATCAATTTTAAAATAAAATTTAAAAGAAGCCAGGGTAATCAACTAGATATGAAATGACAAGGACTTCAAGGAGTGTGGGAGTAATAGGAATGGAAAAGAATAGATACGTAAGACAAAGAAAAAACACCTATAAGAACTGTCGACTCATTCGATGGGAAGGGGAAAGAACTCACCAAACTAATTGCTCTTTTTTAGGATCCCTGAAGTTCATCCATCTATATGGTTTCTAGCTAGAGAGAAGACCAAAGAGGAACCCCTGAGGAACATTCTTGACCTGCAAGGAAACTTACCTGAAAGGTTTTCAGAGTCTGAGACTCACCCTCACCCTGACATATTTCATCCTGGCCCACCCAGATCTATTACACTCCAAGACCATTTCCATGTTGAGCCCGACAAGGACACCATTTCAAGTTCCTATTGAAGTTAGTCTGTTAAAGCTAATGAGATTTTCTGTGTTGGCCTGGGCTTGGAGACTAAAAAGAAGAGCAATGTTGGACTTACGCCAACTTGTTTTTTTTAACCCCTTCCCTGATCTCTCTTCAGCCTTGGATAAGGGTCAGAGCATAAGGCAATTTGACCAGGACCCAGAGAACTGGGTCAAGCTGGGCTCAAATGATGAGTAAAGTTTGATCACCTGGAGAGATCAAAGAGTTGGCAACTTGTTCAATGCAACATGCAAGGCAGGGAAACACCAAGACCCCTCCCCCCAAAATTAGGCTATGACTGGGGCTGGAGGTGATGTCATATAAAAACTACTGAGGTCATAGAAGCTTCCCTCTCTTCCTCTGTCTGTCTCCCCATTGCCACATACAAAGGCTGTGAAGGGTCAGACACCATCTGGGCACTCTTAGGTACAAATGGTGGTGGCGACATGGGTGGTGCTGTTGATTGCTCAAAATGTAGGGTCTACAGTAGTTTCCCTCATGCTAGGAACAGTAGGTGGAAAGAGGGCAAAGAGGAACAGGGAGGAGGGGATTTGTTCCTGTTACTGATTCAGATTTTTATCTTAACCCCCATCCTTTTTACTCCTCAGTCCTCCCTTCCGTTCCTCCCTCACCCTCTCAGTCTCCCCCTTACAGTCCTCCCCCACCTCCAGTTTATCATGGCATCAGAAGCAGAAAATACATTCCAGAGGTTTGCTGTCTTCGGAGAATCATCAAGCAGTGGCATTGAAATGAACAACAAGAACTTCTCCAAGCTGTGCAAAGACTGTGGCATCATGGATGGGAAGACGGTCACCTCCACTGATGTGGACATCGTGTTCAGCAAAGTCAAGTAAGGAGCCAAGGATGGGAGTCAGGGTCATGAATAGAACAAACAAGATATTGAGACATGCGAGGGTTTATGTGATAGGACATTTGTAATGGGTCTACTGAGTACCTACTGGGTAGCTGGCACTGTCTATTTATTCTCTGTCCTCAAGACATTCAGTGGCTAATTCTGAGTAAGGGGAAGGTTGGCCCTTGGTAGGTGATGAGTTTGTGTTTTGGAGTTCCTGGATTTCTGTCCAACTGACTAGGGCCAAGAATGCCCGAACCATCACATTTCAGCAGTTCCAGGAAGCAATGAAGGAACTGGGCCAGAAGCGGTTCAAGACAAAGAACCCAGATGAAGCCCTGGAAAATGTTTATAAATTCATGGAAGGCAAGGACCCAGCTACCACTGGTGTTACTGTGAGTGCTATTCTTCATCCCTAACACTCGATCCTACTTTCCTAAATCTCTGCTGCTCCTTCTCCTCTCCCACCCTCTGCCGACCCTAGTGCCTGCCAACAGAGATACTGTAGGGAGATGGCAGAAAGCCTCTGGGGCACTATTGGTATTGGAACAGACTTCAGAGACCACCTAGTCATTTCAGAGGTGAGGAAATTGTGGCCCAGAGAAGGGAAGTGACTTGCCCAAGGTCCACAGCTATTTCCATAGCAAAATTTAGACTCATTCTCAAGTGTCCTGTATCTGAGCCCGGCAACTAGGGCCTGGTAGACACAGAGTACAGAAGACTTGGTACGTGATACCCACTCTTCTTCCTGTTCTTATTTATATAAGGTCTGATCTCTGACCTTCTGTCTCTCACCCACCCTCTGTTCCCTATTTGTCCCCTCTCTACAAAAAGCTCTTTCTACTCTAGGTTTCAAATAGAACCTACCCAGTAGAAGGAACCTTGCATATTGGGTCTGCACTTAAAGTCCTCTGACCATAGCCTCATCAAAATAACTCCTCTGGAAGCAGGAAAATCCACACACAGTCCACTCACTCCCATACCCCAGACTCCTCTTCCCTCACTGCTTAATGGCTCTTGCCACAGTTCCTGCCCACAGCCACATCTGGGCTCTGAGAAAGCAGTACCATGCCACAGGTAGAGCAAGAATCAAAGGTCAACTTTAGAAAAGGGGTAAAACTCTGGGGGTGGGGGGCAGGAAGAGGGATCAAACGCATCATCCTCTGGCTCTGGCTTGCAGAAAGCAACAACTGTGGGTGGGGTGAGCCGGCTGACAGACACCAGCAAGTACACTGGCACCCACAAGGAGCGCTTTGATGAGAGTGGCAAGGGCAAAGGCATCGCAGGACGGGAAGAGATGACCGACAACTCAGGTTATGTGAGTGGCTACAAGGGTGCTGGTACCTATGATAAGAAGGATAACAGCTAGAAGGTAGCCTCATCTTAGCCTGTCAGCCCTCAACCCTGCATCTTTAACACCAGGGAGCTCAGGAAACAATAAACATCTGTGTGTGCAGCAGCTAAGGTGCTCTGTCTTCAACCAGGATAAGGCGTGCGTGAATGGGCCCATGGGTGTAGAGAGAGAAGAGAGAAGAGAAGGCCCAAGGAGTCAGGGTTTCCAGCTCTCAATCTTTTGTCCTACTCATCCTGATGCCCCTGAGTCAGAAGTTATATTCTCCTCAACTGATCAGCACTGAGGAATATATTTGGAGATAAGTGATGAACCAGGTGTGGAGGTAAAAGTATTTGCTATTTGCATTCATACATACTACTGATATTCACCCCACATACACACACCCTACATATGCACACCTACACACAGCAATTTCTGATTTGACAGAGAATGACCCAGATAAGGCCAACCAGACCCCTGTCCCTCCACCTTCCTCGTTGATTGCAATCCAGGGTTTTTTTGTTTTGTTTTTTTTTCACAGCCAGCCATGCGACAATCCAGGTTTTGTTGTGGGGAGAAATAGAAACCAGCTAGGTGGGCCAAGGATCTACTTAGTCTGACTCTTATTACAAGTTTGTTCTAGAGCTGGGGGAAGGGAGAATCCATTTGCAACACTCAGCCAGACATGAGTTTTACTGCACTGCACTTCCATCATGCTTCACGCGGAACAAGATCCTAGACAGCTAAGGGTAGCCCAGGAAGATGGCCAGAGGTGAGTAGTCTCCAGGAGTTTGAGATTAGGCATTCTAGTGCACTAAGGAAAAAGAAATGAAATCAGAACTGAGTCAAATGTGTTGTTTTATCTTTTTATTTTTTAATGATTATAGATTTACAGGAAGATGCAAAAATAGTACAGAGAGGTACCATGTACTCTTCATCCAGTTCCATCCAATGGTTGTATCTTATATAACTCAGATGCAGTCTTGAAACGTTCTGTGACTACAGCCAGGCCCACCTCACCCATCCTGTCAGCAGCAGATCCTAGAGTTTGGGGAACATCAGGAGGAGCTTTGGGAAGGAAGAGGGTGCAGGAATGTCTGAGAGGATAGATCAGAGAAAATGACTTGAAATTTCAGTGAACCAGCGTAAAGAGGTTGGAGAGAGAGGGTAGGGGAGTGACACTGGGCTCCATGATAGCAGGAGGGAGGAAAGAACACATTACGTGAAGAAAATGATTTCACAGAGAGGAACAGAGGGAACTGAGAGGTTTCTGGGGAAGTGAGGCTAAAATTAACCTAAAGGTCTCAGGAAGGTCCCTCCCTATAGCTAGAGATACCTTTTGTGTGGGTGAGTGAGTAGAAGGAGTCATAGGGAAATGGGGGAGACTGAAAAGAGAAGGGCGTTGGGGATGGGGAATCAAAACACTGAATTGGGTGCCTGTTGCCATGGTGTGAGCTGAGGCCCTGGGCCTTCATCCAGGATTCAGTATCTGGCCCAGTGGATGGACAATCATTGCCAACTGGATACAGTCGGTTTCTTGGGTGGGTAAAACTGTCTGTGGGAGAGGGAAGATGGTGAAGAGGGGGGCAGGTAAACAAGCTGGAAAGAGCAGAGAAGACAGTTATGATTTAGCATGGTGATTAAAGCTCTGGACATTTTTCCTACCTCCTTGGTCTCTTGGAGGGAGCCCTGCCTACCTTCAAATTCAGGGAGGAAGCTTTGTCCAAGGGATCAGAGTTTTGGAAATGAGGACAGGCTGAACTGTGGTGGCAGTAGAGGGTAGTTCTCAGTGAAGACCTCCTTTCCCTAGTAGAGGCCAATAATACCTATTGGTTCAGCATCATACTTCTGGGAACAGAGCAAGTAGAGCCTTTTGTTGGTTAGGGTGCTATTGTAGCGGCAGCTGGTTGGCGGCTGTTTGGGGACCAGAGCGCAGATTGTGAGGGGGAAAGAGTCTTGACTGAGTGTACAGTATTCATTGTAATTCTCACAGAAGTTCTCACAGCGCTTGCAGATCTTCCGAATTTCTGGCTGGGGGGCATGTATCATATAATGGCTCTTTGGGCAATGCGAGCTTTGCCCTTTGCCCCTCACATAGGCCATCAAACCATTACAGTAGCCCTGGAAACCTGCTGGGTAGTTAACCCTGGGATAGTCAATGTGTAAGTCATAGAAGATCTTGGTGGCAAACTGCAGACTGATGTCCAGGACCAGAGTTGGATCTAGAACAAGCTGGAGGAACAGGAGCCAGGCCACAGCTGGTGCCATTCTTCCTGTTGGTAGAGTTAAGGTGGTTGAAGGCAGAGGTGGGCCTAGAGTGACTGTCTACCCCTTCCAAGGACCTCTAGCATTCCCCCAACCTTCCCTGAGTGTCTTCCCCTACACCCTAAAAGCTAGAGTATACCTCAGAGATCATCCAGCCCTAGACTCCATGCCCCAGAGAAAGAAGACACCACCATCACCCAGCTGGTCAGCCACCTTCAGCCACTCCCTCCTTCCCTTGGCCCACCTAACAGTCTCAACCTCACCCAGTTCATGAGCTGTGACACTTACAGAATAACAGATCCAACTGGTTCCTGGGTGAGGAACTCTTCTTGATTATCCCTGGTCCCAGTCAACCCTTCTGGTAAAAAGATGCAGAGGCAATAGACAGAACAGCTGAGCAATGATTCTCTGATTGCTCTGGAGGAAGGAAAGGAACTGGAAGATGAGCAGGGCAGCAGGCAGGGTTTCTTCTTGCCTGAGGCCAAGGTCAGCCCAAAGGTGAGAAGAGGCTGGAACAGTTTCTAGATGAAGACCAGTCTAGGAGGATGAAATGACCCCTAAGTCTGAGAAGGCCCTGTGCTGAGGGGGTTGGATGGGTGGGAGGAAAGAGACATTACAACCTGGTTTCCTCCTGTCTGGTGTCATAAGAACACTTAGTTCCAACCTCCTTGCCAGAAGTCTCTAAGTTCTTGCTTTGATGTCCATAAGCTCTTACTCCTATGGAAAGGTGAGAAGAAAAGTAGTCTAATGTTTCTGAGGAACAAAGGGTTCCTTATTCCTGACCGTTAGAGAACAGGGCGTCTGCCACTGTCCCATCCCACACACAGGAGCCCACGCACGTGCAAGAGCCTCCCACCAGAATGATGCACTGAGAACTAAATACATCTCTATTGACCCCCACAGTCCCCATCACCAACCTCACAACAATTACAATGACACAATCACACCACACCCTCACCGATAACCTCAGGCCCTTTGGGAGTCAGAGCACATCTGGAAAATTTTGCTTGCTGACCCGGAAGCCTCAAACTTGTCAGTAAGTTGGATTAGACAGCATACCTTGGACTGGGGGTGTGTGGGCCACATGAGTCCAGCGGGTCAGATTCCTGCTATTGTTTGTCATGTTGGGAAAGAGCTGGGCTCCTAACTCTCCTTTTCACCGACACCTGCCTCTTCATCAGAAGCAAAGAGCCTGCCAGCTACAGCCCTTGACTTCCATAGGCTCCTCAACCTGGTCTCCCTGCAGAACATGACCCAGGTTGTGGGCTTTTTCTCAGGAGAGTAGGGAGTCGGACTGCAGAACCTTGAGTGCTCCAAGGCCATTGTGGAGTTCAGCAGGAGGTACAGAGACCTACTGGTGTTTCTCATTCATAGCCCCCTAACTTGCTCTTTCTGACAGCACAAACGAGAATCCAAAACTGAACCCATCCTTTTCACAATCACTTCTCCTCCTTGTTGTCTGTCTCGGCTTCCCCAGTTACCTCTACAAGAAATATGAGACTGATCCTAGGCCCCTTGTTCTCCCTAAATTCACCTGTTGGGAGGCTTTTGAGTAAAAAGACCAGAAATTGATCCTGCTCTGCTGTTTACACACAGGCTGCGCACCATTAATCTAAGTTTATTAAAACACTGTGAAGTTCAATTTCTTTGTCTGTTAATGAGAGTGATGTTTTATACCTTGTAGCAGTATTATTAAGGATTCATTGAGATGTATATCAAGAGCTTTTGGCTCAGCGCCTGGCACATGTTGAATATTCAAAATGACCATGAGTCCATCAGTCATGTAGCCCTGGAAATCTTATCTAAAGTTTTCCTAAACCTGTCTCTTCCATTCCTATTTCTTCCCCTGCTGGGTCTCTCCCCTCTCCTGGAACCACACACACTGGAACGCTGGTAAGACTCTGCCCCTCATAGGATGTAAGATTTCTCATGACCGGGCCTTTGCCATGTCTCCAACTGCATCTCCATGCCTGCCTGCCTGCCTCCCCCGTGGGGGCCCCACCCACCTCCATGTCCTTGCTCATGCTGTCCCCGCTCTTGGCCCCATCACTTCCACTGAGCTGGTTCATAGGAAGACACGTTCCAGAAATCCTGTATAAGAAACCTCTTCTTGGAAGACCTCTCCAGGGAAGTGTGTACAGCCAAGCAAGTGAGCGTAAAGCCCACTCAGGCAAGTGGCCCATCTGTGTCCCTCAGGCTGGTGTATAAGCCAACATTGAGTGGGAGCTCATGCACGGAGGTACCGAAGCCTGGCTGACTCAACTGTTTCTTTTGAAGAAGCTTACTATACTGTGTGGTCCCCACCTCAAAGCATGCCATCCCTTCCCTATTTGCTCAAGGATGCAACTTGGCCTTTCTCTTTCTTCCTTCACCACCCACCCACCACCACTCACCCCTGCACACACAATTACAGAAATGAAACAGCACACTGTAGAGGAGAGAGTTCAGGACATGATATTAGATAATCTACTGAGTTTCTGTTTCTTCTTCTATAAAATGTGGTCAATACCTTTCTTACTTCATGAGGCTATAAGAATAGAATGAGATTGTCTGCATGAAAGTGCCTTTTAACCATTAAATAATATTTAAATGGGTAACTGGGGATGGTCTCCTAGGTTCCACACCAACTCACATTTTTTCCCCAATTCACTGAACAATTGCAAAGCCTCTTTCATTCCCCAGATGAACCAAGTAACCTGCCCCCTTCCCCACTCCCCCAATCTAGAGCTCCATCTAACACCTGACTTAAAATTCATCTTCACAAAACCTTCTATTATTAGCTGTGCCCCATGTTGGTTACTCCAAAATATTTTTAAATAATTGTAAAATATCATGTGAAAAGCACTATGACAAATTTGGGGAGAAATATAAAGGTAAATAAGACAGATCCAATCCAAATGAAGTTTACAATTCAAAACGAAAGACACACGTATGAGCATATGTTACAAAGGCCTGAGCCACAGGGCCAGGAAAAGTGCTGAGTGTGCACTTTTGTTTTCAAACTGCCATTCTAATGGTCTGGTCTTTAAAATCCTATCCTAGAGGTGTTGATCCATAGGATCGCTTCTTCCATCCTGACATCCTTGTCATGGTCTCATCTGCTCCCCTAAGTCTGAGATTTGTGGAATTGTTGTTACCATTACACTGATCTTGACATACACAAGAATTATCCTAGAGATGAACAAACTAAGGTTTAGAGATGTTCAACAGCTGGCTCCAGGTCACAAGTCTAATTCAGTGGTTCTCAACGGGGGACAATTTGGTCATGTCTGGAGACATTTTTGGTTGTCACAACTTGGAGGTGCTACTGGCATCTAGTGGGTAGAGGCCAGGAATGCTGCTAAACATCTAACATTGTACAAGATAGTGCCCATAACAGAGAATCATCCAAACTAAAATGTAAATAGTGCTAAGATTGAGAATCCTGGTCCAGTGAGAGAATCAGATTTCCTAACAAGTGCAGACTTATTTATATCTTATATATTAAAAAGAGTTGGTAAATATCTAGGACCTCGAAATATATTTGTTTGCCCTGGCTGGTGTGGCTCAGTAGATTGGATGTCGGCCTGTGAACCGAAAGGTCACCAGTTCAATTCCCGATTGCAGCACATGCCCGGGTTGTGGGCCAGGTCCCCAGTTGGGGGCCTGTGAGAGGCAACCAGTCGATGTTTCTCTCACATACCAATGTTTCTCTCCCTTACTCCTCTCTCTCTAAAAAAATAAAAATAAAGAAGAAATTAGATTTTGCTTGTAATGGTATTGGTTTTTCTACCAACAAAAGGAGTACTGATAGTTCACCATTGAAACAATTTCATGTTATTCTTTTTTTGTAAAGGTGACCCTATGCCTGTAGTCAACTACACATTCTCTCCCTCCCCACCTCCCCAAGGTAAGCTTTTCTAGAACAACTGGCTAGAGTGGAAGGTGCAGGGATGTTTTCCTGTGTTTGAAGGGAACCCCCAAGACTTTTCCCAGAGTGAGTTCACCTCAGTCTCAGTGATATCACTTTTTGCCTGTCCAACTAAAAGTACTCAATCAGCATACTGAATCATGGACAGTTCCCGGGCTGTCTCGAACCCAAAGTATAGCTTCAGCCATCTCAACGTCTTGTCAGAGCTGCACCTCAGCCTCAGGGTTGATGTCTCAGAGCTGCATTGTCAGCTCCTCAATCTGCTAACAAACATTATGGATCAGTCGTGATCCCATCTGGGCCTGGGATCATTCAGGGGCAGAGTGAATACCTTCCAACCCAGAAGCTGACTCAGTTAAGGTCACTTATCTGCAAGGCATTATACTGTGTCTTGTGGGAGGTTAAAAAAAAGTAACAGATGGTCCTTGTCTTCTGGGAATTGACAGTCTAAATCGAAGGAAAATAATAAATCCATATGAAGAAATAACCAATGATTCAGGGCAAAAAAATTATACATCTTAAAGACAGTAAATATGGGAATTTAGAAAGATCTTTAAAAAGATCTCTCTGAATTGGGAGAATCTGAGCAACTTCTGGAGGTAAAGGTTATCTTGGAACCTTGGGGGTGGATCTCAAGGAACAGTTAAGTGGAGGTCAAGAGAATTATGGAAGGTATATTTGAAAAAAAAAAGAGAAAACCAGCCTGGCTAGGGTTGAGGTACTCGCTCAGTGGAAGAAAAGTCAGAGATAAAGTTGGAAAGACAGGTTTGCCAAATTGCAGCGGACCTTGAATATCAGGCTAAGGAATTTATATTTTATTCTGTAGATAAATGGGGAGCTGACAATGGCCTCTCATAACGGAGGTCTCAAGCTCAGGTCAGGTTCCCCTCTCTTACATCCTGGCTTGACTAAATGCATTGGTTTGGAAGCCAAGGACTCCAACCTTCTGTCAGTTCTGCCTCCTCCAGACCCGCAGCTGTTCCAGGAAAGGTCATGAGAATTCAAAGACCCAAAGCAAGTTCCACATCTGACCCCAACTTGCTGTTTGTTTCACTTTCCCCATCTATGCAAATGAGCCCATTACCTTTATTTACCCTAGGAGCAACAAAATTGGGATGGCAGAACTCAGATCTGCTCCTGCTTGGAGGAAAACTCTCATGGGCTTTCCACTGGTGTCCAGGGGCTGTGTGGAACTCCAGAAGAGAAACAGTCTGGGCTCTGAAGGGAGGGCACCTATCCAGGCCCAGCCCTCCTCTCTCCCAGCCCCCCTCAGCCCCTCTCAGCACAGGCTAGAGGAAGCAGCAGCTGTTGTCCTGTGGGGAAGACAGGCAGAGGTCCACCTGGCACTGCTGGGGTTTTCACAGCACCCTGCCCAGTGACTTTAAACACACACACACACACACACCCCACTGCGGCCTGGGGAGAAGTTGGGCCAAGAGCAGTGACTATGGCGATCAAATGAGAAGGAGGTTGGGGTAACTAGCTACCTCATATCCCTGGATAGAGGCTGCTTGTGTCAGGGGCTTTCTTTCCTCCCATCTTCTCTCCCACTGTTTTGTCTTCTGTAAATTTGTCTTCTCTAAATTTTCTCTTCTCCCTTCTGCCAGACTCACTGATCAGCCCTTGGCCTGTTGCCTGACTTATTTTGTTTTCCCTAACCTTGCCTCCCCCTTCCTCCATCTTTGCCTCTTGCCCCATACATGAAGTGAAGGAAGAATGGCAAAATTATCTTACCAAGTGCAAAGTGAAGCGATCTCAGAAACTGTATAGTTTGGGCAAATAAATAAAATCACCTGCCTTAGCCAAATAATTGAGATAAGGTAAGGGTTTTAGCTTGAATTATGCAGATGGTAGGTTCAGCTCCTCAAATTTCTTGTGCAAACCTAAACTTTTACTCTCTCTCCCTTTGATCTGACACAGTAGGGCTGTGTTTACTTTACTTTCACATAATGGAGTCTGAAGAGCAAACTGGGTTAATTATAATGACAGGGAAACACAAGTGAAGGGGGTAGTGCAAGTCGTGGTTTGGAAACATCTCACTCTATAATAATGAGAAGTGAGGAGTCTGGGTGAGGAATTCAAATGAGCCATTTGCACTCCCACCCCCTCCTGTAACACCAGCCTCCAGTCCAGGGCTGGCCTGGCCTGTGCTGATCTGCATTCTATCCACAGTCTACTTTAAACCATGAATTTTACCTCCGCACATTTGCATTTCTACAGCAGCAAAGGCATAATTCTCTATCCAAAAGTTCAAACTGCAGAGATTCAGGCACCTTAACAAAGCAGCTAAGGCTGCATCCAGAGCTAAGGCCTCACTGAGGGTGAACCAGAGGGGCCAGAAGCTTGTGTGGACTTGCTCCTGGTTCTCTGTTGCCATCTAGTGGTGCTTCTCATCTCTAACACCATGTCTTCCTCGGAAGATCATCCTGACCCACAGCTGCGCTCTCCACCGCTAGAATGATCCCCCCGGGTCCCTAAACAAACACCCAAATCCTAACTTCTGGACCAGAACACAAACTTTGTGATCAAGGTGGTTTACCTGGCCTCTCTATGGTTCCAGTCCACACAACAGCCAGGGTATCTTTCAACAAATAGGCCTTTTCCTCCTCTGCTTAGAACAAACACTCTAGGGCTCCTCTCTGTGCACAGAGCAGAAGTCTCAATCCTGACAGTCTCTGAAGCTTGCCAGGGTCTGGCCTCTGGTTCCTCTCTGACCCCTCTATACGCCTGCTCTGGTCACACTGGACCCAACTGTTCCCCCAGGCATATCCGTATGCCTAAAACATTAGGGCCTTTGCTGTGCTGGTCTCTTTACTTGGAGCATTTTCCCCCAGGCAAGCAGAAGCTCACGCCCTAGAGTCACCTATTTCAATGACCCTATTTAAAAATCACTGCCTACCAACTTCCACCCTGTTCTACTTTTTTCCTTAGCAATTATCACTTTGAGCCAAGGACAATATATATTTTTACTGTCTTTCCCCCAATGGAATGTAAGTTCCACAAAGGTAAGGATTTTTGTCTCTTTGGTTCACTAATCTATTCCAAGCACCTTTGTATGTAATAGGGTCTGAATAAAAATGTGTTGCCCACATGAATGAACCTGAACTTGGTATTCTGAGATCACCTACTACTTACAAGTGAATCCTGAAAACAAAAATGCCATTCCTCTCAGTTTTCTGGGCCTTCCAAATCGCACAGAGAGATGCTTCTCTGCCTCAGCATCCTGGTTCTTCTGAGTGCTTTATGCCACGCTCCCCAGAGCCCCCAGACAGCAGTGACCCAAGTTTTCCACACTGATGTCACTGCCACCTGGAACAGGACATAAAAGGTACAGGAAGGCTAAGGCACCACCACCAAAAGCATTTTCAATTTAGACCATGTTTAAGTTTACAAATTTTAATTAAGTAGGGAGAGGAAGAGGGAAGGGTGAGAGGTGTTGGGTGCCTTCTTCAGGAAAGCCAGGTGGCCTTGCTCACACCAGGGAGTGGGGGGCCCAGAGGAGTAAGTTGTGATGGCCTGGCTGAGCTGCGGTGGTGCTGGGCCTCCTGCTGTGAGGATTCACCCACTTCCCTGTCTTCTTCATCTCCTCCAAAACATAAGCAGCAAATGCTGATGACAGGAAACCCTACAAAGCAACTTTCAAGGCTATTCTATCTGAATCTCAGGACAGAGAAAAAAGCAATTCTTATCACCACAGTGATTGGTTGTTCCCAGAATTATGAACATATATAGGAGGAGCTAAATGACAACTCTCCCTGAAATTCATTTTGGTTTGACACCTGGGTCAGGTGCTTTATTAGAGTCATTAAAATCACATGGCCAGGGGCCAAATCTAGTCTTTGAGTGTGAGGACTCAAGCCTCCTCATTGCCAAACAAGTTTAGGCAGGTACATTAACTCCATAGGTATCCACTTATTTGGCACATATAAGTGGAAAGGCATGCACCTGATTCATTTCCTGATTCGGAAATGCTCCCCGGACCGCCCCCAAACAGAAGCAACAGAGCCCAGGCCAGCTCTTAAGGAGTCAGGCGATGAGAAGAGGCCCTCAGAGAGCTGAGGCTCAGCAGTGGGAGGTGCATCCTCAGTCCTCTAAGCGGGAGCGGCAGCGCGAGGACCCAGTGAAGAGGTGAGGCCGGCAATGGGACATGGGTGAGGTGACTGAACAGAGAAGGGATGGGTTCTGACAAGGTGAGAGTGCACACGAGTGAGCGATAAGATGGACAAACGAGGGACTCGGTGTGGAGGGGATGGGGACACACTGAGGGGAAAGAGAAAAGTGATGGCGGGGCACAAAATGGATCCCCATTTTGTGAGGAGATGGGGATGGGATCACGGAGGGGATGAGATGCGGTGAAAGGGGTAGGGACATAGAGACACAAGCAGGATGGGACTTGAGAGAGAGGAGATAGAACAAACTGGGGGAGGCAAGAGGGGCAGAATGAAGGAAGATAGGGATACAAGGTGTGGGAAATGGGGATGTAGGGCTAGGTGCTGGGGTCACCGGTGGTAGGTGTGGCACAAGAGGAGAGGGAGGGATGAGACCCAGGGTGAGAAAGAGGAGGGAGATGTTGATTAGGTAGAAAGGGCAAAGATAGGGAGCCTCGTTTCTCAACTACGTACCACCTGCTCTCTGTCCCCAGTGACCCCAGGCCTCCATTCTGACTGTTCAGCCGAGAGAGATGGCACCAGCCAGAGCAGCATTCTGCCCTCTGCTGCTGCTCCTGCTGCTGGGGCTGTGGGTGGCTGAGGTCCCAGTCAGCGCCAAGCCCAAACACATGACCTCAGCTCAGTGGTTTGAGACTCAGCACGTGCAGCCCAGTCCCCAGGAATGCAAAAGGGCGATGGACAACATCAACAAGTACACAAAACACTGCAAAGGCCTCAACACCTTCCTGCATGAATCCTTCTCCAGTGTGACTGCCACCTGCCAGACCCCCACCACAGCCTGCAAGAACGGCCATAAAAATTGCCACCAGAGCAAAGGACCTGTGTCCCTGACCACGTGTGAGCTCACCTCAGGGAAGTACCCAGACTGCAGATACAAAGAAAAGAAACTGCATGCTTCTTACATTATAGCCTGTGACCCTCCCCAGAAAGGGGACTCTGGAAAATTCCACCTGGTTCCTGTGCACTTGGACAAAGTCCTTTAGGTTTTGAGCCTTCCTCACTCTTGAGCTGGGCTTTCATTTCCTCTCCAGACCTCTGCATGCTCCTTCGATGCCCAGAAGGCTCTCTTCCCTTCATTTCTTGGAGCCCTTTCTAGCTCAGGCTTTTCTGAGAAGCTGAGGGGGCAGCTGAGGTTGATACCTTGGTGGGCTAAGCTCCAGAAGAAATGATCTTTTATCTTTTTGTTGCTGCTTTTCCAGAAACTTATACCCAAGAGGAGATGAGCAAGCTCATAGGTGGGGGTTCCCTGATCTGTGCCTTGTTCATCTTTCCCCTGCCCCATGTTATCAGGCAGCATGACAATGGGAGGAAATCGATGTAAGAGGAGTATGTGGGGTTCAGGGACAGAGCTAGAAATCTTGCCCAGCTCTGACGTAGCAGTGAGGTGGTCTCTGTGCTTTTCATGGTATAGCCACACAAGACCCTTGTGAGATAGACTGGATGACTTGCCTTCTTTAGGGATGAGGAAATTGAGATTTCAGGCACCTTAATTAATTAAAGAGCTGTGAAACTGGTTAGTAGCAGCACCTGGACTTGAACCTAAGTCTCCTCCCTCTACATACAGTGCACTTCCTACTTTACCATTGGCGGGTGGGGGTGGGGGTGGGGGTGGGTGTTGGGAGTGGGGTGGAGACCTGGCTGGAGTGGCTCAGTGGATTGAGTGCCGACCTGTGAACCAAAGGGTTGTCAGTTTGATTCCCAGTCAGGGCATATGCCTGGGTTGTGGGCCAGGTCCCCAGTTGGGGGGCCACCAGAGGCAACCACACTTTGATGTTTCTCTCCCTCTCTTTCTCCCTCCCTTCCCCCTTCTCTAAAAAGAAGTAAATAAAATCTTTAAAAGAAAAAGAAATATTTGCTAAAGAGAGAGAGAGAGAGACCTCTGCAGGGACAAGAGGAGAACTAGATAAGAGTTCACCTATGAAGAAATGTACCCTGAGAGTTCTGAAGAGCCAGTTACTCTGGGTTGACTGCAATAAAGGTCACTACTTCTCTAGCCAAGAGACTGTTTATGAGGTGCTCCGGGGATCTTAATTTCATTCTTTCTCTCTCTGCCTCTCTAACTATCCTCTCCCTTCTCCAGCAGCTCACTGCTTTTCCAACCTGGGCCCCAGGCCTCTCTCCGGCAAGATCCCCTCAGCCTAAAGGCATATGGCAAAGGCAGTATCCCAGCTTCAGCCCTCTGCTTCAGGTCACATTTCCCTTGACCCCAAGGGACTTCCGTGGGTGGCCCAGAGCCTGCTTGTCACAAACAGGCTGGCGGGATCTGCCAGAGCTTCCTTCCTCCTGATAATCATCTCTCCTGCCCCCGTGCTTCCCTGCTCTCTACTCTGGCAGTCAGCCCGGGCAGTTGGGGTTGAGATGTGAAAATGCCACCATTTCTCCTTCCCTAGTGAGCAGAGCTGGAGAAGCTATGACTTTATGTTACCTGGTCCTGATAGCCTCTCCCATATTGCCTGCATCTCTGACCATTACATAACAGCCCCTTCTCTCTCCCTTTATCTCAATCCCAGACAAATGGCACCATGACCATAACTGCCCATAACTGCCTGTACCTGCCCACATATGCCCTTACCTGCCCTCCTTCAACACCCAGCTGGGGAATCTACTCTCTACCTATCCCTCCTAACAATTCTAGTGCTCCTTTACTTCTTTCCAGAGTTAGAGGAAGCTTTGGAGCCAGATAGAATTGGGTGTAAATTTGGGCTCAGAGGTTCATGGCTGTTACCTCGAGCCAGCTACTGAACCTTTCTGCAGCTGTGTTGCCACATAGCAAATTGGGAACCATACTACCTATCCAACAGGATTCCTGGAGACTTAGAAATGGCATTTATGAAGCCTTAGTCAGCCTCAGGCACTGCTAGGTATTCAACAATAATAAATAGTAGTAACTGTGGTAGTAATAATAGAAATATCCCTGTCCAGTCATATCTCCCTTTGGAAAGCACGCAGACCAAGACAAATACTGCACTCAGTTTTCCCTGAGGGCTTTCTTCTGCTGCTACGATGTTTATGAGTCAGCTAGAGCACCAGTTTGCAGGCAGAATCCTGTTAGGTGGGCTGGGTGGATTGAGATGATAAGGAGAGAAGGTAGGGAAAGGATGATCAAAAGAAAGGAGAAAAGAAAAGAGCATTAAATTATTCAAGCAGAGTGTGGGGCCAATAACTTGATAAGTCTTGAAAGTAGAGATGCACTAAATAGATCACAGAGGCTTGAAAGAAGAAGTACGTAAAATATACATTGAGGCCCAATGGCTGAGTGTAAAATCTATATATCCTGTGGTCAATACCCTATACATTTAACATTCTAAATAGATTTTCAACTAAGGTACAACATAGTTGGGAGTAGCTATTCTTTTCTTCACTTTCTTCTTTTTTCACAACTCTCCATATATTCTTTATTGATGATATCATGGCTTTGAAGACATTCTCCTTACAAAATTTTGAATTTGTTAAAATTATGCCTTTAATGCATCCTCTGAAAATGAGAAGAATTTCCAAATAGAACTTGTATAAAATTTTTAACGATTTATTTATTTTTTAGAGAGAAGTGAAGGGAAGGAGAAAGAGAGGGAGAGAAACACCAATTCCCAACCAGGGACCCGGCTCACAATCCCACATGCCCTGACCAGGAATCAAACTGGCTACCTTTCAGTTCACAGGCTTGGCATTCAACTCACTGAGCCACATCAGCCAAAGCCCAAAAGGGACTTTCTCTTGGAAGGCTCTTGACCCAAACAGTATTAAGTAACTAAAAATTAAACATAATTAAAAAGTAATCTGTGGTGACAAAGATAAAAAGCACCTTGGGAAAGAGTAAGAGGTAAGCTGGACATGTTCTTACATGGGCTAGATATGTTTACATTATGAAAATTCATTAAGATCTGTGCTCACTGTATGTAAATTATACCTCAATAAAAAAAAATCCTCCTAAAAAGTATAGTTCTTAAGGATTATTTTATTTAACATAAGTGCTAATATAGCAATCAAATCTACAAAGATTATAATATAATAAAATTATAGACAGAATTATGTTATGATCTAACTTTTATTATTCTGCTTTGTACTATTTGTTAAATTAAATAGTACTTGTATTATTTATTAAATTGTTACAATTATTTTTGGCTCGAAAAGCATGTAAGATTCTTCCTAAACTTATCTAGTCAATACACTCTTTCCTAGTATTTATATTGTCAACTAATTCTCCTGTTTTTTAAATTTTCCTCATATTTTAACTAAGTGAAATTAGCAATTATTTTGTGTCCAATATAAGCTTTCATAACCATTAGCTTATTACAGCATTTTTCTTAAAATAATATGCATTTATACTTCCACTGAGTGATAGAATTTCAACATTTTTACAAGTTTATAAGGAAAATTTTACTCCAAGTTTCATCTAGAATGCTCACCACTATTTGACAGTAACTGTTCAGATATTAATAATAAATTGAAATCACTTGCCTTTTTCTCATTTCCGATGTTTTATCTGATTAGATTTGACAGTCACTCATTCTTTCTCATGATGTTGATCACAGCCAAGTTTAGAAATGCCAGGAATAATGTTGAAATAGGCATTTGGCTACTCAGCCTTCCAAAGGTCAACGCTGAGGTCCAAAATAAATAATAGGTTTGAGCCAAACACTAGCACTGGCTGAACCTGATGCATTACTACCTGAAAACGAAAAAATAGGAAGAGGAGACTGATGAGTTGTGAGACATTTCTGTTGCTGGAGGTGGGAGCTTAAAGAGGGGAAGAGGGTATCTAGGGAAGTATTTCCCAACCTTGTTCAGCAAGCTTTAAAGCATTATTTCAACCTGGCCCTAAGGAACAGAAATGAAATCCAGTTAAAAAATAAAAGTTACCCCTGGCTGGTGTGGCCCAGTGGATTAAGTGCCGACCTGCAAACCGGGAGGTCGCTGACTAGGTTCCAGTCAGGACACATGCCTGGGTTGCCAGCCAGGTCCCCCAGTTGAGGGTGAGCAAGAGGCAATGGATCCAAATCTCTCGCACAATAATGTTTCTCTCCCACTCTTTCTCCCTCCCTCTCTTTTCCTCTCTCTAAAAAATAAAATAAAATCTTTTTTTTTTTTTTCTTAACTAAGAACTGGAGCTAGACTTGTTGGCAAGAACAGCACCAGGTATTAGACCAGCGAAGTCATATGGAACCTTGGTTCAGCAACCTCAGTATTTGAGTTCTGGCTAGGAAAGAATTCAGATCCAAGACACAAACTATAAGAGGAAGTTTATTTAGAAAGAAAGTCACAGAGGTAGAAGAAGTGAGTGGTAGAAGAAATGGGAGCAGGAAACGAGTTAGAGAGGCAAAAGAAGGGCCCTTGGAGCTTAGGAGAAAGAGAGAGGCAAAGAAAAATGTGCCTGAGGGTGGGGTGGGGGATGGTGTTGGAAAAGGTGGGCCTGCTCTCTAGACAGAGCCACACTGGGTCCTCCGGCTTGAGGGTATTTATCTGAAGGTCTTAAGGAAGGACCCCAATAGAATATTCATCAGCTTTTCTGGTGTGCCCCCCTCAGGGCCGTGGTCTCTACTGATCGGTTGATGCCAGAGCAGGGGGTCATTAGTCAACAGAGCTAGTCCCGATGTCATCTGTGACATTCTTTATCTGGTTTTACTGCTTTTCTGGACCAGGAGTTGAAACTCAACTAAAATCTAAATGTATTTGATGCAGGTCAGAATCTTATTGTCCTGGGGGCTTCATGCTTAAGGGCTATTCTCTGGCCCCCTTGTTTGTTCCCCCTGTGCAGGGGTCTAACCCACATGACTAGCAACATGCCAGGGGAGGGTCCAAACTGCATGAACAGCGATATGAAAAGTCAAGGGATCTAAACCGCATGTGATATTCTAGGGGAGGAAAGGTCATTCTGGGGGTGAAGCCCTTGTTTTTCCAGTTTTGCCCATTGCTAGGTATCCAGTGCTTTTTGCCCTGGAGACCTTCTGCGCATGGCCCATCTTCCTTGCTCTGCTCATGTTTGTCTAACTGCCTGACACACAATGATTTAGCTTTCCTAGGACTGAGACTGAGGTAGATTAGGCAGGAGACTTTTCTCCTTGACACTGGTTCCCCCAAAGTCTCCCACTCTGAAGTAAATGAACCATAGACACTATGAAGAGGGCCACCTGAGTCATGCTGATTCATTTGGCCCTCTTCATGGTGTCTATGGCTCAAGGGGACAAACCTAGAGTTATGGCCACAGAAACATACCAGCAGCACCAACATGCAGGAAGCCTTTTCTTTAAAAGAGCCTTGGCCCATTTCATCACATTCCTCCTATGTGCCTGCACAACTGAGCTTCCAAAAGAGCTTCAAAGACTTCAGATCTTCACTCTTAAAGTCCTGCTCCTGCCCCCATTTCACTATGGAGAGGTAGAAAGAGCAGTTACAGCTCTTACCGGGATGTGTACCTGTGCAGGACTCCAAATCTAGTAAGCTTGGGAGAATCCATGAAGCCACAGGTGCATGAGAAAATATTGCTAACAAGGTTTCATAGGAGGTCCACAGTTCACAAGAGGGGAGGCAAGGGAAGATGTTTACCCATAATGGAAATACTATGATGGAAAGTCCTCTTGACTTAGGGAAATGGGAATTTCCTCATCTATATAAAGGTAACGTACTTCATAGGAATATTATGTAGATTAAATGTGACTATATATAAAGCACTCAGCACAGTGGCTGGCATGTAGGAAAAGTTTGAGAGGTGTTATCATTTATATTTATTACTGTAGTGTCAAATGTTGAGTGGAGTAGGCCTGACTTCCATGACAGAACAAAAATTTAAACAAAGAAGACCAAACTCTTCCTTAGTTTCCATGCCAAAAGAAGCTTTCAGCTAAGAGCAGATAAAGTACAGCTCAAGGTCAGACAAAAAAACAAAAACATTTTAAATTGGAAAAAAAAAAAGCAATTTGAATATTTCAGAATACTTCATCATACAGCCTTATTTTATGTAAAAATAATGCTTTACTTCCTCTCCCCAGAAAATAGTTTTACTAAAATTAAGAGAGATTAACGTTTGGCTTCATGTACTCTGGATACACATCTACATTCAGCCTAGGGCAGAAGTACACTGGCCTTAATGAGATTTTTCTTTTCTTTTTTAATTCTACTTAAAAAAAAAAAATTCTCACCTGAAGATATGTTTGCTGATTTTTAGAGAGAGAGGAAGGGAGAGAGAGAGAGAGAAACATTAATGTGAGAGAAAAACATCCATCAGTTGCCTCCCTTACACGTCCCCACCAGGGATCAAACCCGCAACCCAGGGTATGTGCTCTGAACAGGGATCAAACCTGCAACCTCTTGGTGTACAAGACAATGCTCAAACCAACTGAGCAACCTGACCAGAGCGATGAGGTTTTTCATAACTTTTTCTGTGTCTCTGATCAGTATTTCTCTTCAAGAATCAGGGGAGGAAAAATATGGTAATCATGGGGCCAAGGCAGTAGGAAGGTCCTCCATGTACTTTAAAAATAATTAAAATAAAATTAAATAAATAGAATAAAATAAAATAAAGTAAAATAGAGAGTGAGTGCCCTGGCTTGTGTGGCTCAGGGGTTTGAGTACCAGCCTGCAAACCAAAAGGTTGCCCATTCAATTTCCAGTCAGGGGATACTCTTGGGTTGTAGGCCAGGTCCCTGGTTGAGGGTGTGGGAGAGGCAAGAAGAGGCAAGGCAACCGATCAATGTGTCTCTCACACATCAATATTTCTCTCCCTCCCCTTCTCCCTTCCTTCTCCCCTCTCTAAAAAATAATAAATAAATAAATTTAAAAGTACTTGATTAAGTACTTACCTTGCAACAATACTTAGAAAAGAGAGAGAAAATAGACATAGAGCACATGGAACAGTGACTGAAACATAGAACCGTAGTAAATAGAGCTATGACTGCTTTTATTATGGTTGTCATTGTCATCCCTGGGAGGTCCGAATGCTGCACGCAGGCTTGTAGTGAGTTAAAGGCCACAAAACCCATGTGAGGAGAGCCACATGCCTCGCTTCTGGCTGGGATAAAGACTGTATCCTCTCCTTGAGGATGATCCTACAGTCAGCAATAAGGGGAGACAGATCACCCACTGAGGCCAGATCACAGTGGTCTTGGGCTCCCTGAGAAGGCTCCAGAGAGCTACACAGTAAAAAAAAATAAACCTGGGAACAGAGTGAGGCTTCCGAGGAGTGTGGCAACTGAATTCCATGTGATAGAGCTCTGAGCCTCAGAGTTTAGGATCCAGAGTATCTCATAGCCATGGATATCTCAGAGCCAGGGACCCCTCTTGGAGGAGAATTGCTCTTGGAGAGATTCCCTGTGGAACCTCCTGACAAGGCTCCTGATCTGAGACCAACCAGCTCCCCTGACCTTGTTGTTGACGCGTTGCCAAGACCCCAGATCCCAACAAACAGACCAAGGAGGATGTTCAGAGAAGCTAGGGCAAGGTAGCCCTATTGTTCTCCAGAGCTACTCAGGAGCAGGACGCTGTGTGGCAGTCCTCTCATCCTTTTTACCCCCAGGCTTTGCCAGCCTGAGCTTGCCTCTAAGCTTCCTAGCCTTCGTTCTGTTTGCATTATTCTCTTCTTTTCCCTCTCCTCTCTCTCCCAGGGATATTGCTCTATATACTCACAAAGTAACTGGAGAGCTACATATTCACAAACTTGGTCTCATTTTTTAATTAGGATTTCCGTCACGTTTCACAGCCAAAGCTGGTCAAATGCAGGGATGTCAGCATAATCCATTGTCAGGAGTGCTCCTTCCAGTCACCTGTCCTGGCCCCACACGGTCCATTTCATGGAGGTATGAGCTGTTTGGCAGACAATTAGCTGAAAATATTCCATGCTGTGCCCAGAGAAACAGAATACTCATCAGCCACCCGCATCCTGAAGTCAATGTTATACCTTCATTCTGCTATTCTCTGGGTGAAACTTCAAGGCTTCCACGTCCCAGCTTGGCTCATCCTTGGCGTCCACGTAAAACAGTAGAAGCAACAGTTTCTCACACTCCATTGCAAGTAATTTATCAGAGCAGCATAGCTTTAAGCTTATCAGTCACAGCTGAACCTGCTCTCCTGCACAGCCTCGGTCCCTCCACTGAGGGACCAGAAACCTGTGCCCGGCAACCTCATGCAGGATCCAAGCTGAGGTTTAAAAAATGTACACCTCATTTCCCCCTAGCCACTCCTGGTTATTTGTAGTGGCCTGGCCCCTCCTGCACCAGCCCAGCTCCTGAGGACCCCCTGTTTCCTGAACAGTTCCCCTCTCACTACCAGGAGGCTGTATGCAAGGTAAAGTCTGACAGCCATCCTGGGGGGGGAACTTGTAGTTCAAAGACTACCTCATGGTGCTTCTGTCCTTCAGCCCAGCAACCTAGACAGACTCCTGTGGCACACTCACCCACCCCTCCTAAAAAAATAAATCTTTAGTGATCATTGCTTATAATCTGCTGCCCTCCTTTTGAGCCACCTTACTTTCCTGTCTGGCTACTAGCACTTCGATGTTTCTTCTTGTTTCATAAAGAATTAGAATCAGGAGACATTTTAGAAATTATTACACTGAAACTCTCTGTGTTGATGATGCCGTCACTGAGTGTCCCTGTGCGCTATCAGCGAGCTGGCACTAAGGAGACAGAGAAACACAAATGGGCCAGATTCCTGAACCATCAGTTGCCATCTGGTTGGGAAGAGTGGATACTCATGCAAGAGTGAGATAACAAAACAAGGTAGCCAAATGAGTGGCACCAGGAATTAATGCTGGAGGAAGTTATGTTCCAGAGGGACTAGCCTGAGGTCAAGTTGTACAGGAAGGCTTTTACATACATCAAGATGATACAATACAGCTGAACTCTGAAGGATAGATAATACATATTTGAGGGATGGCTCGCAGGGCAGAGAAAAAAAGCAGAAGTAAAGTTGAAGGGAGCAAAACATCTCCAGGAGACAAAAGGAAGAAGACTGGTCAATTCGAATAGAATTTGGTGACAAAGTGACTGACTCCCAGCCCATAAGGTAGCTGTCAATAAAGAGGAAAGCAGTGTGGCAGAGATAGACAACATAACTTTGGAACCAGTCTTACCTTGTTTTCTTTCTTTTTTTTAAAGTATATTTTATTGATTATGTTGTTACAGTAGTCCCAATATTTTTCCTCCTTTGTTACCCTCCACCCAGTACCCCCCTTCCCTCCAGCAATCCCATCCCCTCTTAGTTCATGTCCATGGGTCATGCATATAAGTTCTTTGGCTTCACTCTTTCCTATATCATTAACTTCCCCCTGTCTATTTTGTACCAACCAATTATGCTTTTTAATCCCTGCACCATTTCCCAATTTCTCCCCCTTCCCCCTCCCAGATGGTAATCCTCCAAACGATCTCCATACCTATGATTCTGTTTCTATCCTGGTTTGCTTAGTTGGATTTTGTTTTTATTTTTTAGATTCAATTGCTGATAGTTGTGAGTTTCTTGTCATTTTAATGTCCATAGTTTTGGTCTTCTTTTTCTTAAAGAAGTCCCTTTAACATTTCATATAACAATGGCTAGGTGATGATGAACTCCTTTAGATTTACCTTATCTGGGAAGCGCTTTATCTGCCCTTCCATTCTAAATAATAGCTTTGCTGAGTAGAGTAGTCTTGGTTGTAGGTCCTTGCTTTTCATCACATTGAATGCTGCTTGCCAGTCCCTTCTTGTCTGCAAAGTTTCTTTTGTGAAATCAGCTGATAGTCTTATAGGCAACCCTTTGTAGGGAACTGTCTGCTTTTCTCTTGCTGCTTTTAAGATTCTCTCTTTACCTTTCACCCTTGGCATTTTAATGATGATGTGTCTTGGTGTGGTTTTCTTTGGTTCTAGCTTGTTTGGAACTCTGTGCTTCCTGGACTTGTATGTCTATTTCCTTTGCCAAATTTGGCAAGTCTTCCTTCATTATTTTTTCACATAAGCTTTCACATTCTTCCTCTTCCTCTTCTCCTTCTGGCACCCTCATAATTCGGATGTTGGCACGTTTAAAGTTGTCCCAGAGGTTTCTAAGCCTCTCCTCATTTTTTTCAATTCTTGTTTCCTCATTCTGTACTGGTTGACTGTTTTTTTCTTCCTTATGTTCCAAATCATTGATTTGAACCCTGGTTTCCTTCCCTTCACCATTGGTTTTATGTGGGTTTTTCTTTGTTTCATTTAGCATAGCCTTCACTTCTTCCCTTATTTGTTGCCATACTTAAGCATATCTGTCAAACCTGTGAGCATCTTTATCACCAGTGTTTTGAACTCTACATCTGTTAGGTTGGCTATCTCTTCATCGCTTAGTTCTCCTACTGTAACCTTGATCCATTCCCTCTTTTGGGCTATACTTCTTTGTCTCCTCCCCTGGACAGGCTCCTGTGTTTATTTGCCTCTGTGTCTTAGATAGAGCTGTCACACCTGTTACATTGTAAGGGGCGGAGCCTTAGGTGTTTGTCAGTACAAGTGACCCGTTGCACCACATTGTGGTGTTGTATGTGGGGGAGGGGTCTGAGAGGGATCAATGCTGCTTGCTCAGCACTCGCCCCTTTTCCATGCACTTCTCCTGCTTCCCCATGTGGGACTGGTGCCTCTCTAGCTGTTGCACTGACCGTTGTTCCCAGAGTGGGTGGCTCTGTGGATGTTCTAGGACCATGGAGGTCCTTTAAACAAGCAAACTCTACTGAGAGAGCAGCAATTTCTTCCTCCTCCCCAACTCCCCTGGTTTGCACAGTCAGAAGCAATAAGGCTTTATTTTCCCCAGTGCTGGAACTGTGAGCTGCATGGTCTGGTCTGGTGCTGGGACCACTCCCCAGGTGTCCCTCCTGACTTTTTAAAATGTGTGACTGCACTTTTTGCCAGCCTGCCACTGCCGCTGCTGCTGCCACCACCACACTGCATTCTTTCTGCCCTGGCTCTGCCCCTCCTACCTAGCTGGATGAGTATTTCTTCTTTATATCTTTGTTTGTTGGACTTCCATGCAGCTTGATTTTCTGGAACTTCTGGTTGTCTCTAGTTTTGAGGTAGTTGTATTCCTTCTTAGTTGTGAAGGGAGATGCAGCTTGTCTGTCTAGGCCTCCATCTTGGCTGGAAGTACCTACCTCATTTTCAGTCCTGGCCCTGCCACTTACTAAATCTGTGACTTTAACCTCTCTAAGCCTCCTATTCCTCTTCTGTAAAATGGGGACAATAACATAGAACACAATATTATTCTGCATATAAAATTATATATAAAGCACAATGCCTTGGCATACAACAAGCACTTTTTTAATGTTAGCTCTTAACTAACACAGTGCCAAGCACATATTACATGTTCAGAAATGGTGCTTAGTACTATTGCTTTCCTTCTGTTGCTGTTGTAGAGCTCTGTGTTGACATGACCCTTAAGTAGTATGGTGTATATTATGTCTAGGGCCATGTTTAATAACACCATACTAGGCATTTTAACATTTCATCACACCGCATTGAATAGATAAAATATATATTCCTCATTCAATATCATTCTTACAGAAATGTATCTGAAATTACTTTAATAAGTCTTCTGAAATGATTTGACTACAGGAATTTATGATTGACACTGTTCCTTCTGCCATCGTGGTACTTGAAAATTCCTGTAAAATAAGAAAATCTAACCTAAGATTGTTCTACAATGTAATAAACTTCTTATGTGTGCCAAATTTCCAAATAAATAAAATCGTGCTACTTCAGCAGCACATACACTAAACTTGGAATGCTACAGAGAAGATTAGCACAGCCCCTGTGCAAGGACGCTATGCAAATTTGTGCAGCGTTCCACAATATATAAATAAATCTTCTTTATGTTACTGTGATAGCTGGTAAGTAAATATGTTAAATTTGGTTTTTCCGTTGCTTTTTCCAGTATTGGATCCAAGAGTTTTTCCCCTGCCTCAAATACTATAGACTTGGAAAAACTTCCCAGACCTTAGGCATTGATCCTGCATTCCTTCATGTATAAAGCATCACTGAGGCTGTAGCAGTTGGGAAGACTTGTGTTGAATAACTAGGATGAAATATACAATCAAAGCAACCCTTTCCCCAGGCCTCCTTGAGTGGGTCTGGTCAGCTGCAGTATCAGCACTCACTTGAGGAAAAGCATGTTCACAACTTATTTGGATTCAGACCTTGTCAAGTTTGTGGTCAATCATCTTGGTGGACACCCAATGTTTCTGCCAGTCTTGGCTCCTGCTGCCCTTCCTACACTCTCACTCCAAAGCTTGGGTCTCCACTGTTAATGAATAATCACTTGGTAGTTCTTCCATCCCAATGGGAGAGGCCCTGTTGAGGGCCTGCAAAAGAGAAATGACTCCCTGGATAAATATATATTTTTGCTCCCTGGGACCCAAGTCAGCTGCTTGCTGGATAATGGTCTCCTGAGTTCAAGAATCAACTATTAACTTTGTGGGAGAAGTGCATGAAGTCATCCCCACCATGGAAAGCATGAGCTCTGCTGGTGACCCAGGCTCCACCGTGGAGGCAGAGGGACAAACTTCTCAGAAGATTCCCATCTGGCAATGTAGATCTTATAAGTTTAAGTGATTTTTGCCACTTTGAGGAGCATTTTATCTCAAAGACAGTGAAGTCGCACAAATCCCAGAGATGGAGATGCTGGGTTGGGCCTAACACATCAACACAGACCTGAGAGGCTATAGCCAAATCAAATTCCCCAACTTAAGTTATTTGCTTCCTCCCTTGACAATTGTTGCAATACCCACTTACTGCCAGTAATATACAAACATAATTGTACTCAATATGTATGCTCTCATTTAGTTCAAATAATACTTTGAAAATGAAACTGTGCAACACCATAGTTCAAGGAATATGGATGCCATTTAATAAAAAGAAGCAAAAATAAATATAATAAATGTCATTTGATGTTTAAAAATTCTATTCAGAATTGCTTTCAGTTGAAAACGGCCTGAGGCCTCTTATCTCCATTGGAAAGCAGGGAGAAACAAAGAATGTACTTTTTGCTTTAGTGAGAGACTTTCTCTTAAATGTTATCAGAAGGATTAAAAGAGAATTATTGAAGGCAATGTTCACACACTACTTAAAACGACAAACAGAGAAACACTCCCTATGCTCTGCTTCCATGGAAAAATTCTGTCCTTCCCCTTTCAGCCTGGCACTAGACCAAAGGGATGGATTGAAAGTCAGGAAGCTCCTGGCCCCAGCTCTGCCACTCATCTGGTGGCCCTGGGAAGGGCACATCCTCTTTCAGGACCTCCTGCTCCTTCATCTGTAAAATACGGAGTTGATTGGGATGATCTCTAAGGACTCTTCCAGCTCTGACCCTCTACCATTCCACAACTTTCTCCAATAGGGCAAAACGTTAGCCATGGAAAGAGCCCAGTTCTCCATGCTGCTTTGCTGGCTGGAGCAGTGATTCCCTTGCTGGGAGTGACTGTTTATCCAGCTTCACTGAGGACAGACAGGAATTAACCTGACTCTAAAATCTTAATATTGACTCTTTCAGGAACGCCTGAGCTGGGCTGGGAGAGTAGAGGCAGGGACCCGTGGCCTATTTTTTCCCCCCAAGATTAGTTTCCTTTTGTGATCTGATTTCTCAGAGTTTCAAACAAGAACACTGAGAAAGAATAGGGGCTTTGGGAGCCAAGAGGCATTGATTAAAATCCTATATTTGATACACTCTAGCTGTGTAATGATGGGCAAGTTCATGAACTTTTCTGAGTCTCAGTTTGTACATACACTAAAAAAGTAATCATACTCACCTCATTAAAATCTTTTGATGGATAAACAATGTAAATATTTATTGAGAGCATAAAAAGGCACATGATCTGCTGAAATTGAATAATAAAAGGCTAATGATGTTCTTAAATATTTGAGGCTGCGGGAGCCCTGCAGCAGTTGACTGAGACTATGAAATTCTTAGAAGGGCAAGCAGAACCCCCATAATCCATGGTGACCTACTCACCCACTTAACTCTTTCTCTCTGCCGTTGTCCCACTCAGGAGAGATGGCACCAGTCAGAGCAGGATTCTACTCTCTGCTGCTGCTCCTGCTATGGAGGCTGTGGGTGGCTGAGGTCCCAGTCAGCGCCAAGCCCAAACACATGACCTCAGCTCAGTGGTTTGAGGCTCAGCATGTGCAGTCCAGCCCCCCAGGGATGAAAAGGGCGACGGGCAACATCAATAAGCACACAAAACACTGCAAAGACCTCAACACCTTCCTGCATGAATCCTTCTCCAGTGTGACTGCCACTTGCCAGACCCCCACCACAGCCTGCAAGAATAGACATGAAAGCTGCCACTGGAGCCAGAAGCTGTGTCCCTGACCATGTGTGAGCTCCTCTTGGGGAGGTACCAAGATTACAGGTACAAAGAGGAGCATTCTTTATCGTGGCTGTGACCCTCCACAACAGAAGGATGGCACAGATAATAGGATATGCCTTTGAATAATGTTATCTAAGACCAGGTGTTTCCCTCACCCCAACCTCTGCTGACTCCTGACACTGCTGCTGCCATTTCCTCCCTTGAGTTCTTTACTAATCCTCAGCCTCCTTGCAAAATACCACTTCTCTCCCACACACCCAACTGCACATACTCTTAATTCCGGAGAGAGTTTTATGGGTGCCTGAAACTATGAGGGAAGGGAGGTGGTTCTCTTTAGTCCTTCACTGTTGCTTACACTGCTTTCTGAGTGTGTGACACCATGTGGCCCTTTAAGTCCTAAGGATCTCAGTCAGCAGGGTGGACCCAGGTTTTGTAGGGTCCATGGCATATATAATGTTGGAGACTATCTTAAAAAAGAATAATATAGAATGACAAATACAAACTTAGAAGGGCTGTGGTTAAACAGTTCAGAAGGAGCCCAGCAGGGAGATTATCTAAGGAAGGAGGGCACAAGACTCTGCATCTATTATGTGTCTGATTTTGCTTCAATAAAAGACTGCTCTCCCTTATTGAGGGTGTGTTACTGTCTGGGGAAAAGTATGGAGGTTTGGACCCCCTCTTTTCTCTGTGAGACATCAGCTTCACTTGTCTGGCAGATTGGAGAGAGGGCAGTGCCCTGTGCAGGCTCAGACTTGAAGGAGCAGCCTGGACACTGCTGTCCACCCCCTTGAGAACTGCCTGGTGGTCCCATCTCACATGAAGGGAAGGAAGGAGAAGAAGAGTAGACTAAGCCCTGGGATGTCAGTCTGATCTGAGGCCTGACCCCCTTGTTTGTCCTCAAGACCTGACCTCATGCCGCATTGATATGATCAGAGCAAGAACCGCAGACTTCTCAGGGGAATTTCTCTCCCTTGGGAATTTCAGAATTAAGTCCTTCCAAGAATTTTGATCTGGTGCTAATTAGTGCTTCTCTAACTAACTGTGGTGAAGGAGAAGTTTTATAGGCAATCTGTCAATAATTCCATAAAATAAAATAAAATAAAATAAAACATACAGATATAGAAAATCCAAGGTCAAATTTTATATTATTAGATTCAATTAACATAAAATCACTGTAAAATTAGCAGTTTCTCAATGCTTCCTCTTAATATCTATACTTATCTTGATATATACTCACACAGAGAAAAACATACACATATAATACGCACACATAAATACCAACATGAGACATACACACATACATACATGGAAATATGTAGTTACACATGTGCAAGTGTGTATACAACATGCAGACACGCACGCACATAGTGAGGCAGCCCCTCTCCTTTCCTCTACTGACTCTGCCTCCTCCACAAACCTCCATTCCCATATTTAGAAAGATTTTCCTACATGGACTAGGACTCAGAATAAGGAAAGGATGATTGACGAAATGTGATGTGGCAGAGAAAGCACAGGATCCAAAAATTCTGATTCCCAACCCCTCTCCCTGCCATCTAGAAAGAGATCTAAGGCAGAGAGAGCTCCTGCTACCCACCACATCTAGACTATCCACCCCAAATATAGCTCCCCACAGCATCCAGGAGCACCACACTCTGCTCACCAGTATCACTAGCTTACCCACCTCTGTGCTTCTGACCAAGGAAGAGACTGGAAGTGAGAGACAAACAAGGGTGTCGTGGGCAGGCTCCACTTCCTCTGTCTGCACCTTAAATGATGGTGTCTCTCAGGGTCCTATTCTTAGCTCACACCGCCCTCTCTTGAGTGACTTGGTACACTTCCATGGCCTCAACCACCACTTGCCTGCCCCCAAAAGCATATCTCCAGCCCCAATCTCCCAAGTTCCAGGCACATATCTTCATCCACCCACTGGTGTCTCCTCAGTGTCCTGCAGGCATCTTAAGAAAAACACTCAGAACTGAGCTCAGATGTGCCTGGCTTCCAAATTAGCCCCTGCTCCTGAAGCTTCTCAGTCTTGGTTAATGGAAACATCATATCCCATCATTCAAGGTCCAAATCTAACACCATATGTGTCAATTCATTTTGTTTGTTTTTTTGTTTGCTTCTCCTGTAATTCTCCATTTAAGTACTGCCTTAAGAAAGCACAGTACTGGCTGGGGTGACTCAGTGAATTGAGTGGTGGCCTGCAAACTGAAAGGTCAGTGGTTCAATTCTTGGTCAGGGCACATGCCCAGGTTGCAGGCCAGACACCCAGCTGAGGGTGTGCAAGAGGCAACTGATTGATGTATCTCTCACACACTGATGTTTCTCTCTCTCTCTTTCTCCCTCCCTTCCCCTCTCTGAAAATAAATAAAATCTTTATAAAGGGAGAGAGAGAGCACAAAAGTTCTTAAGTTTTCTTTTTTCCTCATATCATTGGGTTCCTAATATGTGCCCAATACATGTATGGATTTGGAGGGAGCTGTGATTTGGAGCCAGGAAAATACACCTAAATTGCTGCAATCAGGAATTCACTGTCTAGACTTCCGGCCAAGAAGGAGGCCTAGAAAAACAAGCTGTGTCTCCCTCCACAACTAAGAAGGAATACAACTACCTCAAAACTAGAGACAACCAGAAGTTCCAGAAAATCAAGCTGCATGGAAGTCCAACAAACAAAAATATAAAGAAAAAAATACTCATTCAGACAGATAGGAGGGGCAGAGCCAGAGCAGAAAGGATGTGGTGTGGCGATGGCAGCAGTGGCAGCAGTGGCAGCAGGGGCAGGCCCATGGAAAGTGCAGTCAAACGTTTTAAAAAGTAGGAAGGGACACCTTCCGGGAGTGGTCCCAGCCTCAGACCAGACCACAGAGCCCATGGTTCCAGTACCACGGAAAATAAAGCCTCATTGCTTCTGACTGTGCAAACCAGTAGGGGTTGGGATGGAGGAAGAAACTGCCAGTCTTTCAGTAGAGTCCACTTACTTACAGGGCCCCCATGGTCCTAGAATGTCCACAGACCCACCCACTTGGGAACGATGGCCAGGGCAACAGCTAGAGAGGCACCAGTTCTATACGGAAGCGGGAGAAGTGCCTGGAAAAGCGGTGAGTGCTGAGCAAGCAGTATTGTTCCCTCTCAGACCCCTACTCCACATACAGTGCCACACTATGGTCAAACAGGTCTCCCTGTACTGACAAATACCTAAGGTTCCAACCCTTACAATGTAACAGGTTCGATAGCTCTACCTAAGGAACAGAGGAAAACAAACAAAGGAGCCTGTCAAGATGAGAAGACAAAGAAGTATGACCCAAAAGAGGAAATGGATCAACTTTCCAGTGGGAGAACTAAATGATGAGGAGATAGCCAACCTAACAGGTGCAGAGTTCAAAACACTGGTGATAAAGATGCTCACAGGTTTGACAGATATGCTTAAGTATGGCAACAAATAAGGGAAGAAGTGAAAGCTATGCTAAATGAAACAAAGAAAAATCCACACAAAACCAATGGTGAAGGGAAGGAAACCAGGGTTCAAATCAATGATTTGGAACATAAGGAAGAAAAAAACAGTCAACCAGTATAGAACAAGGAAACAAGAACTGAAAAAAAAAAATGAGAAGAGGCTTAGGAACCTCTGGGACAACTTTAAACATGTCAACATCCAAATTATGAGGGTGCCAGAAGGAGTAGAGGAAGAGCAAGAAAGTAAAAGCTTATGTGAAAAAATAATGAAGGATAACTCCTCAAATTTGGCAAAGGAAATAGACATACAAGTCCAGGAAGCACAGAGAGTTCCAAACAAGCTAGACCCAAAGAAAACCACACCAAGACACATCATCATTAAAATGCCAAGGGTGAAAGGTAAAGAGAGAATCTTAAAAGCAGCAAGAGAAAAGCAGACAGTTCCCTACAAAGGGGTGCCTATAAGACTACCAGCTGATTTCGCGAAAGATATTTTGCAGGCAAGAAGGAACTGGCAAGAAGTATTCAATGTGATGAAAAGCAAGGACTTACAACCAAGACTACTCTACTCAGCAAAGCTATCATTTAGAATGGAAGGTCAGATAAAGTGCTTCTCAGATAAGGTAAATCTAAAGGAGTTCATCATCACCTCGACATTATTATATGAAATGTTAAAGGAACTTCTTTAAGAAAAAGAAGATCAAAACTATGAACATTAAAATAACAAGAAACTCACAACTATCAACAACTGAATCTAAAAATAAAAACAAAATCCAACTAAGCAAACCAGGATAGAAACAGAATCATAGGTATGGAGATCATTTGGAGGATTATCAGCTGGGAGGGGGAAGGGGAAGAAATGGGGTAATGGTGCAGGGATTAAAAAGCATAATTGGTTGGTACAAAATAGACAGAGGGAAGTTAAGAATAATATAGGAAAGGGTGAAGCCAAAGAACTTATATGCATGACCCATGGACATGAACTAAGGGGGCTGGGATTGCTGGAGGGAAAGGGGGCACTGGGTGGAGGGGAGCAAAGGAGAAAAAAATTGGGACTACTGTAATAACATAATCAAAAAAATATACTTTTTTAAAAAAGAATTCACTGTCTAGCTTTGGAGGCAGGTAAAAATACATACACCTGAAACATATCAAACAATAGAAGAGTATAATGAATCAAGTGAGTTCCATACCATTTTTCTCCCACCTTCCCCAGAGTTTCATTTATCCTAACCCACAGCCCATTCTGTTACATGTTAATCTTCCTGTTACATGTTTCTGGTATAATATCAGGTCTTTGACCAGAGTTAGGCAACCAGAAGAAATCCAGTCATCTGTAGGAGTTGTTGCTCCAGAGGCTGAAAAGAGTGTGGAAAGAATTCAGAATAGAATGAATCCTTAAATAGATTAATTATATCTAAAAAAGTGGTGTAGCAACCTGGGTAGGAGTTTCTGACTTCCGTGTGTAGGTTGAAGAATTAGATGGAGTGTAATTTGAATCTAGGGACCTTGGGCTGTGAAATTGGCTCATTCTGAGAGTAATGACAGTGTCCATAAAACAGAGCTCAGTGGAGCACTTGGGGGCTTGAGAAGAGCTTTCTGAAAGCCTTGGGACAAATCTCTGCTGGTTGCACTCTCTGAGCCAATGAAGACCTGTTTCTAAAAAGTCACTTGGGAAGGGACTTCGCAGCCATTTAGGATGACACAATTATTTCCTAGTGGGTAAGTTCATTTTAATATCCAGAAAAATTTAAATCAGAATAGAATATTTAAGAGAATCAAACATAGCATCAACATGTTTGTACTAAGTAATTTGTGCATATTTGTTATTTTAGGTTTTTGCATTGTTTAATTTAGTCTGTTATAATTACAAATTGGCCTTGTCATTCTAATTCAAAATGTGAAATTGGTTTAGACATGTGATTTGAAATAGAACTTTCCTTTAAAAGCAGTTTTGGAACATTTAAGAAAACCTAATAATTAAACCAGCCCTGGCTGGTGAGACTCAGTGGATTGAGCACCAGCCTGCAAACCAAAAGGTTGCCGGGTCCATTCCCAGTCAGGACACATGCCTGGGTTGCACCTAAGTTGGGGGTTTGTGAGAGGCAACTGATGGAATTATCTATCTCTCACACTTTGGTGTTTCTCTCCCTCTCTCTCTCTACCTCCCTTCCTTTATCTCTAAAAGTAAATAAACAAACTCTTTAAAAAAAATTTTTTTTTAAGAAATGGAATTGAACCACCATATTTATAAATTGTTAGATTTGTACAAGTTTCTTAGGTATTCAGGAATGTTTTGTTGGTTAGGTCAGATGACCAAATGACTTTTTAAGGGCATGAAATAAGTTAAATTTATAAAATATGTTTTAAATTTGTTTAAAGGAATCTTATTAACTACACTTACAAATGGTACTAAATAGTCATCAAATACCACCTTTTAAAGAGATTAAAATGTATTTGTTTGTAAGTTAAATATAAAAGCTTAGGCCCTCGCTGGGTAGCTCAGTTTCTTGGAGCATCATCCTGATACACCGAGGTTGCAGGTGTGATCCCCAGTCAGGGCACATACAAGAATCAATCAGTGAATGCATGGATAGGTGGAACAACAGCTTGATTTTCTCTTTGTCTTTCAAATCAACAAAAAAAAATTAATTTAATTTTTAATTTACAAAAGAACTGGGCTTCTAATTTTCATTTTTAATACATGGAACATAAATATTAAAAAGCCAACGTAGCCCTCTGAATATTTTTTTCTGGACACAAAAGGTACATATTAAAAATCTCACATTGCCATTGCACAACCAGTCCACTGTGATTTTATTTCTTGGTGTTCTCATGTTCATTGCTTTTACTGAGCTTTTAGGAGGGAGGGTGGCCACTGATGAAGCAATAGGCCAGATCAAGGCATATAGCTGGCAATGGCAGTACCAGAATTAAACCCAGAACTGAATCTCTCCTCAGTGCCCCCCTTCCTCTGCAGTGTCCTGCCTTCAGGTGGGTCATTCTGGCAACTTAAGGAGAATCTCCCACTGGATTCTGGAAGAACTGAGAAAGGGAAAGTGTACTTCTCTGAGGCCAGTGTAGTGGTGGCAGAGGAATTCAGCAAAATATACTCCAAGAAAAAGTAAAACTCAGAGACTATGGTTGAATCTCCATCCTCAATAAGGACTTTTCTTCCCTGGCCGAACTTGGAGTTTTGAGACTACATTTCACCAAATAAGGTAGCCTTAAAAAAAAAAAAAGAAAGAAAGAAAGAAAGAAAGAAAGAAAAGAAACAACTAAAAACAACAGATTGTCAAGCAACTGGTTCCTTCAATAAAATCAGGCTGCTTGTGTGTGTGTGTGTGTGTGTGTGTGTGTGTGTGTTTGTAAACACATATGTTCATACTGAGGAGGTCAAGTTATGTTAGTGGAATTATATTCCACCAATTACAGATTCTTTGGGGACCAATGCTCCTCATTTGAAGTACAAATAAGTTTTGGCAGAAATAAAAAAAACAAAATAATGTCATAATTATTTAGACTCAGTCACTTAGGTGCTGGGTTTGACTGGGAGCATTTGCAGGCATAGCACAGCATATTGAAAGCTCTGTGACAAGGATGCGTGGCACACAGGCATAGACCTCTAAGTAGACAGTGAGTTCAGGAAAGGGGATGTCAAAGAAATGAGGATAAATCTGTACCCATCTGCTTCGTAGTTCTAAAGATCGGGGGATTGGCTTCACTGGCTTCATGCTGTCATATTCCCAGACTGTCTGCCCCTGGAGGCTGCTAGGAGCCTGCCAGTGAGAGTGTGGGCTGCCACTAGATATACCTGGCACATGTTAGGTCTTCATAAATGGTTAACAAAATTTGTTTTCAGAGCAAAGGAATGGGTCTGGGAGGATACACAGATCACAAATCTGGAAAGTTTGTAAAATAATTTCCTTTAAAACTCCCTCATTATGCTTAAGAATATTCAGAGAGGGGGAATCCACTACCTAGAAGACAGCCTGTGTCATTTTCAGGTAGCTCTAAATATTAAAAATTCCCCTCTACAGAACTTAACCTGCATCTCTGTCACTGCAGCAGTTCAGAATGCCCTATCATTTTGACCCATTCAGAACAAATCCAATTCCTCTTCACATTCAGCCTTTTAAACATTTTAGGAGTTTCATAACTTATGTCTCCAAATACAGGATTGGGCAAAAGTAGGTTTACAGTTGTTTTATGGAAAATAATACTATAACTAATAAATAATAAAATGAGAATAAACTGCTTCATGTACTCACAATTGTAAACTTACTTTTGCCCCACCCTGTATTGCCTCATTAGGTAATAGCAAGACCTATAAAATGGCTCCTACCGTTTGATCCAATAATTCCACTTGCTAAACTATGCTAAATGGAAGTAACTCAAAGTGAGGAGGAGTAAATTTATGCAAATCTGCTTAAATTTTTCTTTGTGTATGAGATAAAATTTAGAAATAGCACAAATTCTAAACAGGCTCATAGATACAGAGAAAATAGACTGATTGTTGCCAGAGGGGAGGGGAGTCGGGGGCAGGGTGAAAAAGGTGAAAGGATTAAGAAGTAAAAAATGGTAGTCACAAAATAATCCCAGGAATGTAAAGTATAAATAGGGAATACAGTCAATAACATTGTAATAACTATGTATGGTGCCAGTTTGGTACTTGAAATATCAGGGGGACCATTTTGTAAAGTATATGATTGTCTAACCACTATGCTGTACATCTGAAACAAATACAAAATAATATTTAAACTGTAATTGAAAAATAAAATTTAAAAAAAGAAATAATACAATTCCTCAAAATTGAGAGTGACAAACATGTTAGGGAAACTATTTGATGCTTTAACGAAAGCATCAAGTTATCGCTTTAACTGAAGACAAATACATAAAAATTATACTGACACATGAAAATATGTATGGGCAGGGCTACATGAAGAAAACAGAACATAAAACTATCTTTTCATTGGGTTCCATCAATAAAGTCTGTAAGTGAATGTGGAGCCTTTCCAGAACTCCCTCTCCAAACTATGCTTCGTCCAGAGTCTCCCAGCCCAGTGAATCTACATCCAACCCAGAGGCAGCTTCACATTTGCTTTTAATTCTGTCCTGCACATCTCCCACTTGCACATATCAACCAACAGATGAAAAAGCACTTGTGAAGACTGAAGAAAGAAAGCCAAGCAGCAGACCCCAAGCCTCAGCTTCCCCATTTCCTCCCAGCTTTTACTTCTCACTTGTTCCCACCATCATTCTTGGTCTGTGGGGCTTTCTCTTCTCTTACAGTCTTTACCTGGAGGGGTGATATCTCTTGGGACCAAGTCAGACACTATCTAGGTAGAGCAGAGAAAAAATAGACAAGGTCCCCAAGTTCATAGGGCTTACTTAAAAATATGTAATGATTAAGTTTGACTACTTATGAGTGACAGGAAATAAGCAAATAAATACATAATCAAATAGAGATAAATGCTGTGCAGAAAAAACAAAATAACATTATTGGGAGGTACAATGGCAACACTAGACCAGGTGGTCAGAAAAGACATTGGAGAACACAACACTCTAGTTAGGGCTGAAGGATGAGAGCCAGCCACTAGAATTGTGACAAGTGGCCTCTAGGCAGAAGGGAAAAGTGAGCAAAAGGCCCCAAATTAGGAATAAGCAAATGGCTGGAGGGTCACAAGTAGTTTCCCACTCAGGATAAGAAATGAGGCTGGAGAAATAGGCAGAAAAGGAGTTGTAATGCAAATGAGAAGCCATTGGAAAGGGTTGATGTGATCTGATTGAAGTTTTTGGAAGATCACTCTGGCAAGGGATGGCTTATCAGGAGGTGAGAGTGGAACATTTGGACTAGTGTGGAAACTAATCTTCTAGTACAGGCAAGACATTGGTGCTGTGGATTTTGGCGACAGCTGGTTCAGAGAAAAAAACTTGTAAATTTTTAAAGGAATATTACCAATAAAATAAAACCAAGGAGAAATTAAACACCAAAAAAAATAGAAGCCAAGTATACATACCACATAGATTTCTTATCCTAAGATAACTAAGGTGTGACCCCCAGTTTCCTTGGAAGCCACAGGTAACAAGATGTTCTCTCAAGTCTGTCCCTTCCTGTCCCTAAAATTCCTTTTTGGCCCTTCATTAATTCTCCCTTACCTTGAGGCATGGACTGAAGCAGACCCCAAGTTACTGCTACTAGCCAAATGGACAAATAGGGAGCATCCTAGAGTCCCAACACTATGTACAATGGTAGTTGTATCTCTTTGTGTACATCAGTTAGACAATAAACATTACAGACAGAAGTGGTTCTCCCACTTACTCTCATGTTAGGACAACACTCCTTCCCTTTAAGAACCGTATTGAAAATGTCTTGGGGATTATTTTAACTATAACACTCCAGAACAAGTCTAAAGAAAAAATAGCTTCTATTCTCTGATCCATGGGGATATATCTATCACTTTTAGAAACTTTTTCAGGACTGGGCTATTGCAAAAATAAAGTTAACACTTTTAAACATGATGACTAGGTGGTGGAAGCAGTGTTCAAAGTGTTTCTTTTATGGACTTGGACAGCTAAGATGAAACACTAACTTAGTGGTTGAGAGTGAAGGCTCTGGAGTAAGACTGTTTGGGTTCAAATTCTGGTTTCTCCACCTACTGTGTAGTTTACAGCAAGTTATTTAACTTCAATAAGCCAGAATTTCACTTCCAACCAAGATGAAGGCCTAGACACACATGCTGCATCTCCCTCCACAACTAAGAAGAAATACAACTATCTCAAAACTAGAGACAATGAGAAGTTCCAGAAAACTGGGCTGCATGGAAGTCCAACAAGCAAAGATATAAGGAAGAAATACTCATCCAGACAGGTAGAAGGGAGCGGAGCCGGGGTGGAGAGGACACGGTGTGGTAGCGGCAGCAGTAGTGGCAGCCCAGAGGAAAGCACAGTCACATGTTTTAAGAAGTCGGGAAGGACATCTGGGGAGTGCTCCCAGCACCAGACCAGGCTACGCAGCTCATGGTCCCAGAGCCAGGGAAAATCAAGCCTCGTTGCTTCTGACTGCACAAACCAGTGGGGGTTGGGGTGGAGGAAGAAACTGCTGGTCTGTCAGCAGAGTCCACTTATTTACAGGGCCCCCATGGTCCTGGAACATCCACAGAGCCACCCACTCTGGGAACGACAGCCAGGGCAACAGCTAGAGAAGTGCCAGTCCCATACAGAAGCAGGAGAGGTGCATGGAAAAGGGGTGAGTGCTGAGCAAGCAGTATTATTCCCTCTCAGACCCCTCCCCCACATACAGTGCCACACTGTGGTCAAACAGGTCTCCCTGTACTGACAAATACCAAATACTTAAGGCTCCGCCCCTTACAATGTAACAGGTGCGACAGCTCTACCTAAGGCACAGAGGAAAACAAACAAAGGAGTCTATCAAGATGAGGAGACAGAGAAGTATGACCCAAAAGGGAGAATGGATCAAGGTCCCAGTTGGAGAACTAAGAGATGAGGAGATAGCCAACCTAACATATGTAGAGTTCAAAACACTGTTGATAAAGATGCTCACAGGCTCGACAGATATGCTCGAGTATGGCAAACGCATAAGGGAAGAAGTGAAGGCTATGCTAAATGAAATGAAGAAAAATCCACACAAAACCATTGATGAAGGGACAGAAACCGTGGCTCAAATCAATGATTTGGAACATAAGAAAGAAAAAAATAATCAACCAGTACAGAATGAGGAAACAAAAATTGAAAACAATGAGAGGCTTAGGAACCTCTGGGACAACTTTAAACGTGCCAACATCTGAATTATGAGGGTGCCAGAAGGAGAAGAGGAAGAGGAAGAATGTGAAAGCTTATGTGAAAAAATAATGAAGGAAAACTTGCCAAATTTGGCAAAGGAAATAGACATACAAGTCCAGGAAGCACAGAGTTCCAAACAAGCTAGACCCAAAGAAAACCACACCAAGACACATCATCATTAAAATGCCAAAGGTGAAAGGTAAAGAGAGAATCTTAAAAGCAGCAAGAGAAAAGCAGAGAGTTCCCTACAGAGAGGTGTCTATAAGACTATAGGCTTATTTTTCAAAAGATACTTTGCAGGCAAGAAGGAACTGGCAAGAAGTATTTAATGTGATGAAAAGCAAGGACTTACAACCAAGACTACTCTACTCAGCAAAGCTATCACTTAGAATGGAAGGGCAGATAAAGTGCTTCTCAGATAAGGTAAAGCTAAAGGAGTTGATCATCACCAAGCCATTATTATATGAAATATCACAGGGACTTAATAAGATCAAAACTATGAACACTAAAATGACAAGAAACTCACAACTATCAACAACTGAATCTAAAAAATAAAAACAAAATCTTACTAAGCAAACCAGAATAGAAACAGAATCATAGGTATGGGGATCATTTGGAGAGTTATCAGCTGGGAGGGGGGAGGGGGAGAAATGGGAAAATGGTGCAGGGATTAAGAAGCATAATTGGTTGGTACAAAATACACAGGGGAAGTTAAGAATAACATAGGAAAGGGTGAAGCCAAAGAACTTATATTCACGACCCATGGACATGAACTAAGGGGGCTGGGATTGCTGGAGGGCAGGGGGGTTTGGCCAGAGGGGAACAAAGGGAAAAATAATTGGGACCACTGTAACAACATAAATAATAAAATATACTTAAACAACAACAACAACAAGCCAGAATTTCATCTATAAATGGGAACTTGATAAGCCCCAAAGAACCTGAAATTGATGAAATATGGTGAGAACTGTTTGTGAATGCAGGAGTGGGCTCTAAACCTGCTCCATCCCCTGCCTCCAATTCCTCATAATCTTTCCCCTTCACATCTCCCAAAACACACTCTATTGTACACACAAACACATACCACACCTACATAGTCTTAGGTAAGAGCCTGCATTCTTCGGAAAGTGGTATTTAACCACTACACTTAATAAAATAAACCTTTCTAACTTATCACAGATGTAAACAACTCCTGGAAAGGAGTAACTGGATCCCAGACCCTGCATCCAAATTCCTTCACACTACAAACTCAGAAACTTTCAATGGCGTTTTTTTTCTTTTTCCACATGAAAGGGAAAAAATGGTCCACTCCTTTTTTCCAGGAGTTCATGGATTCCCACAACCAGGTTAATTTACATTCCACTTTCTAATTGCAGGAATCTTAGGCTCTACCAACTGTTTCCCAAAAATTTTGCTTCAGTATAAGGGATTTAAGACCAAGTAAGGGAAGGTTCAGACTGCCTTAACACTAGAAATGGGTGAGCTGGATCTAAAACAATTGAGTAAGGTTCATAATACAGTTGACTCTTGAGAAACACAGGTTTGATCTGCTCATATTCACTTATACTTGGATTTTTCCATAAATACTTGTACTGTTTCTATCCATGATTGGGAGTCTAAGGCCACAGAAGACCAACTGCATTGTTCGGCCATTTTACATGGAGGACTTGAGCATCCATGGATTTGGGTATTGATGGGGTTCCTGGGACCAATCCCCCTCCAATACTGAGGAACAACTTAAGTTTTGGGGGAGACAAAAGTTGTACGTGGATTTTTGACTGCACCAGCGTTCGGAGTCAACTGCATATTCCCTAAGAAATTTTCCTCTGTGTTGGCCTCCGTAACCAGCTATTGGGCAGCATTTACCCAGTGGACACCAGGGGGTAGCAAAATCACACTCTCCCGGTTCTCAGGCTCTAATCCTAAGGAAGCTGGAGAGTCTTCCTGACTCAGGGCCTCATAACCCATTCACAGAAAAGAATTCAAACTCCGTGTCTCTAACTCTGCTGGAAAAATGGTCACTAGGGTTTGCTGCCCTAGATTAATTTTTTGAAGCTATGGAGCAGAGGAATCTTGCTTTAAAAAAGAAAGAAAGAACATTTTCTCTCTCCTCTTTTACAGATTCAGTGGAGTGGAGAAATGGGAGTTTAACTTTCTAAGGAGGTGAGAGAATAGACATTACATCTAAGCGACGTTCTCCTCTCCCGCTGTTCCAAAGACTGGTCAGGAGGACGCTTTCCAAGCGTCACCCCTTAGCCGCAGTGGGACATGCCTTCAAGTTCCTCTCTCAGAGATATTTGGATTTTTTATTTTTTTTATTGATTGATGAGAGAGAGAGAGAGAGAGAAGAATTTGTTGCTCCATTCATTCATGCATTCATTGGTTGACTTGGATGTGACCAGACCGGGGATCCAATTCGCAACTTGACGCAAGGAGGAGGACGCTCTAACCAACTGTGCTACTCGGCCAGGGTATTTGGCTTTGTGTTCTGTCTCAACTGGCCACTCTTTGGAAGCACCATCCACCCCACCCACCGCTAACCTCCACCCCACCTACCCCTGCAGAGCTTCCGGTGCCCGCTCAGAGGAGGGACATCTTACTATGTCTAACCCTCCCCGAAACCTCCTGGGGGACCCTCGCTGGGCCTTAATTTCCCATCCAGACTCGAGGGCTAGTACTTTCTTAATTTGCCTACCCCCACTTTGTCTACTGTGTCAGATAGCCACCTCCACGGCCATGAGCCCCAATGGCTCTGGGAGACTCTCGCCACCCCATAAAAAGGAAGCGTCTGGCATCCAGTATTAAATTATGGGGTTCTGGTGCCTTCCCTCCGCCAGCAGAAATGGGAGAGATAGGCGGCGGTGCAGAGGGGATAGGACAGCGACCAAGGAACTTAGAAAATGTTCCCGTTAGTGCACACCCTTACAGGAGGATCCTGATCCCGGGGACCTTCCCCGCTTCGGCCATGACGCCCACCCCAAGCCTGCACAGCTCCCTAATTGCCCCCCACGCTCCCGCCCTCCCCAGGCCACACAGAGGAGCCCATTGTCAGAGCCCGAATGTTCCAAGACTGAGGAGGAGAGAGGGGAAAGAGGAGGGCCCGCAAGACCTTGGAGGGTGAAAGGAATCCTCTCGTTTCCCTGCCCTTCGCTCTACCCAAGACGCGTAGGGGCCTGCGGGGCGGGGGGTGGGGTGGGGTGTCTCTTCTGAGCCCCGGGATCTGCCCAAATCTGGCAACCGAAGGGAGGAGAGGTTCCCGAGCGAGTTAGAGACGGGAGGCTTCCGGCCGCCAGAAGATCCCCGTCCTAGGCTGGGGAACCTAGGGAATTCACGGACGCCCCAGCCTCTCGAGTGTCCCCACCGGGGACTAAACAGATCCCGCACCGAGCAAGGCGGTGGCGGGAAAATTAGGGCATCTTCGGCTAGGCGAGCTTCCGAGGGTGAGGGTCGCAGCTACCCACTGGAGGGCGGGGCAGAGGAGGAAGAGGTTGCGGGAAAGCCAGGCAGATCAGCTGGGAGAGCTGGAGGAGTAGCGGAGAGGCTCCACCGGGGAGAGGGAGTCCCGGCAGGGGGTGGTCACAGCAGGGGGTCCGGCGTGAAGTAGGAGGCGGGCACTGCGGGGCGGGGCCGGGCGGCCGTCTCGGCCCTCCCTGGCGGGGCCCCGCGGCCTGGGAGCCCAAGCAAGCAGAGCCGCCACCGCGGCCGGAGCTGTCCCCTAGCCAGACCCGGCGAGACGCGATCGGAGGGAGGGAGGCGGCTGCGCGCCCGGCCCCGCCCGCCCGCCCGCTGGAGTGTCGGACGCGAATCCGCGCAGAGCCATGGTGAGTCCAGCGTCGCAATCCCGGGGTCCCCTCTGCCTTCGCGCAGTCCGCTTTGGACCGCCCGTCCCCAGCCTGGTGCCTCTGACGCCTGCTTTGGACTATTGAGCGCTCTTGGACTCTCACCCCTCCCGTCCTCCCTTCTTTTCTTTGATCTGTCTCTCTGCCCCACTGTCTGGCTCGGTCCCCACCGGGTATTGCCCTCACCCTTTCTTTCTTACTCCTCTCCCGCGCCCCTTCCCCCATTCTCTCTTTGGTCTCTACAGCCTCATCCACACACCTCCCCTCGCCCTCCTCAGTCCTGACCTGTGCCTTCCTTTGCAGGATTTTCCCTCCCGCTCCCGGTCCCTCCTGCGGGTTGGGTGCTGCCGCGGCCCTGGAAGGGGCCCGGCCTCAGGTCATGAGAACTGACCTGCCTGGAACTACCATTTTCCATCCCAGTCCCCAGCCCGGTGAGCCGGACCCACCCATCCGGCCCTGGGGGACCGGCCGCAGCTTAGGCTGGGCTGGGGCCAGGGACAGAGCCAAAGAGGGAAATTCCCGCGGAGAAGAGAGGTTGCCTCAGGATAGTGGACGGAATGGGGAGGGGGTTCCCCGTGCCAGGAGGCGTGACGCTGCCAGAGCAGGCAGGAGATTGCGGGGAGTCGGGAGAGTGCCCCTGATCTCACGCTGCAGGGAGCAGACACAGTCTTAGGGCATTCCCGCTGCAGAGGGGAGGCAGCACTGGTGGGAGCTCCTGTAGGGGTAGGGGACCCTGGCAGCAGCCACTCAGGGCACAGGAAGCTGCAGGGCGCAGTTAAGTGGAAGCCCGTACCAGCAGCAGTGGACACTATACTGCGAACTTTCACTCCAGAAGTGTTCTCTGAAAATTCACTGCAGGAGTGGCACGCCTGGGAGCGTCCACTGCGGGACTGGGGTAGGGGCACGCGGCCTAAGGGCCGTTCCCTGCAGGGAGTGGAGGAGGGGGAGAGGCCCTGCCTGGGGTCGCTCCCTGAGGGGAGTGGAGGAGGGGGAGGAGCACTACCGGGGCTGCTTCTCTGCTAAAGGAAGGGCACCTCCTGGCAGGGAGGCTGGAGCGAGACGAAAGAGGAACTGGGCCAGGGAGAGCTGACTCAGTCTCTCTGGTCTCTGGTCCCGGCCGGTTGGAGGCCTGGTCTCTGTGCTTCTGCCCGCCGCCTCCCACCCCAGACCCCTCCTCCCCTCCTGCTGGTGTCGTTTCCTGTGGCTGAGACTCTCGTTCAGCCATGAGCTCACCGCCCCTAATGGGTTGCAGCTGCCTCGCTGCTCCAGCTCTGGATCCCCGTTCCTGGCCTCAGAGCAGACAGCCCACTCTGCCTAGCCACCCCCCTCCCCGCCCGTCTCCACTCTCCCCCCACCCACGCTCACAGCGCTGGCCGGGTCCCCGGAACACTGGGGGGTCTGTCTGCTCGCCCACACACCTTGGGGCCGGGTCTCTGCGTGACGTACGCAATGGCCCTCCCTGGAGTGGCTGCCTTAGCTTCTCATGGTCCGGACAGGCTGGCAACTATGCAGTTTTGTCTTAAGGGCAAAGGCAGGGTTGGGGGCGGGGCGGGCGGGGGTGGGGGTGGGTGGCTGTGGTAAAGAACTAGAAAAACTGCAGTGAGCTTCACCTTGCCCATTTACAGCAAATAAATCTGATAAAAGAAACTTCAAAGCCATCTTGAAGGAGAAATAAGTTTGCAAAAGAATAGCCTGAGGCATGGTTGTTTAAAGTGTGTGATGGGGAAAGAGAACCCATGGATTCACTTAGGCAGGTGAGTTTGGAGTAAGTAGGGCTGAGTTTTGAGGTAGTGGCTCCAGGTGGAGATTGGCAAAGAGGTCCTACTGGAATCAGAAGATTTTAGCTCCAATACATACCATCAAGGCCTGCTCCTCCCTTCCCCACATGTTCCTTTTGTGAATTTTCCTCTTTCAACTGTCCCCACCCAGCTCTTTGTAACCCAATCCCACATGCTCTAGGAATGGGTGACTACTTTGTAGCCACTCTGGGAGAGGGGAGAGGGGAGAGAGATGCTAAAATGATACAAGATAGACAGCCAGCCCTCTGGTCATACTTCCCATCCAGGGATCATCTCTAGCATCTGATTCGTGGGTGATGGTACCATCTCTTAAGAGGGGGGTCTCTGGATGGTAGGCCCTGTGAGGAGGGGGTTGCAGGATTGCTGTGTGAGTGCCCCACCCTCCAGAGCTCTCAGCCATAAGTCAGTCCTCAGCTGGGCCAGGAGCCTGTCTCTGCTCTCCCGAGGAAGGGCCTGTGCAATCTCGCTGATTCACAAGAACTAGGGATGACCCTTAGCAGAGATATTCACAACAAATTTCCCCTGGCTATCCAAAGCCAAGGTCTCAGAGCTCTCTCACGGAGTGCACTGCAAGGCCTGTGCACTCTTTGACTGGCCCAGCCCCACTCCCATCCTGGGCTCATTCCACCAGCATTTCTTGAGTCTCCTCTCCGTGCACACAGTAGGGCGCCAGGGCAACACAGCCAGCCCCATACCAGCCTGACTCCAGAGGAACCATGCTTGGATGATCTCCAGGGATCTGCAGCCTGGTTTTGTCTCTCCCAGGAGCCCGAGCCAGTGGAAGACTGTGTGCAGAGCACGCTAGCCGCCCTCTACCCGCCCTTCGAGGCAACAGCCCCCACACTGTTGGGCCAGGTGTTCCAGGTGGTGGAAAGGACTTATCGGGAGGATGCGCTGAAGTACACACTGGACTTCCTGGTGCCTGCCAAACATCTGCTTGCCAAGGTTCAGCAAGAAGCCTGTGTGAGTGGCCATGCACCCCTGTTCTATCTCCCTTAAAGTCCTCTGCCTAACTCCAGGGACTAATCAGACTAGCTAACTTCCCCCAACCCAGAGATGCTGCCTACCTGATACTGATTCCCCCCAGAGGCACTGCCCCTCAGATACTCACACACAAACACTCATCTCCAAAAGTTGAAAGAAACTGAACCTCCAGGCCCAATTTCAGATATTTTTTCCCTCATATCAATTTTTCAAGATACTAACTCTCCAAGATATGGCTCAACAAAGACCTCCTAAGAGTCTCTGACTCCTCCAAGACAATGGCATCTGCTGACCATGTCTTTGTAATGACTGAGTTCTTATTCCCACACATGGAACTAGCTTCCTACTACCAGAAAACAGAACAGTTCCAAGTCCTCCCTCTGCCACATGAATACCCCAAGATATCCTGTCCTGCTCCCTTGGAGTTATAGCCCACCAGGCATAAGGCTACTCCTGCCTAGGATGGTCCCATTCTAACGACCCCCTCCTGTTGGTTTCATCAGCAGAGGCCTGAGCAGCCTCCCATCTCTCTTCCTAGGCCCAGTACAGCGGTTTCCTCTTCTTCCATGAGGGCTGGCCCCTCTGCTTGCATGAGCAGGTGGTGGTACAGCTGGCAGCCCTGCCCTGGCAGCTGCTGTGCCCAGGGGACTTCTACCTGCAAGTGGTGCCCTCAGCAGCCCAAGCACCCCGCCTGGTACTTAAGTGCCTGGCCCCAGGAGGTGGGCGTGTGCAGGAGCTGCCAGTGCCCAGTGAGGCCTGTGCCTACCTGTTCACACCTGAGTGGTTACAAGGCATCAATAAGGACCGGCCAACAGGTCGCCTCAGTACCTGCCTACTCTCCGCGCCCTCTGGAATTCAGCGGCTACCCTGGGCTGAGCTCATCTGCCCTCGATTTGTGCACAAAGAAGGTCTCATGGTAGGACATCAGCCAAACACACTGCCCCCAGAATTGCCCTCTGGACCCCCAGGACTACCCAGCCCTCCACTCCCTGAGGAAGCCCTGGGCACCAGGAGTCCTGGGGATGGACACAATGCCCCTGCTGAAGGACCTGAGGGCGAGTACGTGGAGCTGCTGGAGGTGACACTCCCCATGAGGGGAAGCCCCATAGATGCTGAGGGCTCCTCAGGCCTCTCCAGGACCCGGACAGTACCCACCCGAAAGGGTGCTGGAGGGAAGGGTCGGCACCGGAGACACCGAGCATGGATGCACCAGAAGGGCCTGGGGCCTGGGGACCAGGAGGGGGCACGCCCACCCGGTGAGGGGAGCAGCAGTGGAGCTTCCCCGGGGTCTTCCCTGGGGTCTCCCCTGGGAGCTGAGGCTCTCCCTGAGGCAGCAGCCCAGGAGGTATCTGAAGCCCCAGCAGAGGTGCTGGGGGAAACCTCTGAATCTTGCTCCCTGAGGCCCGGGGAGGTTGGCGGAGGCACAGGCCAGGGAGCTGAAGCACCTCCTGGCACCCCTCGGAGAACAGGCAAAGGAAACAGGAGAAAGAAGCGAGCTGCAGGCAGAGGAGCTCTTAGCCGAGGAGGGGACAGTGTTCCTGTCCCACTGAGCTCTGGGGACAAGGAAGAGACCAGCCAACGGGAAGCCCTCATCAGTCTGCCCTCACCAAATGAGCATGAGCTTCCAGGAGGTAGCCTGGTTAAGGAGGCGCATGAAGGTTTGGAGAAACCAGAGTCTGAATCAAAAGAGGAGCTCAAACAGGCAGATGAAAAAGAGCCTTGGCCCCCAGAAGCCTGTGGGCCTATAGAAGAGAAGGCCAGAGAGAGAGAGCAGAAGGGCCCGAGTCTGGTGTGCACAACAGGTAAGATGATCCTGAGGTCAGTGGGGCAAGGACCGGTGTTGGTTAGGCCTCGGAAAGGAGGCTGGAGGAGGAGCAGAGGAGAGGCTGGAAGTGGAACAGCCAAACCTGGTCTCACTTTAGGCCCATAGCTCTGTCTCTGTCTATGTAGGACCCACAGGTCTCGAAGGGCTGCCTTCCGACCCCCCAGCACCACCCTTGGAAACTATGCAGGAAGTGAAAGGGAATAGGATCCCAGAAGAGGCTCCTCCAGTCTCCATCTCTGATGACCCTGACATAGCTTGGGACTTGATGGCATCTGGATTCCTTGTGCTGACTGGTCAGTGGGCATCATGGTTGAAGGGAAAGGGGTCAAAGAAAGAAGAAATTGGGGTGGGCTGCAGAGAGGCAGGGTGGATGGCAGGCAGCCAAGGCCTGCCCCCAGTCAGGACAACCTGGCCATTTTGTGTCCTCAGGAGGGGTTGACCAGAGTGGGCGAGCTCTGCTGACCATTGCCCCACCGTGCCCTCCTGAGGAGCCCCCACCCTCCCGAGACATGCTGATCACTGCTCTTCATTACCTGCACTCACTGCTCAGGTAACGGAGGCCATTGCTGGCGCCCTGGACACTGACCTCCTGACATCTAGGACACCGACTTCTTCAACCGTCAGATTTTCAAGTCATTGACTTCTGACTTTACTGACCCCAAGCCTCCAGGGTACCTACATCAATTCTTAAAATCAACACCACTGACTTTCAGTATCCTAAGACACTACGAAGATTATCAGGACATTAATTCACTTATTCAACAACTATTTATTAAGCACCAAGAACCTATTAGGGACCATGTTACAGGGCTGATGTTGAATATATACCCTCCAGAGCATAGAGTTCATTTTCTAGACCCTGATTCTGTGACCCAATAGCCACATGAATATAGACTCCTGATTGCTAGGTCACACTGCTTCTTGGATACACAACCCAGACTTTGGCCCTTTGCCCATTGGCTCCCAAACATTACCAGGAACTAAATTCTGAGACCTAATAACACTAAAGCCGACCCTGTGCTGCTATCTCCTCAGCAAGCACAAGCGCACGCGTGCATGCGCGCACTCACTCTGCCTGTTTGGCTCTTCCTGCCCCCACAGGCCTGATTTACAGATACTGGGGCTGTCCGTCCTGCTGGACCTTCGCAAGGCACCTCCCCTGCCTCCAGCACTCATTCCTGTCCTGAGTCAGCTTCAGGTAACCAACCCCTTGAGACAGATCCTTCTCCTGATCCTAACTCTTCCACAGTGGCCATCCCAAGCCACCCAGTTACCCACAACTTAAGAGTTCTTCTTCCCTTTTTCAGGACTCAGGAGACCATCCCCTCATTCAGCGGCTGCTGCTTCTCAGTCATAATGACCCTCCAACTGAGCTCCATGGATTTCAGGTTTGAGCCTCTGACTCCCACTTATTGCCCCTCAGTAGTGGAGAGAGAAGAAGCTGGCTGGACCCTCAGGGACAATGCCCAGGCAAGAAACTCCCTGCCTTCATATGTCTACAGGGTGCTGAGTTGCTGTCAGAGAATGATCTGAAAAGAGTGGCTAAGGCAGAGGAGCTTCAGGGGGACATGGGAGGTCACAGGAAGCCCTCTCCAAGCCACTGGGTAGAGATACACCAGGTAAGCTACACCTTCTCCACCCAGAACACTGGGAGCCAAGAATGACCCAGCTGAGAACATTCTAGGAGACAAGGCAGATCTGAGACTTGACCAAGGGGGTGGGAAAAAAAGTGGTTTCCCTTCCATTCAATTCAACAAATATACTTATGGCTCACAAACCATGAGCAAAATATTGTGCATGTATAATGGAATGAGTATGTTAAATGAATTCTTGATATGATTTTTGGTGGGAGACACATCAGAAACAACTAGAGGACAGTGTAGGATAGCATCACTGGGGTTCTGGAAAGAGCTGAGTCAGGAAGTCTGGTTCTGGGTCCATGTGACATTGGATAAGGACCCCACTTCCTGAGGTGGTGCCTTTCTATACCTCCTCCCTACACCAACATCCCCGCATCAGGATTGTCGCCCACAAAGGACATCGATGTGATATAATCTCTGATTCTCTGAATCTTAAGTGCTGTGAGTAGTCAAGAAAAGAGGTGTAAACATGATCTCAGCTGAGTGTTAAAAGAGGCCTATACCATGGTCTCTAAGTTGTGTACATAGGACCTGGATCTAAATAGGCTGAGCAGAGGGTTTTACAGTATAGTGTGAAGGAGACAGAGGAAAGGAGACTCATATTTACTAAGCTGCACAATGTACCAGGCCCACTCTGTAGCAGCATCTCTTTAAGCTTCACAAAATCCCATATGTCTTATCTGGACTTTATAGTTGAGGAAACTGAGATTCAGAGAGGTTTCTGGACCTTCCCAAAGTCACACAATTAATTAGTAAGCAACGAAGTCAGGAACAGAAGCCAGCATTGCCTCCATAAAAGTATCTGGGGCTGCCCCAGATCTACCCTACAGCTGAGGCTCCTTATCCTAAACCGTCCCTGGATGCCATCCCTGTGTGCATGTTTCAGGAAGTGGCAAGGCTGTGCCGTCTGTGCCGTGGCGTACTGAACTCTGTGCGGCAAGCCATTTCAGAACTGGAGGCAGTGGCAGAGCCAGATGGAGAGGTATGACATGAGATGGGACAAAAGAGCATGGGGTGGGGACTGCAGTAGAACCCCAACTGTCAACTGCTTCCTGCTTCCAGGAGGTGGTAGGAATGCCTGAGCCCCTGCAGAAGGTGCTGGCAGATCCCCGGCTGATGGAGCTACAGAAGGATGGGGGAGCCATCCTGATGAGACTGCGCTCCACTCACAGCAGCAAGTATGAGGGACGGGTGTGCTGGGGCAGGTGGGCATAGCAGGTGGAGCCACAACAGAGGGCTGCCGAGAAACCTTAGCTGCCAGATCATTCTTACTGAGCACATATCTGGACAAGATATTGTGCTTTCCCACTTATCTCATAACCCTCACAAGGTCCCTACATGCTAGTTATGATTACAAATGGGGATTTGGAGGATCAGAAGTGTTAAATGTCTTGGCCAAGGTTAGTAAGTAAATGAAAAAGTCAGGATTCAAATCCAGGTCCATAGAATGACCCATGATGCTCTGCCACCTCTTGTCGGGATGAAAGGGTGGAATGGGCATAGGGGGGCTTGATAAGCAAGGGCAGTGGTTCATTCTGCCCCACTCCTTCCCTAGGCTGGAGGGCCCAGGCCCAGCTACACTGTATCAGGAAGTGGACGAAGCCATTCACCAGCTTGTGCGCCTCTCCAACCTGCACGTGCAACAGCAGGAGCAGCGGCAACGCCTGCACCGACTCCAGCAGGTGAACCAGGACCCCTGGACCCCTCTTATTCTGCCTGGGGGCCAGGCCTCCAGCACCCCCTTTTCACTAATACAGTTGATGGTGTTCTCCTAACCTGACTTGGCTGACTGGCCTTCCCTCTCTCCTCACCTCCCCTGGAGGTTGGTCATGGTCAGTGTGAGATTCAGCAGGAGGGAGAGAGCACCGCAGGACCAGCAAAAAAGAGAAGCCAGATCTCCCCCTCTGCACTGTTTGTGTTTGACCAAGGATCCTTAAAGATTGTGAGATGGTTGGTATCCTAGTGGGTTCTGGGAAAAGCTGATTGATCCTAGAGTGCCTGCCTCCTTAGCTTAAAAATAATAAATGTCTATTGATACCAGTTTTATGTTGCCATCCATGTTCCCTCAACTCTCTATCTCTCTTTTTTAAAGATTTAATTTGTTCATCTTCAGAGAGAGGGAAAGAGAGGGAGAGAAATATGGATGTGCAAGAGAAACATCAATCGGCTGCCTGTCGCAGGCTGGTGCTCGACCCACTGAGCCACACCAGCCATGGCTCCTTCAACTCCTTATACAATGTCACCCTCCAAACCTGAGGCTGGAAAGGCCCCTTGGAGGGAGAGGGCAATGGAAGCTCTAAATGCCTTGGGAACCAAGGCCTCTTTGTAGGGAAGATTCAGTGATAAGCCTGGCTTCTCTGAATCTTGATTCTTCTCTCCTGTGGTTAAAGAACCCCATAGAGATATGCTCCCCAACCTGCTATGTGGGTTAGAGGGGGCTTTGAAATCTGATTGCTCCTCCATAGCCCCAAGTGTGGTGAGTGAATTCACCTCACATACCTTCATGTGGGCATCAGGGGAAGGGTCCATTGAGGACCAATGGCAAGGGGCAGGGGTAGGGGGTAGTGGCAGGGCTCTCTGTTTCCTGGGATTTCTGCATATTGGCCCCCTCCATCCCAGTATCCAAGGGGTTGTATATGTATATGTATGTTTGCTTGCTTGCTCATTAGCTCTTTTCTCCCACTGTTTAAAAACTGTTAGCTCTGGTAGGCATGAGATATTAGACCAGTCTGAAAGTGTCTCTGAGTTCCCAAGTCCTCATCTGTAGAATGGGGATGATAATTGGCTATACAGGGGTGTTAGGACAAAAAATGAATCAAGTAAAGGGTTGTGGAAGTATTCAGTGTTGGCCCTAGTTATTGGGAACATTCTGACTTAATGCTCAGGCTGTCTCACCTAGCTTCCAGCTTTTCTTCCAAGGAAAACATTACCATCCTTTTTTAGTCAAATATCCCATAACCATTGAGTCCTTAGAGCCCATAAAAGGCAACTAGAGCTGTATGCACGTGCCTGTGTATGCAAGGACACACACGCGCGTGTGCACGCACACACAAATCCCGCCTCCTGAGCCATCATCTCTCCAAGTCTGATCCCTGCACACCCATCGCTGGGCTCGGTAAATGTGAAATTTCTCCTGGCCCTTATTTCAGTCCTCATCCCCTCATCCCACCTCAGGATCACCCCGGTTTTATTGATTTCATCAAGGCAGAACCCTGGAACCATAACCCACTTGTCCAGCTTCCCTTTTATCTGGTGCTTTACAAAGATCTCTTACTCATTTTCTCACTGGGCCTTGTGGAAACTACTACCATCCACTGTTAGCATTCCCACTTTATAGCTGAGAAGAAACAGTTCACCCAAGGTGCTGCTGATTGGGGTGATAGGGTTGGAACTGGGTCTCAGTTTTCCTTTTCCTTCCCTCTGCAAAGCCTCTGCCTGCCTCACAGCCCCACTCTTCCACCCCATCTGCCCCAGGTGCTGCAGTGGCTCTCAGGTCCAGGGGAGGAACAGCTGGCAAGCTTCGCTGCACCTGGGGACTGCCTGTCTGCCCTGCAGGAGACAGAGCTCCGATTCCGGGCTTTCAGTGCTGAGGCTCAGGTGAGAAGTGGGAGAGGGGCAGGTGAGCGGAGACATTCAGGGAGAAAGGGGGAGGCTGAGTGGGAATGCGGGCCAGGTCTGAGCGCAGCCTCCCTTCTCTAGGAGCGCCTGGCTCAGGCACAGGAGGCTCTGGCCTTGGAGGAGGATGCTGCCTCCCAGAAGGTCCTGGATATCTTTGAACAACGGCTAGAGCAGGTTGAGAGTGGCCTCCACCGGGCCCTGCGGCTACAGCGCTTCTTCCAGCAGGTGTGTACACAGCCTCCTCCTTCTATTCCCATTGTCTTCTGCCTGGAGAGGCTGATCAGGTAGTTGTTAAAAGCAGAGATTCAGCTGGCCATCCCCTTTGGCTTTACCTACTGGCTCTGCCACCTACTTGCTGAATGGCCTGAGAGGAGATAGCAAGTCAGAGTCTGCCTCCATAGGGACCTACCTCACAGGGCTGCTGTGAGGATTATATATGCCATACATAAAAACACTTAGTGCAGAGCCTGCCGGTGGTAAATTCTATGTAAGTGTTGGCTATTCTTTCATCTAGGCTGCTGTCTCCATACCAGCCTAGAGTGGCATGGTCAGGCAGTGATGCCAAAATAGGGAGGGGGTATGTTCTGAGAGGACTGGGAGGGCGACAAACATTGGGAAGCCTTCGTGAAAGAAGCCAAGAGCTGTCATCAGGCAGCATGTGGGAGCAGCACAGGACTTCACTCCTTCCTCTCCCCATTCCCAACCCCTTTGGTCTTGCAGGCACATGAATGGGTGGATGAAGGCTCTGCCAAGCTGGCAGGAGCAGGGCCAGGACGGGAGGCAGTGCTGGCAGCCCTGGCCCTGCGACGGGCACCAGAGCCCAGTGCCGGCACCTTCCAGGAGATGCGGGCGCTGGCCCTGGACCTGGGTAACCCAGCAGCCCTGCGAGAATGGGGCCGCTGCCGGGCCCGCTGCCAAGAGCTGGAGAGGAGGATTCAGCAACAGCTGGGAGAGGAGGCCAGTCCACGAGGCCACCGCCGACGACGGGCAGACAGTGCCAGCAGTGGAGGGGCCCAGCGGGGCCCCCGCAGCCCCTCACCCAGCCTCAGCTCCCTGCTGCTCCCTAGCAGCCCTGGGCCACTGGCAGCCCCATCCCATTGCTCCCTGGCTCCCTGTGGGGAGGACTATGAGGAGGAGGGCCCTGAACTGGCTCCAGAAGCAAAGGGCAGACCACTGAGGACTGTGCTGATCCGAGGCCTGGAGGTCACCAGTACCGAGGTGGTGGATAGGACGTGCTCACCGCGGGAACACGTGCTGCTGGGCCGGGCCGGGGGGCCAGATGGGCCCTGGGGAGTAGGTACCCCCCGGATGGAGCGCAAGCGAAGCATCAGGTGAGGGCCCAGCCCAATCGGTGCCCAAATGCTCACCCAATTGCCCAGCAGGAACAGGATATGACATTGTTGGGGGTGGGGACTCCCTCCCATGCCCCAGTCTCCCCTGCCACTCTTTGTTATACCTGCAGTGCCCAGCAGCGTCTGGTGTCTGAGCTGATTGCCTGTGAACAGGAGTATGTGGCCACGTTGAGTGAGACAGTGCCACCTCCTGGGTGTGAGCTAACCCCTGAACTTCGGGGCACCTGGGCCGCCGCCCTGAGTGTCCGGGAGAGGCTTCGCAGCTTCCATCGGACACACTTTCTACGGGAGCTTCAGGGTTGCGCCACCCACCCCCTGCGAATCGGGGCCTGCTTCCTTCGCCATGTGAGTGATCCTATGAAACTTCTTCCAGGTCGTGTTTCAGCTCCACCCTCTTGATTCTCCTTCTTAATACCTGTCCCCTAACCCCATCCCTGCCAAAATGTGTGGTCCAAGACTTTGGGGCCTAGTGCTATTCCCTGAGCCCCTCTGTGTCCCTGTCCACAAGTGCTGCCTGGCCTTCACCGTTTCCACGGGAGCCCATCATTCCCTTAGCAGACTGAGTGTTCCCTGGTGACCCTCCTTTGGGCTTCAGTGAGGGTGTGGAGAAGGGGAAGAAGGGGCTTGTCTGCAGGGATGGCTTACCTCTTCTCTACTGGCACAGGGGGACCAGTTCAGCCTTTACGCTCAGTACGTGAAGCACCGACACAAATTGGAAAATGCTCTGGCTGCATTCGGCTCCCCCGCCAAGGTAACCTTTTCTCCAACCCTCATAAGAAGGGGTGGGGCCACAAAGAACCTAAAACCCCAGTTCAAAATCTCTCGGGGGCGGGGAGGGGGGAGTTTTCCTGGATGTACCCAGGAACATCACCTACCAATAATCTCCTAGAACCTAGGTTCTTATCTAGTCCTCCTGAGGGACTACCGGGCAAGACTTGGTTCCTCTGAGCCTCTGTTTCTACACTGGTAAATGGGAGCAGTATTCACTAATCTAACTCACAGAGTACTCAGAGGATCAAAAGACCTCACAACAAAATATGTGAAGGTGACTTCAAAAGTTAAAAGCCAGAGAACAGAAGAGATTATTTGTATTTCTCTATTCCCCGTCAAGATACAGAGGATGACTGAATCTCTTGCAGCCACCTACCTGCTATTTTTCTGGGGAGAGGTTCTCGCCTTACCTTTGGGTGAATCTGAGCTCATCTATCCCCAGAAGCCTGGAAAAGCCCCCACGCACCGCAGAGCTCATTCCCCACCAGCTCCAGCCCCTTCCCTGATCCCTGTCTGTCACCTTCCCAACCTAGGGCTCCACAGAGTGTGGACCTCACCTGCCCAGGGCCCTGCAGCAGCCCCTGGAGCATCTGGCTCGGTATGGACGGCTCTTGGAGGATCTCCTAAGGGAAGCTGGGCCTGAACTGAGTTCTGAGCGCCAGGCCCTTGGGGCTGCAGTGCAGCTGCTTCGGGAACAAGAGACCCGGGGCAGAGACCTGCTGGCCGTGGAAGCAGTGCGTGGCTGTGAGGTAAAGCCAGCGCTCCAGTCACTCCAGCTCAAACTGCCTAGCCCTGTGGCCTCAGAAACAGTGTGGGCTGGTAATAAGAGAACTAAACTCAAGATCAGAGGGCCCCAAGCTCTAATTTTTAAACAGCTGAATGACCATAGTCAAGTCATTGAACTTCCCTGGGCTTCTATTTCCTTATCTATAAATAAAGAAGCTATATTCTGCCCAACACCTCAAGATCCTACATCTGTCTGTGCTTACCTATCCCTTTCCTAATTCTTATCTTACCTATCTGCTCTGTACTTCCTGTATCTCAACACTCACACATACCTTATTCTCCTCTACCTCTCTTTCCAGCCCTGAGGTTCCAGAACAGGTTGAAAACCTACCTCCCCATCAATTCTTTGCTGATTCTCTTCCTGGGGAAAAATGGTGCTTTGGTCCCCGACATTCAAAGGCTTCTCCATGGGAAGCTATAAACCCTACTATGCAATGTACCTTCCATCTTCAGAAGCAGGCTGTGCTGCTAGGCCAGGATACAATGACCAGTAGGTGGATTCTAGGCTAAGGGCTTCCCTGACTTCCTGACTCTGTCTGAGAATTAGTCATTAAGCCCTTGCCCCATAAATCCCATTTTTACTCCCCATGAGATATACACAAAGGGCTCCAGGGCCAATAATCTTTCCCTTTCCTTTCTACAGATAGATCTGAAGGAACAGGGACAGCTCCTGCACCGGGACCCCTTCACTGTCATCTGTGGCCGAAAGAAGTGCCTTCGCCATGTCTTTCTCTTTGAGCATCTCCTCCTACTCAGCAAGCTCAAGGGCTCTGAGGGGGGCTCAGAGACCTTTGTTTACAAGCAGGCCTTCAAGGTACTATGCCTGCTGGAAGGAGGGGTGGCAGGGAATGGGATGACAGGAAGTCATGTTCTTCTTGAGAACTCAAGATGTTCTGTAAATTCAACCCCAATCCAGGTTCAGAATCTGCATCATCTAGAACAGATTTTGGCCTTTAACCAACCATCAGGGTGTCAGGGTGATAGAAGTCCATCGTCAGTCTCCTCCTTGAGGTTTTCCTTATCTTTCATGCAGAAGACTCATGTGGCATTCCAAGCCAGAAAGGAGGAGGACTCTTCCCTTAACACACATGGTCCCTGGGGGATGAGGAGAAAGGACACTATATATATAGTTTAACATGAGAGAATACAAGAAGCCAAGAGGAGGGAGGCCTTGCTTTAGGGAAATAGCTTTGGTATCCAGATAAACATCAATAGCAACCTATGGTTATGTGGCATGATTGTAAGGGTTTCCAGACTTTATCCCCATATGCTAATTTCCAGCTCTTCCAGGGCAGTGGTGGGGGTACAATATAGAGAAAAAAGCATAGGTTTGGAATAATATAGATGTGGTTTGAACCTTCCTTCTCTAATAAGCTATGATAAACCCTTGGGCAAGTTGCTTCATGACTCTGAGCATTCCCTTTCTATAAATTATGGTTGCTATGGAAACTAAATGTAGAGCACTTGGCTGATGGTAGGTGTTGCGCAAACATTTACTGAACATCTATCAGATGCCAGCTTAAGTGTAATGCTTTTCCATGTGGTACCATCTCGCCAGAACTCCATCCTTACCCACTCTTCTTTGCTCTTTCTCAGACTGCTGACATGGGGCTAACAGAAAACATCGGGGACAGCGGGCTCTGCTTTGAGTTGTGGTTTCGGCGGCGGCGGGCCCGGGAGGCATACACTCTACAGGCAGCTTCACCAGAGATCAAACTCAAGTGGACAAGTTCTATTGCCCAACTGCTTTGGAGACAGGCGGCCCATAACAAGGGTAACAGGCAGAGCTGGGGGAGGGTGTGCTTTGGGTCAAGGTTACAGTAGGTTAGCTGGAAAGTGTGGAGAACACTTGGGGAAACAGGATGTAGGATGGAGAAAGAGAAGTGACTTATGAGAAGATTCAAGGTATGATTTGAGAGAGACTGCTGAGATACAAATTAGCTTGAGATATATCAAAAGGAAAGAGGAATCTAGCAAATTTCAGGGAAGGAAAAGCAAATGGCTTAGCAAAAGAGAGTGAGAAAGTATTCGCTGGATCTGGGTTTTAGAACATACTTGCTATGTGACCTGAACTCATTTTTTGTTTGGGTTTTGGGGTTTTTGCTTCTTTTAAAATTATTATTGTGCTTTGCTCTTAACACCTAAGATAAAGGGAGGAGTATTAGAAGAAGAGTTGGGCAGCTGGAGTGGTAAATGGGCAGGATGCAGCATACAGGAGAAAACAGACAGATGCTTGAGGAGGAGGTTGAGGACCACTATTCTCCATCCATGTCACTGGGAAGAGTAACAATAGATGCCAGAGGCATGAGAGGGAGAAATAAGAGTTGAGAGAAGCAAAAGCAAGTCAGCCAAAACAATGCTAGGGCTGGAGCAGAGAAAGGGCAAAAGGAGGTTGGTAACAGGGTCTCTGTTCCCTAGAGCTCCGAGTGCAGCAGATGGTCTCCATGGGCATTGGGAATAAACCTTTCCTGGACATCAAGGCCCTTGGGGAGCGGACGCTAAGTGCCCTGCTCACTGGAAGAGGTGAGGGACACAGAACTGGGGACTGGTCCGGAAGTCAAGGCCTTCACAGTGAGGACACAGTGGGGAGGCATGGTAGAAAGTGAGGAAGGGCAGTGAGTGGACGTCTTCCCAGAAATTATGGGACTGACCGGGAAGCCCTCTATGAAACTTAGGGTCTTTTCAGGGAGCTAGGAGGGCTTTCCCACACCAGCACCCATCCCCACCCCGACTCTCTGCAGCCGCCCGCACTCGGGCCTCCGTGGCCGTGTCATCCTTTGAGCATGCCGGCCCCTCCCTTCCGGGCCTCTCACCGGGAGCCTGCTCCCTGCCTGCCCGCGTCGAGGAGGAGGCCTGGGATCTGGACGTCAAGCAAATATCCCTGGGTGAGGCACCTCTCAAGGGGTGGCTCCCCCCAACAGCTGGGTCATCATTGTGATGTTCAGGCTGCTTGTTGCTGAGCAATTCCTTTTTCTAGCCAGGAAGCCCAGTTGCCATGACAACTATTTACAGCTTCCCCATTGCTAAAAGAGCCTTCCATCAGGTTGCTAGGGTAATGCTACAGCAGCCTGTTGCTAAGAAGCACTTCTTCTGTACCTCTCTCTAGCTCTCCTTGGGTTTCTATGGAAACTGCCTCAGCTTCCTGTCATACCTTCCTGGTTCACCACGGCAATCCTTATAGTTTCCTATCGCTTCTTCGCTGGTTGCTCTAATGATGCCGCTGACAAGTTCCTGCCTCTTGGTAGGGGGGTTCTCTTGCAAGTGGATTGCTATGGTGACTCACAGCTTCCTGTTGCAATAGAGCTTTATCTTCCCTGATGGAGCAGCTTGGTTGCTTAAGGTAATTTAGAGGAGTTCTATACCCTGCTCTCACTCTACTTCCCCTCCAGCCCCAGAAACACTTGACTCTTCTGGAGATGTGTCCCCAGGACCAAGAAACAGCCCCAGCCTGCAACCCCCCCACCCTGGGAGCAGCAACCCCACTTTGGCCACTGGAGGGATCTTAGGGCTATCCCGGCAGGTAAGTCCTTGCAGTAAGGCTGGGAAGGGGTGACCTCTTCAGCCACTTTCTGGGTAGGCTCTTCTGATCTCTCAAACTATGGGAGGGCAGAGGGAACCAGTCAGCCTGTGCTGCCAGCAAAGCTACAGGCTGGATGTATTGTCCAGTCTGACTTTCTCCTCTCCCCCACCCCTGGCTGAGAGGCATTAAGGTCAAAAGTGAAAAGGAATCTTTATAATAAAGAGCATAGTACAAGAGTAGATGGAAAAGGGAGAATGCTCACAACCTGGTTTGGACTTAGATTAAGTCAGAAAATTTAGAATCTAAAGAGGAAAAAGGTGAACTGATAGGTTTGAGAGAAAAGGGGATGGGATACAGGGAAGAGATCATTTCTTATCCTTTTAATTCACCACAGTTTCTCTCCCCTAAGAGTCATGCCCGAGCCTTGGGTGACCCCACTACGCCTCTGTGACCTGGGTGAGTCGGCACCTCCTTTTCTACTACACCCAACACTCCTTCCCTTGTGCATGTACTGTCCTTACTCCCCCCGGCCCCCAGCCCCAGCTGCTTAGGAGTTGGCCTCTTCCCTCTCTCAACCCATCTTCTTCTTCTCTCCTAGCTTCTAGAGAAAATCCAGAACTTGGCTACAGCCCCTCCTCTCAGCATATTTTGGGCTGGGATGGCAGAGGGACATAGTGAAGGACTGGAAGAGCTTTGACTTCCTTCCCTCTGCTTCCTGGAAAGAGAAGTCAAAAAACCAGCGCATTTCCCTGCTACCGCTATCTCTGTAGCTCTCTCCAACTGGGTGCCTTCTTCCTTCAGGAACCAGAATAACCATACTTGCTTGCCTTCATACCCTGGAGGTGGGGATTTATCGTTGGCCTAGTCCTTCCCCATCCTGGGCCACTGCATACTCCCAGGATGCGGCCCAATGTCAGGTCTCCCCGGATAACTGGTGCGTTCCCCTTCTTCCCACCCCTGATGCTCCCTAAGAAGACTCATCTCTGCCAAGTTAACCATAATTCCTGGGGACTCCGTTCTGGAGTGTCATAGGAAACAAAGCTATGCAAACCATTATATGAGGGTGGGGTGGGGAACTGCAAACTTTATATATGTAATTACTGTTATTATAATACTATTGTTATATTAAATGTATTTACTCGCATTTTTGTGTCCAAATAGCTAGAGCAGTCCTCTGGGTTGAGGTGATACTACTAACTTGAATACTTCTCCTCAATCATTAACTAGAACACAGAAAATACAACAAGGCTACAAGATATCTTATCTCCCTTCCTTTCCCAAAGCTGGGTATGGGCCAGGCCTAGAAGAATGTGCCTCCTCTACAGTGGCTCCCAGAGGCTCTATGTACCCTTTGAAGCTCCTCCTCTCACATTGTACCCACTTCTTGAGGCAGAGCTAGTCACAATCAAGGTGGGATCCAGCACAGTCCAGCAGATTTAAAAATGAGAGGTCTTCAGACCACAATGTCAGAATCCCCTAGGCCACTAGCTAAATGCCAATTCCTGGGCCCTGCCCCAGAGCTACTGAAGCCAAAGCCTGGGGGTAAAATCCAAGATTCTGCATTTTTTATCAAGTTCTCTGGGTGATAACTAAGTGCCTAAAGAGATGCCCCTTCCCTGGACAGAATGGCCTAAGGAGGCGGACAGGACATAGGCAGACAGACACAGTGTCCTGTGCCTCAAGACACCTGTTTATTGGGGACACAACTCTGCGACAGGGATGACAGGAATCGTACCAAAAATAGCGACGTCTACAGGGCCCCTGAAGGGGCTTAGAAGGGTACAGTGCCCCCCACCCCCACCCATTGTACAAAAATAAACTCTCATGCCTATGGACCAGCAAGGACTGGCAGAGCATCTCCTCAAAAGGGGCACAACTCTCTCTGCCAGCCCTGGGACCCCATTCTTTGATCCTCACCCCTGCCACTTCTAAGGCACTGTGACTCCCCTGGGCTGGGTGGGTACCGCCCGCCCCACCCCCCTATGCCCTCCACACCCTTTACCTCTCTCTGGTCCACCTGGGGCTGGGCTATGGGTCCCACGCTGCCCCCTGCTGGCTGCTCTACCCAACTACCTCTAGCGCTCCCCCGCTCCTGCGGAGTAAGCTCACTAAACTAATGGCCCCTAAGAGGGTTCCCTACCTTTCCTGCCCTCCCAGCCCCACCTCTCCGGATCTCGACAGCCCGGGGCCCTCCTCCCCTTCCTGCAGAGGAGGACTTGGAGGGTTCTCTCCTGACGGTGCTCGGAGGTAGGGCACGGACGCGTCAACCTGGGGCGGCCGGCGGCCCCGAGCCCGGCGACTGTGGTGCACTTGCAGATGCAAGGCCATGAGCTCGGGAGCTCCAGTGGCGAAGGGACAAAAGAGACAACGGTGGAGGGCACCCCCCGGCCCGGCCTCGCCTCCCGGCCCCGCCCGCAGGGACAGGTCCAGGGGTTCGGCCTCACCGCCTCGCCCGTTGCGCAGGGTCCTCCCGGGACTGGCGGGCTTCCTACGGGACCCCGACGCGGTGCCGCTGGAAGGCCGAGAGCTCGAGGTGCCCTCCACCCAACTTGCAGGCTGCTGAGCTGCCTTGGCTCCAGATGTCTGGGCCAAGCCTCGCTGGGAAGGGGGCGGCGGCTCCGGTGGTGGCCCAGGGCCAGCCCCGCTCCTCTGCTCCCGGTGGTGGCGCTGCAGGTGATACTTGAGCGAGCCAGACTGGGTGCCGGCGTAGTCGCAGTGCGGACACTTGTAGGGGCGTTCGCCTGGGGAGAGGGGAGTGCAATTAGGTCTGAGTCAGGGTCACTGCCTGCGCTCGCGCTCGCCCTCACGCACATTTCCCTCAGCATACAGACCTACTTCAGACCCGAAAAAAACCCTGCCTCTCCCACCCCCTCGATTTATTAAAGGAGGGTTTACCAACCCTCTCCTCTTGGCCAGAAGTCATCTATAGCCCTTTCACCTCTCCTTCTGCCTTCCAGTACCCTCCCTACCCTGGAGGCTGTCCCCTCACCTGTGTGTACTCGCAGGTGCACTTTGAGGTGATGCGCTGAGCGGAAAGATTTTCCGCAGAAGGGACAATCCTTGCCAGTGGCCCCCCGGCTCCCTTCAGACCGGGTTCCTCCAACCAACAGCCCATTCTCTTCTGCAATACACACGTTAAAGGAAGTCAGAGGGACCCACAGCCCTAACCCTGTCAGAGCCATGTGCCCCACACCCACCCTACTTCCCCTCTGGGTATAGGAGGAAACAGCATGCTTGGAGAAAGGAGGAATTGGATTTGCTGTGAGTTGAACTCGTACCCTCGGAGGTCCTTTTTAAAAAGAGGAGATAGGAGGGGAGTTGTGACATCAGTGAGCCCAGATGCGAAAAATCTCAGAAACAAGAGACCTCTTACGTACCCTGTGTGGCAGTGGGCCTTGTCTGGGCCCCTGAAGCAGGTGCAGAGTGCCCGGATGCCTCCCCTGGGCGCGGGTGCAGTGAAGCCAGAGGGCCCAGTGCCCTGTTTCGGGCCCAGGTGTCCTCCTCAGCCTCCACAATCTCCTCTTCTTCCTCAGGCTCCTCAGCGCGGTGCCGGCGAGCCCGGGCTGGGAGAGCAGAGGGCAACGGGCGGAAGCCTCCGAAGCTGCGGCCAGCCCCAGATTCAGCACCCTCACCGTTGGGCCGGGGTTCACCAGCTCGCAGGCTCAGGTAGCCCAGGAGGCTTGCAGGCTCACGGCGCTCAGCCGGGGTGGGCGCCGGGGCCAAGAGGAGCGTGGGGCCCAGCGGCTCATAGGTCAGCAGGCCCAGGTCAGGAGACTGGGGGGCCCGGGTAGACCCAGGGCCAGGCCCCGAGGCACGCAGTGGGCCCAACTTGCTGGCATGCACCTTCATGTGGTTCTTAAGGAACCAGGGCTCCTTGAAGCAACGGCCACACACGGGACACGCATGATCAAAGGAGGCCTTGTGCTTGCGCATGTGGCCTTTGAGAAACCAGGATTGTGTGAAGCTCTGGCCACACACTTGACAACGGAACTCAGGAGGCGCAGGGGGCTCCTCAGGAGTGGCAGGAGCAGGGGCGGGGGTTTCCTCACGTTCGGGCTCAGGCTCAGGCTCTGGTTCCGGTTCCGGCTCCGGCTGGGGGACTGACTGGGGTTCAGGTTGGGGTGGAGGCTGAGGCTGAGGCTGAGGCTGAGACTGAGGCTGGGGGACAGCCGAGGTGGCCGCCAGAGGGCGATCAGGAGCTCCGTGGGCCGTCAAGCTGTGGTGCAGCAGCTCCTCCTCCTGGCTGGAGCCGAAACTGCATAGACCGCACTTCCAAGGCCTGTGCAGGATGTGCAAGTGGCGTTCGCGCTCCGCCGCGGTGCGAAACTTGCCTTTGCAGAAGGGGCAACGGAAGGCAGATGACGTGGGAGCCTGAGGCCGCGCCAGGCCCTCAGGGGCAGGTGTGGCCTGCAGGCCCCCTGAGCCTCGGGCTCTCCCTAACCGGGCCTCGCGCAGCAGCGCACGCTCCTCCAATTCCAGTAAAAGGCGGGCGGCTGGGCTACGCGGGCGCTCGGGCTGATGCGTGCGCAGGTGCAAGCGCAACAGGGCCCGCTGCGCGGCACGGTGGCCGCAGTGTGGGCACTGGAAGGCCTGGGCGCCTGGGTGTGCCCGCAGGTGCAAAGCCAGGATGGAGTTGAAACGGAAGCGCTTCCCACATACAGGGCAGGGAAAGCGCCGTTCTCCAGCGCGACTCTCAGACCAGCCCACCGCTCCCATTCCTGGAGACCCTGCGCTAACGCCTGGCCCGTTGGAGTAGCGTTGCAGATCCAGTTCGCCCTCGAAAGCCGGAGGTGAAGGCGTTAAATGGCCGCCCAGGACGCGGGGACGTGAGCCCTGTGGAGAAAGATGTATATAGAGCAAAGGGTGGAAAAAGGAGAGCTGTATGGGGTAAGAACAGCATGGAGAGCAAGAACCACCCAGGGGAGGGTGTGCTGGGGCCTAAACAAGGTACACTGGATACCCTCCCCACTCACCTTGGGGAAGTTGGAGGATGAATGGGAATTGAGCTGTCAGGGCCAAGGAGGTAACTTATAATAATGGCGGATCAGAAGGAGAGAGGTAGGGAGGGGATGGAATATAGTTAAAGGTATTTGCAGGTTCAGGCCAAGTTTCACTCACCTCCATGGACCCCCTTCACATTCTTTGGTTCTGGGGAGTGCAGGAAAGAGGAGGAAAAGCTGCTAGTGAAGGCAACAGGTGCTGAAGAGCTAAAGCAAGGGAGATAGATTTGAAGGAAAAGATAAGTCCTGATTTTCAGCAGTGGAAAGAGTCACCCCCAACTCAAGATTCTTAACACCCTGTATTCCTGAAACCTATCCCTTCTTCCTTCTTGCATCCTGAGGCAGGAGGGGGTTGCTGTCATCAAAACTTATACTCCTTTATTTGCCAACCCCCAAGGCTCCCTGAGAACACAGATTTCTTCCCCCAGATACGTGTTAAATGCCTGGTCCAGAACTACCACTACCACCACTCCCTGATGTTGGGGGAAGACCATCACAGTACGGCCCTCTCTCATTTAGATTGGGCTGTGCAGTTTGATGAGCAAATGGGGAGGGACCGTTGCTCTCAGACATCTGACCAGCCAGCCAAACATCCTTCCTTTGCTCCACAGCCCTTCCTTTGCTCTTACCCTTTCTGTCGTCCCCCCTCTTTCTCCCTCCCTCTGCCTGGATTCCTGATCCATTCATTTCCATTCATTACAGAGACTCATTCATGCATGGGAGAGAAACACCTCCCAGCAGCAGCAGTCTGGAGACAGACAGAGGGGGAGGGGCACAAAGGGGGAGAGAGCCAGAGGGAGAGGGAACCAAGAGAGTTGGGGGAGGAGTGGAAGTTAAGGGGCACTGCTGGCCTGGGGAAGGGGTTAAAAACTGCAAATACCGGATAGGATTCATCCCCGTGTTTCAAACCTTGGAGCCTGCAGTTTGATGGGGCATCTCAGCCCCTTTGTCCAGGGCTGTTCCGAAGCAGGCTTTCCTCCTCTCTGCAGGGGAGAGGCTCCCTCACACAAGAGGAGGATTACACTGGCTCTGAGCTCAAGAGGCTGGAGTGAGGGACGGGGGGCGGGGCTGGGCCATCTGCACAGATAGGAGCTCGGTATATACTCTGAGCAGGAAAGGGTTAAAATTCACCAGGCTAAAATTCCCTGGGCCTGGGATGTGCCGAGCTCCAGTTCTGAGGAAGGAGAAAAGCACTGAGAGGAAGAGGATTGGGGCGGGGTGGGGGTGGTGGGGGAGCGGGTTGCACTCCTGATTCTAAACTGCAGAGGTGGTTAGCATTAGGACTTCGAAGCAATTCCAGAATTAAGATTCATGGAAACAGGCCTGGGAGGATGACTAGAAGGCAGTCAGTATACCTTCCTGCTTACATAAAGAATTTTACCTGGTCAAGGCTAGATGAATGTGGACTTAATATGTATATACATATATATTTTTTGCCTGAGAAAGAATATTTGAGATACAAAGAACTTCCTTACAATGGGAATGAAATGGGATACTGAAAAAGAAAAGAACTCAAGCATTACTTTACTTAAAGATCTTTTTAATGGATGAGAAATGGGCACCAGAAGTCAGCCCTGCTTATCAGCAAAGGAAAGAGGCTCTGGAGGTCCGAGGCTTCTTTAATTTTTGATATATAGCGGATGTGATAAAACTCCAGGAATGGGCATGTACCTGTCATATGTGGAATATGGGTTATGGGAATTTTATTAACAGGAGGTTAATTAAGAAAGTATTCTTGTCCAAGGGTCACTAAACAACCTCCACCACACTTTTAATATTTGTATTTCTGTAGCTCCTAATTAGGGCATCCATCCTCATCTTCTGGATTCTCCAAATTCCTTTTCTGAGACCAAGAGCCTAGCCAGGCTCACTAAGTAGTATCAAGAAAGGTATAGAATAAGATTGAGGGGTACAAGACTATTGTGGGCCCAATTTGACCATTAATAGCCCTGAAACCTCCAGTAAATCACTTAATGTCCCAGTTTACTCGTCTGTAAAATAAGGCGGTTGTACTAATTTATACAGATGGTCCCTTCCAGCTCGAAAGTTTTGTAGTTCCAAGTCACAGGACTCTTCTGGACCCCTGAGAGAAGTTAAAACAAATGGTCATCCCTTCAGTACCATGGAGAGTGCAGTGGGCTACCAGAGAAGCCACTGTGGCCACCTCAGTACCATAGATAGAGCTATGAAGTGCTAGAGGGGCCACATTTGACATTTTAGCACCAGTTAAGGTACTGAGAAAAGCTAGAGGATGTTTTTTTTTAATTCCTTTCTGGGAGCCATGGGGGTGGTGGGGGCAGGGGACAATGGTACCAGAGGGCTTATTTTTGCCTTTTGGATGACACTGAAAATAGATAGATATAACAGAAAATAGATTTAACTGGAAGAATTTTAATTAGCTATAAGGAGTATCCTGACAGTTACAGTTTGTACATCCTGGAATGAGCGAGTGAGGCATCATATTTGGGTCCATCACATTCTGTTGCTCTCCTGGGGATTCCCGGAACATCCTGGTGTACAGCCAATCTGGTATATTCAGAGGAAGCAGATGGTGGGGGAGGAGGGGGGAAGGCTGGGAATACTGCATGGTCATAGCTGACTAACCCACAGCATATACTCTGATTGTAAGAAGATTCTAGGGCCCCTGAAACTGCCTGTCAGATAGTAAGCAAAATACTTCAGGGGGAGTTGACCTCATATCTGAGGCAAGTAGAGTAGGAATCAGGCAAAGCTTCCTCCCCTACCCCCCAAATCTGCTTTGCACATAGCAGTTTCTAGGATAGAAATACAGTAATATACAAGAAGACCCAAATTGAAGCTATATTCCTGACCAGGGAAACTTACCCCAAAGGGTGGCCTCAAATCAATAAAACCAACTGAGAGACCCTCTAGGTGCAATCAAGATCATCTGAATCACCTCCACACCAAACTAGGTCTCAGGCATCTGATCCCATGAATTATTCTCAAAAGGAGAAAGCACTGACAAGGGCCCAAGATTCTATTAACTGGCTTAGAACCCAGGTCATGAATGTATTGCCTGTGGGCAATTATCAACAGTTTTCTCTACAGTCAGGCCCTAAACACCATCCACAGGACTTGGCCAGACAGTAGCACTGACCTACTTTCCTTACCCACTGGGAATCCGGGGTTATCTTGCCCTTATTTGGGTTCTATAGGGATGCAAGGCCAGCCAACAACAGGGATCAGAAGTCTTTCCAAAGCAACAGGCCAAGTACTTGTATGTGCTAGGAGAGTTGGTGGGGAAGGGGGTGTGGACCACCAAACCTTACTGAATTGGAAAGAATGGAAGGCTTGCTGAGAAGACTCAGCAGTTTTTAGGATCAAAGTGTAAGAGGCAAGGGTTCAGGATTTCTGAGGGGTGCTGTCACTAGGATCTGTCACTGATCATTTCTAATGCTTGATGCTTTTCCCTCTGTTGAGGATCCTACACCTCCACAACCTCCACAAGTCCTCTAACAATTATGATTAACACCGTACTAGATGGGGTTAAAAGGAAAAGGAGCTTCATAGGTGGTCTAGAGTCAAAACCACCTTTTATCACACAGACATCCCAGTAGTTCGTTTTTATGGTCTCCTCTCCATGGCCCTCTGAACCTCACTGCTCAGGTAGCTAGCTCCTCCAAACTGACCACAGACCACAGCTTCACAGCTTGCCCACCTTTTACATTGAGTCTTGTAAGGCCTCTATCCCTCCATTCTCACTGCCCTGAGTTGGGAGCATGGAATCTCAGTCATGGGCAAGAGGAAAATACACCTGCTCACCTACTGCCACCCTACCATGGTGAGTCTTATTCTAGAGGCATGTCCCAACTTGACCCCTCTTCTGAAAGTTCTGGATTTGGGGGAGGTGGCATATAGCCAGCCCTAAGTCCCCTTAACTGAAACTGACCCTAGAAAGATCAGAGTCTTATCACCCATATGGGCCTCAGTCCTGGGATTAGGGGAGGGGGGGTGCGGGGGGGGGGGCAGTAGAGCCTCTGGGAAAATCCACCTCCCACAAGTAGGTTGGCAAGTAGATCAGGGCCTGTGATCGTGCACTAGAGGTTCTTCCAGCAGCACCCAGACCCCTCCCCAGGAAGATAAGCCTGAAGGATGATGGGGGACAGGGTTGGAAGACTGGATGGCCAGGGCTCAGCTACCCAGGCCGGGAGAACAAAAGCTGAGTTGCAGCCGCCTCTGCTGCTGCCGCCGGCCGAGCTCTTTGTGACACTTTGTTTGGGACGAAGAGAGGGAAGCACCCCCCATCCTTTCCCCTCCCCCACCCGGGCTCCTAGAGAGTTTGGGTCCCTTCCCCCTCTTCCATCAGCCCTACCTGGGCCCGGGGGCGGGGGGCGGTCATCCACTCTGGCACCCGGCTCCGCCACCCTGCACCCCAGGCCCCTCGCGCCCTGCCTTCGGGCCCCTACAAAGACGCCCGTCCTCGTCCCCCGCCCTCCCCCCGCGCTGGCCTTTCCCCTTTAGTGTCCCCTTTCCTGGCTCCCCCACCTGGCCCCCTCCCTCGAGGCCCCCCTAGCTCCCCAGGCTTCTGAGGCCGCAGCCCCCACCCCGTCCCCCCAGGAGCTCTGGGCGAAGTTTGCTTGGGGCCGAGCCGGCGCCCCTCCCCCGCCCCCGCCCCCTGCACCTGCTCCGAGCCCGGCGCGCGGAGTGGGCCCCCCCTCCGGGAGGGTGGGAGGGGGCCGGGGGCGGGGGCCGGGTGGCGGAGGGGGGGCCGGGAGTGGGGGCAGCGGCTACTCACGAGCCCCGGGCGGGCGGCGGCAGAGCGGGCGGCGGCGGCGGCGGCGGCGGCGGCGGCGGCGGCGGGCGGCGGGCCGGCGGCGCGGGCGTCAGCGTTACGTGGGGCCGGGGGAGATGCGCCGGGCCCCGGCCCCCCCGCCCCCGGCCCGGCCCCCGCCCCCTCCCCGGTCCCCCGCCCCCGGCCCTGGCCCGCATTGTGTGCGGCGGGAGGCGGCCCGGCCATTAGCATGCGGGGGGCGGCGCGGCGGGGCTGGGAGCCGCGCGGGAGCGGGACTCTGGCTCCGGGGACTGGGAGCTGGGGACCCCGGGAGCCGCGAAACGCGGCCGCCAGGGGCGGGGTGCGGGCAGTTTGGAGAGACGGGGGGCGCTGTCGGAGGGAGGGGGATGGGGCGCACAGACGATTCCTACAGAAGACTGGAAGAGATTTTGAAAGGTCATCTCGTCCTTCCCCCAGCCTCCAAGCAGCGCTGCCCCTCCCACCCTAAACCCGGACATACCAGGGAAGGAGTTGGCTCTGCCGCTTTTTCTGCCCCAACATGCACAGACTCGGGAAGTTCTTCCTGGGGTTTTATCTCAAAGCCTCTCCCTACAATTTCTGTCTCTCTTTTTGGGGAGGAGGAGGGGCGATTATAGAGATAATGTCTGCCGTATAAGAAACATTATTAAAGTTACTCCTCGGTCCTTTCTGTTCTTGATAAACAATTCCTGCGCCCTCCTCTCGAATTCTATTTTCCATTCCTTAAGTCATTTTAATGGCTCTTCAATGCAGCAAATATTTACTGAGTGCTTACTAAGTACCAGGCACTATGCTCAGCGCTGTGGGGGGGATGAACAAGAGTGTGTGGGGGTGGGGGGTGTAGTACCCTCCTTCGAGGAGATTATAATCTAGACAGGGGCTACAGATTTAAACAATATTGAGTGCCAGTTCACATATTTAGTCCTTACAGTAGCACTCTGAAATGCATTTAGTCTTCACTTACAAGAAAGAAAAGTGAGGATAAAGAGTCCTTCCTCTGGCCTGCCAGCTCAGGGATCCTCAGTGCAAGCCCAACATCTCACATTCAGTCAGGCCATTGCCACCAAATAAAGTTAATACATGTGAGGGTGGAGGAGATGGAAGATGCTCAACAGTTCTCCCCCCTTTAAGTGATTCCCACTCCCCAGGAAAGAAGAGTAGACACAATGCTCCAATGAGTGTTGGCCCAGCACTAAGCAGGGCAGAAGTGGCTTACAAAGACCACTTTCCTCCCAGTATATGGCCTGATACTAACTCCCAGGGGTCTTTTGCTCAATCTTCTTTCATCATCAGTAATAATAATAATGATAATAGCCACTAACATTTATTGAGCACTTATGTGCCAGGTGTTGGGCTGAGCTGGTTCATGTGCATTTTCTCCTTTAATACTCAAGGCAACCTTGTGGTATTATTAACTTCTCTTAATAGGTAAGGAAACAGAGAGATTAAGCAACTTGCACAAGGTCACCCAGGTAGATCTGGGATTCAAACATAGGTCTGGTTGCCCCCAGACCTCGGGCTCTATATCAAAATGGACCTTCCCTATTTTTGATCTCTAGAGTATATATTTGGGCCCAGTTGGTTCTGCTTCTTACTGTAGAAATAAATATCCCCAGCTTAGCTTTTGAATAAGCCCTTTAGTATATGGGCATCAGGCACAACAGTGTGACCTCATCAATACCAGTAATGGTTACTAAGCACTCACCATGAGTCAACAACCCTTCACAGTCATATTATTAGCCCTTGTTTTATCATTCTGTTTGAACAAACAGGTTCAAATAGGTTGAATAATGTATTCAAGGTCACACAGCTAGGAAAGTGGCAGAGCTGAGATTTTATAGTCCAGGTCAGCCTGGCTGCAAGGCAACTCATATCTCTCAAAAATATTAATTGTTGCAATAGCATCCTTCCCAAGACTGATCATTTGGGGACTGTCTTCTGCACATGTCTTGCTGCAGGTTATCATGGAGTCAAAGACAATCCCTTCTATAAGTGGGGCACCCAGCCAACCACTTTGTCAGTGTCCCATCCACAGTAAATCCTTCAAGAAAGGAAGGAGAGAGAAGAAACCATTTAGAAAGTGACAGACAGGAAACCAGGGGAATTAAACGTTGCCTTGTCTTGGGACAAAGCTGCAAGTGGTAATGACATGGGAACAATCCAAACAGTAATGTGGGATTTCCCTAGGGAACAGCAAGTAATTTGAGGAGGAAGCCAAAAAAAAAGGAGGAAGATTAGATGAAAATGGCAGCGGGGTGGGGAGGATTGGGGCCCAGGGTAGAAGTGTCCATGGGTGAGTGATAAGAAGAGGAATCCAGGATGGGCAGAGATGGGGGAAGCAGGAAATAGGAACAGAGCAGGCAGAGCTGGGTATCTTGTGAAGTAAATGGAGACTGGTATATACTACCTATGGCCACTCCTTGGATCCTTAAGCCCTGATAGGGACCTTTGCCCCTCCACACCCCAGTCCTGACAGCCTGTCTGTGCCAGGACAAGTCTGTTGTCTGCTCTGAGCTACCAGGCCCCACCGGGAGCTCCAGGCCCAACTGGGTCCCATCCCTTTGGAGTAGCTGCTTCAGAGTAGGTAGGTGAGAGGCCCCGAGCCTCAACTCCCCGGATATTAGAAGCATGCAAAGGGGCAGCTGAAATAGAGGTTCCTGCTTGATCTGTCTCCTGATAGATGCCAAAATGCATTTTTCCCAGGAAAGCATCAGTAATCAAGGGAGCCATGGAGGACAGAGCTGGTCAGCAAGAGCAAGAGAGACCCAGTCCTCGTCTGGAAAAGCTACAGCACTGGGCAAGGCACAGACAGAGTGGGCACCTCTTGGTGCTGGCGGTGAGGCCAGGATGTCCCATCCCAAGCTTCAGCACTTGTACTCCAATTCAATTCCATCCATGTTTTGTGAATACCTACCATGTGTATGAAACTGCTAGACTCTGAGAGGGAGGAGGGTGGAGGAAGTACAGGATAAATAAGGCAAAACCCTTAATCTACAAGTAGCTTCCATCATGTGGGAAAAATACATAGGTAAGTAACTAAACTATGACATGAGGCAGAACAAATTAAATGATATCCCCTTCCTTCACTGCCCTTGGTTGACTACTTTCTGCCACCAGACATTCCTGCCAAGTTCTGATCTCTGGAAGAGGTGGAGGTTGGGAGGAGGGAAGGGAATCCCTGACAGTTCCCCTTCAACCACCCTGCATCTGGCCTCCAGATGAGCCAGCTATGGCTAGCAGTGGCTGTGGTGCCTATTGCTATCTCGGTTGCCTGCCTGAACTCTGCTTGTCACATGGCCACAGCACTGCCGCTTGGACCTGGAGCATTGGTAAGACCCACCACAGTGGAGGGTGGAAGAAAGATTCCGGGGCCCTTCACTAATGGAGCCAGAGTTCAACACTTGCCTTTCTCGTCATTCAGGGTTTCCTCACTGGGATCATTACCCTTGAGCTGCGCAGAGCACCTCGACTTTGGAAGGTGAGAAAGAGAATGTAATACTATTCTCCCACCCCCAAAGCAAACACACACACACACACACACACACACACACACACAAACACGCCTCAGCCCAAAAAGTGGCTCTCTAAGCTAATCCAGTCAGCTGTCTGCCTCTGACTGTCCTAAAAGACTGAGGACAGAAAGCAAAAAACTTGGAAGGTTGATGGCGCTGTTAGGAAGTGGAAGAATAAGAGTTGAGTTTTGTTTGGGGGTAGGGGCAGGTTGGGATTGGGGTTGCAGTGAGTCCACTAACTAGGCAGGGCTGAACTGGCTCACTGGCAGGTGCGGGCCATGATGATATTAAACACCTTCAGTCTGATCTTTGGCCTCATCGTGGTGGTGGTTGAGGTGTTGAAGACAGCCTTGGGGCCTGCCACAACTGCCTCCTCCAAGGTACAGGTGAGTAAAGGAGAAGGTGGGCAGATGAGGAGGCAAGAGGAGATGGAGTGGGATAAGGACGGGAACAAACAGAAGCTGGAGCCCCTGTAGCATCCTCAGCGCTGTCTACCTGCAGCTGGAAGGCTTGCTGATGCTAGAGCTCAGTGCTGAGGGCTTCACCCTAGGAGGAGTGCTGGTCTCAGCATATTCCCTATTCCTGCTTACCCAGAGGAACCCAGGATGCTGCAGGAGACAGAGTCTGCACTACCAGGAACTGCAAGAGGTACTGAGGGCAGGGGGGAAATTATGGAGCAGCTACCTAGGCGCTCTTTTTTTTTCCCCAATGGTTATTCTGGCCAATAACACTTAAGGGTGGAAAGGAAAGGGTCCTAGATTCAAGCTGACTGGTGTTCTGATTTTGGACATCCTTCTCCTAGTGGTGGGTAAGAGGGAATTGGGTATCTAAACGGCTGGGGCTAGAAATGTGGGAGACCATTAGGAAGCTCCCTCGATATCGGAAGGGCTATGGGAACACAAGAAAAAATCAGAGTAGGAGGAGGAAGTTGCTTCTGTCTGAGATTCCTACTTTCTCACCCCTCACACCTCTGCCTGGTTTTCAGGGTCCCTCTGAGTTGGAGGAAGTTACTGATTTGGAGAACGGTCCCACGGTGGCTAGCACAGCAAACCAAACAACTGAATGAGCTGGCAAGGGAAGCAGACAGGTGCTGCACTCCTACCCTGTGGGAGCGTTCTCCAGACCTTCCTGCACCCCACCCCACCCCACTCCACTCAGAAGCTAAATGGAGTCTCTAGAAACCTACGTGAAGTCTGGTGGAATGCCTTCAATTTCCATTTAGACTAGAGCCCTTTCTCTTCTCGGGGAAGCTATACCTAAACCAGATTCTTCCCTCACCTCACCGCCCTGAGAAGCTGCCTCCCTGCAGGACATCCTTAAGGCAACTTTCAGCTTCCTCCCTTCCATCCTTACCAACCTCTTCCCCTCACCGCTTCATTATCGTCCTCATCTCACTACTTCTCTTCTTTCCACCTTTCATAATCCCACACACTCCAAGCCTGAGTTCCCGGATACGCCGACTCTCTGAAATCAATTCATGGGTGCTTTAGTTCTCTCCCTCCGAACCGACTCCTTTCTTACTCCAGCGGAGACTACAAGTCCCAGGATGCCCCGCTATCCCGTGGCCTGCTGGGAAATAAAGAGCCTTTTCTCCGCGGTGAGGGCGCTGTGCATCTGCTGAGTGACACGAGGCTCTGAAAGTCCCGGCCTAGCCGAGTTTCCTCGGACGCGACCACTGGCCCGGCATTCAGGGAGGAGCCGGGCGGGGTATTCTTAAAGGGGGCGCCACTACCCCAACCTCAGCAACTGCGAGTTGATTGGATCCATATTCCTCTCCCTGGCAGCTTCGGAAACCGGCAGGGGTTGGGGGATGGCACTCGGCAAAGCTGGGGTTCCTCAGATGGCTGTCGCCGCGCCCCCACCCACAGTGCGCAGGTCCAAAGTCCTGAGACTTGGAGAGCCCGCGAGAAAGTGGTTGGAGATGATGAGTCAGAAGCCCGGGCCCTTCACGCCCTCCTCCCCCCAGAGGCCTGGGCGCCTGATGAGGACAGGCTCGCTGGGCACACGGGTGGACGGGGCAGGAAGAGGGAGGGCCGCGGCAACCCAACCTAAGACTTTCCCGCCTCTGCGAGCACGCGGTGTAACGAGCCCGCGCTGCCACCACCCCTTTTCGGCAAGGCGGGAGCAGGATTGCGCAGGCTTAGCCTCTTAGCTGCCCCGCCGACCTTTGATCCCGGCAGCGGTCCGGTTGCTGAAGCTCTGGTAGCGCTCAACCCCCACCGTTTATGACCTTTGCAAGTGTGCAAAGATGACGAGCATATGTGGGCGTGAGAAAGGCCCAGGAAAACGGAGAGGCCCAGTAGTGCTAAACAGGGCAGCTTATTAGCCGCTAAAGAAACTAGAAATTGACCAGAGCTGGAGTACTGAAAGAACTCACCCCAAATTCACATAGTGCCCAGGATGGGTGTGCGCATCACACTCATTTTTGTTCCCACTTGAGAAGGCTTCTTTTCCTTAGAAAATGCTGCTTCTCCGGACTTAGCCAAGCCCAGACACCGGTGAGGAAAGAGCGCAGCCTGGCTGCCTTGCCCTAACATTGCACTGGTGCCAGCGGCAACTCCTTTCTGATTGTGACACCTTGGGAGTGGTAGTAGTCGCCCTATGACAAGGTTATGTGAGTACTAGTGGGTGGGGATAGTTCTGGGATGAGGCCTTGGAATGGAGAAAACAAAATCTGGGCCTCCCTCTTCTCCTCCTCCCAATGTAACTGCCAGAATAATGGAGAACTCATGGGTGAAGGATTCACAAAATAATTTTTTCCCAAGTCAGAAGGTCATGGTAAATGAGGAAGCGGGGGGGTAAAAGCAGTTCACTCTCACTGTTTTCCAGATAAGAACTACAGCTTTTGGTAAATTGATCAGAAGTCTAGGAATTGCATTCTAGTTCTTGGAGAAATTCAGTGATAATGCAAATGAATCATTGTGTTAGTCAGGTTGGGCTAGGTTATGCTGTGATAACAATGCCAAAATCACAGTGGCTTAAAATCACAAAGGTTTCTCTCTCACACTACATGTCTAGAGTAGTCTGGCAGGGGCTTCTGCTCATTATAAGTTACAAGCAGATGGAACTCAACCATTTTGAGAACATGTCATGTCACCATGAAGCTTAGAGTCCCCCCCTCCCCCCCTGCAAGCATGAAGAATTGTTCATAAACTCTTAAATGCTTCTGCCTCAAAGGGACAAATATTGTTTCCACTCACTTTATTGGCCAAAGTAAGTCATATAGTCACACCCAACCTCAAGACAGGTAGAAGGGTAGTCTTTTCATATTCCTGTAAAGAGAAGGGAAGCAGAAACACGCATTAAAAGAAAGTTAATTATTTGCAGTGATTCTTGAACAGCTTAGCAGTTGGAACTCACCTATTCTAGCAGTTATGCCCATATCTACTTCTTTGGTTTTGTTCCATGAACCACTAAATGAAGTTCTTATTAGTCCTTCTCCCCAAAATTGACAGGACTGAAAGTCAGGAAATTTAGGTTCTGGTTTTGTTGTGTAAATTTGGGCAAGTCAAACCTCTCTCAACTACATTTTGCTTACATTGAAATAATAATCATAGCATTTAACTTCTCTGCCTTACTGGAGTATCAAGGCTAAAATAAAATCATACACAGAAAATAATTTAAAACTATAGAGCACTTCAGAGGTTGAAAATAAATTGCCTATAGAGATGAGAAGTATAAATGAGTGAAGCAGATAGGGTACTGGGTAATAGGGAGTGGTGGGAACTGTGGCAAACTAGAAAGCACACATTCTGTTTAACGACCTTACCCCCACTCAACTCTATCCAAACATGCATTTCGGACTGTGGGCCTGGTATTGCCATAGTTCCAATTTTCCTATAAAAGTGAGGAATTCTGACTTTTAAATGTAAAATCTTCTGATTTTATTGATATTTACTTATTTTTAGAGAGAGGGGGAGGTAGGAAAGGAAACATCAATGCAAGAGAGAAACATCAATCGTTTGCTTCTCCTATGTGCCCCAACTGGGGATTAAACACACAATACAGACATGTGCCCTGACTGGGGATTAAATTGGCAACCTTTCACTTTGCAGGACAATGTCCAACCAACTGGGCCACACTGATCAGGGCAAAATCTTCTGATTTTAAAATGTTAATAACGAATTATTTAAAAATTGACCAGATTCAGTCTATAGTCCTTAAATTACAGTCTCTCCATTTATACAGACATATGGTAGGAATTGTGGATAAGAAAAGGGGCCACATATTAAATCTGATAAGCTCAGGGGAGGCCTACCTGGTGGCCTTAAAAACTCAGAGACCTAAAGTAACCACATAGGATGGTCTGAAATTAAAACTTTCTAACTAAAAGCAGTTCATGGTGGGTAGTCACATCTTAGGCCAGTATTTTTCCCTAGAAACAGGTCAATCTTTACCTAACCTGAGCCTGTCTATTGGTGGTTTTTTGTTTTGTTTTTGTTTTTGTTCCTAGTTGTTTTGGTTTTTTTTTGTTTTTGTTTTTCATTTACAACATACCTGATAACATACCTTTAGAATATCAAAGTAATTTCCTTTTCCCAGACCCCTCAAAGCACAACCACCACACCATAGCAGAGACCATGAATTCCCTCCTTGTTATTATCAGGTTAATTGTTAATATTAACTATCCAATATCCACCTATGTAAAGGAAGTATGTGTCTATTTGTTTTACTTTTTATGCAATCCCAGAAATACGTCCCCCACCTTTTCTGTCTCCCATATTCCTGATGAATTTCATGTAACCCCCTACATCTTCCCCTTTAATTCTGGTGTATAAAATAAGTGGTAAAACTGCCATTTTCAGAGCATATTCTTAATCTGTTGAGATTTTGCTTCCCATCATTTGTCATCGGTTTTGCTCAAATAAACTCACAAAAAATCCTTACAAGTTTGGACATTTCTTACATTATAGAATTGCAGTTCTCCCTGGCCAGTGTGGCTCAGTTTGTTGGAACATACTCCCATAACCAAAGGGTTGTGGGTTCAATTCCCAGTCAGGGCACATACCTAGGTGGCTGCGTGCTCAATTCTCAATCCCCAATCCCCAGTATAGATACATATGGAAGGTAACCGATCGATACTTCACACTGACATTTCTCTCTTTCCCTTCCTCTCTATCTAAAAGCAATTTTAAAAATATCCTCAGGTGAGGATTTAAAAAAAAAAAGAATTGAGGTTTTAGATGTGCAACATGGTTTTGGTAGGCCTTTGAGGCCTCTTCTGAAGTTCAAGTCTTGGAGATGTTTAACATTAAGTTCTCAAAACTTTTTTAAAGTATATTTTATTGATTGTGTTATTACAGTTGTCCCAATTTCTCTTCCCTTTGCTCCCCTTCCCCCAGTAACCACATTCCCTCCAGCAATCCCATCCCCCTTAGTTCATGTCCATGGATCATGCATATAAGTTCTTTGGCTTCACCCTTTCCGATATTACTCTTAACTTCCCCCTGTCTACTTTGTACCTACCAATTATGCTTCTTAATCCCTGCACCATTTCCCCATTCCTCCCACTTCACCCTCCCAGCTGATAAACCTCCAAATGATCCCCATACCTATGATTCTGTTCCTGTTCTGGTTGTTTGCTTAATTTGTTTTTGTTTTTATTTTATTTTATTTTTTACGTTTCGCTGTTGGTAGTTATGAATTTGTTGTCATTTTAATGTTCATAGTTTTTATCCTTTTTTTCTTAAATAAGTCCCTTTAACATTTCATGTAATAAGTGCTTGGTAATGATGAACTCCTTTAGCTTCACCTTATCTCAGAAGCACTTTATCTGCCCTTCCATTCTAAATGATAGCTTTGCTGGATAGAGTAGTCTTGGTTGTAGGTTCTTGCTTTCCATCACTTTGAATACTTCTTGCCAGTCCCTTCTTGCCTGCAAATTTACTTTTGAGAAATCAGCTGATAGTCTTATAGGCACCCCTTTGTAGGTAACTCTGCTTTTCTCTTGCTGCTTTTAAGATTCTCTCTTTATAATTTTTTATTAATTAATTTGTTTATTTATTTATTTTTAGAGAGAAGGGAAAGGAGAAAGAGAGGGGAGAGAAACGTCACTGTGTGGTTGCCTCTCACTTGAGCCCCCAACTGGGGACCAGACTTGCAACCTAGTCATGTGCCCTGACTGGGAATCAAACCAGCGACACTTGGCTCTTAGGCTGACGCTCAATCCACTGAGCCACAGCTGCCAGGGCTTTCTTTCTTTATCTTGAACCTTTGGCATTTTAATTTTGACATGTCTTGGTGTGGTCCTCTTTGGATCCAACTTGTTTGGAACTCTCTGTGCTTCCTGGACTTGTATGTCTATTTCCTTCACCAAGTTAGGAAAGTTTTTCATTATTTTTTCACATAAGTTTTCAATTTCTTGCTCTTCTTCTCCTTCAGGCACCCCTATGATTCTGATGTTGGCACGTTAAAGTTGTCCCAGAGGTTCCTAAGCCTCCCCTCATTTTTTTCAATTCTTGTTTTTTCATTCTGTATTAGTTGCTTGTTTATTTCTTCCTTATGTTCCAAATTATTGATTGAGCCCTGGTTTCCTTCCCTTCACCATTGGTTTTGTATGGATTTTCCCTCATTTCACTTAGCATAGCCTTCACTTCTTCCCTTCTGCGTTTGCTGTGCTCAACCATATCTGTCAAGTCTGTGGAAATCTTTATCATCAGTGTTTTGAACTCTGCATCTGTTAGGTTGGGTATCTCCTTGTCATTTAGTTCTCCCACTGGAACCTTGATCTGTTCCCTCTTTGAGCCATACTTCTATCTCCTCAACTTGGCAGACTCCTGTGTTTGCCTCTGTGTCTTAGGTAGAACTGTTGCACCTGTTACATTGTGAGGCGCGGGGCCTTAGGTATTCACCAGTACAGTGCAACCTGTTTTACCATGTTGTGGCACTGTATGTGGGGGATGGGTCTGAGAGGGAACAATGCTATTTGCTCAGCACTTGCCCCTTTTCCAGGCACCTCTCCCACTTCCCATATGGGACTGGCACCTCTTTAGCTGTTGTTGTGGTTGTGGTTCCCAGAGTGGCTGGGTCTGGGAGCAGATGTTCTTGGGTCGTGGGGGCCCTTTAAACAAGCGGACTCTGCTGAGAGACCTGCAGTTTCTTCGTCTGCTCCATACCTAACTGGTTTTTACAGTCAGAAGCAATGAGGCTTTATTTTCCCCAGCATTGGAATTATGAGCTGCATGGTCTGGTCTGGTGCTAGGAGCACTCCCTAGGTGTCCCTCCCTACTTTTTAAAATATGTGACTGCTCTTCCTGCCAGCCGGCCACAGTCGCTATCGCTGCCACCTCCACACTATACCCTCTCTACCCCAGCTCTACCCCTTCTACCTGTCTGGATGAATATTTCTTTTTTATATCTTTGTTGGACTTCCATGCAGCTTGGTTTTCCAAAACTTTTGCTTGTCTCTAGTTTTGAGGTAGTCATATTCCTTCTTAGTTGTGGAGGGAGATGCAGCGTGTCTACCTACACCTCTATCTTGGCTGCTCAGAGTTCCTGTTCCTAAAATTTTTAAAAATCAAATCCCTCGGTGGCATTTGTTGTCAAACCATATCCCCACTCCCCCATTCCCCTATCCTCACCCCAGTGGTCATTTGACAATTTCTAGAGACATTTTTGGTTGTAACAACTGGGGAAGGGGAAGATATGTAACAGAAAGGGCATTAGATAAGTCAGGTCTGAGATTTAGTCCCAATACTACTAATGTCCCCTTCCTGTGCATTATCCTCTGCCATTTGCAAGTGAAGACTGCCTGAGGCTTATCTTGTGATTCTCAATATTCAACACACACGCGCATGCACACGCACATGCACACACGCATTCACGCACATACACACAGCCTAGTGCCAGAGTCCCTGGCTGCTCCCTGAAAGCATTCTTTGCTACAGTGCTTCCCACCATTTACCCCTTCATCAGTTTGGCAGGGTCTGTGCAAGTCACTTATATTTTACTTAAATTGCTGCCCATTGGAACTTAACAGGAAGAAGTGACTGATAAAGTTCCTGCTGATGTCAATTTTTAAAGGCCTTGACCCATATACCTAGCTTTAAGCATTGAAGAAACTTCTGATTCATATGGCTTCATATGCAGCTGAATTCTGTGATGGGTGGGAAATTCTCCAAGTTGATTAATTTTATCCTTATTTTTAGAAACTTCAGACATTTATTCTGGCCTCAAACACATAATTATAGGCAACTAAAGATATTTTCCAAATAAAATGCTTTTGCAAATGGTTCAGATTCTGTGACCTGGGCTGTATCCTCTGCTGCCATCTCGTGGCCTCTCGGCTGTCCGAGTTAAGGTCTCACAAAGAGCCTTCTGCAAGGTAATGGCGTGTGGCAGTTGCTTAGCTGGGAAAAGAATCTCTGCATGCTGCGTTGCGCTTGCCAAATCCCTCCCCTGCAATGAGTCAACCAGGACAGCAGCACACTCAAGATTGGTGCAGAACCTGGATTTTGTGAGCAGGTGGGAAGCCCAGGGTCCTTCAGACTCATCCTCAGCCCCTTGGGCCTCTGTGTCTGTTATGCAATCCTGGAGATGAGCCACGCCACAGAACTCAGTCAACTCAACTACCCAGGAGTAATAGGAGCTGACCTCGCCTGCTGGGCCTGATGAATGCTGGGTAGCCACTCACCACTCTCCACCTGGGACTGGAATGTTCTTAATCTCAGTGAGAAAAGATTACTCCGTTGGGTTTCTGGATTTCATTTTCTTGTCTAAGGGCCATTTGTGTGTTACTCTGTGTCCACGCCCTTCATCTTGGCTTGCCCAGCTGGTGCTGCCTCAAGTTCGATGTTTGATTGATGAGTTGAGCAGAATTGTGGCAGTGTGATCACTGTGAGACAGTGTTTCCTATAAATATGCAGGGTCTGTGCACTGAAGTTATCAGAGGTCCCTCTCCAGAGCACAGGGCATCTGGGAGACTGCCCTGAGCTGAACCACTGGTGACTGAGCAGTGAGTGACTCAGCACAGGAGAGAAGGCTGGAAAACATTTTTACTTGGTGCATTTTTTTTTTTTTTTAAATCATAACGCCCTCCTGTTAGCTTCTCCTGTACACTAAATTTATTTGTGTGTGTGTGTGTGTTTTTGTTTGTTTGTTTGTTTTGTTTTGTTTTGTTTTTATGGAGAGCCCTGACTCTACCACTGCCCCATTACCCCAAACCCCAGAAGAGGAGGAGGAGGAGGAAGGCAGATGGGCAGAGGAGAAGAGGAAACCACTGCCTTTAGTGTTTTAACCTGCTCTCCCCTGTATAAAATTCAGAGGGTAGGACCTCCTTATATAATTTCCTAGGGCCTCAGGCCAGAGATAACCTACTACTAAGCTGCCATGTGTTACCTCTCTTTATAATTCAGATGCTATTTAATTAATGGAAGTTGTCTTCTGTTTCTTTTGTTTTTCCTTCTTTGCATACATTTTTCTGCTTTATTTCATTTATATTTTATGTTGCATGTTTTTCTTGATTCTACTTATCATCTTAATTTTTGGTTTATTATAATTTTTTTAAATCAGAAACTACCTGTGTTCTTTCTAGAGTTAATGAGTTGTCTTTGTTGATTCTTGTCTATTTTACCTTGCCTTTGTAAAGTTTTCTTGTTTAAAATATTTTCCCCAAGTCCCAGATACCAAGGTACAATTTAATTTGTTTTGCTTTTTTATAATTATATGTTCCCTTTACAATAAAGAAAATGTATAGACCTACTCTTATGCTTCAGGGAAAGCAAGAGGACTCAAAGTCATGGCATAGAAGAAATAGGACTGATATCTTTATAAATCTCAAAAATAATGATGATTAAGAAAATCTGTTCTTTGTGAACCTAAGAAGTGAAGCTGGGTCCGATGGTTATTTGTTATAGAGAGGCCAAAAAAGAGAAGAAACTGAACAGTTTCCCAAAGATAAGCTGTTTTTAAATTGGGCTCTAAACCTCTGGATATGTTAGAGGTATTTTGTATATGTATTTCTGCTCTGATGAGTTATTGAAGCAAGTATTCAAATATCAGCTGAATAATTGAAATGGATGATCTTTAATTTCTTCTCCAACACTAGAATTTGGTTTCTCAGCAGTGGTGATGGTTTTTAATTAAAATATTTTATTTATTTAATTTGTTGGAGAGAGGGAAAGGGAGAAAGAGGGACAGAAACATCCATGTGTGGTTGCCCCCAAATGGGGATCTGGCCCACAACCCAGGCATGTGCCTTGACTGGGAATCAAACCCATGACCCTTTGGTTCGCAGGCTGACACTCAATCCACTGAGCCACACCAGCCAGGGCAGCTGCAGTGATGTTTTTTAATTCACCCATCCATACTCTCTAATATGAATGACTGGCCCGCAGCAAAATTCTAAAGTAATGTGTAAAGTAGTTCACTAGTCCCCAGAGCAGAGTTTATCAACTGTGGCACTACTGACATTTGGGCCAAATAATTCTTTGTTGTGGAAGGCAGTCCCATACATTGTAGAATGTTTAGCAACATCCCTGCCCTCAAACCACTAGTTACAAGTAAGTAGCATAACTTCTCCCCAGTTGTGACAATCAAAATTCTCCAGGCATTTCTAAAAGTCCCCTTTAGAGCTAAATAGCCTCCCGCCTTGAAAACCAGTGCCTTAGAGATATATAATAAGAAAAATAAGAACCTAATGTCTAACTTCTCTAATATTCTTATATTTAAAGAGAGACCTACAAGAACTGTCCATATTACACATCCAAAACCTGAAATCCTCCCCTTGGGTCTACCCCCTACTCCCAGTTCTGAATGTTCTGTCTTTATTTTTAAAAGATTTTATTTACTTATTTTTAGAGAGAGGGGAAGGGAGGGAGAAAGAGAGGGAGAGAAACATCAATGTGAGAGAGAAACATTGATCGGTTGCTTCTCGGGGACTGAACTTGCCACCCAGGCATGTGTGCTAATTGGGAATTGAACCGGCAACCTTTCACCTTTCTAGACGATGCCCAATCAACTGAGCCATATAAGTCAGGGCTGAATTTTCTGTCTTAACTGGTGTTATCACTTGGTCACACAAGCTGATGCTAAAGTCCTCTCCCTCAAATAATAATATTGTAATAACTATGTATGATGCCAGATGGGTATTAGACTTAGCAGGGGGATTGCTTCCTAAGTTTTATAACTGTCTAACCACTTATAAATAAATTAACTTATCTCCCTCATTTCCTATAGCCAATTACTCACCATATTTTATAGATTTTCCTCCTGCTCATGAATCAGTCCTTTTCTCATCACCTACTGTCACCTAGACCACAGAAGAAGCTTCCTAAATAGTTTCTATGCTTCCAGGCTTGTCCTTCTCAGATACATGATTAGCAACATAAATGTGACCATTAGCTTCCCTGCTTAAAGTCCCTCAATGGTCCCCATCACCTATAAGATCAAGTCCAAGCCTTTTTAAATGGTGTAACGATCCCTATGATCTGGCCCCTCCCTGTCTTTCCAGTGTCGTCTCCCACATCTTCTTCCTTGCACTTAACTTCAGTGACAGCAGTCGGAGGAAGGTGGCATGCAGCCTTAAAATTGCTTTTAAATAATTAACACTTCTCACCATCTTTGAGCCTCATGCTCTCTCCACGTTTTTTCTTTCTTTTTGATTAGCCCAAAGATGATTATGATCACAGCACTGACTCAGTGATGGGTTGGATGGGGGTCAGGGCTGTTTGTTGCACAGAGTAGTGAGATGTTAAAACAAAACACTAACGGGAAGTCAAAGACATATAATGTCCAAACAGTTAAATCAAAACATCTCTCTCACTTTGGCATGTATGTTTCTTATTTCCATGCCTAAATCAAGCTGTGGGATCTAGTGCTAGCCCCATACCAGCCCTTTGTGTCACAGATATATCTGCTAGAGATCCTTTCAGACTCAGCTCAGTCCTCACTTACTTGTGGAAACTTTCCTGAGGTCTTCCCCTCTCCTTTCCCATAGCAGGAGGAAGAAAAACAATCAATATCACATCAGACAGAGAGTCAGCACTGGGAAGGGTCAGCACAAACAGACCTTACTAAAAGAACGCTTATCTTCCATCAATTTCCCCCCATATATTTATTTTTCCACAATTTACCACCCCTAGAAGTCCAAACCCTATTTCCTTTGTCTTGTAACTTCTTCAGAATTTTTTACCCTGTATTAAAATATTATATAATCCCCTGTGTCTAATCACCTCTTTGGGTCTTTACAGTATTTCTTTTCTGTGCACCTTCTATGCATATAAAAATTAAAACATTAACATCAAATAAAATTTGTATGCATTTTCTCCTGTTAATTTGGGTTTTGTCAATTTTAGTAGCTCCAGCTACTGAACTTAAGAGGATAGAGACAAGTTTTTCCTCTCCTATAATTGAAATTATCATGTATGTGTCCACCTTTGAAGCAAGCACTATGTCTTAAACATCTTTATAATGCCAAAACCTAGCCAAGTGAATGATATATAGGAGATATTCAGTAAGTATTTACTGAATGAATGAATAAATGAATAGACTAAGTCAGAAGGAACCCTAGAAGGCATTCTACTTAACATAGGAACTCCTGTTCCATATTTTAACATTCAGTCTCTGCCAAAACATTAACAATAATGGTGCCATTGGAGAAAATCACTCAAACATGGCAGCTGGTGCCACAACAAATTCATGACCTCAAACTGCAACTCGATCCTAAAGGCTACATCATAATACTACTCATGGCAGCTTTTCATTTCCATAGCTGCTACTTCAAGATTTTTACCTTGTTGTCAATTGTTATTATAACGTGCATTTGGAAGAATAACTAAATGATAACAGAGAGAGAGAGAGAGAGAGAGAGAGAGAGAGAGGGGAAAAAAAGAAAAGAAGAAAAGAAAAGGGTATCTAACCAGAAGAATAATAAGGTGAGACTTCTGTGAGCTGTAAATATATATATCAAAGGAAAAATTAAAATAATGTGGTATAGGCACCAGAGTAGGAAGACAAATGAATGGAATAGAATAGAAAGTGGAAAAAACTCAAGCGTATTCAAAGATTTAATATATTTTTATGGCACTATTTTTATTAGTCAATTAATGTAAACTGTTTTTTTTTTCTTTATTTAAAGATTATTTGTTTGTTTCTTTTTTACATCAAGGGGAAGGGAAGGAGAAAGGGAGAAAAATATCAATAAGCAAGAGAGGTACATCAATCAGTTGCCTCTCAACACCCTCAACCTAGCCCACAACCCAAGCATGTGCCCTGGCTGGGAATCCAACCTGCAACTTTTGCTTCACAAGCTAGCACTCAATCCACTGAGCCACACGATTCAGGGCTAATTTTTTCTTTTAAGTGTTTTTTAAATTTTTTAAAAGTATATTTTATTGATTATGTTGCTACAGTAGTCCCATTTTTTTCCCCCTTTCCTGCACTCTGCCCAGTACCCCCCCTTCCCTCCAGCAATCCCATGCCCCTTAGTTCATGTCCATGGATTATGCATATAAGTTCTTTGGCTTCACCCATTCCTATATTATTCTTAACTTACCCCTGTCTATTTGTACTAACCAATTATGCATTTTAATCCCTGCATCATTTCCTGATTTCATCCCCTTCCTCCTCCCAGCTGATAACCCTTCAAATGATCCCCATACCTACGATTCTTTTCCTATTCTGGTTTGCTTTGTTGGATTTTGTTTTCATTTTTTAGATTCAGTTGTTGATAGTTATGAGTTTGTTGTCATTTTAGTGTTCATAGTTTTGGTCTTCTTTTTCTTAAATAAGTTCCTTTAACATTTCATATATGACGGCTTGGTGATAATGAACTCTTTTAGCTTTACCTTTTCTGCGAAGCACTTTATCTGCCCTTCCATTCTCAATGATAGCTTTGCTGGGTAGAGTAATCCTGGTTGTAGGTCCTTGCTTTCCATCACTTTGAATACTTCTTGCCAGTCCCTTCTTGCCTGCAAAGTTTTCTTTGAGAAATCAGCTGATAGTCTTATAGGCACCCCTTTGTAGGTAACTCTGCTTTTCTCTTACTGCTTTTAAGATTCCCTCTTTATCTTGAACCTTTGGCATTTTAATTATGATGTGTCTTGGTGTGGTTTTCTTTGGGTCTACCTTGTTTGGGTCTCTCTGTGCTTACTGGACTTGTATATCTATTTCCTTCACCAAATTTGGAGAGTTTTCCTTCATTATTTTTTTCACATAAGCTTTCAATTTCTTGCTCTTTCTCTTCTCCTTCTGGCACCCCTATGATTTAGATGTTGGCACATTAAAGTTGTCCCAGAGGTTCCTAAGCCTCTCCTCATTGTTTTCAATTCTTGTTTCCTCATTCTGTACTGGTTGACTGTTTTTTTCTTCCTTAAGTTCCAAATCACTGATTTGAATCCTGGTTTCCTTCCCTTCACCATTGGTTTTGTGTAGCTTTTTCTTTGTTTCATTTAGCATAGCCTTCACTTCTTCCCTTATGCATTTGCTGTACTTATGCATATCTGTCAAGCCTGTGAGCATCTTTATCATCAGTGTTTTGAATTCTGCATCTGTTAGGTTGGCTATCTCCTCGTCGCTTAGTTCTCCCATTGGAACCTTAACCTGTTCCCTCTTTTGGGCCATACTTCTCTGTCTCCTCATCTTGACAGGGTCCTCTGTTTGTTTGCCTCTGTGTCTTAGGTAGAGCTGTTGCTCCTGTTACATTTTAAGGGGCAGAGCCTTAGGTATTCATCAGTACGGGCGACCTGCTTCACCACGTTGTGGTGCTGTATGTGGGGGAGGGGTCTGAGAGGGAACAATGCTGCTTGCTCAGCACTTGTCCTTTTTCCAGGCATTTCTCCCACTTTCATATGGGACTGGCACCTCTCTAGCTATTGCCCTGGCCGTTGTTCCCAGAGTGGGTGGGTCTGGATGTTCTAGGACCATGGGAGCCCTTTAAACAAGTGGACTCTGCTGAGAGACCAGCAGTTTCTGCCTCCACCACAAACCCCACTGGTTTGCATAGTCAGAAGCAATGAGGCTTTATTTTCCCTGGTGCTGGGACTGTGAGCTGTGCAGTTTGGTCTGGGGCTGGAACACTCCCTAGGTTGTCCTCCCTAGTTTTTAAAATTTGTGACTGTCCTGAGGTGGATTGAGGTCGGTTGAGGTCCCAGGCACAGAAAAAAATATTGGGGCCCTTAAAATAAAAAAGAAAGAGGGAAAATAAAAATACATGGTTTTGTGGGGCCCTTCAGAAGTCGGGGCCCAGGGAGCATGCCTGGTGTGCCTGCAATTAAATCCACCTCTATGACTGTCCTTTCCATCGGCCTGCCACTGCCACCACTGCTGCCACCACACTGCGTCCTCTCTACACCGGCTCCGCCCCTCCTACCTGTCTGGATGAGTATTTCTTCTTTGTGTCTGTTTGTTGGACTTCCATGCAGCTTTATTTTCTGGAACTTCTGGTTGTCTCTGGTTGTTGAGGTAGTTGTATTCCTTCTTAGTCATGGAGGGAGATGCAGCATGTCTATCTAGGCCTCCATCTCAGCCAGAAGTCTGCTTTTTAAATTTTTAATTACAGTTGACATACAATATTATATTGGCTTCAGGTGAACAACATAGTTATTCAACAGTTATATAACTTACCAAGTGAATACCCCAGTAAGTCTAGTATCCATATGACACCATATATATGGTTATTACAATATCATTGACTATGTTCTGTATGCTATGCTTTACATCTCTATGATAATAATTTTGTAGCTGCCAATTTGTCCTTCTTAATCCCTTTACTTTTTCACCCATCTCCCCAACCCACCTCCCCTCTGTCAACCATCAATTTAATTTGTTCTCTGTATCTATGAGCTTATTTCTGTTTTGTTTGTTCGTTTAGGTTTTGAGATTCCACATATAAGTGAAATCATATGGTATTTGTCTTTCCTTGTCTGACTAATTTCACTCAGCATAATAACCTCTAGGTCTATTCATGTTGTTGCAAATGGCAAGATGCCATTCTTTTTTATGACCAAGTACTGTTCCATTGTATATATGAATCTTTTTTCAAATAAATGATGTTGGAACAACTGCATAACTATTTTCAATTAAATTAAGTTATACTTCTGTCATTCACCAAACACCAAAATAAATTCTAGACAATTAAAGACATAAATAGAAAAATTCAAAATCATAAAAATATGAGAAGAAATATAAGTAAATATTTACATAATCTGGGGCAGATGAGATCTTTCTGAGTATAACACTACTGCCAGAGACTTAAAAAAAGGTTGGTTTTACATTGAATTTTTTAACTTTATATCCAAAACAATTGCAAGAAATGAAGCTCAAGTGAAAAATTAAGGAAGGATAACAGAGAGCAACATATAGCTAAAATATTGTTAGTATTAACATTGAAAAGAATAGAAAAATTGATATTAAAAAAGCCAATTTACGCCCTGGCCGGCGTGGCTCAGTGGATTGAGTGTCAACCTGCAAACCAGAGTCGCCTGTTTGATTCCCAGTCAGGGCACATGCTGGGGTTACGGGCCAGGTCCCCAGTTGGGGGCCTGCAAGAGGCAACCACACATTCATTGATGTTTCTCTTCCTCCCTTTCTCCCTCCCTCCCCCTCTCTCTAAACATAAATAAATAAAATCTTTTTTAAAAAGCCAATTTACTAAAAAAGAAATTTTAAAAATTAAATGATCGATAAATCTATGAAAGAGTATTTTCGTCGTCGTCGGCAGCCGTCCGTCTCGAGAGACCATGGTGTAGCTTAAGTGTCTATCTGCACCGCTGAGAATGGCTGTGCAGTCCGACTCGGGAGTGACACAGCATCTGTCTCCTCCCGTGTTGAATCGACATCTTGCGATGACGCTGGAGTGTCCTCTCCAGTGGAGCTGAAGCTACAGAGCCTGGGCAGGGTGATATGGAGGGTCTGCTGTTGCCCATGCAGCAGACCCCCCCTCTCTTCGCAGCTGAAGGGTCCAAGGGAAAGACGGAGTCGATACAGCTTGGCTTCAGGTGCGCCGCAGGAGTTGCCGGTGTTGACTACAACGTCAAACCGCCTTAGGGACTCCGGCTCCGGATTTTCTGTCGGGGTTTACTCCCTTAGCCTTTCCCCTGAAGAGGTATGCCGCAAGGCAGCGGAGGTTTTTTGGAGTCAGAGTTTTCCTTCTCTGATGTACCCTGACTGGGAAGATCGAACCAGCGACACTTAGCTCGCAGGCCGACGCTCAATCCACTGAGCTAAACCAGCCAGGGCGAAAGAGTATTTTAATGCAGTTTAAAACAGTAAGATGTCGTTTTGTGCCAATCACATTATTAACATTTAAAAAATATTTATTGATTCTAGAGAGAGAGGAAGAGAGCGAGAGAAACATCAATTGGTTGCCCCCATACACGCCCTGACCAGGGGTTGAACCTGTAACCTTTTGGAGTAGGGGATGACACTCCAACCAACCAAGCCACCTGGCCAGGGCCACATTATTAACATTTTTAAATGCATAAAATTAACTGTTGATGAGTGTGGGAAAAAAAAAAAAAGGTACTTTCTTATACTTCTGATAGGACTGTAAATTTGTACATCATAACAGGAAGCCATTTAATGTCTTACAACTACAGGTTTAAGATTGCCAACCTTGCCCTGGCTGAGTGGCTCAGTTGGTTAGAACATTGTCCTAATATACCAAAGCAGCAACTTCACTTTCTGATCAGGGCACATACAAGAAGCAACCAATAAATGCATAAATAAGTGGAACAGCAAATCAATGTCTCTCTCTTGTGTGTCTCTCAAATCAATACATTAAAACAAAATTTTTTTAAAACAACTGCCTACCCTTGGCCCAACAATTCTGCTTCTCGTAATTTTTCCCAGGAGTACTTTTAGATATGCATAAGGCATTACCTAGTAAAACATTTATTACACCATTGATTTTAAAAATTTAAAAGTACAAGCAGTCTAAATAACAGCAAGGAATTGATATTTAAAGTATAATAAACCTAGAGAATGAAATATTATACTGGCATAAAAATGATAACAAGTGGCAGCACCATGTCTGGCTGTGTGAAGGTGGTAAGAAGCCTCTGAAGCAGCCCAAGAAGCAAGCCAAGTAGATGGACAAAGAGGATGAGGCATTCAAGCAGAGGCAAAAAGAAAAACAGAAGAAATTTGAGCCCTGGCTGGGGTGGCTCAGTGGACTCAGAACCCGCCTGTGAGCCAAAGAGTTGCTGGTACGATTCCCAGTCAGGGCACATGCCCGTGTTGTGGGCCAGGTCCCCAGTTGGGGGCCTGCAAGAGGCAACGAATTGATGTATCTCTTGCACATTGCTGTTTCTCTCCCTCGATTTTTCCCTTCCTTCCCCTCTCTCTAAAAGTAAATAAATAAAATCTTTAAAAAGGAGAAAAAGAAACTTGAGGAGTTAAAAGCAAAGGCCACAGGTGGATTAGTAAATCTGGCAAAAATGAGCTGTTCCTTGTGCCTGGAGAAATCCTTAATTCCGTTCCAGTTTTAACATCTGGATTCCCTGTCATAACATCTCTTGCCACCTATAGCTAGAATGAAGCTTTGTCTTGGAGACTGTTGTACATTTAAGAATAAAGTTTTGTAAAAAATAATAATAATGACAAGGAGTAAAACATATTCATGGTATATTTCTAAGTAAAATACACACACACACACACACACACACTGCATCCAGTTAAAAAATGGACAAAACACTTGAATAGACATTTCTCCTAAGATATACAAATGAGTGGTAAGCACATGAAAATGATATTGAACATCATTAGTCATTAGAGAAGTGCAATTCAAAACCACACCTTTACCACTTCACCTCTGCTAGAATAGTTATAAAAACGACAATAGAAAATAACAAGGGTTTTCAAGAATGTGGAGAAATTGGAACTCTCTTGTATTGTTGGTAGGAATGTAAAATGCTGTTGTGGAAAATATTTAGTTTGGTGGTTCCTCAATAGGTTAAACATAGAATTACCATATGATCCAGCAATTCCACTCATAGGTATATACAAAACAGATGTTCAGACAAGGAAAATGTGCATAAATGTCAAAAAATGGAAACAACTCAAATATTGATTCACGGATGAATGGAAAAACAAAATGTGGTATACATTCATATGATGGAATATTTCTTAGTCTACTATGCTACAACATGAATGAACCCAGAAAATATTATGCTAAGTCAAAGAAGCCAGACACAAAAGGCCACATATTGTATGACTCCATTTATCTGAAGTAGCTAAACTAGACAAATTCATAGAAACAGAAAGCATATTAGTGGTTGCCAGGGGCTGTGGGAAGAAGAGAATGGGGAGTGACTGCTTACTGGCTACAGGGTTTCTTTTCACAGAGCTGAAAATGTTATGGAACTAGATACAATAGTTGTACATTAGTTGAATGTACTAAATTCAACTGATTTTTGCACTTTGAAATAATTAAAATGGTGAATTTTATGTTATGTGAATTTTACCACAATATTTAAAAGCACATTACAAATAGTTGGTGTAGCTGGTTTTGTTTTTCTAGAAGTATATACATAGAAAAAAGTGTAGGGGAATAAATATCAAATTACTCTGGTTGTCCATTGCGTGGTCATTTAGGACTAATGTTCTAATTATTCTACAATAATCCTGGATTACTTGAGTCCTTTTTAAACATGCTATAGAATAATAGGTAATAAAATAAAGCAGTTATCATCTAGTCATATATTATTAAATCAAAACAGTATATTTAAATGATCCCAATTTAATTGTAAAAACACCTATTGCATAGAAAACAAAGCCTCCTGGAAGTATATATGGCAACATATTAATGGTTATATTTCAGTGAGGTGATTATAGGTGAATTTTATTTACTTTTAAAAAAATACATTTTCAAAATTTCTTCAGTGAGGAATTTTGGGTTCTAAATATATTTTAAAGGTTGTCCTTATATTGAGCCAAAAACTCTTCTTACTTCTTAAATGGAACCTTTAGTTAGAGGAAAAATGGTAAGTTAGAGTTTTAAATGTAAATAACACCAAAGAATCTGGAAACTATTAAAGTGAAGGAGGAAGAGAATTTCAGAGAGACAAGTAAGCATGTACTTAGAAAGAAAAATTTCTCGCATGACTAACAGAGACAAAGAAGTATGGTAGAGGAGAAATACCCTTCAAACAAGGAAAGACAAGCAAAGAGGATGATCATGCAATAAAGTCATATTAAGAGGTATAGATTAGAAGTTGTTTTGTAATAAATTGTAATAAACAGTGTCAGGAAATTTTAAAAGAATTCAGGGAAGGGATTAGAAAACTTGTTCAAACGTGTGACCTCTGACTACAGCTGGACACTGGGTTGCAGGATAGATTGATTTGTGTTCATAAAAAGGGACCTGAACAACAGATTTATGGTATATAGCTATAAGGGAAATAACAGATATAGCTATAAGGGAAGTACAAGTCAAAACCACAGTGAAAGAGTACAAATTGGTAGTTACTAAATAGTTACAAGATGTAAAGAACAGCATAGGGAATACAGTCAATAATAGAGTATTATCTATGTATGGTGCCAGGTGGGTACTGGAAATATCAGGGGGACCACTTTGTATAGTATATGATTATCTAACCACTATACTGTATCACCTGAAACTAAAATAAAATAATATTGAAGGTAAACTGTAACTGAAAAATAAAAATTAAAAAAATAACACAAAGAGATACCACATCATACCAGTTAAATGGTTATTATCAATAAGACAAGAAATAAATGCTGGAGAGGATGTGGAGAAAAAGGAACCTTCATATGCTGCTGATAGGAATGTAAATTGGTACAGCCACTATGAAAACAGCAGGAAGGTTCCTCAAAAAATTAAGAAGAGTTAGCAGATGACCCAGCATTTACTTTTCTGGGTTATCCACCTGAAAAGTTTGAAACCACTTACTCATAAACATATATGTACCCCTATGTTCATTGCAGCATTACTCACATGGAAAGACATGAAAACAACCTAAGTGTCCTTTGATGGATGATTGGATAAAGAATCTCTGGTACATATATACAGCAGAATACTATTCAGTCATAAAAAAATATGAAATATTTCAGTTTGTGACAACATGGATAAATCTCTGGAACATTATGCTAAGTGAACTATGTCAGGCAGAAAAGGACAAGAATCATATGATTTAATTCATATGTGGGATATAAAACAAAAAGTAAGTGAGAATAAACTAACAAACAAAAAACCAGACTCACAGACACAGACAATAGAATGGTGGTTACCAGAGAAAATGTGAGGTGGGGAGGATGAAGAGGGTAAAGTCGGTCAAATACACGGTTATGTAAGGAAACTCTGGTAGTGAGGGTACGATGAAGTATACTGATGTCATATTATAAAGTTTTATACCTGAAATTTATATGTTATTAACCAATGTTACCAACAAATTTAGTAAACAGGGGGCCTGAGAAAATAGCAGTTATGAGCAATCATGTAGCACTTAATAATAATGCCTTCATTTCTAATAATATTTACATGTACCTTTGTCATATTTACTGTGTACTTGACACTATCTTAAACACTTACAGTTTTTTTTTAACTCACTTATTCCTCACAATAGTCCTAAGAAGCAGGCACTATTATCCCTGTTTTACAGATAAGAAAAATGACCACAAGAAGGTTAAGTAATGTCACACATTAATGTCACACAGCTAGTAAGTGAAAGAGCCAATTCATATCCAGAAACCCTATTCTAGAGTTCATGAACTTAACCATTGTGTCATACTGCCTCTGTGGCCACAGCAGACCCTTCAACAGTGATTCACAGAGGAAGTTCAGAAGGTCAAAATTATTTTCATAATAATATGAAGATTTTTCCTCCCTTTTCATTCTCATTCTCTTATGAGTACACAGAGGAGTTTTCCAGAGGCTATGGGAAGTATACGAACATCATCACTTTAATGACTACTAGAAAATGTGTTTGTATAGTCTTGTGTCCCTTAGGATTTTCTAAAAGAAGCTCTTTGGGGTCCTAAAATCAAAACATTTGAATGCCATTGCCCTAATGCAATAATTTTTAACATTTTTCATCTCATGGCTCACATAAACTAATTACTAAAATTCCGCAGCACACCAAAAAACAAGTATTATATATTTTGCTGATCTGACCCAAAAAATAGGTATATTTTGATTCATTCACATCAGACAGCTATTATTCTATTGGCTGTTGTCATTTTTTTAATTTGGCAATCTAAGGGAGAAGAGGTCAGTGCCCCTGACTACATAGTCAGATATTACATGTTTTAGTCTCTTTTTTTAAAGTATATTTTATTGATTATGTTGTTACAGTAGTTCCAATTTTTTTCCCCTTTGCTCCCCTCTGCACAGTATCTCCCTTCCCTCCACTTAGTTCATGTCCATGGGTCATGCATATAAGTTCTTTGGCTTCACCCTTCCCTATATTATTCTTAACTTCCCCCTGTCTATTTTGTACCAATCAATTATGCTTCTTAATCTCTGCACCGTATCCCCATTTCTCCCCCTCCCTGATCGCAGCTGATAACCCTCCAAATGATCCCCATACCTATGATTCTGTTTCTATTCTGGTTTCTTAGTTGGATTTTGTTTTTATTTTTGAGATTCAGTTGTTGATAGTTGTGTTTGTTGTTTTTTTTCTCTTTTTAAAAATATTTTATTTATTTATATTTTAGAGAGAGAGGGAGGGAAGAAGAGAGGGAGAGAAACATCGATGTGAGAGAGAAATATCTGTCTGTTGCCTCTGGTATGTGCCCCAAAGGGGGACCAGACGTGCTTCCAAGCATGTGCCCTGACTGGGAATGGAACCTGCGACCTTTTGATTCATAGGCTGGTGTTCAAGCCACTGAGCCACACTAGCCAGGGCCTGTTAACTTGATTCTGAAGCAAAAGATCCACTAACCATATATTGAAAAACGCAGGTGTAGTGGTTATTGACCCTAAAGAGAAAACTCGGGGAAATGAAAGTAATCACCACAGATAAAGACTGTGTGACCCCAGAGAGCTGAGTAGATACCAGGTCAAAGCTAACCTGGAGGCAGTCTTCCTCCTAATATTAGGTAACAATGGTCCTGCAGGTGAGACACAGAGTCCCAATCAACTGCACGTTTTGGCTCTGTTAAAGAGCCATTGCAAAGACATTATCATTAGGATTCTCACACTGAACATGATATTTTTCTATATGGCCTCCAAGCATGAGGGAATTTTATAGGAACCAAAAGGGAGAGTTGATAAAAGTCACTACTGATTTAGTACACTATTTTAAGCACTCATTTTCTTCAACAAACTATGTCAACTCAGATAATAACACAAACTCCAAAGTGACCACTTAGGCAAAAACAGACTAAAAGAGTTGGCCAGAGTTCAAGGACTTTGAGGACGAGAGAATCAGGACTTGAGAAAGAAGAAGAAATGGAAACAGCTTCCCCAGACATAAAAATATAATTTCCCAAACTGATCTATGCATTCAATACAAAAATTCCACAAGATTTTTTATGAAACTTAACAGCCTAATAAATTTTAAACTAAAAAAAAAGGAAAATAATGCAACAAAATCATATCAATAATTGCCAAAATACACATGAAGAGAAAGATCTAAACTAGAGGCCAAATGCTGGTGATAGTGGTGGTGGTGGCAGTGGTCACATATATGCCCATAAGGTACAGCTTTATTGTAAAAATATGGTCAAGATAGTGTGATATTGATGCAGAGAAGCACAAATGGACCAATGAAAGAGAATAGAGAAACCAGAGAAGGGCTCATGCATGTGTAAAAACTTGATTTATGACAGAACTGACATTGCAATCAGTAAGGTATTAAGTGCATATGCAAGAAATGGTCTGGGACAATTGGGTACCCATTTTTGAAGAAAGAGAAATTTAATCCCAACCTAACAGTATGAAGGCAAATTTTTTTTAAAAATTAAAAGGCCCTGGCTGGTGTGGCTTATTTGGTTGAAGTGTCATCTCGTTACCAAAATGTTGTGGGTTCAAGTCCTGGTCCGGGCACGTATAGGAGGCAACCGATGTATGTTTCTCTCTCTCCCTTCCTCTCTCTCTGAAACAATGAAAAAATGTCCTTGGGTGAAAATTTAAAAAAAAAAATTTAGAGGAAAACATAGGAGATTATCCTTATAATCTTAGTTGGGAAGTATTCTTAAGACACACATTTTTTAAAAATCACACCAGAAAGGAAAAGATAGATAAATCAGTTGCTACTAAAGTTAAGACCTAATGTTAATTAACACACCATAAAAAATATATATTACATTTTTAAAATATATAACTATGTGAAGGTGTTTACTACACATTTAACCAACAAAATATCAGTTTTCAACATACAAAAGACTCTACAAATTAAAAACAAAAATACATGAATAAGCACCTCTAGAAGACAAAACAAGAGCAGCTCCTAGTGGATTAGTAATACTGTCTCTTTAGCTGAATTGTGAGTGGTTGCATTTTATTTTTAATCATTATATGATAGACAGATATAAATATGTTAAGATTTTTTTTGTAGATTTTCAGTATTTAATATCTTGACAAAAGAAAAACAAAATGGTCCTCACTGGTGTGGTTCAGTGGGTTGGGCACTGTCCCACAAATTGAAGGTTGCCGGTTCGATTCCCCGTTGGGGCAGATGCCTGGGTTGCCGACCTCATCCCCAGTTGGGGGAATGTGGGAGGCAACCAATTGATGTTTGTCTCACTCATTGCACATCGATGTTTCTCCCCCTCTCTTTATCCTTCCCTCCCCCATCTCTAAAAATAAATAAATAAATAAAACCTTTTAAAAAAGTAAATGAAAATAATGCAGAAAGGCATTAATAAAAAAAAAAAACAGAAGTCAACGAAATGGGAAACTGTTAAATTATGTAAGTAAGAAAATCCATAAAACAGAATGTTTTAAAAGGGTGACAAATCTGCCAAACATTATTAAGGAAAATAAAAGAAAACAAACAAAAAAATGAAGAGACCCTAGCTGGATAGCTCTGTTAGCTAGAGCATCACCTCAATACTCCAAAGTCGTGGGTTCAATCTCTGGTCAGGGCACATACAAGAAGCAACCAGTGAATGCATCAATAAGGGGAACAACAAATTGATGTTTCTCTCTCTCTCTCTCTCTCAAATCAAAAAATATATATGAAATATGTATAAGGCAATATAACCACAGCAAACAAAATAAATCAAAGTAGCTATTACAAAAGAGTTACTATATGGCAGGCACTGTTTTAGATATCGTCATTTAATTATCACAAGTATTACGCCATTTACTTCATTGCTACCCCTATTTCACGGCTGAAAAAACTAGCAGAGAGAATTAAAAGAAGGTTACACAGCAATGAGTGAGAGCTGGGACTGGAATCTAGGCAGTCTAGTGCTTCAGCATATGTGTTGAATCATTCCTCAACATTGCCTCTCTTCAAATGCTCATCTCATAAAATGGTGACGTCCAGAAGACCCCTACAGACCACTTAATCTGTTTCTGTGGAAGAGTATATTTTTTACATTGCTCTAAAAATGGAATGAACTATCAGGAGGAACATGGAATAGTCAGTGTAGATGGTGCTGACCTAGACAACAAATACAAAAATTATAAGAGTATAACCCTGACTGGTTGGTTCAGTGGACTGAGCATCATCCTGCACCAAAAGGTCAACGGTTCGATTCCTGATCAGAGAACATGCCTGGGTTGCAGACCAGGCCCCTGGTTGAGGGCACGTGAGAGACAACCAATTGATGCATCTCTCACACACTGATGTTTCTCTCCCTCCCTTCCTCTCTCTCTAAAAGTAATTTAATAAAATCTTTTTTTAATTATGAGTATATTATGTGCAACTCATAGCAATAAATTTTGAAATCTAGAAGAAGGAAATACTTTTTAAGCAAAATGCAGATTATTAAATTGATTTAATACACCATCGTCTCTCAAGACGGACGGCTGCCAATAATAAACAGGAAGAAAACTAAAATATAACCAAGAATCATATAAGAAATTGGAAAGGTAATTAATGAACTACCTTTTAAAAAGGCACCAGTCCCAGATGATTTTATAGCTGAATATATTTCATTTTTAAAGAACAGACATTTCTATCTTAAATTATTCTACATTATAGGAAAAGAAGAAAAAGCTTAAATTTTATAAAACTAGTTTACCTTTAATACTAAAACACAATAAAAATAATACAAAACAACCATAGACCAACTTAATATTTGAATATAGATTCCAAGACTCTAAACAAAATCTTGGCAAATCAGAGCCAACAGTCTATTAAAAAAAAATTAATTTCATGATCAAGTAGGAGTCCAGGAAACAAAAATGGTTTAACAAAAGGAAATGTATGTCTTCAATTTACCACAGGAAAATAATAAAAGAAGATTATATGACTATATTGAGTTATTAAAAAGGCATTTGGTAAAAAGTCAGCAGCTATCTCTAATAAGAACAGTTATATGTGCCAGGCATTTGTTCCAATGGCTTTGCTTGCATTAACTTATTTAATTCTCCTAACAACAGCTGTATTGCTACAATTATTTTTATCCTTATATTACAAAAAAGAAAACTGAAACTCAGTGAGGATAAATAATGTCACATATATGGAAATGATAGTCAGGATTTGAACCAAGATAGTGTAGCTCATCCTTACCAGTTATACCACATTACCTCTAATAAAAGAAAATCACTATACTTAAATATGATCAGCCTTATTAAAGGCTAACAGTAAACTCTGTAATAACAAGAGAAATAGCCATTAAAATTCAGAAACAAGTTCAGTTTCAGGGTGGGTGCATCAATATACAGCAACATTTTGTCCCTCCTGATTCTGAACAATTTAGAACAAGGATAAAATATAATCAGATAGTGAGCAAAATATCAATTACGTTACTGTTAAAGGCTAAATAAAGCACATGAGTTGTATCTGTGGGGCAATGGTCTTTATGAAACTAAACTCCAGAGTCAGGCAGACATTGCTGACTGAGTCATGGATCCACTGAGCCAGGGCAGGTCTCCCCTTGTGAGGGGACTAGCCAAGCATGCCTGGTTTGTCATCAATGAGGACAGAGAGCCCAGGAATATCATTCTGGATTGAGTTCCCTCTAGCTGATTCTTTTTATTTAAAAATGTTTAGTTTAATTCAATCACAACTTAGAAATTACCAAGAACAGAACACTAGCAGGAACAACAAGACTTTGAAAAGGGCAGAATACATCCTCTTTCACGCTTTGTGAGAACTTGGGGGCACTGGTATGAAGGAAAATGTGAGGGAACATATGAATGACTATTATATACTGAATGATTTACCTGCAATACCTGAGTACTTAATTTTCAACTCATACCAATTAAAAAATGAGACATCTGTGACTCAGAAAAGTTAAGTCATTTGCCCAAGTTTATCCAGTTTGAAAGTGACCAAGTGACTATTTGGCCAGGGACAAAGTCAACGAAGACAATAAAACATCATGTGAACTTTTGAAGTTGTTGTTATCGTATCATCCAAATAATTAGACAATCAAAAAAAATGTTATGCCAAGGAGTCAATTTTTACAAAGAGAAGATTGTAAAGAATGGGAAGGATTCCCCCAAACAGCCAAAATATTCAACTTAAGGGGAAAATTTCTTATGAAGAACATAAATGTCAGTTTTTAATAATAGAACAAAATATTCATAAACATGGAGCTATGAATGAATCATCTGAACAAAGGCATGACTAAATTTTGTCAAGGGGGTCAATTATGCAACAAGCACACGCTCCCTTCTCGCTTCTTTCTAGTCTCTATGACACCACCAACTCTTTCTATGGCAGGTGGGCAGGCTGATGCAGAAATGCCTGCAGACCAGAGAGCATGCCCACTGTTCACTGGGCAAGCATTGGAATGTGCTCAGCTTAGCACCACATAAGACAAAGTACTCTCAGCTTCCTAAAGATGTGTGGTAATGAGTTGAGATCATTCCATTATTTTCCTGCCCCAAACCTTTCTTAAAGCTTGCTTCACATCCTTGTTTCTCAAAGAGTAGATAAGGGGGTTCAGCACTGGGATCACCACCGAGTAGATCACTGCAACTCTTTGATCTTGGGCTTGGGAGTAGCTGGACCTGGGGCGCAGGTACATAAAAAGTGTTGTGCCATAGAAGAGGCACACAACAGTGAGGTGGGAAGCACAGGTGGAAAAGGCCTTGAACCTGCCCTGTGTTGAGTTCATTCTCAGGATGGTGATGAGAATTAAAAGGTAGGAAACCAAGATCGCGACAGTGCAGCTCAAAAGGTTGAAACCAGCAAAAATAAAGAGCAAGGTCTCACACACCGAGGTGTCCACACAAGACAGAGACAGGATGGGTGGTCCATCACAGAAGAAATGAGTGACCACGTGAGCACCGCAGAATTTCAGACTGAAGATGCAGCTTGTATGTATAAGGGAATTGAGGAACCCTGCACCATAGGAGCCTGCAACCAGAGCAGCACAGACCTTAGACGACATGGTGACGGCGTAGAGCAGGGGGTTACAAATAGCAGCGTAGCGGTCATAGGCCATGGCAGCAATGAGATAGCACTCACTGGTGGCAAAACCTGCATAGAAGAACATCTGAGCCATGCAGCCAAAATAGGAGATCACCTTTCTCTCTGCCAAGAAGTTCACCAGTGTCTGGGGGACAACGGTGGGGGAGTAGCAGAAATCCAAGAAGGACAGGCTTTTTAGGAGGGAGTACATGGGAGTATTCAGGGTGGCACTCATGTGGATCAGAAGGAACATGATCAGATTCCCCAAGAGAGCGATGATGTACATGCCCAGGAACACCACGAAGAGCAGCATCTGCAGCTGGAGGTCACTGGTGAGGCCCAAGAGCTCAAACTCAGTCCCTTGGCTCAGGTTTGCTCCTTCCATCTTTCTCAGGTGCTCTGGGAATGGAAAGTGGAGACCCGCAAAAATGAGGTGACACACTCAAGGAGGGCCCCCGGGTTTAATTCTGCCTTGCAGACAGCCATCTGAAGATTGGTCTTACTGAGCAAGTTTGGTTTTGTAGTCGGAGCTCTGTCATAGAGATTAGTTGGGAAGCATTACCTGAGCCGCAATGGAAAATATTTTAAAAATACATACAATTTGGTCTCTCAGGGATCTTAAAAACTTCTAAATAATGAAACAGTTCCTTACCAAATATATATTGACAGCTTTCCATATGCTTAGCTCTGTGCTCCCCCATCAGAAACTCAAGAGTGTCTGACTTCAGGAAGCTTATATTTTAGAGATGGTACATTCGTCATTAAACACACAGGCTCTGGTGGCAGACTGCCAAGGTTCCAAGTCGGGGACACGCTGCAAACTATCTGTTACCTTGGGAATGTTATTTGACCTTTCTGGCTTCAGTTTTCTCACCTGTAAAATAGGGATAATGCTTTAATCTCAAAATATTATTGTAAAAATTCAATGAGTAAATCCATGTAAAGCACTTCAACAAAGCCCGTCACATGGAAAAATTTCAAAGACTGTTAGCTTTGATTATTCTCGTCAGAGAGATAGACCTAATGAGACATAACTAAACATGAAACAACAACAAAATTGGGCAAACAACTTATGACCAAATAATATGAACAGAGACACAGGAACTAAGCAAGAGTGATAAAATAGGCCTTTAGAAGGTTCTAGAGGAATTGAAGGTGGTTCATTGGCTTAGCAATAAAATTGCCTCTATGAACTTGGCATAAGCCAACCACTATTGTAAGTTCTAAAGGTGATGAGGGCTAGGGATGTGGAGAGATAAGGACAAAGTAGGGCTGTAAAGAGCAAACTGAGATTCTGCACTCAAGAGTATCAGCCCCTTTCTTCATAAAGGCCCAGTCATCTCCAGTGTCTAGAATCACACTGAATTCAAGGGCCATTCGGCCACAGAAGGAACAGCCCCACCCCAGGACTTGGGGCTTTGTAAAAATGCCTTTTCTCTTCAGAGAATGAACAAGGTCATGGCTGTAACACCTAAACACCACACTCTCCTCTGTTCCATTGGCTGCTCAGCCACCCACGTTCCTGAATTACCCTGGGTTCTAGAATTGGGTAAGTACCCTGTTGTCTTTGGTGAGGACCCTCAATTGTGAAGACTTTGAAGTCAGCAGATGTGACTGGGTTAGGATTGAAAAGGACACTAGTGAGCCCCCTCCTGCCCTCACAGGAGTAAATAATACAACTGTGAAAGGTGTTGGGAGGATTCCAGAGAAGAAAGAGCTGTATTGAAGAGAAAAAGATGCTAGTCCCACTGGTGGATTTTCCAGAATCAGCAAATGGCCAGTGCAGGGCAAGAGCTGGACATATAACTAAATTTAGCTGTCAAGTAGATAACAAAGACACTGTGGCCTGCTACAACCCTGTGAATGGTGACAAGAAACAAAGCATTGTAATGCCCAGAGAGGTAGCATGCCCCAATAAAATAGAGACACTGAAGACATAAGCACAAATTTGAACACAGGCCATTGGTAACTTCTTTTAGAGCACACAGAGCATAACTCGGATGTATTTGATGTCTCTGAGATGCAATGTTCAGTCATTCTTAACCCAGCAGCTGCTCATTTATAATAAACCCCATTACTGTATTGCAATGATGTGGCAACTCTAGATTTGGGTTGCAAATGTCATTGGTCCCATTGGTGTCAAAAGCCAACTCAGCTTCAAAGCAAATTATAAGGGCTTCAGAGAAATGACTGTCAAAATTCAAGTATGCAATAACTTATTACAGGAACTTCAAGGAAGTTGAGAAATGGTTATTGAGACCCAGTTTTACACCTTCTTTCCTCAATAGACTGTTTCAGTGTGGATAATGGGTCTGGAAATATCTCTCTAAATAAAAAGAGTGGACAAAAGCAGAGAAAACAAGGCATGCGGCCACTGCTCAGGGTAGGGTGGATGCGGTGGGAAGGTGAGATGGGACAGGATAGGGTGGTGGGAAATATGGTAGATAGCTGATCAGATCCTCCAGGTTTATTACTTGCTTTAAATTCAATCTCTCCCTTCCCCTCCTCTTTTCTCTCTCATTTCTCTTCTCCAATCTGCACTAAATTCAAAATTATTCAGAATATAGAGTTAGCCAAGCAAGAAACTATGGAGAAATTGACATCTCTGGCAGTTTTTCAAAGGATGCTGGAATAACTGCTATTTCTGTTGGCTACAGTTTGTAATTGTGAATGAAAACTAGGAAAAAACAAAAGGTGATAGCTCTGGCTGATGTGGGCATCTTCCCGCAACCCGTAAGGTCACCAGTTCAATTCCCAGTCAGGGCACATGCCTGGGTTGCAGTTTATGTCCAGTTGGGGGTGTAAGGAAGGCAACCAATTGATGTTTCTCACTCACAGCAATGTTTCTCTCCTTCTCTTTTTCTTTCCCTTCCTCTCTCTAAAATCAGAAATAAAACTTAGGGGACCTGTAGCTGAAGGAGGAGTAGGCTTTATTTACACCTGTTTCTTTACCTCTTCCTTGGGAGAGCAGAGTGGGAGAACAAACAGAGAGGAGGAAGCCAATGTCTCTGAGCAACAAGGATCCCAAACAATGGTTCTTAAACATTAAAGTGCCTTGTCCAATGTTCACCAGAGAAGAAGCTAGACCTGTTTATTCCAATAAATTTAGGCTGGGCCCCCACAATCTAGTGATTCTGAAGCAGGTAGTCTCTGACCCACAGTTTGAAAAACACTAAATCATATCTTTCCAAGCCTCATGTAAATGTCCTTTTTAAAAACTTGCTAGAATTCTTCATGTCCTAGAAAAAACAGCATGTGGGTAGCATGGTTGCTCTGGACTTTCTCTTCCTTCCAGAATATGTATCAGTAGTTAACAATTCCCAGAAATCTGAGTATTACCTGTTGATAATCAAACACATCAAACACCAGAGAATTTCCTCCTTCAAAGTTACTTGAGATGTTCTTAAGCAAACAACTTAATTCCAGAACAGCACATGACTTGATGGCAGAGCTATTGTTCTGGGGATTAGAACACATGCCTTCAGCAGAAAAACGATAAAGATAAAGTCAGGGGATCAGAGCCTGCTACTGACTTTAAACTCTCACGTGGTAAGGGGAGTGAGGCAGCCCCTCTCCAGGAAAGGTCCTCACAACTGATCCCACTCTAGCAGAAGACATGCCAGAATCATCTGTTCCCCTGGGCAGCCCAACAGCTCACTGCTGGGGAGGATGATGTATTCACTGATGAGGGTTTAGGAGGCAGGTGAGGAAGTCAGAATAATTAGCCCCATGTAGACCCATTAATGTGTTTGGAAAATTATTAGCGTCTCCAAGAGTCTCTGCTCCTGGGAATCAGGTGACTGGGAGATTGGGAGTGAAGGGAATGGATCCACACTGAATCCCTGCTGATCATTAGCCCCAAAGGACAGCTATTCCTTAACTCCAAACTTAACTTTTAGGTAATTACCTGTATTTCCTCTACCCTGGAAAACCAAGTTTTCAGTTTTTCTTTCTTCTATGGTAGTTAGCCAATTTAGACCGTGACCTAGATTATAGCTGAGACACCCCCCCCCACTCACCCATCAAGATCATAGTGAAATTAGAGGTATGTGATTTCATTTCCAAATATTTGGGGATTTTCTAGAGGCTGCTTTGTTACCGATCTCTAATTTAATAGCATGTGGTCAGAGAACATACTTTGTATAATTTGGATGCTTTTGAAGTTTTGGAACTTGTTTCATGGCCCAGAATACTATCTATTTTGGTGAATGTTCCGTGTCCACTTAAAAAGAATGTATAGTCTGCTGTTGTCACGTGGAGTCATCTATAATTGTCAGTTGGGTCAAGCTGCTTGATAGTGTTTACGTCGTCTACTATATCCTTTCTAACGTTCTGCCTACTTGTTCTATCAAGCATTGAAAGGTGAGTATACAGAAATCTCTAACTATAGTTGCAAATTTGTTTATTTCTCCTTGCAGTTCTTCAGTTTTTGCTTCATGTATTTTGAAGTTCTCTTATTAGGTACATCAACATTTTAAATTGTTATGTCCTGTTAAACAAAACTTTTTAATTTGCATGGCTGAAAGTCTTTTGAAAAGAAAGGGTGTATTAAGCCATTCCTAGCAGAAGAAGAAGACCAGTCTTGGGGTGTGGAGTCTAAACCACCAGCAACATGGCTAAATAGGAAAGATGTGTTCAACATCCAGGAGTTTTGTACGTGTTTTTATATATCAAGTAGTGGGGAGAAAGATATAAGCTGTTCTGAAAGAATTCGCATTAGCTATAGACAAAGGGGATGGGAGAAGGTGAAGAGGAGCTAGTTCTGGAATGGGCTCAGTAGAGTTCCTAAAGTTCATGTGCAAATAAATAAGAGGTGAAGGCTCCTGGGGTTTGACAGCACCCAGCTATTCTTTTTTTTTTTTTTAATAATCACAGAAATATCCACCTGGAAATTAATACTAAATTCAACAGATATGTAGGAATGTGAGCCGTCTTTTGACAGAGCTGATCCACAGCTATGAACAGGCTAACTGTTCTGTCTCTTTCTCCTGCCTGTAATTTTACTTTAGACATTTCAGAATTTTTTTCTTGTTAGTCCTCTTTGATAAATTTACCCTCTTATCATTATAAAATGACCTTTTTTATACCTGCTAATATTTTTTGTTCTGAGCTATATTTTCTGATATTAATATTATTTATTATTTTTAGCATGGTATATCTTATCCATCTCTTCACTGTTAACCCTTTATTTTCAACTTTTCTGTGCCATTATGTTTGCAAAATTTCCCCAAGCAGACTTGAAATCTAGGTCTTCTGGGATAATGACATGCCTGAAATATTGACTTCAGATGTTTCTTGTCACACAGTGAGCATTCAGGGGCTTTATCAGAAGAGCTGGTGAGGGTAGGCAGAAATCAAACAAACCTCATGAATGGCAACTTTGAAAAGGATGGAATGAAATCCTCTTCCCAGTCAAATGGTATAATAGGAAACTGAATGACTGTGGAGATCTGAAAGCCAGGGGTATTTGTTACATTGATAAAGTGCTGCTGTGTCTTCTTCTCTGTGTAGGCACTATCTTTATGCAGTTAATTTTTCATATTTTTTGTGTATTATGATAAAGGAATTTGTGTTCTTTATTTGTGTCTGTTAGCTTGTTTCACAGTAAACTCATTTTGGGAACCAACACTCAAAGTTTCAGCATATATCTGGAATTTTCTCTTTTAACCAATCAGAGTATCTCTGTTTTTATGTAGGTAAGATTTTGGGGCAGGGAGAGGGTTGGCTTTTTTTTTTTTTAATGTTTTTAAATTTTTATTATTTGTGGCTTAAAACAACAGAAATTTATTTCTTCAAGGAATTTTATTTCTGGAAGTGACAGGTTCAAATTCAAGGTGTCTTTAGAGTCATAGTCCCTCTGAAGGCTCTAGGAGAGAAAGAACCCTCTCTTGCCTTTTCCAGCTTCTCATGGCTCCAGGTATTCTTGGCTTGTGGCAACATAATTTCTTTCTTTCTCTGTCTTCACATGGCCCCTGTGTGTGTTACCTCTCTTTTGTCTCTTATTATTAGATTTTGGGCCTACCTGGGTAATTCAGATGATCTCATTTCAAGATTTTTAATTTAATTACATTTGCAAAGACTTTTTCTTAATAAGGTAACATTCATAGGGTCTGCGTATTAGAACATGAAATATTTTGGAAGAGAGATCACCTCTTTTTCTTTTTTCTTTTCTTCCCTTTTCTTTCCTTTTCTTCTTCTTTTTTTCTCTTTTTTCTCCTCTTCTTTCACTCTCCTTCTCTTCCTCCTACTCCTTGTTCATCTTTCTCTGCCTCTTCTTTTTACAGTTTTGGGGGCTTTATGATGTATTAAATTTATTTTTACACCTCACTTTGATTTTTCCTTTTTTTGTATCTTTTTCATTTTGCTCTCTTCTCTCACCCACTGACCCTGTTCCTTTCAGATTAAGTTTTCTTTGGTTTTCACTGCATATATTTTTCCTTCTTCTGATTCTTCTCTATTAGTAGCTATTCTTAAATATTTAATAATCAGATTTGATTTTTTAAAGTTTATCAGATATGCTTAAATTCATGAGTTCATAATAAAATTTAAATAAATTAATTGGATTAATCATCTATTGCCACACAACAAATTATCTTAAATTTTAGCATTTTAAAATCTATAACCATTTATTATCTTATAATTTGTAGAAGTGACATGCTCTAATTTCTAGAATAACCTACTGGTTACACCGGTCAGCTCTATTAACTGTGGGAGTGAACTATACACAGGCATTATTATCAGGAGGAGCCATCTTGAAGACTAGTTATCATAGTGTGCAAAATTTACTCACCCCCTCTAAAGACTCCCAAAAGCTACATCCCATTACAGTATCAGCTCAAGGTCCATACTTACATAACCTAAATAAAGTACAGATATGAGTGAAGCTCATCAGGTATGATTCCTTACACAGTTTCTCCAGTACAATTTCTCTCAATCATAAAATGGGGTAGTTAAACCTACAAGATACATCTGGCTTCTACATGCACACATATAATGACAGGACACCATGGGAAAAAATAGGGGGGGGGGGGAAGCAGGCAGACAAGAGGCACTGAATCATAGGAATTTTGAAATCCAATAGGGCATTTGTTGGTGATCCTTTGATTAGGACTCAAGTCCTGGGAACAATTCTCTGGACTTTGGTTCCATCTCTGAGATCCTAGCTCTGCCCATTGAACTATCATCCTTCATTTCATGTGAAAGCAAGTCCCTGTTTGTAGCTGAGTAGTCTCAGCTTGCTTCCTGTATGAAGAAGTATAGGGATTGAAAGGTTCCTTTTCAATTTCTACTGTCTTACTGTTCAAGCTGCTGGTGGTTCTGCCACTTTGAAGGTCTTCTATGAATCTTATAAAAAATTTTCCACTAGACAAAAATCACTTTAAGACATCTCTTTTATTATTTTAAATTATATTTTATTGATTATGCTATTATAGTTGTCCTAATTTTTTCTCCTTTGCCCCGCTTCACCCAGCACCCCTACATGTAAGTTCTTTAGTGACTCCATTTTCTATAGTGTACTTTACATCCCCATGGATACTTTTTGTACTTCTTAATCCCCTCACCTCTTTATTCATTCCCTCACCCCACCCCCCGCCATCAGGCAACCATGAAAACTCTCTCAGTATACATGATTCTGTGTCTGTTCTTCCTGTTTGCTTAGTTTGTTTTCTAGATTCAACTGTTGAAAGATATGTTGTTGTTTTTTTTACCATTTTATTGTTCATTGTTTTGATCTTCTACTTTTTCTTAAGTCTCTTTAACATTTCATATAATAATAGTTTGGTAATGATGAACTCCTTTAGTTTTTTTCTTGTATGGGAAGCTCTTTATCTGCTCTTCAATTCTAAATGATAGCCTTACTGGGTAAAGCAATCTTGCTGAGTCCACTAACTTCTCTCTTATTGCTTTTAAGATTCTTTCTTTATCTTTAACCTTTGCATAACAATTATGGTGTATCTTGGAATGGGCCTCTTTTCATCCATCTTGTTTGGGACTCTCTGTGCTTCCTGGACTTACATGTCTATTTCCCTCACCAAATCAGGCAAGTTTTCTTTCATTATTTTTTCAAATAGATTTCCAAATTCTTGCTCTTTCTATTCTCCTTCTGGCATCTTTATGATGCAAATATTGGAACGTTTGAAGTTGTCCCAGAGGCTGCTTACACTACCATTTTTTTTTTTTTGGATTCTTTTTTTCTTGTTCTCATTGGTTGTTTTTTACTTCTTACGTTCCAAATCATTGACTTGGTTCTCAGCTTCATCCACTCTACTGTTGTTTCCCTGTAAATTGTTTTTCATTTCAATTAGTGTATCTTCATTTCCAACTGGATCTTTTTTATGCTGTTGAGGTCCTCACTAAGTTCCTTGAGCATCCTTATAACCAGTGTTTTGAACTCTGTATCTAACAGATTTCTTATCACCATTTTGTTTAGTTCTTTTTCGGAGTTTTGATCTGTTCTTTCATATGGGCTATGTTTCTTTGTCTCCTCATTGTGTCAGCTTCCCTGTGGTTGTTTCTATGTATTAGGTAGTGCTGCTTTGACACCAAATCTTGGTAGTGTGGCCTAATGTAGTAGGTGTGTCTTGTAGGGTCCAGTAGCACAGCCTCTGCTATCACCCAAGCTGGGTACTTGAGGTTTGCCATTTGTGTGGGCTGAGTACACACTCCTCTTCTAGTTGAGCCTTGGTTGCTATGGGCAGATCAATGGGAGGGATTTCCCTAGGCGAGTCAGCTGCAAGGATTGGCTATGACCACTTACCATCAACCTCTACTCTCAGTGGAAGATCAGCTCTGCAGTGGCAGGGTGGTGGTGCTCAGATGTGTTCTATAGCTGTTCAATGGGTGTGATGGCACCGGGGTTACCTGGGTGGTGCAGGCCAAGGTCAGTCCCCACCTATGTTTTACCCAGGGCCACCCTGCCTGAGCCATAAAGCAATCTGACATGGCTGCTAATTTTGCTGGTCTTGGAGATTTCCAGGCAAAGCCATGCTGTGAATCTAGGCTGGCTGATGGTAGTGCTGGGCCTGGGGCTTGCTGAGGCCAGCTATTACCTGTTTGAGAGGATTTATGAAGTTGTGAAGCTTGAGCCAAAACCAGCAATTTATATGGAAAAGTAGCTTGGGTGGGCCCATAAGTTGGATGGAACTGAGTCTCTTGGGATTTCTAAGGCGGGTCAAACAGTGTTAGCCAGGTTGATGAAGTCTCAGATTCAGCACCAACTTGCAGGATTTATGGGAGAAGGGTTTAGAAAAGGGGCAATGGCTTCTGCTGGCCTGATGCCAGACACTTCAGTTTCTGCTCACATACTACTGGTGCTCTTCAAGCCACTACCCCAGTGCTGGAACTCACAGGGAGTGAGTCTTAGTATGCAAGTCATTTGTGGGTTTTTTAAGAGGAACTGTTTGGGACTCCAGAACTTTTTCACCAACTCAATCCCTACTTGTTTTTGCAGCCAAAAGTTGTGGGGACTTGTATTCCTGATACTGGAACCCTGGACTGGGGGGCCTGGTGTGGGGCTGAGACTTCTCATTCCTGAGGTATCCCTCCGGAGTTTTTATCCACCACCTGTGGGTGAGGGACTAGCCCATACTGTGTCTGTGCCCCTCCTTCCAGTATGGATGAATGTACTTTCTTTAATTCTATAGTTGTCAGATTTCCATTCAACTTGATTTCTGATGGTTCTGAGTGATGGTTTTTCTATATGTTAGTTGTACTTTTGATGTGGTTGTGTGAAGAGGTGAGCCATGTAAGACATCTCTTTTAGACAATTCTGTACCTTGAGCCTCTACTGGGACTACTGAGGGATAACTCTCTTAAGTTTTCTAGAATCCTATTATTTGACTGAACTATTCTTTGAAGCACCATCTGGAATCTTTCTAAGGTCTTAAAAAAAATTTTTATTCTCACCCTCAGCTTCATCTTTAGACAATGTTTTCCTGAGAGTGCCCTAAATATAATTTTCCCACTTGTCATTTTTTAGTATTAGTTTTATTTGCCATCTGAAAATGTTGGAAATTCTGACCTGATAATTCTTCCTTCTTCTTCTTTTTTAAAAAATTACTTGAGGTCGTGGGCTCACTTCCGGCCAAGATGGAGGCCTAGGCTGACACGCTCTGTCTCCATCCACAACTAAGAAGGAATACAACTACTGCAAAACCAGAAATAACCAGGAGTTCCAGAAAATAAAGCTACATGGAAGTCCAATGTATGAAGTTATAAACAAGTGGTGCTCGTCTGGATGGGTAGAAGGGGTGAAGCCAGGGCAGAGAAGTCAAGCTGTGCTGGTGGCAGCAGCTGCAGTGATGATGGCAGTAAGCACAGGCACCTATATTTAAGGGGAGGCAAGAAGCGCCTGGGGAGCACCCTCGGCTGCAGACCGAACCCATCAGCTTGTGATTCCAACACTGGGGAAGGCAGACCCCTATTGCCTTGGACTATGAGGGCTGGAGGGCATAGGGAATGAGGAGGAGGCTCCCGGTCTCTCAGCAGAGAGTGAACAGCAGGAATCCATCTTGGACCCCCGCCTCCACACAAAACGCCACAGTGTGGTGAGAAGGGTAGCTCGGTAGTGACGAGTGCATGCGCTCTGTCCCTATAGCGTAGGAGGTGTGAAAGCCCCGCCCAGGAAGCAAAGGTAAACACAAAACTGTTAGAATGGCACAGATCATGACAGAAATCCCAATCACGCAGCTGACCAGACAGCAAATATCTAATCTAATGAAGCAGCGGATAGGAAATCTTTCTGAGGCACAGTTCAGAGCTTTGGTTATACAAATGCCTACAGACCTAACAGCAGATCTTAAACAAGACAGGAAGGAATGAAGGCTAGTCCTGCTGAAATGAATGAAAACACATATGAATCTAGTGGTGAGGGAAAGAAAACCAGGGATCAAATCAATAAATTGCAACATAGGGAAGGAATAGTCAACCAGTGCAGAAAGAGGAAACAAAAAGTAAGGAAAATGAGGAGAGGCTCAGAAACCTATGGGACAGCTATAAGCGAGCCAACATCTGAATCATAGGATTACCAGAAGGTGAAGAAGAACAACTAGAAATTGAAAAACTGTGTGAAAATATAATGAAGCAGAATTTCTCTAACTTGGGGAAGGAAACAGACTTACAGATCCTGGAAGCATAGAGAGTTCCAGAAAAACTGGACCCAGGGAGAACCACACCAAGACACAGTATAATCAAAATGTGAAAAATTAAGGATAAAGAGAGAATCTTAAAAGCAGCAAGAGACAAGAAGAGAATTACGTACAAAGGGGTCCCAATAAGACTATCAGCTGATTTCTCAAAAGAAGCTCTGCAGGCAAGAAGGGACTGGCAAGAAATATTCAAAGTAATGAAAAGCAAAAACCTACAACCATGATTACTCTATCCAGTGAAGCTGTCATTCACAGTAAAAGGACAGAGAAAGTGCTTCCAGGACAAAGTAAAACTGAAGGAGTTCATCAGATCCAAACCACTGTTATATGAAATGTTAAAGGGACTTGTTTAGGAGAAAGAGGATCAAAACTATGAACATTAAAATGAAAACTGTATCACAACAACTAACAACAGAAGCTAGAAAATTGAAACAAAGGCAAACTAAGTAGGCAATGGGAATGGGAAAAGAATTATAGGTATGGGGAACATTATGGGGTGAAGTCAGCTGGGAAAGGGAAGGGGGGAAACAGAGGGAGATGGTACAGGAATTAAGAAGCATAGTAGGAGGGAATGGAGTAGACAGGAAGATGTTGAGAAGAACTATGTGTACAACCAATGGGCATGGACTAAGCGAGGGGGACAACTGGAGGGAGGGGCGTTACTTGGTGGAGGGAACAGAGGGAAAATAAATTGGGACAAGTGTAACAGCATAATCAATAAAGCATATTAAAAATAAAAATAAAAATTATTTATTGAAGAGAGAGAGAGAGAGGAACATTGATCTGTTGTTCCACTTATTTATGCATTTATTGGTTAATTCTAGTATGTGCCCTAACCAGGGATCAAATCTGCAACCTTGGCGTATTGGGATAACAGTCTAACTACGGAGCTATCCAGCCAGGTCTCTTCCTTCTTCCTGTTGAACAATCCTTTCTATATCTTATCTCTCCCCTCTCACATTTTACTCTTAAGAAGCTAGAAGAAATTAGGCAGCACTTTCAACATCCTGCCTAAAAATTTCCTTAAATATTTACCCATATCATTAGGTACATTTTCTACCTTCTACATGACTGCAGGCAACATTGTTGCTAAACTTTCCACCACTACATTAAAAATGCCTTCTTTTCTCTAGTTTTCATAACCACTTTTCTCATGTTTCTTTAAATCTACACTGGTAGCCTTCTCAAAGGCTATCAGAATTTTGTTAAGAGTCCCTTCAAGACCTCTTATGCTTTCACTGGTTATTTCCTCAAAGTTTTTACAGCTTCCTCCTATTGTCAAAGTCACTTCAACTTTTTAGGTTTTTGCTAGGGCAACATCTCACTTTCATGCACCAAAATCTGTATTAGTTATTTATTGCCCTAAAGTTTAGCAGTTTATAAGAACATTAAATATACAATCCAACAGGAGGAAGTAAAAATCATAAATAATATACATGTATTATTTTTTTAATTTTTAAAATTGATTTTAGCAAGAGAGAGGAAGGGTGAAAGAAACATCAGTTTGTTGTTCAACTTATGCATTCATTGGTTGATTCTTTTTAAAAAAAATAATTTATGTATTTGTTTTTTATTTATTTATTTTATTTTTAGAGAGAGGGGAAAGGAGAAAGAGAGGGAGAGAAACATCACTGCGTAGTTGCCTCTCACTCGTGCCCCTAACTGGGGACCTGACGTGCAATCTAGTTATGTGCTCAGACTGGGAATCGAACCAGTGACACTTGGTTTGCAGGCCGACGTGGTTGATTCTTCTATGTGCCCCGATAGGGGATTGAACCTACAACCTTTGTGTATTGACACAATGGTCTAACCAACTGAGCTACCCAGATACAGCTAAAATAGTACAAATTTAATAACATAACCTTAAATGTAAAAAAAAACAAAACATGACAGAAGTATAGATAAAATTAGAATCACAGTTGGAGATTTTAACACATCTCTTTCAGTAAATGATAGGACATTATGACAAAAAATACACAAGAATATAAAGGATATGAACAACCAATAAAATTAACATAATTGACATATAGAACACTGAATCCAAATGCCACCTAATACACATTCTTTTCAAACATATTTACCAAAATAAAACCTATACCTGGCAATAAAGTGAGTCTCAACAAATTTCAAATGATTAAAGTTGTACATAGTATGTTCTCTAATTGCTGTGAAATTGAGCTGTAAATCAAGAAAAAGATAACCACAGCTACGGTCAGTGTGGCTCAGTTGATTGGAGTGTCATCCTGTAAACCAAAAGATCGTAGGTTCAACTCATTCAGGGCATGGTCCTAGATTGCCAGTTCAGTACTCAGTCAGGGCGCGCACAAGAGGCAACCAATTGATGTTTCTCTCACATTCACATCTCTCCCTCCCTCCCTCTCTCTTTCTTCTCTCTCTGGAATCAATGGATATACCCTTGGATGAAGATTTTTTTTAAAGATAATCATACATTTCTGCTAAAAAATTAAACAAAAGAGTTAAGAAATTAAGCAATAGACTTCTACATAACCTGAGTAAAAAAAGAAATCACAATAATACAAAAGATAAAAGAACATTATGCCACTAAACAGGTAATGTAATTAAAATAGAAAAAAGTTAAAGATACCAAAACAAAAAATAATCTGAATAGTCTTATAGCTAATAAAAATTTAAATGCCTTTTAAAGTATATTTTATTGATTATTCTGTTACAGTTATCCCAATTTTTCCCCCTTTCCCCCCCTTCACTTGGTACACCCCTTCCCTCCAGCAATCCCCCTCCTTAGTTTATGTCCATGGGTCATGTGTTTAAGTTCTTTGGCTTCACTCTTTCCTGTTCAGTTCTTAACATCCCCCTGTCTATTTTGTTTCTATCAATTATGTTTCTTAATCCAAGCACCATTTCCCCTATTCTCATCCTTTCTTCTCCCAGCTAATAACCTCTAAATGATCTCCATACCTACAATTCTGTTCCTGTTCTGGTTGTTTGCTTAGTTTTTGTTTTTGATTTTTAGATTCAGTTGTTGATAGTTGTTAAGTTTGTTGTCATTTTAATGTTTATAGTTTTGATCTTCTTTTTCTTAAATAAGTCCCTTTAACATTTCATGTAATAATGGCTTGGTGGTGATGAATGCCTTAGCTTTACCTTGTCTGGGAAGTACTTTATCTGCCCTTCCATTCTAAATGATAGATTTTCTTGATAACCTTGGTTGTAGGTCCTTGCTTTTCATCATTTTGAGTACTTCTTGCCAGCCCCTTCTTGCCTGCAGTTTGTTTTGAAAAATCAGCTGACAGTTTTATTATAAATTCCTTTGTAGGTAACTCGCTTCTTTTCCCTTGCTTCTTTTAACATCTGGCATTTTAATTGTGATGTATCTTAGTGTGGTCTACTTTGGGTCCAACTTGTTTGGGACTCTCTATGCTTCCTGTACTTGTATGTATATTTCCTTTGCCAAATTAGGTGAGTTTTCTTTCATTATTTTTTCATCTAAGTTTTCAATTTTTTGCTCTTCATCTTCTCATTCTGGTATCTCTATGGTTTAGATGTTGATATATTTAAAGTTGTCCCAGAGGTTCCTAAGCCTCTCCTTGTATTTTTGCATTCTTGTTTCTTCTTTCTGTTCTCATTGAATGTTTCTTCCTTTTGTTCCAAATCATTGATTTGAATCCCAGCTCCCTTCCCTTCATTGTTGGTTCCCTGTTTATTTTTCTTATTTTATTGTTTTTTCTTCCTCTACTTTTTTTTTGCCGTACTCTATGACTTCTCTGAGCATCCTAATCACCAGTGTTTTGAACTCTACATCTGATATATTGGCTATCTCAATTTCATTTAGTTCTTTTTCTGGAGTTTTCCTCTATTCTTTCATTTGGGCCATGTTTTTTTGCCTCCTCAATGTGGCAGATTCCCTGTGTTTGTTTCTGTGTATTAGGTAGAGCTGCTTTTATTCCTTGTATTTGTAGTGTGGACTATGTAACAAAGGCACATGTAAGTTGTGTGGGGCAAAACCTTAGGTATTTGATAGGGTGGGGCCACCCACATCTCTCCTTTGTGGCTATGTTTGTGGTGGAGGGCTCGGAGAGAGGACAATGCTGTTTCCTGGCTTCTGGTGATTTGCCCAGCACTCACCCCATTTCCAGTCACTTAACCCACTTCTGTTTGTGATTGGTGTCCTTCAAGTTGCTGCCCTGGGGTTTGCGAACATGCTAAGACCATACAGGTCCTTCAGGCATGAATATTTGGCAGTTTCTCTTCACAGCCCCAATCCCCACTGGTTTTTACAGCCAGAGGTAATGGGGGTTTATCTTCCTGGTTCTGGAACAGGCTGTGCAGTCTGGCTTGGGGCTGTGATTGCTCCTTCCCAGGGTATCCTTCCTAATTTATATCCACTACACTCGAATATGGGACTGTCCAGTCTGTCACAGCCCCCACTGCTTGTCTGAGTCACACCATCTCTCTGCCCCATCTCTGTAACTGCACCCCTCCTACCCATTGGATGAATGTGGCTTCTTTAAATCCTTGGTTATTAGACTTCCAAATAGCTCAATTTTCTGATGGTTCTGGTTGTTATTTGTTTTTGAGATCTGGTTTTACTTCTTTCTATGGTTGCATGAGGAGGCAAAGCATGTTACTTATGCCTCCATCTTGACCAGAAGTCAATAATTTAATTTTTTTTAAATTGCCTACAAATAATATTCTACGCCCAGCTGGCTTCATCAGTAAAAATTCCCAAACGTTAATAAAAATAAATAACATTGATATTACACAGAAACTTCCATGTGATAGAATAAAAGGAAATACTATCCAATTCATTATAAAAGGTCAGCATAACCTTTATACCAAAGCCTGGAAACAGCACTACAAAAATAAACCCTACAATTTTTATCATGAACATAGATACAAAAATTCTAAATCAAATATTAGCAAATCAGCCGTGACTGGTATGGCTCAGTGGGTTGGGCATCATACCACAAACTGAAAGGTCACCAGTTTGATTCCTGGTCAGGGCACATGCCTGGGTTGTGGGCCAGGTCTCTGGTTAGGGGTATGCGAGAAGCAACCAATTGGTATTTTTCTCCCTCTTTTCTCCCTCCTTTCCCCTCTTTAAAAATAAATAAATAAAATCTTTAAAAATATTAGCAAATCAAATCCAGCAATATATAAAAAAAGGCAAATATTTCATCAAGTTTATTTCAGGAATGCAAATTTGATATAACATTCAAATAAAGAATAAAAAATATGATTGTCAAAATTGATGGAGAATAAACATTTGATACTCCATACTCATTCATGATTTTTTAAAAATTTTGCAAACTAGTGATAAAAATTTCCTTAATCTAACAAAAGATAACTATAAAAACCTTACAGAAAACATTATATTTATTGGCTTTTCATAAATAAAAGTTTTCCCCCTGAGATCAGGAATGAGGCAGTGTTACCCTCTATCACTATTTTAATTCAACACTAAACTGAACATTTTCTATTCAATAGTATGTAATAAGACAAGAAGAAGAAATATAGAGGTATTGAAAAACAAGAAATAAAACTTCCTTTTTTCATAGATAACATGATTATATACATAGAAAATCCAAAATTAATCTACTGAATTATTAGGTAAACTTAGTAAGGACCTGAATACAAAGTCAAAACATTAAAAAATGAATCATTGGAAAAATAATTAGAATATGAAATATATCAAATTATAGCATTTATATCAGTATCCAAAATAAATTCTAATGAAAGATGTATATAACTTTTATGCTGAAAATTACTAAATAATATTAAAACAATTAGAAAGGACCCAATAAATGGAAATAATTTTTATAGATTGGGAGGCTCAAAATTATAACAATTCATTCTATTTTGAGCTATAGATTCCATTCAGTTTCACTCAAAATCCCAGAAGTTGCAAGCTAACTTAAAAATTATATGGCAGATATTTTTTAAAAGCCCTCCCCAAATCCTCTCTTAAGCCAAAAGACTGGCAAAAGTGTGGCCTAGTAGGATAGAAAAATGTTTGATAATAGTCACAGTACCCCAGAAAAACACCAAGGCAAAAACCTGCAGTCAGCAGAACTGAATGAGTAGCCAGACTTCCACCCTGTCTCACAGTAATGATGCACCATTCTCCCTGCAGCATCAGCAGAAGCTGAATGAAGAGTCTAGACTTCCATCCCCGACAGCAACAAAAGTGCCCCCTCTGTGTACCTGTGGTGTTGGAGGCTACATCAGGAATCTAAATTTCTACCTCTATCCATCAGTAATGAGGCATCTCGTCCCATGACAGCAGAGGCTGAGTGGGGAGCATGGAATTGCACCCCCACCCAGTGGTCAAAAGAGGTGTCTTCTATTTCCCCAGCAATAAGGTGTCAGTGTAGGTCTGTTAAAATACACGATTTAAAAAAGATCCAGAAAATAATACTCAGTATGTCTAGGGTACAATAAAAAATCACTTGTCATACTAAGAACCAAGGCAATCCTTGATTTCAATAAGGCAGCAGATGTGAACACCAAGACAACACAAATGTTGGAATTATCTGACAAACACCTTAAAGGCAGCCCTCATAAAAATGCTTCAATGAGCAATTATAAATGTGCTTATAACAAATGAAAATATAGAAAATCTCAGCAAAAACAAAGAAGATATAAATCAGAACCAAATAAAAATTTTAGAAGTTAAAAATACAATAACTGAAATTTAAAACTAACTGGATGGACTAAATAGTATAATGGAGATGATGGAGAAAGGAATATGTGAATAGAATATTCTATAGAAGAACAGAAATTACCTATTTGGTCAACACACAGGGAGAAAAGAGACTGAAAATTTTTGATAATAGTAATTATGGGACAATAACAAAAGAGTTGTATGACTAGAGTCCCCAAAAGATAACAGCAATAAAATTGGAACCAAAAAAGTATTTTAAAATAATGGTTGAGCCCTGGCCAGTGTGTCTCAGTGGTTGGAGTATCATCCTGTAACTGAAAGGTTGCTGGTTCAATTTTCAGTCAGGGCACATACTTGGGTTGTGGGTTCATTCTCCAGTCCAGGTGCATACAGGAGGCAACCAATTGGTATTTCTTCTCTTGCATCACTTTTTATGTCTCTCTCTTTCTCTTTTCCTTCATCTCTCTCTAAAAGTAATTTTTAAAATGTCCTCAGGTGAGGATAAAAAATTTTAAAAAAGCTGGATTTTCCCTAAATTTGGTGATAAGCATAACCCTACAGATTAAAAAAGCCCAATAAATACCTAACAAGAGAATCCAAAGAAATCTATACCCAGAACATTATAATCACATTTCTGGAAATTAAGGATGAAAAAAATACCTTGAAAGACGTTAAAGGGGAACAGCAATTCAAATGACAGAAGTCTTCTAATGAGATATAGTGGAGGCCAGAAAGAAATGGCACATTTTTCAAATGCTGAATCGTTGGTCAACACTGAATTCTATATACAGGAAAAATATACTTCAGAAAGGAATATTAAATAAAGACACTTCTGAGTTAACAGACTTCCGGCCTAGATGGAGGCGTAGACAGACATGCTGCGTCTTCCTCCACAACTAAGAAGGAATACAACTACCTCAAAACTAGAAACAACCAGAAGTTCCAGAAAATCAAACTGCATGGAAGTCCAGCAAATAAAAATATAAAGAAGAAATACTCATCCAGACCAGTAGGAGAGGCAAAGCCGGGGCAGAGAGGATGCGGTGTGGTGGCAGCAGTGGCGGCGGCAGCGGCAGCAGCAGCAAGTGGGCAGAAAGCACAATCACACGTTTTAAAGTCAGGAGGGACACCTGGGGAGCATTCCCAACTCCTCACCGGACTTAGCAGCTCACAGTCCCAGCACCGGGGGAAATCAAGCCTCATTGCTTCTGTCTCTGCAGACCAGTAGGGGTTGGGATGGAGGCAGAAACTGCCAGTCTCTCAGCAGAGTCCGCTTGTTTAAAGGGCCACCATGGTCCTAGAACATCCACAGACCCACCCACTCTGGGAACGACGGCCAGGGCAGCAGCTAGAGGGGCGCCAGTCTGGTGCAGAAGTGGGAGAGGTGCCTGTAAAAGAGGCGAGTGCTGGGCAGGTGGCATTGTTCCCTCTCAGACCCCTCCCCACACACAGCGCCACAACGTGGTGAAACAGGTCGCCCTGTACTGACGAATCCTTAAGGTTCCGCTTCTTACAATGTTACAGGAGCGACAGCTCTACGTGAAATGCGGAGGCAAACAAACACAGGAGCCTGTCAGTATGAGGAGACAGAGAAGTATGGCCCAAAAGGAGGAACGGATCAAGGTTCCAGTGGAAGAACTAAGCGATGAGGAGATAGCCAACCTAACAGATGAGGAGATAGACAATGTAACAGACGCAGAATTCAAAACACTGGTGATAAAGATGCTCACAGGCTTGACAGATATCTTAAGTACAGCAAACGCATAAGAAAAGAAGTGAATGCTATGCTAAGTGAAACGAAGGAAAATCCACATAAAACCAATGGTGAAGGGAAGGAAACTGAGGTTCAAATCAATGATTTGGAACATAAGGAAGAAAAAAAAAAACAAAAAACATTCAACCAGTACAGAATGAGGAAATAAGAACTGAAAAAAATGAGGACAACTTTAACGTGCCAACATTCGAATCATAGGGGTGCCAGAAGGAGAAGAGGAAGAGCAAGAAATTGAAAACTTATGTAAAAAAATAATGAAGGAAAACTCCCCAAACTTAGCGAAGGAAAGAGACATACAAGTCCAGGAAGCACAGAGAGTTCCAAACAAGCTAGACCCAAAGAGGACCACACCATTAAAATGCAAAAGGGTTTCAAGATAAAGAATCTTAAAAACAGCAAGAGAAAAGCGGAGAGTTACCTACAAAGGGGTGCCTATAAGACTAACAGTTGATTTCTCAAAAGAAACTTTGCAGGCAAGAAGAGACTGGCAAGAAGTATTCAATGTGATGAAAAGCAAGGACCTACAACCTAGATTACTCTATCAAGCAAAGCTATCATAGAGAATAGGAGGGCAGATGAAGTGCTTCCCAGACAAGGTAAAGCTAAAAGAGTTCATTATCACCAAGCCATTATTGTATGAAATATTAAAGAAACTTATTTAAGAAAAAAAGATCAAAACTATGAACACTAAAATGACAACTCACAACTATCAACAACTGAATCTAAAAAATAAAAACAAAATCCAACTAAGCAAACCAGAATAGGAACAGAATCATAGGTATAGGGATCATTTGGAAGGTTATCAGCTGGGAGGGAGAAGGGGGAGAAATGGGGAAATGGTGCAGGGACTAAGAAGCATAATTGATTGGTACAAAATAAACAGGGGGAAGTTAAGAATAATATAGGAAAGGGTTAAGCAGAACTAAAGGGGGTGGGATTGCTGAAGGGGAGTTAATGGCAGAGGGGAGCAAAGGGCAAAAACAACTTGGGACTACTAGCAACATAATCAATAAAATGTACTTTAAAAAAAGAAATAAAATACAATTTACAGGGAAACAACAGGAGAGTGGATGAAGCTGACAAACAAATCAATGATTTGGAACATAAGGAAGCAAAAACAACCAACCAGAATAACAAGAAAAAAGAATTCCAAATAATGAGGATAGTATAAGCAGCCTCTGCAATAACCTCAAGTCATCCAACATTCACATCATAGGGGTGCCAGAGGAGAATAGAAAGAGCAAGAAATTGGAAATATATTTGAAAAAATAATGAAAGCAAACTTCCCTAATTTGGTGAAGGAAATAGACATGAAATACAGGAAGCAGAGAGAATCTCTAACAAGATGGAGGCAAAGAGGCCCACTCTCAAGACAATAATTAAAATGCCAACGGTTAAAGATAAAGAGAGAATCTTAAAAGCAGTGGGAGAAACGCAGTTAGTTACCTACAGGGGAGTTCCCATGAGACTGTCAGTTGAATTCTCAAAAGAAACTTTCCAGGCTAGAAGGGATTGGCAAGAAATATTCAAAGTCATGAAAAGCGGGGATCTACAGCCAAGATTGCTCTACCCAACAAAGATACCATTTAGAATCGAAAAGCAGATAAAAAGCTTCCCAGACAAGAAAAAACTAAAGGAGTTCATCATCACCAAACCATTATTATATGAAATGTTAAAAGGACATATTTAAGAAAAAGTTGATCAAAACTACGAATAATTTATTGGCAACAAATACATATCTATCAACAATTGACTCTAAAAACAAACCAACCAAGGAAGAACAGAGACAGAATCATGGATACGGAGAGTGTTTTGATAGTTGCCAGATTGGAGGGGGATGTGGGGCAATTGGTGAAGAAGTCAGGGTATTAAAAAGTACAAATAGCTAGTTACAGAATAGCCATGGAGATGTAAAATACATATAGGAAATGGAGTAGCCAAAATACCTACACATGATCCATGGACATAAACAATGGTATGGGGATTGTGGGGTGCTGGGTGGAGGGGGGCAAAGGGGAAAAGTTGGGACAACACTAATAGCATTATCAATAAAACAATTAAATAATAAAATCATAACCCATAAAATTTTAAAAAATGATAAACTCTCCCTGGCTGGTGTGGCTCAGTTCATGGAGCGCTGTCCTGTAAACCAAAGGGTCACGGGTTCAGTTCCAGTCAGTGCAGATGCCTGGGTTGTGGGTTCTGTCTCTGGTTGGGATAAGTTCAAGAGGCAGTCAAGTGATGTTTCTATCTCACATCAATGTTTCTCTCCTCTCTCTCCCTCCCTTCCCCTTGCTCTAACATCAGTGGACAAGTCCTTGGGTGAGGATTTTTTAAAAACCTAAAAAATGATAAATTGGATCTTATCAAAATTTAAAACTTTTGCTCTACAAAAAGCTCTGTTAAGAATAAAATGACTGGGCCATGGCTGGTGTGGCTCAGTTGATTGAGCACTGGCCTGCGAAATGAAAGGTTGCCAGGTAAATTCCCTGTCAGGCACATGCCTGGGTTGTGGGCCAGGTTCTTAGCTGGGTCTTGGGAGAGGCAATCTGGGAGAGACAACCAACTGATTTTTCTCTCACACATTGGTGTTTCTCTCCCTCTTATTCTTCCTCCCCTCCCCCCTCTCTGAAAAAATAAATAAAACCTTAAGAAAAAAATCATAAAATGACTGGGAGAAAATATTTGCAAGCTGTCTGACAAAGAACCTGCGTCTATAATACACATGTATAAAGAGCTCTAAAAATTCAACTATTTTAAAAGAATCCAATTATAAAATGGACAAAAGGCATGAACAGACATTTCACCAAAGAGGATATATGGATGGCAGATAAGATCATGAAAAGATAACCAACATCATTAGCCATAAGGGAAATGTGAAACAAGAAAGAAAAAACTAAAAACGCAACAAAAAGCCACTACATACCTATTAGAAAAGTAAAAATAAAAATGACTGACAATCCTAAATCCTGCCAAGAATGTGGAGAAACTTTCATTTCTTATACACTATTGGTGAAAATGTAAAATATTTCAGCAGCTTGAAAACAGTTTAGTTCTTATAAAACTAAACATATACTTAATATACTACTTACCAGTCACCATGCCCAGAGAAATGAAAACTTATGCTCACAAAAACTGATATAGAAATATTCATAGCAGCTTTATTTGTAATAGCCCCAAAGTGGAAACACTGCAAATGTCTTTCAACAGATGGATGGGTAAACAAACTGGTACAACCACAACAATAAAAAGGAACCTAATATAATTCATGTAATATAATGGAATTCAAGAGCATTATATTATTCTGTGGGGGTGGGGGAGAGCCATTCTCAAAAGGTTACATACTGAATGATGTCATTTATATAACTTCTTGAAATGGCAAAATTAAAGTGATAAAGAACAGATTAGTGGTTTCCAGGGGTTAGGGACAGTAGTGGGAGGATGAAGAACACAGTGTGACAATAAATAGTACAGGGGCTCCTTTTGTGGCAATGGAACAGTTCTGTATATTGTGTTGGTGGTTACATGAATTTATACATGTGATAAAATTGTGCAAACTACACACACACACACACACACACACACACACAACTGGTGAAATCTGAGTAATTATCTGTTGATTTCTTAGTTTTGACAAGTGTACCGTGGTAGTGTAAAAATATTAACATTAGGAGCTCTCTACTGTCTTTTCAACTTTACTGTAAGTCTACTATTATTCTAACATTAAAACTTATTTTTATTTTTTAAAATTAATTTTTAGAGAGAGGGAAAGGGGAAAAGAGCGGGAGAGAAACATTGATGTGCGAGAGAAACATTGATTGGTTGCCTCTTGCACACCACCCCACAGGTGACCTGGCCTGCAACCCAGGCATGTCCCCTGACTGGGAATCAAACTGGTGACCTTTCAGTCAGGGCACACCAGCCAGGGCAAAACTTATTTTTAAAAAAGAAAATATTTTTCTAACGTGACACCACTATGAGAATGGCTACAATTAAAGAGAGCAAATAGCAGGTAAGTGATAGTTCGGAGTAATACTCCATATCCCAGTAATTTCACTCTTAGGTTTCTAGCCAGCAGAAATAATTTTTTTGAAAAAGACATGCTCTAGAATGTTCATAGCAGCTTTATTCATAATAGTCAAAATTTAAAAGAGCAATGCCTATTTACAGAATGAGTAAATTGCAGTATATTTTTACAATGTGATACTACACAATAGTATGAACAAACTACAACATGCAACAAATATGAATTACAGACATAATGTTGAATCAAAAAAGCCAGACACAAAGAAACTACATATTATTCCATTTATTTGAAGTTCAAAAACAGGCCAAAAGAATCTATGGTGTTAGGATAGTGGTGGGAAGGGGGCATACAAGCATGGGACTTCGGTAGTGCTGGTGATCTTCCAATTCCTGATTCCTTGCTGTGTGTGTGTGTGTGTGTGTGTGTGTGTGTGTGTGTGTGTGTGTGTTCAATGTGTGAAAGGTAACAGCTGAACACATGACTTATGTATGTAAACTATACTGTAATAAAGTTTACCAAAAAGGAAATAAAAAATATCACTACACGCCCATTAAAAAACCTAAAATTAAAAGGACTGACAATACCAAATGCTGGCAAGGATGTAGAGCAACTTAAAATTTCATTTACAGCTAGTGACAATATACATTAGTACAATCACTTTGGAAAAGTGTTTGGAAATACCTATTAAAGCTGAATATACACATACCCAACAATTCCACCTGATTATATAACTAACAGAAAGGTGTACATATGTGTTCTCAAAAGACATGTACAAGAATATTCATAGCAATAGTATCCCAAACTGAAAACAATCCAAATGTCCTTCAATGCTGCTGGAGTCTTCTAAGATCAGTTACAGCCCAGAATTACAGGGAAGTTAACCTCCTTGTGGCAACCCTATCAACAAAGAACAGGAGCCAGTAAATAAATACTCCAGCATCCTGTTCTTCCATCCTTTAGACAATTCTGTATCCAATCTCAATAACAAACCCTTATATTGACTTTTCCTCCTCAACTGTCTCACTCTCCTCACCTCACTCTGGCCTCCTAGAGTTGTCCCCCAGATTGACCCCATCTTTCAGGGGAAGGCCAAACTGCACTAAAATAGTATTCCATCTACATATAACTCAAAAACAGGCAAAACCTATTACGGTGATAGAAGTCAGAGTTGGGGTTACCAGTGGGGTAATGAGTGGAAGGGCCATAAAGGTTGCTTCTAGGGTGCTGGTAATGTTTGTTCTCTATCCTGAGCAGGATGGTCTTTAAACAGGCATGTTCACTTTGTAAATCTTCACTCATCAAGCTGTATGCTTAAAGTAGATGCATCTTCTATGTATACTTCAATTTGAAAAATTAAACAATGCAGGAATTGAGATAGGACCTGCTCACTAGGGGGAAAGTGGGCTTTTAAGGGAAATTGGACTTTGAAAGATAAATTGCAATGGGCACATCACCTTTTTTGGATAATGCCCTCTGTCTCTCACCCTTGGCATCAGACATAGATTATTGAGGGATTTGTTGGAAGCTGACATTGGTAGAGGATTGTGAAATTACAATGAAAATAGGGCCACTGAAATTCACCTGTAAGAATGCACCCCCTTGAGACAGGCACAAGGCATTACTCCTCCAGGTGTGTTTCCTAAGTCCGCTTCTTCAGCCTTGTTTGGCATTCCTGCTACTTCTAAGACTGCTTCACCCAGGGTTAGCCTTCCTCTTCTTCCTTTTCCTTTCCCATTCAGCATATATTTATGTTTCAGACTCTATGTTAAGCATTTGGGATACATTAGTGAACAGTAACAGATGTGGTTCCTGCTTGTTGAGTTCTACTCTAATAAGGAAAACATATCAAATATACAGATGGATGAATATGACTGTAATTAGTGCTACAAAGACTTCCTGGGTCTATGATAGCCTATTGACATGGAGGAAGCAGCACTTGAGCTCTAAGAATGAATAGAAATTAACTAGGAAATCAAATGGGCAAAGGAGGGGAGAGAACAGGGAGTAAGAGGATCAAAGAAAAGTCCAATATAGTTGGAAGGAGACTGAGGGAGCAAATGGGCAACGGGAGCCATTCATGGCCATATAAGCTGTGTTAAAGTTTGTCATTACCCTAAGGGCAAGTAAAGCCAGAAGGGTTTTAGGCCCCAAAGTGCCATGATTATATGTGTTCTGAAAAGATCACTGCTGTTGAGTGAGGTGACTGGAAAAGGATCACAGTGGATGTGGGCACACAGGTCACTGCAGTGAGCCAGGAGCAAGATGATGGTAGCTTCGATGTGGGTGGTGGCAGTCAAGATGGAGAGAAATAAAAGTTGAACAGGTATTTAGGAGGCATATGAATGAACTGTCGCTATACAATAGAATGCCATCTTTATTTCTGATATGAGCAAATATATTCATGTGTTTATGTCAGCTAAATACATAATACACATTGTTAACCTTGGTCGTTAGCCTTGTTTCACTAGCAATTTCTTAGAAAAAAAGGTGTGGCCACGTTGCAACTGAATTGTGCTTGGGATATTCTTAAACTGCAACGTACGACATTTTTGAAGAACTGGATTGAAAATTGCCATAAAGTTGCTAAAAGGTGAGGGGAGGACATGGCTATGGAATCACCAGTGAAGAGCTAACAGCCAAAGGGCACTGCAAGGAAGACAAAATGGAAAACCAGTGTACAGACGGCAAGTAAGAGGCTGCCATCTTGGTGGAAAAAAATTAAAACAGGATTCCTCCGACACACCAAAGCTAAGGTAATGCTTTCCCAGGTCTGTAGAGATCTAGGGAAAATAAACCTTTGAGCCATTTACATGAAGACTGCAGACTTTGGCAAAGTGAGGGACTCTGCTTGTGGGGGGAGGACATTAATATTTTGAAGGAAAGAGGTATTTTCTTACACTCAGGTGAGTGCTTAAGACAAGTCAGCATAAACTTCAGGAGTACCACCATGTGCTTGATCCACAGGCTGAGAAAGAAACAGTAGGGCCCAGGGTATGTACCCAGGTAGTTGCTGGGTCCTACCAGGAGAATGGATCAGTATTGTATGCCCAGGTAAGAGGAAACGAAACAGGAACAGCAAACACCAACGCAGTCGTATAACAGTGGAAAAGTGAAGACTACTTCCCCTGGGGTGTATATTCTACCAAAGGCTCCTTCTCCCTCTGCTCAAGGCAGAGAGCTGGAAAACTGCTGAGGGTCAATACAGGATGGGGGGGACCTAGCAAGGACAGAGAAGACCACCACAGCATTTCCAGGAGTTATGTAGTCAACTTTCTGGCAACTAAATCCCAGTGGCTTCTGGGACCTTGAATGACTTAGCTGCTGCTACAGAACACCTTTCGTGGAGAGATCAGATAAAAGCTCTGGGAAAGGGGCAGGTTTGGCTGGATAAGGAAACTAACAACAGGTACTAACAGGTTCCAAGTAGGGAGAGAAATATGGTGGGTGAGATTATGCTGGTAGTTGGCTCTGGCTGTCTATTTAGCAGATCACCTGGACCCATCACAAGCCCTCTGGTTGGGTCATTTCCCCCTGCATGGCCAAGAGGGGCTTTGAAGTATCTCTTACCTCTCTGGACCAAGTATCCTTTTCAGAACAAGTAAAGCTGTTAACCAGGACCAAGCTAGCAGGAAATGGGTGGAAATTTCTGAGTCATTGAACAGGTAGGTTTTCAGGCTCACATCTTTTCTTTTCATCCCCACTCATGTCCCAGATTCACACCAGAAATTCATTATGGTGGCAAGGTGGCTCAATTTGTGTCATTGATCCCCTTTCCCATTAATCCTTTTGGTGTAAAGACTAATCTTTTTTAGGACATTCTTCCAATAACACTGCCAGGTGCTTCTAACAGGCTATTCAGGCATCCAGGTACAGAGCCAAAGTTGTGTAATCAGAGTATTGTTCTGACAGAGGGATTTTTACAAGAGATTTGGAAAGTTTATGTTGTTTCAGGTACAAGAAATGGTTTAAAATACAGAGTTCTGAGCGCCCCAGAAAGAGCTAAAGAAAATGGATGGAAGAGACTACTTTCTGAATTGCTACATTTCTAAAGCCCAACCATGTTGCATAAAAACAGCATTTCAGCTCTTAGCCAGGCAATTTTCAATGTGCTTTTGCAGCTGTTAGGTCTAACCACTCTAGCACATAATGGAAAGAAAAACGGTGAGAATCTTTTGAAATTTAAGAGAGAAGGTGCTAGGATCCTAGAGTCTTACCATCATTTTCTAGGATTTGGGATGTGGGATCAAAGACACTGTTTCTTAAGGTCCAAGGTCCTAAATCAGATTGTAAATTGAAATGCTGGCTCTACCGTTTAATAACTATGGGGCTTTGAACAAGGTACTTAATCTCTCTGAAACTCTTTGAGACATACAAGTTACTACTTCCATACATCTGTAATAGGACCGTATGAGACTCAAGATTGTATGTACAATGTTGGTTAAATGCTCACCCAGCATCATGCTGGATGCATATATAAAACCTTCTGTAAATGGCAGTATGTGCCTTGGGTTTCAGGGACCCGCCTCAAAGATGGGTTCCCACTTAAATATATTGTTATGAAGGTGTGACCAACATGGACTAGGCCTGCAGCTACAGATGTTCTCACACTAGTAAAATCTTCAGTGAAGGTCTAGGTCCTAGAAATGTTATTTTCAATGAACTCAACATATAAAATTGCCTTGGAAAGTCACATTTGTTCATGTAATATTGAATTAGTTATCAGTCTCTGTGCTTGCTTATACCATTTTAAATCCAACTCCTCAGTCCCAATTGCCACAGGCTAACTACACTGGTCAATGCATTATAGAACATTCCCACCATCACAGAAAAAAAAACGACTGGAAAAACTACTGGGAAGTGCAGTAGTTTTGAGTGGTGGACCAATCAAGGTGGGCTTTAACCTGCTTTCCTACCACCTCAGAGAATAAGGATTTTGTTACTCCCTCAACCCTAGCTTTTTTTTCTCACCTTTACCCATTCCTACATGACTCCCTAGGTGCTTCTATATTTCGGCCAGACTTCAATGCAGGTACTCTCACCCTTCACCAGATGTTTTTGTTTTTTGAAATCCTATCACCATGTTTTTCCTTCTTACTGCAAGCATTTGTCTCAACCCACTGAACTTAATACACGGGCACTCTTTTACTTTCTTATTAATAATCACCCAGAGACAAGTTCTCTGAAAGTCCTATCTTTACTAAATTTCCCTTCTATCTTATTAGCACAGAAAGGGCACTTTTTGCCTCTCGGTGCAGTGGTTCGCCATGTTGGTAGCAAATTGAAATTACAGCAATTGAAAAATAATGACGCCAAGAGCAACAGGGGAAAATTGGGGACAACTGTAATGAAATAATTTTTTTAAAAAAAGATGCCAGAGTCCCATGAATAAGATTTCATGTCTGGTATAGACACGGGAATCAGGAGTTTAAAGCTCCCTTGGTAATCTAAATGAACAACCAAGTTTGAGAACCACTCAATTAACAACTACTAATAATCATGCTAATTACAACTTTTTTTTTAAGTTTGTGAAAGGCCTGTAAGTTATATTTGCACAAGCGAATTTCTGTCAAGTCTTTCAGAACAACTTATTTCCCTCAAGCTCTTTTATTTCTGTGTGATGTTAAGAAAAATAAACTGGCACGGTCAGGACTGCAATGGAAAATCAAACCTCATTCGTCCTGGGCTTCAACTCCTTTCTATTAATTACCTTGGTGTTCTAGGGTTTTTGGGTGTTTTTCTTTGGCATTAACACCATAATAATATCTCTTCTATTATGTTTTGTACTTCTAATTTAAGTAGCGGGGGGAGTGTCTCACAAGAGGATTAACTTTAACACTCTTTAAACAGATCCTGTTTTCTAATTGGGGTTAATTTTTGTTCTCTCTAAAGCTACCAATACAACCACATACCGTTTTCAGGCTTTCTCCTTGGTTTACTTCATTTGATTAGGATTAATTTAACAAATATCCAAAATTGGAATCTTCCAACACCCCTAATTTAGTTACCTCTCTAAACATCTGGAATCCTCTCATCCCAGTCAGGATAAATCTATATCCAGCCCTTTCTCTATAGTTTAACTGAATACATTTTTAATTTATACCATTCTTTTCTAAACACTCCAACACAGTGCCCCTTTTATTAAATGAACACCACAGTATAAATGATGCCTATTCTTTGTAAGATACATTGATAAATTGAGGTACTTTTAAAGTTATTTAATAGTCCATACTCTGCATTACATGTAATTCATTTACTGATCACTCTCATTTCTGTCAAAGCTGTTTTACTGTTAACTGGTTTCCTCGAGTTATCAGGGAGCCTTTTCTTTAAAATTCAACTGAAATCAATTTTCTAGATCAATTATCTGAAGTCCAAAGATGCAAATCCCATTTGACACTGGTTAGTATAGTTCAGTCAGTGTGCTGCAAGCATTTTTAAAATATGCAATGCCTAACTATTTAAATAGTTGGGGTCCTGACCTTTTTCCCCATTATATTGTCAACTAAAAAAATGTAACAGCTAACACAGCAATAACCTCTGGTGTGAATGATCAAAATTATACCAATTTTTTTGTTAGATGGATATAAAGTATTTTTTGGTGTGCTGCCGTTTTAGTAATTAGTTTACGTGCCATGAGATGGAAAAGGTTGAAGTTGCTCGTATAGTTTAAGTTTCCTTGTATTAAATAAAAAGGCGAGGTGTCACTATGAATGAATGTTTATGTGGCGATGTTCTTCATATCCCCAGGTCAGTTAAATCATGACACCTTGTTTTTTTCCTGAAAATTAGTGCATCACAGGCCAGCCACATAGTCTGCAATTTCCTATTTCCCAAGTATTTCTATAATGCACCCCCATCATTTCATTTACATTACCTAACACTAGTTAATTGTAGTTTATCATCTTTTGCTTTACTTTCCCTGTGATAACCCTGGACTTTGCTGCTAAATTGTCCAATAGATACCTTTGACATGTTATGGTTACTGCATGGCTCAAATGATAGCTATTTTTCTTCTGCTCCTTCCATTACATTCTCAGTCCTTATTTGCCTTGTTTATTACCTTGCAATTTACCATAATCTTGTTGTTCCTATTTGCAATAGTTTTCTTTTCTGTTATACCTAGTTCCCTCTGTGAGAGGCTTTATATCCTGCACTGACTGGTACTAATCTTATTATCTTTGCAGGCTTCAGGTGTTGGGGTGACATCTAAACTAAAATATATTGAGAATCCTCTTTCCAATTATGAAGACATTTATTTCAGAGTAGCCTAAGATCTAGAGTGTGAAATGATTCTTCCCCACCAAGACAACCTAGACACATCTTAGAACTTTATCAATAATCTTGTGTGCATGTAGGTTTTCTAAGAGTGTACGACCACTTCTCTAGCTCTTAAAAGTCTTTCCTCGGTTTCTTCCAATATTTTATTTCAGATGGAATTAAAACTAGACACTTTCATGCCTAGACTAATTGGTCTGGAATCTTAAGTAGGTTTTATTAGCACTTTAGAACCATGACCCTTTCTAAGCTTCCACTTAAAGTGGGTAAAAGTATTTTTGAACAAATTAACACACAAGCTATTTTTATACCGTGTATCTCAGCTCTAAGGGCAGTCAGTCCATAGTTCAGCCTCTTTCTATTCTGCTTTGCAATTGATTGGGAGAGGCATAAAAAATTAGTTCATATGGTTCAGCTAACAAAGTAAAATAATTGTGTAACTCTCACTATAGTTACCTGGGAAAGAACTTTTCTATTTTCAGTAACACCAAGAACACTCAAGAGTCCAGAAAATAAATAGGGCTTATACATTGCAATTAAAAGGACAAAAATGAAAGAAAATAAGTTTTATTCTCCAGTTACTTCAATTTCCCTAAAATCTTGACATGTTTAAACTTCTTATTTAAGGATGAAACGATTTAGCACACAACAAAAATCTCAAGAAAGGGCACCAAGTAGGCCACAAAGCACTGACGAAAAGGTTTAATATATTTCCCAGTTTTCTTCATTAGGATATAAAAGCAATTTTGCAAGACTCTCCACGCCACATCAAAGTTACTTGTCTCCTTACTACAACACCCACCCCAATGAAATATAATTTGAGTAGTGTGTGTTGGTATGCATAATAACAATGACTCAAAGAAAAATATACATTCTAGGGGTTTTGTGGAGGCCACTGTGAAACAAAGAATTTGAAATAAACAATTATAAAATACAAAAATAAAAAAAGCCCAGGTTTTTTTTTTCTCTTTCCAAATTCCTGGTTTAATAAGGACGTGTTTATTGTGAGGAAAAAAAGGTCCCAAACAGGCTGTTCACAAAAATAACCCACAGTATCAACTTTAGAAAACAAATCTTAAAGACTATTACACTAATTATTTTCCTAGAGGATGCATTTGACATGCCAATTCTCATTCACAAAAATACATTGTTACATTTGTGTTGAACAGCCCCCACGCAGCACTCTTACGTGGGGTTAACACATACACCTCTAACTCAAAGCTGCTCTCAGGAGCTACTTAACTGATGAGATTGCCTTTGCAGTTAGGGAAGCAACTACTCAACTCATATATGAATGAAAAGAACTGTACTCCCTGCATAACAAGAGATTATTTTGGAGACAGTTGATAAAAACCATACATCCTTTTTATTGTTAAGTCGTAAAGAGGTATCAAAATTAAAAGCAAAAATTACAGGGTAAGACTTAACTACTAGGAGCGTCAAAGGAAGTGAAAATGGGACTAGGCGCAGGACAATATGAATTAATGAACACGGGAGGAACAAGGATGGGGAGAACAGTGAGCATGTGCTGAAGATACTAGGGGAGAGGATCTGGTGAAAATTTTGATCTTAGACAAGCGCCTAGGTAAAGAAATAATGGGACAAGATTTCTAAACCCCACTATGTGCTTAAGAGTCATCCTCGCCATTGGCGCTGTCTCTGTCATCCTCTCCTTCCTCAGCCTCTTTTTCATCATCCTTGATCAACTCCAGCTGCGAGAAACAGACACAAATAGGATGGAGTTAGAGGCACTCCATGTGTCCCTGATCCCCCCTCCACCACCTCTTTCTTTCCTTTCCCGTGGTTTTCACCTGGTCATCCCCCCGATCTTCATTATCATCATCATCCAGTAGGTCCCCCTCCTCAGCAGAGTCATCTGCACCCCCCTCAGACTCCATCTTCACATTAGTCTCATCTTTCTTCAGGGAGCTGCTGCTCTGCTCCTCTTCTGACTTATCATTCTTCATCTCTACTGGGGATGAGAAAGACAAGTCTGTCTAGGGTCAAGTAAGGTCCACAGGATGCAGACAATCCCCAATAATGACCATAGAACTGCAGCTCAAGTCTAAATCCTCCCACACAAATGCCCTTCCCAATTCAAACTCCCCAAGTTTCATATTCAATTGCTTTATATCCCACTATTACAACATATAGTTTCAACTATCTTAGGTAACAAACCCAACTCTACACCCCTAAAGCAGCAGTATCATTTACCTCCTTGTTTGCTCTGCTCCTTTTCAATTTTTTCCAGGCTTTCCAGTAGAGAATCCACTTTTTGTTTTATCTGGGTCAATTCCTTCTTAATGGCCTGAAGATCATCTCCTTTCACTTTTAATATAAACAAAACCTTAGATGAGAATCAAATGTACCAGAAGCTATCAGTAATCAAACACATTCCCACCAGACTATACACCAGTGGCCAACAGGAGATCCCTGGGGAGAAGCAGGACCAGTACCAGACTGTCTCAGTAACGGGGACCTTTTGATCTTTTAGGTGGTAAAGAAAAATGGAATCTAATGTGCTTACTCCATTACTAGTAGCATTCTGACTTTTGTAGGCCTGCTAAACACCTCGATTCCCTTTTAAAGTATGTTCTTTGTACAGTTTTACTGACATATATTTCATAAATTTAAAAGGTGCCTCAACTCCCTAAAGTCTACTGACTTCATTCAAATCACCCAGGGTTTTAAGGATGGAAAATCTAGAGTTGGTCCCTTAATCAATGTCTTCTATTATTTTGATTATGCAACAGCATTTGCACAAAAACTGAATATTAACTGCATTAATTTCCCTATTTCAACACAGAAGAAATATCACAAAGCTTCAACAATAATACGTACACTTTCCAGACTTGGAAGAAGATCCTCGCTGTCCACTCTTAGAATTGAAGCCGCTTTTGCCCCTTCGTGAAGTGTTTCCTGATACACGCTGGCGTTTCGAGGGCACTACAGCCCGAGCAATAGGAGGAGGAGGAGGAACACGTGCTGGGTAACTGTACATCCTATTGGATAAGAAGAAAACAGAATTCCTTCACAACTAAATTAAGTCTGCAAGATCCAAACCGCAGTGACATTATAAAATAATAAATTCATGTCTATTGTCTCTCAATTATTTCTTTTCTGCCAACTTCATTTGAAAGGCCAGTAAAATTTTCTTTTGATATTTTTAATACCTCAGCTACTTTTAAGAAAATAGTACATATACACAAATACATCAAATGGCGTTGTTGGTTGGCCTTATGCAGTGGACATAAAAGGTTTCTCTGTGGTATTAATAAAGCACTTTTTTATCGTGAATGGCCTTTATCTTGACCTTATTCTTTTCATATACATGCTATAATAAACAATTCATATAAGCCAAAAGAAAGTTTGTCACAAAAAGGGATTGCAATGAGCTGAGTCTGTGAATAGAGGTTATTAGCTAACTTCCTGATCTTTTCATCACAGAAGTATATAAAATCATCACTGTTAGTCGATTATTAGGTTGAACCATATAAACTTGTCAATAGTAACCGTTTTTTATCTATAAAAAAACAGCCATCTCATGTGTTAGCTAGGTATAAAGTACCACTACTAATTCTAACAACATTTAAGGATAAGCTCTACTCAGAGCTTCAAAAGGGCAAACACTATTGTCTATCTTGTTCATTATAGATATATATATAAAGCCACCATTGGTTACTGAACTGCTGCTTCCATTGATAAGAATCCCAGCAATTGCTAAAGATACACTCAGGTTACAGCTTGGTATATTTGGTAAAAAGAAACTTCAAAATAAAACAAACTTCTTACATGGAAACCAGTTCTAGAAACTCTCTACATTTCATGTTATTTCTGCAAAAGCCTGTGGCAGAATGAGAAGGTAAAACACACCAGTAAGGGGGGAAAACTCTTACTCTAGTTCTGTACCTTTCTAGCAACTCATTTAACTCCAAAGCCCAGATAGTCTATAAAAAACAATCTGCCAACTGCTTCTCTCTGTAACTTCAAAAGTCTTAAAATTAACAGATGTGATGTATTCAACTGTTCTGCAATTCTTACAGGCAGAGAATCATAGATAATTCTCTCTTCTCAACCCAATCTAAGATGTTTCCATCCTTACCCTGGCTGGCGTGGCTCAGTGGATTGAGTGCTGGACTACGAACCAAAGGGTCACTGGTTCAATTCCCTGTCAGGGCACATGCTTGGGCTGCGCCAGGTCCCCAGTTGGGGGAGGTGTGAGTAGCAGCCACACACTGATGTTTCTCTCACTCTCTTTCTCCCTCCCCCACTCTAAAAATAAATAAAATACTTTAAAAAATAAATAAATAAAATGTTTCCATCCTGTTCTACCAAGGTCATTCTTTTATCTTTTTCTCGGAGTGGTTATGACAGGAACATTTCCTTAAATTAAGAAAGAGCATATATACATTGAGAAGCGAGAAAATGATTTACTAATCTTCATTTAAGCAGTTTTTAGGCACTAACCAACCTACCACTTTCCCTCTGCAAGCCAGTAGCAACTGATTTGCCACCTGCCGAAGAATCAATGATGTGGTAAATTAATGAAACCTTCATATTATGTCTTGTTTTAAGCTCTAATAAGGAACACTTTACACTTGAGTCCCAGGAAATAATAGTTATCCAAATTTTTTGACATGAAACTATTGCTGCCTCAGCCCCATTTGGATTTAGAGATCTAATCTACCTCCCCCAACCCACTCAACTCTCACTGTTACCAGTCTCCAAACCAGCGAGCTAACCATTCCAGATTCCCTTATACTTTATGGCACCAGAATCCCCTTTTGAACCATACTGTTTCATCTGACTCAGGTAAATGCCCATATAAAAATGAGGCACAGGACTTCCAGTCAAGATGGTGGCATAGACGGAGATGGCTCACCTCTTTGCACAACCACATTGAAATCACAAGTACAGAACAGCCATCAGTCAGAACCATCAGAAACTGAGCTGAATGGAAGTCTGACAACTGCGGAATTAAAGAAAGCACATTCACCCAGACTGGTAGGAGGGGTGAAGACCCGGAATGGGAAGGTCCCTCACCCACATGTTGTGGATAAAAATTGAGGGGTATCTATGGAGTGAGAAGTTGCAAGCCCCCCCAACCCAGGGTTCCAGTGCCAGGAAGATAAGTCCACACAATTTCTGGCTGCAAAAACCAGTGGGTAGAGTCAGTGGAAGAAACTGTTAGAACCCCAAGCAGTTCCTTTTCAAGAACCCACACATGGATACACCTACTCAGACTCACTTCTTCTGAGCTCCAGCACTGGGGTAGCAGGTTGAAAGGCATCAGTGGCACACAGGGGGGAACTGAAGTGTCTGGCATCAAGGCGAGCAGAGGCCATTGTCCCTTTTCTAAACCCTCCCCCTAGAGCGAGCACGCTGGTGCCATACCTGAGACTCCACCAACTTGGCTAACATTGTTTGATCTGCCTTGGAGATCTCCAGGGACTTAGACGCCCCCAACTTACAGACCCACCCAAGCTGCTTTTCCATATAAATGGCTGGTCTTGGCTCATGCTTCACAGCTTCCTAAATCCTATCAAGCAAGCAACAACCGCCTTCAGTAATTCCCCATTCCCTGAACCTTCTGCTAAGTAGACCCAGGCCTAGCACTAGCAGCAGCCAGCCTAGATTCACAGCTTGGTAATCTCCAAGCCACCTGCAGCCACCTTAGATTGCTTTATAACTCGGGCAGGGTGGCCCCGGGCAAAACACAGGTTGGGGGCTGACCTTGGCCTGCACTAGGAAACCCCAGGGCCAATGCATCCCCTGGACAGCTACAGACCACGCCAGAGTACTACCACCCTGCCCCTGCATAGCTGATCCTCCAGACGGCAGAGGTTGGTGGTCAGTGGTCACAGCCAGTCCTTGCAGCTGACTGGCCTGGGGAAATCCCACCTATTGATCTGCCAATAGCAACTAAGGCATCCTTGTCTTCAACAACCATGGGAAGCCATGGCTCTCCAAGTTCTACCAGCCTTAAAGTAAAGATACAGAACAGCAAATCATCAGGGAGATATTCCATTTGGTATGTAAGAGATGAAAATGTTTGTAATTTCCTAAAAGGAGGATTATTAACTGGAGGATCTGACAAACTGGTTTATAGACATTATACAACATTATATTTTGTCTTCTGTGTGGATTCTCTCAAAGTGAACTTGGCTTTTAGATCGAATTCAAGTATCTGTGGAAACATTAGACAAGTGTTTTGAAAAATATCTGTGAACTGGATTTAATTCTCTGTGCAAACAAGGTTCACAATATTCCCGACAGAAATGGTGATGGGTGGAATGGTATTGGAGAACAACATGAATGAGACTGTTACACAAACTGATGCACAAAATAAAACTGGAAAATCTGAAGCTGCCTTAGTGAGAACTCCAGCCTGTGCTATATCAGCTGTAAAGAATATGAATCTTCCTGAGATCCCAAGAAATATTAAGACTGGTAACATTAGTATAAATGTGTCAAACCTGCCCTCTTTTAAATAAAAAAAAATTTAGGCCACCCACAGGTAAAATCTGGGGGAAAAGTCATATAAGTTTTACCCTGCAGCTGTTCACCAAAAATAGAGGAGAGTCTTAACTTTTGCTCTTGGAGTTAAGTCAAGGTACTGTACAGAAGTTGTATAAAATGAATACGGCAGTTCAATGTTGTTTTTCTTGCTCAGTGAGTTTGAAGAAATTGAGTAGTTACAGTATTATCTTTATTTTTTTTCTCTTCTAAGCTGCATTCCTATGCCCACCTAAGGCATGCCTCTATGTATGTATTGGCTATAACAATATGTCAAAGTGTTTGGAACATTTCTTTAAATTATGTACAACCCAAAATGTTAAGTGTTTTGTATAAATCACAAGTGCAACATTTCTTAATTCTGTTATTTGTCACAATGGTTATTTAAAGAACCAAGTATGTATTGCATGAAAACATTATGACCCTTTCCTGTTAGTTTAAGTGAACTCCAAGGTAACTGGGGAAAAAGAAAGATAGAGGAGGAATCTTAAAAGGAGCAAGAGAAAAGAAGTTAGTGGGACCTAGAGCCAAGTTTGCTATACCCAGCAGAACTATAATTTAGAATCAAACGGTAGATAAAGAGCTTCCCAGACAAGAAAAATACTAAAGGAGTTCATCATCACCAAATCATTATTATATATGAAATGTTAAAGGGACTTAGTTAAGAAAAAGATCAAAACTATGAATTAAACAGCAACAAATACATATCTATTAACAACTGAATCTAAAAAACAAACTAGGCAAACAAAAAACAGACAGAATCATAGATACAGAGAGCATTTTGATAATTGAGAAATGGAAGGGGATGTGGGGGAATGGGTGAAGAGGTGAGGGAATTAAGAAGTACGAATAGGTAGTTACAGAATAGCCGTGGGGATGTAAAAAGTACAGGACAGGAAATGAAAGTAGCAAAAGAACTTATAGGCATGACCCATGGACATAACAATGGTGTGGGGACTGTCTGACAGAGTGGGGGTTGCTGGTTGGAGGGTGGGAAAGGGGGGGGGAATCAGGACAACTATAAAGCATAATCAATAAAATATAATTTTTTTAAAATGAGGCATAAAATGCAGCTTTGAATCTGTGCAATGACCCCATGAACACAAATAGGAATCCAACACTCTAGTTCTTGCAAGAAAAATGTATTTAAAAAGATCAAGCAGTAACGCTGAAGGACTTTTACTGTCACAAAATTTAACTGCTGCTCAAGCAAAAATGGACTCTCGAGAAACTCAAAAAGATTCCTTCACAGAAGTTTAAGCTGACCTTGTCTTGAAAAATGTCAAAGTGCACGGCTGTGAAAACACAAGGTCAAGAAAACACAAAGAGAAAAACCATTCTACTGTGATAACCTCTTAGGGACAGGTAATAGCAAGCTCAGTATGACAGCTTTGAAGCCAGCTGCAAATTAAGTAACCAACCATTTTCCACATGAGAAAGCCATTATAGTAAGTCACAAAAAAGGCAGCAGCTGCTGACCCCTTACCGATAAAACCCAAGTCATTAAAAAGTTTCATAAAAATTTTGTTATTACCAAAACAAACACGAAGTCCAAGAGAAATCCTAAATCAGAAATCTGGACGCTAAGTGTTGGTATAAAATCTAGTCAGTATGAAGGTAATTAAAATACCATTTTAAAGAAATTATTTCAGGACACAGATTAGCTAGCTAATATCTGAACAGATAAGACAAAGAACCTCTATGCTAATCTCCAAGCTAAAACAAACATTACAAGGCATTTATTAAATATACAGGTTTTCGCCTTGGCCAGGGTGGCTAAGTTGGTTGGGCATCATCCTGCCAAACGCAAGGTCGCAGGTTCTGTTACTGGTCAGGGTATGTGCAAGAAGCAACCAACTGAATGTCCCCCTGGCCCTTCTCTGGAATCTAAATAAATAAATAAATAAGTAAATAAATAACACAGGTTTTCAAAGGCAAGTTTCTTAAGTGATTAGATGCAACACAATGATCTTTTGGGTCTCAAAAACCCTAATTAACAATAGTACATTTCAATCACTACCAATAAACAACTAGAATTAATTAGTAAAAATCTGTATTCTCCTGAGTACATTTATTTAACATACCATAGATGTTTACTGTCTTAAAATTCTGGATACATTAAAAAATTTTAGGTATGTTAATTATCAAGTAGGTAATTCAAGAAACTAGTTGTCAGATATTATTGTCCACAAAAATAAACACACAACATGAAATAATATATAGGTGAGACCATCTGGTAAGATTACTCCCTGTACTGATTTATCAAATTCAGTTTAAATATATATTTTATTACTGATTTCCTTTGATTTTCCTAGAAAAGGGATTTTTGTTACAGGATATGAGTATACTCGTCGTCGTCGTCGTCGTCGTCGTCGTCGGCAGCCGTCCGTCTCGAGAGACGATGGTGTAGCTTCTTAAGAGTCTATCTGCACCGCCGAGAATGGCTGTGCAGTCCAACTTGGGAGTGACACGGTATCTGTCTCCTCCCATGTTGAATCGACATCTTGCGATGACGCTGGAGTATCCTCTCCAGTGAAGCTGAAGCTACAGAGCCTGGGCAGGGTGATATGGAGGGTCTGCTGTTGCCCATGCAGCAGACCCCCCCTCTCTTCGCAGCTGAAGGATCCAAGGGAAAGACGGAGTCAATACAGCTTGGGTTCAGGTGCGCCGCAGGAGTTGCCAGTGTTGACTACAACGTCAAACCGCCTTAGGGACTCCGGCTCCGGATTTTCTGTCGGGGTTTACTCCCTTAGCCTTTCCCCTGAAGAGGTATGCCGCAAGGCAGCGGAGGTTTTTTGGAATCAGAGTTTTCCTTCTCTGATGAGTATACTCATATCACAGTTAAACAAACAAACAACTAATCCAGAAACAAAAGGAATATTTTATTCAATTTGACCTAATCAGGGCCATATCTAGACAAAACACAATGTGCTTATTTCTGAGAAGCATGCTTTATATTTAGAGAGGTACAGAGAAAAATGTGTACAAATACATGTTAAAATTCAAAAGATGATTTTAAGAAAGTGAAGATAAACATGATCCCAATGGACAAAATGTCAGTAAAATGTAATTTTTGGAACATATACAGAGAGAACCAAGAAATACAATGTGATACAACTGCTAAAATTAATGAAGAACCAGAAGAGCAGGTTTTCCCAACGTAAACTCCCAACTGATGACAGATGCCTGCCACAAACTCTGTAGCCATCAGGACCACATATAGAAAGAAACCAGCACACTGAAAATCCACTTAAAGAGTTTAAAATTAAACTAAAGCACTGAGCTAAGACCTGCTACTATAACTGTTTTGTAAATTTGGTTCCTGCCCATGTACTACATACAACCCGTGACCATCTACAACAATGATAGATTTCCCAAAATATCATTCAGAGTAAATACCCTGGCTGGTTTGGCTCAGTGGATTGAGCGTCGGCCTGCGAGCTAAGTGTCGCTGGTTCGATCTTCCAGTCAGGGCACATCAGAGAAGGAAAACTCTGACTCCAAAAAACCTCCGCTGCCTTGCGGCATACCTCTTCAGGGGAAAGGCTAAGGGAGTAAACCCCGACAGAAAATCCGGAGCCGGAGTCCCTAAGGCGGTTTGACGTTGTAGTCAACACCGGCAACTCCTGCGGCGCACCTGAAGCCAAGCTGTATCGACTCCGTCTTTCCCTTGGACCCTTCAGCTGCGAAGAGAGGGGGGGTCTGCTGCATGGGCAACAGCAGACCCTCCATATCACCCTGCCCAGGCTCTGTAGCTTCAGCTCCACTGGAGAGGACACTCCAGCGTCATCGCAAGATGTCGATTCAACACGGGAGGAGACAGATGCCGTGTCACTCCCGAGTCGGACTGCACAGCCATTCTCGGCGGTGCAGATAGACACTTAAGAAGCTACACCATCGTCTCTCGAGACGGACGGCTGCAGACGACGGTACTCATGAATAGCAAAATTTCTAAAACTGTTCATGTATTGCCCTGGCTGGTGTAGCTCAGTTGGTTGGAGTGTTGTCCCAGACCAAAAGGTTACAGGTTCAGTCCCTGGCCAGAGCACATGCCTGGGTTGCAGGGTTTGGTCCCAGGTTCAGGCACTTACAAGAGGCAACCCATCATCTCCTATCAATGCCTCTCTCTCATATAGATTTTTGTCTCCCTTCTCTATAAAATCAGTAAGCATGGTTTAGGTGAGGATAAATCAAACTGTTCAAGTATCAATACCTTCAATAATTGGTATCTTTGAACATTATAAAAATTCATTTTAACATACACAAATACTTAATAAAAACAAAAATCTTTAAAAGTTCCCCCAATGTAATTTTAATACTATTTACTTCGTTAAATCTCAAAGCTTTATTTTATAAGTGAACAGACTCCTGACTTTGTCTTAATTATATAAGGAAAAAGTGGACTAAAAAGGACTATGCAACATGCTTATTTTGTTTATATTAAATGCAAATATAAAACTATATGTCAAAAAAGGACAACAAAAACTCCCTCCTCTTTCCACAATGTAGTTGGAATTTTTGCCTTTGTGTTTAAAAATAAATGAACTACCAAAATTTTTATAACTTGTGGATTTCCACTCCTAAATTAAAAGACAATTTCTGAAGTTATTTTCAGGGACTCCTCAAACACACTTCCTTGCTGAGCCCAACCAAAGCCAAACTGAAAACAACCGTTAAGTTACACATGTCTTGCTAATGTAACTTATGGATGGAGTGCCAACTGCCAAGGTAAATTTGCAGTTGCACTTTATGTTCCTTAACTTTGTATTGCCTTTATCCAATGGTGCATTAAGATTAAGATTATCTATGTGCATGACAGCTAAATTAAAAACAACAAGTACTTCCTAATTAAATGATAAAGGGACTAAATAATCAGTATGATGTACAGAATCATTCCATATACAGGGGCACCCAAATCATTAAAAAGAAATTGTAACTAAAGAATAAATATGGAAACAGAGGTTACTACTGCCTCAGGAGGAAGAACTTTACCCAAAGAACAATGATAAAGGTTTAGGAACACTACATGCAATCCTTGAAGAGTAGGACTCAGTAGCTCCAAAAGATGTAGAACCAATGGTGTCAATCGACAATTACTTCTTTCAGAAAAAAACTTGATATTAGTACCGAGAGGTATTTTTGCTAATTCAAAGACACATTTGATTAAAAACTGCCCCACTAATTTATTTACAACAGCTTTCCACGAAAGTGAAAAGAAATGTAAGTGTGCACTCATTTTTAAGTTGCATGCAATTTTACAAATTTTAAAAGAATGAAAAGCTGCCTCTTTAAGAAAATACAATTTTCTTGATGGATTCACTAGGAAGCTACGTTAACATGAAACTAGATGTTTCATGAGACAACGATTTGAAAATTCAGCTGAAAACTTTCCAAACAAAAAATAATCTGGGTGAGAACACTCAGGTTGCTTTGAGTCCTAGGATCAATCCTTTTAGAAACATGACTGGATTCAAGACTATGTTAAAAAACATAATTTTTTTTTTAATCCCTGGCTTTGCTTGTTTACAAACTTTCCATCCAGGTAATAATCTCGTCCAGACTCCTCTATTTCCAATGATGTGTAACATTTTTCATTTGTCATGATGTTCTCTCAGTGAACACATTTCCAAAATGTCACACCTGGACTGCAACATGGAGGCGAACAGTGGAACCGAAGAGCCAGTGTCTGGGGAACTGGTGTCTGTGTCTCTCTCCCAGCTGAGTCTTATGGCAATGATCCTGATATTGAGATGGCATGGGCCATGACCAATGCAGCATGCTTAAGTCTATTACAAACTAATTTCATCAGTTGACCCGAGTTCCTGAAACTCACCAAAGTGGATGACCAAAGCTATTCTGAATTTCAGAAAAAAATTTTAGAAACTCAGGATATATTGGACCCAAAAGAACTCAAATCAGTATCAGTAAAAGAGAAGTAGAGACCATTCTGTTTGAAGTGTAATGGGGTTATAGAAGACTTTATGGTACTTTGCTGCAACTGGATTGTTCTTGAGGCTACACAGGAAAACACCATCTTTGCCACCAAGATACAATTCTCAACGACTGAAACTGCTTGGAATTGGGAAGGCCATAACAATGCAGCTTACACCAGTGTTCAGGACAAAGACTACAAAGGAGCCAACAGAGGAGAAAAAGAGAAAGAAGCCAACAAAATAATCAACAAAAGTGGTGAAACGTCTATGTAAGGTAGAGAGGGAAGAGCACTCTGAAAATTGACTCAACTGAGTCTACAAGTACCTGATGCTACCTGCTGATCCCTGTGGTTAAATGTATGTCCTTGTTCAACTGAAGGGCATGCAGAAGGACATTTTTTGTAGCCTAGTAATCAGGAGCTGCGCTGGTTGTTCTCTTGTATGAACTGGCTTAAAGACTATGATTGTTTCTTGGTATATGTTTTCTTGGTTCTCTCCACTGGCTAAGAAGTTTTGTAAATAAATTTCGTTTCCTTCTTAAAAAAAAAAAAAAAAAAAGTCACATTTTGGATCCTGTACAAAGATAATGACTTAAACAGAGTGGCCCATTTTTTTTAAAGTTGCAATTATAAAAGTATTTATGAAGAATATTGTTTACAGACCGTATGTTAAGAACATATTAGCCCATTCATTCCTATAGTCTCATTTTATCAAGACAGGTCATGGGAGTATACTTCTTTCATTTCGTTTACAATAAAATTTCTTTTGAGAAAACAGATTTGTGGTTGCCAGGGGGTAGCATAGAAGAAGTGGTCTACAACAAAGGAGCTTTGTGGTGAATTTTTGGAAGATATTGAACTATCTGTAACTTAACTTGACCAGTACATACATGGCTATGCATGTCAAAATTATACATCAGAAGCATGTATCTTACTGTATATAAAAGTTTTGTCTCCAATTTCTGTATTTCCATTCTCTTCTCTTGAATTTTCTTATAAAGTTTATGCCCCCACCATTACCAAAACCTACCCTTGTCAAAGTCACCAATATTTTCCACATTATTAAGTCAGACATTTCTAAATTTTCATATTCAACTATTGACCACATTTGTCAATCCAACCCTCTACTCTTTAGACACATATGCAACACAGCTTCCAGGTCACTCATGCTTCTGGTTTTTCTCCAACTTTTTTTCTTTGGGGAATTCTCTGCCACCTTTGTTCATTCCTCATCGCCCTGGTCTGTGAAGTTGCCATACTCCAGGGAGCTCTCATTTCCATCTGCACTCATCTAGTATCATGATTGCATGACCTATAAGTAGAAACAACTAACTGCTTAACATCTCTCAAAAATGTCTAAGGAGCTTAAATTAACACATCCACAACTGATCTACCTCTCACCCTACTTCTTTCAATGTTCTTCCCTCATCAGTACCTGTACATTCCAAAGCTCTAGTTTCCCAGGCCAAAACTTTGATGACATCTTTAATTTTCACTTAGCTTTTGTACTGATCTGTAAGCAAATCTTATCCACATTAACTTCAAAACTCAACCACTTCTCGCCATTCCTGTCACCTTTCTGTTCCTACCTCAAATGACTGTTTGCCTAGATAATTTCATCAGCCACTCATCTCAGAATAATTTTGTTAAAACATAAACAAGATTCTCACTCCTGTGCTCTAAAGTCTCCAATGGCTTCTCATCTCATTCGGGCTAAAAACTGAAGATGTTCAATACCTTAACATGCTCTACATGATGTGTTCAATCCATCCATTTTCTCCTAGGCCATCTATTTTCCACTACAGTACCTTATAGTATATACAATAATGCCTAACCATAAGTTCTTAACAAATATTTGTATGTGTTTTTTGCTTTTGTTTTTTTAATTTTTAAAGAGAGGGGAAAGGAGTGAGAGAGAGGGAGAAACATCAATCAGCTGCCTCTCAAATCGCAGGGACCTGGCCTGCAATCCAGACATGTGCCCTGATCAAGAATCAAACTGGCAACCTTTACGGTCTGCAGGATGGTGCTCAATCTACTGAGCCACACCAGCCACAGCTTAACAGATATTTGAGAAAATAAGTGACTTTCCTAAACTGGCTTCTAGAAAAGAATGACTCACAAGTTACATTATCAACGACAGATAACAAATCCAACCTAACCTTACAGCTGGAAGGTTGGGAGGATTGGATCTGCCCTTTTTCTACTATAAAGACATCCTAAGAAAAACAGAAAAAAGAAGCAGAATAAATAATCTACCACAAAATTGAGCCAGTTTTCAAGCTACTTACTGCAAAATAAAAATTAGATCTTAAAAAAAAACAAAACTGTAATTGAAAAACCAAAAATATAATAAAATAAAATTAGATCTTGTGCCTATAATGGATGTGATTTGAGACTAAATGTCATACTTGTGAAGAAAATTACAAACACAAATTTCAATTGATGAACTTCTCTTGCTATATTTTTATACTATAATGATCTGTTCCCCTTGTTAAAACTCCATTAGTCTCACAGTAAAAATACACAGATTGCTGTAAGAAGTCAAATCCTCCTTGCTAGATTTTGTTTCTTGTTGCTTGGTTATTAAACTATCAACTACATTTGTCAATTCATCCTTCTACTCTTTTGACACATACATTCACTTTATTGAAAGTGTAACCTTATCCTAAAAAGCAAACAAACAAACAAACCCATTAGTTTCCTGGATACTATTTCAAGAGTCCTCGCCACCTTTGTTCCAAAACAGCAGTTTGGGTTCTCTAACTTCTTGCCCCAAGGGCAATCTTTAGTCATTACAATACTGATACTGAACACTATTCACAATTCACTCAACCCAGTAAGACTCAACTTTGCAGCATTCTAGACCTTCACTGTCAAACTAAGTAGTCAGCAGTAACATGTGGGTAAATTAAATTGGAAATTCTGTTCTTCAGTCACAACTAGCCGCATTTCCAGTGCTTAAAAGACAGATGTGGGTAATGTCTACCACACCAACAGTGCAGATATAAAATATTTACATCATCAGAAAGTTCTACTGAACAGCACTGTTATAGTTTATTGTTGCACAGACATCTACTGCCTCTATTTAATCTCCAAAGGGACCTTAGAAGACTTGTTTTTCTCAGTCTATAACAAACCCATAGTCCTTACAAATCACCTAAATGTCCTTAGTATAAACTGATAGTTACATATCTCCTAGGATCACAAAGCAGAATGGCAAAACTATAAAACACTAAAAAACAGGAATAAACGTCAAATCTGTCAATATCAGATATTGTGTCCAAAAAGTTATATCCAAAATATATGAAGAAGCCTTACAACTCAATGACACAAAAACCCAATATAAAAATAGGTAAAGGATCTGAATACATTTCTCCAAAGATAAACAATAGCCAATGAGAACATGTATGCTCAGCATCAAGCCTTTAAGAAAACACAGATCACAACCATAATGGCATACTAATCCTTAAACTAGAATGGCTTAATTAAAAAAGATAAAAGAAGTGTTCACAATCATGTGAAGGTATCAGAACTCTCAAACATGGATGATGGGAGCAAAAAATGGTACAGCTGCACTGGGAGACAGTATGGCAGTTCCTCGGGTTAAACACAGAATTATCCTAAGACCCAGCTACTCTACTACTACCGTATATATTCAAGAGAAATGAAAACATATTCCCATGCAAAAATGTATATACAGATGTTCATAGCAACATTATTCAAAATCTGTAAACATTTCTAGTCAATGAAGTAATGAATAAATAAACAAAATGTAGTACCATCCATATTATGGAATGTAATTATGCAACAGGAAGGAATGAAGTACAAATAGATGGTACAATATGGCTGAACCATGAAATATTATACTAAGTGGGAGAAAACAGTCACAAAAGACACATATTGTGTGATTCTATTGATGGTAAATGACCAAAATAGGAAAATCTATAGCTAAAAAGTAGATTTGTGGTTGCTGGACCTGGAGATAGAAGATTAGGGAATGACTGCTAACAACATGTTTATTCTTGGGGTGACGGCATGTTGTAAAAGTAGGTCATGGACTTCTGATCAAGATTGAGGTGTAGGTAGACACTCTTCGGATTCTCATGCAACCACAGAAAGAATTACAAACAGATCTCAAAAACATAACAACCAGAACTATCAGAAAATAAAGATGAATGGAAGCTGGACAACCAAGGATTTAAAGAAGTCACATTCATCCAGACAAGTAGTTGGGGCAGAGACAGGGCAGAGTGTCAGATAAGCAGCAGCAGTATGGTCGGCCCCACATTCAAAAGCGGTACACAAAAATTGGAAGAAATACCCTGAGAGCAAGTGATCCCAGCCCCAGGCCAGCCGGCACAGCCCAGGCTTCCAGCACTTGGACCCCATTACTGTGGCTATAGAAAACAGTGGAGGTCGGCATTGCAGAAGAAACTGCGGCATTTTTGATGCCTAAAGTGCCCCCATGGTCTTAGAATGTATGCAAACCCCAGGACAACAACGAGAAGGGGGCCAATCGCATACAGGAAGTGGGTGAAGATATTGGAAATGGGGCAAGGGCCAGGCAAATCTCCAGAAGCCAAGCAGCAGCACTGTTCTCTCTCCAAGTCCCCCACCACAAACAGAGCCACACACAATTTACAGGTGCCTTTGCTGCATAGGTGATGCTACTTATTGTACTGGCAGCCGTCCGTCTTGAGAGACGATGGTGTAGCTTCTTAAGAGTCTATCTGCACCGCCGAGAATGGCTGTGCAGTCCAACTCGGGAGTGACACGGTATCTGTCTCCTCCCGTGTTGAATCGACATCTTGCGATGACGCTGGAAGTGTCCTCTCCAGTGAAGCTGAAGCTACAGAGCCTGGGCAGGGTGATATGGAGGGTCTGCTGTTGCCCATGCAGCAGACCCCCCCTCTCTTCGCAGCTGAAGGGTCCAAGGGAAAGACGGAGTCAATACAGCTTGGCTTCAGGTGCGCCGCAGGAGTTGCCGGTTTTGACTACAACGTCAAACCGCCTTAGGGACTCCGGCTCCGGATTTTCTGTCGGGGTTTACTCCCTTAGCCTTTCCCCTGAAGAGGTATGCCGCAAGGCAGCGGAGGTTTTTTGGAGTCAAGAGTTTTCCTTCTCTGATGTGCCCTGACTGGAAGATCGAACCAGCGACACTTAGCTCGCAGGCCGACGCTCAATCCACTAAGACAGGGAGTAAAAGCAGCTCTACCTAACATACAGAAACAAACACAGGGAGGCCACTAAATTGAGTAGGCAAAGAAATATGGCCCAAATGAAAGAACAGAACAAAACCCCAGAAAAAGAACTAAATGAATTCCGGCCAAGATGGAGGCCCAGAATGACACACTCCATTTCCCTCCACAACTAAGAAGGAATACAACTACTGCAGGGCCAGAAATAACCAGAAGTTCCAGAAAATAAATGGAAGTCCAACGTATGGAGTTATAAAGAAGTGGTGCTTGTCCGAACAGGGGCAATTTTCCTGAGACTATCTTAAAGCATACTAATCTGGCAAACTTGATGAAGAGTAAAAAACTGGGACCAAAAAATCCAGCATGAACCTGTAGCTGCCATCTGACTTCCTTCTGTAAAATTTCAAATAAAGTAAGTGAAATTTTAAAAAACTTAAAAAAAGAACTAAATGAAATGGAGAGTCAACCTATCAGATGTAGAGCTCAAAACACTGGTGAAACCAATGTGCAGAGAACTCAAGAGTGTGGCAAGAAGAAAGAAGAAAAAAGGAAAAAGAAAAGAAGTGAAGGTTACACAAAGTGAATTAAGAAAAATATACATTGAAGCAACAGTGACGGGAAGGAAGCAGGGACTCAAATCAATGACCTGGAACAAAAGGAAGAAATAGTCAACCAGAACAGAAAGAACAAGAATGCAAAAGAATGAGGAGAGGATTAGGAACCTCTGGGACAACTTTAAACATACCAACACCCGAAACATAGGGGAGAAGAGCAACAGCAAGAAATTGAAAACTTAACTTGAAGAAATAATGAAAGAAAACTCCCCTAATTTGGCGAAGGAAATAGACATACAACTCCAGGAAGCACAGAGACTCCCAAACAAGATAGACCCAAAGAGGAACACACCAAGACACATCATAATTAAAACGCCAGAGGTTAAAGATAAAGAGATCTTAAAAGCAGCAAGGGAAAAAGCAGTTACCTACAAAGGGGTTCCCATAACTGTCAGCTGAATTCTCAAGAGATTTTGCAGGCAAGAAGTATTCAAAGTGATGAAAAGCCAAAGACTTACAATCTAGATTACTCTATGCAGCAAAGCTATCATTTAGAATTGAAGAGCAGATAAAGTGCTTCCCAGACAAAGCAGAAGTAAAGAAATTCATCATCACCAAGCCATTATTACATGAAATGTTAAAGGAAATTATTTTAAAAAAAAGATAAAAACTATGAACATTAAAATGACAACAAACTCACAACTATTAAATGAACCTAAAAAACAAAGAACAAACCAAGCAAACAACCAGAACAGAAACAGAATTATAGGTATAGAGACCATTTGAAGGGTTATCAGCTGGGAGGCAGAAGCGGAAGAATCGGGGAAAAGGTAGAGGGATCAATAATAATAATTGGTAGGAACAAAATAGACAGCAGGATGTTAACAATAGTATAGGGAAGAGAGAAGCCAAAGAATTTGCATATACGGCCCATGGACATGAACTAAGTGGGAGATTGCTGGCGGGAAAGGGGATTTATAGGCGGGGCAGGGCGGGGAATAAGGGGGACAACTATAATAGCATAATCAATAAAGTATACTTATAAAATTAGATCATGATCATGAATGTACAACTCTAAATATATTAAATTGAATTGTATACTTAAAAATAAATTTTATAGTTTGTTAATTATATCCTAAGAAAACCAAGTTTTTTAAAAGGGGGAGATCAGGGTACATGCCTATGTTAAAGGTTTGGTCCTTGGTCTGGCAGGTACAAGAGGCAATCAATGGATGTTTCTCTCTCACACAGACGTTTCCCTCACTACCCCCCCAATTAAATAAATGAAATAAAATAAAGCAGGAGATATAACATCTTAGAGCTTGACAAAGTCTATCTGGATGAAAGAATGTCCTAAAGTACAATAGATTCCTAAAATAGCAGAGGCTACCTGTGAATTAAGATAGTAATATAAACAGAACACCGGAGCCATATAGCGGATTCTCTGGTTCAGGTTCAAACGCGTCCTACCCTTCAAAAAAAGTATCTCCCAAGTAAAAGAACCCAGGAAACAATAGAAATAAAAAAAACAGCCATGCTAAGTGAAATAAAAAACATATCATTGCCAAAAACTGAAGTAAAAAAAAATCATCAAGTTTATGTTAAATTAACCTACACCCTCATGTAAAATCCTCCTGTTAATTATAACATGATCAGGTTCCCACAAGAAAGAAACAAAGGGACTCTGAGCAAATGCAAAATTCTACCTTATGCCTAAAATGACATTAAAAATGTCACTTTGATACCTAAAGAGGCATCTCTTAGCTGTACCAAGTTCCCAAGAACCCTCTTGCTCTCTGAATCACATGGCTTTCCAACCAGGTCCAGCTCTGCTCAGGAATATCAGAAAAATGGAAAAGAAGGAGATGAAAGATGACAGCTCCTTTAACTCCAATAAGATCAGCTTAATCCAAAACTTAAAACTTTGTGTGCCTAGCAGAAAATAAAAGGCTCGAGTATTAGTTCAAGGAATATGGTGGTTAGCTTCTTTCACCAATCTTGCATTTCAATGGAAACTCCCCCAATACTCTGTACAAACTATTTATTTTTCTCTACTTTCGATCAATATACCTTCCTGGAAAAGACTTGTAGGATAAGAATCAACAACAAAATTGTTTCCCACAACTCTTAGCAACTCAAACCTCCTAACCTCCCTCCCTTGATGTAATCTTTAACCGCATAATCCTAGTCGTAAAAGATATGATCTCAGCTGTATTCGACTCCTCTCCCCAAAGCAGCTACTTGTATAACTTGAACCCAATAAATCACACCAAGACCAGTCTACCTCTCACTTAATCTTTTCCCCGCCTCCAGGTTCTTTTCTAGCCATGGGGTTATCTCTAGTGACATAGCTCCTTAATATGCCATACAAAGTCCTTTACAACCATAATCCTTTCCAAGTACAGCTGGCTGCTTCCCCAGATAACACCAGAGATATTCACAACTGTGCATCTTTATTAAAGCGGTAACTCTCCCCCTACCTACTATACTGAAGGCAGGTTCAAATATAGCCCTTTGTAAAACTAAATGGGGCTTCCTTGAATCTTAACAGGGAAGCTTATAGCTACCCAAAGTGCAACACAATTCATCTTTTGCTGAGACAATCCTGTACAATGCATGACACATAGCAGCCCCTGTTAATTTCACAGCACTTTCCAAACTGTATACTGTCTGTCATGCACATTATATTTGATCTGTAAGCTGATGTATTTCATTCCTCTTTCTAATCATGGTTTGCTGACATATACTACACCACCTATAATACACTGCCTCCTAATGATCAATAATTTCAAAAATGAATCAGTGAAAATTAATGTGAAAAAATATTTTAAATAAATCACAGAAATTTTAAAATCTGAAAAAGAAACTACTGCAAAATATTTCAAAGGAACTGCTCACAGAAGAAGTCCTCTCGCAAGAACTGCTCCAATCAACCATTTTTCTAGAAGCAATAGACTCAACTGGACATAAAAATGGAACTGTATCTTTGTCAGGAGCTTCCAGGTTCAATATCAATAAATCAATAAATAATGTTTTGCACACAAGGGTGACTTAGGCAACTCTCCTAGTTTAATATATAAACCCCCAAGAACATTCATCCTAAAAGCAAAGGCTACTTTGGGGTTTATAATCTTATAATCCTACCACAAAACAATTATGTCTGTAAATGAATCTTTGGGTAATTATAAACTACATGTTATGAGAGTTTATAAAATATCTGAAACAGCTGATAGTACATCTGAGTGTCAGATATTAAATCTATTTAATATGGTAGTTTTATATTGACAATGTCTGTTAAAATCATAACAACTTCCATAACTGTAACATGAGGAATGGCCATAACAACAAGAATTCGAAATTCCACAAGAACAAAATGGTAATAATAAAAACTTGCATTAAAAATTCTTTCAGCCCTGGCTGGTGTGGCTCAGTTGACTGAGTGGCAGCCTGTGAACCAGATGGTTGTCAGTTCAATTCCCATCCAGGGAACATGCCTGGGTTGCAGGCTGGGTCCCCACTTGGGGGCGCATGAGAGGCAACCACACATTAATGGCTCTCTCCCTCTCTTTCTCCCTCCCTTCCTATCTATCTACCTACCTATAAATAAATAAATAAATAAAATATTTTTTAAATTCTTCCAAACAAAGGTAATCTTTAATCATTTCAGGTTAACACTACCACTGAAACTCAGTCACCTTACTGCAGATGCAAGCAGCAGCAGAATCCAATCCTCTGTTGTCCCCTTGTCAGAAGATAGCATTTAAAACACAGGCGACTCAGATAAGTTTTACCATTTGATTATCCTCCGGTTTTACAGGTATTTACAAATCCTTGGGACTTGATCACGAACACCCATTAATATCCAAACAAAAATACAAATCATTGCAATTCAAACAAAACATCATTAATAACTTGTTTCCTAGTATTTAAAATCTATGTTTCTCCTTACAAAACACCCAATGTCTACATTCTTAAAGTTTCTGTCAAACTCAGGGCTAATAATGTTTAAAGGGCATTAATATCTGGTCTACACTCCCCAACTCCACCATGCCAAAAACGAGAAAAGAATAGTAATAATAACAAAAAAAGAAAACAGAACTCAAATCAGATCAAGCCCCCAAATCTGTCTACTAATTCATAGGAAATACAGATGGTAGGGGAATGTGATGAACACTACAAAATACAACAGAAAGAACCAAGTCTGCAAAAATACAATCAGATTAAAGGATTTTATTATTTCAGTGTAAATGATATTATGGTTGTTCATAAAAATAGTCTTTTACATACTATATTTTTAATTGAAATGTTCCATAGTAAGAGTAAAAAAATAAATAACTATTAAAAAGGATGTTTGGAAAACAAATACCAACCATTCATTTCACTATGCATTACTTTGAAAAACTTGTCACACATAAAGAAAGAACCCTAATTATGCTAGAGGTGTTAGGTTTGCAGGGGGTGGTGGTAGTGAATGTCCAAGATTCCCCACATTTTGATATGCAATTAATGTTATCAAAATAAGCAGTAGTAATAATGTATGTATTAATAGGATTAATAAAATACTAATTCAAAAGTGTAGTTTTCAGTAACATTAGCAATCTGTGGAGTTCGATAAACAGGAATCCTCATGCTCTAAAAAGATTAAGAATTCTTGATTGTAAATCATATTTTAGGGTCATTTATAATGCAATTTCTTATTTTTTTATATTTCCTTCAGTATTCATAGCAACTATATTAGTAGGCACTACTGTTTCCATTTTAGATACGAACACACTTACATGTGTGACTTTGGTCATGACCTTCTTTGCTAAGTGATAAAAGTCCCTAGATTCCTCATGTGTTCTTTTCTCTGCTCCACATCAGCTGCCTTCACAACCATGGCAATAGATATTAGACCTCAAGATCCAAAAAGTTGATTAAAAAAATCAAAGTAAAGCCAAATCTGTCTTGATATATTTAGTACATGCACTTCATATTCTTAAGGACATGACTAAAGAACTAAAGTGGACTTCTGGCCAAGATTGAGGCATAGGTAGGTACACTGTGTCTCCCTCCACAGCTAAGAAGGAATACATCTACCTCAAAACTGGAGACAACAAGAAGTTCCAGAAAATGGAGCTGCATGGAAGTCCAACTAACACAGATAAAAAGTTGGGAAGGCCACCTGGGGAGCACTTCCAGAACCACACCAAACTGCGCAGCTCCGTTCCAGCGCCAGGGAAAATAAAGACTCACTGCTGACTGTAAAAACCAGTGAGGGCTGGGGTGAAAGAAGACACTGCAGGTCTCTTAGCAGGGTCCAAATGTTTAAAGGGCCCCCACGATCCTAGAATGTCCACAAACTCACTCACTCTGGGAAACACAACCACGACCACGACACCAGCTTAAGAGGGGCACCAGTCACATACTGGAAGTGGGCAAAGTGCTTGGAAAAGGGGGGAGTGCTGAGTAAGTGACACTGTTCCCTCTCAGATCCCTCCTCAACATACACCACAACATGGTGAAAGGGGCCAACCCAACTGATGAATACCAAAGGCTCCACCCCTTACAACATAACAGATGCAACAGCTCTACCTAAGACACACAGACAAACACAGGAGCCTGTCAAATTCAGGAGACAGAGAAGCATGGCCCAAAAGGGGGAACAGATCAAGGTTCTAGTGGGAGAATTAAGCAACAAGGACAGCGCCAACCTAATAGACGCAGGATTCAAAACACTACTGATAAAGATGCTCATAGGCTTGACAGATATGCTTGAGTACATCAAATACAGAAGGGAAGAAGTGAAGACTATGCTACATGAAACAAAGGAAAATCTACACAAAAGCAATGAATGGTGAAGGGAAGGAAACTGGGGTTCAAATCAATGATTTGGAACATAAGGAAGAAAAAAGTCAACCAGTACAGAATGAAGAAACAAGAATTGAAAAAACAAGGACAGGCTTAGGAAACTCTGGGACAACTTTAAACATGCCAACATCAGAATCACAGGGATGCCAGAAGAAGGGGAAGAACAAGAAATTGAAAACTTACATGAAAAAATAATGAAGGAAAACGTTCCAAATTCGGTGAAGGAAAGACATACAAGTCCTGGAAGCACAGAGTCCTAAACAAGTTGGACCCAAAGAGGAACACACCAAGACGTATCATCATTAAAATGCCAAAGGTTAAAGATAGAGAGCAACAAGAGAAAAGAAGAGTTATCCACAAAGGGGTGCCTCTAAGACTCTCAGCTGGTTTCTCAAAAGAAACTTTGCAGGCAAGAAGGGACTGGCAAGAAGTGTTCTTGGCAATTAAATAAAACGGAGATTACTCTATCCAGCAAAGATATCATTTAGAATGGAAGGGCGGATAAAGTGCTTCCCAGACAAGATAAAGCTACAGGAGTTCATCATTACCAAGCCATTATTATGTGAAATGTTACAGGGACTTATTTAAGAAAAAGAGGATCAAAACTATAAACATTAAAATAACAACAAATTCACAAAAAACAAAAACAAACTAAGCAAATAACCAGAGTAGGAACAGAATCATAGATACGGGGAATCATTCGGAGTGTTATCAGCTGGGAGGGGAAGGGATGGGGAGGTGGAGAAATGGAGAAATGGTGCAGAGTTTAAGAAGCATAATTGTTTGGTACAAAATAGACAGGGGTAAGTTAAGAATAACACAGGAAATGGTGAAGCCAAAGAACTTACATGCGCGACCCATGGACATGAACTAAGGGGGGGGGGATTGGAATTGCTAGAGGGAATGGGGGGTATGGGTGGAGGGGAGCAAAGGGAAAAGAAACTGGGACAACTGTAACAGCATAATCAATAAAATATACTTAAAAAAAAAAGAACTGAAGTGACTACGTAGACAATAATTTAATCTCCATTTACATAGCTAGGCTTAGAGCTTTTAGCATTATCTCAGAGACAATTTCCGATTTTCTTTTAATAAAGACTCCAACATAGTTGATTTAGGGTCACTAAAATAATAACAAAAATCTTAACCTTGTGAAAAAAAGTATCTTCAAAACCACTTCTCACCTTGGCTGGTGTGGCTCAGTGGATTCAGTGCCAGCCTGAGAACCGAAAGGTGGCTGATATGATTTTCAGCCAGGACATGTGCCTGGGTTGTAGGCTGGGCCCAAAAGGCAGGTGACTGACTGATATCTCTCACCCTCCCTTCTCATAAAATCTAACCCCCACACCCCTACCCCTCAAAAAAGCCCAACTTCTGAGAGGAAACAAACACCATTTCCCAGAGTAGTTATTTCATTCTTCACTAAACCTATTCATTTCCCAGCAGGTAACAGTATTATACTTGAATCAGCTCTTTATCAGTTACTACCTGCTTGATCCATTTAGTCTTCAGAAATCTTTTTCTCTGGCATCTTTACAAACAATGAGGGAGGACAACAATGTGTTGCCATCAATTTTTAGGACTAAAAAGCAGTGGTAAGAAATGTGGGTTTCTCTGCAAACATCTAAATTTCTTCACTATTCCTTGCTGTCTGTATCTCTTTTTATTAAGTTTTATGAAATTCCTCACTTAAAACAACCTTTTCCCAAACATATTTATAGTGAGATGGTAGAGATGGTCAAAGTTTTGCTGCCTTACTAAGAAACTTAAAACTTCAGAGGACTATCTCATGGAGGTAGAATTACATTGCTAAAATTTCTATACACACAATTTAGAACAGGAGTTTCTCATGCTAAAGTACATAATACCCCAGAAATTATATCCAAAAAGCTGAATGTATTACATTTTTCTATAAGGAGTCATGATAAAGAACACGGGTTTAAGTTGCAGAAATAAAACTACTTCCTTGTTCTTTGCTATCTATGATTCTCAATCCTGCCTGGACATTAGAATTCCCTGGGGGCTTTAAAATATACACCAATAAGACTTCCAGCCAAGATTGACAAGCTCTGTCTCCCTCCACAACTAAGAAGGACTACAACTACTGCAAAACCAGAAATAACCAGAAGTTCCAGAAAATAAAAGTTGTTCAACATATTAAGTTATAAAGAAGTGGTGCTCGTCTGGATGAGTAGGAGGGGTGAAACTGGGGCGGAGAGGTCAAGCTGTGCTGACGGCAGCAGCAGTGGCGATGGCGGCGGGACCGCAGTAAGCACAGACACCCATTATTAAGGGGAGGTGAAAAGCACCTGGGGAGCACCACCGGCTGTAGACCAGACCCGTCAGCTTGCGATTCCAACGGCAGGGAAAGCAGACCCCCATTGCCTTGGACTGTGAGGCCCAGAGAGGGTGGGGATGGAGGAGGCTCCCAGTCTCTCAGCGGAGAGTGAAGGGTAAGAATCCATTTTGGACCCCCACCCCCCACAGAAGACAACACAGCGTAGTGAGAAGGGTCACCTGGTTGTGACAAGTGCTCGGATCTCCACCCCCTATAGCATAGGAGGTGTGACAGCCCCACCCAGGAAGCAAAGGTAAACACAATTGTCAGGATGGCACAGATCACAATAGAGATCCCCGTGACGCAGCTGACCAGACAGCAAATATCTAATCTAACGAAGCAGCAGATAGGAAATCTTTCTCAGGCACAGCTCAGAGCTTTGGTTATACAAATGCTTACAGACCTAACAGCAGATTTAAAACAAGACGGGAAAGGAATGAAGGCTAGTCCTGCTGAAATGAATGAAAACACATATGAATCTAGTGGTGAGGGAAAGAAAACCAGGGATCAAATCAATAAATCGCAACATAGGGAAGGAACAGTCAACCAGTGCAGAAAGAGGAAACAAAAAGTAAGGAAAATGAGGAGAGGCTCAGAAACCTATGGGACAGCTATAAGCGAGCCAACATCCGAATCATACGGTTGCCAGAAGGTGAAGAAAAACAACTAGAAATTGAAATATTGTGTGAAAAAATAATGAAGCAGAACTTCCCTAACACGGGGAAGGAAATAAGACTTACAGGTCCAGGAATCACAATGAGTTCCAAAAAACTGAACCCAGGGAGAACCACACCAAGACACATTATAATCAAAATGTGAAAAATTAAGGATAAAGAGAGAATCTTAAAAGCAGCAAGAGACAAGAAGAGAATTACGTACAAAGGGGTCCCAATAAGACTATCAGCTGATTTCTCAAAAGAAGCTCTGCAGGCAAGAAGGGACTGGCAAGAAATATTCAAAGTAATGAAAAGCAAAAACCTACAACCATGATTACTCTATCCAGTGAAGCTGTCATTCATAGTAGAAGGACAGAGAAAGTACTTCCAGGACAAAGTAAAACTGAAGGAGTTCATCAGATCCAAACCACTGTTATATGAAATGTTAAAGGGACTTGTTTAGGAGAAGGAGGATCAAAACTATGAACATTAAAATGAAAACTATCACAACAACTAACAACAGAAGCTAGAAAATTGAAACAAAGGCAAACTAAGTAGGCAATGGGAATGGGAAAAGAATTATAGGTATGGGGAACATTATGGGGTGAAGTCAGCTGGGAAAGGGAAGGGGGGAAAGGGAGGGAGATGGTACAGGAATTAAGAGGCATAGTAGGAGGGAGTGGAGTTGACAGGAAGATATTGAGAAGAACTATATGCACAACCAATGGGCATGGACTAAGTGGGGAGGAACAACTGGAGGGAGAAAGGTCACTAGGTGGAGGGGAACAAAGGGAAAATAAATTGGGAAAACTGTAATAGCATAATCAATAAAGCATTATTAAAAAAACAAGCAAACAAAAAAATACACCAATAAAGAGTCTACCTGAAACAACTGTACAAAAAACCCTACAAGTGTAATTGAGCATGAGTACCTTTTAAAGGTGGCCGAGAGATCTATGTACAAGAGGAGAGATGGGGTAAAGAACAGTTGCTTCAGACAGACTCACTAGGTTTCAGGGCCTTCAAGTCACTCCACCAGTGAACAAGTTTTCCCATACCTGTTCTTGCAAGTGTAAGCTCTGCCATTTTTATATTTTAATATTTTCAAAATACAACGACCATTTTTCAAAATGTGTTCAAACATAAAAACCTCAAGAAATCTCTAATGACAAATGAAATAATCACTTGATGATGCGTGAAAGAGACTCAAATCATACAATGTAGATCCAAGCAATTTTACCAGTTTTCTTCTTTTGTCCTTTTAATAATTAGCTACCATAGCCTACGTGATATCTCTCAAACACAAAGGAAAAACTTACTCTGATTTATCAACTCCAGTGAAGATACTCAAATATTTCCACATAATGCATATTTTAAAAAGTACCAAACCAAATTTATTTAATGTTTCCATAACATTCATGAAGATTAATATATCGGAATGCCAATGTCATACCAATCCTTTCTGTATATCATGCCATTCTCTAATAATTCCTACGTCGAATCTAAACCTATCATTCAAAAGCCATACATAACCTATCCCTACCCATATATCTTCTAATTTTATTTCTCAGGACTCTCCAACAAATACTAATGCTATTCAGAAGGCACAAGAAGAAATCATAATCATTATTCCAAACTCCTTACCTTTTAGAACTATATTACCACAATACCCCATTTATTATACAAATCTTAATACCTGTAACTCCTAAAGCAATTTGTATTGTTAATTCATTATATATGCTGATTGTACTGTATTTTGTATTAGTTGGTTTGCTTAGAAGTCATTATAGAATATTTAAGGGTAGGAATAATTTTTTAGTTTTGCTGTAATTACATACAATGCAAAACCATGTGGCAAGTATGAAATAGGGAAATAATAAAAGAGAACACAGAACTACTATTTAAGTCCCATTTCATCATTAGGAAAGTTAGTCCATTTATTTGGCATACAAATTAAAACAGAAGACAACCTCCCTGTTTCGAGAAAAAATTGCTCCAGAAATATTGGACATGTTCCAATATGCCCAAAAGATATATTGATTCTCTGAAATTAAGAGAAATGCCACCTTACCTAGTCTACCTCTGACAATTTGCAGGAAGATATTTTTCAGTTTGTTTTGGCAGAAAGAGGGGACTTTAAAATGTTTGTGTTTTCATTACTACAAAAGGGAACATTCATTACTACAAAATAGGAAAATAAACTGGTTCTTAATAGGTGGCTTTTTACTAAGATAGACAAAACAAAACACCATGAACATACCTGTCATAATAATCCCGTTGAAAATCATAGTCCAAGTCAAAGGAGGAGCTGAAAAAAATAAATACCACAAAGTATTAATTTGGAGCTGTTAATGTCAATTCACAACAGCAGATGGGGAAAAAAAAACCCCCATGCCAAACCAACCACAACAAACAGATCAACAGATTAGCATAGAATAACCCACAATAATTTAAATAACATCACTAAATTTCAAGCATCTTAGGCTACTGAACATGCAGTGGCCAAATAGCAAATGTAGGCAAGTTTGCTAAAATTTCAACACACAGCATAACAGCTAAAATAAGAACATTGAAAATTACAACAGTAAACTAAACATTCTAAGGCCATCTTCTTTTCCCTTTTTTTACTCCCCAGCTTCTTAGAAGCTAAATTCTCTTGAAGAATTTTAATTTGTGCCATAAATACCAAACTACTTTAATAGTAACAAAAAATCACAGAGATTTTAAATCTCTGGGAAATGGACAAAAAGGAGGTACATTCACAAAAGTTAATAAAGCATTACTTTTACACAGTAAAACATATGACAGTTAGCCCTCCCCACTCCCAGAAAAACAGATAGAGAAGATGCCCACTGATGGACACAATGCAGTTATAAATAATAAAGTTCCGGACCTGAGTAGAGGGGACGGAGAAGGGTGTTCTGGTACTGACCCGTACATCTCCGCTGCAGATCGTTTCACACCTGCTTTCCCCCGGTTCACTTTTGGCTCTGCAGCCAGATTAATATCTGAAAAAACAAAAACAAGAACAAAAAATTTTAGTGACAACTCTGTTGGGCTTTTAAAGGTATACAGAGTCAAATAAATCAACAGAAGTCTAACTATTCCCTCATCTTTCTTCTTTTACAAGGTTAGGATTTAATATTCTATTCCTTTGCCCTCTGTTCTCTAGCAAAAAAGTGTTCATTATTTATAACACATTAAGTCTGTCTCTGTTACATTCCACTCTCAGCTCCTACCTTCAACGGAACTATATGTATCACCATTCAGAGTACCCCATTCTGTTCACTCAGTTACTATTGCAGGAGAAAATTATCAATAACTAATGGTTGCTTTTCTAGGAATGATTCTGTGGATTTTAAATTAGCACAGACAAATATATTAGAAATGAGTGAATGACATCAGATATTTTATATGGCAGGGCATGAATTAATATGTAATATGGTTCATGTATGATACCCTTCAAATTCCCCAAAGGCAAACTTTTATTCTCCTTACAAGTCAGGTCAGCTGCAAAGTTGCTCAAAAATGCTTGTAAGGAATATTATGCAGCCTTGGCCAGTGGCTCAGCTGGTTGGAGCATTGTCCCATACACCAAAAGGCTGTGCGTTTGATACCTAGTTGGGGCACATATGGTAGGCAACTGATGGACGTTTCTCTCTCTCTGAAATCAATAAATATATCCGATGGTGAAGATTAAAAAAAACAAAACAAAAAAACCCCTTTATATCTGTACGTACTAGAACACACCGAGTAAAGAGGGGGAAAAATCCTAGTCTCCAAATACAACATTAATTTTTTAAAAGCACTTACTCCAGAGGTTAACTACTTACCACCCTACCACCCACTGCCTGCCAAACAAGAGTTCAGTGGGCTCCCTTCTTTTAAAAAAGACCATTTTGTCAAAAACCAATTAGCCAAATGTTAGCTCTTCAAAACTCAGTTCATCAAATGACCAATTAAAAAATAGGCAAACGCTCAATCCATTGAGCCATACCAGCCAGAGCTAAAGAGTATTTCTGAAAAATCAAATACCAACAAGAAGCTGTTCGGTTTACAAAAATTAGTTAGGAAGTGCAAAAGGGATTAGAAAACCCACTATTTGCAACCCCTAATCAATTACCTAAGCATGTGGAACTTTATCACAGAAAGGTGATAAACCGCGTTAAGCCATCTGATGTCGTACATTATGAAGTACATAACACTATCCATTAAATATTTTCAGCAAACTAAATAGAATCTAAATTAAATCAAGCCTTTAGATTTGCAGACTCCAAGACAGTAAGCGCGTTTCATGTGGCTATTGAACATTTGATATGCATTATGTCTGAATTCAGATATACCTGAAGTATACACACTGGACTTCAAAGACTTGGTATGAAAAGAGAATATAAAATACCCAATCATATTTTTCAGTGATTACATATCAAAATGACATATCTTGGGTGTACTGGGTTAAAGTATATTACTGAAATGAGTACTGCTCATTTTACTTCTCTTAATATAGCTATTCACAAATTTAAAGATCACATACACGGCTCACATTGTTTCTACTGGACAGCACTGCTCCAGGTCATTATACAAAATAGGGTTAAAAAAAAAGACAAGGAAGCAATCAGTTTAGATTGTGGGAAAATACTAGAGATTTCTCCAATAATTAAATGTCATAAATTTTTTAAATGAGAAAGGGATGAAGAAACTAACAGACTTAAAGACATCTAAGAAGCGATTAACCAAATGCATATGTAGACATGGATTGGATTCTGATTTGAATTCCAAGTTATAAAAGTTTGAAAAAAAGGAAGAATCTGAATATAGACTGAATATTAGATGTTATTAAGGAATTACTATTAATATTTTCTTGTGTAATAAGAAAAGTGAGGTTTGCATTTTGTTAAGTCTTTATTTGCTAGATATATACTGGTCTACCAAATTTTTTATAAAAACAGAAAAAGACTGATAAAAATAATATCAGTTACATGTTGGTATCTGTTAACCTGAGATGCACAGAACATACAGATTAATTGTCTTGCTCTGGTGTTAGAAAATTTCTATGACAGTTAAAAATTACTTTAAAAAACCTGACTGTTTTCAGATCTCTCATAAAACTTGTTTTAATTTCTACCACAATTTTATAAATGCCGTAGTTTTATATATTGAGTTTTTACTCCAACCTGAAGAGTACAAGCCACATTAAGTGTCAATAAAGCTGAAGTTGGACTTCAAATTTGTTGTACATTACGCATTTTAAAACATTAAATAGAAACTCCTGGAAAATGTTGAAAACAAAACAAAAATTTAACTAAGCCACCACAGTATTCTAAAGCCTAGAAACGGACTTCTCTTACAAATGCTTCAGCTTCCATAATATTCACATCTCAGAAAATATAGGCTGTATCAAAATACATGACTGACAGCAAATCCCAGAAATTCATAAGCAATTAGAAATCTATTCAAGAGCCCCAGGAACATGGCTCAGTTGGTTGGAGTGTCACACCATACGTAGGTTGTGGGTTTGATCCCTGGACGGGGTGCATATGGGAGGCAACCTATTGATGTTTTTATGTCACATCAATGCCTCTCTCAAATCAATAAACAAAAAAACATTCAAGAAAATGGGATCCTATAATCATTAGGAACATACTTATGATTTTAACAGTCTTAATAGGTAATGAGATCTAAAGTTTAGAATATAAACCATCATGTGAGCAGAGCTCAGATCTCATTTCTCAACATTTGAACATGCTACACCACAGAAAAGACCCCTACTGGGAGAACTACTATCTAAAACTATACACCAAAGTTTATGCTGCTAAAACATGTTAACAATAAGCACCTTTTATCTAATATAACATGCTGGACTTCTACTAGAGGCTTTTCATGAATCATCTCAATAAATCCTTTCAATTTACCTAAATTCTCTTGACCATCCCAAGTATAAACTCTGAGATATTATTAACTCCATTTTAACACATGAGAAAATTTAAGACTGGGCCGAGCTACATAAGCTACCCAATAAATATACAGTGTGAAGTCCCAAACAGAGCCAAGCAACCTGACCCGACTCTGGAGCCCATGAGGGACAAGGCTACACGGTCTTTCCTCAGTCCACTGTGAGCAGGAGGCACAGTCATGTATTAAGGCAGCAACTGTACCTTATGAAATGGCATTCCTACCTCCTCTATCTTACTCAAGACTACCAACTGAGGTTATCTAGTCTCACCTGCTCAACATGGCATAACAAATAAAATCCATATTTAGCCTATTACATATTTAAACCTAACATTTGTATTATGCTAAAGCAAGCCACAACATCCAGAAAATCTCAGGCTATTAAAATGAGGGAGAGGGGGGGAGAAAACAACACAAATAGCAAAGTTTTTATATCTGAATTACATGAGTGAAAAATTTAATTCAACCTAAATCTTACCTAGAACCTGGCCAGCAATCATCCTGCCATCCTCTCCTGCCACTGCAGCCCGGGCATTTCTCTCATTAACATATTGAACAAAGGCAAAACCCTTATGAACTGAGCAACCCACAATTTTGCCATATTTTGAGAAGATAGCCTCCACATCAGATTTCTTGACCACAAGAGTATTAAGATTTCCAATGAATACACGGGAGTTCATGGAGCGAGGATCTGTCTTGTTGGTAACATTGCTGGCCATTGTCTTTGATGATAAGGTTCCTCACAAAGCCGAAACTGGAAGGAAAAAAAAGGCATAAACGTGAAAAGATGCTAAAACCAAAATATTCCGTGATAAAACTTTTTCTACTCTTATTTTGAACCACTGTGACTATCTAGAGTGCAGTAGTAGTCAACCTCAATCTGTTACTATTCAGAGATTAGAGCACCTGAATATATCTCCTTATAGAAATTCAACTTTCCCTTCTCAAAAGTGCTAGACTATCATTTCAAGGGGACAAAAGAATCTTTACAAACTCTTGGCAACACTGTTCTTGAACATTAATTCCAAATGACTCCAGATTTAAAGACCGCAAGCATATTAGAGCCCCCACTAAGTCCTCTACTACCAATTTCTACTCGTTTTTCACCTTCCCAGTCATGCTAATCTAACCATCACTTGCCATCTATCAGTAATTCCATTTTCCTGCACATCGCTGTTACTGAGTCTCACTCAATCTCCCAAAGATATACAAAAACTCCAAATTCTGCCCACAAACCATTTAGCTAGATTAATGTGGACAACTGTCACTCTGCCCTTCAAATATAATTGACCTTATTATACAAAGGCAATGCACAGACCAATTCATTCACTCTGGAAATATCTATTTCCAAGTACTTCAACTGATTTACAATATGCCAGATACCTTAAGTATACTATCATCTTTTTATAGATTACAATGGCTCTTCCTTTTCTTTTTATATGACAACCTACAAAATAGACCTGGGACACAATACTGGATGGTAATGATAAACACTGCATGAAATCAAAAGACCAAAGGAAGGAAGAGAATACAAATTCCCTCAGACAATTTTGAAACAAAAATTGTCTTTATGTATGCTAGGTTCAATCTTAATGTTTAGGCATTCTTTTAGCTTTTATACCAGTCTGCTTCCCCCTGCCACTCAATCTGTTATTATGATAGGCCTACCTTAAGATTTAGAGCAACAGTCTTAAGATTAAAGATACCAGTGTCTAATGTTTTCCTTCCAATCCTCAAGAGAAATCATGACTAACTAGTTCCCATGACTATATTAAAATGTCTCATATATAAATATATATAATAGGTAGTATACATCATTTATACATGACCGCTACCATTCTGACCCTTAAAATACCTAGTCATTTCACAAGCAGTAGTAATTTTAAAGATGTAAAAACTGCTTTTCCCTTCTATCCTTTCTGAAATTCAAGACATAATCCATCCTATTTTTATTTCTAAATTACATCTTTTTATATAGCGAGTAGTTCCTAATCATTCTTTTAGACTAAACAAAAAGATTTACCCAACAGTAGGCACTGAGAATCACCCACAGCCTTTCAACCTAAGTGTGATTACCAAAAATCCTTAGAAAACCAAGAATTAAAAACATAAACCTTCCAAGCAGGGTAGTTTGACATGCCACCACCATACTGAACATGAGGGAAAACACCAAACAATATACATTAAATTTATTTCCCTTTCACATACACTCCTCCTTTGAACCACAAATCATAAATGGATTTAATGACTATTTCCTCAACTTTCACAAATATGCCACATACTTGATACCAATCAAGTTATACAGAACAAAATTCATCACATACAAAAAATGTCTAAGGGCACAATTTTCAACCTTTTTCAACTCATGGCACACACAAATTAGTAAAATTCTGGAGCACACTAAAGAACATTTTTGTCAATTTGAACAATAACAAAAAAAGGTATGACGTTGATTCATTCACATCAGACGGCTATTGTGTTAGCTGTTGTCATTTTTTAATCTGACAATCTAAGGGAAAAAAGGTCAGTACCCCCAACTAAACAGTTAGGTATTTCATGTTTAAAAATGTTTGTGGTACACCTGTGTGCTTTGGCAAATTGTTACCTTAAGGTATTAGGGCTTAATTCTCTCAAGGAACCCTATCTGAAAAGGCTGGTGGAGAGACATCCAGGTAAACGAAATAGAAAGGTACTAGACCCTGGCACAGTAGCTCAGTTAGTTAGAGCACCGTCCCAATACACCAAGGCTGTGGGCACATACAAGAATCAACCAGTGAGTGCATAAATGGGTGGAACAACACATCAAAGTCTCTCTCTCAAATATAAATAAACAAAATAAAAAGGTGCTAACAATGGTTGTCATTTCAGAATTTAAGGATAGCATTTTTTCCCTCATTTTCTTTGATAATGTGTGGTTTCCAAATTCAATACAAAATTCATGAATTGTTGATAAAAATATAATACAATGATCCCAGTTTCAAAAGCTGGGCTAAGGTCAACAGTTTAACTTTCTTACTATAAGGATTTAATCAAGATATGAGCAACTGTAAAGACAGGTGAACCTCAAAGATCCATTAATCCCACTCCTAGGAACACATCTTTCTGAAGAATTAAACAGGTTACTATAAATTATTCTTTTCTCACTGAACGTTTCTTGAGTATCTGCTAAGTACCAGGCACCAGGGCTCCTTAAGGGGACAAACAGGAACAGATGACTCTAGCAGTTCTGCCATCTGTTTATAAGATTTTATTTATTTTCAGAGAGGGGAAGGGAGGGAGGAAGAGAGGGAGATGATCAATGAATGAGAGACGCACCGATAGGTTGCCTATCACACACCCCAACTGGGGATCCAGCCCAAAACCAGGCATGTGCCCTGACTGGGAATCAAACCAGTGACCTTTCGGTTCATAAGCCATCCCTCAATCCAGTGAACCAAATGACCTTGGGTCACATTTCATGATCTTGGGTCACATTTCACCCTACCTCTTGTTGTTAACATGAGAAAAATGGTCAATACCCTAAATGCACATAAATTACTGGAGAAGAAGGAATTCCTGGAAGAAAGCACCAACAGCACAGCAGTTTTGGAATCTTTCTGAATCCTTACATAAAAGCAATCAAATCAGATAGTAAAACCCAAACCCATGGACAGTATTTACAACAAAACTTGCTAACAAGGTATTCTAATTAAAACTCCCAAAATGCAAGCCAACATTACAGCAACCAAGACCTAGAAATTGAAGAATCCCAAAACATCTGACTAGTATTTACTGGAAAGAACCAATTTTAAGAAAAGCAGTGTTTTACCTGCTCCAATAGTGAGCACAAGGTACTGTAGTAAAAATGAAGGTGCTAGAGCAGCTTACGTCTCTACGAAATGTCAAAACTAACACAGAAGCCCTATGTGCATCATTCCATTCTCAAATCTTTTTTCATCCTCTAAAGATACTAATACTCTCTATCACTTCCTTCCTTCCTAAGTAATTCTATCACCTAAATGTGTATTCCTACACAGTACCCTTACCCATTAAAAGAAACCTGATGTCTTTTAAAATTCTTTTTAGGTATGTTCTCCTTCCATCCCTTTAACTTAAAATTCACATTTTTAAGAATCCAGGGCATTTGACCTGCAGTTCCCAGTCTACATTTTCAGAAATTTCATACTCTTAATGAAATTACACATAGTTTTTCTGTCATCTGTATATCCTCAAATAGGAATCTGGGACAAAAGGCTTGTTTAAACTCATGTGTTACCCTTTTGTGCATTATCTTTTTGTGATATCATAAATTCTACCTCATGGTATCATGATGTTCCAAGTTTATCTCTAACATATTACTTAGAAAGAACTCGTAAGAATAGTTTCTCAGTTCTTACATGTTATTACCAGTTTGGCTATATTCCTTATATTTGTAAATAAGTTTTGCTGGGTATAAAACCATGGATCACATTTTCTTTCCTTACGTGTTCTGCCATTTGTTTCTGGACTGTCACAGGATCATCCCAAAGTGTAAACCTTGCTGGCAAAGTTCTACTTTTCCCAACTTAAGTAGTAGTTACATGGTTTCTTGCTTTATAATAACTCATTAGCTGTATTTTTAAAAGATTTTATTTACTTACTTTTAGAGTGAAACAAACATCAGTATGTCAATATGTGAGATAACTCCCACACACCCCCAACTGTGGAGCTGGCAGCCACCCAGGTATATGCCCCAACTGAGAATCGAACCAATGACCTTTCAGTTTGCAGGGCAGTGCCCAAGCCACTGAGCCAAACCAGCCAGGGACATTAGCTGTTTTCCACGGACTAAAAGAAATGGTACAGATCTAAATGAATATATCTGAGATTGCCTTATAGGTCCTAAAGGTTTACATTTTGGAATAATCTACCCTGATAAAAATGGTCAGTTTCTCCTCACTTTTTAAAGTACTAGGAAAGGAAGAAATGGAAGAGACTGCTTGGACCAGCTTAAAAATCCAACCTAAATGGTACAGTCTTAAACACATCAGATTTCAAGGGTAAAAGCAAGTTGCAGAAGAAATGGGTTAATTTCTGCTTTTTATCTTATATAGATATGTAGCAGTTATATTCTACATGCATGTTTTAAAAATAAATTTTTAACAATTCAGTAGTCTAATTACCAGGAACTGCAGTCTTTAGAAAATTTACAAGTCACTTCAAATGTGGAAATTATGATAAAATGTTTAAGTAAAAAAGCAGTATACAGTTGTACAATACATAAAAGGATGCATATATAAATTACATGCTTAGGAAAGACATGACAGAAATATTTTATAATGTTCTGCAGGTACTCTGCTTCTGGTTATTTATAATTATTAAAAATCGTGGTCTTAAAAATGTTTTATAAAACCATTCAAATGCTTTGACAAATGTGCATATATATATACTAATAGCCTAATAATGCTGTTAAATAATGAAATGATGTTAATCTACATGAATTAGTTTTAACTTTAACAATCAAGTCTGGTATCTTGATGGGGAATACTGTCCAGTTCATAAATCTAGCATATAAATTCAAACTTTCCCTCAAAGATGAAAGGAGTCTAGTTATAGCTTTTAAGTTTTTTCAGCAGTCATTTTAAACTCAAATTCATTTTAAGACAAATTCATGATTTCTTAAACTCAATATTAAATAATAAAGTACACAGAATTAAAAAACAGAATGTTTCTTTCTTAAAACTGGTTTGAGTAAAGCCAGTATGTAAAGTATTTCTGAAATAATCATGTTCCCTGATTACTTTACACACTGTTTAATTCACTCATGGAGATCAAGAGGATATGGTTCTAGAAAAACAGAATTCCACAAGGGTACAAACAGAAAGAAAAAGACCGAATATTTACCTAAAGGTTACCGAGTGACAGCACTAATCTAGTACCTGGATGTACATGCATGCCTTTGTATTATTCTATATCTTTTCATCCCAGGTTCTTATTCCCATTACTTTTATCATCAAAGGATCACTAAGGCTTGTCTTACCTGGAGAGTAAAAGTCAAAACCAGGAGTATTCAGTTACTTTTACTGCCTTATTACACCAAAGGCTATGTATGTTTGATCATATACTTTATGCCAAAGCAATAAAAACAGATTTCAGTGGCAGCATAAAGGACAAAATTAGTGGATATAGAAATGTGCTGATTCCTACCTCTACCATCCCAGTCATCCTAAAACAAAAAAATAAATAAAATCTATATCTGATTGGAATACAAATTGTGAATTTTATTTTCAACTTTTCATTTTAAAGTTGGAGCTATTCTAACTGCCCTCTTAAGAGGCAAACCTATCTCGGATTGTCAATCTAGCTAAAAACTTGGTAAATGTTTATAACAACAGTCCATTTCTCTTTCAGTTCATATTAAATATCAAGAAAATTCTGCTGGGAAGAAGTACCTAGCAAGGTAGGAAAGGCAGACTGAGCTATCTGACAATTTTGAGAAACACGTGGTTCAAATGGTCCAGAAACAGAAGTTATAAAGGTCCTGGAACTTTCTGGGAGTTGGGCCAAATCAATTTATAACTAGAATCAAGCCTTTGGCTACCTTGCCTTTATGTACTGGTCACTAACTAGAATGCCATCTTTAGTGGAAAGGGATTGAGGAAACAGAAAAGAAATACTTGACAAAACAGTGTCATTTAGATTGTGTTTGGTATCTTATCTGAGCATATTTACTGCAAGGGAGGGGGAGCAGAAAACAAGGAAGCAAGCCACAAGATGATTCTACTGGGCATTTCAGCCAGTTCTCTTCCTGTTCACCCAAATCACATACTAATCACATTGTACTTACTCGTATTACATTATATGTTGTTCAAAAAAAGAAAGATGGCACCAAGTATGGCTTATCAGATGTCAAATCATACTAACTAGAGAGCAAAAAAAGTAATAAATGCCACAGATAAGGAAATTTAGAACTCTACAATTTTATTACCATGCCTTAAAACCTAGACTCTACATTTAATTCAAATTATATTCAACTGCCATATGCCTAATATGCTATTTCCCATCTTTCTTTGAAGAATTTAGAAGACAAAGTGTCACTAGATGGCAGCAATGAGTTGGTAGTTTTTTTAAAAAATGACAATTTTTGAGTCCAAAGATTTTCTATTTCACTGTCTTTCACAATTTCTTGTCAACAGTTTCCCAGTACCTTTTGAATACTGTAATTGCTCTGCCTACTTAGAGCATCATCATCTGATCTCAGCTGTTTTTCTTTGACACACTTCTAAGAGTTCCTATTTTGTCCCTGTAAGTCCCTTTCAGTACAGTACCCTTTCCCACACAACTTTAGCTCACAATTTTTCCTCTATGTGTATCTTTATTGCACTCATCAACTATTTCCTTCTGGTCTCTTCACAGAGACCAACAATGATCTATCTGCCCATGTGTCTACAAAAAAACAAGGTTCTTTAATTTGCTCCCACCTCAAAGCTTATTATTCCTCAAAACAGAAACAATTTAAAAAAAGAAAAAAAAAATCCACACACGATCTCAAGGCAAGACTATCATGTCAAGACTACTAGCATGAGAAAACAGTACATGGTAGTATTTTTAGGACATTTTCAGGCCACAAAAAACAAAGCTGGCCATTTTTAGATAAATTATGCTAACTACCCACTTAAAGAATAAAAACTAAGCGCAGGCTGGTGTGGCTCAGTGGATTGAGCACTGGCCTGTACACCGAAAAGTTGCCATTTGACTTCCAGTCAAGGCATGTGCCTGGATTGTGGGCTAGGTCCCCAGTTGGGGGCATAGGAGAGGCAATGGATCCTTCTCACAGGGATGTTTCTCTCCCCTCTCTCCCACCTCTCTAAAAGTAAATAAAATCTTCAAAAAAAATTTTTTTAAACTAAGACAATACTCAAAATAGCATAAATAGGGGAAAATTAATAGTTCAGTAAATGGTACCAGGTAGCCATCTTTAAAAAAGAGGGGGACCAACCTCAAATCTCACTCTGTACACCAAAATCATTTACAGATGGATCTAAATTTAAATGTAAAAAAATTACACATGTAATTATCTAAACCTAAAGAGAAATCTCAGCAGTCTCCAAAAGATGTATGAATAACAGATAAAAGACAGAGGAGCCAAAACAAATCATAAACACAAAAAATTATTTGAAGGAAGAATATTGAAATTAAAAGATTTAAAAATACCACTTTAAAAAAAAGTGCTTGGTGAAGATGACATCAAAAATTGATTCAGACGAAAGTCAATATCAATGCTAAAACCACTGAAGGAAACATATTACATGATCTGGCGGTATTATCCAACAAATTACTGATTATAAAGGACTGGGGACATGGAGGCCATCACTTAAATGCCTCTTAAAGTGACAAAAATAAGAAATATCTATCATTTCTGCAATATTCCTGGAAAATATTTGACATGAATATACACACAGGAAAACAGACAATTTCAGCCCTGATCCCTGTGCCTCAAGCTTCTTGGGCATCATCCGGATCAAAAAGCTAAAAGTTGCCACTTTGATTCCTGTCAGGTCACATGCCCTGAGTTGCAGGTTTGTTCCCTGGTTTGGGAGTATACGGGAAGTGCAATGACGCCCCAACTAATGTTTCACTCCCTCTCTTTCCTTAAAAATAAATAAAATCTTAAAAAAAAAAAAAAATAGCCAACTTCAAATTTGTGGGGACATTACATAACACGACTGGTTGAAACTCCTAAAGTTAAAAAAAAAGGCAGGGGGCCTTTTCTAGGTTAAGAAAGCAATATGTAAAATCTGACTCGATACTGGACTAGGAAAAAGAAACATTTTTTTGCCACAACTAGAGAACTTTAATATGGACGGCATTCAAGATAATATTGAATTAATGTTAATTCTCATTGTTTTAATAATTATTTTGACGATGTAATCTTTCTTAAGACAGACAGCCATGTTGAAGTTCCTAAGTGAAATATTATGCCTATAACTTTAAAATCATTCAGAAGGAAAAAAAGGTCTGTAGAGAGCAAACAGCAATCTAGACAGTTGCTGAAATAGGGATGATTCAAATGATTTTTTAAGTTCCTATTAGAGCAAATGGAAAAACGATGTCCATCACCATCAGGCCAATTTAGCAAGTTCCTAGAAAATAGAAAAATTAATTTTTTTCTGTCAAATTTGCTAATAAAGTAAGCCAATGGGGTGCAGAAGGGAACTGGCACTTCCACTGCTATAATAACTAAGTAAAACCAGTACACATTTCTGTAGGTTCACCTGAAAATTTTTAGGAGGAAAAGTGCCAAACAAGGTCTACGTATTTGTATTAATTAAGCATTTGACGATGGTAAATAAAATTTAGGCGATTCTATATTTGGCACAGAAAAAGAGAAACTGTGACTATAAGTTTTGTGAATCCTATGACAAAAAATATTAGAAAGCCACTTAGAAATACATTGTAGAACTAACTAGTGGAAAATGTTTACAATATATAAGCTCTAAAACAAATATGGTAAGAATTCCATAGTGGTAAAAATACGTATAAAACACGTATTATAAAAGTATAGAAGATATTAAGGATAAGTAAACATTCAGCATGAGACAAAGAATGGACCAAAACTTCAAAATATTAATAGTGGTTATCTCTGAGTGTTGAAGTTTTAAGTAAATATTTTATCTGCATGTTTAAGTTTCCTTCAATGAGCATTTCTATAATTTAAAAAGAAACCCCTTCCTGTCAAAGTAAAAATGGGTAACGTAATGCAACAAAAAAATTTTAATTGATGATCTTTACAAAAATATTCCCAGAATCTCAATGATGCAAACATGGAATCATGCAGTTCAGAGCCTTCTAATTTCTTCAAAGAATGTTAAAATACCCTTACAACATCACTGCTCACTCACCAAAGATCAAGCCTCTTGAACTGCCAGTGTAAGTAAAGGAATTCACAACTGAAAATACTCAGTTCTAAAACTTAATTGGCTCTTAACCAATTTATTCCCTTACCTCGTATCTCTAATCATTCGTGACAGAATAATTTTTTCCTTTGATTAAAATATCTCATTCAAACTGTTTGTTCTCCTGACCATTTTCTATGAAAATAAGATATTGTGCCTTATTTAATTTGTTAAAGTCCCTTTTGAACACAGTAGTCCAAATTTGGCTGCTCTTGCAGGAGTGGAGCACATTCTGGATACTATCTAGATGCTATTACTTCTGCCAATTTTGGCACTGTCAACACATGCAGAATTCAGTGGAAAGTAAAACCTCTAATTCTTACTTTTAATATGTTAACTTCCTGTATTTGGACACCTATTTTGTTGGATTTCTTTACATCAAGCATAAGACAGAATTTTACATTTCAAATACTATTTTATTCTTTTATACCTAGTTCATATTCCCTGGCTCTAGCCTAAAGAGAATTTCAGACTTTGATTTTATTGTGAAATATTAACATTCTCTCGCAAGTATATATCCTTTACTGATTTGTTCAACATAACCTGGAGTCTCACCCAAGTCACTTTTATTAAATTAGATTAACACAATTTTTTTTCAACAGCAGAGGATTTTTTCATGTTACATATTAGTTTTGGGACAATAGTAATGGCAACCTCAACTGAGAAGCCCTTCTGCATATTTTCTGTACACTGGTTTAGTTTTGAGAACATGGGTTAATACCTAAAAAATTATAAACCAAAAGTTTAGGTAAAGCCTATTTTTAAAAAAAATTGAAAAGGTAGATACAAAAATACCTATCCCACAAATTCAAGCCATGTCCACCCGACCAAACTTCATTTAAAATAGTGACTAACCTAGCTAAGTTCCTAAAAAGAACATAATACAAAAACATCCCTATACTAAAATACACCATAAATTTTTTAAGAATTGAATGTCTGCAATATGTCCACAATTCAAGCCCTTAATACTGTATATAAAAATTAAATACATAAATACATCCTAATGGGTAAGGGTTCAGAGGCTTTGGGGTCAAAACAGACCTGTTTCAATTTCAAATTCAACCACTTGAGTGTGCACTTCCCTTTAGCAAGCCAATCCATCAAACACCAGATCCTTCAACTGTAAAATGAGTATCATTTGTCTCACAGGATAGGTATGAAGCTTAAATGAAGGTATAGAAAACACTGACAGTGTGCCTGGTACATCTCAGTGTTGCTGCTGTAGCTGATGCTACAACTACATCATGTACTATTAGTGGACATACCACAAAATTGGACCAGAGCCAAACAAGTGACTAACAAATAACAGTAAAGGTTTATGGAGATTTAAAAAAACTCAACATCACTATAAAGGAAATATAAATTAAACCAAATACCATTTTCACCTACCAAATAAAATTCTTTTAAATTAAAATGGTCCTTTTCATACCTTATTTGACATTATTGACTGATATATTTTCAGAGGCTACCTGAATGTTTTTTAATCAAAAGCCTGAAGACTGTGTATATTCTTTTAACGCAATAATCTCACTTTTGAGAGCTCATCTGAAAGAAACAAGGATGTGGCCATATTAACAGTAAAAAATTAGAAAACATGCATGGCAATGGGATTGACTGACTAAATGAATTTCATTTCAGTACGAGTACATCAATTCAACTGTGTACAAATAGTAAAAACTACTTTTAAATAACATATAGCACTGAGAGATGTTCATAATGTTACAAAACATACGCAATACACAGGTTTTATCTAGAAGATATCTAGAAGTGTCGCTGGTTCGATCTTCCAGTCAGGGCACATCAGAGAAGGAAAACTCTGACTCCAAAAAACCTCCGCTGCCTTGCGGCATACCTCTTCAGGGGAAAGGCTAAGGGAGTAAACCCCGACAGAAAATCCGGAGCCGGAGTCCCTAAGGCGGTATGACGTTGTAGTCAACACTGGCAACTCCTGCGGCGCACCTGAAGCCAAGCTGTATTGACTCCGTCTTTCCCTTGGACCCTTCAGCTGCGAAGAGAGGGGGGTCCTGCTGCATGGGCAACAGCAGACCCTCCATATCACCCTGCCCAGGCTCTGTAGCTTCAGCTTCACTGGAGAGGACACTCCAGCGTCATCGCAAGATGTCGATTCAACACGGGAGGAGACAGATACCGTGTCACTCCCGAGTCGGACTGCACAGCCATTCTCAGCGGTGCAGATAGACTCTTAAGAAGCTACACCATCGTCTCTCGAGACGGACGGCTGCCGGCGATCTAGGAGATTATACACTAAAGTGTTAGATATCTCAAGATGTGGCAGGATTGTGAGGTTTACATATTTTTTTCCCAAAATTTTCCTTAATAACATATTGCTTTTATAATTTTTCATTACGCAAAGATAGTTTAATGCTACCCTGGAATATGATGATTATGATAAATAGCTTGGCCTATAGTCAGCAAAGCTTTCATATAAACTCCTAAACAGAAGATGGAAAAGTCAAGCACCTCCCTTCCTCAAGAACAATTCTGAACTATATAAAATTAAGGAAATCAGCATTTCCAGGGCACCAAAAATTTCACTGAATATTGTGTTCAGTAATTTGGAGTATCTCATTTATTGGAAGTTTCAACAAATATTCTCAATCTTCACCATCAATTGTGCTGTTATTAAATGTTAGCCATCTGTTTCTATGAGTGTTGCCATCAGACTTAAGGGGAAAAACCCCAGCATATCAGAACCCATCAAATTCTTAACTAGAGCAGCTTCTATATAGAACTCCTCATCAACAAACATCTGAAGTACCAAACAAATATCAGAAACATGTAAAAGAATGCTAACAACAAAAAAAAAAACCTATCTATAATCGACATTCCAAAATTACTTCATTAAAATCAATAAATCTTGACTGGAAATTAAAAGGACACATTTATTTCACAAAAATTACGACTAAACAAAAAAGATGTAAAGGATTTGTAATTTCTAATATAACTGAAAACATGTAAATGAGAATAACAAAATGATTAGGTGGATAAGCCCCTGCTCAGGGGAAGAGTAGTATCTTTAGAGATTCATGCTTAAGAATTTAAGTCCTTGGCCCTAACAGCTGTGGTTCAGTTGGTTGGAACATAACGATTCCCAATGTAGGCACATGCTTAGAATGCAGGTTGAATCCCAGGTCCAGGCCTACACCAGCGACAACCAATCGATGCTTCTCTCTCACATTGATGTCTCTCTCTAAAAGCAATGAAAAACTGTCCTCAGTTGAGCCCAGTGTGGCTCAGTTGGTTGGACCATCATCCTGAAAACTGCAAGGTTGTAGGTTTGATTGCTGGTCAGGGCACATCCCTAGGTTGCAAGTTCAGTCCCTGGACAGGGCACTTATAAGAGGTAACCAATACATGCTCCTCTCCCTCCCTTCCCCTCTCTCTATAAATAAATATTTTTAAAAAGCAACAGCAAACATGGCAATTTAGGTGGAAAGTACATAGGAATTCATTCTACTGTTTTCTATGTTTAGATATTTTCTTTAAATGGTTGGGGAAAAAAGAAAAATGGTCATAACTGTTATTGTCACAGCTATATCTTGAACTGCAAGATTATTTTTCAAATGTGAATCTTTCCAGCTATCATTTATCACCAAGAAATTATAAATTGGTTACATTTTACCTGGCACTGTATATGATTTGCTAAAGAGCACAGAAAATTCAAAGTACAAATATCTCAATATGGCATGTATTCCGGATCACTAGTTGAAGTGTCATCACCATTTATTCAGTCTGCTTGTTTGAAATTACTTAATTCTTAATTCTACCTGTAACGTGGGTAGTCTTTAGTTCAAATTTTACAATAAAATGGTCATTTTTTATACTGTACAATATTACTTCAAATTTACACAAAATGTGGCTACACTGTGATCAACTTCTCACCCGAACGTCAAAAACATTCTTCCCAGAAAATCTACCAAAACGTCCAATTCCTAAGTTATCTACAAAAAGGAGTAAAATGGTGTAGACCAGTGCTTCTCTTCAAATGTGCCCATAATTCCAGGATAGGGCATGAAATTCTTTATTTCTAGAAGCTTTCGGATGATGGTGATGCTACTGCTGCTGGACCACATACTGTGAATAGCAAAGGTCAGCAACACTTATTTACAACACTTCATTTCCTTATCACTTGTAGAAAGCTTCAATTATATCAGTAAACTCCTTTAAATTGAGCATTCAGTTCAAACAATATATTCTTTTCAAAGTCTAACATGGTCCCTTGGAGATATGTTTGGAAAAATGAGGATTTTTCAGATATTACAAAGGTGATAGTATGCTTTTTTTGGCTACATAACACCCAAATGGGATTGGGGAAGCACCCGGCTATCAAATCAAGTATTTACATTAACATCTGAGTAGTATCATATCGGCAGCCGTCCGAGAGACGATGGTGTAGCTTCTTAAGAGTCTATCTGCACCGCCGAGAATGGTTGTGCAGTCCGACTCGGGAGTGACACGGTATCTGTCTCCTCCCGTGTTGAATCGACATCTTGCGATGACGCTGGAGTGTCCTCTCCAGTGAAGCTGAAGCTACAGAGCCTGGGCAGGGTGATATGGAGGGTCTGCTGTTGCCCATGCAGCAGACCCCCCCTCTCTTCGCAGCTGAAGGATCCAAGGGAAAGACGGAGTCGATACAGCTTGGCTTCAGGTGCGCCGCAGGAGTTGCCGGTTTTGACTACAACGTCAAACCGCCTTAGGGACTCCGGCTCCGGATTTTCTGTCGGGGTTTACTCCCTTAGCCTTTCCCCTGAAGAGGTATGCCGCAAGGCAGCGGAGGTTTTTTGGAATCAGAGTTTTCCTTCTCTGATGTGCCCTGACTGGAAGATCGAACCAGCGACACTTAGCTCGCAGGCCGACGCTCAATCCACTGAGCCAAACCAGCCAGGGACATCTGAGTAGTATACATAAGCATAGTCACTAAATATAACGGACTATATAAACAATCTCTTGTCAACTGAGGCCAGGTTTTGTCACCGAGTGTGTCAACCTAATTAAAACTTTGTTGCCATATATTTTTAAATTTCTTAATTGTGAATAAGAGATTTTGGACCAGCACAGCAAAAATTTTTATAAGGAGCACTGACAAGTTTGGCTCAGTTGGTTGGGTGGCGTCCTGCAGAGTGAAAGGTTGCTGGTCTGATTCCCAGTCAGGGCACAAGCATATGTTCAGTAACCCAGTCAAGGCACATATGAGACACAACCAACTGATGTCTCTCAATGTCTTTTCTCCTTCCCTTCTCCTCTCTATAAAAAAATTAATGAAACCTTTAATTTTTTATTAGGAAATAATTTTAAATAAATAAATCTATGAAGGGGAAAGTGCGACAACTATAATAGAAAAGATAAGTTTTTTAAAAAATATTTGAAAATGAAATAAGTAATTCTAGCTCTGATTGGTGTGGCTCAGTGGGATGGGCATCATATAGCAAACCAAAAGGTCACCGGTTCAATCTCCAGCCAAGGCATATGACTGGGTTGAGTGCCAGGCCCCGACTGGGGGGCCTGTGAGAGGCAGCTGATTGATGTTTCTCTCCCTTTCCCTCTCTCTCCCCATCTCTCTAAAAATAAAAAATATATAAAAGTAAATCTAACTTAAACTACTGTATTTTCTATCACTCAGACCTAAGCAGCTAAAACATGTGATTATATTCTGAACTTGAGAATTTAATGGTAAAATGCATATAGTGGAATCCCATCTTTTGTTATCCTGAACTTGGTTTTTATCAACCAATATGAAGACAATGCTGAAATTCCCTCACTTTTTAAAAATTGATTTTAGAAGAGGAAACACTGATATGGTGTTCTACGTATTTATGCATTCATTGTTTGTTTCTTGAATGTGCCCTGCCTGGAGATCAAACCCTCAACCTTGGGGTGTCAGAACAATACTCTAACCAACTGAACTACCTGGCCAGTGACTCTCTCTCAATTATTTAAGAACTTATCTCTGTAAACAAAACTCCCCAAATCCCAGAAAGGACTAAGTATAAAACATGTAAGCAAAAAACCATCAACATCCATGTTACCATTCCCACAGAAATAAAACACAATTGGGAATGCCTTAGTCCTCAGAATAGTACTTTAGGCTTAAAATATAATTATTAAATGGTTTGTGTGATGATGATGATTGTGGTTATCTTTTTAAGTCCTTATCTTTTACAAACACATATTGAAATACTGATGAAATAAATATATAAAGGATTTACTTTAAAATAGGAGGGAAAGGCAGATGCAGGTATAGATGAAACAAGATTACCCACGGATTGTCAAAGAATGGAGAAACTCTTTTATGTTTAGAAATTTTTCACAATAAAATTAAGATAGCACCAAACATGCACACACATATCTGTGAATAAAAATTACATGCAAATCTCAAACTATACACAGAAATATACTCGATCTGGTAGCAATTTTTCACTTAGCAAATCCGTTAACTATAAAACATTCCTATACTTTAATTTATACTTATTAAACAACACAGAAACTGAAATTCAGTGTCCAACCCTGAAATATAAGCAAAGATCCAGGTAATTCACAAAAGTAGAAATTAATTATTAGTAGTCACTGCCCTGGCCAGTATGGCTCAGTTGGTTGGAGCACCATCCCATTAACCAAAGGGTCACAGGTTCTATTCCTGGTTAGGGCATGTATGAGAAACAACCAATCAATGTTTCTCTTCCTCTCCCTCTCCATTACCCTCTCTGAAATCAATGAGTATGTCTCCTAGGATGAGGATAAAAAATAAAATAAAAAAGTTCATTCCCCTCAACTGAAAAAAAAAAAAAAAAATTAGTAGTCACACCGCCAGTAAGTAGATAAACTTATCATCTTTCTGGAAAGCAACCTAGATTGAAAAGTTTTTAAAACATGCATGCCCTTGAACAATTATATTTCTGGGGATTAATTATTTTTAAAAATAACGGCATTACAAAGTCTTAGTTTAAGCATGTTCAATTGTTTATGAAACTGTTTATGAAAGGGAAAAATTGTGGGAAACCCTAAGGACTCAACAAAAGACTTAGTTAAGTAATATATTGTATAAGTAGGCAACACAATAATACCAGATAGCTATTAAAATTTTAGGAGATCTTATCTACTGACTTCTTAGGTTAATGTTAAGTATAAAAAAATGCTAGTTATGACATAACTTTTTTAAAAAGCCTATATATGCAAAAACCTCCAAACATTTACTCTTGGCTGATTTAAGTATATCCTTATATGTGGCTGGCTTGCATTTTCTGTATGTTGTGAGCATGCATGCATGCTTACTTAACTTAGATTGAAGGTAAAATAAAGGTGGGGTACTTTCTCTTAAAAATCCACATCAAAATTAAGCAATTTGATTAGTCTTCCTTTTTTATTTCAATTAAACAACTAAATGCATAATTCCAATTTAGAAAGCCAACAAATTTTCAAGGAAAATAAGGGAAATTTTTTCTCTGAAAGGCACACTTTCCTACCCAGATTTTTTTTAGCCATGAAGTTTTAAAGTTAATACCAAATAAAAAATGTGAAGATGACTGTTTAAAGGATTAATCTTAGGAATGATAGTGCACTATGAATGATTACATTATTTGTAGAGTACAGAATATTAATAAGAGAACTAGGGGAAAAATTCCATTTAAGAGCTAGTGTACTTGGGGGGTTCCAGGGGGGAGAATATCACTGAATGGCTTTTGAGTAAGAACCTAACCTTATGAATGTCTGGGGGAAGGAAATCCCAAGGAAAGGCTTTGAAATAGAAACATCTAGTGTGTTCAAGACACAGCAAAGAGACCAGTGTGGCTGGAGCCAAATATACTATTACTAAGGGAGGAGGGGCACAACAGATCACACAGGGTGTCTCGTAAATCACAATGAAAAATTTTGATGTTAAAGCTAAAATAGCCCTGGCTGAAGTAGCTCAGTGAATTGAGTACCAGCCTGCAAGCCAAAGGGTCTCTGGTTCAATTCCCAGTCAGGGTATATGCCTGGGATGTGGGCCAGGTCCCCAGTTGGGGGCATGCAAAATGCAAACCACCCATTGGTATTTCTCTCCCTCTCTTTCCCCCTCCTCTCCCCCCTCTCTAAAAATAAATATTTTTAAAAGGCTGAAATAGGTAGCTAGCTACTGGGTGAGTTTCAAGTAGAAATTCCTTCAGGCAATACATTTTTCAATACTTTTTTTCCCCAAGCACTACTGACATTCAATATTATATTAGTTTCAGGTGTACAACAGTGATTATAGACATTTACAAATCTTCAGGCATTGCATTTTAACAGCACTGATCTAGCTACCACACTGGCGGGGAGAGGCAAAACAAATCTATTGCAACAACGCACAAAAGATGGTGGCTTGAAATTGGAACAAGCAACGGCAGTCTAGGTGGTGAATTCTTGTTATATATTAAAGGAAAAGATGACAAGATTTTCTACAAGGCCAAAGATGAAGTATAAGACAAAAAAAGGTCAAGGCTAACCAAAGGCTGGCCTAAATGACATGAAAACTGTAGTTTCAAGAACTGAACTGGGCAACACTGCAGAAGAAATTGGTCTGAGGGAAGAATATCAGGAGTCCCACTTTTGGACTTTTAAGTTAATAAACTTAATCTAAGAAGTCTGACAGGATATGTAACTGGATGGATGGGTGTGTCATTCAAAAGAGAAGTTCAAATTGGTCATAAAAGTGTGGGGATAAGTCAGCTTATAAATGGTACTAAAATCATATGACTGAATGAAATGACCCAGGGAGTGTGAACAAAAAAGAGAAGTGAAAGTACTTAACCACAGAACACTCCAAGTGGGAGGAGCAGAAGAAAAGCCTGAAGGTAAAATGTGTTTCAAGGAGGAAAGAGGCTTTACTGGTTAAATCATACCAATAGGTTGAGTGTGATGAGGACTGAAAAATGACCGCTGGATTTTGCAAAATCTCTCTGGGGTTGTTGCTAAAACCCATAAATACAATTATTTCTTTTTAACTAAAAAGCTTTTTAAATACATTTACTTCCCTAAAATAATGCTGTCAAATCCAAAGATTCTATAAAATTATATTACAAAGCCACACCTACCTAACCTCAATTTATCACCTTTGTCACTTCTTCATGCCATTTAGTGTTGTGAATTAAAATATATAACAATGTTTAGTTTAAAACCCTTTAAAAATATTTTTTAGAAGTCCAAAGCAGTTTCTTTTTTGGGGGTGGAGGCATACCAAATACTTCACATATCAAGTGAAGTAGTCAGACTAGTATGATTAAGAGTTGAAATCTGCAGGTTTAACTGTCTAGGCCAAATCCATGCTTCACCATTTATGATGTAATTATTTAAATTCTGTGCTTCCACATTCACATCTTATTATTTACATAAGGTTATGATGAAGACTAAATTAACACATGGTAAAATGTCCAGATTACTACAACCAAAAGGAAGGAATTTAAGTTCTATGTTACTTTTCCTTTCTATTGGAAAACAATTGTATGTATCATGCCTGACCCAAGAGGAGTTGTTAAGAGAAATAACATGTCCTACAGCCTCGCCAGCCTATTCTCTTCAAACAAATTACGTTTGTTCATTAATAGACACAAAGAAAACTCAGGGCGATTGAAAAATCAGAGCAAGTAATCTCAGGTGTAGGATCACTATTTTCTTCAAGAGATTAACTACTCTAATAGGTCTTGTAACTCACTGCACTACTTGCACTTTGTCATTATTACTAACATTCCCCAGAAAACACCCAAAAGAAATTCCAAAGAAATCTATCTCTCCATTCTCCAAAGTCCTTCAACAGATAATCCAGATCTTAAATATGTCCCATTAGGACCTGTACATTATGCTTAGTATTATCCTATGCATTTTTATCTAGTATTTCTTGCTGTGAGGCTTAATTTTTTCCCTCATCATCTGCTTTCAGATGACAATCCATTTACAGATCTCAATTTCTACTTCGGTTCCATTAAGGTCTCTTCACTGGCAGGAAGCTCACACCTCCACATTGTAAATTTGGTCCCCTTCCTATCATCTCCCATTGTTCTTTCACTCCGTGGAACTAGACTGTGAAAGTGCTATTTGTTCACTTTATTTCTCCCCTCAATGGTTGTCTGTAAATACCCAAGAGGGCAGGGGACAGTATGGTTTGTTCATCTCTACATGCCTAATGATTTTTAGATTAAGCACTCAAATGTTTAATCAATAAACATCTCTACTTGAATGTTTCACGAGCATCTCAAATAGCATTGTTTAATAAATGGTTTTCTCCTACTCTCAACCCTAACCCTTTTGTTTACCTAACAACTATCCTCATCCCAGAAGCTAGAATCCTTACCATCAGACCAAATCCCTCTCTTCATCACAGCCACCACCAGATCCTCCTAAAATTTATCCATCCTTTCTAATCCCAATACCACTGCTTTTGGGAACATTCTTCTTCCTTAGTTTAATATCTTCCTTATTTACTAATTATTTTAAATCTCATTCTCTTCTAAGCCTTTTCTGCACTATCAGAAGGACATTTCTAAGAAGAAATATCTAATGTCACTCCCCAGTTTAGAATCTTTCAAAAGTTCACCACTGGTTTCTGAATAAAATATAAACTCCTTGGCATGGCATTAAAACGTTTATAATCTGGCATTCTCTAAAACTCATTTTGGCTCCCTTTCTCTTAGAAGCATTTCGTGACCTCTTAATTAGGTACTCATTTTCTGCATGCTTCTATAGGTTCTATACTTACCTCTGATCACATGACAAATCTCATTCATCTGTCTCCTTCCCTAGGCCAGGTCCCTGAAGAACTACTACACTTTGTGTTTCCCCCAAAACCATTAGAACATGACCCATAAAATGCATTTGTAGAATTAGTAAGGAATAAAAACTATAGTTAACAGCAGCCACACGATAACATAGAACGGCACAGCAGAAAAAATTCATAGAATAGAGTATTAACAAAACTTGGTCCTATAAGAGAAATTTCCATTTTCTTCAGACAACCTCAGGAAATTTTAACCATTTATGTCCATTCTGTTTTCCTTTGAGATTGCCTACAGTGTTCACTTTAAGTAGATTTTACCATTTCAGTACAAGGGAAGTATGTGCTTCTAGTACCACAGCACTGAATACGCCTTTAAAAATCATTTTGCCCCAGCTCAAAATCTAGTGAAGTGAGTTAACAAAATATTCCACTGTTGTCAAGAGAATAATACAGGTTGCAAAAATCCTTAACTCCTTGGCTTTCCACATTCTTATTAATCTTCGCATTACTCCTGTGAATAGGCCAGATTCATTCCTTCTCATCACCCTCAGAAATACACTTTACTGCCCAATATGTAGCTGGGTCATCATAAGTCATTACCGAAAAAGAGGTCAACCCTAGATCTTCCCAGATTTGGATACAAAGATTAAATAGATTTCCCTGCCTTGTGATGTTAAAAAGCCTTCCTATCCTTTTCTTTTTAAAAAACCTTCCAGTGAGACAGCATTACAGCAAGTTTGTGGTTTGATTCATGTTAAAATTTTTTTTAAGTGTCAATAAAATACAACCCAAAATTATTGTCACAAACCTAAGGAAGACTAAAATAACAGAAAATTTTTATTAATTTGCAATAGTAAGAAAAAGAGCCACTCTGTTGCTCATCATCAGAACAAGCCACTTCATTCTAAAATATATGTAAACCTGCAGCTGCTTTTTTCAATTATCAAAATTTCTCAATCAGCCCATGTTAACTAGATACTCCTAATTCCATTAGTTTACAAAACACTTAAGTGGCCTCCCTTGGAAACATCTCTTGATACACAAAGGGATTAACCCAAACATTTCCAGAAGCTATAACCTACACCTCATCAACTAAACTTACACTGGTGTATTTCCCAGTCTTCACAATGAAACCAGTGGACCTCACACCTCTTACCATCACCCAGGAAGGGTGTGCATCTGTTCCGAAGGCCCCCCTGGCTCCAGGTCATCCTGGCTGCCGCTCTTCCAGGCTGGGCATCCATGTTGCTGCAGCTTGTGGTTTGTGAGGGGTAGTGTACAGGAAAAGCAGGATGGGATTTCAAGGAAAACAGGAGGAAGATGGCTTTCTGGGAAAATGCCATCACCGTCATAGGTGTCAAGTAGTACCACACACATTTTATTGAAGCACAGTTTAAAAATTTAACAAATGAAAGATTAAAAATAAAAAAAACAAAAATAAAAAAATTAAAAATACAGACGTCCAGAGATGCTCTAAAACAGTTAAGTTAAAGATCAGGAAAAATAAGATCACAGACTTAACAGCCAGTAAAATTCTTTCGAGCGTGGGGGAGGGGATGAGGGCAAGGGTGGGGTTGGGAGAGAAAAGGTTTATGTGATCAATCCACTTAAAAATACTAATGCCTTCGCTTTCTCTCCCAAGATGCAAAACTCCAAAGTAAATTAGGAGGCCGGAGAAATTCTTATGAACATTCAGAAAAACTCGATTTTAATCGGGTTAAAAATCATCAGTCATTATCATCATCATCATCACCATCATAAGTATAATAATAATAAATAATAGTAACTAGTAACAACAATAAAAAGGAAATCAGCGGAAAGTCAGGAAAAATGTAAAAAAAAAATTGGAATAACTTACTGTAGCTGAAGATCAAAAAAATCTCACTGTAAAAAAACAAAAATAAAAATAGCCCAGATTAGAAAAACGGGAGGTGAAAAAATGTCAAGTAAATAAAGTTCATTTCTTTTCTCTTTTCAAAAGCAGTTTCCACAAAAACCGCCAGGGTAAAGTTCTCAGTAGCAGACAAGCAAAGCCCTTTCCACATCATCAATCAATCTTAAAAATACACGAGGAAGTAGAGAGGTCAGTTTATGAGAGGCTAAAAGGCTCCTCCTCTAACCCAACTGCTGCAGAAAAATAGAAATAGAAATTTTAAAAATTACATCTTAAATCCAAGTCCCGTTTTTGGAAACAATTAAAAAAAAACACCTGTAAATTTGCCGTAGTGCACACCAAGTTGCATCATTATGTTTAAAATGTTTTTGTTTTTTAATAAAATCAATTTGGAATGGGAATGTGTGTGTTCTGGAGGGGTGGGGAAGGGAGGTTAAAAATCAAAGCTGAGCTCCAGTGAGTAGGGATGGGGTTCGCCTTGCTGCCCTGTGAAAGGAGAAGGGACAGATTGAGTCAGAGTTCCTCAGAAATGTTGTGCCCTAAACCCCGAGACAGAAACATCTGTCCATTGCAACTAACACATTTTGGTAAAGCATGACATTCACTGGGATGGGGAGAGCCTCTATCGAATCACTCACTTCAACCAGGGACTGATCACAATTCTACAAAATCAGTAAGTAAATAACTAAAATTAAAATATGCGCATGTATTCCCTTTAAGGGTCTGAGAAAGGTCTGAGTTCAAACATTCATCTTGATAATGAGTTTGGGCAAGGGAAATATAGAAAAACCAGGTTAAGAGATAAAGTAGTGAATAAATCTCATCAAGATTAATGAAGGTAAGCAAATTCATGGGTTTTTAAATTTTAAGTCTATGTACTTTCTCCTATAATACTGAAGGAAAAATGGTCTACCACGAAGATGCGTAAGATAACACCTTGTCACCAAACCACAACACCTGATAGGTTCTAGAGTAAGGAGTAAAGATGCTTTAAATAAGGAGCACATTATTCCACTCACTGACAGAATGAAAAACCAAAGATGAAGGAAAAAAATTATGGCTACTGAATAATGTCATAAAACATTGGAAAAATAAATTATGCTCCTTAAGAAATTTCTTCTTTCCGTGCTACCACTATATTTATAAACTAGTGTATGTAGCTAATTCCAAGAACAAATTCTAAGAATATGATATATAATGCACTAAAAAATAATATTCATGACAGACTGGCTGTGTCATCAGTGAAGATTTACAATTAGACTGTAGGTCTTCTGAGTAAGTAAGAATGAACTACCTACACTCACATTTCAATATTAAGCCACAAGGCTTTAGTCTCATCTCCAAATATCAGTAAAAGAAACAAAATTGAAGCTGAGCCCTAACCGATGTGGTTCAGTTGGTCGGGCATCGTCCCGCAAAGCGAAAGGTCACTAGTTTGATTTCCATCATGGCACATGCCTAGGTTGCAGCTTTGGTCCCTGGTTAGGGGATAGTCCCTATTTCGTCTGTGTACATGAGGCAATGGATCATCAATGTTCCTCTCTCACACTGATGTTTCCCTCCCTCATTCTCCCTCCCAGCCCGTATCTAAAAAGAAATTAAAATTTAAAAAAATTTAAGCTGAGTTGTGTTCCATTAATCAATTATATATAAATAACTACAGCAACAGAATAGGTACTATAACTCCAAAATTTTAACTGCGAATTTATTTTACTTATTTTTAGAGAAAGAGGGAGAAAGAGAAGGAAACAGAGAAGACATACATTGTTGATCTGTTGCCTCTTGAACACCTGCAACTGGGAACCTGGTCCATAACCCAGGCATGTACCCTGACCAGGAATTGAACTAGTGACCCTTTGGTTCGCAGGTTGGTGCTCAACCCACTGACCCTCACCAGCCAGGGCTTAACTGTAAACTTTTTAAAAGCAGATCAGTTTAGGCATAACATGTTAAAGTTATTTTTCCACTTGGACTGATGCATTAAGTTGTACAAATTTACAAACTATAGAAAAAGTTGTAGAAAAATGCATTCTTTTGAATATTATGTTCTTCAAGTCAGTGTTTGGAATGTACAGTCAACCGGGTACTTAAAATTTTCAGAATATGTAAAGTAACTTTGTGGCTCATTTACAAATCCTTTGCACATCTTTCACAAGATATAAACTTAAAAAGCAGTTAATATTTAAAAAAGACATCTTTCAAAGTCAAGATGTCTCCCAAGACATTATGATAAATTGATGAGCTATCACTCATTTAAAAAACACGCCAAACTACTTGCCCTGGCCAGGTGGCTTGGCTGTTTATAGAGCATCATCCCGTACACCTACAGGCTGCAGGCGGGTATGATTCCAGATCAGGGCACATACCTAGGTTTTTGGTTTGATCCCTGGTTGGGGGCATATGGGAGGCAACCAATCCATGTTTCTCTCTCCCATTTCCTGTCTCTCTAAAATCAATAAACATATCCTGGGTGAGGATTAAAATAAAGAAAAAACTACTTTAGCATGTAATTCCAATGCTTTGTAAATAACAGTATACCTAGGTTATACTGTTGATTGTGGAAGTTTGGATCCCTTCTTAGGGGGTATTCTCAAAGAGGTCTGCCAACTAGTATCACATGGCACTTATTAGAAATGTAAATTCTCAGGGCCCACTCCAGACTGACTTAATTAGAAACTCTGGGGCTACAGAGCCCAGAATGTTTTAACTAGCCCTCTTGCTGATTCTGATGTTAGCTCATGTTTAAGAACTGTGAAGAGTTTAATGAGGAACTTCTATTAACCTAGTTAAGATCACTTGTTTATAAACAAAGTGCCTTATCCTTCCAGTGTACTGACAGCAGGTATGTGCACCAAGGCTTTGTATGTGTTCCTGATACTATTCAAAGTAAATCCAAGAAAATTATAACCTATCATAGTAAATACACCAAAAATAGTAATCCTTTTTCCCTTTATATAACCCTCAAATTTCCAGTATCTAAAAGAACACATGCACTTATGCTACATCTATTAGTTCTGGTTCTCACCAGTCAACTCTAGTAAATTTATGTACAAAACCATAATCTTCCCTGATCCCAATAAGAATGAATGTGTATACATATTAAGTATGAGCAAACACAAAGTTGTCTCCAAAGACTACTACTAATAAAAACACCTAAAAGACTGAAATACTTCTATTAAAAGGCAGTTAATATTAATGATATACAAAAACTGCTTTTAATAGCAAAACTATTCTGTAACTTTTCCAGCCTTCTGGCAACTAATGAGTTTTATAGAAATTAGAAATTCAGAGAATAATTGCTTAGATTTCTATTTTAATTTCTTATGTATAAGGAAAACTCATTTGTCATATATATGTCATATCTCTATCTGAAAGTTTAACTCATTTGCCTGACACAGGTAATAATCAGTAGGGGAGGAATAAAATACAGTTCTCCTCACTCCTAGCCCAACATTCCTTCCACTGTTACATTCCCCAGTTAACATCTCACAATTTCACCAGTTAAAATCTTTAAGATTAGAATAACTACCTATTTTGGAGTTTGTTTCTTGAATTGTTTTTAACAGCAATTCCATCCAAAACAAGGTGGCATGCTATATGAAATCCTTTAGAGACCTAATTATAAACATAAGCTATGTGTAACTTATCTACACAAAAATAAACGTCACCAAGCATTCCCATGGCTTCAGAAAGGTCAAAGCCCTGCCATTTAGTCATCCTTCTTAAAGCCATCCTCTCCATCCAACATGTAAATGATGCTATTGCTTACCTATTTGAAAACAGCTAGAATTGTTTCAGCTATTAATTCTGTGGCCAAAATCATTCCAGGTGGACCCTGGCACATGTTGATCTAAGACTTCAAACAAATCGTGTCCTTTAATTAATTTCAACTCATTAATAACTGTTCTTAAATATTAATTCCTGACATTACTTTTATTTGCCAATATTTTTCTTAGGTAAACGATTACCTAAATTAAGCAATCACCGCCCTTATCTCATTTCTAAAAATTCTGAATTATAAACTTTAGTTTTAAGCCCATTTAATAAATAATATACATCTTGAGGCTTAAAAAAATGCTTTGGATCCCTATTCCATTATAAGATGAAGAATCAACAAATGTATGGGTATCTAGAATAAGAGTACTTTTATTTCTTATCAAGTAGGTTTAAGGGTTGAATTTACCTTATAGTATTGGTTTAAATGTACTTAATAGTTTGAGATTAACATATTATGAAAATTAAAATCAACTAAATCTTACCCAATGATTAAAAAAAAGTGATTTCTTGGATAAGGGAATGTGATACTACTTAGAAACCTCTGCAATTTTGATAAACTCATCAAAAAATGTTAATAAGTTTCAGGACCTAGCAAATAGTAGTCACTGTAGTTGCTTAATAAAAAGTATGTGGTTCTGAATCTTGCCAGTTTAGGTGGTCTGGAAAATCAATGCCAAAATACCCTGAAAATTAAACTTTATCATCTTAGGGCGTTACACTAATAACAAATGCAATTCTCATATTTTTCCTAAATGCAGTTTGGGAAGTTCCAGTTACTGCTGGTGGTTGCTGTATTTAGGTTCTTGTAAAGATTCAAATACAGCACTTATAGTGCCTAGTACTCCAACAGCTAGGTGAAACAACTTGACTAACCTAGCGGTCAAATTCCGCTCCTAATTTAGTAAGACCCTCGCAACCAACAACCTTAGTATCTGTTTCTGGCTTAGAAAGGTAGTAATACCTACCTCAAGCAAAGTTCCACTAATTTATAAATTTCAAGTGATTTGTAACCTGCAGATAAAAAGTAGCTTTAATTATTACTGTTAATATACGTGAGATTACAAACTTTTGGAAAACAGAATTGAAAATAACTTCGAGATCCATCACTGTCTCAGGAGAAAATAAAAAGAATTCAAAAAATACTAAATCTATTGTTATAACATTTATTATTCTTATGCCCTGCGGTACGCTCCAGAATTTAGAGGCTTGCGGTATAACGTCTACTTGGTAATCCTTCCCCCAAACCCCGCCCAATTTTTAAATTGGCATCAGCCCTATGTGAACTTCAACTGTATTAACCAGCATCTCGATCTTCCCTTTCGTGATCTCTCGAGTCCTCATGGCCGTAGAAAATGAAAGGAAAACAGCCGTTAACACACAGAACGAAAAAAAGGCATTTCTCCTGCTGTTGGTGGCCTAAAAGACACTAGGTTAATCTACACACGGGCTGAGGCCTATAAAACTCTCTCCCGCGTAAGACCTAATCCGCCACTGAAATAGAATAAATGAAGGCCTGATTATCGAGGGGAGGGTTCCCTCGTCTTTTCTCAAACACCCGCTCGCGCCACCCGAGAAATCCAACCCGTCCCCGCTGGCTTCCGTCTCCTCTACTTACCAGGAGAGAGAAGGGAGAAGAGATTCGATTCTGAATCTCCTACTCCCGGGTTCTAGGCGGAGAAAACAAATGCTGATCGAGGTCAGAAACGCGGCCACAAACGCTCAGCCTGCGTCTCTGCACAAAATGGCCCCCGAGTCTCCTCTGCCGCCGAGGAGAAGGCCTAATTCCCGCCCCACTACTAGGATTCCTCCTATTGGCTGCGATATTCCTCTGTCCCGCTTCTAATTAGACAATTTTACCGCTCTTCACAAGTATGTCCAATCAAAACTTGCAGTGGGTTAGACTAAGCAAAAGAATTTCCACATGCGTGAGAAAAACTAGTTTGTAACTGGTTATTTTTTCTGTCATTCATCTCCTGAGAAATGCTTATTGGCCACTGTACCCGAGGAAGCGTGGGGTGGAAACTCGCCTTTGTATCGCATACCGCATCACATCCGGGTATCCGGGCTGTCTGATTGGCGGCGGCTGTAGCCTCACTTTGCTACTTAAAGCGCTTAATAGAATGGCCTCCCCAATCTTGGAACTCCCGCAGCGCGGGTCCTGGAAGGGAGTGGGGAGTTTTTGGTAGAGGTCTAGGCGTAAGGAGAAGCACACAGTGAATCTTATATCGTTAGGTGTGCATAAAGACTTTTATTAGAGCGAGAAGGAAACGGTGAAGACTCAGCCATGTGTAGAAAACTAATCAGCCTTGCGGTTTTTCTAACCTTAGATCCCTTCCAGTTCCAGACCATATCCTGGACAACTTCGCTTCGCCTATCAGCCCATCTTCAGACAACCCATATCTCACCCAAACCAACTCACTTCCCTATTCCTCTCCACTACAAAAAGTATAGGCAGTCTAAAATGCTGGCTTGAAATACTCATCCTCTGGCGTCGTCAACACTGTTACTAATACCTTATACTTGGTAACCATATTAGCCTACCCCTCTATCTCCCCCTCCCCAACCTCAGTCTGGGCCCGTGATTTCCCTCATCCTGAAATGGCCTCTCTCCCACCGACTCGAGTTGTCGCCTGCCAGTCCCTCTGGTTACATTATAGCAGTTGTACAGGCAATGGCATAGGACCAGCTCTACTAAGAAAGGGAGATTTCTCTGTGATGTTAGGGAAAGCAAGTGCAGAACACTTGATAATGCAATCATATCTGTATACATTTTAAGGGATGTATGTGTGAATGGAGTTTGATGAATTAGTTCTGAATTAGTTACAAATTCCACAGAGAGTCACTTGTCTAATGGCAAAATGAAAACAATTTAGTAATGCGTTTGATGTCCTTTATTCAAGGCAATACAATACACAGATTGGAGGAGTACAGTGCCTCACAAGCAGTGGGGCACTCTTCTTTAAGGTTTTCAGGCAGAGCAATTTTTGTAGAGCATTTAAAAGGGCAAAGCAGAAACAGGGTATGATGTTTGGGGATGATTATCTGATCTTCTTTAGAAAAATCAAGGAGCGATAAAGAGTCCAGAGTTGTGTGGTCCTTGGTGATTAGAGGACTGGATTTCTGGTCAAAGAGAGAAAACTTTGGTTTGCTGAGGGGACACCTTGGCAGGAGCAGCTCCATCTTGAGCCTAGAAATTTATTTCAACATACATTTGGGGAGTGAACCTTTTACCTTATTGAGCCCAGAGAAAGAATTTACCTATCAAAAGGACTCCTTGGCCCTGGCAGGGTAGTTCAGTTGGTCAGAGCATCATCCCCATATGCCAAGGTTGTGGGTTCGATCTCTGGTCAGGGCACCTATAAGAATCGATCAATGAATGCATAAATAAGTGAAACAACAACTGATTTCTCCCTCTCCCTTTTCCCCTCTCTCTAAAATCAATAAATTACAAAAAATAAAATCAATAAAAATATTTTAAAAAGAAAAAAGGAATCCTTATGGTAAACTGGGCCCAAATTTATAATCAGGGTCTAGAGCTGTTGTTCACAGGGGGCATCTCATGTACTCCATACTAAAAGCCACAGTCTGGGCTGGCAAGCCTCCTGCACTGCATTCCTGTCATCTGAGCTGACTCTAACAAAGAAGCTCCTGGTATTGTATTTGGACCAATGAGACTGAGATCTTAGTCCAATTGGAATTTCATAGCTATACTCAATACACCCTAATCTTGAAACCAGAAAAGCTGTCATCTACCAAACCCAATAAGAAGAGACAGAGATTGAATCTTTATAGGCCCTTTATTCAGATGGTCAGCGATCTGAGAAGACAACGGGTTTGTACCGTGACAGACTGTCTTAAATTCCATTATAAATGGACCCTTTTTATAAGGAGAAGAAAAGTGTAGGTAAGGGGTCTGGAATTCAGGGAAAAGGTTAATTGGATAACAGCTTCAGCATTCTTTCATCTGTGTCCTGGGCAGTGGTCACCCTGGAGTATAATGGCTCAAATACTGTTTTGATTGCTTGCAGTCCTCCCAAGGCACAAAGGTGGAACTTCTTATGGTCTCCTGAAGTTAAAGTGGGTCATACCTCCAGTTCCTGAAACCATAGCTTTTTACATACATTACTAGCTGTTACCTGAAACCAAAATTTTCCAACATTTGAGTCCTCCATCAATCTGAGTAGCTCAATAATCACCAGTCAGAACTGACAATTCTGATCAATTACAAATAGTGCTATTTGGACCAAACTGTTTGAATTTGAAGTCCTCCTGTGCCTAGAAACAGATCAATCAGGGACCACAAGAAGGAACTTTGTTCTGTGTAAGCCAACCTCCCCAGGGTCTTTGGGGAGCACACTTTTAACTGTATTTCCCCTGCCCCGGTGACAGTGTAGAAGCTGTAACACTTGAACTGCTTCACTTGACTAAAATCCCCCTTCACCACACTCCAAATGTGGGCATCTGGTTGGCATTAGATTAGTGGCAATGAACTTGGTTAACAATCTTTTTCAGTTGTATGCCTTTCTATACTACAGTATTTGAATTGTTTTAAAGATTTTATTTATTTATTTTTAGAGAGAGGGGAAAGGAGAGGCAATAAAAGGGAGAGAAACATCAATGTGTGGTTGCCTCTCATGCACCCCCCAACTGGGGACCTGGCGCACAACCCAGGCATGTGCCCTGACTAGGAATTGAACTGGCGACCCTTTGGCACTCAAACCATTGAGTCACACCAGCCAGGGCTGAATTTTTTTTTGCCACATGCATACATGTACTGCTTTAGGCTAATTTAAAAAGCAAAAATTAAAAGCACATAAGTGTCAGAACATGGAGGCAGCTAGAATGCACACCTGGAATTTGGATATGTTAATGACCTAGGTTCCCACAGGATATGTTAATGACTTAGCCCAGCTGGTGGGGGGGAAAGCAATGAGATGCAAATAACCTACTGAATATGTTAATAAGTAAACTCACCCTCACTGAAATGTGCTGTTGGCAAGTTTAAAAAGCATACCTGCAGAAGTGTGGGTGGGATTCCTACGAGCCCACATGGAGGATCAGGAGTCCTCATTCCCTTGCTCCCCATTCCCCTTGCTCCTACGGGCCCTCAAGTCAGTCCAGGAGTTTGCCTCTCCCTTCCACTCCCTTCCCCCTTTTCCCTCAATAAACACATTGCCTGCTCCCACACTGGTCTCCAGGTTATTTCTCAGAGCAAGGCTGCTCTGACAGTAAGAAAAAATAAACTAAAATGTTAACAATTTTCTCTCCTGGTAAGGAATTGCATGTGATTTTTTTTTCCCTCATGCTTTTATTTTCCAGAATTTCAACTTTGAATAACTAACCAGAGGGAAAACATCCTTAACATGCTTAATCCTCAGCTCAATCACCACACTGCAGTTTATTTAAAAGTACCTCATATGCTCTGGCCAGTGTGCCTCAGTTTGTTGGAGCATTGTCCACTAGACTGAAAAGTCTTAAGTTCGATTGGGACACCTACCTAGGTTGTGGGGTTTGATCCCTGGTCAGTCAGGGGGCTTACAGGAGGGCAACCAGTCAATGCATCTCTCCCTTTGTTACAGGGTGGGATCCCCAAAATTCCCCAGATCCTGTGGCTGGGGGGTAGGAGAAGGGGACAGCTTTCAAGATGCCTTTGCATATCTATGGCTGGTAGCTAGAGTCTTAGTTATGCAAATAGATTTGGTTCTTCCAAGGCCCCAAGGTTTTGACTATGGAATGTTGAGGAAAGAGCATACAGGGCCTGAGCAAGGTTCTGTGTATGGTCAGAACCGGTTACCATGCCCACTGCATCACAAGTTGAAGTCAGGGATTTAAAAATAAGGCGACAGCCATTTTGGAGAGAGATCCACATGGTTTGCAAGGAGGTAGAGAGAGCACCATGTAGTTTTAGAAGGAAAGAGATCCACATGGCTTTGAAATGGCAGAGAGAGAACCATGCGTGATCCAGTGCAACATGACACATATTTTCTTGGACTGTTATATGGAGGCTGATGACATCGTACCTCAGATCCTGAAGGAAATAGCTGACAGATAAGGGATGGGGAACTTCTGGGCATGTTTTTGGCTTCTAGCCTTTTGGGGATCAAGGAAAGTGCTGGGTCTCGTGGGAGAACAGGGCTCTGAGCTGAAGTGCTCACTGCCCTTCCCAGGTTGAAATATTGTAAATAAAGACCTGTTTTCCTCAATACTAGTTGTTGGGTTTTACATCAAGACAGCACATGAAAGAACCCCTTTTTGCTCTGTAACACCTCCCTCTCCCCTTCTCTCTCTCAAAGCAATTTAAAAAAATGTCCTCAGATAAAGATAAAAGGTAATAATAATAATATAATAAATAAATAACTAAAGATTTAAAACTTAAAAATATAAAAACCAATCCTCTGTGGTCGTTTTTAGTTTTCACTATTGTCTTATTAAACAGAAAACCACAGCCATTTCACCACAAACACTTACATTCTGTACAACTCCTGGGAACACTTTTCTGATTACTAGATGGGATGTCACCCCATTAATGAAACAGTCAATAAAACCAACTGGATCTTAAAAAATGAAATAAAATTAAGAGAAAACCACAAAAACCCAAAATGAAGTCACTGGTACTAAAAGCCAATGGTACCAAACCTAGAATTAATACTTGATTTAAATGCAACTTAAACCTCTCCAAGAAAACAATCTTAATCATCCAGTATGGAATACCCTGGTCAAATACCAGTAATCTGTCACATGGTTCCTCTCTATCCCCATATAAAGAAAAGGCAATCTGCATGATAAAAACCCTTTTTCCAGAGCTCTTCCCCCAAAGAAAAGATGTCACAGCTCACATATCCTTTCTTTTCTTTTGGTTAATAGCTTCTTTGCCCCAGCCTTCCTCCTATAAAAACTTCCCTTTTGTACAACCCCTCCTTAAGCCCTTCTAGTTGTTAGGTGGGAGACACAGTTTGGTTTATGAATTGCTAAACAAAGCCAATTAGATATTACTCAGTTGAATTTTATTTTTAACAATCTCAATGACTCTTAAGTGAAAATGTAAACTCCAGTATAGAAGTATTAAGTCAGCGGTCCCCAACCTATTTGGCACTAGGGACAGATTTTTCCAGGGACAAAGGTGGGGGACAGGAGGCAGAGCTCGGTGAGCTTCCCTCATGGCCTGGGGACCCTGTACTAAGTATTTTTATCAATTGATGGTTTGGAATACAGTAATCTATACAGGGCCTCTATAACTGTACCTGTGAATGCTAAAAACTAACTAGATGTTACCAGAGTTTCTCTGAATTTGATATTGTTCAATAGGACAGAAGAGCTTTGGATAATATTAGCATTCATCTCTGACCAAAACTGAGCTTAAAAACTAAAAGTTTGCCCTGACTGGTGTGGCTCAGTGGGTTGGGCTTTGCTCTGCAAACCAAAAGGTGGTAGGTTCCACTCCCAGTCAGGGCACATGCCTAGATTGTGAACCAGGTCCCAGTTGGGGGCGCATGAGAGGCAACAAATTGATGCTTCTCTTGGTATAAATGTTTCTCTCCTTTCCCTTCTCTCTAAAAATAAATTTAAAAAAATTTTTTTTAACAAACTAAAAATTAAACAAGCAAGAAAATACGTATTTACAAAACTTGAAAAAAATTAGAGTGATTAAAAATGTCTGAATCATGACATCCATTTAGTGGTTTAAAGGTTGAGTAGTATTTGATTTTAAGCATTACTGGGTAGGTAACAGAATTAGCAATCCAGAACAAAAAAACAGGAAGGGACAGAGAGAATGACGACAAGAACAAAAAGAAAAACTGGTTACAGAACACTGGGAATGGACAAACACATTCCAGAAACAGGAAGGATACAGGGCAGGGGGTGAATCTGGTGGTGAAACCCACTACCCAATAAGGGAACAACTCACTAGAATATAGAAAGTAACCAATAGAAACTTATACAACATCTTCTTCCCCCCAGTGCAGTTTGTTGCTTTAAAAACCAGTATCTGAACCCCTTTTGGGTGGGAATTGGTCATGATCTGGCTAATTACCCCTCTCACTGGAGAGTCTCCCCAAAAAATCAATTGTTTCTCTATAAACTTGCTTCCTTCTCCTGATTCCCTGGACACTCCAGATTCACATTACTGACCACCTCATATTAATAATAATAAAGATAATGGAAAAATTACATTGAGCAAATATCGTGTTAAGTACTTTTCTAAGTGTTTGGCATGTTAATTTGGTGATTTTATTCATTTATTTTAGTATATTTTATTGATTATGTGAGAAATGCTCACAGTAAAAACTGGGACACAGGACTTGAGCAGCAAAGCGAGGCATTTATTCACGAGTCTGCAGAGTCAGGTGCATCCTCAGCCAGGTGACTGTGCACCCCAAGTAGACAAAGGAAATTGGTTTTATAGAAATGTGATTAGCTCCCCCTCCCTAACGTAATTAGCTGCCCCTCCCCTCTCCTTCTCCTCTGTTTCTCCATTACTGGTTACTCCGGAGTTACAATCTAACACAATTATCTAAATGCCCCTATTGTGATTTGTAAATATGTTACTACTGTCAACTACCTTCTCCCATTTTCCCTTTGTCTGGTGATGACTGTCTTTCCCCGTTTAGGATGCCCCTTTTGCGATTTGTAAATATGTTACTATTGTCAACTCCCTTCTCCCATTTTCCCTTTTTATGGTGATGACTATCTTTCCCCCTTCAGGATGTCCCTTAAGACCTTCTAATTACATTTGCCCTTTTTTACTAATGATTTTTACTGGTTTGGGAGTCACTAGGTCCTTACTTCTTACAATTATGCTATTACAGTTGTCCCAATTCCTTTTTCCTTTGCTCCCCTCCACCCAGTATCCACTTCTAACCAGAAGTCCTACCTCCCCCTTAGTTCATGCCCATGGGTCGTGCCTGTATGTTCCTTGGCTTCTCCCTTTCCTATATACTATTCTTAAAATCTCCCTGTCTATTTTGTAACTACCAGTTATGTTTCTTAATCCCTGCACTATTCCCCCACTTTCTCCCCTTTGCCCCTCCCAGCTGATAACCCTCCATATGATCCCCATTTCTATGATTCTGTTCCTATTCTAATTGTTTGCTAAGATTCTTTTTTTTTAAGATTTTATTTATTTATTTTGAGAGAGAGGAAAAGGGAGGAAGAAAGGGAACGAGAGAAATATCAATGTGTGGTTGTCTCTCGCACGCCCCCAGCTGGAACCTGGTCCACAACCCAGACATGTTCCCTCACTGGGAATCTAACTGGTGACCCTTTGGTTCAGAGGCTGGTGCTCAATCAACTGAGCCACACCAGCCAGGGCTGCTTAGTTTGTCTTTGTTCTTATTTTTCAGTTTTTGTTGTTGATAGTTCTGAGTTTATTGTCATTTTAATGTTGATAGTTTTTATCTTCTTTTTCTTAAATAAGTCCCTTTAACATTTTATATAATAATGGCTTGGTGATGATGAACTCCTTTAGCTTTACCTTGTCTGGGAAGCCTTTATCTGCTCTTCCATTATAAGTGATAGCTTTGCTGGATAGAGTAATCTTGGTTATAGGTTCTTGCTTTTCAACACTTTGAATATTTCTTGCCATTCCTTTCTTGCCTGCAAAGTTTCTTTTGAGAAATCAGCTGATAGTCTTATAGGGACCCCTTTGTAAATAACTCTCTTCTTTTCTCCTGCTGCTTTTAAGATTCTCTCTTTATCTTGAACCTTTGGCATTTTATAATGATGTGTCGTGGTGTGATCTTCTTTGGGTCTGGCTCGTTTGGAACTCTGTGCTTCCTGGACTTGTATGTCTATTTCCTTCACCAAGTTAGGGAAGTTTTCCTTCATTATTTTTTCATATAAGTTTTCAATTTCTTGCTCTTCCTCTTCTCCTTCTGGCACCCCTATGATTTGGATATTGTCACCTTTAAAGTTGTCCCAGAGGTTCCTAAGCCTCCCCTCATTTTTTTTCAATTCTTATTTCTTCATTCTGTACTGGTTGCCTGTTTATTTCTTCCTTATGTTCCAAATCATTGATTTGAACCCTGGTTTCCTTCCCTTCACCACTGGTTTTGTGTGGATTTTCCTTTGTTTCACTTACCATAGACTTCATTTCTTCCTGTATGCATTTGTTATACTTAACTTTGTCTGTCAAGTCTGTGAGCATCATTACCAGCAGTATTTTTAACTCTGCATCTGTTAGGTTGGCTATCTCCTCATCGCTTAGTTCTTCCACTGGAACCTTGATCTGCTCCCTCTTTTGCGTCATATTTATCTGCCTCCTCAACTTGACAGCCTCCTGTGTTTGCCAGTGTCTTTGGTAGAGCTGTTGCACCTGTTATGTTGTAAGGAGTGGAGATTTAGGTATTCATCAGTATGGGGCGATCCGTTTCACCACATTGTGGTGTTGTATATGGGGGATGGGTCTGAGAGGGAACAAGGCCGCTTGCTCAGCACTCCCCCCTTTTCCAGGCATTTCTCCTGCTTTCCATATGGGACTGGCACCCCTCTAGCTGTTGCCCTGGTTGTGGTTCCCAGACATTCTAAGACCTTGGTGGCTTTCTAAACATATAGACTCTGCTGAGAGGCCAGCAGTTTCTTCCACTTCCAACCCCCATTGGTTTTCACAGTCAGAAGCAATGAGGCTTTATTTTCCCTGGTGCTGGAGCTGTGAGCTGCGTGGCCTGGTCTGGGGCTGGGATCACTCCCCAGGTGTCCCTCCTGACTTTTATAATGTGTGACTACTCTTTCCACTGGCCAGCTGCAGCCACTGCCTTGCTGTCACCGCCACCACCACACTACATCCTCTCCGCCTTTTCTCCACTGCTCCTCCCTGTCTGGATGAGTATTGCTTCTTTATGTGTTTGTTGGACTTCCATGCTGTTCAATTTTCTGGTAATTCTGGTTGTTCTTAGCTTTGAGGTAGTTGTATTTCTTCTTATTGTTGTTGTTGAAGCATATCTACCTATGCCTCCATCTTGGCCAGAAGTCTAGTTGGTAATTTCATTATCCCCCCTTTAAAGATGAGGAAACTAAAGCACAGTGAAGTTAAGTAATTTGCATAAGGTTGGTGCATCTAGTGGAGCTAAATAGTCTGACTCTAAGAGGTCTGATTTTAGAGTGTGCACATATAATCAATCATTACACAGTTAATAATATAAGGTTTTTTCCCAGGTGGAAAAATCCTACTTATTTTTTATCCCCATGGCTAAAATCACTTTTTATTTCACAACCATTTACATATACAACATTCTCTGGCACTAGTAAATAGGTGTGTTCAGGATAGACAGGAACAAAATGTTTTCAATTGCTTAAAAATTAATGAAAACATCAAATGTATTTTTTACTTATGTGTTTGATTGAGTCAGTGTTTCACCAACATTTGAAGCAAACTACTATAAAACAAATGCCTTCCAACCTATCTGGTGTAGCTCAATGGGTTGAATGTCGGCCTGCAAACCAAAAGTTTGCCAGTTTGTATTCGGTCAGGGCAGATGCCTGGGTTGCAGGACTTGGGGCATGAGGCTCTTGCACATCAATGTTTCTCTCTCTTTCTCCCTCTTTTCCCCTCTCTCTAAAAAATAAATAAAATCTTTAAAAAAATATCTTCCTTACTCAGCAATTAAACAACTATAACTTAACTTCCACATTACATTACATTCAGTCAATATATATTATACATATGCATGTATTAAATTCAGTTGTTGTCTCTTGCTAATTTTCCTCTTGTCTAAGCTCTACAACCTGGCCCGTCTACGAGCCAAGACCAAAGTCAAAGAGGTGCTCATCCGTGAGATGCTCTTCGCCGACGACGCAGCTTTGACATCACACTCCGAAGAGGGACTCCAGCAGCTAGTCACTTGCCTTTCCCACGCATGCAAGGAGTTCGGACTAGCCATCAGCCTGACGAAGACGAATGTTATGGCTCAAGGCACGGGGACTCCCCCATGCATCACCATCGACGGATACACCCTGGAGGTTGTCAACGACTTCACTTACCTCGGGTCCACCATCTCGAGCTCTCTGTCAGTCGACTTGGAGGTCAACCGGAGAATCGCCAGGGCAGCCACAGTTATGGCCAGACTGAACCGGCGAGCGTGGAACAATTCCAGCCTCACTGAGAAAACCAGACTGCGCATCTACCAAGCCTGCGTACTCAGCACTCTCCTCTATGGCAGCGAGACGTGGACCACCTACGCAAGGCACGAAAGGAAACTCAACAGCTTCCACATGAGGTGCCTGCGACGCGTCCTGCATGTCGCCTGGCAGGATAAGGTCCCCAACACCGAGGTGCTGAAGCGAGCCAATATGAGCAGTTTGCATGCAGTTCTTAGCGAGAGACGCCTCAGGTGGTTCGGCCATGTCAAAAGAATGGATGCAGGCCGTATCCCCAAAGACCTCCTCTACGGCAAGCTAGCAGAAGGCAAGAGGATGACAGGGCGCCCAAAACTGCGGTTCAAAGACATCTGCAAAAAGGACATGACACAATGCTCCATCAATCTCAACACATGGGAAGTTCAAGCAGACGACCGCCTAGCCTGGAGGCTCGCGGTCAGGCAAGGTACGTCACGCGCAGAGGCTGCGCGCAACGAGGAGGCGGTCCAGAAAAGATCGAGGCGGAAGCAGCGTCAACAGCAGCAACAACGGCCATCTGCCTTCACCTGTACCAAGTGTGGCAGGGATTGTCACTCCCGAGTCGGACTGCACAGCCATTCTCGGCGGTGCAGATAGACTCTCAGGAAGCTACGCCATCGTCTCTCGAGACGGACGGCTGCCGACGACGACGACGATTTGATTATTAGACCATCCAGAAGAACCTTGAGGGTAGAGAAAATTTTGTTTCTTCCCCACAGGGATTTGAGATTTATATAATATAGGCCCCAGCCCCTTCAGAGAGACTGTAAAATTAAGTCACTTAAAAAGACTTCCTATTTCTTTATTTCCTCAATTTCTTTCCCCCCCGTCCTACTGTGGATGAAAAAGGGGCCACATACTAAATCTGACAAGCTCAGGGGAGGCCTGCATGGCAGGCCTTACAAACTCCGAGAACTAAAGTAGCAGCAGAAGACGGTCTGAAATGGAAACTTTCGAACAAAAGCAGGTCTTGGCAGGTAGTCAGTCTTAGGTCTGTATATTCTTTGACAAAGGTCAATCTTTACCTTAGCTGAGACTGTCTATTGTCTTTTGCATCTAAGATAATGTACCTTTAGACTGTCTAAATAATCCCCTTTTCCAGACCCCTCAGGGCACAATCTCCCACCAAAAGAGGAAACCACAGAACCCTTCACTGTTATCTTCTTGTCCCTCATACCATCTTTATTTGCTGTAAACTTTAAAAAATATTTTTTACTTATTGATTTTAGAGAGAGAGAGGGAAGGAGAGAGAGAGCAACATCAATTGGTTGTTCAACTTATTTATGCATTCATTGGTTGATTCTTTTTTTTTCAGATATTTTATTTTTTAGAGAGAGGGGAAAGGAAGGAGAAAGAGAGGGAGAGAAATATTGATTATTTGCCTCCCACACGCCCCCAATAGGAACCTGGCCCACAGCCAAGACATGTGCCCTGACCAGGAATTGAACTGGCGACCTTTCAGTTCACAGGCTAGCACTCAGTCGACTGAACCATACCAGCCATGGCTCATTGGTTGATTCAGTTTTTAAAAATATATTATTTATTTATTTATTTTGAGAGAGAGTTGGAAGGGAGGGAGACAGAGAAGGAGAGAAACATGGATGTGTGAGAGAAACATCAATTGGTTGCCTCTGGCACACCACCAACTGGGGATCTAGTCAGCAACCCAAGTATGTGCCCTGACTGGAATCAAACCAGTGAGCTTTTGGTTTGCAGGCCAGTGTTCAATCCACTGAACCACACCTGCCAGGGCCATTAGTTGATTCTTGTATATGCCTGACCAGAGATAGAACCCACATCCCTGGCATATTTGGATGACAATCTAACCAACTGAGCTACCTGGCCAGGGCTATGTGCTATAGATGTTAATTGTTAACTATCCTGTATTCACCATTGTAAAAGAGATATGTGTCTATTATTTTTTTATCCACTCTTATAGATTTCCGTGCTTTGCTTTCTCCCATCTCTCTAATCTATCATCAGCAAATTTCATGTAACTCCCTTACATACTCCTCTCTAATTCTGATGTATAAAATAAGTGGTAAAACTGCCATTTTCGGGAGCATTTTCAAACTCTGTTAAGGTTGCTTCCCAGCAGATGTTTCAATTTGGCTCAAAGAAACTCATAAAAATTCTTAAAGGTTTAAACATTTCTTATGTCAACACTACTAAGTGTTTTTGTCCATCTTTTCCTTTGTCTCTTTGCTCACCTTTTAATTTTCATCCTAGTAATGACCTAAATCTGGTTTCTTATAGGTTAAGCCTTCTTAAACACAGTTGCCATCTGTTCTCCTTCTGGCTTTGAAGCACAAGATTTTATCCTGTGGTAATTTTTCATTATGCTAATCTTTGTACAGGTTACAAAGTGCTTTTCAGTTGTCAAGTCTTAAATTTTGTAATTAGTGTTTATTTTACTATTATGGAAGAAATTGACCTTTTGAGCAAATATCAAAATGCTAAAAATATACTATACAAACTGGCCCATATTCTTTCAAATATGAAATTAATTTCATATAGTAATTATCTTTCACATGACTGATCATTACACAATTTACCCAAAGACTTATTTTTATACATAATTTTGGAGACCCATCTTAATGTCTGAGAAACATTTCCAAAAGAACAACTCATCTTTTGTTACTATGTATTCCACAGCTCCACTCCAGAATACTGCCTTTTAGTCATCTCAATGCATACTCAGATGCCTAAAACCTCAGAACTTACTCTCTTGCTGACTGCTTCATGTCCAAAGCAACCTGACTCCCTTCCTTTCTGGTATAGCAAAAGGTCAAAGGGTGGCGAACTTTGGGAATGTAAAGAAATGCACAATTAGGTACAATAATATCACAAAGAAAGGTAAACTACATAGTAGCCTACATTTCAATCAGCAAAGTCAAGCAATGAGAAGAGACCATTTAAGTCCCTTTCCTTCTAATGAGTCTTGAAGAGCAAAAGAAAACCTTATTGAGCTTCTGTAAGTAAAGGTTTCCAATAACTGAATCAAGTATCAGTTTTTAAACCTAAAATTTTAAAATAATGCAATGGTAGAAACATTTTATTCTTTAAATTTTTTTATTGAATGTATCGGGGTGACATTCGTTAATAAAGTTATATAGGTTTCAAATGTTCAGTTCTATAATACACCATCTGTATATTGTATTGTGTGTTCACCAGCCAAGGTCAAGATTCATTCAGTTACCATTTATCATCCCTTTACCCTCTTCTACCACCACCACTCCCACTTTCAAATTTAAGTTTAAAGCAAATAAAATTGGAGATAAAAATGCCTAAAAGCTGAATTATGGTGATAGTTGCATTAGTCAGTGAGGTTACTAAAAAAAAAAAAAAAAAATCAATGTATTTTACACTTGAAATGGGTATGTGTAAAATATACCTCAATAAAATTGTCTTTTAAAACGTCAAGAAATGAAAAGGAAATAACCTTAAGAATGCAGTCCCTTAGTTACACTAGCTACATATCAAGTGTCTAACAACCACATGTGGCTAATGACTACTGTTTTGGACAGCATAGGTCTGTAACATAAAAGCTTTTCCATGCTGTTTCAAATACTTACAACATATAGCCATGGCCGGTGTGGGTCAGTTGGTTGGAGCTTTGTCCCCTAACCAAAAGGTTCAGGTTTGATTCCCAGTCAGGGCACATAGCCAGATTGCAGGTTCAATCCCCAGTCTCAGAGTGTATGGCAAGCAACAAGTTGATGCTTCTCTCTCAGAGTTTCTCTCTTTCCCTTCCTCTTTCTCTAAAAGCAATGAAAAAATGTCTTCAGGGGAGGATTAAAACAAATAAATAAATAAAATACAACATATATAACAACCAAAATAGAAATCATGCAAACATTTAATATCCTCAACACATGAGGGATACTGTCTTTCTTTTCTTTCTTAAAAAAAAAAAATTTATCTATCTGTTTGTTTTATTTATTTTTTAGAGAGCGGGGAAAGGAGAAAGAGAGGGAGAGAAACACCACTTGTGTGGTTGCCTCTCACTCACGCCCCAAACTGGGGACCTGATGTGCAACCCAGTCATGTGCCCTGACTAGGAATCGAACCAGCGACACTTGGCTCGCAGGCCGATGCTCAATCCACTGAGCCACAGCAGCCAGGGCTTTTCTTTCTTTTTTTTAAATTTTCGAGAGAGAGAGGAAGGGGGGCAGAAAAAGAGAGAGAGAGGGAGAGAGAGAGAGAGAAACAATGATTTGTTGTTCCACTTATTTATGTATTCATTGGTTGATTCTTGCATGTGCCCTGACTGGGGACCGAACCTGCAACCTTGGCATATCAGGATGACACTTTAACAAACTGAGCAACCCAGCCAGGGCCACATCAGGGAACTTAAAAAAAAAAATACAAAAATAATATTTTTAAAAGATTTATTTATTTACTTATTTATTTAAAAAGAGTTCATTTTTATTATATTTTTTATTACCATTTATCCCCCCTATACTGTTTTCCACCTGCACCCACCTGCCTCCCCCCATCCCCTCAATCACCACACTGTTGAATTTTTTGGAATATTTTGAGAAGGAAGAGTGTTAATTCTTGAAATGTTCGATAAAATTCATGTGTGAAGCCATCTGGTCCATGGCTTTTGTTTGTTGGGAATTTTTGATTACTGCTTCAATTTCATTAGTTGGAATCTATTTGTAACTGAGCAGCCTGGGGTCTAGCTGCTTGTTGCCATGTATAAGCATAACACAAATTTTGTGGGGAAGGAAAGTTTTTATTAACAGGGTTCCCAGTTTGAGGGGCCTGGAAGCATTCTTGTTCCCAACTGTACTCTTTCACAAAGCGCAGAAGTTCCCTTCTTCCAAAAAAATAGAAATCCAAAACCAAACCCAGAAGTTCCCCATCATTCCTTACCCGTAGCCCAAGGTTGTTACTCAAATGGGTCTCTGTTTCTCCAGCTCCAGGCTCTTTCCCTCTCCAGTGCCATCTCCTGACAGCAGCTTTCTCTCTCTCTCACGGTCTGGGGTGCTCCACCTATGGGGCCCCGGTGCCTGAGGTTGCCTGAACCCCTGGGACTGAGGAATGTTCCCAGCTCATGCCTCCGTGTGCTGACCCAAACCTCCATGTGGGGCAAAGCAAGAGAGGGACACTTCTGCCCGTGTCCTGTTTAAACGTTCCCTCCCAAAATCCCACGTGCACCAGAAGCCAGTGGGCATGTCCAGCTTTTCAACCAATGTGAGCTAATGTCAGCCATGCTTGCCTTTGCCTCTCTTCCAGGTGCCATGTTGGGCAAAGGGTAGAGTTCCTAGTCGTGTGCGAGGGCGCTGAAGCATCTTGGCCCAAGGTGGGTGTCTGGCCCCTGCTATGGCGTACTGACCTCCACCATACACTTGTGTTTTGACCTTTTCAGCCGGTCACAGCCTCACTACAAGCTCCCTCCAGCTGGATCAGGAGCTGCTCACTGCCAGGTGCACTGGCTTGCTTATTGTTGTCTCGCTGGTTTGTTTACAGTTTTCTCAGGCAGTCTCCCTTCTCCAGCAGTCCTCTTTTCAGAGAAGACAGGCAGCTTCGATCTGAGGGTAAGTGCTGGCTCTGGTGGATTTGAGTTTCCCCTAACTGGGATCTCCCTCTCCTCCCAGCAACTTGGGCAAATTCTGCGCCCCTCCCCTCCCCCTTACATATTCAGATTCTTTCATTCTCTCTGATTTAGTGTTGGAAGATTGTATATTTCTAGAAATGTATCCATTTTGTCCAGGTTGTCCAATTTGTTGACATATAGTGTTTTTTTTTTTTTACAATAATAAATATTTTTAAAGTTCAAGGCAAATAGCAATCAAAGAAATGTAAATTAAAAGGATTTTGAATTAGTATTTTTATATGTAAAACATTTAAAAAAAAAATGCTCCTGATGTTAAGATGAGAAAAAATGGATACTGCAAATAAGAATCTAAACTGATATGAACTTTCTGTAATTTAGTCAAACAATTTGGAAATAAATAACACAGACCTTAAAAATAGGCATTCTCACCCTGGCAGGGAGCTCAGTTGGTTAGAGTGTCATCCCCATTCACCAAGGTTGTAGGTTTGATCTGCGATCAGGGCACATGCAAGAATCAACCAATGAATGCACAGATGAGTGAAACAACAAACTGATGTTTCTCTCTCAAATTAATAAATTTTTAAAAAATTTAAATACATACATATGTATGGGAACCCCACATACATGAGAGAGTCAAAGACCTCACATACAGGGAGGGTCAGAGATAGAAAGGAAACATGGGTATAATAAGACATCCTGAGCTAGGGATGAGGTAAGGTGGCTTGCGAGCTTCGAAAGGTCATTGCAGATGAGAAGAAGAGCAGACCTATAACAAATAGAAGTTTGCCCTGTCTTATAAATAGGTCAAAAGATGTTATCTCAGGTAATAGCTTATTATGGGTTAAGTCCCTAGTTTACATTCTGCTGGGTAGTTAAATAGAGAAGCAAAATTTTCTCTTGAGCCTGTGGCTAAAGTTGCTTTTAGCTCAAAGTAACCTGCACACCACTGAGGCACATCTTGAGATAGCTCATTCTGAACTCCCACAATGTCTACCATGGACATGTATTACTTCTGTAATCAGAAAAAAATGTTATATCTCCAAATCCTTATTGATGACTGAAATTCCTTTAACGTGGAACAAAGTCTGCATTCCATATTCAGAAGTGGTGGGGGAAGGGAATATTCTCTCCCTGGTTTTTAAGGCTGGTCAAATAATTATAATGACATAAGGCAGATTAATAGGAGAAAATCAAGTTTTAATACATACACACACACATGCACTGGAAATTTACATGAAAATTCTAAAACTGTAGGTAAAGTGAAATGTGTAGGTCATTCTGGATTGAGGAGAAGGAGATAACAGTCTGGGACTTCAAAGGGAAACAGGGCAATTCACAGGGAGTTGAAAAGAGTTAATGTTTAGTAAACAAATGTTTGCTGGGCTACCTAGAGACAATGAGTCAAAGAGAGGACTTTGATTCAAAGGATCCTGCTAGTTTCTCCCTATCTACCAAACCTAGTTGTTATTTTACTACGGTTATCTATGGTGGTAGCTCTTCCTGGGACAGGCCGTCTATCTTAAATTCTTTTATGTAGTTTAGGGGAAGGTCAGTTACTCCTGAGTTTTTCATTTCTTAATAATAAAACAATCGTCATGCCACAGAGAAACATTTTGGTGTAGCAAATTTTGCTTCAATTCTCAGTCAGGTCACATGCCTCAGTTGTGAGCCAGGTCCCTCGTTGAGGGCTTACGACAGGCAACGATCAATATTTCTCTCATACATCAATGTTTCTCTCCCTCTCTCTCCCTCCCTTCCCCTCTCTCTAAAAATAAATAAATAAATAAAATCTTTTTTAAAAAGGCCAGTTTTTATAACTCTGTCACTTCCACTTGAGAAAACATTATGTTGAGTTTTCCTATTTTCTCTGGGAAATTTGTGTTCTGGATGACTTCTATATTTTCTAATAGACTCCACTTTAAAAAAAAAAGACTTTATTTATTTATTTTTGGAAAGAGGGGAAGAGAGGGAGAAAGAGAGGGAGAGAAACATCTGTGTAGAATTTGGTTACCTCTTACACGCCCCCAACTGGGGACCTGGCTTGTAACCCAGGCATGTGCCCTGACTGGGAATCGAACCTGCGACCTTTTAGTTCTCAGGCCCACACTCAATCCAGTGAGCCACACCAGCCAGGGCATCTCCTACACTTTTACTTTATTTTATTATTTGACAGGATATAGGGAAGTCACACAGGACCCACTAAATATTTGTTCACCCTCTTGGGAATCCTGCATTTCATGTCAGTAAGCAGAATGGGAACTTTCTCATTACACTCAGTGAGTGTATGAAATAGAGAATTTCATAGAACAATTGAGACCATATTCCACTTAATATATAATGTGAATGCAGTGACTAGCCATGCAAAATTTTAAAGAACATCTAATTTTCAAATATCAAGCCCTGTTATTGCATAATTACCTCCCAATGTTTGCTTTAGAACCCATTGTCACAGTAAAATGGGACATATACATTCTTTTACTTGAGAAGATTCTGGCACATGTGGATTGAGTAGCCCATTGATCCCACCAATGGAACAGGGTTTGTTCTCTTCAAGGAGCTCTCAGGGCTCCAGAAAATCTCCCCCTGCTGTTACCCTTCAGGGAGAGATTTAAAGATCATTCCCCCACCCTGGCCAGGTTGCTCAGTTGGTAGGAGTATCATCCTGTACATCAAAAGGTTGTGGGCTCAATTCCCAGTCAGGGCACATACCTAGGTTGTGGGTCCCCAGTCTGGGTGCGTGTGGGAGACAACCAATTGATGTTTCTCTCTCTCCCTTCCTCTCTCTCTAAAATCAATAAACATATCCTGGGTGAGGTTAAAAAAAAAAGTAAGATCATTCGTCCAACACCAACAAATTTCTATTAATCTCAAACGAAACAAATCTATTTTCAGCTTTAGTTTTAGCTTTTGTTGAGAAGTTGTTATGTTGAGGAATCTTTTAGCTGCTCTTTCTCCATCTACAACATGTGTAGAGAAAAGGCAGAGCCTTCAAGCTCTGATCTACAAAGAGTTAACATCTTAAGAGCTAAACAGAACTGTATTAACTCCTCTCTTAACAAGCCAGGCAGACAAGAGGATTCTATAGTACCAGAGGACACCACAAAAGTCAGAGAAAAGTATTACAGAAAGCTCTCTGGAAGAAACAAAAAACTGTAAGTTTATATCTAATACATATTTATGGTCTCCCATTTCTTTCCGTGGGGTGTTTTTGAGAACAGTGAAATGAGCGTATTCATTTTGTATTGTACCACATCTCCCAGCCATTGGGCACAACATCACTAGGTCATCTTTAATCCTGTCACCATCTTTACTCCATCCTACATCCAACTAATTATAACGTTTTGTGATTCTCCATCTTAGGGGTTTTTGTGATCCATCCGGGGTTTTTGTGATCCATCCCACTCTGCCATCCCCCAGCCGCTGTCCTTCCTAGTTCAAAGCCTCTTGCCAGAATCATGGCAATATCTTCTTAGCACTCCTCCTCTGTGCCAGTCTTTCTAACTCATAATATCAGATGAATCTTTTTTTTTTTTTTTAAAGATTTTATTTATTTATTTTTAGAAAGAGCAGAAGGGAGGGAGACAGAGAGGGAGAGAAACATCCATGTGTGAGAGAAACATTGATTGGTTGCCTCTCCCATGCTCTTAACTGGGGACATGGTCTGAAACCCAGGAATGTGCTCTGACTGGGAGTCAAACCTGCAGCCTTTTGGTTCTCAGGCCAGTGCTCAGTTCACTGAGCTATGCCAGCCAGGGCTAATAGCAGCTGAATCTTCCTGAAGCTCTTCTGAAACTCTAACTTGAATGCTCTTGTGCTCAAAATGTATAAATTGCTGGTCATTTTGACAGAATAAATAAAATAATACCTCTAATTTACATGCAGCTTTAGTGATATATTTTGGGATGGTTATAACCAAAACAGTCTTCTCTGGGCCCAGATATTTAAAAAACGCAGCATCTCTTCTTCCACTACAGCTCCATTTTTGCAAATGGCTTTATATCCAGAGGGCCAGGTCTATGATGCAGTTACCGCTCCTTCTCTTTTCATGTTACACCTCTACAGAAGGAAACTGGGAAGACAGAGTAACTTAGCAAAACTGCAAAAGTTACCTCAAATGTGAGATTTCCTTTAAAATAAAATGGTTTCTTTGATTGCTTCCATTCTGTTTTAATTCTAGGATTATTTATTGTCTAACATGTGAAAGTACATCAGTTTTTGGGTGATTGTTCAGCTTCCCTAAAATAAGCAGGCTATGAAATCTGTATTGACCCATTTAAAATTATGTTACTGGAAAGATGTTCTCCACTTACTGTTGTTTAAAAAAATGAAACATTACAGAACAGGATATGAATGGCACGACTCAAGTTAAATTATCTGGAATGTAGATCAACAAAATGTTAATGTTTTCTTCAAGTGATAGAATATCATCTTTTAAATTTCTTCTTTATATGCTTCTGTTTGTTTAAAATAAGCTTGTGAACACACTTCTCAGTTCACAAGTCAAGCTAGCTTCAGAAAAAAAGAAGAATTTGTCATATAAGACACAGAACTCTCCTACAGAACCTAAGGACAGGAGCAGAGACAGGCCTTGGAAAAGACTGAAATCGAAAACAGAAAGCTTTCAGCACTTTTTGACTCACCTCAGCCACTCAATGTCATTCTTTCTTGATTTGTTTATTCATTCATTTAGTCACATGTTCAATGTATATTTGCTGGGTGCCTCATATGTTCTAGGAGCAGTTCAGGTACTGGGAAATAGAGGTGAATAACCTAAACCACTTTTCTGCCTCCAAAGTCCTTATGTTTAAGTGAGAGGAGACAGACAGTAAACATGTGTAAAAAAATGAATGTAGTTTCTGAGTATGGTAAGTGTTACGAGGGAAAGAAATAGAGCAGTATGACAGAGTAAAACTGAGGAAGAGTTCACTTTAGTTATGAAGGTCAGAGAAAGTCTTCTTGGCAGAAGAAAAGATGCTGAGAGACTGAACCAGCCCTGTGAAGAGCAAGGAAAGAGCATTCCAGCAAAGTACAAAGGTCCTGAGGCAAGAAGGAGCTTGATGGCTCCGGGATCAAAGAGGTGGCCAGTGGCCATGGAGTGCTGTGAGCTGGAAGAGGAGAAGTGCAAGGTGTGATCTGAGAAACGGAAGGAACATCAAATGGTGGGGGGGCTTTGAAGGCCTCAGTAAGGAGTTTAGATTTTATTTTAAATGTAAAGAAAAGCCATTGGAGGATTTTAAGCAGGAAATTCAATGACCTAGTTGTTTTATAAAGATCAATTTGGTGTTTCAGGGAGAATTGATGGCAGAGGGATAGGGAGAGGAAAATGGAGAGAATATTAGGAAAACGTGGTATTGTAGTTGAGGTAAGATGCACAGATAGCTTGAATTATAGTGATAGCTGTGGAGACAAGATGATATTTTTTAGAAAGTACCTGGAAGATTTGGTAATGGATGACAAAAGGGAGAAATCAAGGCTTTGGGAACTGGTAGGATGATATTTACAAAGATAAAGAAGACTGAGAGATCATGTTTGAGACAGAAATTAAAATTTTTCTGTGAGGCAGGTGAGTTTGAAATACCTAGCAGTCATGCAAGAGGAAATGTTTAAAAGATAGGAAGATCAACAAATTTGTAAGACAGGGCCGGAGATGACATTTTTGGAAGCAACAGTGTATATATACATAGCATTTAAAGCCAGGAGATTGGATACTATAATCCAGAAAAAGAGTGTTGAACAAGGTGTAAGGTGATTTCCCTGATTAGGTTACAAAGCTGAATATTACCATCCCAGAACCACCAAGTTTACATAATAGTTGTACTCATCCACTGAGGCTAATTTAACTTTCTTGGTCCTATTTCCAACCAACAGAGAAATAAAATCTGATCGGCTCAGCTTGGGTTACTTGTCTACCCTTGGTCCAGTGAACAATGACTGTGGGGACTGGATCACAGAGTGTAAACTGGTTACTGGGGATTTAGTCCCTGTAAATGGAGTGGGGATGAGAAGTCAGAGGCTCATTTCCCAGAGAAAGGGGATGGTCATCGCTTCCAGGCCGAGTAGACACTTAAAGAATGATCCAAATAGATATGCATCAATTCTATAATCAGAAAAAATTGATTTCATTTTTAAAAAGTGATGTCATTATTGCTGAATGTTTGGTCTTACTCTTTGGTGTGGAGTGGCCCCATACCACCACTGAAAGACTATGATGTGTCATATACCATCATGAAAGTGCTGAGAAATTCCTGCTACAACTTAAGTATAGCCTGCAGAAGAAATCCAAAAAGTGTATATAATTGGCTGGACTTCTGTTTTTTTTTATTTCAGTGTCCTCTGGAATTTCTTACAGCTCAGAAACTGAGATGACATTGCATCTCTTGGTGAACAATACATTAAAGAACTTGTTAAGGACATAGATTCAATACCTCCAATGATACCTGTGGTGAAAGGTAAATACAGTGCCTGAGGGTGGATGCCTTTCAGAATTAAAACAACTCAGTCTGTTGTTGTGAGACATGTTGAACATGCAACTTTACTTCTGGGTATAAAATTTGCAGAAATTTAAAGACTATTTATTTATTTATTTTTTAGAGAGAAGGGAAGGGAGGGAGAAAGAGAGGGGGAGAAACATCCATGTGAGAGAGAAACAACAATTGATTACCTCTCGCATGCACCCCAAGTGCCAGACAGAACCTGCAACTCAGGCATGTGCCCTGACCAGGAATCTAACTGGCAACCTTTCACTTTGCAGGATGATGTCCAACCAACTGAACCTCACCAGTCAGGGCAAAACTTGCAGAAATTTAAAAAAATTTTTAGATTGATTTTAGACAGACAGAGGAAGGAGGGAGGAGACAGAGAGAGAGAGAAATTGATTTGTTGTTCCACTTATTTATGCATTCATTGGTTGATTTCTTGTATGTGCCCTGACTAGGGAGTGAACCTTCAACTTTGGCTTATGAGGAAAACGATGCTTTAACCAACTGAGCTACCTGTCCAGGGCAGGAATTTTTGCGTATGTGTACCAGGAGAAAGATACCAGAATGTTCATAGGAGCATCACTTATAGTAGTAAAAGATGGAAACAACATATATGTCCATTATCATAAAATGAATATACATTGATATATATTCATATAATAAAATAGTAAATTTGTTTTCTTTACAAATTTATAGATAATATAAAGCAATTATTAATACAACAGTCAATGTGATGGTCACCTCTGGGGGAAAAAGGGAACAGTATAGGTGAAGAACTTACAGAGAGTTCTTTTTTTAAAAGAATTTTAATTTATTTATTTTTAGAGAAAGGGGAAGGGAGGGAGAAAGAGAGGGAAAGAAACATCGATGTGTGTCTGCCTCTCACGCACCTGCAGATGGGGACCTGGCCCACAACCCAGGCATGTGTCCTGACTGGGAATCAAACTAGTGAGCCTTTGGTTCACAGGCTGGCGCTCAATCCACTGAGCCACACCAGCCAGGGCTTCAGAGAGAGTTCTTAGTGTACTAGCAATGTTCTTATTTCTTTAGCTAGTATTTGTTTGTGTACATTTTCTTCTTCTTCTTCTTAATATGTTTTATTTCCTCATTTATATGTGTGAAATAAATATAACATATAAAGGAACATGATTATATAATACATATATAATTTATGTTGTACATAATACAAGAAGTATCCAGCCACGTAATATGAAAAACAGAGACATTTACTAAAGAAGATGCAAGAAACATTGTACATAGGACAATGACAACCCTGTGCCCTTCAAAGTAGGCACCGTGGGACCTTAAAAAGTTCTCCAGTCTTTGTTGATTGCAGTCCTTAAACGTTCAACATTCTCAGGTGTTCTGCTTGTTGCAGGCCTTCCGGAATGTGGATCTCTTTCAACAGATTCTTGACCATTTTTGAAGCATATGTGCCACATTTTATTTGCGCTGCATTCATGGCATCATCAGCAAAAGATTTCTAAATCATCTGAATAGTTTCCACAGAGGAATGTTAAAGCTTAACGTAAAATTTGACGTAGATTCATTGCTCTACTTGCTCAGTCATTTTGAATGCGAGGGCCACACAGTACACATGCTCACTCAATGGCAACCCCACTGACTAGAACAGTGAAGTCGTCACTGTTCACACATGCACATTCCAATCCATTCCCCTTGGTTGCCAGGTTACATTGGTGTCACACAAATTATTCTCATTATATTATATTGAGCTGGTTTAGCTCAGTGGATTGAGCGTCGGCCTGCGAGCTAAGTGTCGCTGGTTCGATCTTCCAGTCAGGGTACATCAGAGAAGGAAAACTCTGACTCCAAAAAACCTCCGCTGCCTTGCGGCATACCTCTTCAGGGGAAAGGCTAAGGGAGTAAACCCCGACAGAAAATCCGGAGCCGGAGTCCCTAAGGCGGTTTGACGTTGTAGTCAACACCGGCAACTCCTGCGGCGCACCTGAACCCAAGCTGTATTGACTCCGTCTTTCCCTTGGACCCTTCAGCTGCGAAGAGAGGGGGGGTCTGCTGCATGGGCAACAGCAGACCCTCCATATCACCCTGCCCAGGCTCTGTAGCTTCAGCGTCATCGCAAGATGTCGATTCAACACGGGAGGAGACAGATACTACCATGTCACTCCTGAGTCGGACTGCACAGCCATTCTCGGCGGTGCAGATGGACTCTTAAGAAGCTACACCATCGTCTCTCGAGATGGACGGCTGCCGACGACGACGACGACGATATTAACAACGGCTGGACTTTTTCTAGACAGACCTCATATATTATAAATAACCTTAATAATCATAATTTATATACCATAAAACTCACTCATTAAATGTATACAATTCAGTAATTTTTACTATATTACAGAGTTGTACATTTATTCTCACTATCTAATTTTAAAACATTTAATTGCCCCCAAAAGAAATCCTATAGTAGACATTCCCAATGTCTCCATGCCCTGTCCCTGATAGTCTCTAGTCTGCTTTCACTCTCTATAGATTTGCTTATTCTGCACATTTTATATAAATGAAATAATATAATATATGGTTTTTTTTTGCCTGGCATCTTTCATTTAGTATACTATTTTTAAAGGTCTTCTATGTTGTAGCATTTACCAATATTTCGTTCTTTTTTATTGCTGAATAATATATCATTGTATGGGCATGCCACATTTTTTTTTGTACATTGATCAATTGATGGACATTTGGGTTGTTTTCAATTTTTGAATAATGCTGCTATGAACATCTGTGTACATGCTTTTGTATGGACATATGTTTTAATTTCTTTTAGGTGTATACCTAGAAGTGAAATTGCTAGGTCATATGGTAGCTCTATGTTTTTTAATTTTTTTAAATTATATTTTATTGATTATACTATTACAGTTGTCCCAATTTTTTCCCTTTGCCCCTTTCCACCCAGCACCTCCAACTCCCTCAAGCAATACCCAAACCATTGTTCATGTCCATAGATTATGCGTAGGTTCTTTGGCTACTCTATTTCTTATAGAGTATTTTACTCTCCATGCTATTCTGCAACCATTTGCATTTCCTTTTTTTTATTATTAAAGATTTTATTTCTTTATTTTTAGAGCAAGGGGAAGGGAGTGAGAAAGAGAGGGGAAGAAACATCAATGTGTGGGAAAAACATCGTTCAGCTGCCTCTTGCACACACCCCCAGTACCAGCAACCTTTTGGTTCACAGGCCAGCACTCAATCTACTAAGCACACCAGCCAGGGCCTTATACGTACTTCTTAACCCCTCACATCTTCACCTATTCCCACATAGCCTCCTCCCATCTGGAAACCATCAAAACGCTCTCCATATCCATGATTCTTTCTCTGTTCTTGTTTGCTTAGTTTGTTTTTCAGATTCAATTCTTGATAGATACATATTTGCTGCCATTTTATTGTTCATAGTTTCGATCTTCTTTTTCTTAAATAAGTCCCTTTAACATTTCATATAATGGTCTGGTGGTGATGAACTCCTTTAGCTTTTTCTTGTCTGGGAAGCTCTTTATTTGCCCTTTGATTCTAAATGATATCTTTGCTGGGTAGCACAATCTTGGCTGTAGGTCCCCACTTTTCATGACTTTGAGTATTCCTTGCCAGTCCCTTCTAGCCTGCAGAGTTTCTTTTGATAATTCAGCTGACAGTCTTAGGGGAATTCCCCTGCAGGTAACAAGCTGCTTTTCTCTTGCCGCTTTTAAGATTCTCTCTGTACCTTTAACTTTAGCATTTTAATTATGACGTGTCTTAGAATGGGCCTTGTTGCATCCAACTTGTTTGGGACTCTCTTCCTGAACTTGCATGTCTATTTTTTTCACCAAATTAGGGAATTTTTTTTTTTATTATTATTTTTTCAAATAGACTTCCAATTTCTTGCTCTTTCTCTTCTCCTTCTGGCACCCTATGATGTGAATGTTGGACTACTTGAAGTTGTCACAGAGGCTGCTTATACTATCCTCATATTTTTGTCATTGTTTTTCCTTGTTGCTCTGATTGGTTGTTTTTTGCTTCCTTGTGTTCCAAATTATTGATTTGGTTCTCAACTTCATCCTCTCTACCATTATTTCCCTGTAAATTGTTCTTAATTTCAGTTAGTATACCCTTCGTTTCTCACTTGATTTTTTTTTTATGCTGTTGAGGTCCTCACTAAGTTCCTTGAGTATCATTATAACCAGTGTTTTGAACCCTGCATATGATAGATTGCTTATCTCCATTTCATTTAGCCCTTTTTATGGAGTTTTGATCTGTTCTTTTATTTGGGCCATATTTCTTTGTTTCCTTTTTTGACAGTCTCCCTGTGTTTGTTTCTATGTATTAGGTAGAGCTGCTATGACTTCCTGTCTTGGTAGCATGGCCTAATATAGTAGGTGTCCTGTAGGGTTCAGTGGCACAGTATCCCCTATCACTCAAGCTGGGTACTCGAGGTGTGCCCTTCATGTGGGCTGAATAAAACACCCTCTTCTTATAGCTGATACTTGATTGCTGTTGGTAGGTCAATGAGAGGTGCTTACCTAGACCAGTCAACTGCAAGGACTAGCTTGATCACTGACCACCAACCTCAGCCCTCTGTGGAGGATCAGCTGTGCAGGAGCAGGGTAGTCTGTAGGTGTCCACTGGGTTCACCAGGTGGTGCAGGCTAAGGTCAGTCTCCATATGTGTTTTGCCCAGTTAGTGATAGCTCTATGTTTAACATTTTGAGGAAATGTCACCCTATTTTCTAATGCAGGTGCATCCTTTTACATTTATACCAGCAATGTATGAAAGTTCTAATTTCTTCATATTCTCACCAATATTTGTTGTTGCAGTGGTATCTTATGTTTTTTTAAACTTATTCTTTTTCTTTGTGGTTTTGATTTGCACTTCCCTAATGAACAATTATGTTGACCATCTTTCATGTGTTTATCAGTGATTTGTATATCTTCTTTGGGAAAATGCCTTCGCAGATCCTTTGCCCATTTTAAAATTAGGTTATTTATCTCTATACTGTTGGCTGTAAGAGTTTTTTTATGTATTTTGAGTACAAATCATTTATCAGATATATACTTGCAAATATTTTTTCTAGTCTGTGGCCTGCCTTTTTCACTTTCTTAATAATGTTCTGTGATGCACATAAATTTTTTAAATTTTTGATGAAATTCAGTTTACCTTTTTTTTGTCATCACTTGTGCTTTTGATTTCATTTCTAACTTCATATTGTCATAACATATTTTATAGTTTTAAGCTATTACATTTGGTCTACCATTAATTTTTAGTTAATTTTTTATATGCCATCAGGTAAGGATCCAGCATCATCATTTTGCATGCATCTATTTGATCAGTTGTCCCAGCACAATTTGTTGAAAAAAGAAAACCAAGTCTTTCCCCATTGAATTTTCTTGGCATGTTTGTCAAACATAAATTAACCGTAAATGTAAGGGCTTATTTCTGGACTTTCAATTCTGTTCTATTCATCTATATGCCTATCTTATGCCAATACCTTGCTGTCTTTTTTTTTTTTTTTTTTAAGTATATTTTATTGATTATATTGTTACAATAGTTCCAATTTTTTTTCCCCTTTGCTCCCCTCCGCCCAGCACCCCCCTTCCCCAACAATCCCCTCTCCAAGTCCATGCCCATGGGTCGTACATACAAGCTCTCCCGCCTCACCCTTTCATATATTCTTCTTCTTCTTTTTTTAAAATTAATTAATTAATTAGTTAAATATTTTAACAATAAAAAATAACAATTCCTCCCTCTCAGACTTAAGACCCTTTACAATCTTATAAAGGACAATGGACGAAGGTCTCGAGCTCCTCTAGCTGCTTCAAGCTGGACATGGTCGTCGTCCTACCTACCCTTGGGTCAAGAAATCCCTAATAAGAGTGGGGATGTGGAGGGGAGGGTGGCCTTCCCACAAGGGGAAGGATCGTGCAGACTCCAGGTTGGTTGGCTGTCTCTGGACAACGGCATGCTTGGTTTGACAGGCTGGCATCCTTGTTGTATTCTGGGGGCAACAGGGTTAAAGGACATCATTTAATCCGTAACCACTAGATGACAAAAGACAGGTATTAATTTTTCAATGTCCCACATTAGGGAAAAGAAGGGCTTCTTTGGAGGAAGGTGTGCCAGGTACATCTCACCTGTCCAAAACCCTTTTGCCCATTATACTTATTTTGGACTGAGGGAAATATTTTAGGTTTCCCCCATCTCAGGCCTCTGGGCTTTTTCTGTCCAAGCCATTAGGATAGAAAAGAGAAACCAGTTTTAAAGTGAAGCCCACAGACCACCCCGTTCTTCACCAACCCAGCCACTTAGTTCAGCCAAACCATTGAGTCTCAGGAGGCAGCAATGCAGACAGGATTAAGTGAGGCCTATGCATACAGATAATCACTCAGGTAATGAGATTGTAGGCTTATGCCCTTTGAAAACAGAAAACACATGTTAATTTATGTAACGTAACCCACATACAAGTCTCTAAATCTGTAGGACTGTCTTATCGGAAGGAAAATCCTTGTCCTTCTAATATTCACTGAACTTGCATTTCTATTCTTTATATTTTTATTCCCCCCCCACTAAAAAATTTTCTGTTTGTTTGTTTTTCCACTACAGTTGTCTCACTTTTTTTCCCCCTCTTGCTTCCCTGCACCCTGCCCCCCCCCACAGTCAGTCCCCACCCAGTTGTCCATGTCCATGGGTCATTCATACATGTTCTTTGACTAGACCCTTCCCCTTCTGACCCCTTCTCTCCCTCCCATCTCCCCCTTTGTTACTGTTAGTTTATTCCTTGTTTACATACCTCTGGTTCAATTTTGCTCATTTGTTTGTGTTGTTCATTAGTTTCCTGTAACAGGTGACAGCATAAGGTAATTTTCTTTTGTTGCCTGGCTTATTTCGCTAAGCATAATTCTCTCTAGTTCCAATCATGTTGTTGCAAATGGTAGAAGTTCCTTCTTTCTTTCAGTACTTATTCATTGTCATTTTCCCCCTTTGTACTCGTGTTCCTCTCTGTCTCTCTGTTTCTTCATCTTCTTAAAGCAGACCCTTTAGCATCTCTTGCAATGCTGGTTTGGTGGAGATGTATTCTTTTAACCTCCTTTTGTCTTGGAAACTCCTTATTTCACCTTCCATTTTGAATGAAAGCCTTGCTGGGTAGAGTATTCTTGGTTGTAGGCCTTTGTTTTTCATTGCTTGGAATATTTTTTGCCATTCCCTTCTGGCTTGTAGTGTTTCTGCTGAGAAATCTGATGATAGCCTTATTGGAGCTCCCTTGTATGTTATTAGTTGTTTCTCTCTTGCTGCTTTTAGGATTCTCTCTTTGTCTTTGAATGTTGGCATTTTAATTATGATGTGTCTTGAAGTGGGCCTCTTGGGGTTCATCTTCATTGGGACCCTCTGTGCTTCCTGGACTTGCGTGACTCTTTCTCTCGTCATGTTAGGAAAGTTTTCTGTCATTAGTTTTTCAAAGAGGTTTTCTATCCCTTGCTCTTCTTCTTCTCCTTCTGGAATTCCTATGATACGGATATTATTACGTTTCATGTTGTCCTGCAGCTGTCTTAGAACCTCTTCAGTCTTGTTCAGTCTTTTTTCATTTTGTTGCATTGTCTGGGAGTTTTTGTGTAGGTTGTCCTCCAGCTCGCTGATCCGATCTTCTGCTTCCTCTAGCCTGCTTTTAATTCCTTCTACTGTGTTCTTCAATTCAGAGATCGTATTTTTCATTTCCTCCTGGCTCTTATTGATAGCTTCTATGTCCTTTTTCATGCTCACGTAATTTTCTGTGAGTTCCTTGTAGTTTTTCTGGAGTTCTTTGAAGTTTCCGCTGAGCTCATTCAGCTTCTCCATAATCCATGTTTTGAATTCCATATCTGATAGTTCGCTCCCCTCTATTTCATTTAGCACTCTTTCTGGGGATTCTACCTTTCCTTTTGATGGGAGGTTGTTTCTCTGTCTCCCCATTTTTTTGACTCCTATTGTTTGTTGGTGCTTCTTGGAATGATCTGCACTTCCTGGATCTGCCTCTGGTGGCGTCAGATCATGTACCAGTCTGGCCCTAGGCAGCCTGTTGGAGACTTCCAGGGATCTACTGTTGTTGTCTGTCTTCTTTGATTGTTAATCTATTCAATCTGTGATTAGCTGTCAGGCTTAAGGACTGTGGGTGTGGCAGCTTAATTCCTGTAGGCAGGGCTTTTGCTTCCCCTCAGGCTGACGCCACTTGGAGGGGAATGGTCTACCCGCAGTACTGGGGATGAGTCAGCACTGGGACCCAGTCAGCTGCTCCTCCAGTTCTCCCCTCAAAGCCACCGTGCCAAATTCTCCCCAAGTGTCTCCAGTCCTCTCTGCCTTCCCTCTGCTTGAGCCCAGGGTAAGTGGTGGCCAAAATATTTTCATATGTGATCCACTTAAGAGCTCTTTTTCTCCTGCTGTTTCTCTCCGGCTAGCAAGAAAGCCTGTGGCTTTTCGCTTTTCACAGCTGATACTATTTTACTTTCCACTCTGTCGCTGTAGGCTGGGAAGCCCAGCTGGGGGTTTAGACCCTGCCCTTCTCAGGGGGAATCCCCGGCTGCTGAGCTGTTTCTCAGCCCCTTCAGCTGCCACCCGTGGGAGCCCAGCCAGCCCTTCCGCGTCTCCGCACTCCCTACCGGTCACGTTGTGATGTAGCGGCCTTTTCTGTCTCTCCGTGGTTATAAGACTTCTCTCCAGCTGGTGTTCGGTTCGTTATTCCAGATGATTTCTCCAAAATTACATTGTAAATCCAGACTAGTTCTAGGAGGAAGTTAGTGTAGCTTCCACTTACTCCTCCGCCATCTTGTTTCTAACCAATACCTTGCTGTCTTGATTACTATAGTTCTGTAGTAACTTTTGAAATCAGGATGTGTGAATCCTTCAGTTTTATTCTTTTTCGAGATTATTTTTCTTATATAGAGTCCCATGCGTTTCCATATGAACTTTTAAATCATCTTATCAATATCTGCAAAAGAAGCCAAATGAAATTTTGATAGGGTTTGCATTAAATCTGTACATGAATTTTGGAAGTATTGTTATTTTATCAATGTTAAGTCTTCAAATCCATGAGCATGTGATGTCTTTCTATATGTTTAAATATTCTTTAATTTCTTTCAATGATGCTTTGTAATTTTCAGTGTACAAGTTTTGTACTTTGTTAAATTTATTCCTATGTCTTTATTCTTTTTGATGATATTAGAAATAGAATTGTTATCTTATTCTTATTTTCATACTGTTCATTGCTAATATAGAGGAATACCACTGCTTCTTAGACCTTACTGAATTCATTTATTAGTTCTAATAATTTTTTCATGTATGTCTTGGGATTCTCTATATATAAAATCATATAATCTGTGAATAGAGATAGTTTTATTTTTTTCTTTCTAATTTGGATCCTTTTATTGCTTTTTCATGCCTAATTTCCAAGGATAGAACCTTCTTTAATATGTTGAATAGAAGTGGCAAGAGGGGACATCTTTGTCCTTTTCTTGATCTTAGAGGAAAATCTTTCAGTCTTTTACTATTAAGCATAATTTTAGCTAAGACTTTTGTAGATAATGCTTATCAGGTTGAGTAAAAATTCTTCTATTAATAGTTGGTTGAGTAATTTTATCATGAAAGAATATTGGATTTATGAAGTGTTTTTTCTGTGCACATTGATATGATCATGTTGTTTTTGTCCTTTATTCTATTAATATGATATATTTCATTGATTGATTTTCATATGTTAAACCAAGCTTGCATTCTTGGAGTTTCATTTAGTTATGGTACATAATTCTTCTGATATGTTGTTGGATTCAGTTTGTCATTATTTTGTTGAAGATTTTGTTTGTAAGGTACTAAGGAATATTGATCTGAAGTTTCATTTATTGTGATGTATTTCATTTTGACCTCATGTAATAAATTGGGAAGTGTTCCCTCTTTTATTTTTTGGGAAAGTTAGTAAAGGACTGATGTTACATCTTTTTTAAACCTTTGGTAGAATCCATCAGTGAAGTAATCTGGGCTTGGGATTTTGGGGGACAAGTTTCTATTACAGATTTAATACGTATTCCCTCTCTTATCACGGGTATTACATTGTAGACCCACCCCTTCTCCCCCGCGAAGTAGGATCCTTACATTTATTCTACAGTCTTAAACCTATGTAACTTTAACAACATACGAATACGGTACCACAAAATCCCGCGATATAGCGAAAAATCCGCGATAAATAATTAAATATAATATTTTTAAAAATCCCGTGATACAGTGGGGCCGCAATAAATCAACCGTGATATAGAGAGGGACTACTGTATCTTCTTATGAATCTATTCAGAATTGCTTTTTCTTCTTGAGTCAGTTTTAGAACTTTGTGTTTTTCTAGGAATTTATCCACTTCACTTGCATTGGCAAACAGTTGTTGGCAGTATTCCTTTAATTCTTTTTATTTCTTTACGGTTTTTAGTGATGTCCCCTCATTCATTTGTGATTTTAGTAATTTGAATTTTCTATTTTTTCTTAGTCAATCTAGCTAAAGTTTTGTTAATTTTGTTGTTTTTTCCAAAAACAAGTTCGGTTTTGTTGATTTTCCCTATTGTTTTTTTTATTTTCTATTTCCTTAATTTACTCTCTAATTTTTATTATTTCCTTCTTTCTCCTTGCTTTTGGTTTAGTTTCCTCTTTATTTTCTAATTTCTTGAGGTGGGAGATCATTGATTTGAGGTTTTTCTTCTTTTTAAAAAAATATTTTTAAGGGAAGGGAGGGAGAAAGAAAGGGAGAGAAACATGATGTGTGAGAAAAACATTGATTGGCTGCCTCCCAGTTTGACCAGGAATCAAACCTGGGCCTTTCACTTTGCTGGACAACACCCATCAACTGAGTCACATTGGTCAGGCTCTTTTTTTCTTTTTCTTTTCCGTTTTATAAGATGTTATTTATTTATTTTTAGAGAGAGGGGAAGAGAGGGAGAAAGAAAGGGAGAGAAATATCAATGTGTGGTTGCCTCTTGCGCACCCCCAACTGGAGACCTGGCCCACAACCCAGGCATGGGCCCTGACTGGGAATCTAACCAGCAACCCTTTGGTTCGCAATCCAGTGCTCAATCCACTGAGTCACACCAACTAAGGCATCTTCTTTTTTAAATGTAGCATTAACATGTATACATTTTCCTGTTATTTCTGTTTCAGCTGCATCTGATAAGTTTTGGATTGTGCATTCATTTGTAAATTAACAATAAAACAATTTTCATTAAAACAAACAAAAAACAGGATCCATGGAGGGACCTATTCAAGCTGGGAAGTAACCAAAGACATGTAATGTCTAGAATTTATTCTATTTTTGATGCTAATTAGTTCATAATATTTTAAAAGTGAAAAGTCTACTATGTCCTTGATACTTTTTAGCAGTGCACAATGGGAATTTTAGGTTTCTCCAAGCTTTAACTGTTCCACAAACAAAGCACATGAAAATAAATTGGCTGAGATAATTTTCAAAGTTGTAAAAGTCATAGAACTGACCTGAATAGAAACTAATCACCTAGAGAACTTACTTAGTTTTGAAGCCATCCATACAACCAAAAATCTAAAAGAACTCAGTACTTCTTCAGCACAATTAAAGAGTTATAGAACATGGTACCAAAGTGAAGGATTTATACATTTACTCTGTGGAAAAAAAAACTTTTGTAGGTTTTATTGCGAGCTGTGTCCAATTTCCCTTCTGTTGTATATGAAATAGCTAAAAGTAAATGAAGAAAAGTACTTGTAAATGAAGACTTTTATACAGGCTTATGGTCATGTTATAAATTTTCTTATTAGTGACCATACCTTCCTGTTAAGCTAAGTGTGTCTAGCAATTAGCTGCATCATTCTGTGAGTTTATTGGTTTAGAAGTTCTTTTTACATTCTAAGCAACATTAAATTTATCTTAGAAATTTTGATTTTGGAGAAGAATATCTTTTGATGTCATAGATGTGATCACATTAAGGGAATATTATTTGGCACATTTTAAAAAAAAAAATTTTTTTTTTCTGATTTCACCCATTCCAAAGGGAAATAATCATGTTTGTGGTAAAATTTGTATTAGATTTAGCTGTATTACTAAAAAGGTTGACATTATAAAGCTAAAAAAAAAAACAAAGAAAGAGAAAGAACATAACAGAATATAATGTAAAACAAACAAACAAACTTTTGGCACATGTACCACCAGGGTTGATGAGGACTTCTCTGTCATTGCAGACAAGTATGAATCAGTGAGCCACTTAATTTGGGCAGCGGGGAGTGGGGTGTGACTCAGTTGGCACAAGCCAGTGTGATTCAACAGTGTCATAGATAAGAAAGTAGTTCACATAGCTGAGAGTAGTTTCATTTAAAAAGATTGAGCAACTAAGTAAATATATTGAGGATGGTGGGAGCTGGCTTCTCACTGAGAAGAAAGATGCAACTATGGAAAGGGAGAATGCTAGAATAAACCATATGACTTTGGATTTAAATGGAGATATCAGAATGAACTCATGTTTTCCGGCATGTGGAAATAGATATAGACATGTGTGTTTGTATCTTAATTGTGATGGTTTAACAGTTATATACATATAAAAAATTAATCAAATTTTATTCTTTAAATATGTTCAGTGTATTACATGTTAAGTATATTTCAATAAAGTTGGTTATAAATAACTTACTTGTCATCATTTCCAAAAGACAGATCAAAGAGGTGGTAGTGGTTACTGAAGTGGTTCTGAGACTAAAATTCTGAGCTCTCTTTCTTTTAGAGAAAGAGTTGTAATTTGAGCTTTGTGGTTTTAGAATGGTTCCCATGAGATTAGAGCTGACCCTGGGCTAGTGAACACTCACACACAGAAAAGTATGTTCTAGTTTCTTCTGCTTACACCAAGCAGAGGCTCTATTCCAAGGAGGCAGTAATGGGAACAGTTTCTCTAGATCATAAAAGCAAATGAGATGACTCTTGGTAATTAAACATTTTTTCTTCCCTAGTCTAAAATAAAAACTCCAAAAATATGGAACCAAAAAAGAGCCCAAATAGCCTCAGCAATCTTGAGAAAGAAGGACAAAGTTGGAGGGATCACAATACCTGATATGAAACTATACTACAAGGCTACTGTAATCAAAACAGCCTGATACTGGCATAAGACCAGACACATAGATCACTGGAACAGAATAAAGAGCCCAGAAATAAACCCATATCTCTATGGACAATTAATATTTGACAAAGGGGGCATGAGCATACAATGGAGCAAAAATAGTCTCTTCAATAAATGGTGTTGAGAGAACTAGACTGGCTCCTGCAAAAAAAAAAATTAAACTAGACCACCAACTCACACCATATACCATAATAAACTCAAAATGGATGAAAGACTTAAGTATAAGTTATAATACCATAAAAGTCCTAGTGGAAAACATAGGAAGTAAAATTCCAGATATTCCACATTGCAATATTTTTGTTGCTATATCTCCTAAGGCAAGAGAAATAAAGGAAAGTAAACAAATGGGACTACATCAAATTAAAAAGCTTCTGCACAGCTAAGAAACCATCATCAAAATGAAAAGGGAACTGACTGTATGAGAGAATATGTTTGCCAATGATACATAGGACAAGGATTCAATCTCCAAAATATATGAAGAACTCATATGACTCAAGACCAGGAATACAAACAATCCAGTTAAGAAATGGGCAAAGGATCTGACTAAACGTGTCCCTAAAGAGGACATACAGATTGCCCATAGATATATGAAAAGATGCTCAACATCACTAGCCATCAAAGAGATGCAAATTAAAACCTTAATAAGATATCACCTCACTCCTGTCAAAGTGGCTACCATTCATAAACCAAAAAAGAAATGCTGGTGAGGATGTAGAGAAAAGGGAAGCCTAGTGCACTATTGGTGGGAAAGCAGACTGGTGCAGCCACTGTGGAAAACAGTATGGGATTTCCTCAAAAAATTAAAAATAGAACTATTTTTGATCCAGCAATTTCATGGCTGGGAATATACCCTAAGACCCAAAACACCAATTCAAAAGAACTTATGCACCCCTATGTTCATAGCAACGTTATTTACAACAGCCAAGAGTTGGAAACAGCCTAAGTGCCCATCAGTAGATGAGTGGATTAAAAAACTGGTACATTTACATAATAAAATACTATACAGCAGAAAAAAAGAACTTCTACTTTTTTCAACAGCATGGATGGAACTGGATGGTATTATGCTAAGTGAAATAAGCCAGTTGGTAAAAGACAAATACCATATGATCTTACTTACAAGAGGAATTTAATTAACAAAATAAATTCATGAGCAAAATAGAACCAGAGACATGGGAACATGGAACAGAATGACAGTGACCAGAGGAGAGAGGGGAGAGGAATAATGGTGGAAAGAAGAGGAAGGGGCCAATCAAAAAACACATATGAATGACCCATGGATATAGACAACAGTGTGGGAATTGACTGTGGAAGTGGAATGCGGATTGAGTGCAGAAGGTCAAAGGGGGAAGAATTGAATAACAATTAAAAAGAGAGAAATGTTCCTGTTTGTTTTCTAATGGGCAATTTGAAGATGGTTGTGGGTGCAATCCTTGTCTAGGTCCAAATGATCTAATAAGGAGAAAAAAATAGAAGAATAAATTAAAAAGAAAAATTAGGTAGACTAACAGCCCTATTTGATATTTTTTGAGAATGTACTTTCTAGACAGAAAGTTGAGTCATACCTCATGCTGGAATCATATGGAATGATATTCCTTATGCAAGAGTGATGTGGAATGATAAAGAGATCCATTAGTACACATTTCATATACTTCTTCATTTCTTCTAAAATACTTGACTCAAGATAGACTTAAGCCCTCTGGAAAAAATGTGATGAGAGACACACATGGGTTTTTTAAACTACAGGTAAAATTAATCTCTATTTATCCTCTCCTGGGAATTTAGGTAAGAATATAAAAGTTCAACCAACTTTGAGCAAGATGAGCCGGAAAGAATTAGAGGACAGTTTGTTTCATCTTCGTGAAGAGCACATGCTGCTGAAGGAGCTTTCTTGGAAGCAACAGAATGAGATCAAAAGGTACCTAGAGTTCCTACATCTTTAAAAGCTGTATCTACACCAGGCCTACACCACACTAAACAAAAAAGAATACGTTTTCCTGAGTTGTCTTCACCAGAAAATAATTCAAGCATCAAAAATAGTTAACTCCAAAAATAATTTTTGAAAGCAATAATGCTTTATTTAGTTTCTTGTCAAAGAGGTCAAGAAGACTGTGGCCATAGGCCACAAACCATCATCAAGAGCTATTTTAACTCACAGAGCAATATCCTGGATAGGATCCTGCTGTAAGCACAAAAGAGGATATAGGGACAGGGGGAATGGCCAAAATCTCAAGGAACAAAGACTATAGGGTCAAGTAAGAGAAGAAGGGGGCTGGTTATTTATAAAACAAAACCAAAAATCATATTAATCATTTACTGTATGGCGGTATGTTGTAAGTGCTTTATATGTATTAACTAACCAAGAGGTTAGTAATTTGACCAAAGTCACAGCTAGTGAGTGGCAGAGCTAAAAGTTCTTAACTCAAAAATCTATATACAGTGATCTTATGGTATTGGTTTTGAAAAGCATATCTCTTGGGTAGGGAGCTAGAGAGGAATCTGAGATGGAGTATGAATAGATAAATAGATGGGAAGAATGAAAGTTCCAGGATTATCTCTAGGACATATTTTGAAGATATTGGTGTCAGTGCCTTCCAGCCAAAGACCAACAGGAACACACCTATAGCTGAGCAAGCTGAGTTTATTACTCATTGCAGCTAGAAAAAATACACACCATGAGGAACTAAAGGCATCTCAGTAGGAACGTTTTAGAAAGAACCTATTATAGGATTTGAGCTTCAGTTGGGTGGTTTGGAGGAGAGTCCCAGCTTACAGGAGTTTGCTTCATATTTGGAAATTTCAGAAAGTAGAGACACTTTTATGTTTGTATATCTCAAAAATCTTATCTACAGGGAGGCTACACTAGAGTGAGGCTATATCTGTAATGGGTAAAGAAGTAGCAGTCACTCATATTAGCCAGGAGAAAAGGATGGTCAGTATTTTGTGGTAGCACAGTGACCTTGCTTTTTGTCTGTGCTTAGACAAGGTTATGAAACCAGAAAAGTTAGTGTCTGTGCTGCCTGTCATCTACCAGACCCAATAAGCAGAGGCAGGGATTGAATCTTTATGGGCGCTTTAGTCAGATGGCCAGTGATCTGAGAAGACACCGGGTTTGTACCCTAACAGACTGTCTTAAATCCTATTATAAATGGGCCCTTTTAATAAGGAGAAAAAAAGTGTAGGTAAGGGGTTTGGAATTCAGGGAAAAGGTTAATCAGATAAAAGCTTCAGCATTCTTTCATCTGTGTCCTGGGCAACTGTCTTGATTGCTTGCAGTCCTCCTGAGGCACAGAGGTAGAACTGCGTATGGTTTCCTGGAATCAAGGTGGGTTTTACCTTCAGTTCCTGAAACAATAGCTTTTTACATACATTGATTACTAAACTTATTAGGTGTTACCTTAAACTAAAATTTTCCAACATTTGAGTCCCCCATCAATTATGCAGTGGACTTATTTATGTCATTCTGTCTTGATCTTGTGAGAAACACTCATAATAATACACCAAGACACAGGACTTCAGCAGCAAAGTGAAGTATTTATTCATGAATCTGCAGTCAGGTACACAGCCAGCCAGGGTCATACACATGAGAAGTAGACAAAGAAAACTGGTTTTATACTAATGTGATTAGCTCCCCCTCCCCTCTCCTTCTCTTCCATTTCTCCATTACTGGTTAATCTGGGTTCACAATCTAACATGATTAACTACTTAATTAAGGGTGTGATTAACTAAGGGTAATCTAGTTATAGTTCTACCTCCAATTTGATTGCAAAGTTATCTAGCTACCTCTTCCCATTTCTCTGTTTGGTGATGACAATCTTCTTCCTTTTATCCCAGAGATATGTGTGAGGAGCTAAGGAATGTCATTTCCTCACCCCTTTTCCATTTTTCATCTGTAAATTATCTCCTACTGGTTTGAGAGTCACTGGCTTCTTTATCCCTTACAATCTGATGTTCATATTCTGTGAGATTGTGTCCAATAGGACAATAACAGGGCATAGTTGTAAGCATCTGGAAAACTTCAAACAACACTGAGGACTAGCTATGTCAGACCAATTGCCCAATGTCAAGAGCAGCTTTTTGCCCAATCGTGGTTCAGAACTTCATTTAGAATCTACAATATTGCAGGCTTCCATTGTAAGCTAGTGCTCTTCTTTTATATTATAGAGAACCCAAGAATCTGAAGTCAGAATGTTGCATGGGTCAAAAAATCTTGCTTTTTGGTTGATAACCAAAAAGTACTTCAGATGATAGATATTAAGTGGCTAAATTGGGTTCTATTCCCTCCTCCCTGGATTTGGGCAAGTTACCTAGCTATTTTATGCCTTGACTTCCTTATCTGGATAAACAGCTAACTCATACAGTGCTTACAATGCACCATCACTGTCTTTAGCACTCTAATTTCATCATCATAACAATCTAATGAGGCAGGTATAGTTTTTGTCTTTATTCATAGATGAGGAAATTGGGCACAAAATGTCAGTGATGTGCCCAATGACACTTGGTCAGTAAATGTCAGAACTGACAGGCAGTGGGACCATGGAATCTGATAGTCATAGTAGAAAGCATGATTTTAGGTCAAGACAATAAATAGTGATTGACTATTTACTATAAATAAGGCTCAGTGTATATCAAGGGCTATAGAAGACTAATCCTTAAAGTTGGGCACATACACACAGGTGTGAGGACAATGGGGATGAGAGGAGTAAATATTAAAATTTCTACTTATATTTAATTATCTCCTCTTTAAAAATTAGTATTTATTTTATAATGACCATAATTTATTAGTACAGAAGTAAATGTATATAATTTAAAAATAAATATACGCACAAGAATATTGTGATTGCTGCAACAGAATGAACAAAGATGGAACGAACCGCTATGTCCCTGCCCTCACAGTGTTACAGTGTATTGGGGACAGAATTTTTTTTTTGAGAAAATAAAAAATTTTAAGTGTAAATAATGGATAAATTTATATCACCGATCAATTCAGATTATTTGTCACCAAATAAAATGTAGAAATAAACGTCATAGAAGTCACGTGCCACCACTTCAATTTTTGCCTACAGAATGAGGACAGCCTTGCTGCGGTTGACCGCTGCGGGCCGGGACCGGAGTGCAGGGGTGGCAACTCCAGAGCAACTCTCGGAGCCCGCAAGGCAACGGAACACAGGGTGGCGGCAGCACCCCTCTAAGCACCAGCGCTCCCTGATGCTTGGGCCACAACAGCAGTTCCAGCGCAAGGGCCCTCCTTCCCATCGCACCCAGCCTGGCATCCACGTGGGACAGAGACAGCTCCACAGCGCTGTTGCGCCAGTGCAGGAGAAACCCAAAAGGGGTGAGGATTCGGCAGGGCCGTGTTCCTGACAGGGCTGGAACACTGGGGAAAGGTTGATTTGCTAGCTACATTTTCCTCCTCACTGTTTTTTTCCACCCACCACCCCACTTTGCTATTTGTTCTCTTATTCTCATTCCTTTCTACCTGCCTGAAAGGTGGTTTTTCCTCCCATGAGTGGGATGTCAGGTTCAAAATCTCAGTTCACCCTGAAATACTGCTAAGAGGAGAATGGGACTACCGGTAGAGGGAATTTGCTGGTGAAGTCCTACAACGGGCCTAGAAAACAGGCATAGAGATAACATTGATGTCCGTCCCACTCAGGTGTAAGCCACAGCGATCTTAAGATAGGTCCCTCTACCAGGACTTTGGGCCAAGTGATTGTGCCTCTAAAAATGGGGTTTTTAGCTTTTTCGGGGAAGTGGACTCCTTTGAAACCATGATCAAAGTGAGGCCTCCTCCCAAGAAAAATACACAACACATAGACAAAACTTAGCATACAATTCCATGGGTTCAGAGATTCCCAAAGCCCATTCCCGGAGTCCAGGCCATAAGTCAGACTGTGAGTGAGGAGCTGCAGTTTCTCCTCTTCCTGTATTCCAAGGGGCTATGAGTCTCTGGCTGCTGTGAAACACAACATTAAATTAAGTACAATTTTGTGTGTAAATTTCCTTTTCCTAGCCTTCTCAACCCTGATTTAGATGCACGGGAATGGAGTGTCTTTGTACTGGGGATTCAATGTTAGCTTTTGTTTAGTATGCTCCTATATTTCTAAGCTCCCTACTTGAGCCAGCCAAACCTTTGCGAAAACAGCTAAAAGTAGAAAAAAATAAAGAAATCTAAATTTCAGTTCAATTTAATTTCAGCATTACCAGACACTAGAAATAAAGATGCATTAGAGTTAGACATACAGTCCCTGCCCTGGACAAGCTTGGACCTTCTCCCCTTTTATATCCACTTGAAAGTCTGTAGTCTTGTTGACTTAAAAACCTGTAGTTGCATATCCATGCAAGGGTAAAGACTGAGAACCTCTCCTCTGTGATCAGTGGTCATATAAATATTTCCCCAGTCTCAAGGCTCCCTACTTCCAGCATTTGGTGTTCCAGTGATAGCACTTGGTATTGTAGAGAAATCTGTTGTCAGAGTCTGCATCCTCTGTTTCAACTTTCAGATCCAAGGGAGAGGCTGAGTTACACAGCCCCTCCCACATTCAAGGAGCATGTGACAAATGAAAAAACCAGAGGTGAAATATCCAGTGAACCCAGCGAACTGTGAGTTCTTTTCATTTATCTTGTGTGGTTACTCTTTCAGCTTTAATTGAAAATACATCATTTAGGGAACAAGTAAATGTTGGTATTTTCAAGTTTTTACAGCATAATCAGAGAAGATAAAAGTCAACCATAGGTCAAATTCTAACTTCATTGCTTAAAAATGGAAAATAAGCATCTCTCTTCTTCCAAGAAAAGAAAAATAAAGACCTTTCCTTAATTGAAGGTATTCCCTCTTTTTCTCTTTATATTCTTGTTCCTTAGGTCATAATTTATTTATATTTGTTTGACACTTAAAAGCTATATTTAGTCAGATTATCTTCCACACATACCAAGATTACTAACTCCTCTAACTTCTTTTAATATATGTGAGAACCCAAGTCTTAATTTCTGTACAGCAAATTCTATTTCTTCTTTTTGTGCTTAATGTTCCTAAAAGTATAATTCAGTTCAGCAAGATCATAATGATGACTAAACTCATTGGTTTATGCATGCCTAACAGTGCCCACATTCTGACCAGCAATACTATGCAAGTGGAAGAACCACCCAAGTCTCCTGAGAAAATATGGTCCAAAGATGAAGATTTTGAACAGAGAGACTCTTTGGAGTATGCTCAGAAGGCGACAGAGCTTCGGTAAGAGTGTGACCTTCCATGACCCAACCCACAATGAACTGAAAAAGCAAGAGATTTTTTGTTTTTTTTTAAGATTTTATTTATTTATTTTTAGAGAGAGGGACAGGGAGGGAGAAAAAGAGGAAGAGAAACATTGATGTGTCAGAGAAACATCAATCGGTTGCCTCTCATATGTGCCCTGACGTTTCCCTTTGCGGGACCATGCCCAACCAACTGAGCCACACAGTTCAGGGCAAGAGATTATTATTTGCACCTTTCCTCAGTCTCAGAGGAAAAGAGAACGCTTGAGATTAAATCCAATCTTAAAAGTAGACCTGGAGTCCCAAGTGGGTTAAGAAATGGATTAACCTAAAAAAGGATGCTTGTTTTTCAGAGTAGTTTTAGGTTCACAACAAAATTGAGCAGAAAGTACAGATATTTCCCATAAATCCCCCTGTCATTTCCACACAGCCTCCTCCACTGTCAACATCCACACCAGAGTAGTATATTTGTTATAATGGATGAACTTACATGGACATATTATTATCGCACAGAGTCCATAGTTTACCTTAGAGTTCACTCCTTGTATTTTACATTCTATGGAACAAATGTATAATGACATATATCCACCATTATAGTATTATATGCAGTATTATCACTGCTATAAAAATCCTCTGTCTCTGCCTGTTCCTTCTTTCCTACCACCTTACCCCTGACACCACAGATCTTTGTACTGTTTAGGCTTCTGTTATTGTCTGAATGTCATATAGTTGGAAACATACAGTATGTAGTCTTTTCAGATTGGCTTCTTTCACTTAGCAATATACACTTAAGTTTCCTTCATGTCTTTTCATGGCTTGATAGCATATTTCTTTATTTTTATTATTATTTTTATTAAATTTATTGGGGTGACATTAGTTGATAACTCATTTCTCTTTAGCACCAAATAATGTTCCACTGTCTGGATGTACCACAATTTATTTATCCATTCACTTTCTGAAGGACAAGTTGGTTGTTTCCAAGTTTTGGCAATTATGAATGAAACTGCTGTAAACATCTATGTACAGGTTTTTTTGTTGCCATAAGTTTTCAACCTGGTCAGAGTTGTTGTTGTTTTTAAGTATATTTTATTGATTATGCTATTGTCACTTTTTTTCCCTTTTGCCCCTCTCTGACCGGTACCTCCCTTCCCTCCAGCAATCCTGCCCCCTTTAGTTCATGCCCATGGGTCATGTATATAAGTTCTTTGACTTCTCCATTTACTTTACTATTTTTAATGTCCCCCTGCCTATTTTTGTGCTTACCAGTTATGCTCTTGATCCCTGCACCTTTTCCCCTATCCTTTCCCTTCCTCCTCCCCACTGATAACCCTCCATATGCTCTCCATAGCTATAATTCTTGTTCTAGTTGTTTGCTTAGGTTGTTTTTGTTTCTTAGATTCAACCTGGAGAGTTTTTAAAACCACAGATGCCTGGGTCCCACCCCAGAGATTCCCTTTCAGTTATTTGGGGATGGACTAGCAGCAGTCCCCAACCTTTTTGGCACCAGGGACCAGCTTTATGAAAGATAATTTTTCCACAGACTAGGGTGGGGGTGGGGGTGGGGCAACAGGAGGCAGAGCTCAGGCAGTAATGAGATGGCCTCTACTGATGGGGAGAGGGGAAGCTGTGGACCCCTGGACTATAGGCAGTATAATTTTAAAGATTTTTTCCAAATGATTCTAATAAGCAGCTAGAACTGGGAATCATTGAAATAGAATCTAGTGAGCCTGAATCCTCCCAATAGTTTCCAAACAATCAAGAAAACATGATATCCTAGGTTCAGAAAGTATAATCTTCCCTGTGTCTTTCTTCCATAGCCACACATTTTTGGGTTTCTCTAAGGAAACAGAGCTCAGACTTCATAGGTCTTTGCAAGGTTTATGGGAAACTGTGAGCATTGTCATTTTTAAAAACAGCTGTTTTGTTTTCTCAGAACACAGAATTTAAGGTTGGTAGTGTCTGAAATCTCAGCTGCTGTGAGGGGAAATCAGAGAAAGGAGATTATTTCAGGTATGTGTATAGGGGAGATAGGCAAGGAGCAAGAGGAAGAGATTCTTATTGGTGCAAAATCAAGAGGAAAAGGTGTGTAATTTTGTTCATTCTCAGACTGAATATTTTAGCACTGTCTTCTTCCTCTAGAGCTTCCATTAAGGAGAACATAGAGCTGATTCGGCTTAAGAAGCTCTTACATGAAAGGAATATCATATTGGTAGCGACAAAAGCACAATTAATGGAACTTCAAAAGGTGAGTTGCCATCATCAGCTCTGCTTTACTGTGGAAAAAAAAAAATTAGTTAACGGATGGGTATTGCCCTGGCTGGTGGCTTAGTTGGTTGAAGTATTGTCCTGTATACCAAAAGGTCATGAGTTTGAGTCCTGGTCAGGGCACATACCTGAGTTTCAGGTTCAGTCCCCAATTGGAGCATGTAAGGGAGGCAACCGATCGATGTTTCTCTCTCACATTGATGTTTCTCTCTCTCCCTTCCTCTATCTCTAAAATCAATGAAAAAAACAACAACATGTCCTTGGGTGAGGGTTAAAAAAAAAGAGAGAAAGATGAGTATTATTGCCTCCATTTTATACATGGGAGAGCACAATTGAAAGAAACCAAGTTACTTGTCTAAGGTTACAAAATTTATAGGTGATATTTAAATCCAAATCTTGCAACTCAGAGTCCATTCTTTTTCTACTACTTCCCATTATCCCCCTATTAGGAAGAAGCCTCAAGCCCTGCCCAATAAGGTGGAATTAAATAGGGTTCATTTGTGTCAGGGTTAAGGTTCCAGCGAAGAGCCATGGAGCAGAATATAATTAAGTTAGGAAGCCAAGAGCAGTGACAGTAAGAGAAGGAAAGCAGCTTTTACTGAGCATAGTATTCCTTCACTTATCACGGGTATTACGTTTTAGACACCCCCCCCCCATGATAGGTGAAAATTAGCGAAGTAGGAACCTTACATTTATTTAAGTATTTAAATATATTTTAAGGCTTTATAAACCCTTCCCACACACTTATAAACTGTTCCCAGTCCCTTATTAACCTTTCCCACACTTTTATAAACACTACTATGTTCTTAAACATATTCTACACTCTTAAACCTACATAACTTTAACAACATACGTATATAGTACCGCAAAATCCCACAATATAGCGAAAAATCCGCGATAAATAATTAAATATAATATTTTTTAAAACCCCGCGATACAGTGAGGCTGCGATAAGTGAACCATGATATAGAGAGGGACTACCGTATTCTATATGCTGGACTCTGTACTAGATACTTATAGGCACAATCTCATTTAAACTTGACAACCCTCAAGGTAAGTACATTTAACAGATGAAGGAACTAAACCTCAAAGAAGTTAAGTAACTTGCTCAAGTCATGTAAATGGTAAGGGGCAGAGTTTGAGTCCAGGTTTATCTGGCACAAATGCTTATGCTCCTTTCTCATAACCATGCCATAGAAACTCCTATCTGAATGGTGGAAGTTGAGCACCAAAGGTCTAAGTGATAGATTGGCACCATTCTTTTACTGAATAAATACTTATTGAGTACCAGGAACTGTACAAAGCACTGGGACACAAAGATTACAAAGATAAGTAAGACACCTCCTACCTTCAGGGAATTTACAGGAGCCAGACTACAAGAAGTAAACAACTATAATTATCCACATCCAGGGGATGGGGTGGGAAACACAGAGAGAGAGTAGGCAGATTTACCAGCAGATAGAATTCAGGAGCTGAAAAGGATTCATAGGGAGCATATTTATGAGTCAAACACTGGGATGCTGAAAGATTAGCAGGTGTTAATGAATATGCAATAGAGGGGAGGGCCTTCCAGGGGAGGAGAGGGTAGACCAAAGCACAGAGGTGAGAAATGTCAGGCACCTGGCCATGGAAGCTTTTTCAGGAATGTAGACTTTGGAAAGCTACAGAAAGGTTTTAAGCAAGTTGATAACATGATAAAGAAATCACTTTATCTTTTTATAATGTCTGAAATATCTCTGAAATAAATTTTAATAAAGAAATACTACTTTTGAAAAACAGAAAAATAATACCTTTGAAAAACTATTATAAAGCACTAATAATTATTAATTCTGGGCAGTAGGATTATAGATGACTGATACAGTCTTTATACTCTTCTGAAATTTTCAACTTCTCAAAAATTAAAAAACTACAGGGAAAAATAATCTGTTAGCACCATGAATGATAGGTTGACTGGTATTAAGATTGGAGATAAAGAAATCAGGTAAAACATGAGTGCAATGGTGCAAGAAAGTAAAGGCAGCTGTGAAAGGTGGCACTTCACTTAGATCCAGTGTTTAATTTGAACCTTGGAAAAATTAAGGCTCCAATTATGAATTAGAGTGCCTCAGTGCGGGAAATCCTCACTAACAAGAAACAACACTTTCTGAGAAATTGTAGGGTGCAAAACAAGGTCAATTTATAATGCAAATACAACATGCTATTAATCAAAGCCATTCTTTATAACATCCACTAGGGAATGCTAGTGTGGCTTGTATCTTGAGTCCACTCCTGGTAAGTGATATAATCATTCTGAGAGCAACTTTCCTTTTGCCCCAGAATCAGGGAATCCTGAGTGCAGCCCATGATGCCCTCCTCAGCCAAGTGAATGAGCTCAGGGCAGAGCTGAAAGAGGAGAGCAAGAAGGCTGTGAGCTTGAAGAGCCAAGTGGAGGATATGTCCATTCTGCAGATAACACTAAAGGAGGTAAATAATAATAATTGAAAGAGACCATCAATTGTAAGTTACATTATAATTTTAGGGATGTTAAAAAGTATATCTTAATACCCTGGCTGGTGTGGCCCAGTGGGTTGAGTGCTGGCCGACGAACCTAAAAGTTGTTGGTTCAATTCCCAGTCAGGCACATGCCTGGGTTGCAGGCCAGGTTCCCAGTTGGGCATATGTGAAAGGCAATGGATTGATGTATGTCACATATCGGTGTTGTTCTCTCTCACTTTCTTCCTCCCTTCCCCTCTCTCTATACATAAATAAAATCTTTTTTTTTAAAGTGTATCTTAGCAACACTGTGAGTGTTTTAGTTTTTCAAATGAGAAAAATGAGACTCCAAGTGGTTATACTATTAGGAGAAAAACTGTGATTTATACTTATGTCTGTTCTATAAACTCTATAAACTCTTTGTTCTTTTTTGGTGTTCTTGTGTTTCCCTAACAGTAGAAACTCGGACACCATGTTAATTTACTTGAAAGAATCCTCATTAATTCCAGGAAAAGTTTCTATCCCACCTTTAATTTTAAAATTTTATCTCAGTCACTCTATTATCATTCTTAGTTTCAGGAAAGAGTTGAAGATTTGGAAAAAGAACGAGAATCGCTCAATGACAATTATGACAGACTCTTAGAAAAGTGAGTACCAAGTTTGCATCCCAGACCATTGTTCATTATAAAAGATGATTGTAAAGAAGTACATTTCCATTAAAAAAAATAATGCAGACTCATGAATAAAGGCCTTGCTTTACTGCTCAAAAATAAAAAAATGCATAGTGTTGATAACGATGTGGGGAAATTGTTATTCAATACTGTTAGATAGAATATAAATTGGCACAGTCTTTGCGGAAGAGAATTTGACACTATCTATCAAAATGTTAAACCTTTTGGACTTCCGGTCAAGGTGGAGGCCTACACAGACTACCTCAAAGCTAGAGGGAACCAGAAATTCCAGAAAATTGAGCTGCATGAAAGTCCAACAAAGATATAAAGAAGAAATACTCATCCAGACAAGTAGGAGGGGTGGAGCCAGGGTGGAGAGGATGTGGTGTGGTGGCAGCAGCGGTAGGCCAACAGAAAGCACAGTCACATGTTTTAAAAAGTTGTGAGGGACACCTGGGGAGCGCTCCCAACACCAGGCCAGACCAGGCAGATCACGGTCTCAGTGCCGAGGAAAATAAAGCCTCATTGCGTCTCACTGTGCAAACCAGTGGGGTTTGGAGCGGAGGAAGAAACTGCTGGTCTCTCAGCAGAGTCCGTTTGTTTAAAAGGCCCCCACGATTCTAGAACATCCACAAACCCACCCACTCTGGGAACGATGGTCAGGGCAACAGCTAGAAAGGCGTCTGTCCCATACGGAAGTGGGAGAAGTGCCTGGAAAAGGGGCGAGTGCTGAGTAAGCAGTATTGTTCCCTCTCAGACCCCTCCCCCACATACAATGCCACAAGGTGGTGAAATGGGTCGCCCTGTACTGAAGAAATCCCTAAGGCTCTGTCCCTTACAACATAACAGGAACAATAGCTCTACCTAAGACACAGAGGCAATCAAGCACAGGAGCCTGTCAAGATGAGGAGACAGAGAACTATGGCCTAAAAGAGGGTGCATATCAAGGTTCCAGTGGCAGAACTAAGCAACAAGGAGATAGCCAACCTAACAGATACAGAGTTCAAAACACTGGTGATAAAGATGCTCACAGACTTGACAGATATTGTTAAGTATAGCAGACACATAAAGGAAGAAGTGAGGGCTATGCTAAATGAAATGAAGAGAAATCCACACACAACCAATGGTGAAGGGAAGGAAACTGGGGTTCAAATAGGCAATTTGGAACATAAGGAAGAAAAAAAAAGTCAACCAGTACAGAATAAGGAAGCAGAAATTGAAAAAATGAGGAGAGGCTTAGGAACTTCTGGGACAACTTTAAATGTGCCAACATCCAAATCACAGGGGTGCCAGAAGGAGAAGAGGAAGAGCAAGAAATTGAAAGCTTATGTGAAAAAAATAATGAAGGAAAACTCTCCAAATTTGTTGAAGGAAATAGATATGCGAGTCCAGTAAGCACAGAGAGTCCCAAACAAGCTAGACCCAAAGAGGACCACACCAAGACACACAATTAAAATGCCAGAGATTAAAGATAAAGAGAGAATCTTAAAAGCAGCAAGAGAAAAGCAGAGAGTTACCTACAAAAGGGTGCCTATAAGACTCTCAGCTGATTTCTCAAAAGAAACTTTGCAGGCAAGAAGGGACTGGCAAGAAGTATTCAAGGTGATGAAAAGCAAGGACCTACAACCAGGATTACTCTATCCAGCAAAGCTATCATTTAGAATGGAAGGGCAGATAAGGTGCTTCCCAGACAAAGTAAAGCTAAAGGAGTTCATCATCACCAAGCCATTATTATATGAAATGTTAAAGGGATTTACTTAAGAAAAAGAAGATCAAAACTATGAACATTAAAATGACAACAAACTCAAAACTATCAACTACCGAATCTAAAAAATAAAAGCAAAAAGAAACTAAGCAAACAACCAGAACACAAACAGAATCATAGGTATGGGGATCATTTGGAGAGTTATCAGCTGGGAGGGGAATGGTGGAGAAACAGAGAAATGGTGCAGGGATTAAGGAGCATAATTGGTTGGTACAAAATAAGGGGAAGTTAAGAATAATATAGGAAAGGGTGAAGCCAAAGAAATTACATGTACAACTTATGGACTGAACCAAGGGGGGGTGGGATTGCTGGAGAGAAGGGGGTACTGGGCAGAGGGGAGCAACGGGAAAAGAAATTGGAACAACTATAACAATCTAATCAATAAAATATACTTTAAAAATGTTAAACCTTTGTATGTCTTTTGCACCAGCAATTTCATTTTTTTGTAATAAAAACTAAGGAAATTTTATTATATATATGGAAAGATATTGTAAAATAAGAATGTTAAATAGTGCATCCTTGTTAGAAATAGTAAAAAATAATTGGAAAGCATCCAAATTTCCTTTGATGGGTATTGACTAAATAAATTATGCTGCATTCCCACAACAAAATACAATGAACCCCTGGCTAGTGTTGCTCAGTGGATTGAGTGCCTGCCTGTGAACCAAAGGGTTCTGGGTTTGATTCCCAGTCAGGGCATGTGGCTGGGTTGCAGGCCAGGTCCTCAGTTGGGAGCACACAAGAAGCAACCATACACTGATGCTTCTCTTTCTCTCTTTCTTCCTCCCTCCCCCTCTCTCTAAAAATACATAAAATCTTAAAAACAAAACAAAACAATGAAGCTGTAAAAATGAGGTAGATCTGTATGCCTATTGTTAAGTGAAAAATTAAGTTGAAAAGAATATATTAACTCTGAATTAAAAAGATTAGAGTAGGGTAAAGAGGCACCTTTATTTTTATTCTACATACTTCCACATCATTTTAATTTTTTTGTAACATACATATATTCATGCATTAACTTTGAAATTAAAAATACCCAGAATTAAAGAAAAATAAATGTGCTTTCTTATTCAGTTAAAGGCAGCAGAGGGTGGATTGGGGAGGTTGTATGGGAGCATCCTAGGAACAGCTGATGTTTCTCAAATCAGTGAAATGAATTAGTCTAGTGGTTATCCACGTGGAAGCCTCCCTGCTACATTATTGGCCTCTTTTATTTATCATTCAGAACATGCTCTTCTTGGATCATCATGTAATGTATGACCCAGACGTGCTAAGAACTCTTAATATTAGCCTAAATAGGTTGTTTTTAGACCACATTTATTAAAATGATAGAGGAAAAAACGGCATAAGCAGAAATAACAGTTTGATTATCAATATCACTTCACTCACAGACTGTCCTTGTGTGTTTTGCTTTCAAAATGGGTCTGCCCTGAGAGCTAGATACAATGTGTGCAGGGTACAGTCACTGAGCAGTTGAAACTTTTGGTTCCTGCCCTTCAATGTAGTAATTTCTAATCTAGTTCAAAGGCAAGTGTTCTCTAAACCAGCCTATTGGTGAGGACAGGTAGAGGAATGAAGTAAGCAAAAGAGGAATATTGCGTTCCTCATTTCTAATCCAGCAGGCCTGAGAGTGTCTTGGTACACAGTTCCCTGACTAAAGAAGGCCATCATGCTGGAGACATTCTTGGGAAATAGATATGACTTGGTTGTTTGCTCAGTGGGCATTTCTATTTAGGAATGATACTAAAGAATTCAATAGGACCCCCAAATTCCAAAGCAGTTGGTAAATGACAGTTAGAGTTAAAGCAGGGGCAGAAAAAAACATGTAGGGGAATGAATGATGAACTAGGACCAGGAGATGCTGAAACTGTGTAATAAAGACATTTTATCAAACACCTTCGAGTATCCATCTGACAAGTGTCCCCCTCCTTCTCATCTGCTTCCTGAGGTCAGCATGCTGGACAGCAGCCATCAGCCTCCCTGGAGCAATGAACTTGTAGAAGAACAGCTACAGCAGCAAGTCTCTCAGTTGCAGGAGCAGCTGGATGCTGAGCTGGAGGAGAAGAGAAAAGTCTTACTTCAGCTGTCCGGAGAGAAAGGTAGGTCAGGTCTTGAAGAGCTGCCTCAAGTGAGGCATCCCTTACATTTGGTTTGGGAAACAGGAAGATGGACCAGCATTTCTCCAATCTCTCACTTGGTCATGGAGAACTAAAATAAGGACTCTGCAAATCAGATCAGGTCTATAATCTAGAAAACACGATTACCTACTTCGCTCGTATATTTGTTTCTCCATAATGACTTTCCAATTGAAAGGATACCAATTCTTAATTTACTATGTTTTCAAACATTTACTTTATTTACTGAAAGTATTCAAAATGAAGTTCTCTGTCTTTTATTCTTATTAATCATTTTAGAGGTGATTGAGAGCCTTTTTTTTTTGTTTTGTTTTGTTCTGTTTTTTGAGTATTTGATACCTGAAATTGAGACTCAAATTACTGGTCTTTGTTACCACAACCATTTCCCCCTATCCTAACTGTGAGATCACAGTAGATAGTTATGCTAAAGATTTTTAGGGGCTTACTGCACTGAGAACAGCACGTTCTGTGTTTCCTGGCTGAGGAGGCAATTGGCAGACAGGGTAGTGGCCCAGCATCCTGTCCTTTTGGCTGAGTTATTTTAGTTGCTTAGTTTGTATAAGCTGCATCAGAGGCCACATGTCAAAATATTAGAGCCAAAAAATTAAAGCTGATTAATCCCCAAGATTCACATGGAAAAGAGCCTCTTGATCCATACTTGACTTCTAGAGCACAGACTTTAACTTTGTTATGTTAAGCCACAGAGGTGTAGCACGTATTTGTTACTGCAGCATACAGTGTATCCTAAGAGTGAAACAAATATAAAGTTTGAAATGAAGACCCAACAGTTTTTAAATATTATCAAAAAGACTTTTGCTTCACTTCTTTTTGCTTGCCTAGACCTTGATAGTTAGTCTTATCAAACTTCTATTTCATCATATTCTAGTATATCCACATAGGAGAGTGAAGGAAGGGAACTGTGACATCAAGAGAAACAGAGGCAGTCACAGGGATGTAAAGTATAGCATCAAGAATTAGTCCATAATACTGTAATAACTATGTATGGTGCCAGGGGGTGACTGGAAATATCAGGGGGAACACTTTGTAAAGTACATGATTGTCTAACCACTATGCTGTATTAGTTTCAGATGAAACTAATTTTAAAAAGAAAACTAGAGGCAGGAACCATAAAAGGATAAAGCTGGAGAACATGTTGAGGACCTTATAAGAGTTATGCAGTACAAATGAAGTCTCGTGAAGACCTTAGAGTAATCTAACTCCCTGCTTAATGCGTGATAATGGAATGATCACACTCAACAGTGATTACCTTTCTTCCCTAAAACACACACCCACACATACACAGATACCCCAAATGCCCACCCTCTCTCCAGATTAGGGTGAGTGTGGAGTGGGTGCCACAGAGAATCAATAGCATGGAAGTCAGAATGAATCTGGAGAGGAGTTGCACAATACTGGTTTGGATGGTGCTGTCAAAAAAGTTTGGACTGTCTCAGTCAGTCAAGTGGTTCTGCATTTGTTTGTTGTTGTTCTCCCTTTGTTTGTTGTTCTCCTTTTCACTCTATAGTTCCACAGGTGTTTTTTGTTGTTTTTAGAGTCCAAAGGTCAACTCCATTTACTGGGTTAATGAGCTAGAACTCCTTTGTAGAAATAAGAGAGAACTGCTTGTCTAAGGGCAAATTTATAAAATAAATTAAACATTAGTGAGAAAATTTGATTTATACTTTGTCCAGCTTGAACCGCAGTTACTGGTAACTACAGAGTTTCAACTTTCTGGATTACCTTTCCTCCAGCTCAAAACAAGGATCTGAAGCTTGAAGTCACCAACCTGCTTCAAAAACATAAACAGGAAGTAGAGATCCTCCAAAATAAAGACACAATTTCCCAATCTCCTGACAGGCAATCTGAACCAGCCATGCACCCAGCTCTATTCCAAGAGGCCATTCAGACAGAGGTACGTGCATCTTTAATCAAGCAAGCCCCATCTACAGAGGAATCTCTGGAAAATACACATAGAAAAGATGAAGGGATCAGAATACTAACTGAATAATATTTTGTCCTGATTGAGGACAGTATTTGGAAGAATATGAGAAGACTGAGAATGGAGATAGCTTCATGAGCTCCACACATTTTCCCTACCCTTTACAGCTTAAAAATTTTAAAATCTCTTCCAGATGAGGACTTGAAATGATCTGTTGAAGAGCAAACAGCCATTAGAGACTGTATACCTTCCTCACTGCTGCTACTGAGCATGAGGAATGAGCAGAGAGAGAGTACTTGTGAGTTTACACAAGTCCTCTTTTACAGTTTGGAGTAGATTCTGCTGCTGGTATTTTACTATTACCAACAACTGCTTTATGGAGAATAGTTATTGCTGTACCTATTATATTTATGCTGTCTTCTACCAATGCTTTTTCCTCTATAGCTCTGTGAACCAAAAATACCAGAAGAAAAGAAACTGTCCCAGATGTTAAGTGAGTTGCAAGTATCGCTTGCAGAGACCACATTGGAATTAGAAAAGACCAGAGACATGCTTATTCTGCAACGGAAAATCAACGTGTGTTATCAGGTGCAAGAAAAGATGGTGCAGGAAGGGGACAAATAAATAGGCACATGCGAACCACTTTCAGGCCCAAGAATGAAGCAAGATCTTAGTTTCCAGGGCTGATGCAAGGTGATATGCTGTCCTGTGCAAACACAGAAAGTGCTGTCCTTTGAAAAACCTGAGGTCTCACACATGCCCATGGCACCTTGGCAACAGAAGCCAGTGAAGGAGCCAGCTAATAAAAATGGCACATGTGAACCTTATGAGTTTCAATTTTGCCAGTCCCAGGAAAATACTACCCTATAGCATTTAATAGCACTACTGGTCCTGGAAGGGTCTGTGAGGAATCCAAGATTTTCCTAGTGGATGAATTTGCTCTGCTAAGGAGATAGTGGAGTCTCCTTTACCCAGCAAGTACCAGCTTTTATCTAGGCTCTTTAGTTCTGGGCCACTGAGATAGAAAAGTTCAGACATTATTTCGTTTCAGGAAGAACTGGAGGCAATGATGGCAAAAGCCAATAATGAAAACAAAGATCACAAAGAAAAATTGGGGAGGTTGAATCAACTCCTAGACATCAAGAACAATCGTATCAAGCAGCTGGAAGGTATATTAAGAAGCCATGGCCTCCCACTATCTGGCAAGTCTTAGTATTTTGTTCTCCTCACCCTAGGACCAGTCACACAGCTAATGTCTGCTCCCCTCTGTGTATCCATCTAGAAGGTCACCGCTTATGTCCTTGATGTATAACTTATCCCTCCTGTTCTTTATCCTACCATCTTTTTATTTTAACACATGGTTAGCAGCTTCTTTTGCTCCATCACATCAGCATCTTTCTGATTTCTCTGGAGAGTTTCAATAGGGCCCAGCAATTGCTGAATCTATTTTGAGAATGAGAGTGGGTCACTGTTGGCTCTTAGGGTGGCGTAAACATTCCCTCTGTCAAGTCTGTTTCCTCAACCCAGGCCTATATAGCAGTTTTTGTAAGATTATAGAGCTTCATCACTCATAATTTATAATCCTTTTATATGATATCTCTCTAAAAGTCTCTAAATTCTTTGTTGTAGTTTGAGGATGTCAGCATAATGGGGCAGCTGGCTGGACACTTATGCAAATCTCATAACGTGAAACTTCCTATATTTAGTAGAGTCACTACTGACCAGGATCTGGTCTCAGACCCCCATGTAAAGAAAATTGGTTTCGTTATTATACCCAGTGGTGAGAGACCTCACTGAGCAAAACTCATCCGACTGATATTCAAGCCAGAATGTTCATTTGCTATTTTAAGGATAGTGGCTGTTTTACTGATGCCATGATAATATTCAGAACCACTGTTCAGGGCAGCCCTCTCTCTGGAAGGCAGAACCAGTAAGCAGGTTACTTAGTGATGATGGAACTAGAGTAAAGGGAGGTGGGACATTCTGGGGCATAATTTATCCATGCCAGGGTGAGTCTGTTACAAGGTCACAGCCATACAACAAAGGAAGTCCTCCCTTGGGTTGAAATTCTCATGTCTTTCAGATTCAGAGTCTTTTTCCCAGGATAGTGCAGAGTAAATATCCTTATCTACGTCTGAAGATTCATTTGCTTTAACTTTATAGTTCTTTCATTATCAGTAAGGTTAAAGGGTTCTTTGTATGTTTACTAGTTATTTGTATTATTTTTTGTACATTTTAAAAACATTTTTATTGTATTTTTTGTATTATTTCTTTTGAGAATTACCTGTTTCTGTCCTTTATCTGTTTCTTAATAGTATTTTATTGATTTTTAGAATTTCATTGTATGCTAAGATTGTTACATTAATCTTATCAATTAAGACACCAATCTCAATTTCTGTATTCCAGTTATTTGGGGCAAGAAGGAATTCTAATGCATCCCAAAATTTTTTATTCTATCACTTTTACTCTTTAAATAGGACCTTCACCATCAACACACTGAAGACTCAAATACTCCCTGATATCAAAGTTTCTGATTGGTTGAACATGGGAGGTAATGCACAGATTTCGCAGACTGTCTTACATATCTTTGCATTCCATTGCCAGTATTTTCAATGTCTTTGTAATGTGTCCTCCTTCATGTTTTAAACTCCATTGTTCTTTCATTTAAAGTGGTTTTTTTTTTACGTCCTTATAATAAAATCAAATTCTTAACAGAATGAAAACTCTTGTGACAGACCTGGTTGAAGAATGGGAATCATTTCTTGGGTGGCAGGGGGTCTAACATAATGTAATAGACTGCGTGGCTCTAGCTTGCTATTCTTTCCATGGCCAGTATCCCAAACTTTTGGAAATACATTTTCTGTTTCAGGCACTTCTCTGATGGAATTTCCAATTAATTCATAGGACCTGCTGGAAGCCAAAACATCATTTATAGAAGAAATTGTGCCTCCAGTGTTTTCTTGAGCTTAGTGTTTACTTTCCAACCGTTCCCTTTGAACCACATCTCTAAGGGAGACATTGGATTAGCCATCAGAATTGAAAGCTCCTGGTTGTCATTCTGCTGCCTTTCCTTTTGAATTACATGGTCTCTTGAAATAATCACAACTTTGACTTCCAGCATGGTTCCTATTCTTCTGTCCACCTTCCTTTATTCTGAGAGAGATCCCTACCTTTTAACGGATAGGCAGTATTCTTTCCCCTCTAGAACAGCTCAAAGATGTGACTTATGGTACTCGACAGATGTCATTATGTCTGGAAACACTGCCAGCCCATAAAGATGAGCATAAGATGGACATTCCTCTGTGGCATCAGAGTGAGAATCTTTTTGAGCTGCACATCCACCAGGCCTTCCTGACATCTGCTGCTCTGGTCCAGGCTAAAGACACTCAACCTACCACTTTCTGCACCTATTCCTTCTATGATTTTGAAACCCACTGTACCCCACTAGCTGTGGGGTCACAGCCGCTCTATGACTTCACCTCCCAGTATGTGGTAGAGACAGATTCCTTTTTCTTGCACTACCTTCAAGGGGCTTCAGCCCGGCTTGATCTTCACCAGGCATTAGCCAGTGAGCACCACACCCTTGCAGCTGGATGGATTTGCTTTGACAGGGTGCTGGAGTCTGTGGAGAGAGTCCATGGCTCTGCCACACTTACTGGTAAGTGCTGCTGGCTTCCCACAGCTCCTGGGACTAATGCAGAATTTCCCGAAGTTTATAGTTGCTCTTCTGGTGCTTTCCCATTTCTTCTGCCTTCATTCCTCATCTTCACCACATCATCTGTATCCTCCATGCCTTTCATACTTTATGCTACCCAGGAGCTGGTGGAGAAGACTTCGGGGTGCTAGAATACTGGATGAGGCTGCTCTTCCCCATAAGACCCAGCCTACAGGCATACAATAAACAAAAGAAAGCCCAGGCCTACCTGTCGGCCAATGTGCTTGGAGTCTGGAGGCCCCAGGAGGATGAGGTGAGAAAAAGGATGAGCCTGTGCATCTCAAAGGAGTCTCAACCAAACAGCTCCTAAGAATAGCTCATTCTCCCGTTCTGGCATTGAATGTGCATGAAAAAGAAGAGCTGTCACCACAACTAGTTCAGATTCTTTCCTTGGTCAAGTCTGAATTTGAAATGAAACCATGCCCTTGGAGTTAGCTATCTCTCCCTGCTGTGAACAAAATAGCTTCTCTGTTCCATTCTCTAAGATAAGCCTGAGTGCCAGCATCTCCCTCAGATAACCATCTGCCAAAGCCAGTTTGCAGGTGGGTTAAAGTCATTAGGTTTCTCTGTGACCCAGTCAGGATTCAACAGTTCTCTAGGTCATAGCTCTTGCTCGTCAGGGTGCTGGGCTTCACTTAAACAACTCTCTCAGACTGCCCTTTTCCTCCATCCAAGACCCTCATCTCTCCAGTCCAGTCGGAGACTTGGAAGCATCAGAATGAGCTGCAGGTGGAAATCACCAGATGCTGTGGCCTCCAGAGTCGATGGCTGGGAACCCAGCCCAGTCCATATGCTGTGTACCGCTTTTTCACCTTTTCTGACCATGACACCGCCATCATTCCAGCCAGTAACAATCCCTACTTCAGAGACCAGGCTTCATTCTCCGTGCTTGTGACCGCTGACCTGGATCTATATCTGAGACGGGAGGCCCTGTCTGTTTACGTTTTTGATGATGAAGACTCAGAGCCTGGCTCGTACCTTGGCAAAGTCCAAGTGCCTTTGCTGCCTCTTGCGCAAAACAAATCCATTAAAGGTGGGGATTCAAAGTTACTGCATCTTTAAGGTCTCTGCTCAGTGTTGTCTTTCTGTCCTAATTCTATTTTTCTTTGATTACTTGCTTGGAACAGTCTCTCTTAAGACCTGCTGAAAGAATTTTAGCATATTGTCAAGAGCAACAGAGCAGACTTACAGCCTCCCTAATTACATGGAAACATTGGTTTCTTCTGCTTCTTTTCAAAAACTAGAGCAAGATTCCCAAGTGGGTACACCCACCAACCTGAAGTCTATACTTCTGTCTCTGAACAAGCATTTTCAGATTCTGTAGTGCTTCCCAGTATTTGTCTACACTTAAGGCGGATTGCTTTTTAGCACATGACCAGATATCAGGTTATAAACTGTGTCCTTAACACCCCCACCCCCATCATTCTCTTGCTTCCTTTAAACATTAGACACAAGTTAGCAAAACTTTCATGCCATACCATGACTAAGGGAAATTTCTTGAATTTTTTTCCCCCCAGTTTGGAGCTTAAATTCATACAACCATACTTTATTTTTATACCCAGGGTTGTGAGTTGCACCAAGGAAGGATAAACTCTCTGTAGGGTGATGCAGTGATATCCATGCTCTCATAGGAAATGTGGATGGGGACAGGCTGTATACCTACTATGTTTAACAAGAACCTGGATATTCCAGGAAATGAATGTCTGAGGCCTCTCTCCTCACAATATCACAGTGCTTTAAAAACAACAAACAAACAAACAAAAACAACCCACAATTCTTCTCACAACTCATCTTTTGCCAAAGAGGAGAGACAATGTGAATCATCTATTATTTTAATCAGTGTTACAAATCAAAAGTCTGGGATTTGGGAAAAGTCATTTTGCTTAAGTTTTCTAGGCTTTTATTATTTTAGAATTAGGGACTGCTTGAATGAAGACAATGGTTTTCTTGGTATACCTAAGGCATAGCAAGTTTGGTAATAGTAATAATAATGTGATCTTGTTTATTGACTGGGTGACTGATGACAAGCAAGCTTTACCTCTCCATACTCTTTGACTATCTCTTCCTGAAACCTGGAGATACCCATCTTCCCCTAAAAATATTTTAAGGGAATAATAGAAGTAAATATTCTATGGGAATATAAATATTCAAGGCTATTCTATGTTAATTCTGAGTGTATTATCATCACGATTATTTAATGAATGCAAATTAGTTACAAACAAAATATGGTGAAATTCAAGAGCAGGGGACTAGATAAGATGCTAATAAATGCTCACTTGCCTATTTCATTTGATCTGATCTTAATAATGTCTGTGTGTTTCTCAGGTGATTTTAGCCTCACTGACCCTGTGGGGAAACCCAATGGATCTATTCGGGTACAACTGGATTGGAAGTCTTGCTACCTGCCTCCAGAAAGCTTCCTGAAACCAGCAGCTCAGACTGAGGTGAACGGCGTCAACTTCAGTTTAGAAATCTCATCTGATAAGGAAAAGGCTTCCTTTCCTCCCCAGGTAACAGACCTCCCCCAATCCTATGGAACAGATTTGAAGAAAACAGCATTAGAATTGGAGGAAAAGAAGTTCCTTCTGTGAATGTCGTGTGCTCTGAAGACTTAGTCAGCATCCCTCATAATGCTGTGAGGCTTTTAATGGAGCCAATCTCTGGGTTTTATTGTGGGGAGAAAAGAGAGATGGCATCTCTCAACTCTAGATGACAGGAGAGAAACGAAGTCTAATGCTAGACTACAAATTCCTTTCTTAAGTATCAAGGCTGTTAAAGTATTGTTTTATAAAGCTATCTCCGATCCTTGTATTTTGGACCAGGAGGTATCTGCTGAGATTCCCATTGAAGCTGACCAGTATCCAGCTAAGAGAAAACCTCCTCAGGTGGGAGAAAGAAAGGAAAGGGAACACCAGGTTGAAAGCTACTCAAGAAGAAAACATGGCAGAAGAACTGGCCTCCAACTGAGGAACAGGATGGAGTACCTCAGTCGTAACATCTTAAATGGAAATACACTACAAGTAAGGCCTTAGAAACCCTGAGGAACTAAAATGTGCGTTGTAGTATCCCCAAATATATTACTCTCAAAGAAAGCAGCAGAAGCACACACACAAGATAAGCAGCAATCATGGCTTTTTGTAGCTACTACAAACACAAGTAGTTAAATAAACCTCTGGACTATTCATTTCAATATACTTTAATTCAAGAGATTATCTAATCTGCAATTTATGCTTAGGACTTTAGTGTCATAGTTTTAACCAGTTCACTTCAACTGTAATCAAAATAAATTAAAGAGCAAGTATTTATTGAACACCTACTATATGCTTGATATTGCTTTTTCTTCATAGGAAACTGGATTAAAGTTACTATGTAGCACCTAAAAATATGTATGAAATTATAACGTACATGTTATAATTATATATTACATTATTATGTTATAATAATTTATACTATATTAATTGTATATTAATGTGTAATTTTATGTGATTGTTAATTTTATTAAATTATTATAATTATACACTATAATTATATGTAATTTTATTTGTTGTTTTTATTCTGAAGCAGGTGAGCTACACTGAATGGAAGTTCTCAGGACTTAAGATCTCTGGAGATGATGATTTAAAAAATCAGCAAAAGGAAGAGGAACTGAAATCATCCTCTTCAGCACTGATACAAAATGAAGCCCTACATTCCATAAATGGTATTGTCTTTTAAAAATTTAATTTTCCTATTTAATTATTGAATTATTTTATCAAGAGAGATACTTTATGCATTCATCTTCATTGCTAAACTTTTCATGGGAAATTAGTACTGAAGACCCTAGGCACAGTTATATGTTACAGTGTGCTGGTGTGAGAAGTGTTCACAATAAAAACTGGGACGCAGGACTTGAGCAGTAACTGAGGCAGTTGTTTATTCACAGATCTGCAGCTCTGGGCGCAGCCTAAAAGCCAAATCAAGGTGTCCACTGAAAAGATGGAGCTGGCTGTTTTTATCCCTAACTCAAATAAAGTGTCCCCTTCCCCCTCCTTCTCCTTCCACGTTTCTCCATGCTGGATACTCCGGAGTTACAATCTAATGTGATTATCTAAATTAACTGAAGGTGAAAATTAACTCAGGGTGATCTGGTTATAGATCTGTCTCCAGCTCTCCTTTGAAATTTCCCTAACTTGTTTGCTGGGGCTGTCTGGCTACATTTTCCCATTTTCCCTGAGTCTGGTGATGACTATCTCTCCCCCTTTTGATCTCAGGATGCCCCTTTTTTGATTTGTGAATACGCTAATACTGTTAACTCTGGCTCAGAGACCCTCTGATTAAATTTGCCCTTTGTTGCTAATGATTTTCTACTGGTTTGGGAGTCACTGTTTCCTTGTTTCTTACACTGGTTATGCCAAGTAAGGCTGGAATTCTCAAAGAAAGCAGCTTTGTATGTATTTAAAGCTAGCTAGTTTAGTTACCTAGTAATTATAAAATGTTAATTCACTCCAGAGTCTTTGTGAATTATGGTTACAAAGAAATAGGAGGAGTGTGATTGGCTCATTTGTGATGTTAATGCAAATTTCTTTCAAATTAAGGCAAGGCTTTTGTGTTACAATGAGAAATAGACGTGATTTGAGGTTATAGTTATGGTAAACTAGGTTATTCAGACCAACTTTCCCACTGATGACAACTAAAAAGGTAAAATTAATATATTTTTTAAAAATTTAATATTTCTTAAAAACATTAAAAAGCCAGTAAAAAAGGGAAGAATTACCAAACCTAGATCAAGAAATGATTGGAACTCAGAAAGGGTGGTCTGGAACTGCTTCAGCCCTAGGACATTGCTGGTCTGGAAGAGGTTGCGGGAAGATAGAACCATGCTTTTGGTGGACTTTGGGTTTAGGGAAATGGGATTTAGTTTGACTCTGGTGTCTGCCCCAGGCAGAATTTCCCACCCTGGTCTGGGACCTCAGAAGGCAGCACCATTCTTAGTCTTTTCTGCTCTGAAAGTCAAAACTGTGCTTTGGGCACTTGCCAGACTAGAGGGACAAGGGCTGACTCGGTGCCCACTAGGTCACCAGATATTGGAGTATCAGACACAACCTGCATAACAACAGTGTTTACTAGCTTCATGGAGATAAAATTGAACTTTAAAATTTCAGCAAGGAAGTGGAGCTATGAAAATTGATATTGTAAGTTATAAACACATTTTGGTTAAAAATAATTTCAAACTTACATAAGAGGTGCATGAATAGGACAAAAATAAAATCACATAAACCCTTCATGCCAATTCACCAGCTTTTAACATTTTTCTACTTTTTGCTTTATCATTTTTTTCTGAAGCATTTGAGAATAAGTTGCAAACATCATAGCCCCTTACTGCTGTATATTTCAGTAAGAAAAAAAGGTTATATAACCATTAAATTTGCAAATTTAACATGGATACAATATTACCTAATGTCCAGTCCATTTTCAGAATTTGTGAACTGTCCTAAAAATGTCCTTTGTAGTAGGCTTTGACCCTTTATCTAATCTGGGATCAGATATTGCATTTAGTCATGTCTCTTTCATTTCTTTTAATCTGTATTGGTTCTTCATTTTAATTTGTCTTTCATGATATTGACATTTTTGAAGAATATAGGTGAGCTGTTCTGTAAAGTGCTCATTCTCAATTTGAATTTGTCTAGTGCTTCTTTATAATTAGGTCCAGGTCATGGATTTTTTACAGGAATAGCACAGAAGTAATATTGTGTCCTCACTACATCACATTAGAAGGTAGTTGATGTCAATTTGTCCCATTATTGGTGATGTTAACTTTGATCACTTGGTTAAGCAAGAATCTGCCAGCCCTGACCAATGTGGATCAGTTGGTTGAGCATCATCCCATGGAGCAAAGAGTCACTGGTTAAATTCCAGGTCTGGGCACATGCCTGGGTTATGGGTTCAGTCCCTGGTTGGTGTGTGTTTGAGAGGTAACAGATTGATCGTTCTCTCCCTCTTTTTTGCCCTCCCTTCTCATCTCTCTAAAAATAAATATAATACAAATTTTTTTTGAAAGCATCTGCCAGGATTTTTCACTGTAAAGTCATCTTTTCCCTTTGTAATTATTTCATCATCTATGAGGAGATATTTTGAGGCTATATAAATATCTTGTTCTTCATCAAATTTTACTTAACATTTTTGGCGTCTATTTATAGGTTGTTGTTTTCTTTTCCTGAATGAATTGCAAATAACAAAATTAATCAATAGAAATGACAGAACTGCTAAATTTATGAGAGAAATATAGGGATTAAAAGTAGATTAAACACAACCGAAATGAGAGTTGGTGAAGTATCCAGAATAAAGCAAGGAGACGACAAGATGAAAATACAAAGAGAAGGAAAGCGACATAAAAGATAAAATGAGGCTGTCTAAGCAACACAATTAAGTGTAGGAGAAGAGAAAGAAGGGAAAAGTGCAATATTTAAAGTGATAATGACTAATAAAGGATATTAAGATTTAATTAAATGAAACTCAAGCAGGATAAAAATAAAATAAAATAGAGACATATCAGAATAAAAATGCAAAAAATAAAATTAAAGAGAAAATATTAAGAGCATCCATTTAAAAGAAAAAGACAACCATGATGCATCAGTAAGATGTTAACTGACTTGTCAAGAGCTACAACTCTAGACTGGGGCTGGTCAAGATGGTGGTACAGGCAGACATGGTTTACCTCTTTGCACAACCACATCAAAATTACAACTAAAATATAGAATAACCATCAGCCAGAACCAACAAAAATTGAGTTGAATGAAAGTCTGACAACTACTGAATTAAAGAAACCACATCTATTGAGACTGGTAGGAGGAGCCCAGACAGGGAATAGGCTGGTCTCTTACCCAAGTGTGGTAGATAAAAATTTGGGAGGGATATCTCAAGAGCAAGGAGTTCTAGCCCCACACCAGGTCCCCCATTCCAGGTTCCAGTGACAGGAAGATAAGTCCCCACATCTTTTAGCTGCAAAAACCAAGGGGGAATTGAGTCAGTTTAAGAAAGTACTGGAGGCCCAAGCAGTTCCTCTTAACCCACACACAGACTCACCTACTCAAACTCTCCCCCTCTGAGCTCCAGCACTGGGGTTGCAGCTCGAAAGACACCAGTGGTATACATAAACTGAAGTGTCTGACATCAAGGTCAGGAGAAGCCATTGTCTCTTTTCTGAGCCCTCTCCCCACAGAGCCAGCAAGCTGGTATCATATTTTACCTCCATCAATCTGGCTAACTCTGACCTGCCTCTTGGAGATCCCCAGAGTCTCCACTCCACCAAATTTACAGGCCCATCCAAGCTGCTTTTCTATATGAATGGCAGGTCTTGGCTCATGTTTCACAACTTTCTAAAACCTATCAAATAAGCAACAGTTGGCTTCAGTGAACTCCAGGCCAGGCACTACCAGCAGACAGCTTAGATTCACAGCTTGGCTTCACCTGGGAATCTCTAAGCCCAGCACAAGTAGCAGCCAGCTCAGATTTCTCTATAGCTCAGGCAGGATGCTCCAGGCAAACACAGGTGGGGGCTGACCTTGGCCTGCACCACTTGGGAAACCCCAGGGCAATGCACCCAGTGAACAGCTACAGAACATGTTGGAGCACTACTGCCCTGCCCCTGCACAGCTGATCCTTCACGGAGGGTGGAGGTTGGTGGTCAGAGGTCACAGCCAGTCCTTTGAGTTGGGTAAATCCCTCCCCACACGAAGGGCACACTTTGAGTACCCAGCTTGGGTGGTAGGGGAGGCTGAGCCACTGGACCCTACAGGACACCTACTACATTAGGCCACACTACCATGATATGGAGTCAAAGAAGCTCTCCTTAATACACAGAAACAAACACAAGGAGTTTGCAAAATTGAGGATACAAATAAATATGACCCAATGAAAGAACAGAACAAAACCCTAGAAAAAGACTAAATGAAACTGAGGTAGTGAACCTATCAGATGCAGAGTTCAAAGCACTGGTGATTAGGATGCTCAGAGAAATGACTGAGTGCGACCACAAAATAAAGGAAGAAGTGAAGGTTATACAAAGTGAAATAAATAAAAATATTCAGGGAACCAACAGTGATGGGAAGGAAGCCAGGATTCAAACCAATGATGTGGAACAAAAGGAAGAAATAAGCATTTTCCAGAACAGAAAGACGAAACAAGAATTGAAAAAAAAATGAGGAGGGGATTAGAAACCTCTGGGACAACTTTAAACATACCAAAATCCGAATCATGGGGTGCCAGAAGGAGAAGAGGAAGAGCAAGAAATTGAAAACTTATGTGAGAAAATAATGAAGGAAAACTCTCTGAATTTGGTGAAGGATATGGACATACAAGTTCAGGAAGCACAGAGAGTCCCAAACAAACTAGACCCAAAAAAGGACCACACCAAGACACATCATCATTAAAATGCCAAGGGTGAAAGATAAAGAACGAATCTTGAAAGCAGCAAGAGAAAAGCAGAGGGTTTCCTACAAAGGAGTGCCTATAAGTCTCTGAGCTGATTTCTCAAAAGGAACTTTGCAGGCAAGAAGAGACTGGCAAGAAGTATTCAAGGTGATGAAAAACAAGGACTTACAACCAAGATTACTCCATCCAGCAAAGCTATGATTTAGAATGGAGGGCAGATAAAGTGCTTTCCAGACAAGGTAAAGCTAAAGGAGTTCATCGCCACCAAGCTATTATTATATGAAATGTCAAAAAGACTTACTTAAGAAAAAGATAAAAATTATGAACATTAAAATGACAACAAACTCACAACTATCAACAACTGAACCTAAAAAATAAAAACAAAATCCAACTAAGCAAACCAGAATAGGAACAGAATCATAGATATGGGGATCATTTGGAGAGTTATCAGCTGGGAGGGGGAAGGGGGAGAAATGGGGAAATGGTTCAGGGATTAAGAAGCATAATTGTTTGGTACAAAATAGACAGGGGGACATTAAGAATAATATTGGAAAGGGTGAAGCCAAAGAATTTATATGCATGTCCCATGGACATGAACTAAGGGGGTGGGATTGCTGGAGGGAAGGGGGATGGATACTGGGCAGAGGGGAACAAAGGGAAAAAAAATTGGGACTACTGTAACAACATAATCAATAAAATATACTTAAAAAAAGAAAAAGAAGAAAAGAAGAGAAAGTCAAACCCAAAGAAGAAAAGAATCAAGATCAGAGCAGAAATCAGTGAAATAGAAAACAGAAAAAAAAAAAAAAAAAGAGAGAGAGACAGAAAATCAATGAAGCCAAAGTTGTTTGGGAAGATCAACAAACTTGACATGTTTTTATCGACTATGACCCTACCAATTTGATCCAACCATGAGACAGAAGCTACATAGTAATTTGAACAAGAAGAACTAATATAAAGAATTATTAACTATAACAGGGGATTGGACTGGAGGGATGAGGATTAACTAGTAAGAAATAAAAAAACTCTAAAGAATACCTGAATAACAGATTTAAAGAGCATGCACAAATTCCTCAATTCTTGGTAGCTGAGCTAGAGCACCAAAGAACACATGGATCTGGTAGAAAACCTCCTTCAGGGCTGAAATCCAGATTTTGCTGGAGGGAATGAAGTCATGAGAAGTTTGCTGTGGCTGCACATCAGAACTCAGGAACTGTCAAGTTCCCTCTGGAATGTTGGCAGTAAACCATTCACAGATAGGTGTCAGGCCACTGGCATTTCACTGTGAACCTCATGTGCTACTGGCCACTGGGAATTGCTGGAATTAGATATTGCAGAAACCATGTGCTACTAGAATTGTGTTCTGCAGGAAACCATGTGTGCTGCTGGAGCCAGGCCCTAAGTTCCAGGAGCCTGGTCTGTAGAGTCCACATCTGCCACAGGAGCCTGCCCAAGTGAACACACTAGAACCAGGAAGAGAAACCTTTTTCTTCTCCAGTGATCCTCCAATGCCCTCTACTGACAAAACTTAACATAGTGCCAGCTGGCAAAGAAGAAATATTTACAGGGTCCACCTCCATTATTGCAGAGCAGGCAGTGAAGTTTTTATTTTGAGCCCAGAAGCAACAAATTGATAACTGGTGTGCTGATCAAGAAAAAAAGAGGAAAAACAGTAGTTTGCAAAATTAGGAATGAATGTAGTTGCTAAAGAGCCTACAACTAAAAGGATTATAAAATTATATTATGAACAACTTTTTGCAATTTAGATGGAAAAGAAAAATGCCTAGAAAGATAGAAATTACCAGAATTGAATCAAGAAGAAATAGGTCAATATTGACCTATAAAAAATAAAGACTATGACCTGACTGGTTGGCTCAGTTGGTTGGGTGTTGTTACTGGTTTGATTCCTGGTCAGGACACATGCCTGGTTGCAGGTTCTGTCCCTAGTCAGGGCGTGTATGAGAGGCAACTGATCAATGATTCTCACAGCCATGTTTCTCTTCCTCTTTTTCTCCCTCCCTTCCCCTCTCTCTAAAAATAAGTAAATAAAATCTTTTTAAAAGAGTAAGTAATGAGTAATTTAAAATCTTTCCATATCAAAAAGTCCAGGCCCAGATGGCTTCATTGATGAATTCTGTTGATATTTAAAGAAAAAATAATACTGATTCCTCATAGTCTTTTTCAGAAATAGTAGAGCAAGAGAAACATCTTAATTCATTAAGTTATAGAGTTAGTATTATCTTGATATCAAAGCAAACCAAAGACATTTAAAAAATCAACCACAGGCCCTGGCTGCTGTGGCTCAGTGGATTGAGCATTGGCCTGCGAACCAAGTGTCACTGGTTTGATTGCCAATCAGGGCACATGACTAGGTTGCATGTCAGGTCCCCAGTTGGGGGCACGAGTGAGAGGCAATCACACAGTGATGTTTCTCTCCCTCTCTTTCTCCTTACCCCTCTTTCTAAAAATAAGTAAATAAACAAACAAATAAATAAATGTTATTTTTTTAAAAATCAACCACATATCAATATCCATCATGGACACAGATGCAATATCCTAAATGAAATATTAGCAAATCAACCCAGCAAAATCTAAAAATATTAAAAGCCTTGTACACCATGATCAAGTGGGATTTATTCCAGGAATGCAAGGTTAGTTTAACATCAGAAAACGAACTTAATACACTGTATTAATAAAATAAAAGCTTTATGATCACTTACTAGATGGACAAAAAAGCATTTCACAAAATCTAACTCCCATTCTTTTTTAAAAAAGTTATTAATTAATTTTAATCCTTACCTGAAGATATATCCATTGATTCCAGAGAGAGGAAGGGAGGAGGGGAGAGAGAGAGAACACTATGCGAAAGAAACATTGGTCAGTTGCCTCCCATATGCACCCTGACCAGGGGCCGAACCTGAAACCTAGGTATGTGCCCCGACCAGGAATCGAGCCTGCGACCTTTCGATTTATGGGATGATGCTCCAACCAACTGAGCCACATGGGCCAGGGCCAACTCCCATTCTTAATAAGAGCTCTCAGAAAACTGGGAATAGAAGGAAGTTGCTTTAGGCTAATAAAGGACAATAAAGCCTGTAGCTAACATCTTACCTAGTGGTAAAAGACTGAATGCTTTTCTCTTAAGACAGAGAACAAAGAAAGAACATCTGCTTTCACCACTCCTGTTGAACACTGTAGTGAAGGTTTTAGTAATTGCAATAAATCATACAGATTGGAAATAAAGTAGTGCTGTCTTTATTTGCAATAGATATCATCTTGTATTTAGGAAATCATAAGAAATCTACAAAAATTGAAAACATAAAACAAAAAACCCTAGAACCAAAAGCAAGTGAACAAGTTGCAGGATATAAATCAATATTTTAAAATCAATTGTATTTCCATATACTATCAATGAATAATTAAAAATGAAATCAAGAACACAATTTTATTCACAATATTATCCAAAAGAATAAAATTTTTAGTAGGAAAAATTTAACAAAAGACCTGTATACTGAAAACTACAATAGAGAAATTAAGAAAGATTCAAACAAGTGGAGAAATGTACCATGTGTACGAATTGGACCACTCATAATTTATATAGAAATGAAAAAAACCTGGTATAGCCAAAACAATTGTGCAAAAGGAGAACAAAGGTGAAGTTTTGTATTAACTGATTTTATTTTATTTTTTTAAACATTTTATTTTTTTATTTTTAGAGAGAGGGAAAAGGAGGGAGAAAGAGAGGGAGAGAAACACTGATGAATGAGAGAAACACCTGGCCCACAGCCCAGGCATGTGCCCTGACTGGGAATTAAACCAGCAACCTTTTGTTTTGTGGGACAATACCCAACCCACTGAGCCACGCTGATGAGGGCTGTATTAACTGATTTTAAACTTACTACAAAGCTACCATAATTCAGACAGTGTGGTATTAACATAAATCTAGACTTGCAAATCAGTAAAACAGAATTGCAAAATTAGAAATAAATTCATATTTATGGTCAAATTATTTTTCACGAAGATTCAAAGGCAATTCAATGGGGAAAGCTAATCTTTCCAATAAATGGTACTGAAATCAGATATCCACATACAGAAAAAAGAAAAAAATACTTAGACCATTACCTCACATTCTACACAAAATTAGCAAAAATAAATCATAAATTAAATATTAGAACCAAACTATAACATAACTAAAAGGAAACATAGGATAAAATATCTGACCTTAGATTAGACAACGATTCCTTGGATATGACACCAGAAGCATGATCCATAAAATAAAAATTGATAACTTGGACTTCAGCAAAGTAAAAGATGTATCCTTGCTCTTCAAAGGACACCATTAATAAAATGAAAAGATAAGTTATAGACTAGGAGAAAATATTTGCAAATCACATTTCTAATAAAGAATTTACATCTATAATCTATAAAGTACTCTTACAACTCAATAATAAGATAACCTAATTTTAAATGGTCAACAGATTTCAATAGACTCGCATGAGAGAAGATAGATGAATAGCTAATAAGCATACAAAAAGATGCTCAACATCTTTAGTCATTAGGAAAAATATAAAATACCACAATGAGACACCAGTTACACACAAACTAGAACTAATGTGTTTCCGATGTGGAAAAATTGGAATCTCACATTATTGGTGGGAATATATAGTACAGCTACTTTGAAAAAATTGTTTGCTGTTCCTTAAAAGTTAAACATAGAGTTTTTTGGAGGGGAAGGATTTTTAATAACCTTTACCAACCTGGGCTATTTGGGGGAATAAAGAAGACCACACTCCACAGCAGGCTATATCACTAAATGTATAGTTAACTATATTTTGTGGCTTACATTACATAGGAAATAGAAAAATAAAAAAATGTAAACATATACTTTACAACTCAGCAATTCTATTCTTAGGTATCTACACAAGAGAAATGAAAACATTTCTCTACTCAAAGACTTGTACACAGATATTCCTAACAGCATCATTCATCATTCAGAATAAGGAAAGTTTCAATAAATAACAAAATTCACTAATCATAAAGACAAACATTGATAAAGCTGACTATCTTAAAAGTAAGGATTTCTGTTCAGTAAGAGATTAAATCAGCAAACTACAAGAGTGGAAAAGACATTTGTTACAAATGTAACCATCAAAGGGCTCAAATTCAGAAAATATACAGAACTCCTACAAATCAATAAGAAAAAAGATTAATAACCTAATAGGAAAATAAGCAAAAGATTTGAAATGCACTCCACAAAGAGAAAATTCAGGTGTTCAATAAAATGTGTCGAAAGTCATCTTGTAAAGAGACCATGTGGGACAGGAGATATTGTTTGAAGCTGTCTTTGGAAAATGCAATCTTTCACACCCTGATTGCTCCTTTTTACTTTGACTTGGTCATTTTCTTCATCTTCTACAAAAGAATGAACTAACTTCCTTCCTTCCTTCTCTCCACTCTTCCTTCTTTCTCTTTCTTTCCTGTTTGCAAGTAAACGTTGAATATTTGGCAAGCTTCCGGATAAGTGAATCTTTGAAAAAAAGGGTTTGTTTCTTAACAAACACAGTCAAAATCTAAGTACTCAGAACTAATGACCAGACAGTAGATTGATGATGTAGGTACTGGGTCTTTTCTTGGGCTAGACAGGGTGCTCTGAAACAGTTCTGTAACTCTAGCCTCTTCTTTAGCAGATAAAGAACCCTGTGATCAGGCTTCTGAAGTCAGTGAAGCACAAACTACAGACAGTGACGACATAGTGACACCTGTACCTCAGAAATATCCAAAGGCAGTAAGTACACTGGAGTGTTTATTAAGTGCGTGACAAGATTGTAAATAATGACAGTTAGTGTGCTTAATAACCATATATGTGAAGTTCAAACCTAAATTTAATGAACCTGGTTGGAAATTCAAATTATTTAGTTAAAAGTACATTGAGAGTGAATAGAATTCTGCTGGTGCAGTCAGATGAAAGGATCATGTTCTAGATGTGATGTAAATGAGGACTTGCTTCAACACTTCTTTCTCTTATTTGGATTCCTTATCTGCCTTCTTCATTGTGTAAGGAGAGAAGGTTTACCTGAAGAGGTAGAGGCTGGAAGAGAGGAAAAGAGTCTTCCTGGGAGGGTTCAGAGGGATCATTCAGTTTCTGAAGTTTTTGACCCAACCTTTAAAACCTGTCGTTACAGTTATTTATTAAACCTTTCCCTTTCAAACCTTTTTTGGAACTAAGAGAAGATATACACACACATGTATGAATAAAGATTCACAGGCATACTCAACAATCATTGTATTAGATCTTGTAGGTTATTAATGACGTAGAAAACAATCTCTCTTGAGCCACGAGAATGCTCCCTGGATATTTGTAGGTGCTCAGTAAATGTTGAATGAGTGACTGAATGAAAGGTTAAAATATAATTGAGAATTATGAACTTCATTAGAAACAGTAAAGAAATATATAGGTGACCTAGAATCAAGTGGGTAGGTTATGTGATATAAACCCTAAGGTTTTTAATAATTCAGAAAGGGAAAATTATTGTTGCTTTTGTAGTGGTCAGAAAACTTCCTTGAAAGTCAGAACCTGTCCTGAGGATCTGCAAGAAAATGAAGGATATTGGAGTGGGAGAAACAACTCAAAATCAGTAAACTTGAACAGTTAATATGGCAAATAGTCCATTTTATTGTTTTTTGAACTTTTTATCTGTCATATCTTTTTAAGACATTATGTAATTAATGTATTGAGAAATGTTTATAAGACAGATCAGAGCCGTTGAATGTAAGAACTAGACAATAACACCTTAGAGATCACAAAGGTGAATAAAATTAAATGATGTATCCAGCATTACAAAGCTAGTTAGTGAAGAAGCCAGAATTCCAATCAAAATTTCTAAACCATGACACTTCAGATCAACCCAAAAAGCAGCCAGCTGGTCAGCAAATTTTTGAACTACAAAGTAGACAGATTACATTAAAAATATTACTGTAAATTAAGGGCAGCTAAGTAAGATCTCCTTTTAGAAAATCTATTTGTACCCAAAAATGTTGCTTGAGAAACTAAATATAAAAACTAAGCCTATTTAGCAAAAACTAGTGTTATTATTATCAAATTAAACCTACAAGACAGACATGTATATACTCAATCATGATTGTATTTCAAAATAGCTAGGCATAAAGGCTGAAGGAGTTGACAGCCCAGATACAATACTTCAGCTCTGGTACTCGTCTGCCTGGAGTTAGCTGGGATAATAGAGGAGGCAAAAGAATGTAATGTTTAAGAGCATGGAGATTTGGTTCAGGCAGAAGTGGTTTAGATCCGGCTCTGTTACTTACTGTTTATGCGGTGTTGCTATCTATTGGGCTTTGTTTCCTCATCTGTAAAGCACTGGTGTTAAGTATGCCTACTTTACTGTGATGAGGCAAGATTTAAATAAGGTAAGGGTTCAGTACAATGCCTGAGACAAATTAAGCACTAAAAGATAGCGATGACAATGTTGATGATGGCAATAGTGTGTCCTTTCTGAAACATCCTAGTTCTCAAGGTCAAAGCTTTTAGAATCTGGTGGTGATTTCTACAAAGGACTAGGCCCTAAGGGGTGAGGTATTGGAAGCGGGGTGGGGGTGCTTCATTTCTCTTTTGCCTGCCTGGTCAGTTGAATATGTTGAACAGTACTACTTATAAAACACCCTTCCAAAATGCTTTTCTCTTATACTGATAGTGAAAGTTAAACAATGACAATACGTATAAATCTTTAACAGGTTTTCTTTGAGTCCTGATCTAGGACAGTTCCTGTGTTCATAGGATGTGTGTAGGACCCTTCCCCAGGAGGCCCTATTAATCAGTACAAGATTCCTAAAGGCCCTCTGTGCTTATCGTCCCTCTGAGAATCCCCCAAAAATTATCTTAGTCCAAACATGGTTTCCTCAGAGGAAGTCCCATTCCTGGTCCCAGGAATCAATTTCCCATTCTTGACAGCTACGAATGATAAGGGAGCAGTCATTTCCACCTGCTCTATGGCCTCAGGGCCTGTCTTTTAGCTGTAGTGTGTATCAAGAACCTCAAAGTTTATTCTCTTCTCTTATACTCTTAATTTCACATACGAAGGATGTCCTGACCCCTTATATATGCTAGCTAATTAATTTTAGCAATCCTCCCTCCCCCCCGCAATCAAATTAGCTAGCATACCTGAACTCATAAAGCTGAAGGGAGCTGTCTGTCTGGCACTAATGCCGCATAACTAACTGCTCTTAGAGTTTCTGCCATCAAGTTCAAATGAGTTAGTATATACAGTGGTTAATGTGATTTAATATTACTAATCATATACTCTTTTTTTTTTTTTTTTTTTTTTTGCTGTTCAGTCCCAATAAAATTACATAATAGAACTAGCTCATGTAAAAGATTATGGACCAAACTGAAACATCAAACCATATGTTGGCCAATTTGGACTGCTATAATGAAGTACCAGAGTCTGGGTTGCTTATTAAAAAAACAGCAGTTTATTTCTCACAGTTCTCAAGGCTTGAAGTCCAAGATCCAGGTGCCAGCATGGTCAGATTCTGGTGAGGACCATTTTCCACATTGCAAACTGTCAACTTCTCACTGTATCTTCACATGGCAGAATGAGAATAAGCCAGCTCAGACCTCTTCTTATAAGAGCACTATTCCCATCTATGAGTGCTCCAACCTCATTACCTAATTACCTCTCCAAGGCTCCACCTCCAAATACAGTCTATAAAGTGCTTTCCCACAGAATTATAATGTGAGCTACAAATGTAATTAAATTTTTCTACACTTCTTAAAAGTGTAAAAATACACAAATAAAACTTTTAAATATATAAGTTTAAAATATTTTTTATTTAACCTAAATATCCAAGGTGTCATTGCAACATAAAATCAATAGAAAAAATTATTGATATATCTTATATTCATTTTTTTTTCATGCAAAGTCTTCAGAATCCTGTCTGAATTTTACAGATAGTCAATCCCAATTCAGATTAGCCACGTTTCTAGTTCTCAGTAGCCACATATGGCAAATGGCTATAGTGTTATATCCTATAACTCTGGTGCAATGTTTTTCTACTGTGAGCTGGCATCCATTAGTGGGGAGTGTAATCAAAATAGGGGGGTCCCAGCCAGCACTAAAAAACAAACAAACCTAGATGTATAGATTGAAATACAGAATAACAGTTTGCATTACATACAGTAAGATTAAGAATCATTTCAAGAGAGTTACTTCGGTGATCTTTATACACATACATACAGCTACACATACACTGAGACTTAAAGTCTGGTGGCTGTTCATTATTAACTATAGGGAAAATGTTCATCCCTATTAATTAAGGACAGTTTCCTTTTGGTAAGATAGAGACCACAGAACCATTTATTTGTAAAATACCTATTCCTCAGACGTACCTTGAGAAGTTCTGCTTAACTTTTATTGAGACTACAGTTCACAACTAAAAATAATTGCAACACTTGCCAACTGGGAGAAATCTGACCCGAATCCATCAGGAAAAAAAAAAAAAGCAAATCTTTTGTAACACCGCCTGGCTCCAATATAAATTAGGCAATGGAAGAGAAACCAGAAAATAGATTTGGAGCTATTAATGAGTGTTTTATACTTTATTTGAAGTATGTCTCCTGAAAGTATTACAAGTCCTACTCATATTCTGGAAATACCTCCCATTGCCCACTTTATTTTTATTTTTTAATATGCTTTATTGATTATGCTGTTACAGTTGTCCCAATTTCTTTTCCCTTTGTTCCCCTCCACATAGTGACCTTCCTCCTTCCAGTTGTCCCCCCACCTTAGTCCATGCCCATTGGTTGTGCATATAGTTCTTCTCAACATCTTCCTGTCTACTCCACTCCCTCCTACTATGCTTCTTAATTCCTGTACCATCTCCCTCCCTTTCCCCGCTTCCCCCTCCCTGGTGACCTCCCCGCAATATGTTCCCCATACCTATAATTCTTTTCCCACTCTGTTGCCTAGTTTGCCTTTGTTTCAGTTCCCTAGTTTCTGTTGTTGGTTGTTGTGATACAGTTTTCATTTTAATGTTCATAGTTTTGATCCTCTTTCTCCTAAACAGGTCTCTTCAACATTTCATATAACAGTGGTTTGGATCTGATGAACTCCTTCAGTTTTACTTTGTCCTGGAAGCACTTTCTCTGTCCTTCTACTGTGAATGACAGCTTCACTGGATAGAGTAATCGTGGTTGTAGGTTTTTGCTTTTCATTACTTTGAATATTTCTTGCCAGTCCTACTTGCCTGCAGAGTTTCTTTTGAGAAGTCAGCTGATAGTCCAATTGAGACCCCTTTCTACATAATTCTCTTCTTCTCTCTTGCTGCTTTTAAGATTCTCTCTTTATCCTTAAGTTTTGACAAATCGATTATAATGTGTCTTGGTGTGGTCCTCCCTGGGTCTAGTTGTTTTGGAACTCTCTGTGCTTCCTGGACCTGTAAGACTATTTCCTTCCCCAAGTTAGGGAAGTTCTGCTTCATTATTTTTTCACATAATTTTTCAATTTCTAGTTCTTCTTCCTCACCGTCTGGCAACCCTATGATTGAGATGTTGGCCCGCTTATGGCTGTCCCATAGGTTTCTGAGCCTCTCCTCATTTTCCTCATTTTTTGTTTCCTCTTTCTGCCCTGGTTGACTGTTTGTTCATTCCCTATGTTCCAATTTGCTGATTTGATCCCTGGTTTTCTTTCCTTCACCACTAGTTTCGTATGTGTTTTCATTCATTTCAGCAGGACTAGCCTTCATTCCTTCCTCATCTTATTTAAGATCTGCAGTTAGTTCTGTAAGCATTTGTATAACCAAAGCTCTGAACTGTGCCTCAGAAAGATTTTTATCTGCTGATCCATTAGATTAGATATTTGCTGCCTGGTCAGCTGTGTGATTGGGATCTCTATCATGATCTGTGCCATCCTGACAGTTTTGTGTTTACCTTTACTTCCTGGGCGGGGCTGTCACACCTCCTATGCTATAGGGGGCGGAGCCCGTGCACTCATCACTCTCAGGCAACACTTCTCATCATGTTGTGGTGTTTTGTGTGGGGGCAGGGGTCCAACATGGATTCCTGCCATTCACTCTATGCTGAGAGACCAGGAGCCTCGTCCTCCATCCCCACCCCCTCCAGCCCTCACAGTCTGAGGCAATGGGGGTCTGCCTTTCCTGGTGTTGGAATCGCGAGCTGACGGGCTTGGTCTGCAGGCAGGGGTGCTCCCTAGGCACTTCTCGCCTCCCCTTAAATACGGGTGTCTGTGCTTACCGCCGTCCCGCCACCGTTGCTGCAGCTGCCATCTCCAGCACAGCTTGACCTCTCAGCCCCTCCTACCTGTCTGGACGAGCACCACTTGTTTATAACTTCATATGTTGGACTTCCATCTAGCTTTATTTTCTGGAACTCCTGGTTATTTCTGGTTTTGAAGTAGTTGTATTCCTCTTAGTTGTGGAGGGAGATGGAGCATGTCAGTCTAGGCCTCCATCCTGGCCAGAAGTCTCCCATTGCCCACTTTAGAAACCATTGCAATCTTCTTTCGTACCCAGGCCTCATTGTCCATCTACAAAGAGCGAGGATCACGTGGCTCCAAAGGAAATCTCTGACCCTCTTCAGTAGGAAGCAACTACAGAAAAGACCCTATGCCTCTCTCCCTTAAAGATTTCAGAGCCACCCTGGCTGGTGTGGCTCAGTAGATTGAACGTGGGCCTGAGAACCAAAGGGTCGCTGGTTTGATTCCCAGTCAGGGCACATGCCTGGGTTGCAGGCCAGGTCCCCAGTTGGGGGCACATGAGATGCAACCACACATTGATGTTTCTCTCCCTCTCTTTCTCCTTTCCCCTCTCTCTAAAAACAGATAAATAAAATAAAATAAAAATAAAATAAAGTAACTTTGTAAAAAAAATACCTTAAAAAAAGTATTAAAAAAAAATTGCTAAAAAAAAGAAAGAAAGTTGAAGGAAGGCAATCTGCTTAGGAAGTTTCTTGATTGTTTCTATATGTGGAAATGACTAAGGGAGGCTGATCCAAGGACATGAGTCACTAGACTAGGAGGTGGAATGACACATTAGGGGACAATTTAGACAAGTTGTCTCTTCGTGGCAGTTTTACCTATAAATTGATTCTTAAAGAGTAATACAGTAGATGGAGAATGCCTGTGATTAATAGAGAGTAATGTGTTAGTTGAGTATATATCTTTGAAGCATCACTAACCTTGGGAAATAAATGTCTTCTTATCAGGATTCAGAGAAGATGTGCATTGAAATTGTCAGCCTGGCTTTCTATTCAGAAGCTGAAGTGATGTCTGATGACAACATAAAACAGGTGTACGTGGAGTACAAGTTCCATGATCTACCCCTGTCAGAGACAGAGACTCCAGTATCCCTGAGGAAACCGAGGGCAGGAGAAGAGATCTACTTCCACTTTAGCAAGGGTGAGGCATCCCCTGTGGTCAGCGAGGAGCGGGGGCTCACAGACATTGAGACCGAGGGGTCAGAACTACTCTGGACTTCTGATGGTGTGGATCCAACCCCCACCTCTTTTCTTTAAATCAAAATAGTATTTGCATGTTTAAAAATATCAAATAGGCTTTCAAATATTTTAAGTTAAACATTCCTTTGCCCCACCTCTTCTTCAAAAATCACTCCCTTGCCCTTCCCATACCACTTTTCACTTTTTCTGTTATTTCTTTTGTTATTTAACTCCATAGTTCTGAGTAATGTTTCTATTGTAATCTTGGAACATAAAATTTCTCTCACACCACACCCATATTCCCTTCCTCCCATATAATTGGATCATAATTTTTATTTAATTGAGTCTTAATTGTATCTATTATTATAGATATATAAATATTGGTTCTTGCAGAGCCAAGGAGTACATAATATTATATTTCCTTTCTTGTTTATTTTTTTACTTGCTTCCATTTTTCAATTGCTTTATTTTTATTATAACTATTGTAATTATTTTCACATCCTCCATCGGCCTTTCCAAATGTTCCAATCAAAACCGTCAAATAATTTATCTATTGTTTCCCTGAAGACTTCTTTTCATCCTCCTGTTCCTTTCTAGCCTACAGTTCGGCTACTACCTCTACCGCCATTTAGAAAATGTATAGTTCTCTCCTATGCTAGATTTCCTGTCTCCTGTGTTCTGTGTCATCCTGTCTCATTTACTTTCTTGTTTTAATGGGTCATATTTTCCAGTAAATATTTTGAAACAGTCATGCTTGAAATCTCTTTATCTTTACCTATACTTTCAGTTGATAACTAGACCAAGTATAGACATCTATACTGAAAACATTTTTATTAAGAATTTCAAAGATTTTAACATTTTCTCTTTATTTCTAGTGTTCTTAAATTTCAGAGTAATGTGCATATCTTTAAAAAATTGTTCTGGCCATTCGGCGTGCTTTTTTAATCTGGAAGCTCATGGTTTTTAGTTCTTGGAAGTATTATTGAATTTCTTTGATAATTTTGTCCCTAACATTTTCTCATTTTCTTAATAGAATTTCGACCTGCCAAATTGATCTAATTTTATCATTTTCTTCCTATTATTCTACCTGTTTTTTCTTTCTTTCAATTTTTTAGAGATTTCCTTAATTTTACCTTCCAGTCATTGACTGAATATTAAAAATTTTTAAGAGCTGTTTCTTGATTTCTATACATTAAAAAAAAAAAAAACGTATATCCTCCCTTTATAACATACCAGATAGAAGTTTATTTCACACTTGCGTAAAACGAGTTCAGAGGTGGGCAGTTTGGGGCTGAGGCTCTGTGATACCATCAGGGGTCCAACTTCTATCTTGCCTTTCTATTGTCCAGAAGCCTGTCCTCCATCCTCTTAGTTACTCAGGTACTCCATTGTCCTTCATCGCTGCTGGTGAAAGGAAGAATGCCTCCCAGCTGAGCCTACTAGGCAGGTGTCATACAACACAGTGGCTAGAACTTAATCCTGTGGCCAAATGTAGCTGAAGTAGAGGCTGGAACACATATGTCAATTTATTGGAGGCTGCAACATTCCATATAAAAATGAGGAGGAAAGGGAGGAATGGATGTTCAGAAAAGCATCTTAAGTTGAACTGCCACAAAACCCAGACCTCTAGGTTGCCCTAAAAAAAAGTCTCCCAGAATTCTTCTGCCTGTGAAGTGGTGGGAGCACATCTATCTTGGTATATGGCAGAATAGCTTTCAATGTAGATTGTACAGCTTCCTTTATATCAAAGGTTGACAACTACTTCTTAAAAGGGTCAGATAGTAAATATTTTAGGCTTTGTGGGCCAAACTGTCTCTATCACAACTGTTCAACCCTTACCATTGTATACCATTGTAACTGGAAAGAAGCCACTGATAATATGTAAATAAATAGGCATGACTGTGTTCAGTGAAACTTTATTTATGAAAACGGGCGGTGAGCCCATAGGCCCTAGTTTTCCAACTTCTGTTTTACATATATTACTTATGAAAGTCTTAGTGCCCAAATAGCAAGTGTATGATTCTTTGCTTTTTCCCCCTCTTACCCTAATACAGTGATAGACCTGGACCCAATGGAGCAAAAAGGCCGAAGGCAATTTTTGTTCGCCATGCTGAATAGACAAGGTCCTGAGCAAGGATGGTAAATAAGCATTTACTTTCCACTTTGAAAGAAAGGGGATATTCACATGGGAATCCAAAAGTTTGCTTGGTTTTGTGCTGATATTATTTTAAACAACCTTTTTTAATACTAATTTACTCTTCATGAATTTTTCATCTACTTGAGTCTAATTTATGTTCATGGCTAACTATCTGATAAAGTATATAATCTCATAGGTTTAGTTCGTTTCTCACCCATACCAGCTCCTAAGTACTTTTTTTGAGGCAGCAAATTGCTTGAATACTGACAGTGCACTATGTGGAATGGACAGACTGCTTCAATGTTTTAAGATAATCTGATTCATTTCTCACAAACACAGAACCATTGCCAACTTATCAAATATTATGCCTTTATGATATTAGTTTTGTATTTAAATTTTAAATATTATTTCTCTACAGGAAATACTTTGGTATAACTGAAGTAAATTCTGGGTCTTCTATAAGTTTCAGGAAAATCAGTTGTCATTATTTCTGCAATCTGAGGAGACCTCCTTTGAGAGGTTCCAGATGAAACACATCAGACATAATTATACCTAAAAAATTATTCATTGTTTAGCTGAAATTTGAAGTTGAAATTTAAGTAGGTATCAGTTTTAGCTTCCTTCCTTCCTTCCTTTCTTCCTCAAATCTGGCAACCCTGCTTCCTTTCTGTGTGTACATAAGAAATAATATGGGGCCAGTGTTTTAATTCATGGCTTTTCTAACAGCCCAATAAGTTTATTTAATTTGCATCTACTTTGTCTCCAGTTAGTCATAGAAAGAACCAAAAAAAGAGGCAGCTGAAATAAACAGCGAAACTGACTTCAGTATCACAATGAACTTTTAAAATAGGTATTTACTGATAACTTTAGGAAATGAAAAGTAATTTGGTTGTTTTCCTTTTGCATTAATGTTAAATTTAGCTTTTTCTTTTCTTTTTTTTCTGCCAGCATTCCTAGAATTCTTTCTTTATTTCCATAAACTGGTAACTTTATTTATTTTTCTTTTTGTGACCTCCTAATCAATTTTAGATTTCAGTTGATTTTATCTTTGACTTTCTTTTTGCCAATATGGTACAGTGGACAGAACATTGTCTTTGTAATCAGACAGACCTGGTTTTGAATCCCGACTCTTCCCCTAACTAGCTTTATGATCTCCAAGTCATTTAACTTGAAAGCTCCTGTAAGTATAAAATAGAAACAACATAGTTTACCTAAAGAACTTGGTCGTCGTCGGCAGCCATCCGTCTCGAGAGACGATGGTGTAGCTTCTTAAGAGTCTATCTGCACCGCCGAGAATGGCTGTGCAGTCTGTAGCTTCAAAGAACTTGGTATTGTGCCCAGAATATACTATTGATAGTTCCCATCCCTTTCCTGGGAGATCTGGGGTATGGGAGTTGGTGTTATCCCTTTGCATTGTTGAAGTTCTCAGTAACCACACAGAAACATAACCACAAATGAATACACTGTACTGCCTAATGGGCTAAGAATGTATCATTTTCATGATTTTTTATTTCTGCTTAATTGTCTTTAGCTGTGATTTTAAGAGCTTGGATTTTTAGTCCTATTCTTGCTCCCTTAGCACTATTAGCTACCTATGTTTGCTTTTTAAAAAGTAGTATGATTACGAAATGCCCAGAATAACCAAATCGAGAGACAGAAACTAGATTAGTAGTCACCAGGATCTGAGGTAGAGGGAAATGGAGAACGACTGCTTAAAGGTTATAGGATTTTTTGGGGGGGGATGATGAACATGATCTGGAATTAGATAGTGGTGATGGTTGGTACAACATTGTGATTATACTAAAAACCACTGAATTGTACACTTTAAAGTGGTTAAAATAATGCATTTATGGCACTTGAATTTTTCTTAAAAAATTTAGTAGGTACCAGTATCTGGGATTATATATCATTCTTTGCTAGGCTAAGTCAAGGTAATAATTGTTGACTGCTCATTGGGCTGTGTGCTTTACAGCGTCATCTTTCAAGGTGTACAACTCTAAGAAATACTCTTTTTATATTTGTTTTACAATTCTGTAGTCCTTCCCTTCTTTTTACTATGCTCAGGCTTGGTACTCAGCTTTTACTTACAAATTAAAAAACTTTTCTTCTAACTTCTCTTATAATATTGGTTTTTGTGGAACACCTCCACTGCCCATATTAAATCTTTCATCAAAATTGTAAATCATTTTACAAGGAATTAAATCTCAGTAGTTTGGAGATAACTTGATCAATTACACTATCTTGAGTCTTATAAGTCCCCTCTTCTCAAGGCCAGTTGTTATTTAAATTTCATGAGCTCCTCACTTTTTTGCTGTTGTAGGTTTGTAAAATGGAGGCAAAGAAAAAGTGACTCAAGGAAGAGCCTCATTTTGTTTTTTAGGCCTAAAAGTATCAGCAGTTCTAAGTTAAATGTAATTTCTGTCCGGTCCCCCCCCCCCCCCCCCCCCCCCCAGTTTCAAGTTTACAGTGGTAAGTGACCCTATGGATGATGAAGAAAGAGAATGTCAAGAAGTAGGATATGCATATCTGGAACTGTGGCAGATCATGGAATCAGGAAGAGACATTCTAGAGCAAGAGCTGGACAGTGAGTAATACATTTTTTTTTCTTTTATTTTGCTTCTCAGTTTCACTTATTACTGAGGAATTCATCCTAATGATGAATACTTTTTCTGTTTTATCTTCAGTACATAATTACTGCTACAAAGCTTATGAGACACAAGCTAGATTGAAATCCCTACAGCTCTATTTATTTCAAGATCAAGCCTGAGAATAGTCAGTTGTCTATTTTAGCCCATACCTCATGACAAGAATCTATTATGAATCTCCAATGTTTCAGAAAGAAAAAATTTGAGAAGTTCTCTTAATTTCAAATTTAAATACCAGAATTTCTGACCTCTCTTAAGCATTTAAGGTTTGTAAAGGCAGCTAATACCCCTTCTCATCCAATGCCTTATCATGCACCCAGTTTCTTAAATAGATACCAACTCTCTTCTTCCTTCACATCTCATAATATTGGTAACCAAGTTTTATACTTTCTACTTCAGAAGTGTCCTGCCCTGGCTGGTATGGTTCAGTGAATTGAGCTCTGGCCTGTGAACCAAAGGGTCTCTGGTTCAATTTCCAGTCAGGCACATGCCTGGGTTGGGGACCGGGTCCCCAGTTGCGGGGTGCACAAGAGGCAACCACACATTGATGTTTCTCTCGCTTTCTCTCTTCCCGTCTCTAAAAATAAATAAATAATATTTTTAAAAAGAGAAAAAAAGAAGTGTCTTAACTATATTCCCACTGCTATTAAGTTTTCTGAACTGGTCTCCCTGCCATTGGTTTCTTCATCCAATTTCCATCTACTAGTGTTTCTATACATTTGATTACCACATTCTTCTTAAATCCATTTTTAACACTATTTGCTGTAAGACCAACATGTTTTTAAAATATTTGCATTTGAATGCCTTTAGGTGGGACTGCTCTATCCAGTCCTCACTGCTCCCTGTTACTTTACACACCTGGTACTTCACACATTTACCTTAGCTGTTAGGCTGTAGGAGGCACACATTTAAGACTATCCACTATGTCTTTCACCACCTGGCTTATTTCACTAAGCATAACACTCTCCAGTTCCATCCATGTTGTCCCAAAAGGTAGGAGTTCCTTCTTTCTTTCTGTTGCGTAGTATTCCATTGTGTAAATGTACCTGTTTTCTGATCCACTCATCCACTGATGGGCATTTAGGCTGTTTCCAGCACTTGGCTATTGTAAATAGCACTGCTATGAATATAGGGGTGAATAGGTTCTTCTGAATTGGTGTTTCTGAATTCTTTGGGTATAATCCCAGCAGTGGAATCAGTGCAGAAAAAGGCAGTTCCATTTTTAGTTTTTTGAGGAAATCCCATACTGTTTTCCATAGTGGCTGTACCAGTTGGCATTCCCGCCAACATTACACTAGGATACCATATGATCTCACCTAATACAGGAACCTAATGAACAAAACAAACAAACAAGCAAAACAGAACCAGAGGCATGGAAACAAGGAACAGACTGACAATGACCAGAGGGGCAGGGGGAGAGGGAGAAGGGGAAGGATCTAGTCAAGGAACTAGTATAAATGACCCATGGACATGGACAACAGGGTGGGGATTGACTGTGGGAGAGGGGGGAGGTGGGTGGGGCAGGGGAGAGCAACCGGGGAAAATGAGACAACTATAATAGAATTAAAAAAAAAAAAAAGCATGTGGACTTTGTGTGACTGCCAAATAGTTCTCCATGGAATTCAACATCTCTCCCAATTGTAGCTACATGATCTGCTCTTTTATGCCATCAGATTTTTAAAAAGGCATTCTTTATCCAAAATGTTAAAAGTAACATCTATGTAATTCCTGAACCATGTTTATGAATAAAGCTTTACATATTCCTAAAAAGAAAGAAAACTATCTACTAGACCAATGGTTTTCAAACTTCCTGTCATTAAATGGTGAAATTACATTAGTAAGTCATAGTCAGAATTTGAAGGGGAATAAAAAGCTCCCAAAATTGTCAAGAAAATATCAAAAGTACATTGCACAGGGTAAATATTTTGTGGGACTTGACACATACATATTTGAGTCATAAAAATTTTACTAATTATAATGAATATCAAGGAAAACTCCTCAGACCAAGGGCTACAAAATTCAAACTTTCACTGGTAGACAAAATTCTTCATTAAATTCCCCTAGTTAACTGTGATATTGGGCAAGTTATTTAACAACTCTGTGCCTGTTTACCAACTATGAGAATAGTGGCTCCTATCTCATAATGGTGTCATGAGGATTAAGGGAGTACTTAGGTGAAGGATTAAGGGAGGATTTAAGCAAAGTGCTTACGGAAGTGCTTGGCACATGGCAAGTGCCATCTCTTGTCAGCTTTTTTTCCAACTCTACTCCCCATTTCTATTCCTGTCCCCATTTCCCAAATGTGCCATGCTCTTCCTGATCTCCTGGCCCTTTGTCCACGAGGGAAGTCCTCTTCAGCCTTTTCTAGTGACCTCAAAATCCCTAAAGCCAATTAATGCTTCTCCATTAAAAAAAAAAATCATCAGAAGAAAAATTTATAGTAATTTCCTTGTTACCTCCTCCCTTCCATTTAGGCTTCTAAACTCTGCTGCTAGATTTTCTCTTATCACTTCAAAACTCGGCTCCTTGAAATGCTTGCTGAATGGTCAGTCAGTCCACAATACTCTCTGTTTTGGCATTTCCTATATTCTTCAATAAAGATCAAGTTTCCATCCAAACACTTTGGAGTCTGTTCTTACCAATTTTCCTTATTGCCAAATCCAATTGGTTTTCTTGTCATGCTACTTGAAATTTCTCAAACTCTTCTCCCTTGATTTTAAGGCCATTTTGACTGTCCATAGCACTCCCTGGAGGATCCTTCTGTTTCCATTGCAGGTTCTTCTTCCTGGGTTTGAATGTTGGATTCCTCTGGTTCAATTCTTGGCCTTTTATTCTCCATATATCCTTTCCTAGGCGTTCGCATCCACTCTCAGGGTTTAAATCATAACCTAGAAATGACCTCAAATCTAGTTTTCTACACCAGATATTTAATATAATCTAGACTTACAGCAAAGTCACTACTTGTATGTCCTTAGTAACCCACCCCCCAAACTTATACCTTATGTTCCCTCTTACATTCACCTTGTTATCCTAAGTAAAATGGTCATTCTTGATTCCAACCTTCTCCTTGCTTCCTAACATTCAATCACAAAACTCTATTGTATTTTATGTCTTTAAATATTCTGAATCTGTCCCCACCTCCCTATCCTCCCTGTTATACTTCAGACCCCTTCATTTCTCTCCTGCATTACTGCAACAGCATCCCAACTACCCTTCCTGGTCTATTTGTGCCTTTGAATATATTACACAAATGCTGAAGTCCTTTTTCTAGAACCCAAAATAAAAATTGTCACTAATACCTTCAGTTAAAACCAAATTCCTTGGAAGATAATAAACAAGGCCCTTTATGATCTGGCCCCTGCTTATCTGCATAGTTTCATTTCTGCCACTCCTTGCAACTTTTCAAATTTGCCATGTTCTCGTGTCTTGGCACATGCTTAAAATCTTTAACATTTTAAGAACTGTTCAGGGATTGTCTCCAGAAAGCCTTTTCCAATTTCTCCATTCTGGGTTAGGTGCTGCTTCTGAGAGTTTCCAAAGCACCTTGAGTTTTCATCACAGCACTTACCATACTCTACTAACTATGTTGTCCTTTGTCTTCCACTAGACGAGTCCCCATAAGAAACGAAGTAGTAATTATTAGTATCCCTAGCATTCAACATGTGATTTTTAATTGAATGATGATGGTCCTGCCTGACATGGTTCTTTTTCCTTTCCCAACAGTTGTTAGCCCAGCAGACCAGGCTACCCCAATAGGAAGTCTGAAGGTGTCCCTTCAAGCTGCTGCTGCATTCCATGCTATTTACAAGGAGATGACTGCAGATTTGTTTTCACAATAGAACAAGTGCTATTCCACTGTAAACTCTGTGAGGGAACCATAATAAAAAGTCTTTTATAAAGTAACTTGCTATACCATGAATCTGGTTCACTGTGATCTCTCAATCTAATCATGAAAGCTTAGAATAAGAAAGTCTTGTTTTTGTGCTACTAGGTGAATAAAGGCATTATCTTCTAAAGCCTTAGCAGGCTTGCTTTCAGGAACTGCAAAAGAACTATCACAAAAGTTGAATTTACAAAAACAAAACAACAACAAAAAAAACAACCCAGTTTATTTGTCTTTCAGTTCTTCCAAAATTGAAAATATCAAGTCCTACTGCTAAGGAGAAACAAACAAACAAACAAACAAAATCTGAGACCCCTCCCCCCTCCTCTCTTAAAGTCACAGAACACAGAATGAACTGCAGTGGAACAGGTGGGTGCAGAGAACCAGGAGGGGGAGGATGGCAAGATAAACTCCCCAAATACTTAAAAAGCTGCTCAACAGAAACTGTGATAAATACAGGACAATGCAAGACAAATAAAAATAAGAAGCAGCAGTGACGAGAGGTCATGTTGTAGATGTGGCCTCCCTTCCTCTTTTCTTTTCTCATCAGGGTATTCAAGGCCCAACGCATGACTCTTGCCCCTTCCAGATCTAAATGTTGCCTCCTTTGAGCCCCCTTCGAGATTTCACTAGAAGCAGTATATAGCATTCTTACTCAGGTATATCAGAAAATAAACAATGGTAATTTTGTTTCTACCAATGTACCATGTGTGAAATTGAAAGGATGAAACTAAGCCAGGGAGTGTTACTGCTTCTTATGTTTTCCAAGGCAGCAAAAATACCCTAGAATCTGTATGAGACAAAAAAGCAGAAAAACTCAGACAGAGGTACCACCGATCTGCCACTAGCTCAAGTTGCATGATTTATCACAACCATTAGCAAATTCGAAGAACCTGTTCTCGAGTTGTGAAAAGATGGAACTTAAAAGAGATGTGAGGAAGGTCATGGCAGTAGGGTAGGATGGAGGATCTAATCTGATGGTCAAGAACCATGGTACAAGTAGTTAAGTCACCTGGTACCAATATCTTGGAAATACAGCTTTGAGACATCAAAGAACAAGATATCAGAAGCCATTGATGTCCTGGCAGAAGGTGAGAGGAGAGAGAGGAATGAAACGGTATTTATTAACAGTGGAAGCCTCTGCCCTTCTTCAAGAACACCTCCTGCCTTGCCATCTGGATGGGGCCATTGGCACGTGTCCTGGTGGGCCTGGAATTCCCCGAGTAGATTGGTCCACACAAATGGCCCCCTAAACCCATAAACACAAATGGCAAAACTTCAAAAGAAAAAAAAAAGGAAAAATACAGTTTCTGTCATGTAAAATTTTCAGGGGTTGGCTGGAGGAAGAATGGAACTGAGGGCCAAAGTTCAGAAGTTACTTCCTCTTTTTCTTAGGGGGTGCAGAGCTGTGTCTGGAACCACGGTTAGAGCCACGGCCTGAACTGTGCACAGATGCCTTCCTCTTCCGGCTCATACTTCGACTCTGTTCTTCTTCTTCCTCATAACGACTTTCACGGTCCGCTAAATAGAAGAAAGAGGTATTTCTAGTTGGAAGCCACAAGTTAGCTTTAGGTACCTAATGCTACTTGATAGCATGGAATAGTGCCGAGGACATAGTCTAGAGTTAGACCTAAGTTTTCATCTTTATTCAGTCATTTACCAGTTGTGTAATCTTGAACAAGTACTTAACATTTCTGAGCATTGGTTTGTTTATAAAATGGAAAATCGTTTTAGGATTAAATATGGTAATCTATGCAAAGTACCTATCATAATGCTTAGGATACAGCAGACATTTATTTTCATCTGTAACTTATATTTGGTATTTGGTTTCAGAGTAATTAAACTGGCACAATAAAAACATTCCTAACCTAGAAGAGGCCTAGAAAGTTAGACTATTATAGGACTTAGATTTAGAAACTGAATGGAGCCTTATAAGACTTGTGGCTGTCATGGCAACGGGCCCATTGGGGGCTTGAGTAGATCAAAATAGCATCCAATTAGGCAGCCATGCCTCTTGGAGAATATAGACACATTCCAGACCTTATTTCCTCTGACGGGTAAGGACTAAAATCTGTTAAGAAATTTGTGGCTCAAAAAATAAACAATTTTTTAAAAAAGCAACCAATAAAAAAAAATTACCTTTTCGGGCTTCTTCCTCTAGTTCATCCCAATCCTTTCCACTCTCTTCTTCACTGCCCAATGATTCCTTGGAATAGTCTGGAATAAAATTGATTAAGCATTAGTCATTAGATTGAAATGGAATGAAATGATAGAATTCTTCTCTTCTTAAAAAGTAATTTCCAGAAATGACATTAGGAAGCCACAGAAACTTTCCCTGTGAAGACTAACCTGATTCTTCAGCTTCTGATGAATAATCTTCATCACTGTCCTCTTCTTCTTCTTCATAGTCATCCTCTGAAGGATTAAAAGTCTCATCTTCGATTTCAGACTCTGAATCCCCTTCCTCAGCGTCACTACCCTGGTAAATCAGAGAACGAATAATACTATTTCCTGTTTTAATAGATACCTTAAATATCTAATTCATAATTAATATTTCTTACAGATTCACTGCACCCTTCCCTGCCCAGGAATATTAACTGCAAAAATACTCTTGGTAATAATGCATTATGCAGAGGTGGAAGGGCCATTTTGTAGAAAACAAGTTCTGCAAAATTCTCTTAAGGATTGAAAGAACAGTTTTTGTAATTTCAAGGAAATCTTGTCAATGGCTACCGATGCCCAATTAATTTATCATTTATCTATCTATAAAACTAATTTGGAGAAACAATAATACCAAATGTGCTCAGGGATTTTCCCAATTAGTCTGGTCCCTTATATACTACTTACATGGCATTATCCTAACTGTCCAAATAATAACAGGCAACTAAACAGCAGAAAAGAAACCCCACACTCACGCACCTCACCCTCAGGCTCCAGGAAAGACCAGCCACCTTGTTCGAAGAAGCCCTCCGGGTCATCAACAATAGTCTTCATTATTTTAGTCCAGTTGAGGGACTGTACTCCTTCTGTATACTTTATATCACAGGAACTGAGAGAAATAACATTACAAAGTCAAAATCAATCCTTTACATTTTCTGAGAATGTCCAGCATCAAACTGGTGATTAGATCTCTTAAGAGCAAATAACCTTTTCTAAATTGTTTGGGAACGAGTATTCTTTTCACAGTGCCACCAGAACATGCCCAAAATAGCTGATATTTGGTCTCCCAAAGCACTAGCCCTCACATCAAAGCAGCATTCCAACTGAAACAAACTCTGTCCCTCAACCAAATTAAGTCTGAGCTCATCTCCCTTTTTTCCATTTTCTTCAGGGAGGAAGAACCCAACTAGAACTTGGTAAGCTGTTAAGAACTGAGTGTCTGAGAGAGACAAGGAGAGAGGGAGGAGGATTTGGGGAAGCTGACACAGCCAGGATTTGTGGGACAGAGTACTAGAGGATAGGGTGATATATGGAAAGCTCTGGAGATTTTCTGAGGGATCCTCTCAATTCTATGGCTGAGGACTGATCTGCACAAGCATGAGAGGAAACTAATCAGAACTGGGCAAAGAAGCACTGGAAAGCAGTAGGCCACACAACCCTCAGATCTCACAGAGGTGGAGATAATTCCTGTCTCCATCAGCTTCAGTGCAAAGACCTCATAACACACAGGGAATCGGGTAAAGTCCTCAGAAGATTGTTACCTCAGCAATGGGACCAATTAGCCCCAGACTCAAAGCTATTCTGGTCCAGCTCTCATGACATTTGAGAGCAACTCTTGAAAGATCAAATGGAATCCAAGTAACAACTGTACCTTAGAATAGTCTAAAAAATTAACAATAACAAAACTTAGCACCTAAAAAGGTGCAGACATAATGACTGGCAACCAATCACAAATTACCAGGCATAAAAAGGAGCAGGGGAAAATTCAACCAACAAAAACAGATCTATAAAATACAATGATGGATGAAGTAGCAAATAAAAATGTTAAAAAGTGCCAGCCAAGATGGAGGCGTAGACAGACACGCTACATCTCCCTCCACAATTAAGAAGGAATACAATTACCTCAAATCTAGAAACAACCAGAAGTTCCAGAAAATCGAACTGCATGGAAATCCAACAAACAAAGATGTAAAGAAGAACTACTCATCCAGACAGGTAGGAGGGGCAGAGCCAGGGTGGAGAGGACGCGGTGCGGTGGCAACAGCAGTGGCGGCAGCAGCAGGCCGGCAGAAAGCACAGTCACACGTTTTAAAGTCAGGAGGGACACCTGGAAAGCGTTCCCAGCTTCTCACTGGACCTAGCAGCTCACGGTCCCAGCACCAGAGAAAATCAAGCCTCATTGCTTCTGACTGTGCAGACCAGTGAAGGTTGGGATGGAGGCAGAAACTGCCAGTCTCTCAGCAGAGTCCGCTTGTTTAAAGGGCCCCCACAGTCCTAGAATGTCCGCAGACCCACCCACTCTGGGAGCGACGGCCAGGGCGGCAGTTAAAGGGGTGCCAGTCCAGTGCGGAAGTGGGAGAGGTGCCTGGAAAACGGGGGAGTGCTGGGTAGGCGGCATTGTTCCCTCTCGAACCCCTCCCCCATATACAGCACCACAACGTGGTGAAACAGGTCGCCCTGTACTGACAAATCCCTAAGGCACCGCCCTTTACAACCTAACAGGTACGACAGCTTTACCTGGGACGCGGAGGTTAACAAACATTGGAGCCTGTCAAGATGAGGAGACAGAGAAGTATTGCTCAAAAGGGGAAACGGATCAAAGTTCCAGTGGGAGAACTAAGCGACAAGGAGATAGCCAACCTACCAGATGAGGAGATAGACAACATAATAGATGCAGTATTCAAAACACTGGTGATAAATATGCTCACAGGCTTGACAGATATGCTTGAGTACGGCAAACGCATAAGAGAAGAAGTGAAGGTTATGCTAAGTGAAACGAAGGAAAGTCCACACAAAACCAATGGTGAAGGGAAGGAAACCGGGTTCAAATCAATGATTTGAAACATAAGAAAAAAACAGTCAATCAGTACAGAATGAGGAAGCAGAACTGAAAAAAATGAGGAAAATTTTATGAAGAAGATTGACATACAGGTCTGGGTGAGCTGGACCCAGAGGGGACCACACCAGAATGCATTATGATTGAGATGCCAAAGGTGAAAGATAAACAGAGTCCTGGGGGCAGCAAGAGAGAGGCGGAGTGTTGCTTACAAGGGGGTGCCTATAGGCCTATAAGCTGATTCCTCAGAGGACACTTTGCAGGCAGGAAGGGACTGGCAAGCAGTATTCAATGTGATGAAAGGCAACCTGCAACCAGGATTACTCTATCCAGCAAGGCTCTCATTGGGAATGGAAGGACAGATGAAGTGCTTTCAAGACAAGGTAAAGCTAAAGGAGTTCATCATCACCAAGCCATTATTACATGAAATGTCAAAGGGACTAACTTAAGAAAAAGAAGATCAAAACTATGGACACTAAAATGACGACAAACTCACAACAATCAACAACTGAATCTAAAAAATACAAACAAAATCCAACTAAGCAAACCAGAAGAGGAACAGAATCACAGGTATGCGGATCATGTGGATGGTTATCAGCTTGGAGGGGGGAGGGGGAGAAATGGGGATATGGTGAAGGGATTAAGAAGCATAATCGATTGGTACAAAATAGATGGGGACGTTAAGAATAATATAGGAAAGGGTGAAGCCAAAGAACTTATATGCACAATCCATGGACATGAACTAAGAGGGGTGGGATTGCTGGAATGAAGGGGGTTACTGGGCAGAGGGGAGTAAAGGGGAAAAAAATTGGAACTACTGTATATATTCAATAAAATACACTTAAAAATGTTAAAAAGCAATTATAAATATATTCTATATGTTCAAGAAATAAGAGGGAAACTTAATGAGATTAAAAAATGTGTGTACTTACTCTCAGAAAAAAAGAGGGGGTACTGAGAAAAGAGCAAAAATATTTGAAAATTCACGGCCAGAACATTTCCAAATATGATGAAAACAATGAAGCCCACAGATCTAAGATGCTCAATGCACACCAAGCAGAAAAATCATAAAGAAAACCACACCAAAAACACCTAGCCATAGAACTGCTGAAAACCAGTGACACAGAAAATCTTAAAGCAGCCTAAGAAAAAAGACAGAAGAACAAAGAATGACAGCAGGTACCTCATCAGAAACCCTGGAAGCTGAAAGACAAGCAACATCTTAAAAATTCAAAAAGACTGTCAAGTTACAGTTCTATATCCAGCGAAAACACCTTCTGAATGAAAGTGAAATACTTTCAAGAAAGAAGCTTAGGCAATTTGCACAGAAAGCCTGAACATCAAATGCTGAAGGTTTATGAGGCCGAGGAAAACATAAGACTATGGATAGAAAGTTGGACTACACAGTGGAATGGAGAGCACCAGAAATGGTAAATAGGAATCACACAAAGGATTTCCCCCTTATTTTATAAAAAATAACTGCTTTAAAGTTAAAATAATGACAACAAACTGTGGCATTCATAGCCTATTAGATGTATACTCTATGACAACAGCAGAAAGGACAAAAGAAAGGAAACTGAAGCATAAGAACTTTCCAACAGTAGTGATGTATTATTTGAAAGCAGACTGTAATAAGATGTATACAAAAACCTTAGAATGATTATTATAAAAATAAAACAAAGAAGTGTAGTTAATCAACCAATTATGAAGATAACAGTTACAAAATGAATCCAAAAGAAATCATAAAAAGCAACAACATAGGACAGACAAGAAAACAAATAGCAAGATGGTAGATTTAAACCCAACCATATTGATAATTACATTAAATGGAAACATTCTGTTTTCAACAATCCAATGAAAAGGCAGACATTGTCAGAATAGATTTTAAAAAGTGAGACCCAAATGTATGCTATCTACAGGTAAGTCACTTTAATATAAAGTGATGTAAAAGTAAAAGGACAGAAAAAGACAGGCCATGCTAATCAAAGATAGAAGTCTATAGTAGTATCACACCAAGCCAATTTCAAAATAAGGAATGTTACTAGGAATAAATAAGGACATTTCATAATAAAAAAAAATCAATAAAACTGATAATTGATAATCCTCTAGTCAGACTCACGAATACAAAGAGAAAACGTATCAATATTAGGAATGAAAGGGGACATCATTATAGACTATACAAATACTAAAGTCGGTAACTTAGAGGAAACAGACCAGTTTGTTTAAAGACACTCATTAATTCTAAAATTTATAGAATAGCTAAAATAGTAACAGCCAACTTTAAAATAGAACAAAATTAGAGGACTACACTACCTGATTTCAGGACTTACTGTAAAGCTACAATAAACAAGACAATTTGGTATCAGTATAAAGACACACATATGCCAGAGGAACAGAATACAATTCAGAAATAGACCCTCTCTTATGTTGTTAGTTTTTTATTTTTTGGACAAAGATGCCAAGGTAATTCAATTGTAAGGGATAATTTCAACAATTCACAATAGAATTGGAGATACACACACACACACACACACACACACAGTATGAACCTTGACTCTTATACCACAGTAAAAAATTAACTCAAAATGGATCACAGACCTAAATATAAGGCCTAAACCTATAAAACTCTAGAAGAAAACAGAGAAAAAATTTTATGCCCTTCGGTTAGGCAAAATTTATTAGATAAGACATAAAGGCACAGTTATGATGGAAAAAGTTGACTAATTTTACACTTCTGGTTTTTTTTTTTTCACACTTCTGGTTTTTAAAAAACACTTTTAAGAAAATGAAAAGGCAAAGAAACTACTGGAATAAAATATATGCAAAATCTGTATTCGATGAAGGGACTTGCATCCAGCCTAAAGAATTCTTCCAACTCAAGATGGAGACATAGGTAAACACGCTTCACCTCTGCCTGCAACTACAGCAAGAAGTACAGCTAGACTACAAAACCGGTAACACCCAGATTTGTCAGAAAACTGAGCTGTATGGAAGTCTGACAACTAAGGGTTTAAAGAAGCCATATTCGTCCAAATGGGTTGGAGAGGTGGAGATGCAGAGGTGCAGAGAGGTGGCTGAACGGGTGGTCCTAATTCACGTATATGGTGGATAAAAATTTGAAGGGATACCTTGGGAGCGAGCAATCCCAGCCCCAGCTCAGCCCACCTAGCCCAGGGTTCTAGTGCCAGGAAGACAAATCCCTGTAACTTCTGGTTGTAAAAACCAGTGGGGTTGGGACGGGGAAGAAACTGCCAGATTTTCAGAAGCGTCCTCTTAAAGGGCCCTCACAGGCTTAGAACTTACAGACCCACCCGCTCTGGGATTCAGCACCAGGGCAACAGCTGGAAGGGCACAAAAGGCATACAGGGAGAAGGAGAGAAAATGAAGTGACTGGCAAGGGGGCCAGGGCCAGGAGACAGCTTCCTCCTGGGCAATCTCCAGAGGCCAGGCAGCAGCATTCGCTCCCCTCTGAGCCCTCCCCCATACAAAGCCACAAAATGGTGAGACAGGTTGCCCTGCCCTGGCAGTCACCTAAGGCTCTGCTGCACACAATTTACAGGTGCCTCTTCTACAACAGGACACACTACTAAGATAAGAAGTCAAAGCAGCTCTACCTAATACACAGAAGCAAAGAAAGGGAGGCTGCCAAAGTGAGGAGACGAAGAAATATGGCCCAAATGAAAGAACAGAACAAACCTCCAGGAAAAGAACTAAATGAAATGGAGATAAGCAACCTATCAGATGAAGAGTTCAAAACACTGTGTATTAGGATGCTGAAGGAAATCATTGTGTACTGCAACAGCATTAAATAAAGACCAAGGCAGGCATGAAGTTTGCATTAAGTGAAATTAAAAAAAAAAAGTCTACACAGAGCCAACAGTGGAGGGGATAAAGCTGAAATTCAAATCAACAATCTGGAACATAAGGAAGAAAAAAGCATTCAATTAAAACGAGAAGAAAACAGAATTCAAAAAAACAAAACAAAACCGAGACTAGAATAGGGAACCTCTGAGACATCTGCAAATGTATCAACATCCGAATCACAGGGGTGCCGAAGGAGAAGAGAAAGAACAAGGAAATGAAAACTTATTTGAAAAAAATAATGAAAGAAAACTTCCCTAATTTGGTTTAAGAAATAGACATACAAGTCCAGGAAGCACAGAGAGTCCCAAACAAGTTGCACCCTAAGAGGACCACACCAAGACACATCATAACCAGAACGCCAAAGGTTAAAGATAGAGAATCTTAAAAGTAGCAGGAGAAAAGCAGAGTTACCTACAAAGGAGTTCCCATATGGCTATCAGTTGATTTCTCAAAAGAAACTTTGCAGGCAAGAAGGAGCTGGCAAGAAGTATTCAAAGTGATGAAAAGCAAGGACCTACAACCTAGATTGCTCAATCCAGCAAAGCTATCATTTAGAATGGAAGGGCAGATAAAGTGCTTCCCAGATAAGGTAAAGCTAAAGGAGTTCATCATCACCAAGTCATTATTATATGAAATGTTAAAGGGAACTATATAAGAAAAATAAGATAAAAACTATGAACATTAAAATGGCAACAAATACACAACTATCAACAAATGAATTGAAAAAACAAACTAAGCAAATGACTAGAACAGGAACAGAATCATAAATATGGAAATCACTTGGAGGGTTATCAGCTGGGAGGGGGAAGGGGGAGAATGGGGGAAAAGGTGCAGGGACTAAGAAGCAATATCGGTTGGTACAAAATAGACAGGGGGATGTTAAGAACAGTATAGGAAATGGAAGTCAAAGAACTTATATGCATGACCCATGGACATGAACTAAGGAAGGGGACTGCTTGAGGAAATGAGGGTACCAGGTAGAGCAGGGTAAAGGGGGAAAATTGAGACAACTGTAATAGTATAAATCAATAAAATATATTTAAAAAAAAAACAAAAAACCTCAACTACCCAATTTTTCCCAGGGTCTCATATTGTTATGGAGCCCTGTATATATGTGTACATACTGAATAAATCTGGCAATTTTCTCCTGTTAATGTGTGTCATGCCAATTTGATTATTAGACCAGCCAGAAAAATTTAGTAGAAGGAAATTTATTTTTCCTCCCTCACAGATGCATCTAGAAGCCAAGAAATGCCAAGAACTGCCTGTAGCCATCAGAAGTTAGGAGAGTGTCATGGAACAGATTCTCTTTCAAATCCTCCAGAAGGAACACACCCTGATGACAGCATGACTTGAGACTTCCAGTCTCCAGAACTGTGAGAGAATAAATTTCTATTGTTTTGAAACCAAAAAAACAAACAAAAAAGAATTTTTCCAACCCAGTGACTGATTTTCAACATGGGCAAAAAAAAAAAAAAGATACTCCATCGAAGGTATAGAATGACACATAAGCATATGAAAAGATGCTCAACATCATTAGTCATAGTGGAAATGCAAACTGAAACCACAAGGAGAGCGCACTACACACCCACTACACAGGCTAATATTAAAAAGACTGACAACAACAAGTGCTGGTGAGGATGTGGAACAACTACAATTCTCATACACTGCAGGTTTTCTAGCACTCTAAAAAATGATTGTATAGTTTCTTATTAAAGTAAACATAAATTTAACCATATGACCAGCAACCCCAATCTTAGGTGATTTACCCAAGAGAAGTGAAAACTTATGTCTATACAAAGACATGTTACATGATGTTTATAGGAGCTTTTCATAATAGCCCCCAAATGGAAACAACCCAAACATCTATTAACTGGTAAATGGGTTAAGTATGGAATATCTACAGTGGAATAATCCTTAGTAATAAAAAGGAATGTAGTACTGATACACAATAACTTGGATACATTTCAAAAGCATTATGCTAAGTGAAGAATGCAAGATACAGAAGATTATACCCTGTATATTTCCATTAATGTAGAATTTTAGATTCTTCTGCAAAACGTACAGTGACAGAAACCAGGAATGGGGTTAAGAGGACTGACTATAAAGGGGTATGAGCACTTTTTGGGAGTGAAGAAAATGTTCTATATCATGATTATGACGGTAGATATGAGATTGTATACATTTGTTAGAATTCATCAAATCATACACTTAAATTGCTAAATTTTATTACAACTTTACCTCAATAAAGCAGATTTTAAAAAGTCATATGCATTTATACATAATATTTATATCACCTACCTGCAGATGTTTCTCAGGAAAATCCTCATGAAAACCATAGATCTCTATTTTTCTCAGTTTATTTCTAAGCTTTCAACATATTTCTTTAGAGAGACTATATTTATATCACCTCCCTTTCCCAGATAATAAGGAGAGTTTGGGGGCAGAGCAAACTATACTCATGGCTACTAAAGCCTCACTCTTTACCTAGGGAGTGACAACATCTCCCCATTTATCAGGGTTCTGGTAGTCCCATTAGAAATACTTTTAGCTGAGGTGTGAATATATAGTGTCAATGGCTAAAATGTAAAAAAAATTTTTTATCTGTCTCATGTCAGTAAAAAGAGAAAGAAATACTACCCATTTTTTGTAAATATTATTATAAATATGTATAGATCTTTGTATACATCTATCAAATAGGGTCAGAAAATACCTGACCTTGATTTTCTTTATATAAGTAGTATCCATAAATTATTGTTATGTATTCAGAAAAAAGTGAATAGCTCTAATAGAGCCCAGATTTTCAAGGCCCAGTCTATAACCAAACCCAACAACAGTCTCATCTTTAGTATATCAGATTTTTATGTACAACATACCATATTTATACAGGGTTCATGGGATAAATGGGATGTTGCTGGGAGATTTACTTACTTCAACCATTCCTTGATGGGGTCAAGAGAGGCTACAGGAATGGCATTGATCATTGTCACTTTCTTGCTGTAGTCCTTGTAGACAATTACCATATCAAAGTTCTTCAGGTGAAACTGAACCCGCTCGAAGTGTATGAGCTCCACTTCATCCAACGTCACCACAAAAGGTGGCTGTCAAGGAATAACTGGATCATTATCATATAATACTTTTCCTAAGCACTACAATTTTCAAATACTTTCAAAATCTAAATCATTACATAGATTAAAAAAACTAAACTATTTTTTGTGGGGTTTTTTTAAACACTAAGAGCAGTACAACATATTAAGGAATCCCAGTAAAAGAATCTGCAAGATCAAAATTTTCTCTAAAGAAGAATAAATTTAAGAAAACTATGTAAAAAAACTATGAGAGAAAACTATTTAAAGAGGTTTTTAAAGAAACATTTCTTAAGATTTATATGTAAAATAAATTAATTTCAAAAGTGACAACCATGAGAAATAACAAGGATCTAGTTCTCAAAATACCTACCTTACTTTTTCTCTAATAATTTTCTTACTAAAGGGAGGTAAGAAATACTCACCCATTCTGTAGTATTTACTAGTGCACTACTAGTGGGCTGAAGGAGGCAGGTACTCCTATAGGGAGCTCCATTAAATCTGAAAGAGAATAAGAAAAGAAATCAGGACTAAACTCAATACAAAAGAAACTCCTACTGTAATAAATCTTCCTTTTCCCATTCCCAACAACTCCAGCATATACTCAGTACAGACTCATCTCTAGAGGATGCCTCTCAATCTTAGCCACTTATCCTAGCCCTTAAAGTTTTAAGAGAAAATGGATATTTCAAAGTTTATCAGTAATATGAAAAAGGACATGGTATATTAAATTATTATGAAAGGAAGAATAACAGATTTTTCTAAAAGGTAGACTAGTGAAACTTCAGGCCAAAAAAAAAAAAAAAAAAAAGATGGGCTATATTACCCCAAGTCCCTAAAAGGCACTTCAAATTCCAGTTCTTCCTTAGTTAGAGCTTCTACTTTCTCAATGAAATTTTTAAAGGCAGTTTTCAGTTTGTGCCTCATTTCTCGTTCCATCTGTAGAAGAAAAAGATTCTAGTTTATTATAGCTACCACTTTACTTGTGAATAGTATTACCCTTCGAAAAGTCTGAAGTGCTTTTGTAGTCATACCTAATTAAAGGCCATCATACCATTAACTGTAGAGCTAAGTCTGCAACCTAAATCTAATCTATAAGCCACTGTACCACACCAGCTCAGCAGATATCTGAGTTACCTGCAGGCAGATACTAAAGTTTACAGACCTGCTCAGCGTAGAGGTCATCTCGGTCATGCATATGCTGATGTTTCCCCAAGTCTGTGGTGATCTCTCCCACTTCTGTGTAAAACTGTACATCTGTGTGTCGCTTCTTCCCAAACATGATAGCATTCTGAGAGCATAAAGCAGGAAGAACAAGAAAAAAGTCAGAAGACAGTCTATACAACAGACAAAGAGGCAAGATAACAAACAAAATGGGAAAATATAAAAATGACAGCACTTGTAAAACTAAAATGTTCCTCAAGTCACCAAAAATTAATGACATTTGAGAATGTGAAAGCGTGTAAGTTTTATAAAGTACTCCTACTTCTTCGAATGAACTTTGGAGATTATGATGGTAAAAATTATGGCTAAAGCAAAAAGTTTCTATTTCAGAAAGAGGAATTTGGAGATCTTATATGTTTTGGTGGTCTTCATATATCACACCAAAGGAACAAACATGCTAAGCACCCTCTAGTTGTCAGGCACTGTAGACTTCACAAAACATTATTTTATTCAATCTTCTTAATGACCTTATGCGATCAGTGACAATTTCATCACTATTTTAAAGTACACAAGCTGACAGAAAGATCTTGTCCAAGATCACAAAGCTGGTAAGTAGAAAAGGTATACCTTGAGGTGAAAGTGCAAGACAATAATCATCTCCCCGTCACAGGGCTGGAACAATGCATGCTTGATGTTATTGTACAGAATATCCACTTTGTCTCCTCTAACAGAAGTGAAGCGGAAACCTGGGGGGAGGAGTGAAGGAAGCAGCTAATTACCAAGTTGGCCAAAAGGCACCGCACTTTTCCTGACTGATTTGAACAGGGTCAGAGGAAATACCAACAACTGTACAGAGCTTCCCTTTCATTCTGTCCATACAGTGACATAAGCAGATTCCGCCCAGCATTTCCTTCTCATACTGGATTGTCTGATCTGTCACTTTTGCAAATGTGCCCCTGATGACAAAGCCCAGGCACATAAGAGAGCATCCATACCATTGACATGGGCCTCCAGGGAGCCTTGCATCCTCTTTTGGGCAATGTTTGGGCGAATGTATAAATCTTTCAGTTTGGGGTTACTCCGATTTAGGTTGATCACCAGGGAGTCTTGTTTCACAATGCCCTAAGCAGAATGAAAATTAATGTGAATCTTCATGTATCTTTTCATATCCCCCAAACCCATGTGTCCTTTGGCAGAAAGGTGCTTTTTCTATATTCAGGCTCACCTCCTTCTCTTTCTCTTCTGCTTCTCGAGTTTTATAACGTTTCTGTACTTCTTTTATAATTCGGAAAGCATTCTGAAGGTTCAAGGCTGGTACTGTCTGTTCTCCAGGTGCCTTCATATTTGAAGCTCGGTATGTACTGTAGAAAGGGGGAAGCATTTACCTAAGTTTCTTCATCAGGCTAGGTATCCTGCACTCATTATTATATTTTATAACTGGATTAATATTTTTAGAAGAAAACAGTACCACCGAATTGTGGGTGGGACAATGTCTGGAAAGCTAAATAAATACATAACTCTCCCTTTCTTCTCTCTTAAATAGAGAATGTTATGAATGGCTAACCCATTGGATGGGGCAATCATACTTATTTTTCAAATCTGGCATAATCTTCCAAATTATCTCATTCCACATTCCAAAGGAACAGACTCCAATGTGGCACACATTTCCTTGAGATTCTACATGTAGTATTTGGCAATAGAATATAAAATATTTTCAGGAGGATTTTAAATTATGTTTCATTCTCAAAATAGTACACAGCAATGGGATCCTAAACAAGTGTCACCGAGAGAGGCTTTACCATTCACTAGATGGGGAGGACACAGCACAGAGAATAAAATGTTTCTGAGAGTGCCACCCCGGCCATCAGGGATTTGGGGATGGTTGTTTTCCTGGGGACTCACATTTCCTTGACAAAAGTGGCTTCTGGGTTAGGGAAAATGTTGCCCTCATTCCTGCCCAGAGCACTGCCTGGGCAATAGAAGTTAATCCTCAAGTAAGTATAATCTCCTTCCACCGACATACTTATATTCTGTTGAAAAAAAGAAAAAACATTCAAATAAACAAATAAACAGTATTATTTTCTGGGTAAAATTTAGGATGCTATAATTAAGTTAGGAGTTACAAGCTAACTGCTAAAACTAGCCTGTAAACCTTAACCTAAATCTAATAAATACCTGAAACCTGTATGGTTTTACGAACCAAGTTCACCCAAATAAATTCAATCAATCTAACAAACTACATATTTAGCATATCTTCTTACATGACCAAATGTGCTTTCAAAAGAATCACGAATTCTCAAAGTACCTTATGCCATGTGTACATCTATAGGTTAAAAAATGCTATAAAAAAATAAAAAGGTTCAAGGAAAGAGAAAAATTATGTTTCTAGACTAGATCATTTAACTTTCTACAAAGATAAAAACTGGAAAGGAAGGAATATGATAGTAGGAGATAAGTGAGAAGGGTAGAGTCTGAAAGAGAAGAGTGGGACAGATCATTTAGACATAACAATAACTTATTTTAAGAAATAGTTTGTAGGAAGCCTAATTCGATGTTAGTACCTTGATTGTGGCAATATGAAAGGGTGTTGCTATCCCAAACACAGGCATTATTACAGTCTCATATTTCTTATCAATATAGATTTTCATTTCCCGAATATGTGGTTCCTTAGGCATCAAAGATGGGTTTTTATAGGACACATTAGATTTGCGAGCTCTGAAATGGGGATAAAAAAGCTTTATGAGAAATTTCTGCAAATCACGTATAATCCTGAGACAATCTCATTGCTCAATGCAAACTCTTACTTCTGAATCTGTTGTTCTCCTTTCTGTTCAGTCAATCGCCTCTTTGCTTCCTCATTGAGTTGAGCTGCTAGTTCTTTTTGATGTGCTCTTCGCTTCTCTTCTGCAGTCATCTCATTCTAGAGAAGAAAAAAAAACCTAAGCTATCAAAACATGTGAACCATATGACAGATATTAGATCAATGTAATTTCAAACAGTAAACTCACTCGTGTTCTTTCTGTAAGTAATGCTGCCCGAGAACCTCTTCCCAATAGGTCCTCAGCCTCATCTTTCTCCTCTTCCTCTTCTTCTTCATCCTCATTCTATGGGGAAAAAAAGTCATAATCAGAAATTTGGGTTTTAATTTTTCAGCCAATATTGTTTATCTTCTACACTATACCCAAACTTCCTATACCATGCATTTATTCTCTTCCTACCTTTAGAAAAATGCCCACATTCTTTACTTTCTTCTTCACAGAAGTGAGAACAGTAGCTGGGCCATCCTAGAATAAAAGGAAGAATATCTATGTAATAGGGTTATTGTAAGGATTCAATAACTTAATCCATAAAAGTGTTTAGCTTATAAGAACAATGAAATATTGGCTATCACTGTTACCATCACCATCACCATCAAGAATCACTTCCAGCCAAGTGAAAAAAAAACCAGTTACAGGAGACCACAAATGTTCAGAACGGGGAAATCCCTAAGAGATAGAAAGTCTAGTCATTGTCTAGGCCTAGAGAACTAGGGAGGGGTATGGGGAATGACTGTTAGTGGGTACTAGGTTTCTTTCTGAGGTGAAAATGTTCTAAAATTAGATTGTGGTGATGATTGAACAATTGTGAATATACTAAAAAACCACTAGACTGTACATCTGAAGTGGGTGGATTATATGATAAATAAATTGAAGCTCAATAAAGCCATTATTTTAAAAAATCAGTTCCATTATTTGAATCAGCTCCTGATACTGTCAAGGTTCAAGCCACAATGTGTACGTTTGGTTTAAATAATTCCCTATACTTGAACTACAATGTCTATTCCTAGCTGTCTTAGGTCAGGCTGTCACATGGATTTCTCCCCTCGACTAGCATTTAGCAAAGACCTTTAAGAAACACAAAATGTCCTTCAAAAGCCAATTCATGAGCACTCAAATGTTTAAGAAGTACCTCATCCACAAGTACTGTGTCACCAATGAATAGGGCATAGGTTTTCTCTTCTGGTTTCTTCCCTTCCTTGTTAGTCAAGTCTGAGAATCCCAAATTGATGCTGAAAACCATTCCTAAAATAGCAAAGCAGAAATCAGACCATGACTTATGAAAGGAGAGAGAAATGTAGATTTTATTTTAAAGAGGGAGAGACAAAGCTAAAGGAAATTATTCAAAATAGCATTTTCCTATTGTATGAATATAAAACTTACCTTTCTTCAGTTTGTACTGATTCTTACTATTAATTACTAAAGAGCCTTCACGGAATTCAATTCCCATTCCAAACCTAAAACAAATGAAGAGAAACTTTAACAACAGGCTAGAAAATCTTACACATGGGTCACATGCAATATTTTCATTCCCTCCCTCCCTCCCTCCCTCTACTCCTTCCTTCCTTCCTTCCTTCCTGTTTAAAGTGAAAGAGTTTCTTAGTGAAGCAGTAGGAGAGAGAAAAGGCTACTCCACACGCAGAGCAATCTCTTTTTTTTTCCCTCCCCAGTATGAGTTTATTTGAGCCAAACTGATGACATATGCCAGGGAGTAAGATCTCAAATGCTCCCACAATATATCCTATTTGAATTTTAAAGATAAGGAAGGCAAACTTGTTGAGTGATTTGCTGCTGCTCATCGGTCAGTTAAGGAAGAAGATTAGAGAATAGCCTTTTGCACTTTTAGTAAGTTAAAAATAATATCCTAATTAAGCCTAATTAAGTACTTAACCCACTTAACATTTATTATATCATGCACTCTTTATTTTAGCTTACTTATTCACATTTAAATTTTAATCTCTACCCTGAAATCAAATTAGGAGTTTTCCAATAAGCTTAGCAGAGACTATTGAAGGGCACATTATTAAGGCAGTAATAACTGGATTAAGAGAGGTAATTTTTTTGTGGAATGTTGATAATTACACTCATTAAGTCACCTGGGCAAAGACATGGTATCAAATCAATACATTTCCTTTTGTCCATTAGAGAAGATCATAAAGTAACTATATATCCCATACTAATTTCCATCTAAGGAGACCACCTAGAATTTTTGTTTCCTAAAAGGTCTTTGATTCTGTAAGATGTTACCAGTTACTTCCAGGTGTTTAATGGTCAAATACATTTGCAAAACACTGGATTAAATAAAAATTTAAACAATTTTTTAAAGTAGGACATTTCTAAGAAGTTAATTTTATTCTACTTTTAACCAAAATTATTTTATTTTTTAAATTATTTTTTTCAGTCACAGTTTATATTCAATATTGTTTTGTATTAGTTTCAGGTGTACAGCATAGTGGTTAGAAATCACATACTTTACAAAGTGTTTCCTCTATTTCCAGTACCTACTGGCACCATACGTAGTTATTATGATATTATTGACTATATTTCCTTTTTCCTATACTGTACTTTACATCCCCATGACTATTTTGTAACTACAAATCTGCACTTCTCAATCCCTTCACTGCCCCTCTCCTCTGGCAACCCATCAGTCTATTCTTTGTATCTAGGAGTCTGTTTCTGTTTTGTTTGTTCATTAGAGTCCACATATAAGTAAAATCATATGATATTTGTCTTTGACTGATTCATTTGACTTAGCATAATACACTCTAGGTCCATCCATGCTATGGCAAATGATGAGATTTTGTTCTTTCATATGGCCAAATTATATTCCATTGTATATATGAACCATAACTTTTTAATCCAGTCGTATAGTGATGGACACTTGGGCTGCTTTCATAGCTTGGCTATTGTAAATAATGCTGCAATGAACATATATTCAGATATATATACGCAGATATTCTTTTGAATTAGTGTTTTAGGTTTCTCCAGCTATACACCCAGAAAAGGAATCACTGGATTATAAGGCTCAAAGTATTTAATTTTCAAATGTGAGCTGAGGTGCTCAAAGAGAGGAAATATAACATGTAATATATCCTAACATTTGTAATTTAAGTCTGGAACACCTACTGGCACCTACTATATCGGTCTAGAAAAATCTTTATCCCATTCCTCAGAGCAGAACTTAAATCTTTCTCACATTTTCTGATAACACTGTATGTGTGGCACACAGTTAAGTTAGTAGTGCATAAATGTTGGTTGAATCAATCTAAGAATATTTTGCTTGACCACAGCCAGTTATGAAATATGACTCAGAGCGACAATGTATATCCATAGCATCTTACCCTAGGTTTTTGGTAATTTTGTTCAGCAGTTCAGGCTTCTGCTTTTTAACCACGTCCATGACAGCATTATACACATCACATATCTTCACACCTAATGACAAGCCAGAAAGAGAACATTAAGTATCTTCCATAAGGTGAAAAAACAAAACTACATTTTAAAATCAACGTATTCTCCCCCACTTATTAGATCTCCTAAAGCAGTGTTTCTCCAAGTGTAAACTAAGGAATATAGGTCTTTTCAGAAATGAGAAGGCTTAAAAATTAGTTCTTAAAACAATCCACCCCATCATTCTTAATTATACTGTTTGAGAGTCACTGACCTGGGAGACTGTGGAACACAAGGTGGTCTCAGTGAAAACTTTTAAAGTAGTGATAAATGGCAACACATTAAAGTTATACATTTTTAAAAAAAGGATTACAGAAAAACTCTGGCCTTGTTTTTTCAGGATTTAGGCTATCAATAGATATTTCAAGCCAGAGTAGTCCAGGTATGGTAGCATCAGAGAGATCTTTATTCTCATTAAACCACCTATGACCATGATTTCCAACAGTTTTTCTCATAACTAACTTGAGATACGGGGAAATGAAGTCTGGAAGCTCTGGGCAACATGGGTGGGCTTACAAAGTGGTTTAAAGGTGGTAAATATAAAGTTCCATTTCGCCATTTGGCAAAAGAGGTGGTTCTTAGCAGGATTGCTGTTAGTTCTGCTCTTACACTAAGATTATTCCTATCCATTCAATGTAGAATTAACATTACATATTTTGTTGGTTGAGATGCTAGTTCTTCTACAGTCAAAAATACATTAAAAGAATCATACGCCATAATCAAGTGGGATTTGTTCCAGGAATTCAAGGATGATCCAACACACATAATTCAATCAATGACACACCACATTAACAATATAAAGGATAAAAACCATACAATCATCTCAATAGATGCAGAAAAAGCATTTGACAAAATTCAACATCCAGCCTGGAGGGGTGGCTCAGTTGATTGGAGCATCATCCTGTACGTACATCAAAGGGCTGTGGGTTTGATCCCCGGTCAGGGTGCATAGGGGAGGCAACAGATCAATTTCTCTCTCTCTTTCTCTCTGTCTCTCTCCTCCTCTTGCCCTCCCCCTTCTACTCTCTCTAAAATCAATAAACATATCCTCAGGTAAGTATTTTAAAAAATCAGCATCCGTTTACCAAAAACTCTCAAGAAAGTGGGTAGAGAAGAAATGTACTTCAATATAATAAAGGCCATATATGAGAAGCCCACACCTGACATCATACTTACTGGTGAAAAGCTGAGAGCTTTTCCACTAAGATCAGGAAGAAGACTTTCATTCAGCATAATATTGGAAGTCTTAGCCAAAGCAATTAGACAAGGAAAAGAAATAAAAGGCATCCAAAATGGAAAGAAAAAAGTAGAACTATCACTACTTGAAGACGACATACTATATACAGAAAATCCAAAAAACTATTAGAATAAATTCAGTAAAGTTGTATGATACAAAATCAATATACAGAAATCTATTGAGTTTATAAACACTAATAATAAACTATCAGAATTAAGAAAACAGTCCCACTTTACAACTGTATCAAAAAGAAGAAAATACTCAGGAATAAATTTAAGCAAGGATATGAAAGACCTGTACACTGAAAACTATAAGACACTGATGAAGAAACTAAAGACAAAAAGAAATGGAAAGATATTCCATGCTCATAGATTGGAAGAATGTCCATACTGCCAAAGCAATCTACAAGTTCAACACAATCCCTACCAAATTCCAATGACCTTTTACAGAGAATTAAAATAAACAATTCTAAAATTTGCATGGAACCACAAAAGACCCTGGACAGCCAAACCAATCCTGAGAAAAAAGAACAAACCTGGAGGTGTCATGCTCCTTGCTTTCAAACTATATTACAAAGTTACAGTAATCAGAACAGCAAGCTATTTTCATTAAAAACAGACACATAGATCAATGTAAACAGAAAGTCCAGAAATGAACCCACACATATATGATCAATTAATTTATGACAATGGAACCAAGAATACGAAACGGGGAAAGGTACTCCTTAATAAATAGTGATGGGAAAACTGGCCCACGACATTCAGAAAAAATGAAAATGGATCATTATCTTACATCACACCCAAAAAATTAACTCAAAATGGATTACAGACTTGAACATAAAACCTGAAATCACAGAACCTTGGTATACTTGGATAATGCTCTACCAAACTGAGCTACCCAACCAGGGCTGGCAGTAAGCTTCTTGACATCAGACTTGGAGATTATTTGGATTTGACACCAAAAGCAAAGGTAATAAAAGCAGAAATCAATAAGAGGAACTCTGTTAAACTAAAAACTTTCTGCATAGCAAAGGAAAAGGTTAACAAAATGAAAAGGCAACCAGTTGAAAGGGAGACAATATTTGCAAATCACATATCTGATAAGTTAATGTCCCAAATATACAAAGAACCCATACAACTCAACAGGATAATCGTATTAAAAATGGGCAGAAAATCCTAACATTTCCCCCCACAAAAAACACAGATGGCCAATGGGAGCATGAAAAGATGCTCAACATCCCTAATCATCAGGGAAATGCAAACCAAAACCATAATAAGGTATTATCTCATACCTGTGAGAATAACTATTAACAAAAAGACAAGAAATAACAAGTGTTGGCACGGAAGTAAGGAAAAGGAAGCCCTTGTATATTGCTGGTGGGATTGTAAGTTGGTGCAACCACTATGGAAAATATGGAGGTTCCACAAAAAATTAAAAATAGAACTGCCATGTGATTCAGCAAGTGCACTTCTGGGTATTTATCAAAACAAACAAACCATGAAAACACTAACTGGAAAAGATACATGCACTCCCAGGTTCACTGCAGCATTATTTACAGTAGTAAGGATGTGGAAATAACCTAAGTGACCGTAAACAGATGAATGGACAAAGAAAATGTGATACAGCTGATCTTTGAACAACACCAGTTTGAACTGCATGGGTCCACTTGTACATAGATTTTTTTCAATAAATACTACTGCAAATATATTTTCATTATTTTCTTCATAACATCTTCTTTCCTTTAGCTTTAATTTATTATAAAAATACAGTATGTAATATACAAAATGTGTATTTATGTTATTGGTAAGGCTTCTGAAGGTCAACAGTAGACTATTAGTAAAATTTTCGGGAGTCCAGTTATATGTGGATTTTTGACCTTGAAAGAAGTCAGTGCTCCTAAACCATGTGTTGTTCAAGGGTCAACTGTGTATGCGTGCACACACACCCACACACACTGGAACAGTATTAAGGGATGAAAGAAGAATGAAATCTTGCCATCTGCAACAACATGAATGGACCTTAGGGCATTATACTAAGTGAGACAGAGACAAATACCATTTGATCCCACCTATACATGGAATTTAGCAAATCAGCCAACCAACCAAGCTCACAGGCAGGGGTGGGAGGTGGGTGAAATGGGCGAAGGGAGTCAAAAGGCACAAACGTCCAGCTATAAAGTAAGTCAGGGATAAGTAATATGTACAGCAGGGCAACTATAGTTAATAATACTGTATAGCATATTTTAAAGTTGCTAAGAGAGTAAATCTTAAAAGTTCCCCCTCATCGTAAGAAAAAAAAAGCTACGTATGGTGACAAATGTTAACTAGATTTGCTATGGTAAGCATTTTGCAATATATACAAATACTGAGTCATTATGTTGTACACCTGAAACTAATAATTTTGTGTCAATTACACCTCAATTAAAAAAAAACTTTCTAAAGTTCATAACATTTTATGAAGACCTGGACACAGAGGTATAACCAATTAAAGGGGTTTTTGTAAACATCAGTGTAAAAACACAATAACCACATATGCCTAAAAGAAAAGCAGATTCAAGAACTAAATGCTAGGATAATTAGAGGTTAGTAAAATCTAGTTCTATTTTTAATATGAGTCTCAGGGATATAAAATAACAAACACTAATAACATTCTTGTTGCATGATTTTCAAACCTTCTTCTATAAGGCATCTTACCATGTCTTAATTCCTTTAGAAGCTCCTCTTGAAGCTGGAGCAAAAAGTTGTAATTTTCTTGAACTTCCTGAGAAGGGTCAACCATCAAAGTGCGAACAAGATTGGAGCAGTAAGATTTGAAGCGAATACCCATGGCACAAGTGATGGACCCAAAATGCATGTGATTCTTGTCACTAGAGACCAAGGGAAGAAAGCACTTCATTCATTACCCAAACTAGGGAAGTCCTTTGTATCACTGACACAGAACATTTGTAATCACTAACTTTCTCTGCTATATCCCAAAGTTGAACCAGAAGAACCACCTAAACTTAAAAAAAAGACCAGTTTATAAAGGCTCTGAAGTAAAATTAGTGATCGAAAGTTTTAGCATAAAGATTCAGTGAAAAGTTGAGTTGTGGTCTAAATATGCAAAGGATATAGTAAATTTTATAGTTAATATTCTAACAGTATGGTAATGAGAAGCCACTTATTCACCAGTGCACTATGAAATGCAGTATTCACTCTGAATTAGTCTCTTTAGACTATCCAGGAAAAAAAAATTCTTTACAGTATTTTAAAAAATCAGAAGGGGAATTACATTACAGTACATCTAATAGGATTTTTATGTTTTGGGGGGGTGGCACGTTTTGCATTTTTTCCAGGCCTTTTTAATCATCTGGAAAAAATGCTTACAATCAAATGCTCAAGTAAGAAATGAGTAACTATGTGAAATAAAATAGAAATATGCATGGAACAAGACAAGAAGACAATGCACAAGGCAGACTAATAGTTATTCTGTCTTCTCCAACTTTTCTGAATTCCAGAATGAGTCAAAGGAAAAATAGGCTAAAGGCTGAAATGCTCTGGCTGTTGTTTTATTTTGAAGTTGTCATACTTACCTCACCACACTGAACTTAAGATTATAGTTGCCACCACTCTGAATGATAGGAGGATAACACATTTCCACAGTAGAGGGGTCCGCCCCAGCTAGGTATTTTTTCTCCTCGATGGCTTTTTCCACAGACTCAGCCAGTTTGCTGTGACGAACTTTCTGTAAGTATACCCAGAAATGAAACAACACTTACTAGAGGGCAGCAAAAAGGGGTGCTGCTATTTATCCTGATATCATTTAAGATGCTATAAAAGTCTTACAAAATGATTTATGCACCAGATAATATACTGGTATACATCTAAAGCAAATTTAGAGAACAGTATGTGGAATTCACAGCTATTCAAGGAATTCTCAAGTAAAATATTGGGTAACCTCAAGAGACTATAGTGCTTATAGTTATTTTTAGGGAGAAGCTGGCACAATGACACACCACCAACTTAATTATCAAAGGCTTAATTTCAAAGGAAGCTGAACACATACCAAAACACTGCATGGTAGAGACTTATTTCTGCTTCATTAAAATGGTAAAGACTTGCCCTGGCTGGTGTGGCTCAGTGGATTGAGTGTCGGCCTGCGAACTGAAAGGTCGCTGGTTCGATTACCGGTCAGGGCACACGCCTGGGATGCGGGCCAGCGCCCCACTTGGGGGCATGCAAGAGGCAACCAGTCAATGTTCCGTTCCCTCTTTCACTCCACCTCCCCTCTAAAAATATATAAATAAAATCTTCAAAATAAATTTAAATAATGGTAACGACTTTCCCCTCTCCATTTACCTCATCTGCATCAACTATTTCCATGACTCTTTCCTTGAAGAATTTGTTGAAGACCTCAGAGGTGATGCTGGCTGCTTTCTTCATTAGGTTGAGCTCCCCGTCCTCCTTTACAGCAATGGTATAGGCCACAACTGCACTGATATCTATCTGCAGTCAAAGTGATAAGAGCTTCTAACATGCACATATAGACTTGCTAAAGAAATGCATTTCTCCCAATGTGAATATTGTAAGTAATGATATTAAGTTATGCAGCAAACAATTCATCAGTAGTTCGCAGAACATCTAAATATTCTTTTCTTGGATTGAATAAACATCTGAAATAGCTCTTTTCAGGTCATTGTTTATATTTGAAGAGGCATTAAACTAAGGCACCGTTTTTAACGTAAATGTTCTTCTCTAGAGATTTTTGTAAAGGCTGAAGAAGAATAGGCAGGAGATGAGGAAAAAAACCAAATTTTTTCTGGACAACACTTTTCTAAGTAGCTTAACTATCTCCTGAATGCCTCACTCTTGACTGAAAAGTACAACTGGCTTACTGCTCACCCAAAGGGAATGAAAAATAGAAATGTGAATGAATGTAGTCTTCCATATTCTCTGCACTATCTGTTATGGAAGCTCATCACACTTTTGCCTTCTCAACTCTCCATTTGCTTGTTTCCAGGAGTGTTCTTACTTTGTCAAAGCCCTCTTTGTTGAGGCAGTCATTCCAGCTCTTCATGAACTCTCCAGGGAATTTGTCTTTGCTGAACACTCCAATCTTCTTGCCATTCTTGCTTTCTTTAATGGCTTCAATCATTTTGTCAAAGCTGCTCTTATTACTTTCATTCTAACAGTGTCACAGGGAAGAAGAGGGGTTTATCAATTGGTTTTAGAATCAGACATTCACGTTCTACTAGTAACAAACAGGCAGTGACAAATATTCTAAGCCCTGGAAAGAATAAATTTTAACCCCATGCCCTACCTACTTTGTTGGGGGAGACTATAATACACAAAATTTCTTTGGATATTTTTATATGCTTAAGTGAAGTGCCACAAGCTGACAAAATTATCCACCCCACCCTCCCGCCCCGGTAGCAGCTAAGAAACTCAAAAACATATATGAACAATATTCTGAGGGGGAAAAAAAAACTTTCTCAGGTGAGCAGTATGACAAAAACAAAAAAAGATCACATTTAATAAAACTGGAATTGAGTATAACTAAAGGATATATAAAGTTATTTGTTCCAATTAAGGCACTCAAATGACAGTGTCCTATAGAATGGACAGATAAAGTTAGTATTCACCAGCATTTCATAAACCACTTGTTTTGCCATAAAACTGATAGGGTTACTGAACTCTCTTCCTCCTAACAATGAAGATGTGACAAAACTTTGCAATTACAACCACCATCAGCTCAAATCTTTCCTTCATATTCTTTTAAATTCTTAGAAGACATTTCTGTTTTTAACTTATCACATTCTTTCACATTTATGACATATTCTTGGTTAATTCTGACCTTTTCTCGTATCAGCAGTGTGATGGCAGGGGCTCCATTAGCATTCTCATTGCCCTTAGTGTTGGCAATCTGTTTTAAGAACTCCACTTTTTTCTTACTGGCCATAAAAATGATTTTGTCATCACAGAAGACCATGATAGTATCAGTTAGTTCATAACCAAAGAGCCATGTCTACAGGAAAAGACAATAATGACAAGAGTATTTATAGAAAAAAAAATAATGTATTTATATAGAAGAACTTATAAAATAAGATTATGTGGAATTAACTTCAAAATAATCTGGGGTGGGGGACCTTGGATGTGGACCAATGAAATGAGATTAGCCAGCTGACAATTTATGGAAATTAAATAATGGGTAAAGAGGTCAATATTATTGTTTTATCTACTTTTATATGTTTGAAGTATTCCATAACAAAGACCATCAAATCATTTGGACAATTCGTGAGTATAAAAACTATCTTACTGTCTAGGACAGAATAGCACCCTAGGGGAACTATGCATTCTACCTACCCCATAGATTGTTAGCTGTGTACCAGTTATTCATTTCTTCTCTCTCAAAAAGACGGGATTTTAAGCCGGGGAACACTGCTCAGCACAAAGACTTATTTCCCATCCTTACTTGCAACTAAGTATAGCCAACAGATTACATTTTGGCCAATAAGTTGTACATGGAAGTATTCTGTGGCACTTCAGCAAGTCTCCTTAAAAAGGGAAGGCCTGTCATTTTCTTCCCTTTCACCATTCTTTTTGCTTAGAATGCAAATATAATGACTGGAGCTCCAGCAATTTTTGTACCATGAGGATACAGCTAAATTCTATGAATGTTAGAGACATGTGGAAAAAAAAACTGGATCCCTGAAAACTATCAGAGAGAAAAAGAAATATTTTGGGTAACCCACTGTTTAGATTATTTTTATATATTCAGTTAAATCCATCCCAGTTTATATATTCTTTTTTCCTTATGTTCTAAATCAGTGTTGTCTACTGAACTTTTTGTGAAAATGAAAATATTCTATATCTGCTCTCATATGGTAGCCTGTAGAGTACTTGAGACTTGGGACTGAGGGAATTAAATTTTTAATGTGGTTAGTGGCTACTATACTGAACAATGCAGTAGATGCTTCAATGACTGTCAGGGCTAAGACCTGCTGTAACCCCTCACCTGTAAGGCAGTTGACTTGGCGTAGACAATTTCTTCATCAACACCCACTGATACAACAATGGCATCAACGTTAGCATACTCATCTTCTCCTTTCTGAAAAATAAAGAGTAGGTAATTTGGTCATTTCCTTCTTACACTAGCAAAATAGGGACAGAGACTTCAGTATTTAAGCTTAAGATGTACATAGTTTTTACTAAAAGAAATTCCAAATTTAAGGTACATGTTTACTTGACAATCTCTCAGCCATTAATTACTCTATGCAACCAAGACTACAATCTAGAACATTTTCACCTTCCCAAAACAAACCCATTAGCAATCATTATCTATCTCCCCATAGCCGTAGGCAACAACTAATCTATTCTGGACATTTCATATAAATGGAATAATAAAACATGTTGTTTTTCTGTCTGGCTTCTTTTACTTAACATGCTCTCAAGGTTCATTTGTATTGTACCAAGTTTTAGTACTTCCTTTTTATGGCTTAATAATTTTATTGTATGTATTTACTACATTGTATCTATTTATGAACTGCTGCACATTTGGGTTATTTCCAATTTTGGTGATTATACATAATGCTTCTATGAACACTAACGTAAGTTTCTGTGTGGAGTTATTTCCCTTGAGTATATGCCTAGGTGAGGAATTGCTCGGTTTTGTGGTAACTCCATGTTTAACTTTTTTTGTAAATATTTGTTTTTTTATTTTTAGAGAGAGGGGAAGGGAAAGAGTGAGAGAAACATCCATCTGTTGTCTCTCCCACCTTCCCAGATGAGGACCTGGCCAGCAACCCAGGCATGTGCCCTGACGGGGAATCGAACCGGCGACCTGTCACTTTGCACGACACCCAACCGAGCCACATAGGTTAGGGCTCTATGTTTAACTTTTTAAGGAACTATCAGATAGTTTTCCAAAGTGACTACACCATATTACATTCCCAACACAAGGTATGAGATTCCAATTTCTCCACATGCTAAGATTGTTGTCTTTTTTATTACAGTCATCCAATAGAGTGAAGTATTACAGTACCTCATTTGTAGTTTTGAGTAGCATTTCCCTGATGGCTAATGCTGTCTGGCACCTTTTCACGTGCTTACTGACCATTTGTATATTTTTTGAAGAGGTGCCTATTCAGGTTATTTGCCCATAGTGTAACTGGGTTATTGCTTTATCGTTAAGTTGCAAGAGTTCATTTCATATTCTAGAGATATCTCATCAGATGACTTGTAAATTTTTCTGCCATTTTGTGAGTTCTTCTCACTTCCTTAATGATATTATCCTTTGAAGCCTAAGTTTTTAATTTTGAAGAAATCCAAATTACTTTCTTATACTTCTGATGTCATATCTAAGAACACTTTACCTAATCCAAGGACATAAATTTTTACATATATTATACTTTCTTCTACAACAGTTTTATAGTTTTAGCTCTTATACTCAGATCTTGAGTAATTTTTTGTATAACGTGAGGAAAGGGCTTAACTTCATTCTGTTGCATGTGGGTATGTAGTTGTTTCAGCACCATAAGTTGAAAAGACTATTCTCTCCCACTGAATTATCTTGGCACCACTGTCAAAAATCAAATAATGTAAACGTGAAGGTTTATTTCTGGATTCTCAATTCTGTTCTGTAGATCTATACGTTGATCCTTATAGTAGTACCACGTTGTTTTAGGTACTACAGCTTTATAGTTAAGTTTTGAAATTGGAGTTTAAGTGTGAGTCCTCTAACCATTAACTACTTTTGGACAGCACTATAGGACAGCACAAAGGACTGGTTATTTGTGGGTTATAAGGTCAAATCTGATTCCCCTATAAAGTCAAGAAAAACATTTCCATAAGACTCCTCTTCACATTATAAGGGTTCTGGTTACCAAACCAAATAGTAGCAACTAAAGGTTCTGTTGAATTTCTCTACCACAACAAAGCATATAACCCAAAGAAGTTTCTTCATGTTGGTAAAGTTTTATCATTAGTTTAACTATTAGTAGTTTAACTACCAATTATCACTAACTAGTAGTTAAAACTGCTAGTTCCTTATCATGAATCAAGGCAGTGGCACCAAACCAATTCTTCACTAAAACATGCTCATGGGGAAAAAAAAAAAAAAAAGCCAGTTTCACTAAAGAACATCCTTGATGCAATAAAAATGATTAATATTATAAAATTCCAACTTTTGAGTATATGGTTTAAAAAAAATATTCTGTGTAAAGATGTGGGAAGTACAAAGCACTTCTTTATGCACACTGACATATGAAGGTTGTCTCAAGGAAGAGCACTTGTAAAATTTGAGTAACAAGCTGAATTAGCTATTTACAGAGAGCTGGGGGCAGCAGTCTGTTTGGACTCAGCCTGCCTGATCACAGTGTCTCCCTCCTAATAAAAGCCCTTAATTGGACTTTCTGGCTCTGGGTCCTTTCTTAGCCACCTCAGATACCTAGCATTTTGGTGCCTAAACCCAGGAATGTCTCCTCCAGCCTCCTGAGACTTTCGACTACAGGAGAAGTGGAAGCTTGACCTGGGCTAACCCCTGACTCTGTCTCTGTGAGGTCTGGAGGACCAGAAGCCAGATCTAGGGAGATCTGCCTTGCCTGCTCACGGCATCCACACTCATGGATCTTCAATGTGTTAAGGAAATCCGACTCTACCTCGTAGTCCTTCCCTTCACTGCAGTTGCGGGAAACCCTGGCACCAGGAAAGGAGCCAATAACCGCAGGGTCCAGGACCCTGGGAAGGTCTGAGGTGAGGGGACGCCCTCACTCCTTGCCCTTTCACCATGGGAGTCGGGGGAAGTCCACTGGGCCAGGGGTGCTCCTCCAGTGGGCTCTCTCTTTGGCGTTAGTCATTTTCCTTACCCACCTGGCCACAGACAATGGGAGCCTCTCAATCTCATCCTCAGCAAACACCCCCCCCCCCAACCCCCCACCCTGGGATGTCTTGTCTGCAACCTCAAATGACTGGATCTTGAATCTGAGATCTGTCCCAAAAGGCTTTTTTCTGCAGTTCTGTCTGTCAGCAACATAAATTAGACAATGGTTCTGTCTGGCCTTAGAATAGGTCCTTTGACCCACAAATTCTCACTGACCTTGACTTCTGTCGTTACACTGGTAAATGGGGTGAAGTACCCCACATTCAGGCATTTTTCAACCTGTGCAGGCACCCCCTCCCTTTGTCAATCCTTTTCCACTTACCAAGTCCTCCTCCTTCACTCTCTCCTCCCCAAACCCAGATGCTCTATCCCACCGTTTCCTCATCAACTCTCAAGACCCCTTCAGACCCTATGGAAGACTTTCTCCTCTCTGCTCCCCCTCCTTATGCTCCTCCGCCTCCTAATCCCCTGGGGGTGGCTGGCCCCAACCCATCGGTTTCCCCAGACTCTATGTTGTGAATCAATTCCTCACCACCTCCCTCACCTCACAGAACTAGGTTCTCCTGCCTCCAACTCCCCTCTCAGCCTCAACCTGTCCTCCCTCTTAGACAAGTTGCTGGGCCCCACGGATCCATTCAGGTCCATGTTCCTTTTTCCCCTCTCTGATCTCTCCAAAGCAGAACAACAGCTCAGTTCCTATTCTACTGACCCAACCCGTTTTATTAAGGAGTTTCAATATCTCACTGTATTCTATTACCTCACCTGGCAAAATCTCTTTGTCGTTTTGTCCGCTTATCTATCTAGCGAGGAGAGGGAAAGTGTGGTTGGCAGTCCAGGCTCATGCAGATACTCTAAGCAGACAGGACCTTAACAATAGGGTCCGGTTGGGGCCACAGCAGTCCCTAGAAAGGAACCCAATCCGAACTATCAGGATGGCAAACCTAGGAGACAGGCCCACAATCATATGATAGTGTGCCCCCTAACCACATTGAGGCAAGCCCTCCAGTGTTTCACTAACCTAAATCCTGATTCCCCAGAGGGCATCTTTCTTCTCCATATACATTTTATTTCTCAGTTAGGTCCTGACATATGCAGCAAACTTCAAAAATTAAAGGCAGTTCCTCAAACCAGTCAGATTGAATTAGTTAATCTGGCCTTCAAGGTCTTTAACAACCGAGATGAGGAGTGTGTCCAATCGCAAATTCAGGCCTTCCAATCACTGGCTTCTGCTCTAAGAGTCCTGCAGACCTAACCCGTCAAAAGGTAAAAAGTCAGATCCCTCCAGGGGGCTACTTCAAATACGGCAAGCCTGGACATTGGGCTAAACAGTGCTCAGATCCATGAGCCCCTCCGGGACTATGCCCACTGTGCAAACTAGAGGGCCATTGGAAGTCTGACTGCCCGTGGGCCTCTCAGGGCATAGGGCTATCAGTTACGCACCCAGAAAAGACCCTTGGTTTTGACCTCCCAGAGCTTCTGGGACTAACAGCGGAGGACTGAAATTGCCCAGGGACCACATGAACCCCATGCCTCTCTCCAGGATGGAGCATTGGGTAACTATCAGTGACAAGTAAGCCAGTATCTTTTCTTAATGATATGATGGGCCACTTACCAGTTTCTCAGTCTCAATTGTTGGGGTTGATGGCGTAGTCTCACAACCATCCACTACTCCCCCCTTTCCATGCTCCTTAGAACATGTTTTTGCCCACTTATTTCTAGTCCTCCCTTGCTATCCAATGCCAATACTTGGACAAAATAATCTAGTCAAGCTTAAAGCGCAGATACTCCTTCCCTCTCCTCAGAGCTCACATGGCATTTTTCTCCTCACTCTGTCCACCTACCACTCCCCACTCTCTTCCCTCCATTATTTAACATAAATAGTGCCATGACTCCACTCCTGTCTCCAGCCATTTGGAACACAATGAGTATGGTCTCTTATCTTTGGGATAAAGGAGATGCTGTGTTGTGGGGGTTGGGCATTCAAATATGCTAGGCCTGTGTTTGGAGGTAGAAACAATGAAATCTGAAATGAGTGCTTGGGTTCCACCAGGGCTCCGCAGACAAAAGAGGCACTTCCTCCTTCCGGCCTGAGTTCTCAGGCATCCCTACGTGAGTGGGAGCCTTGCAGATGTGTCTGGCGTCAATCCCTAAGACATGCAGGGGCCTCACAGGGAACTCCCAGCACTGTAATGTAACTGTGGCTGGTTAGGGGACATGCAAAATAAGGGCTGGTCACCCAGCACTCTGAGCCCCTCTGGCTGTTTTAGAGAGTCAGGGGAGAAACCAAGACAGGTAAGAGAGCTGGGGAGGATCAAAAGTGTAATGGCCTCTGGGAGCCCCTCTCCCTAAGCAGCACACTTTGACCCACCACATGAATTCCTTAGCCTTTTCTGACTCTAAACCTGGCCAGGAGAAAAGTCAGTTGAAAGCACTGGCCTGTTGTAAGCTTGCAGCCTCTCTTTCCACCCCAGGTGACTTTTAGCAACTCAATTTGCATCCAGATTCTCTTTGCAGGAGCTGCAAGGATGGGCAATGTTACATTTGCCAGGTGACTATCTTGTGGGCTCTCTCTCTCTCTCTCTCAACTGCTGCAGCCCATGGGCAAGGGTCAAGAATTTAAAAGTCACTAGGTCGCTTGCCGCAAAGGACACCCATGAGAAGATAAGCTGGGATGTGGACTGGGACAGAAGGCTAGGTTTCCTGCCAGCTGCAAGCAGAAGTCCATGCAACAAGAGGCACACTGAAAGTAATCACTCCCATCCCTATGGCGCATTCCCCACTTAGGTTTAGTTCTTGAGAGGAGAGCAAGAGTTTAGTCTGTACTGGAAAGTCCTGGCTTTTCAAGGTCCTGTTCTCCTAACTAGGCCTTTTCATTCAAATTGCCTCACTCGTAAGTCTTTTTCCTTTTTCTCTGACCACGCCATTCACATCTCTACCAACCCCCATTTCTATCTGCTTTACAAAGTAATTGCTGTGTTTGTTTTCCAGCCATGCTTTTTGATCACTATTGCCTAGCAGGAGGTGATTATCCCTTACCTGCCTGACCCAAGCCTTGCATTCAACCCAGTTTCAAATAGGGCTTGGTTGGCCACACTGCACCCACCTTAACTAGAAACAAGGGTACAAAGAAGGGAAATCTCACGTTCTTCCTCAACGTACAAAAGAAAAAACTGGTGCCCTGGCTGGAGTGGCTCAGTGGATTGAGCACTGGCCTGTGAACCAAAGGGTCACTGGTTCAATTCTCAGTCAGAGCACATGCCTGGGTTGTGGGATAGGCCCCCAGTTGGGGGCACTCAAGAAGCAACTACACATTGATATTTCTCTCCCACTTTCTCTGTCCCTTCTCCTCTCTCTAAAAGTAAATAAGTAAAATAAAGTAAAAAAAGAAAATAAGAAAAACTGGTAATTTTAAAACTGAAGCAGCTGAAAGTTGCCTAAGGCTGGTCTCTCCCCTTTTTCTCCAGCCCTTGCTGCTGCCAAGGTTACAATATAATAAAACAGCTCACTTCCCAGCACTGTGTATATCTGCCAACGGGATAGTTTTCCTTCTGTATGTCTAAAATGCAAAGTATTAATCAGATGCCTGATTAACTTTCAAAGAAAATTCATCTCTCTTATTTTAGAATGTTGTGTCCTGCACAAAGGACTATGTAAGTTGCAGAAGGATCACTTACGTTACAGAGGGTTCATGTAAGTTTTAGGTGGTCTGTGTAAGTTGAAGAGAGTGAAGGGAAGGAAGGGAAAAAAAGGAATTAAGAAAGTGAAGGATTGTGAGGAATCATTTAAGGAAGTGAAAGAAGGGAAAGAAGGAATAAAGGAAAGAGATATACATACTATGGGAAGGAAAGACACTTTTAAACCCAGGCCATTTTCTAGTTGCCACCTGAGGTCTGAGCCTGTAACCTCGGTCCCTTTTTCCAGTCCCTGCCCTGAACAGAGCAGGGCAAGTGTGGGGGGCCCATGTCGCCCCCCTCCCCCTCAGCCCCGCGCTGGTATTTTTACAGAGATAGTCTTGCCTCTCCTCTTTAGCTGCTGAGGTAGGTGGAACATGCACTTTGTTGAACAAGACATGCTGTTTATATGTCAACACTAGTGGACAGGTTGAAGAAGATTTAAAAGTTAAAAAAAAAAAACACTGAAATCATAAAACATGCAGAAATAAATGCTGCCAATGACCCCAATGGGCTCAAGACCTTCTCCTATTTCCCTACCCGCTCTGAGCCATACTAATACCCTTAATAACTCCAATAATAATCTGCTTTTTCTTTTAGTCAATTCTTATCTCCTGCGCCTTCTAATAAGTTTCATCTGCAGGACAGTGCAGGCTGCCACAATCAAGCTATCAGTGACATGCTCCCATTCCATGCCTTTCCATATCAACCTCGACCCCAAAAAGGAATATAGGGACAGCTCTACACCCATTCCCAGCAGGAGGCAGCTTCAGAAGTCAGACCACTGTCCCCTATCCCCAGTTAAAGCAATAAAAATAGCCTGGAAAATGTTAGGCCCAGAGACCGCCATTTTGCCCGCCCTGTGACCTGCCACCTGATGATGTACTGGGCCTTGGAGAACCTGAGCCACCGCCTGTGATGAAACAAAGGGGGTATGCTCACCAGCCATGCACCCACAAGGCTGCCTATTATCAGAAGTAACTGAGGCACAGCTGCCTGCATCCTGCTGAAAACTGGTTTAACCACTAGAGCCCCTTCCCTGTCCCTTGAGCATTTCTCAGAAACAAGGGCCATAAAATCTCCTGTTACCAAAGCAACCACCCCTAACCAAAGGACACTGTTGTTTTGAAAACACCTATACCCTGGAAATCTGGAACCAACCAGCAGGGTAACTCACACCCCCACAGGGGTCTACTCCACACCCTTAAAAACTCCTCTATTTCTTCCCTTGGCCCTGCTGTCTGCTCAAACTCAGCCCGCCTGATCACAGTGTCTCTCTCCTAATAAAAGCCCTTAATTGGAAAAAAGTGAATAAATAAAAAAATAAAGAGGCCTGGGTATCTGGCATACATTTTCTTGCAAATGAAGGGAAATTAATGACATATGTGTCTGTCAATGATCAAATCTGAGTTTTCAAGAAAATATTAAACATCTGTACCCACCACTGTGAACTTGTTAGCTTCCCTACTTGACTTTTCTGATGAGATCAGCAGTGATGTTAATATGTATGACTCTTCTATACTACAGAAAAAGTATAACATTTGGAAGACCTATACTACTGGGGAAACCAATACTTTCCAAATAAGCAGTGCATGATGTCACAAAGTCATCCATGGGTAAAGGATCCAAGGTGCAATACAGACCAAAAACTTGAGTATGAAAAAGGCATTGCTGTGATTTCAGATTCCACATTTCAACTAACTTTTAAGAGATTACCACATCTTGAGTTTTAGTGTAGTTACAAAGAGTATTAATAATAATTTTAAAAGGCTATTAAAATATCCTTCTTTTTCCAGTTGCATGTATGCATGAGGGCAGACTTTCTCTACACACTTGATACAACCTATGCAAAGAGAGGCTCTTTGGGGTCCCGAATAATTTAAGAAAATAAAGCGTCCGGATAGCCAAGAGTTGATTCCCATGACATATTTATATAAACATTAACTTAGGCATCAAACATTCTCTCCTTCCCCCAATTTTTGCTATGTACACTCCAATTATTTAATAAACATGGGTTTTATGTCAATGATATTAGTTACCTTGATAACCTCTCAAAATTAGTAACAGGCACTCCCTAATATTTAATGCTTATGTGTTCTAGATATTAAAAAGCACCACTGAAACTAACCAAAAAGTCTCTTTTAGTATTATTTGATACTTCAGTCTTGGTCAAGTCAAAATTTTTCAACAAAGAAAAAGTCAAAGTACCCAGTAATACATTTTTGAAAAGTATACAATCATATAACTCAATCATTAATAATATGGGAAAATCATCCAAAGGGATCTTAATACAATTAAATGGAGAGAAAAAGACACATATGTTCAGCTTTTTTATGAAAGGGAAAACAAACCCAACCAGTCTCAATGATTTCAATTCATATAAAATGCCTAGTGTTCCACTGCTTGCTGATAAAAAAGGTAAGAGGATGAATCCTAATTCCTCTTGAAACCCAGTTGCTCTCACCATTTCATAGAATATTTTTTTAGTTGATTCTATACAAACACCAATGGGCTCTAACCCCAGAAGGAAGAAATATAATAACACTAAAATTTAAGTATCTAAAGATAATGAATTTGGATAAAATTTTTCTTAAAATATAAGTCAATGAGAAAACTACAATAAAACCAAATATTTTGACAACAAAATCAGGAATAGTATTTTGTTTTTTTTTAAATGTTTATTTATTGAGTATAGAGAGAGAGAGGAAGTGGGGGAGAGACAGAAACATTGATTCGTTGTTCCATTTATTTATGCATTGGTAACAGTATTTGTATTTTCAAACCTTATGAGGTGTATGAACGCTTTATACAGATTACATTTAAAGTCTTCTGAAACTCTGGGAGATTTTCAATAATCTGCTTGTAAAGCTTACATATTACTAACATATTTTGATTAAATAATATCTAGAATTTGTTTTGTAATATTGGAGTGGAAGGGGCTAGTTAAAAAAAAAAAAGGGCCAAGGCTAGCATAGCAGCCCTTTGCCCCAAGACCAACTCTACAGCCATCTTCAAATGCCAACCTGCCTATTCAAAGAGGTTGGGGCTCAACTCTGTGCTGCTTAAAAGACCCCAGATTCCTACCTGATATCTTCTGCTTAGGCTGCTCTTCAGGACTCAGACTAGAGCCCTTATCAAATCTGGATTTATAGCCCTTGTAATCCCCTCTCTAGATGAATTATCTAACAGCAGTGACCCCTGGTATGCACAGACTCTCAACATCCACCAAATCCTTTCTGCCTCCAAATTCTGCCACTTTCCAGAGTCTGTTCCACCTGACACCCAAATCTGGCTGAAAGAAGTGTTTCTGATGGGAGTTACAGTATTTACTGAGCAGCCATTTTCTATATGTGCCTTCTTGCAATCATTATGTTATTCTCACAATAAAACTTTAGGTGTAGTATGCATCATCACATTCAAAACCCGAAAGCAACCCACAAAAATAAAACAAGTCCCACAAAAATATATAGGCAGTCCTCACACTGATTTAGGCTGAAAAAACAAAAGATGCTATAAGTCTAATTAAAATGCACATATTACATTTAAAATAGGTATTTTTATTAGGACACAATTATTACAGAATAACAGGTAAAGTTATACTTCTCTACCATTTCTAACTTTTTTTTTTTTTTTAAATTCTTCGCAGCAGACTGTCCCTTTCCCATTTCTAACTCTTATCAGTTAACAAATCAGATGAGGGAATACTTTCAGTAAGTTCCTAAAGATAAAAATAAATTCCTTTGGAAGGTTTCTGACTTTCATTTGTAAGAAGACTTAGGGTCATTTGACAAACTTTTTAGGTAGGATATTAGTATTGCTGACTTCTTAAATTTACCGGAAATTTCTTTCAGCAACTGCCAACAAAAGGTATCAAGTTGTTCTGTATTTAGAGACAGTAATGCCTATCAGGTAAGGGCTCACTCTGAAGCCAGACTGTCTGGTTTTGAATCCTTGACCTACCACGAACCTCTCTGTTTGTCTCCTTGATCATTAGTGTGCATAAAGTGCTAATGTGTAAAAAGTGCTTAGAAAGTGCTAATCTCATAGTGTGTTTGCCATTATTACTAAAGACTGAAATGGCCATTTGTTAAAAATTTACCGTGTACAACACCACTGTTACTGATGTCAAAAATTAGCTGTTGATTACATAGTCAGTATAGAATATGTACAGTAGAACAGACTTTTTGAAAGTGTACAACCCACACAGGAGATGATCTTAGGTGATTCAAGATGTGGCTTTAAATATTCAATCACAGGGCAAAAAGTTACATACTTTTCAATTCTCTTTTAACACACTTGAGAAGAATACTGCATAATCCTAATCCTTTACATCTGCTACAATTTAATGATGCAGTTGTGCTTCCTTATCTTTATTTTTTTAACTATCTTTTTTTTTTTTCTGGAAAGTGACACAATTTCCCATTTACAGTGAAGTATCCCCTCTGAATTTATTTATGTTTAAAGAGATCAACAGTTTTAGAAGAGGGAAAGGAGAAATGGTAAGTAAATAAGCACAGCTGGGGCAACAACACCCTAAGTGCTTGACAAGTATTCTCACTGGCAAGATATTGATGATAAGTATGCATATCTCCTAGAGCCCCAAAAGGATCAGAATTCAGGAGGCATCAAGTACCAAAGAAGGGGGATGGGGTATATTGTACATTGTGAGTTCGGGGCTCAAAAACAGCAGATCTGGTCAGAAAGCTTAAGAGATAGACCCCCTCTAGTTCTTGGAAGCCCTAAAACAACTAATCCCTCCACAAAAAGACTTACCTTATTCTCTGGAGAAATGAACTCAGAAAGGCTCTAGGCTCAGATATTAAGCCCAGCAGAATGCAAGTGCTAAATATTGGGGAACTAAATAAAAAGTCTGTATTTTGAATGACCCTAAGAAAAGAATTAGAGGATTTTTCTCTACCTTTTCACTGAATTCAGAGAAAACACTTCAGATACTGACATTCAGGGGTTGTCAACAGAATGAGCCAGCCTATTCACTCTACAGTAAACCCGACTAGTTGAGGCCCCATTCATGCAGAACTTCCAACCAGCTTCTTACTGCCTTTTTCTTTATACAAATGAGTATAAGGAAGCTTCATTTTAATTTTTGTTAAGTATCCAACAGGTAAGAGGGAAAGCTAATAAACCCAGAGAAAACAGACAAGGCAGAGGAAAATAAAAATTACACAAACAAGTCCATGAGAGAAATGCAGTACATTCATGAAACAAGAGAACAGAGAATAAGAAAGAACTCTTAGAAATTTAAAATAGTTGATATTTTAAAAAATTCAACAAAAAGTTGTAAAATAAAGTTAGGAAACAGTACCTGAAGTCAAAGACAAAGGGATAGAAAATAAAATTGAAAGATAACGAATTTATGCCAAGAGGTCTAAACTTTATTAAATAGGAGTTGCAGATTTAAAGAGAGAGATCATTCAGGAAATGAAGGGGAGAAAAATCATCAAAGAAAGATTCCAGCACCATAGGATATAAGTCAAGACTAAAAGTGTCCCCCACTTCCCAACTCAACGCAGTGAAATTTCAAAATATAAGAATAGACAGAGATGATTCTAAATATTTCGGAGAACAGGCCATATATAGTGGAACAGGAAACAGAATTACTTCAGCCTTCACAAGAGTAATACTGTAAACCTGAAGACTGACAAACAACAGCTTCAATTCTGAGCAGAATTCTGTTGTGATTTTCAACTCAAATTTTATACCCACTGAATTATATTAACTAAAAGTAAAGATGAACAAAACTTCCTAAGAAACACAAGGGCTCAAGAAATACATATTTTTGAATCCTTCTTTAAGAATCTCTTACGAGAAAATGCTGTGACAAAATAAAGGAAAAAACCAAGACATGGGCTGTAGGATATAGGGGACTCAACATTGTTAAGTCCCAAGGTTCAAAGGCCTGGAGAGCAACCTATACAGTCAGAGCAGTATAATATAAGGTTGGGAGAGTGGGGGAGATGGTGGTGGTAGTGGTGTTTAAAATATAAATACAGAATTTTAGAATAAAAGGTTGATGAGATTATGACAAACCTACAGGAAAAAATTAGGACTAGGGATGCTTAAAAAGGGAGAAAGGTTGAGCCAATTATTAAATGCCAGGAAAAATAAAAACTAGAGGAAAAGGAAAAAGGTAATTGTTCTGTTACTTTACCCAGCAGTGAAACTACTTACATGAACATTAACAATGTAAACTGACTACTGATTTTACTAAAAATTAAAAAAAAATCTTATCAAGAAGGGTGGATGTGTGATAAATCATGTGTAATAAAATGCTAACTGTATAATCTACGTAGTGGGCACATGGGTATTCATTGTAAAATTTTCACCTTTCTGTATGTTGAAATCTTTCATAATAATGTTTCAAGAAATTTTAAAAGTATCAGGAGGTAAGGAAGTTAAAACAGGTGTGATGGTGGAAAGAAGTTAAATTTAAATCTTAATTTACCAAAACAGTTAATGTGATAAACTGACAAATTAAGAACTAGCAGTATATACACTAGATATTACTTCAAAATATGAAAGAGAAGGACTAAAAGTGGTTGCTTCTGGGTAAGATGACTTTTTTTCAGGCTTTCAAAACTACTTGTTTTTTAAAAATCTATGTATTTATTACTTGATAAAAATAATTTTTAAAGTGCAAGGTAAATATAAATCGTAAGGTATTAGCAAAAATTGTGAAGGTAGTATCTGAATGATAAAAATTGGGAAAATACTGTAGCACAGGAACAATGATCTTCCTCTGAACCATTAAAAGAGGAACCATTTTTTGAAGTTTCTGATTATAGCTAGAATACCCACATAACTTATCAGCCCAACTGAGGCAACTTTTGAGAATAAAAGGGTGCCATTAATAATGACATAGGGACAAAAGGGTGAACAGTTTCAGGAAAGGCAGGACTTCCGATATCATAAATATAGTCTGGGTAAAAATCTTTTCAAACCAAGAAAGGGAGACATGAAAACTCAGAAATTATCGCCATCATTTACTAGATGCTTACAACATGCCAGGCACTAATTATACTTGGTAATAGGGATAAAAAATAAATATAAAAAGCTGGTAACTAGACTACAAAAGGTGAGTAAGCAAGAATAAATGAATCCCAACCTGTCCGAGCACTTTCTTTCCATCTTTACTCCTCTTTATTCAAGAGACCAAAGCATTACTTAAACGTTTTTCTATCTGCCTCCAGAGATAAAAGAGCCACAAAGAACTGAGATGAACATCATCTTGCTAAAAGCAGCATGAGAATTGCCTGTATTTCCTAAGCCATAGAGGGTAACTGCCTAGTCCTGGAGAGCAATCCAGAGCAAAAAGTTTGTCCCTGACAAAAATCAGCAGAGCCAGAGAGCGGCATTCAAGAAAAGAACTGATACTATTGCTTAGTTTTCTCCAAGGGCATACATTTTCTTTTTAGGGTTGCAGCCACCTCAGTTCTGACAGGTAGAGCTACCTGAATGAATACACTGGCTTTTGTAAACAGTGGCTATTTTAATGTTTTACGGAATTCTTCTGATATAAAAGGCAGATGACTGAAGTCAAGGTTCACTCATAGCAGGATGTCCTAATAGGTACTCATGGGTCTCAGAGAGGTATAGTTGTGCCTGGATATTGTTATCTCTCAGCTTTCAAAGGAGCTAAGACCCCAGAATGGTGGGAACCTCCCTCCCTGCTTATACCCCATGTAGTACTAATCCCATTACTTGGTTAAAAATAATCACAGACCTGGCAGGGTGGCTTAGTTGGTTATAGCATCATCCCTTACACCAGTGGTCCCCAACTTTTTGGTCACCGTGGACTGGTTTCGTGGTGCAGGGGTGGGGTGAGGGGAAAAAGAGCTCAGGTGAGCTTTGATAGCAGCGGGGCGGGGGAGATTGCTGGGGACCCCTGCCTTACACCAAAAGGTTGCAGGTTCAGTTGGATTCCCAGTCAGGGCACATACCTAGATCGCAGGTTCAATCACTGGTTGGGGCACATCTGAGAGGTAACCGATTGATTTTTCTCTCTCTCATTGATGTCTGTCTGCCTGTGTGTTTCTCTCTCCTCCCTCCCTCCCTCTCTCTCTCAAATCAATAAACACATCTTTGGGTGGGGATTTGAAAGAAAAAGGAAAAAAAAAAAAAAGATTACAATCATGAAAAGGCTTGGAAGCCCTGAATGAGGACCCAGTAAGTATAAGCAGACAGAGGAGAAGCCCATAGCCTCTTCTCATGACCCACCACTACCACCTGGGGTTTCCTAATGCAGAAATACAAAGGTGCTGCAAACCCTTTCCTATAGCAGTTATAATTTAAAAATAAGAGGCAGGACTGGACTAGACTCAAACATCCAAGAGTCATAAAATAGTAAGTTCTAGTCATTATGGAGGTCTCCTGTTTGATCTTTGGCTGAGCCTAGTTTCTCAGGTATGAGATTTAATGTTTTAGAAATTTCTACTCAAACAATTGTAAGTGTGTAATACTGCAATTGTTTTTAGGATGTTATGAAAATCCTAAGAAATAATTCATCTTATTTGCAGTAGTCCCACAATATGCACCTAAACCAGACTCAATTTGCAGATAGGTGAGATCACGAGCTCCATTAGCTCCCACTCTTATTTTTAAAAGGTGGCGAGAATGATAGTAGCTTTCTGGTTTTCTACAATTCTATGTAGTTGAAGAATCTGACCTATCTTGTGCAATCACAGAGTTCTGAGAAACTTACGCTTAAAGGTATCTAAGACTATAAAGTGGATGTGGAGCACAAACTAGTTTTTCAGTTAGTTAACTTTTGTCATAACAGAGACTTATATAGTTAACTTCAAGTTCTAACTTCCATGCTAGTTTTCTTATTAAAAGAAAAAGTGTCAAAGAAAAACAGTATAGCATGCACCTGTATATTTCACTTTTTCTAGACAGCTAAGAGGATAACCAAACAGAAATTATCCCAGAAAACTATGATCTTACTTAAGCAGATCAGAATGAAGTACTCTACCGGAAAGACTGTGCACACAGAAAGAAATTCGACAGGTCAGTTCTGGGCATAGTTATTAAAATTTAATTATTAAAAAAGGCCCATTCAAGTGAGGTTTTTATAATTAGACACAAATTTTGCTAATGAGTAATTTTTATGACTTGGCTCAATTTTATAATGTGACAGTGAGAGAAGCTATAAAAACATTTGGTAAAAACCAATAAAAATTTTTGAAAATTAAATGTTTAGCACTTGTCTAGCACAGTCCTTATTTTTGCTTTTCATAAAATGCTACTTAGAATCAATTTTATTTTCAATTATCTAATGCATTTATCCTTAAAAGAAGAAACATGTACAAGAAACTTTGATGTGAATGGCAAGGAAATGACCGATTTTAATAGCTTAATTTTTCGTAGATCAATTTGAAAGGCAAATTACAATACTGAAATCAGAATTGAACATTTTTTATCAGGACGTTTTTCAGGTTTTAAGTCTTTACTGGCTTATCTTCCCTGGATGGCAGAATTCAGAGGCCACACTTAAGCTACACAGCTTGGGCTGCATCACAGGATGCAACCAAGTGTTTGAACTGAAAATTATTATCGTAAAAAGAAATTTTAACGGTCAACGTTTTTATGCAAAAAAACTGCCCCATCTTTAAGACTGGAAACTGCAACAGCTCTTTTTCTGTACACGGGCCCCAGACACTGTACCAAGCAGGAAAACTAATCAGGTTTCATGCATCACATCGTTTTTGGTATTACTAATGCCTGCAGGTTTTCAGTGTTAGGTTTCTGTTACCCACAGCAGGGCCTAGAACATGAGGCGGTTGCGCGTGAACAGTATTTTTTAAATCTAGCAAAAGCCTAGCAAAGAATAAACGAGAATAGCTCGATTCACATTCTCCTAGCCCCTCCATCCATCCTTCACGAAGATGATTGTAATTTTGGCGGGACCTGGTTGGAATACTCAGGTCCTGGAAGGGCAGAGCGAGTGCGTGGGTGTGTGTGAACTGCAGGAGGAGGCAGCACGAAGTGGGAGGGAATGATGATGCCTGTTCTAGGGCGGGAAGAGACTACGAGAGGTGGCTGTTATGCATGACGGGGCCGGCACGCGGGGAAGATGGTGGTGGCCGCAGGGCTGGGGGATTCCCTCTTACAGGCAGCGCTCGGGGCGGCCTGCGGTGAGTGATCCTGGAGCAACTAAAGGGGCGCTACACTGAAACCGGGAATTCTCGAGGGTAAGGGAATATAGGGCGCCGAGAAACGGGGTTATTATGGGATGTAAAAGAGGGGCTCCCTTGGGAAAATTACGGGATCTATCTCACCCGCCAATTGCTGTACAGTCTCTTCACTCGCCGGTAATAAGCATCTTTGTCCAGAGTCACAGCCATAGCCACAGACACCGCTCCGTCTCGGGTCCTAAGAATCACGCGAGGTCCCGGCTCCACCACCCGCTCTGGGCCCCGGAATCCCGCACTCTTCCAGTGACCCGGAAGTATCGACCTCAAAGATGCCCTTTCCGCTTCCGGGTCCCGACAGCGTAGGGTTTTGCCTTTTTTTTTAATCCTTCGTCGTAAGGTTAGTGGTTGGAAAAAGTGGGGAAATCAACAAAATGAGCAGTCTATATTTTCGCGCGGTTTTCTTGTCAACTTAGTAACCACCGCACGCAAGTCGACGTCATCACGTGACGTTATGCCTCCGCCCTAACTCTGCAGGGCCGCAGTTTTCCGGAGCTCCCGAGTTCTTGCCGAGACAGCCGGGGCCAGGCAATCCAGAGGCAGGAGGCCTAACGCCAGCTCCGCCCCACAAGCAGCCTGCTGAGCGCGGGTAGAACGGCCCCACCCATTGGCAAAGGAAGGGGAAGCAGAAAAGAGCGGGATCTAGCGTGGGATGGAAGTGGGAAGACTACAGCGTATTTGGGCACGTTCCCTCCTAGAAATCATGGTGAAGCCAAAGATTGCTGCTCTAGAGCTGGAAGAATCCTCGATGCCAGGGCTGAGTCAGGCGTGCTGCGCCAACACAGAGCTCAAACCAGGGAGAGGGAGCCCATCCTCCAGTTAAACCTATCACCCAACCTATGGGGGAAGGACTTCGCTTTAGAAAGGTAAATAAAACGCCCAGGCTTCATCTGAGCCGTGGAATGGTAGGGGAAGGGTTGTAAGAAACAAATGGCTTAAAGGGGTTCACTTAACCCCGCACCCAGGGCCCAAGTTAGGACATCGTCTTGTCTCCTTGCCGCAGTTCACAAAGTAACACCACTTAAGCACGGTTACTTCAGTTCATTCAAAATGCTCGTGGTTCTTGCTGAAATTCTTCCTTCTCATCTCTTGTAAGAATTTGGGAGGGTAAATCGAACATTTTGCCTAGTATTTAGCTTAAACCCCTTGCTTTTAGCAAACTGGACAGCCTATATAGTCTGTATTTAATGGTGTACAAATGACTTGTCTGCCCTATCCAAGTTAACTTTGCACAAACAGTAATGAACATTAGGAAAGTGGTGTTGAAATTACTGATCTTGAACAGCAGCTCTTAAAATTAATATTTATATTGGATTTGAGCAAATGTAGAACAGGGAAGAGTGGAAAAGGATTAACTTAAATTTATTAATGCCAAGGGAAGGAAGGTAACAGTTCCTGACCCTCCCCGCTGTATCCACAGTTCGGCCAGAACAGGCTCTGCCAGAGGCTAGGGCCAGCGCTACATAGTCTGTGGTTAATGGAGGTGTCTAGGGAGGGGTGAGCGCCTCGGTGGCTCTAGTCTCCTTTCCTTCCCCAGAAATGAGGAAGTGGTCATGTATTTATTTAGGAGTTCCCCTGCCCACCCAATCCGCTCAAATTTGGAAGCAATCAGGTACAAGTTTTCTTTTTCCTTTTCACCTCCTGGAGTGGGAGTCCTGAGTCTCCCCACATCTCCCCTGCCCCTCCCACTTTTCCATAGTTCAAGGGCCAGAGTAAATGAAAATACAGCAGCCACCCAAGCAATGGGGACCAAGCTGAGGCTTCAGTCATCCGCATCTTCGCTGGAATCTGAGTTGGCTGGCATCATAGGATCATCAATGAGTGAGAAGTCCCTTTCTGAGCTATCATAGCCCTGAGATAAATCATCATCATCTTCATCCTCGTCGTCCTCGTCCTCCTCAGGTTGCAGTGGTGGCAACCTCAAGGCAGTACCAGAGGTGGTGGTAGTGGCTGGTGAAGAAGAGTAACCGGGGGCTCTCAGGCCTGGATGGTGATGGTGATGATGGTGGGGGTGGGGGTGGTGGTGATGAAGTATGGTGCTGGAGTCTACATGAGGGGATGATGCTGCACCACCCATCACAAATGGCATAAAAGGCAAAGATGCAGAAGTGGCACTGCTATGACCCAGAGATGGCACAGACTGCAGGCCACTATTGCTGTGCTGGAAGCTATTATGCAGAGATAGGGACCCAGTGCCTCCACCCTGCATGAGGGCCATCATCTTGGAAAGGTCTGGTCGTGTCCTGCGGACTCGCTTCTTACTGTTGTCTGGTGCAATAGGCCCTGGCAAAACCCGGTTAAACACAGTTTCAGCAGGGTGACCCTGGGAGGAAGGAACAGAAAAAGACAGTAAAAAGAAAGGAAAAAAGTGAAACAAAAGTAAACAATGCAAAAGGTTTTTCACTGAAACTATCTTTAGGAGGGACAAAACAAGGATAGTCAGAGGAGGCTTAATGGTAATGGGGAGGAGATGGTGGATGTAGCTCGTTAGAGGATTCTGATGCTAAGATCACGGAATTGATACTAATACTCATGTGAACTAGTTTTGCTTTTTGCCATGACTACATTATACTTTCACTCTGGCCAAGTACTTCACAAATACTTTTGTTAATGAGGTGCCTAAGTAAGACACTGAGTGCATCAGTACTTGCACAGTGTACTTTACTGAGAGTAGATTGTTCACATGATCTTACCATGTGAAAGTGCCTCAACTGTACCGATATTCATGATACTGTCCTTCATTATTGAGTCAGAGTGGGTAAACTGAAGAGAGGTCAGATTACACTTCTGGATGTCTAGAACACCGAAGATTCTGGCTAGTTCCTCGCTAAATTTAACAGAATTAAGTTTTTCACAATGGTAAAAAACTTGCATATCTGAATTTTAAATTGCTTCTTCTAGAAAGTTCACTGATAGTGGAAATTATTACTTTTAGTGCCTCTGCTTTGCTAGACGTAAGTATAATACTAGGTAAACTGGCATTAAACTCAGACAATTGGTAATGTGTCTCTGGACATTGCCCAATCTAAGCATAGCATCTAACATGAGAATATACCTTTCTATCTAGCAAAAACAAACATCTTAAAACTCTATTAAAGACTTTTAAAATATTGTAATAGCACCTAAACTCCTGTATGTCTCAGTAATAAAGTATGTAGTGTAGCTACACTACCAGTGCTGCATTAAGAATTCTGTATCAGACATGATTTTCTGTGATTTCCTATGATCCTTTCTAAGGAGTTATCAACTGGCTATAAAGTAGCAAAAGTACTTGAGGTAAAAATAGATAATGCTAGTTTTAGGATTAAAGGAGGAAAAGACTTTTTACAGGCTGCTCTGTAATGATAAATGCAAGACAGAGAAGGTACCAGCCTTCTAGTCATCAGCCTCCCATATCAACCATTCTGCTTATTATCCATTTGGTCCCATAGAGGCTAAGAGGGGAAATTAAAACATTTTTCTGTGGTAACAAAATTTACATGAAACCACTTTCACCAATATAAAATAAACCTCATAAATTCATATCACAAATAAATATATATAATGTGCAAAATAATGTTCTCAGAATTTATGAAATACAAGAGATACATAGTGTTCATTCAGAATCAATTTTGTTAAAAGAGAAATCATGTAAAAAGATGCGCATGAAAGATCAAATGAGGGATGATTAGATAAAATGAATATACGAAAGTGCTAATCCATTACAAATTGACTGCTTACCAAACCATGATTTATATATGTTTAAAAAATATAACTATTGCCCGAAGTGAGGCAAACATAACCAAGAGAAACTTTTGCATTATATTTTGGTGGAAAGGATTATGGGTACTTAATCTACCAGATTATCTGTAACCATGATAAAACATAGGTATACCTATGTTTTAATAATAAAATAACTTACTATCCAAAACTGTTATGATAAACTATAAACATATTTCCTGTCGTTTTTCCATCATTGGAGTATTATTAGTGATTCTCAACCTCTTATATGTTGTGAAGTGCCATGACTGTTTTTCTTAGTAGGCTTCCAACTCACTTCTAAAATAGAATCATAAAACTTTTTGGAAATTATGTGCTCAAAACCCCTGGATGTGTAAACTGAAAAAGTTAAAGGATTTGCTAAAAAAACCCTTAGTCAGTAGAAGAGCAGGTTAAGGCCTTGAATGTTCTAACTAATTTTACTAATTCTTATATTTTAATATGTTGAAAGTGCTAAAATTAATTTTTAGAATTTATGCTCTTCTGGAGATAACAATGCTATAACATATAAAACACTACAAAAATACCAATAAAAATAATCTGGCTTCCTTATTTGTGAACTGAAGATGTATTTTTCTCAAACATACACTGGAAAAAAGATAAACAGCATTAAATAAGTTCTTCGGTCACATCTAGTGTGGGAACAGAGTAATAATGCCCCAGTCTCACTCACCTTTTTTCCATTCCTAGAGTTGGCAGTCTGTACTGGTTCCATTCCCAAACAGTTCAATTCTACCTTGTTATTTTTTTTACATCTCTGCCACTTCTGTTTTCTACGATCCTCCATGTACTGCAACAGAAAAGTATCAGTTATCCTAGAGGAATAAAAATCTCTGGGGTAATTGCTAAGGTATTTGTGTCTAGTTTGACAGTAAGTGCTATTGCATGGGCAAAACATTAGTCCTGTGGAAAACTGCCATTAAGTATACCTCTCCAAAAATTTTAGGTGGTTATATAATTGTTTAATAATAAATATTTGCCTACAAATTTAACAAGTGCTTTAACATTATTTCATTTTGATCCTCACAATTCTGTGAGGTAGGATGACTGGCAGGTACTTCTATTCCTATTTTGCAGATGCAGAGACAATGACATAATATGGCATGCTTCCTCCCTCTCACACAGCTTAAAAATCAAGGAAATAACTTTAAATCTCGCTGGATGGAACTGCCACTCACCGCTAGAAATCGGGGATCAACAGCAAACTCTGGATGACCCTGTAACCACATCTCCAGTTCAGCCCGGCGAGGGGCATCCTCACCCACCAGCAAAGTACCATCCACCTTATTGATGACAGGGATCCGAGTCTCCAGGTCCACATCAAGGTGATTAGGCTCTTCCATGCATTCCTCCTCCAGCTGCAAACCCAGAATCCACCCCCATGAGCACATACTCTTCTTTGGGGCAGGAAGGGAGGGGGAGCAGAGCCAATGGTAGCCATAAAGTAACTCTAACATCTTTTAGTCCCTCAATCCCAACTGCTTTCATCAACTACTGAGAATAAAAAGCTCTTATCTAATCATCACATTAAAGACTTTCTCTACCACTCACCTCAACTAGCTTCTTTCTGTTCCCCTTCTTCTTATGAAACAGAGGATGTCCATCTCCCATTACTCCATTAGCCATCAACTTGTGCTTCTGGAATGTTAGTTTTAATCCTTCCTCCTAGGAAAGACAAACCACCCACCCCAAACGTCATATGGCACCACATGGCACATGTTTTTAAAGTAAAGATTAAGTTTTGGGGGACTTGTAAGAATCCTCTTCTGGCTCAATGATGGTGAGGCCATTGAACTGAAGGGTAGAAATTAAGAGATATAACAAAAGATACACACTTTTACTTTAGAAATGTTTCATTTCTTGACCTAATGCCCCTTAGGTGGCTTTAAGAGAAGCATAATGTATTTCAACAACACCTAATGAGGGTACAATCCCCTACCTGGTATTTCAGTATTAGCATGGAAACTCATCACAGGAGTAAAATCCTGTTATTCCTGTCACACACTATTGGACTGGCCAACATCTGTTACGTTTTTTCCATAAAATAAAAGACACATTCTTCATTTTCACCAATAACTTTACTAATTTGGGTATTTTGAGTATGTTGGCTATCTCCCACTATTGGCTTCTAGTGGATAGAGGCCAGGGGTGCTGCTAAACATCTTCCTGTGCATAAGACAGCCCCACAGCAAAGAATTATTTGGCCAAAATGTCAATAGTACCAAGAAACTTTGTAAACCACTTTTGACACGTTCAATCAGTCACAGCACCTTCTCCATATACTGCACAAATCATTTTTTGCATTTCGGTTGCATTTTTTACCTTTGTTGAAATAATAAAGCAAAATAGTGCATATTTTCTTCCGTCTTCAGTATTAAAATGGCTGCACAAAAATTCACCAATTTTGTTGTTTTTAAAAAATGTATGCTGATATGACAGTTGTTACAACACAATCTAACAAAAGTGTTTTAAGTGAAGTTAAAGACAACTAAGCAATACTAGACTCATCATACAGAAAAACATAACAGACATTTTGGCCAACCCAATAATTTAAGAAATTTTTCTTGTTGAATACTTAATAACCAGCTAACAGAGTTCAATATGGAAGAGGATCAGGAAAAATAAAAATTTCCATCTATAAAATAATACTTTTCATTTCAGTACAGATGAGTCCTTTTTATTTTTAACTTAGGCCCACAACACTTAGGTGTCATTTTATCAGCTTTCCTACACTTTAATTTTTTAAAAATTGGTTTTTAAGATCTAGAAACACAAGCCATTCAAAAACAGCCTGTGCCAATTAAACTTCTTTCAAAAATATGGTTTCTTTTCATCTAATCCTCAGAAAATATAAACCATAAGATTCCTTCCTTTACTGTAGTGACTTTTCCTACATGGATCTTTGTGAGCTCTTAATTTTTTTCTCTTTTTAAAGTTAGCTAACCAAATGAGTTTAGTGAAACTAAGTTAGCAAGAACTGTAGCCTCCTTTCCCACTTCCCAGTACCTAAATGCTAAGCTTACATCTTTGATCTGAACAGTAAACTCCTTCTCATCCATGCCTCGGCGGAGTTTGGTGAACTGAGCTGCTGCTGTGGTGACTGCAGACACTTCCTCCTCTGCCATGGAAGCTGCACTGCTACTTCGTGGTGTGGGGACTGGAGAGTCACCATATTCTCCTGGAGTCAATAAAGGACTGTCTAGCAAGTGGTTGCCTGACTCCAGAATTCCTCCTGTTACCATTTCCTGACTCCGGCGGCTAGAAGGCCACTTCCCTGAGAGTACAGCTTGGCAGACGAGGTCAATACGGTTTATCAGGACACGATCCTGAGTGGGGGAAAAAGAAATCAATACTGGTATTAGGGCCTGAGTACTAGCTTTGTGATCCTGTGACAAACAATAATGCCCTCATTATCAGGACGGGTAAAATCATAAGGAAGAAAAGGAGTATATCAGATTCCTAAGTCAACTTGGAAGAATTTCATAAAAACACTTGTAGCACTGAACACAATCAAAGAAAACCACAGCCATCTGTTCCTTGTTCCCTGTGAGTTACACCATTTCTAGACTCTACATTTTCAGGAATGAGACTATTACCTTGGGCCACTCAGAGGCTCTTTGTCTTTCTTGGAGCAGCAGAAGCTCAGGGGTCATTTGTTCTCCATCTTCATTTGGGAATCCATCTTGGGACATAGTAAGGGACAGGAGACTCTCTTCATCATAGAGCTTTGAGTGGGACCGGTCAACAGCTAGAAATCATACAGAATGTGTGACCCAAGATGAAAGAATCAAATTATATAGGAATATTATATAGGCTTTAAATAAAGACCCAAAAAATTTTGATATTTTATCAAATCAAAATCCGAATCTCTCTCAGAGGATGCATTTAGAAAAGAAGGTAAAGAGCAGAGAGGGGAGTAAAGGGAAAAACTCCCACAGACTGTCACATGCACTCACTTAGCTTCTCTTCCTTCTCATCCTCACTCTCATCAGTGCTAGAGCTGGAGCTGGACGAGGATGAGGAAGAAGAGGATGATGGTGACAGCTTACTCAAGTCCAGCTCAGAGTCTGAATCATCATCATCCTCCAGTTTGACTGGTGGGACGCTCCGGGAAACCAGAGGGGTAGTATCAGAGGGGTCTACTCGCATCTCATAGACTTGAGGGGTTGGTTGGCTCCTGGTCACCACTTCATGTTCTAGCTTTAAAGTTAGACTGTCCAGATTAGGGACCCGGACAGCTGTCTCCTCAGGTGGCTTTTCAACAGGAGCATCTGGGCGCAGGGGCAATGGCGAGGCAGTGCGCGAAGTATACTGCTGGTGTAGCAGTGGAGTAGAGCAGCGTGACAGGGATGGAGCTGGTGCTCCTGCCTGATGGTTCTGCATATAATTCATTCGGGCAGCCAGGAAAGAGAAGTCTGGGTCCTGCATGATGTTGCAGTCTGTTTGGCTCACTCCATGGCGGGCTGCCCCTCTTAGAAGTTCCCCATCATGTCGAACAGGCTCCCACCATTTGGGCAATTCAGGACCTGGAGGCTGACATAATGCCAGTCGATCTTCTAAAAGAGGGTGACATAAAACTTGTTCCCGTAAGCGCCGAAGCAATTCAATACGATAGAGAGTCCGTGAAGCCCTCTCCTCAGTGATAGGCTCAATAAACAGATTAGGGTCCGGAGGCTCTGCAAGAGAGAGAGGTGGAAGGAGAAATGAACCAAGAGTTGGTTTTGTCACCACCCATCCCCATTCATTCAAAAATCTCTAGTCTTGCTTACCATCTCCAGCTGCTGGGGGAAGACGGCACACTTGGCGGCACATGGCCACAAAGCCATGGAAATACTTGGTAAGGCTTTCATCTGTTTTTTTGTCTAGTCGAGCAAAAGTGCGGAAGCGATCCCAATGGAACTGCATCGTGTCAGGATCATACTCCACACCAAAGGTAGATACTACTCGATAGAAATCAGTTTGTTCACGCCTTGTCCATCTACAAAGGAAAGTGGAATCAGGCAACAGTGATTAGAAGAACACAAGGAAAGTGGTTACTTCTTAGTGTAACTTCAAGTTTCTGAATACACAAAAATTCAAAGTAGGGGGGGGGGGGAAAGCCCAGATAGCAAATGTAGTAAGAGGTACTCTGTAACATGAGAATACAGGAATTAGAAAGCTAAGGGGGAAAATAATATGGGCAAATAATGAGAATGACTATGTATGAGATCTTCCCAGGAGTTACAATTATGCAGAAAGTGAGGTTCTTGTCACAGATATGTACAATTAAGGGCAAAGAAGGTGGTCCCTCTGTACAGAATTCCAAATAATTTCTTCCTAAGATGGTTTTCAATAGAGGGCCTCTAGTTGAAGACCAGCTTAGAGTTCAGCCCAAATTCCCAGCCATATTTTACCGCTGCTGTTTTTCCCGCCGTGCAATTTCCTTCAGCTTGAAGGCGGCCTCACAACGCCGCCTTCTCCGGTCCCCACGCTCTGCAGCCTCTATCTTCATCTGTTCTCGCTTGTAGCTGCGCTGATAGGCTGTAACTAGGCGCCGAAGCCTAGCTGTCAGAGCAGAGCCTGGAGGCCAGAAGAGATGGCCTGGCTGTTGGGTTACCTGGGCTGTAGGAACCAAAGTTAAATAAACAGGAAGTATAGAAAAATAGTAGATATAATGCTCATATTTCAACCCACCCAAAAGCAAAGCTCTTAAGAGATCCCAGAATAGGACAGAATTCAGTCAATAATACCCCAAAATGTACCACCCCACACAAATTGTACTAGTTGACCTAGAAGTTTACCTTCATCTCCATCAATCACTGAGATCTCCTCATCCATCATCATCAAGGGATCACCCTAGAGAAGGAGATCCACCCCACAGGATGGAGTGGGAGGGAAAGAGGGGGAAGTTGGTACTCTGAAATCACTCCCTCACATGTGTCCTTCTATGGCACCAAGGGATCAAGAAAAATTTCTAATGAAGGGAACCCTCACAAAAAATTGGAAGCAACTAACTCAAAGAATAAGAAAGAAGAACCTGAAAAGTCAATTCTTATTAATGGCTTAAAGATAACAGGATTCAGGAATTTATTAAATATTTTCCAATGTCCGGCTTGGGTCCCACCTCTTCCACAAAGTCATCCCTACACTCCCCCAACTGCCACTATAATCCTTCCCATTAATACTTTAAATTCTCAAATGGCAATTATTTTCATTTTGCATTATAAATTAATCAATATACTTCAGCGTTTAAGGAATGGGAGAATGTTTATTTAGTCATAAAGAAAATAGGCTTAAATGAGTATCCTCACCTCATCATCTTGGTCCTTTGGGGGACCCTGGAGTGGTTTATATTCAGGATCTTCACAGTCCTTATCAAAGTCAACCCTAAAATTATCCAGAGGCATTAGAAAATGTTAGTAATATATCTTCTTTCACTAAGAGGAACCTAGGATGAAGAGCTGGCCAAATATACACTCCAGCATGGAATAGTCTTTTCTTCTGTGCTGGAAGGAATGGCAGGCCAGGTCCTAAGCTCTGAGTAAGTTAGCTACAGCATACAACAGAACAAAGAACTGGGAAAAATTGACAAAGTGCACTCTAAATTAATTTGAAATGAAACCATGAACAGCATACCTGCTATCTCTTGATAGCCAGTTTTATGATTTAACCCATTTCCTACCTCCTATGCAACTATCTATTTTTGTTATTTCACTTAAATGGCCCGTGCTTGCTTATTTTTACTACTTTGCTCTCTTGAGAAGGGTGATATAATAAATAATTTGCAATGAATAAATGGCCCAATTTCCTTTGCAGGTCCTTCACTAATCAAACTGAATTTGTGATCATCAAAGAGAAGCCTCTCAATCATGAAGGTATGTGGGTATTCATGAACTAAGCCAACTCTTTTACATGCCCCTCAGGTCTCCATGTGAGAAGTTTTGTTGAACTCATTGGCACCCAAAGCAGGGCAACACTGCCCTACCTGGTGGCTCAGTATTAGCATGGCAATTCATCACTGAGGCATGTACAGGCAGAATAATGCTTTGTGGGTCAACCACCCTTGGGAGATGATAAACCAGAGCTAAAATTTCCTGAAGCTCGACCATATAAGAGCCATGGGAAAGCTACAAGGCTATTATACTTCAAGAAGACCGGTTATCCTCTCAACTACTGTGGCTGTACAGAAAAGCACTGCAAAGAAAAATGGACAGAACATCAAATAAGCCATTTATGAGTAACATTAATTTTCACCTTAGTTGCATCTTATGGCAATGTATGGTTTTAGGCCACTTGACCATTTCATGAGTCCTTTCTTTTGGTCTCACTTTTTGTTAAGAATTTATCATTCATAAGTATAACCACCATTAAGAATCCCAATGGGTTCTGTCAAGGCTGGCATTATCTCTTAGCACAAGCAATTAATAGCTTTTATAGGGCAGACTCGGCACTTTAAGAGAACTGAATACCAATGCTTACCCTTCTACTATGTCAGAGAAATTATCCAATACTCGATGTTCTGCTGCAATAGCTTTGTCATCTGGCCGGCCAGCCTTTTCCAGGAAGCATAAAGCTGGGTCTGCCCTCATGGTATTATATTTTTCATAGCCTAGAAGAAAAAGGGCCATTAACTGAAGAAAATCATGAATTCATTTTGCCTTTAGGCTTATTTTGTATACTGCTGGAATAATCAGAATATAATGTATGGGCTACTTAACTTACAATGTAAAATATAGTTTAAATGTTAATTTGGACAGCTGTTGGTTATATTACTTACTATATTTAACACTTCTATTGCAATTCAGAATTATAAAGTGCATTAGTACCAGTTACTGTAGATAGGAATTTAATCAGTTTGTATAAAATGGTAATAGATTTACATAGCCATTTAACTGGAAGTCTATTATTCTTACTACATAGATGGGAAACTAAAAAAGTAAAATAATTTAGGAAAAAGTCACACATTGTCAAATGAAGGATAAAAAACTTATACCTACAGACATTAAACTTTTGATCAGTGGTAAATGAAGGAATGAACACACTTTAGAATGTTTGTACTCTTCTAAACATTGTGTCTCATAAGTAAATCTGAAACTGCAAGTGCCCATTCTTTTCCTTATCCTATTAAATTTTTCAAAAACATGTGGATCATTGCCATTACTTTTTCTTTATAGAAGTAAACAGAAAAACACCTTTTTAAAAATCATCATCCAAGGACTTTTTTTTTTTTTTTAAAGAGAGGGAGAGTAACACTTATGCAAGAGAGAAGCATCAATTGGTTGCCTCCCCTACACACCCGGACCAGGGATTGAACGCACAACCTAGGTATGTGCCCTGACCCAGAATCGAACTCACAACCTTTTGGTTACAAGACAATGCTCCAACCAAGTAAGCCACAGCAGCCAGGGCAGAAAAGTATTTATTAAAAATAAATGATATTCCAATTCACTAAGTCAGTGGGCTAGAATTTAGCACTCACTGCTTCTGATGCCTGGGATTTGTTATTAGGTAAGAATGAACAGGGAGTGTTCTCCATTTTTATATTCTATTTTTATTTCACTCAAACACTACTGTTTGCACCCATATCAGAGTGATTGCTGAACTTTTAGATAAATGAGATGTTATACAGGTAGAACACCTTCAGCAAGCCACAGGAAAGTCATACAAATTAATCATGGTTAATGACAGTGAGCACATATTACCTCCCCTGATTTGTGGAACCTTAACTTCGATGCCGGAATATATAGATTGGTAACACTTATTAGAGAACAGATGCAAGACTCCCTAAATTGGGATTTAACTATTCATCTGGTCTTTCTTTAACATCTATTTATAGGGATGAATTGCTCTGCTCTGGATATTTAAGAACTAGGTTCCCATTAAAATTTAAGTTTATTGAAGATCAATCACACAATTCAGTTATTGGTCATAAGTATTTTGCTAAATGTTCCATCTGTGAACATAAATCTACAACAGGAAAGAAACAGTGTAAGAGAAGGTACCTACCATGCTTAAACACGCCAATGAGCAGGGACTTGTCAGCCTCACTGTCCCACCATGTTGTTGGAACCTCCAGCTGATCCACTACTGGGAACCATATGTCAATCTCACTAAAGGTATAAGAGGGCAACACCAAAAATTCAAAAAGGAAACTATAAAGTAAAACACCACATTTCTATCCAAGAAGATGGACAACTAACAGTATACTTGAGAAAAAGAAGATTACAAATATTACCTAGATGTTGGTAAGTTAAAGTGTGTATTAAAAATTTTAGTGATGATAATCCTAACTTGTGAGGGAGGGTATCTATTAATATAACCACAGACAAGAAAAGGGGCAGGAGGAGTAATTAAAAAGTCTAGAAAAAAAGATGGCAGGATTAAATAGAAAAAAAATGCAAAAGTTGAACTTTTATCAAGAGAAGGATATTTAATTTCATTATTAATCATAATGTGAGTCTTGAATCTTTATATTAAAACATTTTTGCTTTGTGTGGGGAAGGTATAAGAGGGCACAGTGAGCACAGCAATGCAGAAAATTAAAATGATAATCCTTGGAGAGATTACTACAAGTATCCTCTTTTACCCATTATATAAATGCTCATGCAGCTGCCTACTTCCTTTCACTGGCATTAGATATAGAATTAAAGACCTAGTATGTAGATTTTAATTATCGGGTATCCCCAAGGTATTGGTTTGGCCAAAAAGTCCATTATATTTTTTCATATGATGGTTCTAGTAGCACTTAGTTGTCTTTAACTTCATTTGAAACAATTTTGTTAGGCTGTATTATGACAGCTGTCATATCAATGTGCATTTTTTTAAAAAATTATCAAAATAAGTGAATTTTTGTGCAGCCATTATAATACTGAAGATGGAAGAAAATATGCAACATTTTTGGCATATTTTGCTTCATTTCCAGCAATAATAAAGAAATGTGAAAAAAAGATTTGTGCGTTATATGGAGAAGGTGCTGTGACTGATTGGGTGTGTGAAAAGTGGTTTGCACAGTTTTTTGGTACCACTGACATTTTGGCCATAATTCTTTGCTGTGGGGCTGTCTTATACATTGAAAGATGTTTATCAGCACCCCTGGCCTCTACCCACTAGAAGCTAATAGCAGGAAATAGATGACATACTCAAAATATCCAAATCAATAAAGTTATTGGTGAAAATGAAGAATGTGTCTTTTTATTTTATGGAAAAAATGTAACAGACTTTTTGGTCAACCTAATAGTAGAAAATGAAATAAGCAAAACAATCTTTCCTTCAATAAGGCATGGCACGAAGGAAAATATAGCATAACTTTACCTTGCAATGGCACCCCCTAACACCTTCTCTGCCTGGTCTCCAATCACCTCCTGCCTCAGATAATATAGCATTCGTACCCGTAACAGCACCCTATAAAGGAGAAAGAAAGTGCTGGCTCAATAAGAATGTAGAAAATTTGAGGTGTAAACACTTTAGTCTTCACTAAATTCCATCCTTACTTGTTACACTGATGTTTCAAGTGCTTCTTATAACTTTCATCTTGGAACAGAGTATCAGGGTTATATTTCCTGATCCAATCTGCCTTATGGATATCAAAAGTGCTTTGTGACTTTACTTTTTTCCCCTTACGTCCACGGGGCACAGGGATGGATAGACCTGGGGAAGGGGAGACATTGAAGACTTGGATTGAGAAAACCCTTTGGACCTGAAAAGGATTAGATAACCTACAGAAAGATGAAAAGTAAAGAGTTGATAATTACCTGAATGATTCTGCAATTCTTTTGTCTTGCCATTTTCGGCAGGGCTAATCAAGTCCCAAATGAAACCTTTGATGTTTTCATCCCCACGATAGTGTAGAAGACAGTACACAAGGATGGCGCGGCAAATTGTCTCCACATCTCGTTCAGTCATACGTCGCTTGAAGCGTCCATGAGACAAGATATCTCGCCACCGTCCCCAACTAGAAAAACAGAATGGAAATTACATTAACATATTCTGGGATACTCTAATTCAGTGACATTCCCCAGTCACCCAGAATCATATCTCCCAAATGGTGGAAGACAAAAAGATATTGGGAAACTATGGTAGCGATATAAATGGAATAGTTTTTTCCCATTATCCCCTCTTTAAAATCTCCAATTTGAGAGGCAGAGTGTCTACCAGGATAAAGATACACAACCTCTGATGGCAAGGTAGGTTCTTACCCATATACCAATAGGTGCTTTTCCACCCGAAAGCAGTCAGTGCGCCCATAGGTATGATGACGGTCATGCCGGCGAGAGCGTGGCCGCTCATCATCTTCACTTTCCAAATCAGAGAATTCCACCAAGTCGTCATCTTTCAGAGTGCTGAAGTGGCGGGTCTGTTTTCGTACTCTAGGTGTGTCAATCACCAAGTTATTCTATGCAAAGAACAGAAGGAGAAGTAACTTTATGATATGATTATGGGAAAGGCATTAATTAAGATAATCATAAATTGAAAGAGCCTTGGATGTAACAACTGTAGATACTCAAAGAAAGACGTAATTTTTTAGGACATGCAAAATAATCTATAGGTACTCAGGAAGCAAAATTAAGTGATAAATATCTAAGCAATTTCTGGGGCCTACTATGTAAAAAGTTTTTACAATGGCCCTTGTATGTATAATGTACCATCATAAACCAACGTCAGCAGCTAAGAATTAGAGCGCTATTAAGATTCCTGAGAGTACTGTGTCTTTTGCACTATTTCTTCTCTATAGGAAAAGGAAGCTCACCTTGCTATTGAGTAGATCCATATCAAGGTCAGCCTTTTTGGCCCACTTTTGCCAAAAGTTGGGGTCATCCAGAGAAATATCTGTCCTATTTTCAGAAGCAACAAAGCTTGCCTAGTGAGGAACAAAGGAACAGAGTAAAGTTGACGATATCACATTTTTGAGCAATGGAAATCAGTAACTACTTTTTAAAAATGTATTTAGCTCTTCCCCAAAACAGACTTAGTGACCTCTGAAAATGGATCAACTGACCCAGAAAACCCCACAAAATCATGCAAATCAAGAGGTTAAAATCTTTAAGTTCACTTTAAGACCACTCATGAAACTGCCCAGGCCATCAAGGTTGTGCATATCTGAAAAGCCACCACAAGTATCTGATAGATGTCACTTTATAGAAGCAGTGTGTGCCATGCCGTTGTTACAATGGTGGAGTTGGTAGCTGTGCCCAGGCCAAACAAAGGGGCTAGACACAGGGTCAGTGGCCCAAAAAGAGTGCTAAATTTGTGCTGCACATGCTTAAAAATGCACAGAGAATAGTGCTGAACTTAAGGGTTTAGGTGTAGATTCTCTGGTCATTAGCACATGCAGGTGAACAAAACCCCCAAGATGCAGCGCAGAACTTACAGAGCTCATGGGTGGGTTAACCCATACACGAGCTCTCCCTGTCATATTGAGATGATCCTTATGGAAAAAGAACAGATTGTTCCTAAACCAGAAGAGGAAGTTGCACAGAAGAAAAAGCTATCGCAGAAGAACTGAAGAAACAAAAACTTATGGCCTGGGAGGAAGTTCAGCATAAAATAAATGCTAATAGTTTTTCAAAATTTCTATAAGTCCTAGAGATTCCTGTGCCTATCTCTGCTTCTCTAGCCTCTGGCACAGATACACAGATAGAACATACCTTGGCAAAGGTAGAACCCTTTCCTTCAGACTCAATGGTGATGGTTGTGGTTCGTCTTAACAAGATCTGGTCAATGTCTTCTTCACAAAACTTGGAGCCCTCATCATCTTCCTCCATTATGGCTGCATATGCTCCTTTTCGTAAAAGATCTTCAATTTCCTTCTTTGAGAATTGCTGGATCTACAAAATCCAATAACAAGGTGAAAAGACTACCAAGATAATATAATTTAACTGTATGATCATATTTTAGTTTGGTATACTTTAAGAAGTAAAAATTAAGAATCAAAATAACGTGGTCAGATTCTAGTACAAAAATAGTTTGTGTCCCTATCTATCTCTATGACCTGCTAAAAACATCAATAGAATAAAAGGACTCACTCCAGTAATGTTGCCATCCCGACCACTCATGGACTGAAGCACAGCCTTATCCAATCCCAACTTGAGGCTAGCCTTATCAAACATCTCTCTCTCATAAGAATTCCGAGTGATGAGACGGTACACCTTCACAGCTTTGCTCTGCCCAATTCGATGACAACGTGCCTGAGCCTGGTTAAAAAAACAACGGAAGGAAAGGGCAAGGATAACATAAAATTGTGGTGATGGGGAGGGAGGGGGATAAATCTCAAAATACCAATTCCATATCTATAAAGCAGCCACGAGATCAACTCAAAATCAAGTCAATTTCTAGATAAAATTATTACCTCATCACACAGACCAGGGTTCAGTAAACCATGGTCTGCTTGACCACCTGTTTCTGTAAATTAAGTTTTACTGGAACATAGCCCGACCCATTCATTTATATTCATTTACATATTGTCTATGGCTGCTTTTTTGCAATAAGAGCAGAGGTGAGTTACAACAGAAACTATAAGTCCCACAAAGCCTAAAACATTTACTATCTGGTCCTTGCAAGAAAGTTTGCTGACCTCTGATCTGAGTAAACAATTCCATACTCACCAGAGAACAAGTATTTCTAAGATCCCGAACTTCTGGAAAAACCTCCCAGGTTAGGTAGTTAGACCCTAAGACAATGATTTCCTTACCTGAAGGTCATTTTGTGGATTCCAGTCTGAATCAAAGATGATGCAGGTATCAGCAGCTGTGAGATTAATACCAAGTCCACCAGCCCGGGTGCATAGCAAGAAGACAAAGCGGTCTGAGTCAGGCTTGCTGAAGCGGTCAATAGCAGCCTGTCGAAGGTTACCTCTAACTCGCCCATCAATACGCTCATATAAGTACCTGTGTGTGGGAGTCACAGAAAAAAACTTTTAATTGTCTAAGCAGAAAAAGAGCAAAAGAGCAGAGTAGGATCAATACCAGTACCTCCATATCTTTAGCTGACCAAAACATTAACAGAAAGATGAGAATGAGAGTCTTAAATACTTCTCTTATCCCAGTACTTATCAAAATTAAATGCTGCTCCTACTTTTTGGCAGTCTTGTGAGGAAACAATAAACACAAGGCAAGGAATGACTCTTTGCTCACCTCCTCTGGATTAGATAATCCTCTAGGATATCTAGGCAGCGTACCATCTGGGAGAAGATCAGAACCTTATGGCCACCAGCTTTAAGTTTTGGAAGTAACTTGTCAATAAGAACCAATTTACCAGCTGAACGAACCATGGCCTGCAAGTGGAAGTCATGAGGTATAATATGGCAAGCTTCTCGAAATTCTGTTAAGATTTTTTCTTCTGCACCTGTCAAAAGAAAAATCAAACTTGATGGTGAGATCCAGAAAAATATACTAAGGCCATAGGTTATTTAACTAAGATAAGGATGTGAAGAAGAGAGAAATCTGACTTGAGATCAACATTGTCACACACAGAATTTAGCACCCAAAAAATCCTAAATCACCTTCAATTGTGTTACAGTAGTCCCTCTCTATATCATGGTTCACTTATAGCAGCCTCACCGTATCGCGGGATTTTAAAAAATATTATAATTTATTATTTATCGCACATTTTTTGCTATATTGTGGGATTTTGTGGTACTATATATGTATGTTGTTAAAGTTACGTAGGTTTAAGAGTAGAATATGTTTAAGAACATAAGTAGTGTTTATAAAAGTGTGGAAAAGGTTCATAAGGGAGTGGGAAAGGTTAATAAGGGGCTGGGAACGGTTTATAAGTGTGTGGGAAGGGTTTATAAAGCCTTAAAATATATATAAATACGAAAATAAATGTAAGGTTCCTTCTTCGAGGATTTTCACCTATCACGTGGGATGTCTAGAACGTTAATACCCGTGATAAGTGAAGGAATACTGTATATAAAATATTCCAAGGCTTAAAATTATTAATAGGGTAAAAAAATATGTAAATGTATGGACAAAGACATGCAAACCACTATTAACACCCCACTAGCACCCAAGACAAAAACAGCAAAATGGAGTGCCAGTAAGGACATTTATCCAGAGAACAAAATGACTTGTGTGGTTATCCATGAAATTCCAAACAGCAAACCCTATTTAAGGAGATTATGCAGGATCAAGGGGACAGAAAGAACTAGAGAAAGATATTTCACATAAGAGTTGTTTCAAAAGGAGAATTCCCCTCTACTCTCAAATTAGGCTGAATCCGTCAATGCATCCATTGGGAAATATAATTTAGAAACTAAAAAGCTAATACAGAAATGGCAAATATTTTACAGAAATTTCCTCACCATTGATGAGATATGGGTGGTTGCAGCATTTACGCAACTCCATCATTGTATTGAGTAGATTAGGCATGTTAGTATGACCTGCCCCTTTAGAAAGAAAGGAGAAATTCTTTTCCAAAATAGCCCGGTAATATTTCTTCTGGATGTTGGTCAGCTCTACTTCAATAATAGTTTCCTGCTTGGGTGCCAGGTTTTTTTCAACATCCTCTTTCAGTCTTCTCAGCATCATTGGCTTGAGAATGGCCTGTAGCTTTTGAACCTAAAGCAGAAAGAAGTCATTAACACATGACAAAGTTCTAACATTATGTGGAAACATTGAGAAATATGAGTTTTCCAGTGTCTGAAAAATACGGATTTTGGACAATGCCACAAATGATGTGGACACAGGCTATAAGATCAGAAAGGCCCTTGATGCTTATGGCAATAGATACCTATCTAGTAAAAACTTTACCTTTTTTTTCTGGGGTTAGCACCTCATCAGACACAGGCTTCCTACCTGTTCCTCTGTCTTGAGATCCCCAAAGTCCTTGAGGAACTCTGATTCTGAGGGAAACTGTGATGGTTCCAAGAAATGAAGCAAACTGAACAGCTCCTCTACAGTATTTTGCAATGGTGTTCCTGTGAGTAGCACTTTGTGTTCCTAGAAATGGAGAAAATGGAAGATTGAGAAGACTCAAAAATCACAAAGGAGTTTTTGGGTTTTCTTTATCCATAAAATTATGGAAATGGACCAGATTACTGTCTTTTCTTTTGCTTGCTCACTCTTTCAATAAACACATAACATTCAAGAAAACCTCTAATATTAACATATTGAATTAACTTAAATATTATAAATAAATATTCAGAATATGATAGATTTTTTTTCAATTACATATACCTCTCCACACTCAACTCCCCACAGAATACTAATATGTCCCCACTAGGGAAGGTACCTGTGCTGGATTAAATATGGCCATTAATTCTTTGTAGTTCCTCCTACCAAGGTTCACCCCTTGAATCTGGGCTTGCCTTGTGACTTGCTCTGACAAAGAGAATGTAGCAGAGTGATATTGTGTGAGTTTCAAAGCCTATACCTCAAAGGTACTGCAGCTTCTGCCTTTGCCCTCTTGGAACACTGCCCTGATTCTACCATTAGAGAAGCAAAGTCTGGCCAATTGGAGAATGACAGACCATGTGGAAAATGACCCAGCCAACAATCAGCACCAACTGCTAGCTGCAGCTGTGTTACTGACTCCAGACAAGACGACCAAACAGATGGCCTACTTGAGCCCAGCTCAAGTTGCTAATCTAGGGAATCATGGAAATACCATTGTTATTTTAAATCACAAAGTTTTAGGGTATTTTGTTAGGCAGCATTAGGTAACCAATATAGTATCCCACCTTTCCACCTGGTCGTAAACCACTAACCTACAGTTGCCTTCCAATTCTAAAATTTTTATGACTTTCAGGTTACCATTCCCACAAACCATACCCACCACCCAATATCAAGTTTCTCATTCTTTTTTATTCTGCTAAATTAGGGGTATAATAATTCCATAGAAAACTAGGCTTATTTTCATTCCAGGCATTTCTACCCACAAGCCAGTGTAAGGAACTCACCAAGTCCATGTGCTTGAGACTATCAAGCAGCTTGCAATTACGGTTCTTTAGTCGATGGGCCTCATCAATGATAACACAGCGCCATTCAATCTCACGAAGTTCAGGACAGTCTGACAATATCATCTCAAAAGTGGTGATCAGGGCATCAAATTTGTATGCGCCTGGGATAAGGCGCCCCTAAGTATGGAGGTAGTAAAGTCAGAAGAGGCCTAAATAAGAAGCTCCTCTGAATTATACATTCCCTTTTCTATATTCAGGCAGGCTTACTAGGAAATACAAATTGTGCCACCACGCTCTTCCGCTGCTGTTTATCTTCCTGATAAACGGTGCCAAACCACTCAATGTAAGATATGTTGCCTCCTCAACATACTCAACTTCTTGGAAAAATGACAGACCTTAATGAATGAAGCTGGACATTTTCAGCTCTGGTATGCCTAGCTCATGTTTCTTAGCCCTAGATCTTTTGGTGTTTAACACTGAAATCCACAAACCCTGGGCATTGACAAAACAGGCAAGACAAAAAAAGTGAAAATCACTGACATAGTGACAGCAATGATTACTGTCTAAAAATGGACAGAAGGATTGGCAGAACTGAAAATCACAGAAAACTAACCATAGAAAAACAATCTGTAAAATCCAATGTTAAGAAGGATGGATATTAAAATTTTTTATTTTCAGATTTACATAGAAAAACAAACTGATCTTGATAAAAATTTGTCAAAAAAAAGAAAAAAAGAAAGGAAATGGTTTAAGTTCACTATTGTATATGGATCAAGGAATTAAAAGTGGCTAAATGAATTTCATTCTGGAAAACACTTTCTTGATGAAAACTCATTCTGATAAAATTCTATTTAAATGTATGTAATTCCTAAGGTCAGAACTCCCATTGGTTCAAAATGTCAAAAAAATGTCCTGCACAATCTAGATAAAAATGCCTTATATCAGAGCCTCCACAAGTCTTTTTTTATATTAAAGCCTCTAAAATACCAGGTATCTGGTTTGTACCCTCTCTAAACTGTAACATTTCCATTAAATACAACTTACCCGTGAATCTTTGCAGTACATTTCATACTGCTGAATCATCTGCCGGCTGGCCAGACTGCCATGGTACACAATAGTGTTCATCTCTGTCCATGTATTGAATTCTCGCTCCCAGTTAGTAATTGTGGACAGTGGTGCAATGACCAGGAAGGGACCGTGGATGCCTACATTATATACCTCCTGCAAGAAGGCAATGGACTGAATAGTTTTGCCCAATCCCATTTCATCAGCCAGGATGCAATTCTGCCTGCAAATTCATCATGGAAAATGAAAAGCATGTCAAAAGATATCTTTTTAAAAGTATGATAAAAAACAAACAAACAAAAAAACCCAAAAACCTGTTTAAACAAACTAAAATAACTCCAGACTAAGCTCCATCTACAGCCCACTCCTTCTTTACCTGTTATACCAATTAAAGAGCAGCCAATTGACCCCTTCCAACTGATATTCCCGTAACTGGTTTCTGTTTTTATACTCATGTGACAGCTCCAACTTCTTCCAGGTACTTGCCTGTGGACGATTCTTAAAAATAGGAAATTTGAGAATAAATGGGGTGGAGATGTTAACAAAATTAGGCCAACTTACTAGGTAGTTCTAGTAGTTGAAGTCAATTCAAAATACTTACTTCTTGGATTAAAACTTGTTAAATGTACTCTAATTCATGAGTTCATAATGAGATTTTTTTTTTTTTTAAAGAAGAAAAACCCACTGGTCTCTTTTGGAAGATACTAGGAAACTATTTCATATTTTTGAAAACTAGGAAAAACAGAAAATAATGAAATATTCATCCTTCTTTCCTATACAATCTGTACCTTAGTTTGACTGAACAGTAGGTGAAACATCTTTCTTTTTATAATAGATTCTGGCTAATTAATGAAGGATGACAGAACTAAAACATCATCGTTTAAAAGCCCTTACATAATAGATCTAAGCCATGATTAAAATGGCTGATAGTATCACAAAAGACAACTCAGAAGAATCTCCTATGAAGCAGATTTAGTGGCTTCAAGCTTCTGAAACAGGAATATCTAATGGAACTGTCTACAATGATAAATGTTTTACTAGCCACATGTAACTACTGAGCATCTGAAATGTGGCTAGTGGCTACTACAATGGGCAGCAGAGCTCTAAAATATTCTAATAAACAGCACTGCCCTAGATGTAACTGCCATATAAGGGACAGAGAGAACATGTTAAGAGGTTCCAAGGGGAAAGTTATTGGCAAACTTCAGACTATGGAAAACCGTAAAGAACAAATGACCTGGTTTCTTCCAGAGAAAAATGGTGAAAGACAGAAAGAAAACCGAAGGGAACTATAATTAAGAGAAATTAGAGGCATATTAACAAGTAACAATGTATGGATCTTATTTAGAATCCAATTCAAACAATTTAACAAAAAAAGAGAATCAGGGAAATATATACATTAAATTGGTTCTTGGATGATATTTAGGAATGGTTAAATTTTTTCAGGTATAATGGTATTACTTATCTTTAGGTATAAATACTGAAATGTTTACAGATAAAATAAATTTGGGATGTTTTAAAATAATCTGGGAAACGGAAGTGAGTGGGTAGAGAAATACATGAAACAAGATTGGCTATGGACACAGACAAGAGTGTGGTGATTACAGGGAGAGGAGTGGGTGGAGGTGGCAGAGCATATGCGGGGGATAAATGGTGATGGAAAAAATACAATTAAAAAAGATTGGCTATGTGTTAATTACTAAAGTTGGGTAATGGGTACATTGTACTATTTTTTCAACATTTGTATATGTTTGAAAATTTCCACAATAAAAAGCTAAAACAACATAAACTTCTACAGGGGAAAATTAAGTCATTGCCTATATGGACTTTAAACTCTAAATGCAAATAGACTTACCACCCTTTTGAGTTCTGGGTGCCTTGACTGGATCCGTTTAAATTCTCGAATCTTGCCCTCATCAACATCCTCTTTCAGCTCCCATGTACTATCCTCATAGGGTAGAGAGCACCATTTCACCAGGTAGTAAATTACAGGCTAGGAGAGAAGAAGCCAAAAGCCTTTATACAATGATTCTGTGTTATCTCCTGTTGTAAAAGGATAAGAATTTGACTACAGAATCAAATCACAAAATGTCAATACCTAAAAAGTCAGGCTGAAAACACCAATCATAGTTCATCTGCTGATGCAGTATGGCTTTTATTATTCTTCCAATTGATTAGAATCTGTTCTAAAAGTAAAATTTCTACCCAGTAGTTTCTAGAATAAGCAGTGAAATATGCTCATCAACCAAGCAAATGAGAAAAAAATTATTTTCCTATATTGTGTAGAATTAGGTTAAAATTAAAAGATACCATTGTGTTCCACACTATTCTCCTGGCACTAAGTTTGATACAGTAGAAGCCATGCTACTTTTAGAAGCAGGGAACAGGTTTAACCCAGAGGAGCAGAGCAGGGTGAAATTGCTGGGCTCCTCAGTTCTTAAAGCTCTGAGTGCAGATTCTAGGTCAAAGAACAGTCATAGGATGGTAAAGAGATGTCCTTGAGAGCCTCGGAAAGCGAGGAGATAACTATGAGAGGTTTAACTGAAGAGAGGTAATAAGAGTGAAGAGAAAGGAAAACTGCTGAAGCTCCAACTACAGTATTTATGCTCTATGCAGGCATGCCACTGCAAGGGACGGGGCAGTGCCCAGTGGTAAATGGCTCCTGTTCTTATGACTCACAATGATCACTGCATTAACTGCATTTCCATTTTTGGCTTATATAAAGCAAGAAGGATTAGACTGGGCCTAGTGTAATCAACAGAAGCATCTAATTACAAATTTATAGAACAGCCACCAAGTTTTCATAGTCACAGATCAAGGATCCCTAGAATTAATTTAGCTGCTCTCGTACATTTTTCTTCAGTGTAGTGACACATATTATTTTCTACATAAAGCCATTTGGCTAGGTCACACATTTCCAACATTACAACTTACTTTTCCATGGACTATAATACTGATTGTAATACTTAATTCCACTATCAGGTAATATAAAAATGATGATAAATTAAACTTGTTTTGGAGAAGGAGAAAATGGGTGTACAGAATGTTATTATTTAATGCTGGAGCATAAATCACAGTGTCAGCACACTGTAACATTTTCATGTCATGCCCACTGCAACACATTACACAGGGACCTAATCAAAAGCCAACGGTGGCAGAGAACTAGGCCAAGAAGGCTGACATCCTTAAAATAATGATAACACTAACTAACTTCTCCTGACCAATAACTGGTCCATTCCCCACTCTCCTCCCACCAAGAAAAAATAAACAATAACTCCCATCCCTGACCCAAAAAGCAGAATATATAGTATCTGAGACTTGCTTGTTAATATTTGAAGACATGTTGAATTGTAATAGACTTTGGACATCTAAGGTTCTATCTGAGTGACCCTGCCACTTTTACATAAAATTTGGATTACAGAGAGGAAAGACTTTGACTCTTGGGTCCTATCAGGATGGTGTATGCAAGCAAGTCACTTAGCTCTTGCGTGAGCCCAGTTCACCACTTAGCACTGGCATCTTAATAAGATTCTCTTGTTTTCTACTTGTCATTGTTCAAATAGTAAATGTCAGATAAAAACTTTATGAAATATGACCCTGCAAAGCTAAACCAACAACTACTTAAAAGTGAAAAGAAAACAAAGATTTACAATGAGATGGTTAAGTCACAGCCTGAGTAAATATGAAATATATTTAAAAGAAAGAAAGAAATGTCAAATTCACTGGTAACTTAGATCTATATGGCTATTACTTGGAAAATGAAAAAAGTGATTTATGAAATTGTATTAACAAGTATTTTAGCATATTTAAAATCTGCTCCCCAAGCTAAGAAAGCTTCAGTGCAATGATTCCCAAATCAAGCTGTATGTTAATAACCCGCTGGCAAACCAACTTAAAAATACAAATCTCTGCATTCCACCCTAGACCTAGTGATTCTGAATCTATGGGACTGGGAACAGGACCTTACTATTTGTTTAAAAGGACAGATTTAAATGCAGTAGATCTGTTTAATAATAAATCAAAATGCTTTTAACTGATGGTAAGTTCAGGAAATAAATCTCAGCAACACAGAGAAAGCTACGAGTCTGTACAAGTATTTTTATATTCATAAAGTTAGATATTTGTGAAGTATACCCCCCCCCCACTTCTCACCTTTGAGTAAATGACAAGGTTTCCCATATGAAATCTGAGAGAAAATGAGACCAAGGTGAATGAGTACTTGTAAATGTAACTCCCAGTACTCACAAATATAAAGCTCTGATACATTTAATTTTATGTGAATCTTTCCTTTTAGACTCTCTCCCTACTACTTTACCTTCCCAATATCATTCTAAGAACAACCTCAGAAAAATTAAAAAAATACCTTTTCCATCCAAGGGATTTTTCAGCTATATCTGAAAAATAAAGGAAGGGCAAGCAGAGCAGCAGAAATCTGTAAGAGGTCTTTCATGTTCCACAACAACCCAACTCACCTCCCCATTGTCCTTGTCAATACTGTGAGACTCATCCAATATCCTATCCACCTCGACGTAGTCTGGATTGAAGGGCTCTTCATCCTAGAGTAGTTATGAAACCCAATAATAAGATCAAAAGACCACTGTTTGATGACCCTATTTATTAAAAAATCAGAAACCATCAGAAGAACATTCCACATTTTCATAATATCAAATCTTACAAACCTACCTGCATCTGCATACCTCTTGCTTGTTACCAGAGAAAGTCTCTTCTCCCTAACACAGATGATTCTCTCCATATATGCTCTGGATTCCATCCCTTCTCTTTTTTTTAGGAATCCACCTCTACTGCATCATTCCCATAAACATACAAATATGCTCTATTTCACATTTTAAAAGACCTCTCTTGACTCTACATGCTGCCCCCCACAACTATCTTTCTGTTTCACACTCAAACTTTCCTAAGAATTATAAATACAAGGTGTCTCCATTTTATCACCTCCTTCTTTATGTCCTGGGGCTTATCACAATTTGAATTATTTTTTAATCACCCTCCCTAGTGAGGTGCATGCAAACACAGACCTTATCTGGTCTGTCTACCATAGTGACTAGCACATAATAAATGATGAATAAATGAATAAATAATTTGGTTAAATGCCTATTTATAAAGGCAGACTTAAATGACATATGAGGCCCTGGCTGGGCGCCTAAGTTGCTTGGAACATCTTCACATACATCAAAAGGTTGTGGGACAAATTCCCAGTCAGGGCACATACCTAGATTGGGGATTCAATCTCCTGTGGGGGTGTGTACAGGAGACAACTGATCAATGTTTCTCACTCCCTCTCCCTCTCCCTCCCGCCCTCCCTCTCCAAAATCAATATACCCTCAGGTGAGACAGTGGTTCTCCCCAGTCATTAAAAAAAAAAAAAAAAAAAAAAAGACATGAGTTAATAGAGCTTAGTTCACTGGTCACAAATTGTACATCTAACAACAGCTGGAATGGAGTTAGTTTCATTGTACATTTCACAAATTAGGCTTAAAAAAAAAAAAGAGTGAAAAAAATGCAACCCAATTATCATTATTTTCATATAAAAAGAAATTATAAAGCCTACATGGTCCTACTTGCCCTCTTCAGGACATGTGAAAAATAATTAATTTATAGGGAAACCTGGTGATAAAAAGTAACTTTATCAGATATATTCAGCCAGAACTGTTATTTTGAAGAAGCTACATATTATTACGTCTCTCAATCTTTTTTACTAGACCTTTTCCCCATTACCTCTAAAAAGCTATGAAAAATAATCCTTCTTCTCAAGGCACTTAGTACTCTACATAAAATACATGAAAATGAAAATCCCAGTTTGGCAAAGGGTTATATATATACACAAAGCTTTCAAAGCAAATTGGAGAGCTAAATATGGCTCAAGAGACCCTTATGCATGCTCCAGTGTTTAGTAGTAACACTAGATGTAAGAAATTAAAGGTCCTTTAACACCGTTTCTAGTTAGGTTAGAAATCTGAGAAAATAAATCTTGTCTCTTAATAATATGGTTGCTTATGCTGCAGATATTGCAATGGCTAAAAACTGACATTACAGAAAGAATGCCTCAAGTGGACCAGAGGCTAGTTTACCATCCACTTTTAAAACACTTCGTGCAAACTAAGCAAGTCAATACCAAAATACCCTATAATTTTTTTTTTTTTTTAAAAAGACCATATTTAGACTAGACAAAACTAAGCATGGTGCAATTAAGAAAAGTCCAAAAGTCCAATGTACATACCCATGCATACAAAGCAACTGTAAGTCTTTTGAAGAATCCGACAAGGCTGGTAACCTAAGTAATTTATGTTTCTATGAAATAGGCAATAGCTATTCCTAATTACCTCATGGAAGAAGTGTCTCATCTGAGCCATTTTGGTTTTGAAGCGCTTTAGCTTTTGATGAATCCTCTTATCTTTCTCTAGCTGGGAGATGGTAGCCCATTCACAGTGCAGATAGGAGCTGAAGGGGATGAAAACAGTCAATCATGGTGTAGGAAAAGAGACTGGGAGGCTTGTGTTTGAGAACTGGGGATTAGCCAGAAGCAGACATAATGACTACATGCTTAAACGGGGAGATAACTCTCTTAAATCAATGATTCTTAAACTTGAACTTGCACACAAACCATCTGGTCTGGGTCGGGCTTAAGGTTGCCAGTTTGATTCTGGGTCAGAGTATATACCTGGGTTGCAGGCCAGTCTCCAGTTGGGGGTGTGCGAGAGGCAACCTGACTGATGTTTCTCTCCCACATTTATGTTTCTCTCCCTTTATCTCCCTCCTTTCCCTCTCTCTAAAAAATAATAAAATCTTTTTTTAAAAAAAGTTCACACTTGTAACAAGCACTCAAATGATGCTAATTCTGCTGGTCCATCAATTATTTTGAGTATCAAGGTCTTAATGTTAGGCTAAGGTGTAGAGGATCCAGGGGATTTTATCAGAAACCACCCTCATCCCATCTTCCTGCAAGAACGGTATCAGTCATGTCAATTCCTGAACTTCTTTCCAATCAGCCATTTTCCTCACTGAAAACAACAATTCGAGCTAAGACTACAAAAAGAACACGCTCCCAGCCAGGACAAACTATACAGGAGAACTTTTTACAACCCTGTGGAGTTTGGGGTGAAAAGCTTTTTGCACAGATCACATACTAGTTCTTGTACTTGACAAAGAATTCTTCTGCTTCAGTATATTGTCCAGAAGGAAGCTAGGAAGAAAAAAATTTATAGTTATTAATACTTTTTTGACAAAGAATTTAATTTAACCATACATGGTAGTTTCATACCAATGCTCCCAGAATATATTATAGACGGAGGGATTAAAAAACTAAACTATACTTCTATACTAAAAGCCTGATAGAAGAAAATAAATCTTTACCCATTTTAGACAATTCCTATTTTCTAGTTAACTTTCCTCCATCATCTCTTGTAACTACACTGTAGCAATTATCCTGACATCCAAAGGTGCTCATTAAGTAAAGCCTGTGAATGTAGCATTATGGGCTGACATGAAGATAGAGGCTTCTATATATGCAACATGGGTAGATCTTGAGAGTATCATGCAAAGCAAAGTAAGTCAGATAGAAAAGGGAAAAAACCACATTTAATTGATATGTGGGATATGAGAGAGAAAGCAACAGTCACAGACACCGACAATAGTATGGTAATTACCAGAGAAGAAGGTGGTTGGGGGAGATTGAAGAGGGTGAATAGTGTCAAATATATGGCGATAGAAGGTGATTAGACTTTGGGTAGTGAGCTTACAATATAATATACAGATGAAATAATATAGAACTATACACCTGAAACTTATATAATGTTATTAACCAATGTCACCCAAATAAATTTAATTTTTAAAAAAGATGATAAAGGTCTCACCTCCTTCTTCACAATACGCATAGAAAGCACTTTGTCCACAATGGCTGCATCTTCTTCACTGGGATTCTCCTACCAAAAGATGCAGTCAGTCAACAGAGATTGTGAGCAGCAGGACAAACCTGTCAGACTGCTTAAGTTCTCAGCTTACCACAAAGAACTGCATGGAAGGCAAAGTCTCGCCATCTGGTTCCTGCACTGGTTCAGGAAGGATAGGCTCAGTTTTTATTGGACCTGTTACATCCACTTCCTCTTCTTCTTCATCATCTGTGATCTTTATATCCAAATCCTCTGTATATTTTTTTCGCTTAACTTGACGGTTTGAGCGTCTCTTCTTTAAAGGCAAAAATTATTAAAATAACTGCTTACTCTCTCAAAGAGAATACCTTTAAAACTATTTGCCTATTGTCATACACTTAAATTTTACTTTAAAATCCTTATGAAAAAAAAAAAAATCAAACCAAAGAAAGATAAACGGCTTATTTATCACCCTGGCTAGTGTGGCTCAAGTGGACTGAGCACTGGCCCACGAACTGAAAGGTCACCGGTTCCACTTCCAATCAGGGTAGACGCCTGGGTTGCGGGTCAATTCCCCAGCTGGGGGCACGAGAGGTAACTGATGGATGCATCTTGCACACTGATATTTCTCTACCTCTTTCTCCCTCCCTACCCCTCTCTCTAAAAGTAAATAAAGAAGAGAGGCTGGAATAAAAAAAAGTTTATCAATTATATCATGCCAAGCCATATAATTTAGTCTGATGTACTGAATATACAGGGTGGGACAAAATTAGGTTTATAGTTTTGAGTACAGGAAATACAGTTTATTCTTGCATTATTATTAATTATTGTATTATTTTCCATACCAACAATCGTTAACCTACTTTTGCCCCACCCTGTATATTATTTTGCTTAATTGTTTTATCAAAAAACCATAATCCATCTGAAAGAAACCTGGGTACTACTGGCAAGAGGGTTTGGGAAATAAAATAGGGTTCTTGGCCTGTAGGGTGTGTAATTACTTCACTCCAGGAGCAAACCTAAAGTGCCAAGGTCCAAGAAAAATATTTTGTTTCTTTGTTTTAAAGTTTTTTTGTTTTACTAAATAGAATCAGACTACATGTATCATTCTTCTGCTTACTTTTCTAGTTAACAATATTTCTTGGAAATGTTTTCCATATCAATGTATTCTAGACCTACAGCATTCTTTTAAGTGGTTGATACAATTTTTAAATTTAAGTAACACTTGGAGATCATAAGAAATTGGGAAGGATGGAGAAATAAAATTATTTTTTAAATCATGATTGCATCACTGGAAAACAAAATAAAAATCAAGTGAGTTATTATAAACAAAACTACTGAAATCAAGCAAAGTTGCATGGCATAAAATAAATTTTAAAAAATTAATAGCTTTCCTACATACTCAACCAGAAAATATGAGCCTATGAAAATAAAAAGATTACCTAAAGGATTAAATTTAGTATAAAAATATATAAAATCTAGATGATGAAAAGTTTAAAACACTATCCAAGGACACAAAGAAGACTTGAATAAATAGTAATCCATACCGTTCTGGAATAAGAAGGCTTAATTCTCCCTAATGATGTAAATTTGACAAAACAAGATTAATAAAACTTTTAATTAGATAAGCTGTTTCTGAAATTCAAATGGAGAAATAAAGATCTAAGGATAACCAGGAAAAATATGAAAAAACCAAAACCCAAAAACTGGGCCTTAGCAGATATTAAGAACAACATCGTCGTCGTCGGCAGCCGTCCGTCTCGAGAGACGATGGTGTAGCTTCTCAAGAGTCTATCTGCACCGCCGAGAATGGCTGTGCAGTCCGACTCGGGAGTGACACGGTATCTGTCTCCTCCCGTGTTGAATCGACATGTTACAATGACGCTGGAGTGTCCTCTCCAGTGAAGCGAAGCTACAGAGCCTGGGCAGGGTGATATGGAGGGCCTGCTGTTGCCCATGCAGCAGACCCCCCCTCTCTTCGCAGCTGAAGGGTCCAAGGGAAAGACGGAGTCAATACAGCTTGGCTTCAGGTGCGCCGCAGGAGTTGCCGGTGTTGACTACAACGTCAAACCGCCTTAGGGACTCTGGCTCCGGATTTTCTGTCGGGGTTTACTCCCTTAGCCTTTCCCCTGAAGAGGTATGCCGCAAGGCAGCGGACGTTTTTTGGAGTCAGAGTTTTCCTTCTCTGATGTGCCCTGACTGGAAGATCGAACCAGCGACACTTAGCTCGCAGGCCGACGCTCAATCCACTGAGCCAAACCAGCCAGGGACTAAGAACAACATAAAGCTATACTAATTAACACAGCTTGCTACCTCTCCAAGGAATAAACAGGTCAATGAAATAACGTCCAAATATAGACTAAAATATTTATGTGGATTTAAAATGTGATAAAAAATAGTACCTCTAATCAGTAAGAAAAAAAGTAGATATTCTATAAATGGAATTGAAAACAAATGACTAGCCATCTAGAGGATGAAAGAAAAAAATTACAAAAGGATCAAAGATTTAAAAGTAAACAAAGACATAACATTTTTTTCTTTTTTTTTTTTTTAATTCTCACTAAAGGATACGCTTATTGATTTTTTTTCTTTTTTTTTGAGAGAGAAACATCGATAAGTTGTCTCCTGTACACACCCTGACTTGGGATTGAACCCGCAACCAAGGTATGTGCCCTGACAGAGAATCAAACCCACCACCTTTTGGTGTACCAGATGACGCTCTGACAAACTGAGCAACCAGGCCAGGGCCAGAGACATAAGAAAGTGTGGAAGCATTTGCATTTTTAATAATCCTGGAGTAGAAAAGGTATTTCTAATAAATTGATCAATTTAACCTTAAAAAAATTTTAAGTTATCTGCATAATATTATCTATTATAAACGAGGTTGAGATAAATAATAAAACTGATGCAGAAAATGCTATGTGATACATTTCCTAAGAATAAAGAATGTTTTTAAACTAAGATCAATAACGCTATAGAAATATGGGCAAATAACATGGATAGATCACAAAAAAACATAAATGGCTTTTAAATGTAAAAGATGCTCATTAAAAAGTTACACTCAATAAAATAATTACCACTGCAAACTAAACTGAAACCAATTTTTTTGCACATAACAGACTGGCAATAATCAGAAAGTTTTGATCAAATATTTGAAATAGGAACTCATACACTGTTGGTGAGGGTATAGATGGACATGACCTTTTTATAGAAGAAAATTTGACAATATCCTTTGATCCAGCAATTCCACTTCAAAAGTATTATCCTACAGATAAATATGTAGAAGTGTACAAATATCTGTAACATTACTTGTGGTAGAAGACCAGAGAAAATTTAAATGCCCAGCAACAGAATCAGTTAAACAAATTATGATACAGTCAAAAAATGGAATGCTATAGATTTAAAAAGAATAGAGTAGCCCTGATTAGTGTGACTCAGGGCATTGGGCATCATTCTGCAAACTGAAACACTAGAAGTTCGATTCCTGGTAAGGGCACATGCCTGGGTTGCAAGCTGGGTCCCTGGTTGGGGGCGTGAGAGAGGCAACCAACCGATGTTTATCTTTCTCCCTCCCTCTCTAAAAATGAATAAATAAATAAAATCTTAAAAAAATAATAAAAATAAAAATAAAAAGAATGGAGTACATTGACAACACCAAATGTTGATGTGGAAATGGAACTCTCATTACTTGCAGAAGTTTAAAACTACACAAGCTTTGGAAGCTAGCAGAGTGTTATAAAGTTGTATGTTCATGTATTTAACTACTCTACAATTTATTAATTCCATTCCTGGGTATTTAGCTATGAGACATGCAAACCTATATCCACAAAATACTTCTACTAAGACTGTTCATGGAAGCCTTATTCATAATACCTCCAAAGTGGAAACAACCCAAATGTTCATCAATAGGAGAATTAATAAACACCGATGTATTCATACACTTAAATATTTCTCAAGGCAGAAAACAAACAAACAAACTACTGACACATTTAACAACATTAATGAATCTCAAAAACACTTTGCTGAAACAAGTGAGACTCAGGAGTACATACTATATGATTCCATTTACATAAAGTTCAAAAACAAGCTAAGTTAATCTATGTTAACAGAAATCAGGTCACTGGTTGCCTATGGAGGGAGGGATGGACTGACTACGAGAGGGTACAAGGGAACTTTCTGGGGTGACAGAACACAGAATTGCATTAAATAAACTATTTTTATGTATTTTTCAAAATAAAATGATGGCAGAGGGAAGAATGGGCTTAGATCTATCTTCCTGATAAAGAACAACCTCCAAGATGTATTGTTGGTAGGGGGGGGAAGCACAGTATGAAAGAATGGGGTGCAATATTAATATTAAGTAGAAGTAGAAATAGAGTGCTCATGAAAATAAAGAATATTTCTGAAAGAACACACACACAAAAAATGGTAACAGAAACTACCTTGGGGACGAGAACTGTGGGACTGTGAGGCTGGGATCTAGATTGGGGGACTTTCACAGTGTTTGCTTTTTTTGCACTGTCGCAATTTTTCTCACATATATGTATATATTTTTTAACATAAAACACAGAATGATAAATGGTCAAGGAGTTTTTCTAAATCCTCATGATTCCAAAGAACAAAAATGAAACTACAGCCCTGGCTAGGTGACTCAGTTGGTTGGAGCATTGCCCCCATACACCAAAAGGTTGCAGGTTTGATTTCTAGTCAGGGCACATACCTAAGTTGTGAGTTCATTCTCCATTTGGGGCCTATATGGGAGGCAACCAATTGATATTTTTCTTTCTCCCTTCCTCTCTTTCTAAAATCAATAAACATATCCTTGGGTGAGAATTTTAAAAAAATAATAATTTTTAAATAAAAATAAAAGGTGATTAAAATGAAGCTGTTAAGGTGGGCCCTAATTCAACTCGATTGGTGTTATTATAAGAGAATTTGGACACATAGAAAGACACCAGGAATATATGCACTGAGGAAAGACAATGTGGGGACAGTGAAAAGGTGGCCACCTGCAACTCAAGGAGAGAAGTCTCGGGGGTAACTAAACCTGCTGACCTCTTGATCTTGGACTTCAGAACTGTGAGAAAATAAAGTTCTACTGTTTAAGCCACCCAATCTATAGTATTTTGTTACGGCAGCCCTAACAAACTAATACACCATTTAAAAAATTTTACTAATCTTTGTATTTCCTGTATTACAACAATTTGCATTGTTTATTTTTTTGATAATTTAACAAACATTTTATTTAATCCTATATTTATTTAACAAACATATATAACTCTTACTGTACTCTTTTAGCGTGAGCTATTGTTCTATCTATGTGCTTTGTAAATGTTTACATTTAATATTCCTAATAACCCTACTGGGTATGGATTATGATCTGCTTTTTAGAGATGAGGAAATTGAGGCACCAAGAGGTTAAGTACAGTTGCCTGAAGTGACAATGTTAGCAAGCAGCAGGGATCGGATGAGAACCTGTGCTCTTAACCACTATGCTGTTTATGAATCTTGTTGTTATATGTGCATAATTTTTATAGCCAAATGAATAAATCTTTCCCTTTATGACTTCTGAATTTCTATCCCTTCTTAGAAGGATCTACCCCACTTGATAATTATAAAAAATTTCATCCATGTCTTATAGAAAGTTCATGATTTCATGTTTTACTTTTAGACCTTCAATTAAACTAGAATTTGTTTTTGTTTAATGAGTGACACAAGAAATCCAGCTTTATTTATTTTTCCTAAGTGGTTAGCCAGCTGTTCTGACATAATTTATTAAACAATCTTTGTCTCCATTAATTTAAAATTACTCTTTAATTCATAAACTAAATTCTCATAACTATACCTATATTTCTAGACTCTACTTTTATTGTTATATTTTCTCTAATTAAAAATTCACAGTAATTATTGTTTCATAATAAAATGTCTGTTTAATCTAGTTTTTGCCTCATTTTTCTTTTCAAAAATGTCTTGGCTATTCTTATCTGTTAAGTTCCCCCAGAAGAACTCAAGCATGGGTTTGTCAATGTATTGAATGTATATTAAGAAAGAGAAGGCATTTATATTAATAGCTAGAGAGGCACTTAAGGTTTGTTTAGTCCAAATCTCCATTTATAGACAAGCAATTCAGACACAGCTAACTTAAGTAAATGGGCCAGGCCCATAAAGCTACTTAGAAGTACCATGAGTCTCCTGAATCTTAATAAGATGTTCTATCTGTGGCTGGACACTAGAGCCAAAGATGGTATCATAAGGCAACAATCAGAGACAGAGAACTGAAGTTCTTCCGTCCAGCTTCTTTTATTTTCTTCCAATACCCCTCATCTTGGAAAGGTAGGAAAAAACATTGTGCTTGAGCACCCCAGTTCAGAATCAGAACTCTGAAGTGTACAAAAAGGCAAAAGGGATAGCTGGATAGTTCTAAGAGAAACTAAAGTACTAACATGGCCAATACAACAATCGTGCAGCATAATTTCATTTTTGTTTAAGTGTTTGAAACACTAGAATTTAGAAAAATGGCTATTGCTATTTTTACTGTAATATGCTTTTTGTTTAAAAACGCAAAATTTAAAGGACATGACAATGATCAGGTCCTATCTCTTTTACCTTTTAGGCCTTCCTCTGGATTAGAAAAATTGCTGAAATATGCATAGGCTGATAGTCTCTCAGTGTCTACTCCTGGTATGTCTCTCAGAATTAAACTTGATTTTTCTACTAAGTTCTCTATGGATTCTTTACCTGAATGCTGCTTTCTTCATCTTCCCGAGGTGATTGTGCAGGCATGATTTCCACATCTGAATTATCAGATGAGGTATTACGCTTTCTTTTCTTACCCACCACAGGAGTGATGGTGCTAAAATGGAAAAAACAAAATCATTTTCAATGAGGGCAATGAAAATTTAGGAGTAAGAAAATATAATTAATCTAAACCATTACAGATGAAGCTTCCAGACAGACAGAAGTATCTAGACTTCAGTCTGTAGAACACATTGCTATTGAGGAGGGTGTCTGAAAAAAAGTTACTGAGGTTTCTAAACCACTGGCTGACCTTTACACCAAATGTGTCAAATCCGTACTGCTGTTGGGTTCACAAGTACCTGAGGGAAGGTAATTTAAGAGAGTAGCCCTGGCTGGAGTGGCTCAGTGGATTGAGCACCAGCCTGCAAATCAAAAGGTCCCTGGTTCGATTTCCAGTCAGGAGCCATGCCTGGGTTGCAGGTCAGGTCTCCAACTGTGGCACATAAGAGGCATACACACTGATGTTTTTTCCCCTTTCTCTCTCCTTCCCGCTCTCTCTAAAAATAAATAAAATATTCTAAAAAAAGGAAAGAGAGGGCAGAATAAATACTAAACTAAGAATTACTAGGCCTTATATTTAGTCCCAGTTCTGTCACTAGCTGGGCAGTAGTTTTCTTTTTTGTAAACATTGATGATACCTGGCCTGACAGTTGTTAAGGATCAAGTAAGATAATTGATACAAAATTTGTTTTTTAAAAGCTAAAAAATCCTATACCAATATAAAGCATTATTATAATTACATCACAAATGCTAAAGTCCTAGGAAATTGAAGCTAGGGAGAAAAGAGTGAAGCTGTAGGACATGAAAGGGAAAAAGAGAACACTCAATTGTGACAAGAATTATGTGGTAAGCCATGGTTCTGACAACATTGCTTAAGACTGACAGTGGTTGCTGAAAACTTCTTTAGTTCACAGATGAGATGCAAGAACATGGCAGCTGTCTCTCCAGCTGCTCCATTTTATTAATGTGGGTGGTAGCGGAATAGTGAGAAATCCTTCACACTACAGTGATACCAAATCAGGAAAAACATATAAAAACAGTCATAGCTTTTAAATGTAACCCCCAACACAATGATCTTTTCCTGTGCCTTAGCAATTCTTTCAAAATATGCAAAGTAGGCACTAACACAGAGAAAAAGACAGGCCTTACAATCTTCTCTGACAAATCATTTTGAACTATGTTGCTGCTGAATACAAGTATTTCCTCTCAACACTAATTTAAAAATAAACGCGCTGCCCTCGACTGTCCCATCAGAATAGCAAAGGGTAGTACTCACTTCAGCTTACTCTTGCCCTTGGTTTTGGAGGTACCAGATGTTTTGCTCTTCTTTGGCTTTTCTTCCTTGAGCCTCTCCCCACTGCTCTTTTTCCTGCGTTTCTTTTCACCTTCCTCCTCAGGCCGAACACTGGGCAACTCATCCTCATTCAGGACTCGGGGTATGTTCTGCTCACCTCGAGCACGGGCCCTAGCAATGGCCTCTGCTACAATCCGGTTTGCTTTCTCTTGCTTCTTCTGGTGCTCCAGCCTGCGGTTTTCCTCCAGTCCTGTCTTGCCTCCCATGTGAGGAGCAGAGCTTGCTGGTGAGGACAGAGCTGCCACTTCACTGGCACTTAGGACTTTAACTACGGAGAGTCCAGAGGAGGCCCCTTGGGAAGACCCAGCCTATGGAAATGAAAGCACTAAAATGTCTACAAGTTGTAGGTAAATGGCCTAAGTAAAACCCAGCTCTGAAGCAGGTAGGCTTGCAACTTCAGTTCACTAATTCCTTAAAATCAGGCTCAGACCCAAATCTCATTAAACCTGGACACTTAATTTTTTTTGTGGGAAGGGGTTAAAAAAAAAAAGGCAATAATTGTGCCAAATTAAACTTTAATATCCTTTAGCCATGCTCCTAATGTCAATACCCATCTTCATTATCCTAGAAAAATTCCAAACAATATAACCAATACAGTACAGGTCTCTGGGCTCAAAATAAACAAACCTTAAATTCTCCTCTTAGTTTACCTTTACCTTCCTGGGGGTGGGTGGGTGGGAGGGGTAATAATCACTTGACCTCTTTATGACTGTTTGTCTTTTAAATGAGGATATTTAGAACCATTTTTATTTCACAAGATTGTAAATGAAACAGTTCAAAGACAAATACCAGATAAATTACCTCTTATCCCAACCAAATAATAACCCTTAAATCTTTTCATGATATACTTAAAACAAGGTTTCCATGGCGGGAAGAGATAAAAGTCTATATCTCAGTTCAGAGGTATAAATCTAAACAGTCCCCACATTCAACAATGAGTGGTTGCTGAGGGTAGTAACATGGGACTGAGGTCTATTTTCCCTCCAGTGTAAGTCTCACCTGTGGCTGCAGTACCACTTTGAGTGGTACCGAAAGTCTTTGTCCTGGGCTCTGTCCTGGTCCCATTATCTGAGCCTGCTGCACAGAGGAGAGTGTCACTGGCTGGGCTGATGGTGGCTGCTGGGGCTGCGGCTGTGATGATGGAGGCTGTGGTACAATCTGGATTTTCTGCTGTGGCTGCTGCACCTGCAGCTGGATAGTTACTACTTTGGCAGGCTGCCCCTGGGCATTCTTGGCTTGAGTCAGGGCTGCTAGTTGGTTGCCCTGTAACACTATCTTCCCTGGTAGACTCCCTAGCACCACACGATGTCCTTGGGGACCGCCAGACTGTGGCTGCTGGAGGACCAGGGTGATGCGTTTCGATTCACCCTACAGTAAGGAAAGAAAATTGCAAGAGGTACATTAGAGAATGGTATATCCTTAAATATTTACACCAGTTTTCCTCATCCTAGCAAAGTAAAAACTGAGGGGGAAGAAGACAGTACAATTAATTTTGTTCATCCTCCTGTCTTGACAGAGTCTTTTCTGTAACACTTTTGCCCCGTGAGTATCAAGGCTATTTTTGAAATCTCCTGATGGGAGGCTATCTTCTAAGACAGTCATTCTGTTTTTTGGAACTCTATTAGAACAAAAGTATTCTTACTGAACTGAAATCCACCTTTTTAGTTTCTTTCTACTGGTCCTTTTTATCTTAATACTGCTGCTGTCACCCCCAAACTCTGGCCCTTTATTCAGAGGTAAGATCCTCTATTTTCTTAGAACAGAAACTGGCCTTTTCACTGAGCAAAGCAGGAGGGCAATCTCAGTAATAAGATCAGGGGAAAGACATACATAGTTTCTATAAGTCTTACAAATATTTTTTTTTTCAAAAATGATTTTGCTCCCATAGCATCCTTTATTTCTCTTAAAACTTTATATCATACATTACTGTGGATTCTTGTCTAGCTGTCTGTCATGCCTGGCAGACTGTGAGCTCTGTAAATTGAGGGACTGTGGCTGACTGGTTCAGCATTAACCTTAGTAAGAATTCAAAAAAATATGTTAACACTAACTGCTTCCACCTGATTAAATACTAAGTATGTGGCTGTCAACATTAATTGATAATAAACAAAGTGGAATTTAGACAGGATTTCCTAGAGCTAGCTCTCGTGTGTTCTCTCTCCCAGAGCTGCTGGACCCTCTACGAAACCAAAATTCACCTCCCCCTTTCACTCAAGTCACCTGAGTAGGTGTAGAGGTCAGTGTAACTGCAGGCTTCAGTGGGGGCCCTGTGGCCCCAGGGTTTCCAGCAGGAGCTGAACCCTTAACTGGCTGTAGGACCAGCTGCTTTACTGGTCGGCTGGGCTGGACAATGCGCTGCACAGTAGTAGCCTGGTTCCCAGGGACCTTGGCGGCCAACACTGTATTACCAGAGACAATGGAAACACCTGGTCGAAGGGGAGTGCCGGTCAGCACTTTGGTAAAAGTGACTTTTCCACCATTGGCTGTGCCAGCCACCAGGGGCTGAGCTGTGCTGGTGATACCTTGGGCCTGAATTTGTGCCACATGGGCACCAGTGACTGAGGAGCTTGGTGGGGCTTTAAGGATAACAATCTTAGGGGCTGACTGAGGTGGTTGCCCTCCAGCACTACTGGAGGACACAGCTGTGGCAGAGACACCCATGAAAGGATTCCCTTGGCTCAGGATCTCCTGGTTCTTGGAGACCTGCAAAAGTCCTGATGTTGGCATTGGTGTCTGTAAGACAGGTTGGGCTGGCTGCTCCTGGCTGACAGGCTGAGTGGTATAATCATGCAAGGTTAAAGATTCTGGAGCTGGAGCTGTTGATTCCTTGGGAAGTTCTGTGGAGGCTGTTTCCTCTGGTGGGGGGACTAGGTCACTTGCTGATGGATTCCCCACATCACCACCTCCTCCATCCTGGTTCATCTGATCCAAGGAGTCCAGAGAGCTTGGCAGTCCAAGGGCTTCCTCAATGGGATCTTGTGTGACCTGGTTGAAGCTGTCATCAGTCAGAGAGTCCAGGCCAAATAAATTTGGGTCATCAAACAGATCCATGATGGGGTCTGCCATCTTGGAACAGCAATGGAGGGTTGATCCCCAAGGTCTAGGAAGGGAAGGGGAGGGGGGTACTGGCTCTCCCCTCCCCTCCCCTATTATGAAAAAATGTACACAATAGAAGACTACTCTTCAGGTAAAGAGGCAAGAAACAAGTGCATGTCAGATTGTCCTGACCTTCATGGAGTATGATGGCTAGGTCTTCAGAGGAAGATGGTGAAACTCCTGTTGTGGGAAGACAAATGAAAAATAAGCAAAGTAGGTGAGCTCAGGAAAAATTCCTTCTTCTTAGGTACCACTCTTATTATCAAATCACATCAAAATAATGAGAAGAGGGATATACGAAGTAATCTGAGGACAGAGACAAAGAAGTAAAACACCCACATTTCTGCTTCGAAACTGAAACTAAAAAAGTAATAATAAAATAAACCAAATAGCTTTTAGGGCTATTACAGCTATACAATTTTAAGCTTCTGTCTGTCAAGATCATTCAGCTGTCTTTGTCCATTTCTTTTTACAATTATCATTCTTAGGTAGAGATCAGGAAATTTAAGTCATTCACCTTCTATTTAGGTTTCTTAGGTTGCCAGAACTTAACAATTTATCAGCAGCATTTCAGTGACTGTAGATAAAAGTCTCTGGATATATTGTATTATATAAAGTTCCTTTATACCTTTAATCATGGTCATAGTACCATCTTGGTAAGCTTATAATATAATTTTACCTAGAAAGTTTTATAAATGTTATTTTAGTTAACATATTAGTCTATATATAGTATCTCTGTTCTGAATCTCCTCCCCATTCTCATATCTAAGATAAAAAAACTTCCTTTGCAAGGAATTCAAAGAATTCTACATTTTAGTTCCAGTTTATATTCCCAAGTTTCTCATTACTTCTTATATATATCCTATATTTCAGTCCAACTAGACTACAGTTCCCTTAATGTGATTCTTATCTGTATGTCTTTTCCTATTATGCTGTAGCTTCTGCCAGGAACACCCCCACCATACCCCCAACATCTCTCCCAGTTGAAAGCTTTCCCACCCTCAAAGGTCTTCTACTCTGTAAGGTGAGGCCCTTTTAACAGTAATTTGTGATGACTTGGTCCCTTCATCTTCTTTAAATACCACAGCATTGTTTGCATCTTATTGAAAACACTTATATTTAATATACTAAAATGGTCAGTGTCTTGTCCATATCCTCTGAAGGCCCAAATGGCTGGCTCCTTCATGCAAATTTTAAAAAGCTGCCTGCTCCTCAAGATGCTTGTCTGCCCTCTGCTGGAAATCTGTCATATTATCAATGATGATAATGGATATGTGAAATGCACACCCTGAACAATCCAGTGTGGTGGCCCAGTTCCTCTTTCCCAAAGAGACAACAGTTCCTGATGATGGGGGACCATATATTATTTATCTGTAGATCCCTAAAGAACCCAGCAGGATATCACATATATAGTAGCTACTCAAAAAATACTTAATGAGTTAATATATTTGCTTGCAGTATCTGGAAGGAACCATTCAGGCCTTACAGACACTAAATGGTACTCCCTGATTTTAAAAAGAGACAGTAGAAAGTTTTCCATCTTGAAAAACTGATCTACAATAAATGAAAGTATGTTTACTAAATCCATGCCTGGGACTTCAAGTTCATGTAAATGCTGGAAAAAGAAAAAACTAATAAAAGGAATTACAAGTTCATCAGCAATAACTAAACTATATTAAAATGTTGTATCTCTTCTTTGTAATATGTCAGTATTTGACAATCCAAGAAAGCCCTGCTTGATAAAACCATTTCTAACTTTTAGAAGACACAGTATAGACTTGACTGAAGAAAGCTTTTCCACACAACCCCCAAATTTTTTCTCTTCCTTAATCTATTTCAGTTATCCTTATAAAACAATACAGTAATGTGGGTAAATATCCCAGAAACTCAAGACATATATAAAAAGAAAAGACTCATCAGTGGCTGGCACATCAGTCAAACTTACAAAGTATACATGGCATCTCCACCAATGTTAAACAAGATGCTTCAGTAATCATGTACCCTTCACATCTCACCCAGGATCCCTATCAACTTCCCACTCTTGGGTAAACTATTCCACCAGCTCATTCCACCCTCTCCTAATTGCCTACCCCAGCTACTCAAAATGATGACCAGAAAAGTTCTCAATGTTTCTTGATTAAATAAAAATCTACTCAATAATTTTATAAACATCCTCAACACTACCATCAACTTTTTTCTAGTTATGCCCTTACTTTGCTACTTAGTATCTTTCATCTCCTATTCCTTGTCAGAAGTTACACTATCCAAGAGAAGTTACACTAAATATCTAACAGTTAAGTGTCACATAATAACTACAAGAAAGTTTCCACTAACTGGAAGTTTATGCTGATAATAGTTTATAACTTGCCTTTATTTCCAAGGGGTATTTTGCCCTTTCCATGATTTCTTCTATGTATTCATCCAAATGCTCTTTCTTCCCTCAACAACAGCCAAATCTCAGTCAGAGAAAGATCTCATTTTTTAAAATCCTCACCTGAGGATGTGTTTATTGATTTCAGAGAGAGAGAGAGAGAGAGAGAGAGAGAGAGAGGGGAAGGGGAAGGGGGGGAGAGAAAGAGAGAGAGAGAGAAATATATAAACATCAATGTGAGAAAGAAACATCAATTGGTTGCCTCCTGGACACACCAACTGAGGATCTACCAAGGATTGACCAGGGATCAGCTGGGGATCGAACCCACCACCTTTTGATGTATGGGATGACGCATCAACCAACTGAGCCACTCGGCCAAGGTGAAAGATCTTTTTTTTAATGGGAGAAATATGGCTACCAGTTTCTGAAGTACTTCCTCATCCTCCCATCATATGACTCAAGTACTATACGTTTCTAAAGATCAATGCATTCATCATTTTTCTCCCCAGTTATTGGGTCAAATTTCTGCTTCCCCTGGTTCAGTCTGGGTCCAATAATTTAAAAAACCTCACCACTGACTTAAAGCCCCACCACCACCAAGTTTCACAGCTTTTCAGTCCCATCCCATCAACTTACTTCTACTGACCTAATTCATCTTGTACATATTTTTAAATCCTAGTCTCCTGTTCCTTTCTAACTCCCACCTTTAAGTTGTCCTTGCCTCTCAAAAGATTAAATCTCTCCAACATACCTCCATCTTTCTTCACCCCTCTTTCTATTCTTACTTTTGGGTCACCCTAGCTGTATCCACACCTGGCCTAGCCCACCACATTATCTATCCCATGCTTCAAACCTTGGTAGCAAAAGTAGAGGTTAAGCATTCAAATATATGAAGCACTTAGTTACCACAAGTAAAGTGCCTAGAAAAGAAGTCATATCCCTGCTCAAAAGAGAAACACATGTATATACTCAAAGGAAAGACAGAATTTAATGATTGCAATAATCACTTTCATTAATTTCAAACTAATGACAGAAACCTTGAGGGGTGGGAGTTGGGGAGAAGTGGAACAAACTAGTCAGTTAAAGTTAAAATCCAAGACCTTACCTATATTCTCCAAATAACAAGCCAGCGAACACTAAGAAATACTTTACAACATTGCCCCTCATCTCATCTCATTCTTAAAGGGGTAACTACTTTTTCCTTTCTATGTAAGTCTAAACTGCTGTTCTTCCGCAGTTTTATCACCTTTAATAGTTCTTGTTTTGTTTTTTAATCTAGAGTTCCAATTCTCCTTTCCTTATTTTATTTATTTATTTTTAGAGAGAGGGGAAAGGAGGGAGAAAGAGTGGGAGAGAAACATCGATGTGTAGTTGCCTCTTCTGCGCCTCCAAATGGGGACCTGGCCTGCAACCCAGGCATGAGCCCTGGCTGGGAATCGAACTGGCAATCTTTTTGGTTTGCAGGCCAGTGCTCAATCCACACAGCCACACCAGTCAGCGCTTCTTTCCTTATTTTATGTGTCTCCTCACCCTTGCCGATCTCAATAACAACTTTTCTGTCTAATCATAAAACTCTGTTTTCATTCTACTCTAGTTTTCCATCTCAATCTTCTCATACTTTTCCAATCACTTCCCAGTGATTCTCAACTGGGGGATAGAAGGTATGGTAGTTTGAAAATGTTTATTCAATGTCCTAATTTTATATTTATCAAATAGAAAGGGGAAATACACCTCACTGTTTGGGTTATTTACATTCTGTAAAACTGGACAAAATCTTCTAGGCTAATGAGAATCTATAAAAGACAAGGGGGTTGGGAGCATCAGAGAAAGAAGAAGCATGCCTGGCTTGGACGGGTTATCAACACCTCTGTGATGGGACAATATTTCTTACAGCCTCTCAGAAAGGAGTGTACCACAGTTACTGTTTATGATCGATGAGAAGCACTGCAACAGAGATTAGTCCAGTTGTCTAACAGATAAATTTACATAAATTGAACTACAGACATCCACTCGCCATTTACAGATTTCTCTGCACTGCTCATCTTCTTAGAAGATAATGAACAAACGCCATATTGATAAGTGCAGGTCTTTTTTGGTAATATGCACTTTTACAAAATACCACCCATGCCCATTTAACCTCTAACTGCTCAAAGATTCAGAAAATAACAAGCTATTTTACCTCAAAGTATAAAACTTGTTATTGGAAACAGTATCCTTTCAAGAAGATCAGCTGCAGACAGACATAAACACTTTACTGAAACACAAGATGCTCAGAAGCAGCTTAATTTAAATGAGAAATCCCTTGAAAATAATCAGAAGGCCTAAAATGAAAACCATCAACATACTTTTAAAAGAAAAGGATTTAAAAACTGTACTGTGGAGACATTTGTGAAACCCAAAGAGTCTCAAATCTTATAAAGAAATGGGAAACAAACACCCAAAGTGAATGTAATCACAATTTAGGGTCAGCTAGGGATCAGGATGGAAGGACACAGACCATAAGAAATGGAGCTTTTAACTTCGAGCCACTCAGAAGATTTCCCTCAAGAAGACTCGGATCCAAGGCCATTTCCTCTATCTTCACCATTCTCACTACTAAATGTGGCTACTCTGTTTTTGTTTTCCCAGTTACTTAAGGAGAAAGCACACCTCATTCAGGGGTATGGACATTTGGGGGCAAACATGGCTGATAAAAGTGAGCCCTTCTGAATAAACAAGAAAAGCAAAAGAGGCAACTATGAAAGCTAAAAGCATGGACGTATGTTCAGGGGGTAAAGAAGAAACTACAGAAATTATGTACTCATGTGAAATAAGGAAAGGGGCAAGGTTAGGAAGTCAGGGGTTTATGAACAGAAAGACGCGAATGGGGGGGTGGGGGTGGCGGGGACCCGGGTACATTACCTGCTCATACTGCCGGGGTTGCTGCCAGTAAGGCCCATACAGCAGAGACGTCTGGCAACTGGCACCCCAAAATGGAGATGAAGTACATGCACTTGAAAGAGGGAGCTAGCGGGGTGCCCTCCAGAGTAGGGATGGCCAAGACGAGAAGATGCGGGGGGTGGAAAGAGGGGGGGTGTGGATGCCCGGGTGGGAGCAATGTTAGGGCGGAAGCTACAGGCTGGAAGGCCCGACAAGCCCTGAAGGAGAAAAGGAGCTGTGCCTCATCCCAGTGGGGTAAGAGAGGTGCCTTTACCTGCAGCGGCGTGGGGGGCGGGGGGGGCCCGGTTTGCCCCTCTCGCTGTCTCTCCAGCACCAGTTCCCCCTCCTCCTGTGCAACCTAACCTGATGCGCCAGCCCGCCCCGCGCCCTGATTGGCTGAACTAGACTGCCAATCACCAGAAAACCATAGACGCAAAACAGCGCAAAGGGTGGGACTTCGGAGAGCTTCCCCCTCCCCCGCCACTGCGAGTTAGTTTGAGAGCGCACGGAGAGGCCTATCCGGTTTCTAGGGCCGAGGCAAGCCTGCAGCTTGCTTGAAAAAAAAAAGGGGCCTGGCCAGAGGTACGGTCTCATGCTGCAAGAAACTAGTCCTAGGGATTAAATTCCCTACAACCTATACTGTATTCTGCACACCAAAGAGCATAAACTCAGGAGGGAGGGTTCCACACTAGGCCAACTCTGCCTCCCCCTGAATTCTCTGCCTTCCAGCAACCCTGTCAACCCCTCTGCTGTAGAGATTACATCTCATCCCCCTGCCCACTGAAAGGGGCCAAATCTTGGAATGAGGGAATGAGGCAGCCCAATTGATGAATATGGGGCCTTTTTACCCTTAAAAGATAAAGCATTCTTTTTGCCACAACTCCAAATACTGGTTTGCACTCTTGACACTTTCCAGGAGCCCTGTAACAATTCCCAGCCCCCTCCCCTCCAAAACACACACCCAACTCCTCACTCAAAACCTGGTATCCTGCCCCACACCTCATTTCTGTTGAAACTCAGCCCCTTTGATATACTAGCTAATGTCCACTTTGCAAGGCCACTTGAGACCACTCATTCCCAATGAAACTAGTCAACTCCAGAATGATACATGCTTAAATTCTCCAAAGTAAACTATTATTAAAAACAGTTGCTGACTTCCTGGTCATGTTTCCCCTGAAATGTAACAATTGTCAACACTGAAATCCTACTTTCTGTACTCTAGGACATAAAGAGGAAGCGGATCAACTTGGCTGTAGATCTATTTTTAAACCACCTAGCATTACCACTATTGCTAGGAACACGCAATTACCACTCCTGTAAACACTAACACTGTTTTCCCATTCACTCAGGCTCAAAACCTCAAAGGTGTCTCTGAAACCTTCTCCTGTATCCACCATCTAATCATTTGCTAAGTCCCATGGACTCTCTTGGAATATAGCAGAGCCAAATTTTGGAGCCCGCAAAGACTTCAGCAATCATAAGAAGTCTGCCCTCCTGTCCTACAGATGAGAAAACTGAGGCTTGGAGAGTAGAGTGATTCAACTATGAAATTAAGTGACAAAGTTAGGATTTATATATCCTGACTCTTCTACTTCTGCTGCCTCCTCTTTATTTATTCAGTTGCTTGTGTAAGCACCTCATAACTAATCCATTCTGCTACCAGATTAATGTCCTAAAACACAGTATGGCCAAATCAGTCTCTGGCTTAAAAACTTTCAAAGGTTCCCTGTTACTTAACACATAAATCTTAAGACCACATTTTGCCTTTCCAGTCTTATTTTCCACTATTCTTCCACATATACACTTATATGCTAGCAAAAAAGAAAACAAAAAACAACTTACTCTTCATTATCTCATCATTTGTTGAGTATATAATATGCCAAGTAATGTGGTAGTATTCTAGAACCAGAGATGAAGAGACAAGAACTCACGATACGTAGGGGTATATTTGAGCATATATGTGGGGAGAGGGTAAAGAGTAAAGATTATGGCAGCAGTGACAAATGTAAACAATTGTAATACAAGGTGATATGTGCAATTAAATAAGTAGGGGACTATTACAGAGACACAAATGAAAGGAACTTAATAATGTAGTAAGAAAAGGTATCATGAAGTTGTTTCTTAATGGACTTAACTAGGGAAAGTAAGTGGGCTACAAGAAAGGGTTTTCAGGCAGCAAAAACAGTAAGAGGAAAGACAAAACAAAGCACTGCAATGAGAAACAACATGAAACATGTAGCAGAAACTCTAAGTAGTTCTGTAGTTCAGTCTTGCCAAAGTTTAGATCACAAAGAAGGAATTACAAAGAGATTGAAAGGATAGGTAATGGCCAGACCCTGCAATGAGAGTCTTGAATACCACGTTCAAGCATTTTTTCTTTAAAAAAAAAAACAACAAGATTTTATTTATTTATTTTTAGAGAGAGAAGAAGGGAGGGAGAAACAGCAGGAGAGAAACACTGATCGTCTGCCTGTTGCAGGCCCACAGCTGGGCATGGGCCAGCAACCCAGGCATGTGCCCTGACTGGGCATCAACCAGCAACCATCCTGTTTGCAGGACTATGCTCAACCCACTGAGCCACACCAGTCAGGACAAAGCATTTTCTTATAGGTGGATGAGAAGCCACTGAAACAGGGAATGACATGACCACAACTGCATTTTTGATAGCTAACTCTGTTAGATAAGAGAATAGATTTGGGGATGAGGGTACAGAGAACATAGAAGTAGTTAGGAGGCTGCTATGGTAGTCCCGAAAAGGATTGTATAGTGGATGTTTGCTGATTTTCTTTTTTCCCAGCAACCAAAAACCCTGTTCCTGTATTGGGAAAATAGCTGAAGTAAGACTCTTCCATGGGAGGCTGGATATTACCTCCCACATAGAGCCGGGGGTGTGTGGGGGAGATGGGAAGTTGGAGGTAGAGGTCCCACCTTCTCTTCCTGGCAGAGACCAAGTGTACACATGACCTATGCTATTAACTGGACACTTCTTAGGGGAACTTTGACTTTGAAGAGGTCATTTAAAGACCCAAAACCAAGCAGTTAGACAACACTCAGTATCTTAAACAGATTGTTCAGTGATGTGGCCTTGACAATGTTTTCTATTTCTCTAACCTCTCTTGGTTTTAGATCGTTTTCTAAACCAGGTTCTCTAGCGTTCCCATTGACTTTGTGAGCCATACAATATCCTTCCAACAAATTCCCCTTCTGCTTGAGTTAGCAAAACTCTGCTTGAGTTTGCAAACAAGAATCCTAACAAGATGATTAGGGCCTGAATCATAGCAATGTGGTTCAAAACGTAATGACGGGAAGAAAGGAACAGAGCAGAGTAAAACCTATGGGATAGAAATTTCTATTTGGAGTTTAGAGGCAAAGATGAGTTCAACCACACTGAGTTTGAGCTGACTATAGTATGTTAAGTAGTGATATTCAATAGGAGGTTGGATGTATAACTCTTAGTAGTTGGTTTGGTGATAGGTTTAGAGTTACCAGTATCTAAATGGTAGTTTTAAGAGTGAAGATTACCCAAGAAGTGTGAATATCAAAGCAAGTATACAAAAAACTGTATCAATACTGTTGGGAAGCAACAGAGAATGTTGGGGTCTGTGAAGAACTGAAGAACCCATGTCCATTCCAAAGAGAGTAGCTGCTATCAGCTCTAGTTGTGTTGCCATATGGAAATGCACATTCAAGGTTGAGCAAGAACTTCAGATTTTTCGAAAGCCAGAAATAAGAGTTTTAGGTAAATCTTCTAGGTTTTAAATGCACATTGCATAATAAAAAATATAAAATTTAAAAAAGTTTTAAACGGTATACAGACTAAACAAAACGCTTAGATGGAACCCCAATTGTTGAGATTTTTTTATGTAGAGTGAGAAAAGCTGAGGAAGAACCCAGGAAAACATAAAGATTTAAGAATCAGAATAAGCTACACCTACCAAGCAGGTAGAAAAGAAAAGCTAGAGAAGCAGAGGGCAGTGCCACAGAAGCAAAGAGAGCACAGTACTGGAGGGGGAAGGAGTGATCAATTATACTGAACTAAGCAAAATGTCCACTAACATAAGAACTTTAAAATGGCCATTGGATTTAAAAATTGAAAACCTTCTTGATCCCTACTTTTCATTGTCAAGCCAAAAGGAATCAGTCCAATATGAGCTTTCTTAGCATTTTAACATGCTTTTAAAGAATAATTACCTCTTATTTTGTATTTTATTTATATTTGTACATGGAAGTATAATGGGCTTTCAAGTCAGAAGGATGTGCGTTCAAATCTTTGTACCACCAAGTAAAATTAATCTTTTTGAGTCTAGTTCAGTCCTCTCTACAGAAGAGTATCAAGTTACAGAGCCACTAATGAGGATTAATGAAACACCTACCACCATATTTGGCATATAACTACTATGTCCTAGGAGGTACTCAACAAATGTTGCTAGAACAACAGTTGGGAGAAATTTTTGTTTTGGCCAGTATGTCTACCCAATCAGCTTTAGTGGGGATCACCACTCAGATTAATGGCATCCAAAATAATTTGTTAATTTCATCAGGTTAATTCCTATAAGCTTGAATATACACTCTCACTCTCTTCCTTTATATTAAATCTAACTTAAGGCACATGGGAATAATTACACTTTAGATTCTAGAGTCTGAAGATCATATTCAACTAACTGGCTCTGATCAGTCTAAACCTGCTATAGATATGTTCTAGGTCACTAGCATCCAACTTTGAGTGGTGAGAGATCTAAGTTAAGACTCAAAGATCCAAGGAAGGGTAATAAAAATTTTAGAAAAACCAGTCACACCTTTCAAACACTTTTTTCAGACACCTTCCAGGACATCACACTTTTCTGGTCTTCCTTCTACTTCTCTGGCCACTTTTCCTTTGTTATTCTTTTCCTCTTATCAGCCTTTAACTGTAGAAATTCACAAAGTTTGGCCCTAGAGCCCTCTTTACTTCTCATTCTATACTTTTAAGAATGTCTAATTCAAATTCATGGCCTCAATTATTATTCATTACTTTTTCCATCAAATTATCTATATGTTTATGTCTCTTATTTATATCTCCACACCTGTACATCCACTTACTTACTCAACAGCTCTTCTTGGTAGTCTCTCCAGTCTCCTTGGTTGACCTACTTGTGCAGCTCACCCTATAAGGGACTTACGACCGCAGAGTCTGATACCTTGGTAGTCTTTCCATCCCCACCACCATGCATGCACATACACAAAGATGGTAATCATTCTCCAGTATCTCCTACTAGGTCATGGCTGCAAAGCCCAGAAACCCTCTTCCTCACCACCTATATCCAATATTTGTAAATCCTACCTTTATCTCCTAACTATCCCTCCAATCTATCCAATTCTGCCTCTCTTGCCATTCTGGATCAATTTACCATCTTCACTTCCCTGAACTAGTGCAACTGCCTTCTAACTGGTTCCCTTCCATTCTGCCTATTTAATTTTTATTTATCCATCAAAGCTCATTTCAACATCGAAGAAGAAGAAGAAGGAGAAGGAGAAGGAGAAGCTGCAGCTTTCCCTGACCTCCCATACAAAAAAACAGCCAAATTTATGCAGTGTACATTACATGTCAGGTATTTTTCTACTCTTCTAAACAATACAAATATATAACCCATTTCGTTTTCTTACGCCTAAAATAACTATCTTTTATAGAAACGTAGGCATAGAAAGGTAAGTAATTTGCCCATTACACAGCTAGTGAAAAGTGGTGCCAGATTCAAATTTAGGCAGTGTGGCTTTGGAAGTCACAATCTTAACCTCCCTACTATACTAGGTTCTAGGTTACATGCCCATATATAAATAGTCTGTGAACCAGCCTGTGAACCAAAGGATCGCCAGTTCAATTCCCAGTCAGGGCACGTGCCTGGGTTGCAGGCCAGGTCCCCAGTTGGGGGCACACGAGAGCCAACCACACATTGATGTTTCTCTCCCTCTCTCTCTAAAAATAAATAAATAAAATCTTTGAAAAATATAAATAAATATAATCTTGTAACACCAATAACTTCTTTTTTGTAGTAGAGGTTGAGAAACTGATTATAGTATAATTGCTTGATGCCCCTCCTCCCCCGCATATTACAATAGAATGCAAGTTCCACAAGGGCAAGAGCTGTGTGTGACTTGCTCATTACAACATTCCCTTTGTTCATGAGGTGGTAATGGACATTCAATATACATTTGTTGAAGGAACGCATTTTCAACTTCCAGCCAAAGGTTTGCGGAAGCGAGGCTGCAAAGAGATAATGGGGAGGTTTCTGAGCAAAAGCAAGGGCTTCCCTCAGAGTGCAGAGAAAGTAACAAATTAATGGGCAGTGGCACATTTCCTACCAGGAACATTCAGAGGAGGCATTATAAAATCATAAGCATCTTCATTTTCTAGGACTTGGAGCAGACATGGCTTTTAGCAAAAGGGGCTGCAGGTAATACACTTTAAAAAACTGTTTTCTATAGTGTGATAATCACTGTTGAAAGCAATGAAATTTCAGTCATCTTCTTTAGGCTTGGGACCATAACGCCTTCAGTGGTGGCCAATTTAAAGCTGTGGTAAGAAGCAAATGGATGACACTATATCCGTATGACTTGAAAATAGTGTTTTGTTTTGTTTTTTGAAGAGAGGGGAAGGAGGAGAGAAAGAGAGGGAAAGAAACATCAATGTGTGCTTATCTCTCATGTACCCTCAACTGGGGACCTGGACTGCAACCCAGGCATGTGCCCTGACTGGGAATTGAACCAGTGACCCTTTGGTTCACAGGCTGGTGCTCAATCCACTGAGTCACATCAGCCAGGTCCAGAGCATGGATTCATTTCTAAGTCAGCCTTGTTATAAATTTTTTCCCAGTAAAATCCTGGAGTTTTGGTCTAAGTCTGAAACAGAAAATAAGAACCTAATCCGTATGCCCTTAGGTCAAGTTAGACTGGATCTAGAGAAGTTCCTTTTCACTGGCACATGGTGAACATAATACTCTGGATTCCAGATATAGATATAGATATAGATATAATTTAAGTAACAGAGTCCTGGTCCTTTGTATGCTCCCCCACACCACTCTTACATGCTCTACTTTAACTGGGCCATAAACATACATTTGTTCAGCCTAACAGAAAAATATAAACATTTATTTTATTTAGGAGGGATTGTTTTCATTGCAACATTATGTTAAAAAGGTGTGTATGGCAGGGGAAGGAGAAACACTATAAAGCACTATTATCATACTTGTGCCTCCAGGCACAAAAGAGACACCAGTGACTAATAAAAATTAATGTGCCAGTTTGATGTGCATTGGCTAAAAAATGGAGTTACCTGTAAGACTGACCAAGTGATTCTCCCCTGTGGAACTTAAAAGTATTTCACATAATCTTATCTTCAAACTAACTAAGTTATATAAAAGAAACAAACTATTTTTTGCCTTTTAACAGACAGAGATACAAAGACAAAAAGAAATTTTACATTCTCAAGGTTCTACAACTGCCGAAGTTACAACTTTAACAGGCTACAGGATGACTACTTTTCTCACGTTGTGGTCAGACACTTCTCCACAGGGGTCAGCACTGAACTTTTAAATAGGGGGGTGGCTAGATAATGAATGGAGCTTTGGAGTCCAACAGACCAGAGTCCTACTCCTAGTTACGTTACCTAACCTCATTGTCTTATTTTCTTCTCTTCCATAAAATGAAGATAACACCACATACATTTCAGGATTATTCTGAAGATTAAAAGATAATGTACAGTGTTTGGCACACAGTAGGCAAATAAAAAGGAGTGTATTATTCCTTCTCCAATAACTTAAAAGAGTACCACTAAAAGCTTCTCTCAAAGCACAATTACTCCTTCAAGACTTGGCCGAGCTGATCTGCTAAGCAGAATGGTGGGATAGTGAAACAGATGTCAAAGATTCACAATTAGAAGAACAGCACTGCTGGGCACTGTGCTGAAAAAGCAGTACGTACAACGCTTCAACCTCAAAACCATAGAAAAGATTTCAACCAGCACTGGTGTCTAGGCAACATCCAGGTAATTCAATTGGTCACTTTTCATCTTCGCAGGAATGATGTCAGTGTCTGCCTCATACTACTCTATTTACTTCACAATACCTGCTTGTGGGAACCTACAGTTCTCCAACTAACCAGGCTGCCCCTTGGTAGTTCATATGCCCAGATCCATCTGTCTCAACTTCTGACTCCCATGACTTTCAAGAGAGCAGTGAGAGGAAGTGATCATTACCTATATACAAGACCTCATGAAAAAGATTGTCCCTACAGGAGATATACAAGGAAAACAGGCAAAAGCACTACATTTTACAGGAGAATTGGTGCGTTAATAAACAGCTGACTAATGTGCCCCACACCCCAAACAAGAGGTAAAAAAAGAGACTGACTGAGTACTGAGTAGAAGCAATGAAGAAGAAAACTACCAAGTAAAAGTTCAGTATTCATGCAACTTGGTAGCCCCTATTCAAAAATCCAGAAAAAATGTTTCCAGTCACTCAATTTAGGCAAATGTATATCTGATAAAGATGTTCTATTACAAAATCCTGCTATGATGTGGGCTCTAATTACTGAAACCACTGGTTTCTTCTAGAACTTACCAAAAAGAAATTTCCCTACCATTAATGGAACAATGTGTTTCTGAAAACCTATTTCCCAAAGGAATAATTCCCAAAGAGGTAGTAGACCCCCAAAGTATGTAGTGGAAATTTTGAAGAACCCTTTGGATATTCCAAAGGTTTCTATGATGGCAGTGAAAGATAATTTGAGAAACCTGAGACTTTACAGCTTTTGAAATTCTTTCTCTCGGATGAAATTAAGAATTAAGTTAATATACTTCCTTCCTCAGAAAAGTACTGACATAGTTTTAGGAGAATTACAGACTCTCAAAACAAAAAGGTGTTATTACAGAATTGCTAATTACTGGCGTATTGGGATATTACCAAAAGAATTAAAACTATATCACATTTAATGTGATGACATACAGGGGAGAAAAGAAGCACAGTCCTATTATTACCTAGTAATCTGAGTGACATGTCACTTAATTACTTTTTTTTAATGAAATAAAGTCCAAAAATGCCAAATAAAATGAAGTCATATACAATGAACCTCTCTGGAAATGTACAGAGAAATAAAATCAGGGATGTTTCAGTCTTTCAATGACAAACCCAATAATTTCTTAATAATTATGCTTAAGAGTAAATGCTTTTTAAAATCCTTAATTTGTATTTGAAATTTTTTGTGTGTTTTTATTTGAATAGGAGTGAGTATGATGTTCTGGGAACACTTTGCAACAAACTATTAAGAATATATTTAGAAGTCTGAAATTGAAGAGGCTACAGCACTCTCTAGGTTCCACTGTTCAAAATATATTCCTGGATCCATCCCTGCTGAAAGGGAATGTAAAGCAACTATCTATGCCAGTCTAGTTTCTGTTTATACTTGCTACATTTGATTATCATGTAACATACATTAGTGGGTAGAAATTAAGTATTTTATTTTTAAAAGTCACCTGCCTCAATCTGAAGGCAAGAATTAAGATATTTTAAAATTGACCATTTTGCTTCATTAAACAACCAAAAGCCTGGTGAAGGACATAAAGTAATGGACAGTAGAAAAACAAAAATACACACACACACACACACACACATACACACACACTACTGAACAGCATAATGAGAAATCTGAGACTAACATACTTTGTGGTTTAAATTTAAAACATCCAGTAACTGCAAAGAGGCATACTTATTTTGCAATACAAATACAATGAACATCTTAAAAGCAGTATGAGTTAGAAAACACGAAAAAAGAGCTAAATTACAACTTCACACATAGGCAAACATAAGACAAAACAGAGACTAAAAGAGGAAAAGATCATTAAGGATCAAATTTAGAAAGTAATAAGTGGTTAAATAAATGCTTAGGCAACTGTAACAGTTCATAAAACAGCTTTATATAGAAATACAACTATCACTTGGGTACTAGGTACCAAAGAAACGACTGCATCAGTTATTTCTTTACATTCCTTAAAAGGCTCAGAAAGACAGAAGCAAAAGGTGCAATGTCAGTGAATAAAAATAAGCAAAGCAAACAAAATTATAATGGGAGGATGAAAGGAAGACCACCAACTCCATGAAGAAAAGAATAAAAAGTTAATTAAAGAGAAGATCTACAAAGTTAAAACGAGTAAGATATGAAACAATAGTCTATCTAATGTTGAAGGTAAAATAGTAAATCCAGTACTATAGGTTGGTCACAATAGTGTAAGGATACATTATACAAAGACCTGCAGATCAGGGATTTGCTCAAATGCAAGTCCAGAAGAGGACTGATTCTAAGTGTGAGGGTGAAAGGTCCAGAAATATACTTGCCTTTTGTTTATTCCTGAGGTATTAGGCTCAATGTAAGCTCAGAAGATAGCTTAACTCTTGCAGGAAAGAGGACAAAAAGTATCTTCAAAGCTGTTGGCACCTATCTGAATGCTCTGAAAATGTTACAGCCTTAAAGTAGATGAGAATATCAAATCTCATTCTGTCAGTAAGCAAGCACAGTTCTTGGCACCCACAAATTAATCTTAACTGGTAGTTTTGCTTAGAAAAATCTCACCTTTAAAAAAAAATTTATTGATTTGAAAAAGACAGAATGAGAAAGAGAGGGAGAGAGGGAAAGAGAGGAGAGAAACAGCAATTTGTAGTTCCACTTATTTATGCATTCATAAATGGTTGATTCTTGTATGTGCCCTGAAGGGGGATCGAACCCACAACCTTGGCATATGGAGATGAGGCTCTAACCAACTGAGCTACCCAGCCAGGGTAAAAATCTCACCCTTTTGAAAGGAAATGTGTGCAATGGTTTCCTTTAAAGACTGATCCCCTCACCATCTTACCTTACCTATCAGAAACTCGACCCTTCATACAAAATGTCAAAATTTCCTTTTACAATTACAACTCTGCAGTGGTGGTTAATACAATGCCAGGATTCTTCTACCCCAACACCAAGCGGTGCTGCAAAGAAAGGCTGTCTTGAGAAATACAAGATCTGTGTTTCCTGGTGATTCACAGAAGATTTCTACCATTTTCTACCCATGTCTAAATGAATTGTCAATTCTGGGACTGACAAAAATCAAAAGGCCAGATGTACAGGACAGATCAAACAAAGGGAAAGTATGAATTGTGTAAGTACCCATACAATGGTCCATCAAATCCCTTATCCCAATCTTTTCACACACACGCCTACCCCTTGGCCAGTGTCCTTCATCTTGCCTTGTAGACCCACTGGCATGCTACTCTCACAACTCAGGTCTTTCTAAATGGAAAATATTGTTTTCCTTATCATAGCTCATCCTTTACTGGGCGGGACAACTCCAAAATACTTGGAATGAGAAGCTTCTTTCGTTCTGGTCATAAAAGGCTGACAATCTGTTCTGAAACCTATTTGGTGACCAATACAAAAGAAATTCTTCGCAGAAGACATCTAATTAACCAGCAGAGAACATTATTCACATCACGAACTCATCTTCTAGTATCTAAAGTGCCCCACACCAGATGGGCCCTCAGTTGATAAAGATAACCCAGGTAGAGAACCCCTGACTGAAATGACAGACTCAGAAGAACAGAAAATAATCTGTGCTGTTAGGATGCAGTAGTCACCGAGTATGCAGCTCCTCTGGCTTGTGTTTGGGGCTTTCTTTAAAAGAAAAAGACATCGAGTACTAAGTCTTCGTCTTTTGGCTCAACTGTGCTCAGTTATTGAAAAGAGTAGTCCGCTAAACATCTGTACATCTATATACATCCACTATACATCTTTTCTTTGAAGACTTGAATCATTTCAGGGCTGGCCCTTAAAAGGTAGGAGCTGCTGCATTTGCACAGCGGCTGCAATGGCAGGGATATGTCCTGCGACACAGAGACAGGTAAATAAAGAAATTGCATTCGCCCCGAGGCAGCGGGAGGGGTCTTTTGCCAATGAAGAGTTTACATAATGCAACTGAAAACCAGTAAGCTCTGCAGGTCTGTCAATGGAGATGGCAAAGCTTGAGCTCCTCTTTTCCCACTTCTAAATACTCTCCAAAAGCTTGCTCTTCTCTCCCAAAGACCCACAGAAATTAACACCAAATAATGTATAACAGTCTGCACACGGTTACCTCAAGCGTTCCTACCCACCTTGATTATTAAAGTACAAAAACACAAGCAAAAAAAGAAAACACAAAAACCCTAACCTCCCACTTCTGAGTCCAAAGTACGGAGTAGCCAAACAGAACCGGGGAGTTTTCCCTCCTCTGAAGGTACAAGGAGAGCAAGGAGCTGCCCCCAAACCTACACCACGCCCAGGAATGCAGTGACAAGCCCCAAAACTCCACAGCGATCGGGGCAGATACCTTCGCGGCTAGGCGAGGCGACTCGGGCCCCGCGCCCGGCAGCCGGCCTCTCCCCCGGCCTCTCACAAAGGAGAATGGTTCAGTCCTGAGCATCACCCCGCACCTGATCCCTGAACAACTGGGGGACAGGCAGGGCACGGTGGATCGAGGAGGAAGAGGAGTTACTGAAACCAATTCTAAGAGTCCTAGGTATACGCAAAAACCCTTAGGCCAGCACTGAGGAGCGGGCATGAGCGGAAAGCCTACCTGAACCAGTCCCGATGCTACCTTTCCAGTTAGCGTTCCCCGATGCTCCCTTTCCAGCCAGCGTTTCCAATCACCCTTTCGGAGAACAAGGGGCCTTCCGGCGGAGCATGGCCAGCCCTCTCCTCAATCTAGCTTGCTAGTAGTCCACTCTCGCTCAGCTCCGCCCACCGGCGCTCCCACCCACCAATAGCAGGGCCGACACCGGCCTCTTCCAGCCGGACTAAGTGTCATCCAGGAAGTCTCTCGAGGGTGGGAGGTCCTAAAAGGCTCAGAAGTGTACGTAGGCAACCACAGATATGCCTGATTGAAAATAAAATCTGGCTGTAGTTCGCCTCTGAAGGCTCAGTTCAGAAGCGGTCAGGCCTCTTGGCATTTCTTTTAACCCCCGCCGTTGGGGGCGCTCTAAACGAAAACATTTAGTTACCTGTTTCTGGGAAGCCATCTTGGAACGGGGCTGGTGCCTTGCGGAAGGAGGGGAAATGCTTAAAGAAGTTGGAGCTCTTTTCAGCGTTCTGTCGGGCTATTTAGGTCCCGCTCCAACATACCCTCCTTTATATAAACAGATTGGGACAAACTGGAATAATGCTGAATGCGGTTGGAAGCAACCCCCCCAGCCCAGGAGTAATCTTACCAAATCAAAGCAGCAAAAATGAGTTCTTAGATTTTCCCAGTTCCTGGAATAATCCTTTATAGTCACCTTTCTCTCAGAATATCAGCGTAAGATCAACATAGGTTATTAATCTAGTCTAGGTGCTTCTAATCCAGTGTTTGTCCGTACAGAGGACTGGGAATCAATAGGAAATGAACAAATAGGATTCAGGGTAGAATTTCACTTTTTTTTTAAGGCCTAAATTCATCAGTAGATGCAAACTATTCGTGAATACAGATAGAGCAAATGATGGAAGCCCATTAAGGGACAGTCTTAAAAACATTGGCTGCAGAAAATAATTTTCTAATAACTGCATTTAAATTGGAAAGGAAATAATTTTATAGTGGCGAAATTCTCTTGCGCTCCACAAGAAAGATTTTCTTGTATTTACTAGTCTGAACTTCTACTTGCTACAAGAAGTTCTTGGTTTTTGAACTGGGGAGTGAAGGTAGTCTTTCTAGATCATGAAAGGATTTTTCATAAGAAATAAAACATTTGCATGGTCACACATGGTGGGAGCTCAGAGACCTTAAAAGGCACTCGTCAATATTTTATCACAGAAGTGATAAGACTTGGCCGCATACATTTCTCTGTATATTGAACAGTCTGTTTGTGAATGTCTCCCCTATATCAAATTTGAGGTATTAGGATTTACCAGAACAATGTGTTTGTAAATGCATATGCAAGTATGATCTTAATTAACAGTTTTTAGAACGAGAAAACTATTTTACTTCTGCTTATTTAATACAAAATAAACTTGCTGCCCTGACTGGTGTGGTTCAGTGGGCTGGGCATCATCCCACAACCCAAAAGGTGGCTGGTTCCATTCTGGTCAGAGCACATGCCTGGGTTGCAGGCCAGATCCCTGGCTAGGGGTATGCCGGAGCAACTGCTCTGAGTTTCTCTCCCTCTCTTTCTCTCTCCCTTCCCCTTCTCTAAAAATAAATGAATAAAATCTTTAAACAAAACAAAACAAAACTTGCTATCAAAGGAACCAGTTATAGGCATTATAGAAAGTAGAAAGGATGTGTCTGGTCTAATAATTTCTGCTGTCTGCAATGATCTAGAATAGTATGAGTTGCACTACTCTAAATAATATGGTTTCCAATGGTCTTGGCCTTCAAAAACCAACCAACACCCATATTATCTCATAACTACCATTCTTCATCAGGGGTGGGAATCCATTTCCTATGAAATTTTTGACCATTTCACTCAGAACATCAGCATTGATGAACACAGATCATGAATTTGTCCAAATACTTTTGTTTCTCATGCTTACCTTACAGTTGGTGAAATACCCAAGTATAGAAGGTTATGAATGGTTTGGATAATAGAAATGGATGTAGGATTTTTAGATTAAAAAGAAATGCTCCAAAATATCAAAACAGTATACTTTAGTGGTTCTGAAAGTGGCAGCTCTTGGTAGAATGCTCTTTGATCAATACTCTGATGCCTATAATCACTCAAGACTTTTTTTGGTTGGTAAAGAAAACTTTACGGAAACTATACAACTATATATTTTACTTTTGTCCCTGGCATGAAAGTGCAAGCTAACCCCAAATTCAACAGCCTCAAATAAATCCTTTTTGGAATGAGGTAGGATTTTTAAAAAAAGCATAATCAAAGCAATACCCTAAATGTCTTCCAATTTTCTGTGGTGCAGTGTTAAGTATTATTACTACTATTGGGGGCAGAATCCAGTACAGACTGAACATAACTCAAGGAGTACTTCTTCCAATACCTTTGATACAATTCCCTAGAAGGAGAGTATCTACTTATGTTTGGGATATAATCAGAAATGACACATGATATATGAGCAGCTTGGATACATGCATATATTTAATAATGAAACAATTCACCACCGCCAACAAAAAAAAATCAGAAAAAGTCATGAGACCTCAGTGCTGTGAAGTAGTATAGGACATCACAGCAAAAAGATACAGCAACTGACCCAGAAGACTGAATGATGAGGGAAGCAAAGGCAAATTTGGCTAGGACAGTATTACACATGCACTTGAAAAGGAGACTGGCTAGAGAAGTACACACTTACTTGACCGCTTACAAGCAGGCCGCCTTACTGTACACTACATGGAATGGAAGCAAAGAGCTAGGGAAGGGACAGAGAGGAGAGGGAAAAGAGCAATATAAAACAACCCAGGATATGCAGATGGAAGAGACTGAGATAGTTACAAATAGATGACTTTTGTTTCCTCTGAAGTTTAAAATAGACCTGTTCCAAGTCTTTCAGTCAGTCAGTTAAATTCAATGATCACATACATAGCACTAGGCACTGTGAAGGAATGGTGATGAGAGTGGTTTACAAAAGTATAGGGATAATGTGGTCCCTGCTCTCAAGGAGCTTACAACTTATGTGGGGAGACAAATTCCACACACAAAACCACTATAAAACATATTCGCAAAGCAACATAAATACAAATAAATATACATATGAATAAATAACACATGAATGCTAAGGGGTACTGTATCAATGATTGTTTAGAAGTCCCTAGGTCAGTCAAAGATTTTCTCAAGGAAAAAGTTTTGGACTTTGAGTATAATGTTAGCAGAGAGTAGGGCATGTGCAAAGGCATAGAAGTGGGAGTAAATATGATGTCAAGTAAGTGGATTAGCTTGATAAGAATAAAAATTCTCAACAGGTCTCGTTAAGAAGTGAGTGTGATGAAACAATAGGGGTCTGTTTGGTGAGAGACACTGTAATGTTAGGTCTGGTCCCTAAAACAAAATAAACAGGGAAAGATGTTTTCTTTAGATAATGATAATAAGTGGCCACATTACCTAAACTGTTCTCAAAAGTTTTGCAGTTACTCTAATACAGGGAAACTAGTAATAGAATGGTAAGAAGTATTCAGCATCCTTGAGCAGTTCAAGTAGAAGGAATTGCCTCTGCAAGAACTCTTACAAAGTGGCAAGTGGAAAAACTCAATGAGATTCCTAGACTGAGGAGTTCACCAGATCCCAGAAATCTCAAGTGCTCAAGCACAATGTCCCAGACCCTTGTTACTATTCCTGGTGGGGAGCAGATTATGTATACTTCTAAAATAATTTATTTTTGAGTTGTCATGACAATCAACTTTTATCCTAACATTTTAGAAATTAAAACAGGAGGTTAAGAAGAGCCCTAATCTATAGGTAATACTCATGTCCCTGAAGAAGGGACAGTTCAGTAAGGGCCCAAATTCTCCCCTGGTCTTTAAGTGGAAAGGCAAAACATCACACCTTGAAAACAGGCTTTTCTCAGCCAAAATAAGACCTCTTTCTTTAAGCCTATTGATCTGAAGCTGTTCCAGGAAGGAAAAAAAAAAGTCCAGGTCAGATGTTCAGCAGCAGCCAGAGTTGGAATCTATGTCACCAGAGTTCCGCTGGGAGGTGCTGGGTCCCACTGATGTTGAAATACACTGTTGAGGACCGATCTTGATGCCATTTGCCTGTAAAAGACAAGAAGCAACAGTTTCCATCTCAAGTGCTGAAGTAAATGGGATAAAGAAGGGAGATAAAGGAGAAATCATTAATTACACTTTCTAGAAGCAGATATGGCCTTCACAAGCAAATATGTGCCCTAACCAGACTGTCGAAGAACAAAAATCTGTGATGGTGAAGATCAGATGCCCAATTGTGGGGTATTATAAATGACTAGAAATGGCTTTTGTGCCCTTTTTAAAGATGACTGTTACAAATAAGATTCACAGCTACGTGCAGAATCAGGATATGATGAGGAAAGAGTAGGAGCAGGCAAAAGAGTAGTAGTATTTTAGCATATAATTCATTTCTGTTTTGCCCCAGAATTTGCCCTGCTGAGCAATTAAGAACTATACTTCTCCCAAGCTCTGGAATAGTAAAGAACTGAGGTTGAGAAGAAAACCTCCTGTACTGTGTAAACTTTTTAGATCACAAACTAATAATCACATTAAGCATTCTATACTCAGACTTGAAAAAAAAAAAAAAAGGAAATGACAGGTTTCTGTGTACCTACATTAAAAAAATGTAACTATGAATGGCTTCAAATAGTATAATGTTAGACAGGGGATGCTTACATTCTAGGAAGCTTCCTGTCCTCTTTAAGACAAAACAAAGTTAATTGTCCATCCCATCCTTTCTCACCTCATTGTGGACATCAAATAAACCCTGCTGGATCTTCCCATATATTTCTTTGGCTGTGTTAATGAAGGCCTGAAGGAGACATAAATTAGACTCAAGTTTAGGTACAGAAATTAGGAAAAGAGAATACATGTATTATTCCTATTTGAATTTTTAAAGTGAATTGAGGACCATTAGGAGAACCATCTGAAAATGGAGAAGGTCCCCCAAAGTCCTTGTAAAAGCCATTGAGAGTAGGTTCAAAAAGGAAAAAGGAATACATGACATTTTGGTATTGACCCAAGATATTCCTAGGTTGGCGCCCTCTACATATAAACGAACAGGCTCTCTTTTTAATTAGTTGCTGAAAATACAGTCAACACCATGATGAGGAATGACTACAGCAGAACCCATTAGATTCTCCAACTAAAGTAGTTTACAAGTAACAGTGGTTTCTAATCCAAATTTATATTTAATGTTACCCAAAGCAAAAGTATAACCTTAGAAACCAAGGTAAAAAAATGGGGCAATTCCTTGAAAGGCAGATATATGGCCACTCTGACCACAAGACATCCTTTTCTTACCCCCGTCTCTGAATAAAAGGACAAAGATAACTGATGAAATCTCTGAAAAGCTTTCCCTACTTTTGTCCAATTAGTACCTCTTCAACATTGCAGGCTGTTTTGGCTGAAGTTTCCATGAATACAAGTCCATGCTCACGAGCAAAGGCCTCTCCTTCTTCTCTCTTCACATCCCTGCGGGACTCTAAATCACTGCAAGAGATTAATTGGGGAGAAAACTAAAATAAGATCCAAGTGAAAGAAGAAACTCTTGTTCTAAAAAAATCCCATAGCTGTTTCAACCGACAGTTAATCCATAAAGAATGTAGATCCTACATACTGTCTTATATAGGGTTACTAATTTCTGTACTCTCTTGGAAAATATTCTTCAGATCCACGACAGCTGCTGCACAGCTGAGAATAACACCTTACTCTGTCACAGAGACAAGGGTTTATAAAGGGTTAGGCAAGCCCCGGAGTTGCTCGAGGCTTATGCCCTGTGCTTCTTTTTCAAATGAGATCCAGTGAGAGCAAAGGAAAGAAGATGAAAGGGAAATTCCAGTTGCCAGAAAGGAAAAAAGTCATAGATGTGCCATCCCATCGTGATGAGTGCCTTCCTCCTTTACTGAGATCAACCCACAAGAAGAGAGAAGGGCAGCTGCCTTAACTCTCACCGGTCTCATTATTAATGTGTAAAATAGCAGCTTACCATCAGGTAAATGAAGAAGTCAGAAAAAAATGATAAAATCAGGTGATACGGTAGTGGGAGAATAGAGCGAAGTACTGAGAAAGGGAATAAAGAGTGGCATGAGAAAACTTTGTGAAAGACAGGATAAAAGGCTGTAAAATAAGTGAAGGATGGACTGTTTGATTCTCACTTTTCAAATTATAAATTTTCATTTGGGAGCCTTCTAGTTTTTCAACCATGAAAAAATATATATCAAGGAGTAAATCCATTAAAGAACAACAAATCTACAAAATGTAATTTATTACTCATCAGCTATGTGCAGACCAGGGAAGAACTATCCATCTAAAAGTCAACACTCCAAAGTTGTTGTTCTAGTCCAGATACTCCTCTAAGCACCAGATGTTTGTCCATTTGCCTGTTCTTCATTTCCACTTTTATATGTAAAAGACACCTCAAACTTGCATCAAAATGGAATTTGATCTTTTCTTCCCAACTTGCTTCTGCCCCAGGCTTCTACATCTCAGTAAATGGCAGAAGCCAAAAACCAAGATGTCACTATTAACACCTTTACCTCCTTCCCTCCAAGCACCCAATCCATCCCACGGTGAGGTTCTTCCAGAATGTATCATAAAATGATCCTTTCCTCTCTCTCTTTCCAGTATCATCACTCCAGTCCAACCTACCATTCTCTCTCACCTGGAGTATTGCAACTGTGATCCCACTTCAACCTTTGCTCCCCTTCAGAGATCTTTTAAAATCTGATCAAGCCACTTCTTTGCTTAAGACTTTTAAATGCTTCCCACAGTGTTTAGAATAATATCCAAACTCCTTAGTAAAGGCTGTTAAGTGCTACGCAATCTGGCCCCTGCCCACTCGGCAACCTCATCTAGCAACATTCCCCCTTGATTCAGTCCAACCTCGCCAGGTTTCTTTCAATACCATACCTTGCTCAGCTTCTTCCAGTTAAAGGCTTTCACACACTTTGTCCTCCCTACCTAATATCTGGGTGTTTTTTTAGATTCTAGCTTAAACATCACTCTTAATCAAAAATAGGTATCTTGCCCTGGCTGGTGTGGCTCAGTGGATTGAGCACTGGCCTGTGAACCAAAGAGTCGCCAGTTCGATTCCCAGTCCGGGCACATGCCTGGGTTGCTGGTCAGGTGCCCAGTTGGGGGCATGCAAGAGGCAACCATACATTGATGTTTCTCTCCCTCTCTTTCTCTCTCCATTCCCCACTCTCTAAAAATAAATAAATAAAATCTTAGGGAAAAAAAAAGGTCTCTTGTTACTCTCTTTTATAGCAGTCTTTTTTTTCCTTCACTGCATTTATCATAATTTATAATTAGATACAAATAACTTATATTAACTATTTGTTGTCCTCACTAAACACCATAGGAGCAGGGGCGTGAGTTATTTTTGTTTCACCTTGTACACTCAAGGTCTAGCACAGTCTCTAGGACACAGGTTTTGTATAAAATTGACTAACCTAATAAATGAGTACAGTTAGTCTGTGGCCAGTTCTCAAATGGTGCAACCTAGGGACTACTACAAACTCACAAGGGTGCCACAGGACACTTCAAATTTTCCAGGGAAACCCAGCAACATTCAATATCAGAACACATGTGAGTTACAAGCTTAAGATAGTTTACAGTCAACATTAGATTACAATAGATGCCATTTAATATCTTCATATCTTTGGAAGCTGAGGTTTTGGCAACTGCTGTGGTAAAAAGCAAGTACTAGCCCTGGCTGCTGTGGCTCAGTGGATTGAGTGTTGGCCTGTGAGCCAAGTGTCGCTGGTTCGATTACCAGTCAGGGCACATGACGAGGTTGCATGTCAGGTCCCTAGTTGGGGGCGCAAGTGAGAGGCAACCACACAGTGATGTTTCTCTCCCTCTCTTTCTCCTTTCCCCTCTCTCTAAAAGTAAATAAATACATTTTTTTTTAATTTTTAAAAAAGCAAGTACTGTGCAAAATGAATTTGGAAAAAGAAATGAGAGTGACAGTATCCAATCTTGATTTCAAGGTCTGAGAAGCTATACAGTGTCCAACAGGCACATACAGGTCATTAATAAATAATTATGGCTATTTAAGAATTATTTTCTTTTTGCCCTGGTCTGGTAGCTCAGTTGGTTAGAGCGTCATGGTGATACACCAAAGTTGCAGGTTTAATCCCCAGTCAGGCCTCATACAAGAAGCAACCAATAAATGCACAAATGGGTGGAACAAGTTGATGTTTCTTTTTTCTCCTACTCCCTTCCTCTCTCTCTAAAATCAATAAACAAAAAATGTTTTAAAATTTTAGTTTATGCTTTCCTTTTTTTTTTTTTCTTCTCAGCCATGACTCCAGACAGGATTCAAAGGGGACTTTTATCATCTCTTCTCTGAGAGACTTACTTTATCCTTCTGTGTTAGCCTCTTAAGGCACTGAGTATGTTTTTCATTCCTCAGTTACTACGTTGTTATAACAAAAATGCTTACGTTGTTTAGATCCAACTACTTAATAACAAAACAGGTATTTCTTTTGGCTTATGGGTGTCAAAGAAAATTTACTGAGAATAACAAGTTTTGGGGAAGAAGTGGAGAAATGGGAACACTTGTACATTGCTGGTATAGCCACTATGGAAAACAGTATGTCAGTACCTCAAAAAATTAAACACAGAATTGTCATGAAATCCAGCAATTCCACCTCTGGGTAAATACCCAAAAGAATTGAAAGCAGAGACCAAAACAGATTATTTGTATACCCACGTTGACAGCAGCATTATTCACAATAGTCGAAATGTGGAAGCAACCCAAGAATCCATCAGTGGATGAAGAGATACACAAAATGTGGTAATTACATTCAATGGAAAACTATTTAGCCTTAAAAAGGAATGAAATTCTGATACATGCTACAATATGGATGCACCTGGAAGACACTGTGCTAAATGAAATAAGCCAGTCACAAAAGGACAAATACTATATGATTCCATTTATACAAGGTGCCTAGAATAGTCAAAACAAAAAGTAGAATGGTAGCTGCTGGGGCTGGTGGGATGGAGAATGTGGAATTAGTGTTTTATGGGAACAGAGCTTCAGTTTGGGAAGATAAAAAATTTTGGAGATGGATGGTGGTGATGGCTGCCAAACAACATGAACATCCTTAATGCCACAGAACTGTATATTTAAAAATAATTAAAAGTGTAAAATTTATGTTATAGATATTTCACCTCAATAATTTTTTTTAAATTGAGATATTAAGAGCACCATAAACTAAAATTTGGGGAACAAGTGATTCCATGTCCATAAAGTACCTAGATGACTGTTGGTACTTATTATTTATTCAAATAAAATTTTACCTCTTATTCCCAATCAGCATGATAACCATGTTGGAGCTAGAGTGCTGCCGGGCATCCTCTAACCATGAGGTCAGGTGGTTGAAGGTTTCGCGCCTATAGCAGAAAAGTTTATAAAGTGGGTCTGAGGCCCATTTCAAAATGCCAAAGAAATCCCAAATGTATGAGAAAAGGAGAAGAGCTACACATGTAAATTAAAAGGTGCCATTCTTCCTCAGCTTTCTGATTTGAGAAAACAGAGAAGAGCCTCCCGCCCACCCACCAGCTCTGACTCACCTTGTGATGTCATACACCAGCAGTGCTCCAGCTGCTCCCCTGTAGTAGGAACGGGTGATAGAACGGAAGGATTCTTGCCCAGCCTTTCCCACCAACATGGCAACAAAAAATATCCCAACAAAACCAGGTTATTTCCACAGAACTGACTTGATCACACGCCATATATATTTTTAAATTTTCTATAAGAAAAAGGAATTGGTAAAAGGAAACATGACTGCCCAGGGAGGGAAATCAATATTTTTCAAACGGAATGCAACTGATATTTTTGGGTAGGTCAATTATTCCTGTAAGATCACCTATCAAATTGCTGACTAACATCCCTGGTCAGTGTGACAATCAAACACATTTCTACATATTTCCCAATATCCCCTAGGAGAGAACTGGAAATAGAACTAGAAACTCGGTGCATGTTGTATTGTTAATACAAATGTGATGTCGAACACATCACATTACCTTTCTTTTGTGTCTATTCCTTTATCTGTAGAAAAGGAAAATTATCTTAGAATGCCAATACCCTGTCTAATAGAAGTTTCATTTCAAAGAATCAATGCAGAAAATTAGTCAGACACAAAGCACTTAAATTGGGCATATGCTGATTACCTTTAGTATTTTACTAATAAAGGCAGGACTACCAAAATGTCCCTTGCTGGGATTTTGCCATGGCAAATAGGAATAAGGAACAGGATTAAAGAAGCTCAGGGCCCAGAACAGAGTTTTCCTTAAAAAAAAAAATTCAACTCTTCATACTCTAATCTCATTTCCAGTTGAGGTCAAGATATTAAGTTCTATTTATAACTAAGCAATTTACTAATGCCCCCACATAATCGGTAATTTTGCTTTCTTAATGGGACAGTTCTCCACCCCTCACCCACCTTAGGGGAAGCAAAAGCATCTTTTAAATAATAGTATGAATACCCTGGACATTGACTCTACCCTATTAGGAAAGTTTTCACCTTCTTGAAATCAGTTAATCTCATATCTCTACATACAGATTGAGAAGGAAGGTTACTAGTAATATTTTAAAAATGGGAAAACTAAAATGTGGACATGGAAAATAAATGGCTTTCTCACAGTATAACAACAAAGTAGTGATGATACTAATAACAACACAAATGGAAAAAAAAGAGATTCAAAGTGATAAGTTCAGTAACTGGCCACAAGTTACTAAGTTTATAAATTCTGAATCCATAGCTTAAACTTAGGATCCTAGCACAAAAGTTTGCGTTCTTGGTCATGTCATATAAGCTAAACCTGAGTTTGAAGATGAGAATCCCAGTACACAATTCTAAGGTTACTCTTCCAATAACACGAGAATCTCTTCTAAGAATTATACAAATGTTTTGTTTGAGCTGTATACCTGTTAGAACATCAGAATAAAAAAATAATTCTAAAGAATTTGTTGGTAATATTAGTAATACTTTAAGATTTAAAACATAAGTTTTCCCTCCAAGAACTCAAAGTTTTATTTATTCCCTAATAGTTTTATGTCTTAAATTGATTTCTGTTTTGCTTTTATCTCTTATTGACTTTTTCTCTTCTATTGTTTTTTTATGTATGGAGTTTTCCATTTGTAATATCTGGTTAAACAAAATACATCTTTTGTAAAGGAACCCAGCAAAAGGCCAACAAAAAAGTGGAAGGGAGGGGGAGATAAAAAGCAAGGGAAAAAAAAGAGCCTAGTATTGCTCCTTCCTTAAAGGAAATGGAGCTTTTTGCCCTTAGGCATCTGCACAGGTCACTGTTTCTAAGAACCAGAATTGGATATGAAAAGAGAAACCAGCCCTGAAATTGTTTAAGCGTCTTTGCATATCTCATTGGCTTATGGACTCCAAGTACACAGGGAATCCTTTGAAGTGCCATTTGCACAGGTCCAAGCAGACTGGAGAGGAGTTTCCCCCTCTTCCCAGGAAATGGCTTACCATCTATCACTGGCAGTACAAATGGACCCAAAGTCCTGCTTATGACAATCAGCAAGGTTAGCTGTAACTTCTGGCTGGTGGTGGTTGGAATACAATTGTGCAGGGGATAAGATAAAGAGCTCTCTACAGTGCCAAGGAGGTCTGATGTACAAAATGGTGCAAAAGACACCACAGTCAGTTGCTTAGATGGTATAATGCAGCAGCTGCTTGGTGGACTCTGTTACTCAACATAAAAAGCTTTGTTGGATTGAACATACATGTGCAGGAAAAGTGCTGGTGTAAACATGCACTCCAGTCACAGTGGGGAGGAGAAAGCCTCAGCTTCATGCATTTAGCTTGTACAAGTTTGACATGTAAGCCCCAGGCTGGCTTCGCTGCTGGCGAGGAGTCTGGCCAGTGGGGCAGCTCTCGGGCTTGCCATGACCATTGACCTGTAAGGGCCAGATATGCCATCCCTACCTGTCCACCTGCCTTGAGGCAATTACAACCACTGTGTAATTATTATTATGATGTGTATTTCTCCTCTTTTCATTTCCCAAAGCTACAGGAGAAAAGTGGCCTATAACTATTTAAAGAGGTGTGGGGCAGTCAATTCTCAGTTGATTTGTAAAGAAAACTACAGAAAGATGACAAACCCAGGTCCTATAATATAATGCACAGAACCACCCAACTTGAGGACTCTGCTTGTCACTACAGTGACTCTGAGCCTAGGGCTTCTGATTCTACCTATTCTCTTCATAATACTTTCCTCCCCCAACTCTGTCTTAAACTAATGGAATTTGATGTCAAAGGCAGACTTATTTTTTCCTGATTTTGCCAAAGTGGGTTAACTGAGAAAACTGCCTTTTTCCTTATCTTGTGCCCTAGATCCTCCTAAATCAATGTAATGAAGTGGCAGGGAAAATGATGGAGTGAGGCAGACAGGTCGCCCATGGCTTTGGCCATGTCTTCTTAGGTATCTAGCTCACCCTATCATGCCAGAATGTTGCAGGGTTCAACACTTGGTATGGAATATTAAAGAACTCTTCACTATAAAACTCCAAGGGTGGCCATAAACCACCCTTAAAAATAGAGTGAGGGGTGGCATTAAGGGTTGGAGGTGGCATGCTGTACTGCTGCTGGGGCTTTGGAGACGGTATCCTGAGGGCCCTTTTGCTCTGTGTCCTTAGAACCAGTTACATGACCTTTGCATGTACTGTGTCTTCAGATCCACTAGTTGCCAGGAAAGGGGAAATGGAAGCAGCATCTCCAGGTAATTCAGAGCAGCAGTGAACTCCAGGAGAGCCTCTGTCAAGTCCTCAGAGGAAAAGGAGAAATAAGCTAGGACCCACCTTTTTTTCCCTTCTCTTCAAATAAAACAAGGGTCTCCCATTTCTTTCCCTAAGCATAGTGCTCCTACCTTCCTTTCCCAGGAACAAGTAATGCTGGTCTCTTTTTTTAACATTTCACATATATGGCCTATTGCACTATCAAATCTGAGGCGAAAAACCTGATGAGATGTTTAAGAGATGTGACAAGGGCAGACCCATTGTACAGGGCACAGCACATCACAGAGGATTTAGGGGGTGGAGATGAAGGAAAGTTGGGCAGAATTTTACACATCTGCCCTCCAACTCTGATGGACCTCCTCCTCTTCTGGTACCACCAGCAGGAGTTCACAGTTCTTTCCTTGCAAATGATGTTTTAGAAATTTCCTGAGCTCACTCTCACCTCCAATCCACTCAGGCAACTTCAGTTTGGAGTCAAGGTTGTAGTAGGCATTGCCAACATCTTGAACATAGATTCAGTGCTTCCTTTCGAGAGGCAACTTCAGTGAACCCCAGCAAAGGCTGGAAGGTAGATGCCTGATGAAGCCCATGACATTAGTGAGAGTAATGACACTGACATCCCTATGCTTGTCCCACCCAACAGCTTCATAGTCTTTGGTCTGAAGTGCTGCTGTAATGATGTTCATGTCATAGTTCCCATTTCCCAGCATCCTCCTCTCATGGGGAGTCACCATGGCATTCGGAGACAACCTCTGGGAAATCTCTTACAGCGTTTCCCAGATAAATGCATTGCTGTCCTGGAAGATGTTATTGAGGGCACACAGGGCACAAAGCTCCTTGCGCTGTTTTTCATGGTAGATCTGTGGGAGTGCTGCCTGGGGCAGCTCCAATGATTCAGATTTGGCTTTGTCTCCTTTCCATGGCACACAACTCATGTTTTCCATTTAAGGTTCCAGAGAGGGTTAAAACCCCCCCACCTTTCCCTCCTGAGGAAGAATATAAGCTTCTCAGTCTTTTCAGGATTCGTGAGGTCCACCTTATATTCTGGTGTCCATGATTTATGCTTTGTCATGGGACAAAAGATTGGAATCGAAAGGAAAAAAACATCAACCTCTTCTTAACAAAAAAATAACTTTTAGATTAGTGCATTCTGCCACTACTGTCAAAATGCAGAATTTGAAAAACTCGTATAAAACCTAGACCTTGTTCCCTTTTACCACCATCCAAAAAAAAAAAAAAAAAAAAACCATGATTTTCTTGTTGTATTTTTCTCTCTGCAAAAGCCAACCAGGCCTCAATGCAGGAGGACCAAACAGAATTGGTCACATTACTCATTTTCTTCCATTTCTTTCAAACCATAACACCACTGACTCAGAAAACAAGGCCGAGGTGGTGAGTAAAACACAAAATTCAAGCAGCCAGCAAGGGATTCCGGCAGCATGGGATCGCAGGCGGTGGTGGGGCCTCCAAGCTGGTTCTCCATACACTTGGTTGCAGTGGGGCCTGGCAGGGCATGGACCCAGGCCACGGGTGCGGCTCCCTCAGAAAACGTGGGCTCTCACCTTCTTGCTGCGGCCTACTGCAGGCTGCCCCCTGGAGCTGTGGGCCACCACCTGGATAGCACTCCTTCCCTCTGATTATTAAGATCCTGCTTTCCTGTGGCCTACCAGGAACTAATAGGGAAAGTATGAGGAAGACACACATGATGGTTGAATTATATGGTAGCATTTAACTTTAGCAGCTGAAAATACCTCTAGTGGGTCATCAGAAAATGCCTTTTAAAGTCAAATCACTTTACTTCTTCATCTCAGTCCAGTTTGTGAACCAATGTTTGTGAGCCAATAAGCCAGAAAGAGTGGCTGGTTCAATTTAGGCTGGTCTGCCATCAGTCAGAGGTACCTCTGTCCATTCCCAATAAAAAAATATGAAGCAGCAAAGATTAAGATGGAGGTTTGATAAAGAGAATTAACAGTTTTCTAATTTCTCCCTAGAGGAAGCATCATATTGTAGTTTCAAGATATGTACTTGGAAGAATCAATTCCTAAAAAGTCTGATATATTCATTTCCTAAGAATCAAAATGATACTGTGACTGGTGTGGCTCAGTGAATTGAGCGCCAGCCTGCGAACCAAGGGTCACCGGTTTGATTCCCAATCAGGGCAGATCCCCAGTTGAGGGTGCAGGGAGGCAACCACACATTGATGTTTTTCTCCCTCTCTTCCTCCTTCCTTTCCCCTCTCTCTAAAAATAAATAATATCTTTTTAAAAAATGCATTCAAAAATTAAATACAAATGAATTTGGGATTATTTAATCAAAATTTTGTATTAGTACAGCACAATGCCTCTTCAGTTAGCATAGTTATTTGGGCAACTATAGATAAAGAATGAAGAAAGATAAAAAGTAATATGGCTCTCTAAATCATTTTCAATGACAAAAACAATGACAACAAATCACTTTGGATAACCTGATCTCGTGAAAAATATGCTTCATGGTAATCCCTAAACATTTGTGTATGGGATGGCTTTGGGAGTGAGGGTCTACAGAGTAGGAAGCCAAGGGAGGAGGTAAAACATGGACAGGAAATCAGGGACAACAAGGGAGACATATCAGGCTTACCTGGAGAGTGGCAGAGGAGGCAGACACCACATTATAGGTAGGAAGCTTTTTATAAAATTATATACATATATTTATTTATTTTTATTTTTATTTATAGGGGAAGGGAGGGAGAAAGAAAGAGAGGGAAAAAAACATCGATGTGAGAGAGAAACATCCAATCGGTTGCCTCTCATTTGGGCCCCAACCAGGTACCAAACCCATAACCCAGACATGTGCCCTGACCAGGAATCAAATTGGAGACTGTCACTTTGTGGGTCAGTGCCCAACTAACTGAGCCGCACTGGGTAGGGCAATAGGAATCTCTTTAAAAATTTCAAAATAAACAGAAAACTCCAGTATTCTGAAATCTGTTATCTTTTAATGATTCAATGAAAATTAGTCTAATCTCAAAACAATTACTGAAAGGGAGCAGAGCCTTAGCTGTGTGGCTCAGTTGGTTGAAGCATCATTGAGTACACCAAAAGGTTTCAGGTTTGATCTCTTGTCAGGGCACATACCTAGGTTGTGGGTTTGATCCCCGGTGGGGGTGGAAGGCAACTAATTGATATTTCTCTGTCACTCTCTCTCTCCCTTCTTCTCTCTCTAAGATCAATGAACATGTCCTCGGGTGAGGATTGAAAAGGGGGGGAGGGTGCAGAAAAGAACTAGCCCAGCTACATCACAAGTGACTATCAGCCCATGTGGTTCTTAAGGATCCTGTGAACAGATCAGTGGCTGTCAACTTTTCTTCTAAGGAAAAAAAGAAAAAGCCAGCAAGTCAATGCTAAGACACTTTCGTGACCATCACCATACCACTAACTGGCAGCTATTGGGTCTTTTGACATCAAAAGACCCTGTTTTGGAAATTATAGAGATCTACGTTGAAAAGACAGAGTCTAGCGAATACCAGTCCTGAGACTTATAGGCATTTAATTCTTTGTCACCTCCTCAGATTTTGTCCTGTTGCCTCCTTAGGGAGGACAATTCTGTCTTTGTGGGAAATACAAAACCCAGGAGAGTTTCAATACTTACCTGGATTAATAGTGAAAAACAACCCCTGGGCCCCAAAAATAAAAAGAGAAGGGAGTAAGCGCCAGCTGTCTAAGAAATATATAAACTTAACCTAGACAACAGATATAGAATCAATATCTTACAGGATTTATTGGGAGAAAAAGGCTACAGACAAAACTGGTCAAAAGAAGTAAGTCTTGAAGTTTTAGAGGTATCTAGCTAGTGCTACCACTACCAGGGATGTGAGGTGGTTCATGTTCCTATAATAAGGGCAAGCCAATGTAGTAGAACGAAAAATCTAATCAGAAGGGCAAAAAGTTACTAAAATGTTTGCCAATACAACCAGCAAATGTACAGGAGAATATCATCACAGTTTGAGATGCACATCAATCAGTGTATCCAAAAGTGGTAACAACCTTGGAGACCACCAGAGAAGAGTTCAGGGCAAAAAGGGCCTAGAGCACCAAGTAACTATTTTTAAGACAGACATCTACCCTGTCCAGGTAGCTCAACTGGTTAGAGTACCACCCCAATATGCCAAAGTTTCAGGTTTGATCTTAGGTTAGGGTACATACAAGAAGCACTTTACCAAAACATGACCAGTACACAGTGCAGAGGAGATGCGAGAGGGCTGGCTGGGCTCCCAAAGGCAGCAGCTAAAGTGCTGGAGGTAAATTTTAGTTCCCCCTGAGAAGTGTGGAATCTAAACCCCAAGCTGGGCTGTATAGCCTACAACATCAGAGCCAGAAAGGAACCCAGATAGCATCCAGCTGCAAAAAGGGCGGGGTTTCTGTCGCCAGGAGCCAATGACAAGATTTCGTTTGCAGCCACTTACCCCAGGCTCTGGTTTTAAAGGGGGCAGAGTGGGACTAGAGACACATGAGGAGAGTCTGGGGGTGGTGGCTTTGGTGAGAGAACTGAGTGAGCAGCTGCCAGGATCCCTGTGCTAAGTCATCCCCCATACTACAGAGGCCATCTTGCTCAGGCAGAGCAGTCCCCATCAAGTGGCATCAGCCTGAGGGGAAGCAACAGCCCTGCCTGCAGGAATTACTCTGCCCCACTCTGTGGTGCTTAAGCCAGACTGCTGATTACAGATTGACTAGATTAACAATTGAGGGAAACAGCCACAGACTGTGGATCACAACAAGCTGCTTGGGCAAGACTGAGACACCATATGACATCACCAAGAGCAGATCTAAAAAGATAAAACAGCGGTAAACACTAGATTCTACAGAGACGAATCCCACCACAGTCTTCCTCATGCTTTGCTTCATTTTCTCTCCTGCATAGCTTTTTAACATTCATTTCTGGTCCTTCAAGTTTGTGCATACTAGGTCAGTAGTTTTTATGTTACAGTTTATTTCAAATCTCATATTTTGCTCCTCCCTTATCTTATTCCACTTTACCTTCTTCTTTCCTCTTATTTTTGTTTTAAATTTTACTTTCTCTCTTGCTATGACTTGCTGCCGTTTCACCTCTTACTATCTCTCCCCGTCCAGCCTCTCATAACCATTTTTCTTGTCATTAGTCATCTCACATTCCTTTTCCCATTCTTAAAATACCCTTATTCTCTCTCCATCTTTATCAATCCTTGCTCATTGGCTGTGGATACAGTAGTTGTTATTTCATTTTTTCAATTTTATTTCTAGATCTTCACTATTTTTGTATTTCAAATCTCAAATTTTACCGTTCCCCTCTCCTAGTACATTTTGCCTTCTTCCTGTCTTTTTCATTTTAAATTTTAATTTTTCCCTGTCTTAGCTTGGTTTTCTTTCCTCACTCTTAGTATTCCTTCTCCCTCTGTCCTCTCAAAATCACTTCTCTTTCCTTTAGACATTTCTTAAGCTTTTCTTTTTTTCCCCCTTCTTATTCTCACTCTCCTATATTAATCTTTGCTCATTTGTTGTTGATAATGCTGTGGTGGATCTTTTTCTTCAATTTGGTTCCTATTTTTTTTCTCTCTCTCTCTACATATATTCTTTAATTTATTTAAACCTAATAGTATTCGCTTCTCTTCTCTTACTCCATTATGCCTTCTTACCTCCTTTTATGTATGACATAAATTTTACTTTTTCTCTTCACCTTGTCTTTATTCCCTACTCCTATTATTGCTCCTCCTTCTACCCTCTCAAAATCATTTTTCTTTCAGTTAGTCATCTCATATTCGGTGTTCCTTTCTTATAATAATCTTAATCTCTTTACACCTTTATTAATATTGCCTGATTTGCTGTTCATAGTGTGATTATGGATGGGGGTTATTTTTGCAGGTGTAGGTTTATTTCCTGAGCTGTTTGGTTTTGTTATGGCAGCACCTGTACAAAAGCATACAAGAAGAGCAGAGTAACTCTGTCAGCCAGCCAGAAGGAAGGACCCACCAAAGAACGACCCAACAACAACCAAAACCCAATCAAAACCAGAGAGCCCACATGAATGGCATAACGGGCATCTCAAGAGCATCAAGTTCAAGAGATCAAGGAGAGTGCACCACTGAATCCCACAGGTCTCCTACCACAGAAGGTCACACCTCAAAGACAGAAAGTTAATTCAGATTAATCTAGGAAGCAGAAAAAAACAAGAATAGTTACCTAAAATAGGGAGACAAAGAAACAACCCACAATCAAAAGGAAAAGAGGAATCCCCACAAACAGTGCTAAATGAAATAGAGGCAAGCAAACTATCAGACATTGAGTTCAAAATAATGGTTAAAAAGATGCTCAGTGAGCTCAGTAAGAACTACAAAGAACTCCAGGGTAGCGACAATGAACTTACAGAGAACTATACCAAGATGAAAAAGAATATAGAATACAGGAAGTATCAATAAGACCCAGAGGAAATGAAGAATACAATATCTGAAATGAAAAACACAGTAGAAGGAAGTAAAAGCAGGCTAGATGAAGCAGAGGATCAAATCAGCAAGCTGGAGGACAAGGCAGAAAAAATTCCCAGAGCAACGAAACAAAAAAGACTCAAAAAGAATGAAGAGCATTTAAGGGAGCTGCAGGACAATGTGAAGTGTAATAATAACCATACCACAGGGATACGAAAAGGAGAAGAGGAGAAAGAGATAGAAAACTTCCGTAACTTCATAAAAGAAAAAGTCACACAAGTCCAGGAAGAACAGAGGGTCTCAATCAGGAAGAACCCAGAGAGGCCACTCCAAGGAACATCATAATTAAAATGGCAAAATTTAAAGACAAAGAAATAATATTAAAGGCAGCAAGGGAGAAACAACTAGTAACATACCAGGGAGCTCCAATAAGGCTATTGGCTGATTACTCAACAGAAACACTAGAAGCCAGAAAGAATGGCAAGAAATATTCCAAGTAATGAAAAGGCAAGGGCCTGCAACCAAGACTACTCTACCCAGCAAGATGAAAGACGGAGTTTCCTAGACAAAAAAAAAGGTTGAAAGGATACATCTCCACCAAACTGGCATTGCAAGAGATACCAAAGGGACTGCTTTAATATGAATAAAAAGAGACAGAGAGAGAGAGGAGCACAGGTACAAAGGGAAAAAATGGCAATGAATAAATACCCATCAATAATTACCTTAAATGTGAATGGATTAAATGTTCCAATCAAAAGACATAGGTTAGCTGAATAGATAAGAAAACATGACCTGCATATATGCTGTCTACAAGAGACACACCTCAGAACAAAAGATGTACAGAGACTGAAAATGAAGGGATGGAAAAACATATTCCAAGGAAATGAACATGAAAAAAAAGCTAGGGTAGCAATACTTACATCAGACAAAATAGATTTCACAACAAAGGCCATAAAAAGAGACAAAGGACACTACATAAAACTTACGGGAATAATCAATCAAGAAGATATAACCCTGGTAAACATATATGCACCTGACACTGGAGTACCCAAATATATAAGGAAAATCTTGAAGGACTTCAAGAAAGATACAGACAGGAACATACTCATAGAAGGGGATTTTAACACACCATTGTCAACAACGGATAGATCTTCCAAGCAAAGAATCAACAAAGGTATTGTGGCAATGAACAACACTCTAGATCAAATGGATTTAATTGATATATACAGAAACTTTTACCCTGAAGAAGCAAAATATGCATTCTTTTCAAGTGCACATGGAGTATTTTCAAAAATAAACCATATGGTAGGTCACAAAACAAGCCTCAACAACTTCACGAAAATTGAAATCATATCAAGCATCTTCTCAGATCACAGTTGGCTGGAAACTAGAAACCAATCTCAAGGGAAAAACATAAAAAACATTTAAAGTCATGGAGATTGGATAACATGCTATTACAAAAATCTATTACAAATGAATGGGTTAACAATGACATCAAGGAAGAAATAAAGTTTCTGGAAACAAATGAGAGTGAAACAGCCCAAAACCTATAGGACACAGGAAAGGAAGTCCTGAGAGGGAAGTTCATAGCAATATAGGCCACCTAAAAAAGATAGAAAAATCTCAAATAAACAACCTAACCCTACATCTACAAGAACTAGAGGAACAACAACAAAGCCCAGAGCAAGTAGAAGGAAGGAAATAATCAAGATTAGAGCAGAATTAAATGACATAGAGACTCAAGAACAATTCAAAAAATCAATAAATCCAGGAGCTGGATCTCTGAAAAGATAAACAAAACAGACAAGCTTTTAACCAGACTTATCAAGAAAAGAAGGGGACCCAAATAAATAAAATCAGAAATGAAAGAGGAGAAATTACAACCACAGAAATACAAAAGATGGTAAGAAATTACTACAAAAAACTACAGGCCAAGAAATTTGACAACCTGGGTGAAATGAACAAATCTTTAGAAACATATAATCTTCCAAAACTGATTCAAAAAGAAGCAGAAAGCCTGAACAGACCGATAACAATGAGCGAAACTGAAGCAGTTAAATAACTCCCAGCACACAAAGGCCCTGGACTGGACAGCTTCACGGGCAAATTTGATCAAGCATTTAGGGAAGAGCTAATTCCTGTCCTTCTCGAACTACTGCAAAAATTCCAAGAAGAGGGAAGATTCTGAAACTCTTTTTATGAGGCCATTATTATCCTAATTCCAAAACCAGGTAAACCAGTGATTCTCAACCTTCCTAATGCTGCGACCCTTTAATACAGTTCCTCATGTTGTGGTGACCCCCAACCATAACTAAAGCACAGTGATTAATCACAAAAACAGTATGTAATTATATATCTGTTTTCCAATGGTCTTAGGCAACTCCTGTGAAAGGGTCGTTGGACCCCCAAAGGGGTCACGGCCCACAGGTTGAGAACCACTGAGGTAAACATACAACAAAGAAAGAAAACTATAGGCTAATAATGCTGATATACACAAATGCTAAAATCCTCAACAAAATATTGGCAAACCAAATCCAGTAATAATACATTAAAAAGATCATACACCATGATCAAGTGGGATTCATCCCAGGAATGCAAAGATGATTTAATATTTGCAAATAAATAAACGTAGCACACCACATAAGCAAAATAAAGACAAAAATCACATGATCATAACAACAGGTGCTGAAAAAGCATTTGATAAAGTACAGCACCCATTTATGATAAAAACACTCAGCAAAGTGGGAATAGAGGGAGCATACCTCAACATCATAAAGGCCATGTATGAGAAACCTACAGCCAACATCATACTCAATGGGCAAAAACTAAAAGCTTTCCTCCTAAGATCAGGAACAAGACAAGGGAATCTGCTTTCACCACTTTTATTCAACATAGTATTGAAAGTTCTAGCCACAGCAATCAAGACGCGAAAAATAAATCAAAGGCACCCAAATTGGAAAGGAGGAAGTAAAACTCATTATTTACAAATGACACAATATTGTACATAGAAATTTCTATAGGTTCTACCAAAAAACTACTTGACCTAATAAGTGAATTTGGCAAAATAGCGGGATACAAATTCAATATTCAGTAATCAAAGGCACTTTTGTACACCAACAATAAAAAATCAGAACAGAAATTGAGAAAAAATCCCATTTACTATACCAACAAGAAAAATAAAGTATACCTAGGAATAAACTTCAACAAGGAGGTACGAGACTTATACTCAGAAAACTGCAGAACACTGAAAAAAGAAATTAAGGAAGATACAAATAAATGCAAGCATACACCGCATTCATGGTTTGAAAGAATTAACATCATTAAAATGTCCATACTACCCAAAGCAATCTACAGATTCAATGCAACCCCTATTCAAATACTTACGAAGTAGTTTCACAGATTTAGAACAAATATTTCAAAAATTTATATGGAACCAAAAACAACCCCGAAATAATGTCAGCAATCTTGAGAAAGAAGAACAAAGTTGGAGGGATCACAATGCTTGATATCAAACTATATTACAAGGCCACTGTAATCAAAACAGTCTGGTACTGACCTAAGGTCAGACACGTAGATCAATGGAACAGAACAGAAATCCCAGAAATAAACCCATGTCTCTATGGTCAACTGATATTTAACAAAGGCAACAGGTGCATAAAATGGAGTAAAAATAACCTCTTCAATAAATGGTATTGGGAGAATTGGACAGGTATATGCAAAAAAATGAACCTAGACCACTAACTTACACCATACACCAGAATAAACTCAAAATGACTAAAACATTTAAACATTAGTTGTGGCACCACAAAAATCATAGAGGAAAACATTGGCAGTAAAATTTCAGACATCCCATGTAGCAATATTTTCACTGATATATCCTCTAGAGCAAGGGAAATAAAGAATAAACAAATGGGACTATATCAAATTAAAAAGCTTCTGCATGGCTAAAGAAAACATCATTAAAATGAAAAGGGAATTGACTGTATGGGAAAACATATTTGACAATGATACCTTGGACAAGGGCTTGATCTCCAAAATATATATGTAAACACATTGTATGTAAGCATTTTGTGCCAACGTATCATGGTAGGAGCGGGAGATTTTTTTTGAAATAAGCGTACGCATTTTGTCATTACATAAAATCACTATAAATTGAAAACTACTTTGAATTTTCTTTCTGAACCTTTGATTTTCTTACCTTAGAATGTGTTCTTCATCATTATTATGAAATTAAAGGCACTCTATGCATAGTTTGCGAAAAATGTAATTTTCCGTGTCCCACATACAATGTGTAAAGAACTCATACGACTCAATACCAGGAAGACAAACAGGCTGGTGTGGCACAGTGGACAAAGTCCAAAGGCCTGAAAACCTAGAGGTCACTGGTTAGATTCCCCAGTCAGGGCACACGCTTGGATTCCGGGCCAGGTCCCCAGTTGGGGGTGTGTGAGAGGCAACTGATTGATGTATCTCTTGCACATCGATGTTTCTCTCTCTCTTTCTCCCTTCTTTCCCTTCTCTCTAAAATAAACAAATAAATGAAACCTTAAAATAAATGTATAAAATAAAAAACAGGCAAAGGACCTGAACAGATACTTCTCTGAGGAGAACATACATAGGGCCCATAGGCATAAGAAAGGATGCTCAACATCACTAGCCATCAGAGATACAAATTAAAACCACAATGAGATACCACCTCACACGGGTCAGAATGGCCACCATTAACAAATCAACAAACAATAGGTGCTGGCGAGGATGTGGAAAAGGAAACTCTAATGCAGTGTTGGTGGGAATGCAGACTGGTGCAGCCACTGTGAAAAACAGAACAGAATTCCCTCAAAAAACGAGAAATGTAACTGCCTTTTGACCAAGCGATTGCACTGTTGGGATTATACCCTAAGCACCCTGAAACACCAATTCAAAAGAACCTGTGCACCCTTATGTTTATAGCAGCGTTATTTAAAATAGCCCAGTGCTGGAAACAGCCTAAGTGCCCATTAGTAATGAGTGGATCAAAAAACTGTGGTACATTTACACAATGGAATACTACGCAGCAGAAAGAAAGAAGGTACTCCTACCTTTCGTGACAAAATGGATGGAACTGGAGAGTATTATGCTAAGTGAAATAAGCCAGGTGGCAAAAGACAAATACCATATGATCTCACCTATAAGGGGAACCTAATGAACAAAATAAACAAATGTGCAAAATACAATCAGAAGCATGGAAACAAGGTACAGACTGACAGCGACCAGGGAGGAGGGGGGAAAGAAGGGGAAGGGTCTCTTCAAGGAACAGGTATAAATGACTCATGAACATGGATTACAAGGTAGGGATTGATATAGGAGTGGTGAGTGGCCAGGGCAGGGGAGAGCAACAAGGGGAAATTGGGACTACTGTAATAGAACACCAATAATAAATAAATAAATAAAAGAGAGAGACTAGAATATTTTATTTTTCTTAGGGAAAATGAAGTACAAACCAAATGAGATAATGCACATGAAAGCAATTTTATCAAGATAAAATTACACTAAGTTAAGCTAAATTTTGGCACTACTACATTTGTCAAATTTTAAAATATGTTAACCCTTGACTCAAAATTTCCATTTCTGGGCAGGCATTCCACAGAAATCCTCAAACATCTGCATAAAGATGTAGTGAATAAGAATGATTAGTGAAACTTTGGAATGATAAAAAATTGGAAATCACCTAAATTTCCATCAATGGGCAGATGCTTTAATTAATTATAGTACAGACATTTTATCATTCTATGCAGTGGTTAACATAGATGAGGTAGATTTATATGTATTGACATGGAAAATTCTCCACAACATAGAGATTGTTAAAAATACCTAAGTCACAAAGCTAGGTCTACTTTGTCACAATTCTAAAACCAAAAACAAAACCACTACCATATATTTAGGTTTCTATTTCTATATCTTAATACAGAGGAAAAGTCTAAATCATTAATAGTGGTTTACTCTGGCAAAGTAGAAACCAACATCTGGAGTGAGAGAGGTTTATGTGTACAAAAAGTGACTCTTTTTATTCTATACACTTAATATTGTTGGCTTTTATTTTTACTGGAACAACCGTATGTAGTATATATTACTTGAGTAATTTAAAACAAAAATTAAAAAATATGACATTCAGGATTTGTAACTGTAACAGGGTGAAATGAAAGCTTCCCTATCTCTTTGATTTCACTCTTCCCCTACTTGCATGTCCACTGTTAGCCCCAAACAAACAGCTCTTTTCCCCTCCATTAGCCTTTAGTGTTATAGTTGGATCTTGCTTAGGGATTAAATTATTTTGTCATCTCTCACCGTATCCCAGATTTGGAGTTTGATTTGTTTTCCATCAATGTTGACCATACGGGCCCCAAACTCCACACCTGTCAGTGAAAACCAAGAGAAAGAATGTGATTCGCATGAACACCCTTGTTGAGTGACAGGTTCCTGCTTTTCTTTACTATGTTAATGACTTATCCTCTGTCTGCCCTCAGTGCCACTAAGTCCATTATCACTACCTATTTGCTCCAATTAATGGTGAAGTTTCATTTCTTTTCTAAAATTAAAAACTGTATTCGAGGTGATAATAACCTCAGGAATGTCACCAAAAAGTAGATATGGGGATAAAAAATTAAGAAGTCAATTACAAAGGTGAATAAATGTTTAGCAATGTTAGTTAATGCTTAAATTTGATTAGGTAATGTTTAATTTTGTAGCTTTTTAAAAATCTTCTAAAATTTTGAAAATATTTCCTAGCATTTTCTCAGTCACTCTTTAGTCCTCAATATAAAACAATAGTTCTATTTTTGCAATTCTACAATTTTTTCAGGAAGAAAAAGCTATCTAAGAAATAAGTTCTCAAGAGTGATATATAATTCAGCCTCCAATAATTCCCATACTCCTCATAGGAGTATGAAAACTGACAGAATGAATAAAGGTTTTGGTTTACCTGGCATTCATCATCTTTCAAGGTAATATCAAGACAAAATTTAAAAACAAAAGGTCACTTACATTAAAAACACTTGATCTTAAGTCAAACAATCTGTCCTATTTTCTATTTTTATACGGTACTTCACTGGAGGAATTCTCATTTCCAAGTAAAAATGAGCACTAATATAGTTTCTATTCATGGGCTGATATGTGCCTATTCAATATTCCACAGTATATGTATAGTTGGAATATCTCTCTCAATTCTAAGATGCTACAGTCAATAACATTAAAAAGTGTTTCTTACTACTCTGGACTGCTTCAGCAAGAATAATAATAGCGGCTAGTTCGATTCCCAGTCAGGGCACATGACTAGGTTGCACGCCAGGACCCCAGTTGGGGGCGCAAGTGAGAGGCAACCACACAGTGATGTTCCTCTCCCTCTCTTTCTCCTTTCCTCTCTCTCTAAAAATAAGTAAATAAATAAACTAACAAATAAATAAGTATTTAAATAAATAAAAAAAGAATAATGATAGCTACTGAAAGAAGTTCCTAATATTTTTTTTCCTTTCTGGAAAATAGAAATGGAATTTCAACAGGGAAGAATTAAGACAATAAAACTTCATCTCCTTTTATGCAACTTTCTTTACTTGTGCCCTCAAAGACCCTAATATTTTGCACATATTTTTTATCCAACTGCCTTGTTTATCTTGGTACAGGGGGAAAATTTGATTGATCAGATCATTGCTCTGACTTAAAACTTGTCATTTACTCCTATTTCCTTCAGGTGTTTCAAAACTTGGTCCCTAATTTATTCTCTAGCATTAACTTTACCACTCTCCACCTCAAACTCTATGCTCCAGTCATATTAAATTACTTTCAGTTTTCCAGAGGTAGCCTGATCTCTGTTTTCCGGAGCCTTTGCACATTTATTTCCTCTCTCTCTGATCACTTTTCCCTCATCTCTACAACCCTTTTGCCTAGCTAACTCCTGCTCATTCTTCAATTTTCAGGCTTTCCTGATAATGGTGGCAGTCTCACCTCCCTTTTTGCAATAGAAATTTCCTTGTCACTACACTGTATCTATCCCCAGCTCCACCTCCTACATTGGAATATTGTAAGCTACTTAAGGGCAGGCAATGTCTGCCTTGTTAAGCACTGTATCATTAGCTCCTATCACAGTCATCCACTTAATATTCATTTCCAAACATTTTAATGGTGATGATATCCTCTAAATCCTTTTGTAAGCACATTAGTTACTTGGCTTTGAATAATTAAGTTATTTGGAAGCAGTAGTAGCTCCAGATTTTCATCATGTGAGGCTTGGAGATGGCAATATGTTAAGAATGGAAGTCAAAGATTTTATTCACAAACTGCATTTGCATGGCAAGAAGGCAAGTTTTACATAGTATTTCTTTGTTGGCTGAAGTTATGGAGATTTGGGGGAAAGGGCTGCTAAGGCCCTAGCAGGACTGCCCTACCACACATGTGTGGGAGATGTTTATACTTTCTAGGATCACCAGTGTGTTTTTGGAACTCTAACAAACTCTTTTCTTCATAAGTTATTAATTTAATCGACCTTTCAATTTTAAGTCTGGGATGGCTCTCCAATTTGTTTCTTCCTCTCCTACACACACAAAATAACTATATACTAATAACTACTTTTCAAAACATATGTAAGGCTGGCCCCAATTTAGTGCAAGGCAGGTTTTAAAGTAGTGATGTTTTCGTGGGATTTTCCATAAACATTGAAATTGCATGGGAAAAAAAAAATCCTACAGCAACTAATTCATATATCACGCTCATTTCTAAAGTTACCTTTCAATTATTTACTCCCCATTACACTACTCCCCATTTACAGCATTTGACTGGTCACTTTTCATTTAACATAACTTAGGACTAGTTTAAAAGAAGGGAGAGCTAACTTTTTACTTCAAACTCTGAAGACTATTAACTTTCCACGTTAGCTAGTCAGGTTTCATTCATGTTCTCAGACAGGTAGATGTACTTACCTATTGTGAGGTCGTGGACAGGCTGGAACCGCTTGTCTGTAAACTGCAGGAGGAGACATGACTTCCCCACACCTAAAAGAGGACGCACGTTCTAGCATTCACGCAGCCTGTGAGCAGTCCAAAGTCCGGGCGTCCGGGTCTGAGGAAGAGGAGTCCCAGAGCCCCGCCCCCGGCCGCCCCCCCCTCCCCCCGCTCTTCACTTAACTGCCCAGCCTACTAAATGAGCCCCGCCCCCACGGCATGATTTGGGAGCTTGGGATCCCCGCCCCAGCAACGAGGGCGGTCGCCCGCAGGTTACCTGTGTCCCCGATGATAATGTATTTGAAGAGATAAGCATAAGTCATGGTCCTGTTTCCTCTGGATTCCGGGTCCGCCCGACTTCAACAGCCACTTACCTCCGGCCTCTCTAGCCACTCAACCCGCCCATCTCCGGCCCCTCTATCCCAGATCGCGTCTCTATTGCTCGCCTCAGAAATCCTCTCTGGGTCGGAGGGACGGTAATATCCAGACACCGCCTCCAGGGACGCCTCTAACACACCTCCCTGCCATTATCCCACCAAGCTCCAGGGGGCGATAGCTAGCCTTTCCATCCGCGGGCCTTCCCCGGCCTGACTCACACAAGCCCCACCGCGCTCCCTCCAATCAACGGAGAGCGACGCACGTCCTTGCGGAAGTGATGTCAGTGACTAGTCCTGTGGGGGCGGTGGGAACGATGAAGGGACTGGGTCAGCGGTAGCCGTTGTGTGAAGATGGAGGTAGGAACCTGATCGCAAAGAAGGCTGGAGAGAGCGCAGCTCATCGGGTTGAAGCAGAGGCGGGAAGCTGAGCGGAGAGGCAGTTGACGGGACGGCAGAGAGAGCGGGGTTTGGGGAGCGTTTGAATGTCGGGGTCATAATCCGTCGCTCCAAACTAACTCTTCTACCCCTAATTTATCTTCCCGGCTTTCTTTTGGTTTCCAGTTTCCCGGAGGAAATGACAATTACCTGACGATCACAGGGCCCTCGCACCCCTTCCTGTCAGGGGCCGAGGTGAGCACGAGCTGCCGGTGTTGGGGGAGGCGGGGGGCGCGTGAGGCTGCGGTGGGGTACGGCTCTGGGGAGGAGAGGACCCCGGGGGCCGGAGGCGGGGAACCAGAGGCTGCTATTGGTATTTAGAGAAAAGTGGTAGCTGCTTCTGGAGGCTGTGAAGCCTAAGGGAAGGCCGGGGAAGCTACTGTCATCAGAAAAGCGGGACGTTGAAAAGAGCTAATCTATTTCAGAGTGATCCTGGATTGGAAGACAGAGTGGAGTTGTCTCATTTTGTTGGGGAAAAATAACTGCGACAATCTTGGGGGATCGCAGAGGGAAGAGAATATTTCAGCTAAACAAATTGGGGTGAGGGAAGGAGTATACCTAATCAGGGGTTCCCTATGGGGGTGTGTTCATTCTTGAAAAGAAACTGTTGAAGGGGTCTTTGTTCCATTTAAATTTTCTATTCGATGATAAAAGTTAAAAAGTTAACAGTTATGTTTAAATATATGGTGTTTAGCTTGTTTTGCTAGTGACAGGATGCAAGGAAATAGATGCCAGAAAACATGAATGGAGTTGAGTAGAACATGTGCTTCTGTTTGCCAGTGACTCAGTTTGAGCAGATTACTTCACCTTTCTGCGTCAGTTTCTCCAGCTGTCAAATGGCTGTAATGTTTCTTGTGATGCTAGAAGTGGAAGTAATGATTATGGTGAGGTCTTTCGGTATTCGTGGACAAGTTTTGGTTGAAATATTGTCATAATATAGATATGTATCACTTAAGTAAGGCAAGAAAGATGGGACAGACAAGAATAAATTTCCTGGTCTTTGAGAAACTGTGAAGTCTTGAGCTTTCTACTGTCTTTTGAGGACTTGAATTGTTTTCCAAAAGCAGGGTGAACCATTTGCATCAGTTTCTTTTCTTGTGCCAAGATTTCAGTTGCTGTTGACTAGGCTTTTCTTATAATAAATCTTAATGTTTTCATGGATGAGAATTAGATTGACATGGGGCACTTGCTAGTTTTTAACTTCTTTAGAGTTACTATTTATTATTCTCCTAAGCAGGGGAAAGTGTGAATCAAATGAGTAGCAGATTTACAAATTATATAAAACTAAAATGTGTTTGATGCTTTGCAGTCTCATCACCAGTTTCTTCTAAGTAATATCTCCATGGTTTAATGTCATTATTGTTAAGTGTTGTAAATCTCATATTGACCTCATCCACATGAAAGTGCGCCATTGCCAATTCTTTCTAAATCAGGTCTCCACAATTTTGCTTTTATAATTGTAAGACATTAAAAAGAACAAAAATACTTTGCCAAGAAGCTTATAACTACATTTCAATGGCTTTTTCTAGCCCAAAACTAGAAGGACTTGTTAAAAGTTCTCATAGCAACTTCATTTTTCCTTCCCCATTTTTTTTAAGCTCTATTTTAATCACTGTGTGGTTTTTTGTATCTAGTCTTACTGTGAGCCACCTAGAACTAGTAAAGGTAATTAAAAATTTTTTTTCTTTTAGAAGAGTAATTTTAGAGTTCTCATGCAAGAAAAAAATGTCCACAAAAGTATTAGCCATAAAAAAATGAAAAATTGGACTTCATTGAAATTGGACATCATCAAAACACATCATTAAGAAATTAAATAGACATTCCACAGAGTCTGAGAAGGTATCTTAGTACATATATTTGACATTCAGAATACATCAAATACTTTTGCAAAGTAAAAGAAAGAATCCAGTTTAGAAATGGGCAGATGATTTTTTGGGGGGGGGTTGATGTGAGGGATTTATTTTTTGAGTACTTTCTACATGCTGCATTCTCTGCAAATATGATGGGAGGCAGTACACAGTGATGGAGAGACCTCTGTTGCTTTTTAAAAAAATTACAGTTGACATATTATATTAGTTTCAAGTATACAACATAATGATTACACATTCATATAACTTAGGAAGTGATCACCCCATTAAGTCTAATGTGGGCAAGAAATTTGAACACATACTTCACAAAAGAGGGTATCTAAATTGCCATTAGGCATATGAAAAAGGGTCATCATAATTCATCAGGGAAATGCCTATTAAAATCATAAGAAGATGCCGTTACACATTCACCAGAATGGTTAAAATTAAAAAGACCGACAATTCCAAGAGCTAACAAGGATATAGATAATTCTTAGTCATTGCTGGTGAGAGCATGAGTTGATTCAGCCACTTTGGAAAACTGGCAGTATCTATTAAGAATACCCTGTGGCCTAGTACATAATTCCATTTTTTGATATATACATGAGAGAAATAAATGCATATATAATCACCAAAAACAAGAATGTGCATAGCAACTTTATTCACAGTAGTTAAAAACACTGGAAACAGCCCAAGTGTCTATAAACTGGTATATTTGTAGAAAAAGAAATATACAGCAAAAAAAGAACGAACACTAACAAATACAACTTTGATGACCTCAAAAATATAGCATTGAGTAACAGAAGCCAGACATAAAAGAGCAGACACTATGAATTTATTTTTAAATAAAGGTCAAGAATATACAACACTAAACAGTAATGACAAATCAGAATAGTGAAATTTGTAGAAGAGTGGAAACATTGATTGGGAAGGAGCATGAGAAAATCTTTTGGAGTGAGAGAAATATTCTGTATCTTTGAGTGGTGGTTCACTGGATGTTGACATAAGTAAAAAAAAATTATTGAACTATATGCTTAAAATTTGTGTACATAAGTTATACCTCAGTAAAGTAAGAAGTAGTTTTTTAAAAGTAGGTGTCCAGAGAGGCAAGCTTAGCAGTTGTTAATAACGTTGCTTAAAATAGGAAAACTAATCTGAAGGAAGTTTAATCTTTCTGTTTCATTCAAGTTGGCTCTTATATAATGATATTGTGCTTTGAGCACTAAGAAAATAGTTTCATAAATATACTTAATTAGAAAAAAGTATTTGTAACATTAGAACCAGTTAATGATTTCAGGCTTAACAGTTAAAAATCTCACTACTATACCAATTTTTAAGAATAAGTTATTTTAATAACTCATAGCACCAGTGTACTGTTGAATAAATCCATGTTGGATTACAGTTTTTAAAAGAATAATTTACACAAGAAACTAAAATAACTGGATTGTGTGTTTTGGTAAGGGAAAATGTGAATGGGGAGGGAAATGGTATTTTAGGTAAGCATCCTTATTTTCCATACTAATTCCCAAACTTCTTCCTCCCCCTAAAAGACCCAGGAATTTAACAGAGAAGGAAACGAAAGCTGAGTGGGAAGGTAGCTGCATAGTATTTGTGTTTTCTTCTTCTGTGTCCACATCAATGATACTTACTTTAATATTTGCCCCAATTTTTATCTTTCGCTTATATTTGACAGTCTAGAGTATGATCTAGTTATGTAGTAGATCCACTAAAATAAAATAAATTTATATTTTCATTATTGGATTTCAACCATAATGTTACAGATCCCTTGTAGTAGTAAAAGGGATTTAGAGTGAATCTCTGTTTATTCTAGCATGTGGTTTATTTACCCTCCTGTATTTTAAACCATTGCCATAATTTTACTCTTCATACCACCATTAAAGCCACAGATAGTGACTAACAAAGCTGTTTCCTGGAGGTGGTACTTAGAAAGAATGCCTTGTTAATTCGACACAATGGAACCTCTGCATGTCTTGTTTTTTTAGTGTAGTCCAGGAGAGCATTCCAGATGGTTTGTGAGGGCTGGTCCTTTGTAGAACACTGGTCTCTTATTTTGGGTATGAATTTTTATTCTTTTTCAGTTCTCATTAACAAATAGTATCATTTTCATATCTCAGCAGAGTAGCTTTTTTATTTGTGTGGTAAACATCTTTTGTTGTAGATAGGCAACTTTTACTTTGCCAAACCAATCTGTATCTTTTTCTAAAAACTGAAAACCACTATTATATAACAATTGATCTAGCACATTAAATGTTTCCTCAATCCTATTTTCAGTCCTGGTAGCTTGTTCATTTGTTTGCATGAGAATTTGGTAAAAACAAACAAACAAAAAAGACTTTGTACCCACTTCCTGTAAAGAAGTGCTCACATGAATCTAGACTGAAATTTCAATGCCATGGACCTAAAATTAAGAACTTTCACATAATAACAAAAATGATGAGTTGTGTACTGAGAAAAGTTCAGTTCTTGAGGAGAGTTTTAGATTTTCCATCAAGAACTGCCTGCCCCTATGCTCCTTATATTAGTGTCATGTTATAGCTCAGATAACTACCAAATTTTTACCATGCTAAGTAAAATAGTAAGGATCTTAGAGGAGGAAAATATAAAAATGAAACTATATACATGTCTTTTTGTCTTCTAGGAATTGTTTGTTTGCCAGTGTGATTCAGAGAGATTGGCATTTTAGAGATGTACCTTTTTCTCCCTAGTTTCTATTAGCTGGAAGTATTCTTCTAGCAATGTCTTTATTAAAATAAAAATGATGATACTAGTGAGACCCTTTCTGGGTCTAGAAAGACCTTGAGGACCTCTTAGAATGCATTATTTAATCATGAAAAAAATGTGGGTGTCTGTTGAATTTGATCTGAATCAGTTGACATGTACTATACCATGTGACAGGTTGATAGAATTTAAAGTTTCCAAAATTTCAGCAACCTATGATCATTGGCTGGGGCAGCTGGCAAGTTAATAACTCAGATATTAATATCTAATAACAATTGGTTAGTAACAGTTCTTAAACAGATGTGTATATATGTGTGTATATATATCAGGCAATGTGATTATAAGCTTTTGTGTACTAAGTCCCATGATTTTTCATAAAAACCATATTAGGAGATTACCATTACAACTTCCATTTTATAGATGAAGAAAGCTCATTTAAGGTTATGTAGTAAGAGGCAGAACTGGGGCTTGAACCCAAGACCTCCCTTAACGCTATGTCTCTGGCTATTATTTATAGGATTGGGCAAAAGTAGGTTTACAGTTGTTCATATGAAAAATAATCAATAATTAATAAATAATAATACAAGAATAAACTGTTTCACATACTCACAACCATAAACCTACTTGCAGATGCCATTTTAGTTTTTTAGTGTCAAAAAGAAATCATAGCATGTAACATATCTTATATCAGCCATTGGTCTTATAGCTCCATGAATGGTGGCCCCATCCAAAATAGAAAGAGTGTATTATTTTGTAGTTGGATTCAGAGGAAGGAATTGAGTCTTTAGCCAGCTGGAATAATCTTTTTCTCCCTCGCTTGCAAAAAGGCTTGGCCAGAGCAAGACCAAGAATATGTTCGGGAACTGTTAGAAAACCATTTTGCCATTATTTTTTTAAAATATGAAACACTTCATGAATTTGCCTGACATCTTGGCGCAGGGGCAATGCTAATCTTCTCTGTATCATTCCAACTTTAGTACATATGCTGTTGAAGCAAGCATCAGTTTGCCTTTTGACTGTAGCTGTTATATTTTTCTCCTCACTGTTATCCTTATTTGGTATTGTGGGTTTACCGAAAATACTGTACAAATGGGAATCTTATTTGTTTTTAACATCATGATTTCTAAAATAGAAAAGAGGTAGGAAACTCTTAAGTGCATACATTCTAGAGGGGGTAAGGTACCCATGACAGGATAAACTTTAAAAGAACCTAAAACAACAAAGTATAATTGTGTGGTTGACAATGAATTTCTGTGGTCTAACAGCTCAGGTGTACATACTAAGTGTAAAATAACTGCTATCAGAATTAAACATCATAGCAAAACAGGTTATAAAGTCTGGGTCCTTACTAATGGTGCTGAAAGAATCACTCATTAGAATAATAGCCATATTAGTTTAAGATAACTAATGGTAAATGTACCAAAAGAGATAAAAGAATTGAAAACTGTGATTGATGTTGGCAGCCTGTAGTGCCATGACCAACAGTATGAGAAAGAAGAGAGGTTTATTGTAAAATTAAATAGGCCCTAAGAAATTGATAACAAAAATAGGATCCAGGCTAGAAAGAGGTACACTGAGAATCTCCAGTACTTGGCTTGTTCTTCCCTTCCTCCTCTTCCCACTAATTATTTTTCCTCTTTTTTTTTTTCCCCCTACAGACATTCCATACACCAAGCTTGGGTGATGAGGAATTTGAAATTCCACCTATCTCCTTGGATTCTGATCCCTCACTGGCTGTCTCAGATGTAGTTGGCCACTTTGATGACCTGGCAGACCCTTCCTCATCTCAGGATGGCAGCTTTTCAGCCCAGTATGGGGTCCAGACATTGGACATGCCTGTGGGCATGACCCATGGCTTGATGGAGCAGGGCGGGGGGCTCCTGAGTGGGGGCTTGACCATGGTAAGGGGCAAGACATTTTCAAGTTTACACACCAAGCTTGTGGGCATAGTGTTAGGGAAGACAAAAGTGATTCTCCATTCCCTACTGCACTTGGGTATTACGTTTTTCTCATTCTTGTCGATGAAGGCTCATCATCAAAGACTTAATTTCCCCTGAATTAATGAAATTTATCATGTGAATCAATCATTTAAAATTGTAAAATGTCCAATGTTAACACTGAATTGAAAATGATTTATTGTGATTTTTGGAAAAAAAGGTTCTTCAACTCCCCTTCTAACATGGCCTTCACATCCTAGGATTCAAATGGGAGTGTGATAGCTGGCACATTGAGAGATTTATTCTAAAACAACCTGAACCAAATGTATTAATTGTGGGTATGTGTTATAAGTCAGTATATTGAGCTTTCAACACATCTCATTGGTAGCACCTTTCCACACATTATAGTTGATGCCAAACATCTCAGCTCTGGCCTTATTTACTCTGATTGCCTGTGTATTGCAACTTTAAAAGCCATTATTTTAGCAGGGTATAGGGAGAAAGTTTTTCTTTACCTATTGGGTCATCACTATCTCCATATTACCAAATAATTTATTTGCTCTTTAACTTGTCCAAAATTAAGGCTTCTCTGGTTTTTAGTTATTTTGGAATAGGCCTTTGGGTACAAAGAAAGGACTTTACTAATTTCTTCATTGAAAACCTTAATATATTTTACATGTAGACAAGTTATTTGATGTTTATAGTTTAAACAGTGATACAGTGTGGATGAGTAGGGGTTTTATAAACTGTCCTGAACACTGGGTGGGGGGAAGGGTGGTGTTCTTTATATTTAGTGTTTAATTAGCCCTTCTGCTTCTCTCAGGACTTGGACCATTCTATAGGAACTCAGTATAGCGCCAACCCACCTGTTACAATTGATGTACCAATGACAGACATGACATCTGGCTTGATGGGGCATAGCCAGTTGACCACCATTGATCAGTCAGAACTGAGTTCTCAACTTGGTTTGAGCTTAGGGGGTGGCACCATCCTGCCACCTGCCCAGTCACCTGAAGATCGTCTTTCAACCACCCCTTCACCTACTAGTTCACTTCATGAGGATGGTGTTGAGGACTTCCGGAGGGTGAGGCATTCCCTGCCAAAAATCAAATCTGCCATGATATTCTGGAATAAAATCTTGGCATACAGAGCTATTCAATATCTTTACTCCTGTCCTGCCATCTCCTCTGCTCTTTTCTGGGTATGGGGTCCTGCCTCTCAATTTACAGTTGATAATGCTCCTCCCAATCTCCATTTTTAATTGGTCCTCACATACTTTACTAATGTCTTAATCCTATTGCCTCTATTTTTAGCATTTCTGAAAATTCCATCCATGTAGCTAGTTTCTCCCATATAAAAGTCCTTTTCTTACAGTTCTCCAGACATGCTACTTCCTTCTTCCTTCTTATAATTCTCTCTTTTCTCCCCTGCAGCAACTTCCCAGCCAGAAGACAGTTGTGGTGGAAGCAGGGAAAAAGCAGAAGACCCCAAAGAAGAGAAAAAAGAAAGACCCTAATGAACCTCAGAAACCGGTTTCAGCATATGCTTTATTCTTTCGTGATACACAGGCTGCCATCAAGGGACAGAATCCCAATGCCACTTTTGGGGAAGTTTCAAAAATTGTGGCCTCTATGTGGGACAGTCTTGGAGAGGAGCAGAAACAGGTGAGCAAATATTGAGGAACTAGTGGATAATGAATGTTCTAGAAGTTTTTAAGGGGATAAAAACTTAAGTTTTCTTTTACTTACCTGGTCTTATTTAATATCAGCTCTTTGTTAATGGCATTCACAAATTATCCTTTGTCTAAGGAGCTGCAGCCATACACTAAGTTCAGAATACCCGTCTAAAAATTATTAATAATTACAAAAACACAATCTAACTTTCCTAAGCCTCATTTTTTTTTCCCCACTATAAAATTAGGTTATTCCTTGATAAATTGCATGCTGTGGCTACCTCTAAAATCCATTACCAAGTTGCATTTAGAATATAATTTAGGATTTTCTCATTGGCCTACTTTAAACTTGAAAACTATATAGTTTATCTCCCTAAATTTAATTTGGATTTCAAAAAAAAATTGAAAATTGTCATACTATATAATAAAAGGTAGAATTGAAATGGCTATAATTGTTATATATTATCCAGGTCTTGTGTCAAAATGAGCCTGATACTTAATCATTTGAAAAAGGTGAATTTATTATAATTTGTATCAGTTACCTATTGCTATTCAACAAAGCACCACAAATTTAATGGCTTAAAACAATAGCAATTTATTATTTCTCATGCTTCTGTAAATTGGTTGGGTGGTTTTCCTAGTGTTCTTGCCAGAGCTCATTCCTGTGGTTATAGTCAAATGACAGCTGGTATGATTGGCCATGGTGACTTTGCTCTCATGTCTGGCAGTTGGTGCCACCTGTTGGTTGAGATGCTTTGGTTCTCTTTCACATGGCTCCTATCCTCCACATAGGCTAGACTGGCTTCTTTAAAGTATGGCAAATGTAGACCAATGTTCCAAGAGGACAAAAAGAGATGCCCCAAGGTCTCTTTGTGTCACTTCAGCCACATTTTAATAATAAAAGCAATTCATAGAGCTAGCTCAGATTCAAAGAAAGGGGAAACAGGTTTAGCTCTTGATGGAAGAAGTATACAAGATGGAAAGAGTGCTTGTGGCCATCATTGCAAACAATTTAACACATTCTTTCAGGGAGAGTATACTGGTCAGGCACAATCTCTGCTCTGGCTAAGTAGTCTACTAATCTTAAATAGTTTTGGGGTCAGGGTTTGTTTTGCTAATAGAGGTAGGCATGGGTTAGTGTTAACTTTAGAAGTGGAGTTATCCTGGCAATATTCTTATTGATTGGCTGGATTTCAGATGCTTGGTCACTGGAAGTCTGACATGAAGGCTATCTTGATTACTAGCTTTCAGAAATGTATTCACTAAAAGGAATTGTCAGTATTCAAACTGAGATTGTCACTTATTGATGAATAATATAATTGTCAGTCTTTTCTAGGAGTATAGGAACTTCTTAAACAGTTTTTCTTTCCTGCAGGTATATAAGAGGAAAACTGAGGCTGCCAAGAAAGAGTATCTGAAAGCTCTGGCTGCTTATAAAGACAATCAAGAGTGTCAGGTAAGAGGGTTAGGGGAGGTGGATATTAAACCAATAAAAAGATTTTTTGAGCTGTTTATTAGCAGTTACAAGACTATCACCAAAAACCTGTGCACCCTCTTACTATATAGTATTAAAAGCTTAGAAATACAAGGTCTGTCTGGAAAAAGTCCAGCCACTGGTAACATAATGAGAACAGTTTGTGCAACATCGATGTAACCTATCAGCCAAGGAGAATGAACCGGAATGCATATGTGTGAACAATGACGACTTCACTGTCCTATTCAGTGGGGGTGGTAGACACCATTGAGTGAGGATGTGTACTGTTTCACTGTCTGAGCAAGTAGAGCAATGAATCTGCATCAGATTTTGTGTTAAGCTTGAACATTCCTCTGCAGAAACTATCTGGATAACTCAGAAGCTATGGGCAACTGGTAGTTGGCAGCTTCATCATGACAGTGTACCTGTTCATGCATCACGTCTCATCTCATGCAGAGTTGTTTGGCGAAACATCAAATCACCAGGATTACTCTGCCCCCCTACAGCCCAGATTTGGTACTCTGTGACTTCTGGCTTTTCCCAAAACTAAAGTCACCTTTGAAAAGGAAGAGATTTCAGACCATTGATGAGATTCAGGAAAATACGACAGGGCAGCTGATGGTGACTGGGAGAACTTTGTGAGGTCCCAAGGTGCCTACTTTGAAGGGGACAGAGGCATAATTGTCCTATGCACAGTCTTTCTTGTATCTTGTATCTTCAACAAATGTCTATTTTTCATATTACATGGTTGGATACCTTCTGGACAGACCTTGTATATAACCTAGTTTTCTGTTTCCATCATAAACCCTGCTAAACAGTCTTTCTGAATTTATTTTCATTGTTTACTTTAGCCAGGGAAGCACCCATAGCTGCCGTTTTCCTTCCCTGCTTTTTAATTTCCAACCTATGATATATCTTTTGGGAGGTGATTAAAGTGAATATATCCTGGAAAAAAGAGTAAACTTCCCAATGACTTTTTTTTCTCCCTTTTAGGCCACTGTAGAAACAGTGGAATTGGATCCAGTGCCATCATCACAGACTCCTTCTCCACCTCCTGTGGCTACTGTTGACCCAGCATCTCCAGCACCAGCTTCAACAGAGCCCCCTGCCCTGTCCCCTTCCATTGTTGTTAACTCCACTCTTTCATCCTATGTGGCAAACCAGGCATCTTCTGGGGCTGGGGGTCAGCCTAATATCACCAAGTTGATTATTACCAAACAGATGTTGCCTTCATCTATTACCATGTCTCAAGGAGGGATGGTTACTGTTATCCCAGCCACAGTGGTGACCTCCCGGGGGATCCAACTAGGCCAAACCAGTACAGCTACTATCCAGCCCAGTCAACAAGCCCAGATTGTCACTCGGTCAGTGTTGCAGGCAGCAGCAGCAGCTGCTGCTTCCATGCAATTGCCTCCACCCCGACTACAACCCCCTCCTTTGCAACAGATGCCTCAGCCCCCCACTCAGCAGCAAGTGACCATTCTGCAGCAGCCTCCCCCACTCCAGGCCATGCAGCAGCCGCCACCTCAGAAAGCTCGAATCAATTTACAGCAACAACCACCTCCTCTGCAGATAAAGATTGTGCCTGGACCAACTCTGAAAATGCAGACCACCTTAGTTCCACCAGCTGTGGAAAGTAGTCCTGAGCGGCCTATGAACACCAGCCCTGAGGCCCACACAGTGGAAGAAACCTCTCCTGATACAATCTGTGAGATGATCACAGATGTAGTTCCTGAGGTGAGCCTGTTTTCAAGTCTTTCCTGTAGACCAGTAGAAGTGTGTAAGAACATTTTTGGTTGAACCAGTAAAAGGGGTTGCTGTTAGCAGTTAATACCTAGCCACCACTGGTATGAAACATCTATAAAGGACAGTTTCCTGTGACTGACTTGTCCCACCTATGATACTCTAGTGTTCTGGGTGAAAAGCATTAAGAGGGCCTTGTATCCCAGACTACTCAACTAAAGCACAAGTAATACTGTAGTTTGGCCAGAAAGGATACAGCCTAAGCCTAGAGCTATTTTTTTTTTTTTTTTTGGAGGAATCTACCCAAAGATCCTAAATTAAGGAGATTTAAGTGCTGTTTCTTCTGTATCTGGACTGCTTGGCTTGATGTTTTTAGTGTGGGAATGGATACGGGATCTAGCTGGAAAAATTCAGTTGGTTCATATCATTGAGTCCAAAGCGACATAAACAGTTGCCCATTACCCTAGTTTTAACTTATACATGACAAGTGGTAGATTTAAAATATGGATCTATTTGAGACTAGCTCCACAACTGATGAAGCAGTAATTTTAAAGAAAAACTGAATCTCCGAGTTCTTTCCCTCTTTCTAATGGCACATTTTGTCTTGTTAGCCCTCAGTCTTACTTGAGGTGACCCAAGCTCTATTTACATTTTGCTTTTGATTTGATATTTTCAGAGGAATATTATTCAAATGTGGAATAGTCAGCGATGGCCAAGACTAAAATTAAAGAGTACAGTGACCCACCGTGCACATGTAAAACTACTACTTGGCCCTCTACATAGATGAATTCCAATGTATCAAAAATAAAGACACTTTAACTGCGCAAGTAAATTTGCATATGCTTGAGTGGACCTATGCAGTTCAAACCTGAGTTGTTAAAAGGGTCAACTATACTAGCATATGGCCAGCATTCACCTGATGGGAAGAATGTTCATGTCCATTTGCTTGGCAATGTTCTAAAACTGGATAAAAAGGGTGAAACCAAAAACTCAGCTTCTTTTGCAATGTTACCCCATATATGAGGGATTTTAACGCCTTTGTTCCATTGGGTCGCAGAAGTAAGTGGACTAATGGCTGACAAGGTAGGTAGCAAATCTAATCCATCTTTGGTGCTTTCTTCCTCATAGGTTGAGTCTCCTTCTCAAATGGATGTTGAATTGGTGAGTGGGTCTCCGGTGACGCTCTCACCCCAGCCTCGGTGTGTGAGGTCCGGTTGTGAGAATCCTCCCGTTGCAAGTAAGGACTGGGACAATGAGTACTGCAGCAATGAGTGTGTTGTGAAGCACTGCAGGTGAGTTATAGTTTCTCTTTTTATAATTCATGTTGGCAAACATGGTAACCCTGAGCATATCAGTATTACTTTATAGAGTATACCTTCAGTAGAGTAGATAGCTATATATACATCTGATTGTAGAGGCTATTAGAAAAGTTCCCCTGCTTAAACAGAGCTTACATTTGCTGCATAGGCAAAGATGACATGATTAGCAGTTCACAATTTTCAGGTATATTTTACATTTATGCATGCTCTTTAAATGTGTGACGACACATTAAGCAGTTAGTGACCGTGAATATTAGCTTCATTTATCTCCTTGGTGCAAATCTCGCCACTTAGGGATTAGAATTTGAGGAGGAATGGATAAGTGATAAGTAGCATAATAAGGTGCTAAGTATGGAAGGAGTTAGGAGGGTCCTGAAGATTTTGCCCTTCTTCCCAAATTCTCCTGGCATTTATCTACATCCATGAAATAAGGCATTGGTATTTCCTGTTTCAGATCCTCTTCAGTAAACTAGGATTGCCTATATTGCTGACTTTTAGGCCCATTGCCTTGTTATTCCTGTTGAGTGATACCATCTCACCTTGATGCTATAGGACATTAACTGGGAACCTATTTGTTTAATAAGACAGTTAAAAAAGAATACATCTAAGCTATAATTCTTTGTGTCTTTTTCTCTTTTAGGGATGTCTTCTTGGCCTGGTTAGCCTCTAGAAATTCAAACACAGTGGTGTTTGTAAAATAGTCCTTCCTGTTTTCCAAGCCAGTGAAGATTTATCTGCCAGGAACATGTCCAGGACCCTGCTTTTAAAACTCAGGCTGTGCTTCGGATAGTGCCTGATCTCAACCCATGATGGTCCCTTCATGCTTCTCCCCTTTTCTCTCTTCAGCAAGGGGCCAGGCTATGGAGCAGGGCCATTGAGTTTGCTGTAATCTGGAATTGCTTTTTACTTTTAAGTACAAGCAGAGATGCCATTGATAGCAGAGGAAAAGGTGAAAGGAATATGGACAAGCAGAACATAGCAGTGGGGGGCAGGGGGATTGAGGAAACTTCTTGATATAATTGTCATATGACTTGTCTAAAAGATTATTAAAATTATGAGTGTACACATCAGCTTTGAGCCTACCATTGTATGCATCCATTTGAAAAGGGATACAAGGTTTGATTAAAGGTTACCTCTTAAACAGAGAGCTAGTACTATCACATCTATACATTGCCACACCGGGCTGTAGGGAACATATCACGTAGGAGTTTCTCATTTATTCCTCTTTACAAATACTTCTGTAGTCAGTGTCCTTTCTTACCTCAGTTATCACAGTTTCTGAATGTAAAGGGCAGAACTCTACAAAGTCTAAAGTTGTGTTCACTTGTGTTTGATGAAATATCTTTTATAAGATAGGCCAGAGGTGTTTTCACTTACGTAATAAATAGAAGCTAACTGTCTGCGCACCCTAGGCATGCACTTAAAATTTAACCTAAAATGTACTTATTTCACTGTTCTTGAAAATAAGCCAAAGGATAATAGACTAGCAAAGCCATAGCTGTAACAGAATAAGCAAATATTTAGAGCTTGATAGCCCTAGTGATAACCTTCCGTGAAGCTCAGAGCTTACCCTGAGAAGTGCTGTCCCAGAGATCCCACCCCCTTCTTTATTATCATGTTCATGTAGTACTAATTGCTAATCACTTTCATCCTGTACTTTATAATCAACATTTTAATGCTTTCCATGTATTTGCTTAGTCTGAACCCTTACAACAACCCAATGAGGTAGGTAATAGTTCCTGTTTACATGTCAGGAATGAGATAACACTGTTAAGAGGCAAAGCCAAAATTTGACCTCAAAATCCCAACTACAATACAAACTTTTATTTAAATAAGGAAAAGAGCTATTGTACAAAATATTACTCTTTAGATGCAGCCTGCAGAGCCATAGCTATGGATGTTTAGTTATGTAAATAAGTGCTTCTATAGATTTTTAGGTTTGGAGATGATACCATCTGGATATCTTTGCTTGAACCGGGCAACCACATCAGGGTCTAGTAGGTGGATCCCGTCCAGTTGGTTCCCAAGGGTGATCCTGAAGCAATGGGGAAAGATGGAGCAAACCAAAATTCCTGGAATTAAGAGGCTTAATATTGTTAAAAAATGCATTCTTTTATTAAGACTATCATTTCATCAATTTTTCATGCCAATTCTTTTTAAGAAGACATTATTATTAGAATAGTATACAGGGTAGCAATGACTACTTAGGAATTGGGTTCAGATTCTGGTGTTAAAACAGGCAGGATCTGTATTATTTAAGGGTTAATAACTGATAGCAAACCAGGTCTACTTCACAAAGTTGCTGCCAGTGAGGATTCCTTGGATAAGAAAAATGCTAGCAGCATTGCATGTCTTTTAAAGCTCTACTAACAGGATGAAAGATGTTAAAATTGTTAACAGATTAGATTCTTAGTAACCACAAGGGGACAGATTGAAAACATCCATAGAATAACTGAGGAGTATCTTCAGCTTTTAAGAGTGGAACCTAGAGAACAGTGGTTTGAATCATAGAACCTCTGGAGTTTCTGGTGTATGTTACAGAATCCTATAAAACAGTTTAAAATACAAGCTTCAGATGGTTCCTCTGAAACCCATTTACAGAATACTGGAATTTAACGTGAAGCTCTACCAACTTCTCTCCGAGACTATCAGCAGTTTTGCCCTTGGGAGCTAGTGTGTTCTCTGGTCACCTTACCAGTTGGGTTGCACATTGTGAGGTCGTCCAAATAATTCAATCTTGCGAGTGCCAGGGGACAGTCTCTCAATCATGCCATAGATTTCGTCTGGTTTATGACTAGTGGAACGAACCTAGGAAATAAAGGGTGTAGCTACTTCTAAGTTACCCAAGAATGCAATTCTAGCCCTTTCCATTTATGTTTAAGATCCAAATGAGAGAATGTGAGACAAGAATACCCCTGACCTTAATAACTAATACCAATTAAAATGTGGAAGCCTTGGATGCCTGGGGAAGGACATACCTCCGCTACGATCACATCACAGTCCAGACCCTGGTTGAAGCCTTGGGGATTTCCTTTGACACCAACCTGCTCACCACAAAGAACAGAGTACCTTATGAAACCCAGCATTTGAACTTTTTCTCAATAAGAAACCAAAATTCCTCCTTTTGCTCCACCTAATGACTTGAACCCCACTGCTGCTTACCAAGCAGTGTTCCTTCCCATGGTTCAACCAGTGACCTGTGCGGCCAGTCCGGATGATGCGCTGCAGTTGATTTGTCTTCACCCAGATAATTTCATCTACCCGTTCATAACTGGTGCATAAGAAAGAGAACTAGAGCTTTAATCAGACCTCCACAGTTCAGGAGTAGTACCATCTACTCTACAGAGGCAAGGAATCAATCATAGGGAATACTCTGGGAGAAATAAACATTATCTCAACTCCAGCAGTTACATATTTCCCTCAAGAAAGCAACACAATGATTGCTACTTACCCCCAGAGGTTGAGACATTCTCTGCCCAGCTCCATAGCCCTAGAAAGAAATAATGGTTAAGCAGCTACTTCCATACTGTATTCTCTCTCTTCAAGGTATATATTAAATATTGTTTCAATAGACATTCAGTCAACATTTACATGCAAGACACCATTAGGGCAACACGATAGACCTAAGAATATAAAGATAAAACATAGTAGCTATTCTCAGTGGCCTTACCTTTCACAAGAAACAAATGATTTAAACAGAACTCAGGGTATAATTTGTATAAATAGGCATTAGGTCTCAGTAGAAAAAAAGGCTGACTCAATCATATATTTAATAGCAATGGCTAAAAAATCCCCAAATTTTATCCCCACCCAGTACTCACTGTACTATATCTACCCATAACTACATATCTTTGAACTGCATTACCTGCCTGTGACCCAGAGGAAGAGAAAGCCATCATCCTGCAGTACTGGTATGTTGAGCCTGCGCATCTCATCATCTGTCAGGGTCCCATAGGGCAGCTCCATGTGAATATCCCAGGGTGGGTCAGCCATCACAACTGCAAACTTGCCCAAGATACTGACGTCCAGGTAGCGGATATCACAACAGATCCACTGCATGAGGTGGTATTTGGTCATCTTCCCTTCCTCCACTCTCAGATTCATGGCCCCAGTCCCTTTTCCATTTGATTTTCCTACTCCCTTCTAAGCATATCTATCCCACTCCATTCCCGATCAGCAAGATAAGATCACTAATTATGCCCTGCTTTCTTACATGTATGGCTGCCCTATTAAGATTAAGTCCATAAGTCGAGATAAGTTTCTGAGCCGATAGGTACCTGAGGTGGGAAGAGTCGATCTGCATTGGAGTCACCGCCAACACTCTGTGTAAGAGCAAGCTCCTGGCTTGGTGTATGGTCTTTGCTCCCAGGAGCCTCAGAATCCATGCAAGCATCAATTTCATAGTGAACATATTTGCAGGTATCCATGTGAAAACATGTGTTAAGGAAAGAACAGTCACCTAATGACTCATCAGTGTGTTTATTGATGATTCGTCTGGAGAAAAAAAAAGGGAGAATGAGAATTGGTGTTCCAGAGTTAGAGCTTACAGTTCAAGTCCAAATTATTTCAAAATTTCCTATCTTTTCCCCTCTCCTAATTTTTTCTATCATTAGAGCTTCCTCCAAGAGTTTTCAGAGAAGGGGGAGGCAGGGGACATGGAAATCCATAATTCACACAGAACAAGAGTTTTAATTATTCTCTGAGCAAAGACATAACTTGCTTATGGAAGGAAGGGCTTGCTGGTTATAGCAGTATAACACTGACCTAATGAGTCCAGGGTCCTGTTTCTCCTAAGATTATCTTCCTTTCAAAGAGCTTTAACTTCCACTGGGGCTCAGAGATGCCTTGCTGTTGCAAGAAAGGGGCATTAAAAAAAACAACTTGCATTTACTTGGGAGTCAGCCTGTATTCCCTCCCACATAACACTACTTCTAGAAGTATACTTTCAGAGTCTGGAGGTCTTCATCAAACCATATTAAAACCATTTATTAGCAGGATTAAAGACATAACCCCAATGACTGGAAGCAATACGCTAAAAGGAATGACTGCTTCCAGAGACCCATCCCACCTCTCTCCCTCCCAAAAGACCTGAAGTGCAGCTTGCGACAAGGACGATCAGCATCACTGGCTTTCATGCACTCCTCTTTGGTTCCATAGTCACAGAACTCTTGCACTTGGGCTCGACCTCGTGACCGAAACTTTTCAACAATGGATTGTTCCTTGGCTGTTGTAGTATTTAATAGCTCTAGGATCTCCTGACTGACCTGTGACAAAAAGCCTTGGACTTAACAGGGTTTGTAGATAAAATTCGCCCTTAAATCACCTCTGTAAACTCTACTTGACAATAATGCCTACCAAAACCACTTATACTTATTAGGTACTGAACCAAGGCACAATGCTAAACACTTCATTGTTTAGCAACAACTCTATAAAGGAGGATAAATACTCTGGTTATCCTCACATTACAGATGAGAAGACTAAGGCTCAAGAGAAGTTAATTAACTTGTCAAATTCATCCAGTTAGAAGTAGCAAGTGGAAGAGAACTCATACGGGTCCAATATTTATATTGAGAACCACTATTCAGTTAAGTCCTGAACATCACTGATAGGTTATTTTACTTTAAGTGAAATGGTGCATAACAAAACCAATTTTACTACAGGATAATTGATATATAGAAAAGTTAAGTTCCTTGGGGGTGAGGGGGAGGTGGGCAAGGCAGGGGAGAGCAACGGGGAAAAATGGGACAATTGTAATAAAACAATAAAATTTTAAAAAGTTAAGTCCTAAGGCATCTCACCAATGTTACAACAAAATAACGCTGAAGGAAATTACTTTATTTGAGGATCTGCTGTATTGTCAACTCACATTGTTTAATAAATGTCCATAATTATTGGTCCATATGACTACCTTCCAGTAGTCATCTCCATTCATCATCTCTCTATTCCTCCTACATTTGGATTCTTCTCTTTTTTTAATATTTTATTTATTGATTTTTTTATAGAGAGGAAGGGGTTGGGGGAGAGAGAGAAGGAAGCATCAATTTATTATTCTACTCATTTATGCATTCATTGGCTGATTGTTGTATGTGTCCTGACTGGGGATCAAATATGCAACCTTGGTGTATCAGGACGATGCTCTAACCAACACAGCTACCCGACCAGGGCTGGATTCCCTTCTCTTGATCTCATGATTTTTCCAAACAGATCCATGACAAAAATTCTCTAAATCAGAACTTATCAACACTGGCATTATTGACATTTTGGGCTCAATAATTCTTTGTGTTGGAGCTGTCCTACTATGGCTATAGGATGTTTAGCAGCATTCCTTGTCTCTACCCACTAGATGCCTTTAGCACTCCCATGTTGTGACAACTGAAAATGTCTCCAGTGATTGCCATATATCCTCTGAGAGGAAGGAGGAGGACAAAATCATCTCCAGTTGAGAACCACTGCTCTCGGCCTTCAATTCTAAGAATTGCTTCCTGCCATAGAGGTAAATTCCTCTCAACGAAAGCTATAATTCAAAGTATACGTGTGAAAGCATTTCCATTTGCCCCTACCTTCTTGCTCTGTTGTTCCTTAGTAGACTGTTGGTTCAGAAGGCTTTCTATCTCCAGATCAACGTCCGAGGCAGCATGTTTCCTTGATTTTTTCGCTGACTCCTTGACTGTTTCTGAGGCTGAAGAGGCCAGACCAGAGACCAAAGAGCTAGCAAAAGCAGCTACTGTGGTCGAGTCCTGTTCTGCACGCCGCTTCTGCCCTGTGATAGTCCCTGTTACCTCGCCTGGGCCCTTCTTTTCTGCCACAGCGCCCATCATGGCAGAGAGCTTGGAATGATCAGCATAGGTCACAAGGGTAGGATGTGCATCATCTTGTAGGAGACCTCGCTTTACCTCAATCAACTCCTGAGCTGCAAACTTCTGTAGGAGGCTTTCCACTCCATCTTGAGTAGCAGGGGCATCTGGCTAGGGAAGGAGGGGAGGGCAATAAGACACTGACCATGAACTGAAGAAAAAATGTGGTAGATCCCAACCCTGTCTTATCAGGTCATTACCGTGGAAATGGCAAGACGGATGGACACAGCATCAGTGGGCAATGTTAGGGCTAGATCAGAGAGGTGGTGTAGCAACTTCTTTTCCAATTCAGGGTCTGTAGCTAATTCAGGAACAGCTGAAGCTGTACTGGGCTTAGAGCCACCAGAAGTGGGTGCAGTAGGCACTGGGCTGTCACTGCGGAAGGTTGGAGATAGTGCTGCCTCTGGATTCCGTAGATCTAGGAATGAAGGAAATAGGAACTAAAAAATGGCAACCACTGTCAGTCTATACAGTCCTCAGGAGTCAAATCCTCCAGCATTCACAGCACGCAGTTCTTTCATTTCACACAGGAAATCCTCTGATCAAATATAGCACTGGATAACTTTCCCTCAATCATATTTAAGCATTCACTACTTTGCCAGAATAATCCTCAATTTTCTGAGGATAGCTTGCCTTTTCTCTACTGGATGAGAGTTTTCCTAATTCCTTGTCTTTGCTGTGCTTCAAAGGAAATAAAATTAGCAGCATGGTAGATTTAAATGTCCATATCACCCCCATTCAAGTCACTCTAAATGACAACTGATATAATCAACCCAAATTTATAAGCCAGAAATATTTCCAACCTAAGTGTGATTAAATCTTTTTAAGGAATGGAATTGGAATTTTTATGAATTAAGGCCACAAGTCATCAGAAGGCACATCAAATAAGGTTAGAATGATGTGGCTTTTAACATCAAATACAAAAATATTTATAAAACTTTGCTGAAGCCTAGTCCACAAAATGATATTTCCTGACTGTCCGTTTAACACCTACTCTTCTAATTCATGAGCTGGGTAGCCATCATAACCTTAATAAGACTTAACTAAAATTAGGACAAAATATTACATTTGGCAAAGCCTAATATCTGTGATTTAGTTAAAATACAAATGAAATATTAAAGTCAGGACCTATCCTGGAATTCTGTTAAATTAAATATTATAAGATATACATGAGCCATTAGTTTACATTTAGAAATATTTTGGTTACTTGGAAATTTCCACTCTAATGGAACTGACTTTAGTAAAATTTGACTCAGAAATTCCAAGGACAACAGACTACACCAAACACCTTGCTGGAATAGTCACATTTTATGAAAGTAAGTTACACCCTATTTGGAAAATAGACTCCACAATTCCATATTACCTGGAAATGTTAAATAACTGACATAACTTTCTTCACCTTGCTTATGATTCCTCTATGTTCTGCTGAATCTTAAAGAGACTAGAACTCAGATGAACTGATAAAAACTCCTTGTTCTGTTTTGGCAAAGAGGTGTTATAAATATGTAAGGGTCATGGAAGCACTCTGAAGGTCAGCATGAGAAAGAGTTTGAGGGCAACTCACTTAAGCTAAAAATATGTATTAAATATACGTGACAACATTTAGGTTATTTCCTATCTTGGCTATTGGAAGTAACACTGCAGTGAATATGGCACTGCAGGTATCTCTCCAAGATCCAAGATTCTGATTTCAATTTTTTTGATATCCAGAAGTGGAATTGCTGGAGCATATGGCAATTGTATTTTTAATATTTTTTGGAACCTCCATACTGTCTTCCATAATGGCTATCCCAATTTATATTCTCATCAATAGTGAATCAGTTGTCCTTTTCTCTTAACCAGATTTGTTATCTTTTGATATTCAATAACAGCCACCCTAAGAAGTATGAGGTAATATCTCATTATGGTTTTCTTTAAGCATATTTTATTGATTATATTGTTACAGTTCTCCCAATTTCTTTTCCCTTTGCTCCCCTCTGCCAGGTACCCACCTTTCCTCCGGCAAGCCACCCCCCACCCCTTAGTTCATGTCCATGGGTCATGCATATAAGTTCTTTGGCTTTACCCTTTCCTATATCACTCTTAACATCCCCCTATTTTGTACTTACCAATTATGCTTAATCCCTGCACTATTTCCCCCTTTTTCCCCTTCCCCCTCCCAGCTGATACCCCTCCAAATGCTCCCCATACCTATGATTCTGTTTGTGTTCTAGTTGTTTGCTTAGTTTGCTTCTGTTTTTATTTTTTAGATTCTATTGCTGATAGTTATTGAGTTTGTTGTCATTTTAATGTTCGTAGTTTTGATCTTCTTTTTCTTAAGTAACTCCCTGTGACATTTCATATAAGGGCTTGGTGATGATGAACTCCTTTAGCATTCTACCTTGTCTGGGAAGCACTTTATCTGCCCTTCCATTCTAAATAATAGCTTTGCTGGATACAGTAATCTTGGTTGCAGCTCCTTGCTTTTCATCACATTGAATACTTCTTACCAACCCCTTCTTGCTTGCAAAGTTTCTTTTGAGAAATCAGCTGACAGTCTTATAAGAAGCCCTTTGTAGGTAACTCTCTGCTTTTCTGTTGCTGCTTTTAAGAATCTCTCTTTATCTTTCACCTTTGGCATTTTAATTATGATGTGTCTTGGTGTGGGCCTCTTTGGGTTGATCTTTTCAGGACTCTCTGTGCTTCCTGGACTTGTATGTCTATTTCTTTTGCCAAATGAAGAAAATTTTCCTTCATTACTTTTTTAAATAAGTTTTCAATTTCTTGCTCTTCCTCTTCTCCTTCTGGCACCCCCATGATTCAGATGTTGGTATGTTTAAAGTTGTCCCTGAGGCTCCTAAGGCTGTTCTTGTTATTTTTTTAATTCTTGTTTCCTTCTGTACTGAGTGACTGTTTATTTCTTCCTTATATTCCAAATCATTGATTTTAACCCTGGTTTCCTTCCCTTCACCACTGGTTTCGTGTGAATTTTCCTTAGTTTTACTTGGCAGAGCCTTTATTTCTTCCCTTATGCATTTGTCATATTTAGTCTTATCTGTCAAGTCTGTGAGCATCGTTATCACCAGCATTTTGAACTTTGCATCTGTGAGGTTGGCTATCTCCTTGTCACTCAGTTCTTGCACTGGAACCTTGACCTGCTCTCTCTTTTGGGCCATACTTCTCTGTCTCTTCAATTTGTGTTTGCCTCTGGGTCTTAGGTACAGGTGTCACACCTGTTACATTTGTAAGGGGTGGAGCCTTAGGTGTGCACCAGTATAGGGCGACCTGTTTCACCATGTTGTGTGCTGTATGTAGGGGAGGGGTCTAAGAGGGAACAATGCCGCTTGCTCAGCACTCATCCCTTTTCCAGGCACTTCTCCCACTTCCCATATGTGACTGGCGCCCCTCTAGCTGCTGCTTGGTGATGGTTCACAAAGTGGGTGGGTTTGCAGGCATTCTAGGACTTTGGGGGCCCTCTATACAAGTGGACTCTGCTGAGAGACTGGCAGTTTCTCTGCCCCAATCCCCACTGGTTTTCAAGTTAGAAGCAACGAGGCTTTATTTTCCTGGCACTGGAACTGTGAGCCGCATGTTCTGTTCTAGGGCTGGGATTGCTCCCCAGGTTTCCCTCACTACTTTTAAAATGTATGATTGCACTGCCACCGGCCACAGCCACTGCCCTGCTGCTGCTGCCACCATGACACGGTGTTCTCTCCACCCTGGCTCCGCCCCTCATACCTATCTGGATGAGTATTCTTTATTTCTTTGTTGGACTTCCATGTAGTTTGATTTTCTGGTACTTCTGGTTGTTTTTTTACTTTTGAAGTAGTTGTAATTCCTTCTTAGTTGTGGAGGGAGACTCGGCATGTCTACCTATGCCTCCATCTTGGCTGGATCCTGAATTCTGCCATTATGGTTTTGATTAGCATTTCCCTAATGATTAGTGATGGAGAACATCTTTTCATATACCTGCTGACCTTCTATTTATATGTCTTCTTTAAAGACCTATTACAAAATGATTTTGTTTCTTGCCCATGTAACTTAAAAGAAAACAGTGTGTCATTGATTAAAATGCCAAATTATTCCATGACTTCAAATTTTCAATCAGTGCTTCAAAACATTCTTATTAATGTAATCTAATGAAAATTCTGTTTGGAAACATACTTATTCACTACCATATTACTTTTCATTTCTGCCACACACACACACATACACATACACACATACACACACACACACACACACACACACACAAATGGCTAGCTACTGAGACACCTGGCTTAAATATGCAATAATACCACCTTATTTCTTGATAAACATTTTCTCTATTAACTTAATTTCAAATGAAGTCAGGAGCTAACAGTTCAAAGACAAAAAAAAAAGAACCCATTTGACACTGTTATATCTGCTATTATATTTAAAATAACAATATATAAATTTGATTAGATGTTAATGTTCTCAATTTCTTTCCTACCCACTTTTCATGCAAATGTTATTTGCTATTTCTAAAACAGACACTTTTTAAAATCTAGACTTTATACAGCTTGTCAAACATTATCTCAGTGAGATAAAAACACTGATTTCGCTCCAGGTTTAGTGTCAATAAACTGAAAATGTGTTTTAAGATATTAAATTTATTAGGGTATCAGTTAATAATATTATATGACTCAGGTGTACAACTTTATAATACAAGATCTGTATAGTCCATTGTGTGTTAAAGAAAATGTGTTTTTGTAATTAATATACTGATACTATTGAGGATTTAATCACATAAACATTTTACTTTCTCCAGTTAGTGACCAAATTTAAATGTTCTTTGAGTAATGTATAATTTTTCTTAAACTAAGCAAGAAGCCTATAAAATGAAGCACTTAAACATTTCTAATCTCTAGAACTAGATATTGACTTTTTTTCTCTTTTGCAATTTGACTAACCACCTGTTTTAATACTGCTCTTTAAAAAAAACAACAACATCCTGGCTGGTGTGGCTCAGTGGATTGAATGCCAGCCTACAAACCAAAAGGTTGCCAGTTTGATTCCTGCTCAGGGCACGTGCCTGGGTTGCGGGCCAGGTCCCCAGCGGGGGACATGTGAGAGGCAACTTATCAATGTATTTACTGCCCATGGATGTTTCTCCTCCTCTACTTCTCCCTCCTTTCTCTAAAAATAATGAATAAAATCTTTAAAAATAAACAACCAGGTGATGTGATTCTGGTTATAAATCCTTGTTAGTAACACTTCCTGGGAGTTTTCTTTTCATCACAATTGGGACACTGGAGTTCAAAATATCTCTTTTAAGGTTATTGGGAGAAGAAGGATCATGTTAAATGTTGCAAACAAAATTTAAGCTAATTAATGCAACTGCTATTTATGAATGGGCTTTAGCAACTCTGAATTCCATGAAGTCACATGCAAATTTTTGCACGTATGGGTGTACACAAATAACAATATGTATGTATATATACATCTGGGGAAAATATTACAATGTTTTATCATTCTTAAAGTGGGTTAATGTACATAACATGAATAACAACAGCTGGGTCGAATTCCTTCAAAAAGTATTTGTTCATTATTAATTCAATATATTTATTGAATATCTCCACTATGCTGGCAACTATCTTGGCCCTCTGCTTATAATCTAAAGAAAATTGTATGTGTTGTGTTCAGCAAAGTAATACATAATACTGGATTTCATTCTTCAGTTAAGAGGTTCAAGGCATATAAAGAAAGTATTAGCTTCAAGATATAAAAATATGGTCAGTCCACTAATTTGCTGACTCCTATAATATATCAACATCTTCATGCAATCTTCACTTTCATTGATGAAGTATATTGAGCAGTTCACATATTAACCATGTGCTAAGTTTGGCCAAGCCTATTTTGTTTCAATTAAAGACTTACTAAAAGGAATAATCTTCATTTCAAAAAGCTGTACTTTATGGAAAACAGTATAGTGGTTCCTCAAAAACTGAAAATAGAATTACAATTATGCCCCACTTTTTGTTTTAAATCCTCACCCAGGGATATGTTTATTAATTTGAGAGACAGAAAAACATCATGTGAAAGACACACATTGACTGGTTGCCTCCTGTACACACCCCAACTGGGAATCAAACCTATAATCTAGGTATGTACCCTAATGGAGGATCAAACCCAAACTTTTGGTGTAAAAGAGGATGCTCCAATCAACTGAGCCACCTAGCCAGTGCTGCCCTGCTTTTTGAATGTTTGCTTTACGCCACTTGGCTTTTATGAAAGACCTACATTAGTACTTGTTTTTGCTAACTAAAAGAAATCCAAAGAGGATTTCTGCTTCTATGAAAAAAGGCAAAAAGTGAACGTAGCATGATATATCCTAAGGTAACTGCTTCTTCACTTCAAGCCATTTCATCTTATAAAAGACTTCATAGGAACATACTACTTTTGGATAATGGAGAAACCTGTACCATATGAGACAGCATTTCCACTTCTGGGTATGTACCTCCAAATTTGAAAAACATCTCAAAAAGATATTTGTACACCCATTTTGACAGTAGTATTATTCACAATCACCAAAGGTAGAAGCAACCAAGTGTCTACCAATAACTAAGTGGAGTTTTTAAATGTGGTATAAACATACAATGGAATATCATTCAGCCTTAAAAAGGAAATTCTGACATATACAACATGGACAAACCTTAATGACACTATGCTAAATGAAATAAGCCAGTCATAAAAAGACAAATACTTTACGATTCCATTTATAGCTATCCATAGTAGTCAAACTGATAGTCACAGAAAGTAGGATGGTGAGTTGCCACAAACTATGAGGAAGGGAGAATAGGGAGTTAATAGGTACAAAGTTTCAGTTTGCAAAATAAAGGTTTTTTTTTAATGTTTATATTTTATTTTATTAAGTTTTAGAATATATTTCTCAATGTTTTAAATTATTTTCCTATTACAGTGGTCCCATTTCCCTCCCCATTTCTCTCCCCTGTCCTGCCCACCTCCTCGTCTCCCACAGTCATTCCCCACCCTATTGTCCATGTCCATGAGTCATTTATACTTGTTCCTTGAATAGACCCTTCCCCTTCTGTCCCCCCTTTACCTCTACCCCAACCCCTCTGGTAACTGTTGGTCTGTTCCTTGTTTACGAAAAATTTCTGAAGATTGGTCGCCCGATGATGGGGCTATACTTCAAACTACAGAACTGCATACTTAAAAATGGCTGATAGTAAATTTTGTATTATGCATATTTTGACAAAATTTTTGAAAAGTTGTACTTTAAAAATGACAAGTTAACAAAGGTCTTCCAATGATTCTTTGGCCACACTATATTGCATTCATTAATGACAATGAATACATTTTAGTCATTTAATATCCTTGGCTTTTAACATTGAACTCGTAGTAAATAATTAAGCATATTTCAGTAATGCTATAAAAACCAGTGTGGTAGGAAAATTTTTATTTCCCGTGAGAAAAAAAACAAAAAAAACAAAACTGGCCCTCGCTGGTGTGGCCCGGTGGATTGAGCACTGCCTGCAAACCATATATTATTAAGTTGGATATACAAGTCAAGAGGTATTTATATCCAAAAATAAAAATTACATTCAAGGGAGAATACCATTTCATCAAAACTATTAAACATGACTTCTGGCCAAGATGGAGGCATAAATACACACACTGTATCTCCTAACAACTAAGAAGGAATTTACAACCACTTTAAAACTAAAAAAAAAAACAAAAAACAGAAAATGGAAACTACAGGAAAGGTCAGCAAAGAAATAAAGAAGAAATAATCAGCCAGAAAGGTAGGCGGGGCCTAGATGGGACAAAGAGAAAGAGGAGTGTAACAGCAGTCATAGGGGTGGTGCTTGGCGGGTGCATGGCTGGTGGGTGCGTCTAGCAGTACAGAGACTGTAGCTGTGGCGAAAAACAGTCATACAGCTTAAATTCGAGAAGTGATCCCAGCCCTAGACCAGACCAGGTAGCTTGCAGATCCAGCGCCAGGGAAAATAGAGCTACATTGCTTCTGACTGTAAAAGCCAGTGGGGGTTGCAGCAGAGGAAGAAGATACCAATCTCGAAAAGTAGGCAGCTTGCTTAGTACAGGAAGGGGGAGAAGTGTCTGGAAAAGCAGCAGCAACCGGCACTGTTCCCTCTCAAACAGCCACCCGACACACACACAGTGCCAAAATGCAGTGAAACAAGTCACCAGCACTAACAAATACCTACGTTCTACCCCCTATAACACAGAAGGTACCACAGCCCTATCCAAATCAGAGAGGTAAACACAGAAAGCTGTCAAGATGAGGAGACAGAGAAGTAAGGCTCAGAATTGGGGGTAGATCAAGGTCCCAGTGACACAACCAAGCAATGAGCAGATAAGGAACTAAACAGATGAGGAGAAAGCTAATCTAACAGATGTACAGTTTAAGGCACTGGTAATAAAGATGCTCACAGACTTGATAGAAAAGATTAAACAGGATGGGGAAAGAATGAACGCTATCCTGGATGAAATGAAGAAAAATCCACACGAACAAATTGTGAAGGAAAGGAAACTGGGTTCAATTCAACAAACTGGAACATAAGGGAGAAATAAACAGTCAACCAGTACAGAAGAAGGAAATGAGAATTGAAAAAAATGAGGAGAGGCTTAGAAACCTCTGGGATACCTTTAAACGTGCCAACATCCGAATCATAGGGTTGCCAGAAGGTGAAGAGGGAGAGCAAGAAGTTGAAACATTATGTGAAAAAATAATGAAAGAAAAGTTTCCTAATTTGGTGAAGTAAATAGACATACAAGTCCAGGAAGCATAGAGTCCCAAACAAGCTAGACCAGTGGTTCTCAACCTTCCTAATGCTGCGACCCTTTAATACAGTTCCTCATGTTGTGGTGACCCCCAAACATAAAATTATTTTCGTTGTTACTTCATAACTGTAATTTTGCTACTGTTATGAATCATAATGTAAATATCTGAGATGCAGGATGTATTTTCATTGTTACAAACTGAACATAAACCATAGTGATTAATCACAAAAACAATATGTAATTATGTATGTGTTTTCTGACGGTCTTAGGCAACCCTGTGAAAGGGTCGTTCGACCCCTAAAGGGGTCGCGACCCACAGGTTGAGAACCACCGAGCTAGACCCAAAGAGGATCACACCAAGACACATAATAAAATGCCAAAGGTTAAAGATAAAGAGAGAATCTTAAAAGCAGCAGGAGAAAAGGAGAAGAGTTTCCTACAAAGGGGTCCCTATAAGACTATTAGCTGACTTCTCAAAAGAAACTTTGCAGGCAAGAAGGGACTGGCAAGAAGTATTCAAAGTGTTGAAAAGCAAGGACCTACAATCAAGATTACTCTATTCAGCAAAGCTATCATTTAGAATGGAAGGGCATATAATGGCTTCCCAGACAAGGTAAAACGCTAAAGGAGTTCATTATCACTAAGCCCTTATTATATGAAATGTTAAAGGGACTTTTTAAGAAAAAGAAGATCAAAACTATAAACTTAAAAATGAAAACAGTATCACAACTATCAACAACAGAAGCTAAGGAATGGAAACAAAGGCAAACTAAGCAGACAACCAGAGTGGGAACAGAATCACAGGTATGGGGAGCATGGCAGGGGGGTGAGGTCAGCTGGGAGGGGAAAGGGGGGAGAGGAAGGGAAATGGTGCAGAAATTAAGAAGCATAGTAGGAGGGTGCAGAATGGACAGGATGTTGAGAAGAGATTATATGCATGACCCATGGATATGAATTAAGAGGGGGCTGGTGGGGAGGTGTTGATGGGTGGAGGGGAGCAAAGGGAAAAGAAGTTGGAACAACTGTAACAGTATAATCAATAAAACACACAAAATAAGTAAATAAATTTCAAAAAATATAAAAAAAAATTATTAAACGTGCTTAGGAAGGGCCTGGATGAAACTGAGGATCTAGTGAGTAGGTCTCCACATGGTACAAGTTTGATTAACACCAAAGTGTGGCTAGTACCATGAAAAAGTGATGTGAAAGTTAAAATGACCAAGACCAATTAGAATCATCCATCTAAAGAATATGAATTTAGAAATGAAGAAGTGTAAAGAAGTTTGGCGAGGAATGATTATAACCAAAAACAAACAAAACTACAGATGTCATCTGTCACAAAAATGACAAAGACAAAGCTGGGTACAAAGTAGTCAATGATATAGTACATTGGTATCATGTTTCAAAAAACTTCTGTAGATCACTTTGTTAAAGGAAACAACTACTTGAATCCTCAGCTCCCCTTTTCAAATTGCCACTGGTGAAAAGAAAACAAAAATTTCCATACTAAAATTTAAAATCTATCCCTAGAAGAAATGCACTTACACAGGCTATCACTTCTTTCTACACTGCAAGAGTCCCAGGAGACTTAAAGTGAAAAACTATCTGTGTAGAAAATATTGGGGGGTGATTAACAGAACAAGATACATACATTACCTCTTACTGAAATATGTACATTGAAAACTTAATAACCTAATGTCCCAAAGTAGTAGCTGGTGAGTTTCTAGTTATAATAAGAATGGAACTATTAGCCCTGCTTATTTTTTGCTGATTGAGAAGCTCACCAAGATGGTCCACATCCCACTATTGCTTTCCTACTGCCCACATGAAGGACCTCCGTAATAGGCTCCATAGAACAGAAGTTTCTAGCACATCTCTCAAATATTACCCAGTACAATCTGTTTTGCCACAATGTACTTATTCAATACTAATCAGTTCATATGCAATTAGTAAATAAGGGAATGTCAGAATAACACAAAAATCCTGTTAGTTCAGCCCTAACCCATGTGGCTCAGTTGGCTGGGTGTGGTTCCCCAAAGTGAGGGGTCCCTGGTTAGATTCCCAGTCAGGGCACATGCCTGGGTTGCGAGTTTGGTCCCTAGTCTGGGCGTGTTAAGAGAGGCAACAGATGGATGTTTCTCTCCCTCTCTTTCTCCGTCTCTTCCCCTCTCTCTAAAAATAAATAAATAAAATCTTAAAAAAAAACTTGTTGGGCCCTCTTCCGGCCAAGATGGAGGCCTAGACAGACAGGCTGCATCTCCCTCCACAACTAAGAAGGAATACAACTACCTCAAAACTAGAGACAACCAGAATTTCCAGAAAATCGAGCTGCATGGAAGTCCAACTAACAAAGATATGAAGAAAAAATACTCATCGAGACAGGTAGAAGGGGCAGCGAGAACACGGTGTGGTGGTAGCAGCAGCGGTGGCAGTGGCAGGCCAGCAGAAAACACAGTCAAATATTTAAAAAAGCCAAGAGGGACACCTGGGGAGCACACCCAGCACCAGACCAGATCATACAACTCACAGTTCCAGCACTGGGGACAATAAAGTCTCATTGTTTCTGACTGTGCAAACCAGTTGGGGGCTGGGGCAAAGGCAGAAACTGCCGGTCTCTCAGCAGAGTCCGCTTGTTTAAAGGACCCCCACAGTCCTAGAAAGTCCATAGACACACCCACACTAGGAACAGCAGCCAGGGCAACAGCCAGAGAGGCACCAGGTCCATACGGAAGTGTAAGAAGTGTCTGGAAAAGGGACGAGTGCTGGGCAATTGGCATTGTTCCCTCTCAGACCCCTCCCCCACATACAGCGCCATAACGTGGTGAAACAGGTCGCCCTGTACTAACAAATACCTACAGCTCCGCCCTTTACAACGTTACAGGTGCAATACCTCTACCTAAAACACAGAGGCAAACAAACACAGGAGCCTGTCAAGATGAGGAAACACAGAAGTATGGCCCAAAAGAGGGAACAAATCCAGGTTCCATTGGGAGAGCTAAGCGATGAGGACATAGCCAACCTAACAAACGAGGAGATAATCAACCTGACAGATGCAGACTTCAAAACACTGGTGATAAAGATGTTCAGACTTGATAGATATGCTTAAGTATGGCAGACACATAAGGGAAGAAGTGAAGCCTATGCTAAATGAAACAAAGGGAAATCCACACAAAACCAATGGTGAAGAGAAGAAAACGGGGGTTCAAATCAATGATTTGGAATATAAGGGAAAAGAAAATGGTCAATCAGTACAGAAGGAGGAAACAATAATTGAAAAAAAATGAGGAGAGGCTCAGGAACCTCTGTGACAACTTTAAACGTGCCCACATCCGAATCACAGGGGTGCCAGAAGGAGAAGTGCAAGAAATCAAAAGCTTATGTGAAAAAATAATGAAGGAAAACTTCCCAAATTTGGCGAAGGATACAGACATACAAGTACAGGAAGTACAGAGTCCCAAACAAGCTAGAACCAAAGAGGACCACAACAAGGCACATCATAATTAAAATGCCAAAGGTTCAAGATAAACAGAGAACCTTAAAAGCAACAGGAGAAAAGAAGAGAGTTATTTACAAAGGGGTCCCTGTAAGACTATCAGCTGATTTCTCAAAAGAAACTTTGCAGGCAGGAAGGGACTGGCAAGAAGTATTCAATGTGATGAAAAGCAAGGACCTACAATCAAGATTACTCTATTCAGCAAAGCTATCATTTAGCTGGAAGGGCAGATGAAGTCCTTCCCAGACAAGGTAAAGCTAAAGGAGCTCATCATCACCAAGCCATTATTATATGAAATGTCACAGGGAGTTATTTAAGAAAGAGAAGATCAAAACTATGAACATTAAAATGACAACAAACTCACAACTATCAACAACTGAATCTAAAAAATAAAAACAAAATCCAACTAAGCAAACAACTAGAACACGAACAGAATCATAGGGATGGGTATTATTTGGAGGGTTATCAGCTGGGAGGGGGGAGGAGGAGAAATGGGGGAATGGTGCAGGGATTAAGAAGCATAATTGGTTGGTACAAAACAGACAGGGGGAAGTTAAGAATAATATAGAAAAGGATGAAGCCAAAGAACTTATATGCACGAGCCATGGACATGAACTAAGGGGAATGGGGTTGCTGGAGGGAAGGGGAGTACTGGGAAGAGAGGAACTAAGCGAAAGGAAATTGAGACAACTGTAAGAACATAATCAGTAAAATATACTTAAAAGAAACTTGTTGGTTCACACATGATTTTTCTCATCATGTTAATGTTCTCAAGTGGTCAGGGGCAAATATTCTAATAGTTAAAGAAAAAAATTGGCAATATATGAATCCCTTAAGAAAAAAAGATCAAAATCCTACAGAAATGCCTTTTTAAAGAATTAAGTGAGTGATTTGATAGCTTCCGTAAGTGCTATACTTTGCACTATGTTAAGCTATCTGGGAAGCTAGACTAGATGAGTAGGAGCCCCAGGGTATAAGCTGTGTGGATGGAATGACTTTAATTATAGATCAAAACACCAATGGAAATGTATGCTAACATTTTTAGCAGAATATTTATTATAAGAGCTCTTAAACTTATTTCTTCTATAAATTTTATTTTAACTTTTTAAAGATTTTACTTTTTTTTTCTTTTAGAAAGATGAATTTGCTGTTCCACTTATTCATAAAGTCACCGATTGATTCTTGTATGGCACCTGACCGAGGACTGAACGCAGAACCTTGGCATATCTAGAGGATGCTGTAACCAGCTAAACTATCTGGCCAGGGCTTAATTTTTTTTTTTCTAATTACTTTTTTATTGACTAGATTGTGGTGACATTGGTTAATAAAATTGTATAGGTTTCAGGTGTATTTGTGTGTTCACCACCCTAGTGCAGCAATTTTTAATGCAGGCTTTTGCAGAAAACAAAGTTTTTCAAGAACACACACCCACACACACTTATGTATAGCAGAAGCACTTCTAATCAGATCCTTTCAGAGTGCTATTCTTAAAAAGGTTTATGAAATACCTAAGCCCAGTAAGATGAGTCTATGATAAATTGAGAAGCAATTGGGAGCCCTGGCCCACTAGCTCAGTTAGTTAAGAGCATCGTCCCCATACACTGAGGTTGCAGATTTGATCCCAGTCAGGGTACATACAAGAGTCAATAATTTTATTTTTTAAGGCAATTGGGTATTTGTCTAAGATAGTGATAAAATTGCTGTATTTTTTATCTAAAATTGATATGCATAAATAAAAAGTATCAGAAACAGAGGAAACCAAAAAATAAGAAAAGGAAAAAAAAAGAAAATTGGATCTACAAGAGGTCAAAGAAACTGAAGTTTATATATCAAGAAAAAAAATTATTTCTCTTGGGTAATTTAGTAACTTTTCCAATGTTTGATTACTAATTAATCCCTGACCATATGACTTGCACTTCTTCCTGACCTTCTTTTTAATTATCTAAGTTCTAGATAGCCCTCAAAACCAAATTCCAAGTGTCAACTCCACCATAATGCTTTCACTGACTAAACTAACTTTTGTAACCACTCCTTTCACTGTACTCATTGTGGACTCGTACATTTGGCATTTTACATGCATATTATATTTGACTTTTTATAAACATCAATCCTTTATCCCCTACTAAATTTCAAACTCCTTCAGAGCAGGGTCAATGTCATACTTATTTTTGTCTAACTAGGCTCATGCATGCTGTAGAAATGCAATAGGTATTTATTTATTTACTATGGTGTGAGAGTCCTGCCAGGGTATACTCTAGTACCAGGGGCCAGAATATGTGCATGGACCTGAAACTTAAGATTTACTGATGGATTCGATAAACCAAGAAACACAGGAACAAGTTACCACAATAGTGGTAAAGAGATTTACTCTTTTTATAGATCTTTATCATTGATTTGCCTTATATAATTCAGGGATTGTGGTGGGTAGGATTTGAAAATCTTTTGAAGTTCCTTGTTTAATACTGCGACACAGGGGGTGGTAAGGAGGGATATTAAAAAAAGAAAAAAAACACAATGATTTCAGATTCCTGCTCGGTATATAAAGGATTGAAACAATGTCAGGTCCTCAACTCATTTAGCAACAATGAGTGCCAACTCTGCGAGGGCCACTGAAACGGGCACTCCGTAGATATGAAGGTTCAGTGCTTCCTCTCACGCTGCCCACAGTCGCAAAGAAAAGCGTATTATAAACCAGCACCAGAACCGAGGGGAGAACAAATCGCCACGGGAGCAACAACAAAAGAGGACTTGCTGGTTCAAGGACCGAAGCTGAGGGGCCTAGGAAAGGCGACGTTCCTGGAGACTTAAGAGGAATCGCCCTGAGGACCGGGATGTGGCCCCGGCGTTAGTCTCGGGTCAGCGAACGGACAGAACGAAGGCCCGGGGTGGGGAGGAACCTCGACTACACTTGCAGGAAGGCGAAGCGTCTGTGCTGCTGAAAGGAGAAAGAGAAAACTACTGCAAGAGGCGTTTAAAAAAAAAAAAAAAGAAGCTGTCTGGAGAAGGGCGTGGACTCGGGAGCTTTTTCTCCAGGGTTCCCTCCCTCCCACCTACCGCGGTTAAGCACAGACTGAGACCCGAGCCTCACCCAAGTGCCCCGAGTCCTGCTTTCGCCTCCGCTGCAGCCTCTCCCGCAGTGAGTCCAGTTGCTTCTTGTGGGCCTGAATAGAGCTCCACGTGTCCGACATCCTAGTCTCCTACTCGGGACAAGTCTCGAATCAGCCGCGGCGGGCTAGCACCTCCCAGCTGGAGCTCCGGAAAACGATCCGACTTTCACACGGACTCCTCAAGGCTAACCGGAAAGTGACCCGGCAGGTGAGCCGGACGGCAAAGCCACTTCCGGTTTTGCGCTCGCTTTGACTCTGAAACAGGAGCCATCTTAGGTGTTGGCAAGATGGAGGGTGTTTTTTTGTTTCGCACTCTTTCATGCTTAAGGGTTCAATGAGACTGTGGTTACCATGTTGGTGCCTGGCAGAACGGCCATGTTGCTTATAGGCGCGCACGTGGCCATGTTGAATATAAGAAGATGAGTCCTCAGAGGTGTTGGGAAGACAGTATAGAACAGCACTTGTAGTAAAGATGTTTAAAGTGAGGGATCACTGCCCTGACTGGTGTGGCTAACTTGGTTGGACGTCCTTCAGCAAAGTGAAAAGTTGCTGGTTCAATTCCTGGTCAGGGCAAATGCCTAGGTTGTGGGTTTGGTCCCTGGTTGGGGTGCATACAGAGGTGACACATGTTTCTCTCCCTCTCTGTCTCCCTTCCTCCCTTCCCCTTTCTCTATGGAGGATTACTAATTCTCACGACAGTTTGATCCATACCTTTTCCCCTGAAGGTGATGTGGGTTTATGTTCCCATGCAAGGCAGGATAGTAAGAAGCTATGTAAATTCCTTGGCAAGTGGATTAGGGCAACTGAAACAGATGGCTGAACAAACTGGCCAAGCACTATCTAGGCCTCAGTTGTATTTCAACTCCAGGCCCAGAAAAGTAGCAAAACCAGGTGGGTGATGCCAGGACCAGCTGCAATGACTAAGAACTCCCCCAGCCCTGGCACTGACCAATCAGTAGAGATCATGACCCTGAAAGAGCACACCTGGAAAATTGATGTCGTCGGCAGCCGTCCGTCTCAAGAGACGATGGTGTAGCTTCTTAAGAGTCTATCTGCACCGCCGAGAATGGTTGTGCAGTCCGACTCGGGAGTGACACGGTATCTGTCTCCTCCCGTGTTGAATCGACATCTTGCGATGACGCTGGAGTGTCCTCTTCAGTGAAGCTGAAGCTACAGAGCCTGAGCAGGGTGACATGGAGGGTCTGCTGTTGCCCATGCAGCAGACCCCCCCTCTCTTCGCAGCTGAAGGATCCAAGGGAAAGACGGAGTCAATACAGCTTGGCTTCAGGTGCGCCGCAGGAGTTGCCGGTGTTGACTACAACGTCAAACCGCCTTAGGGACTCCGGCTCCGGATTTTCTGTCGGGGTTTACTCTCTTAGCCTTTCCCCTGAAGAGGTATGCCGCAAGGCAGCGGAGGTTTTTTGGAGTCAGAGTTTTCCTTCTCTGATGTGCCCTGACTGGAAGATCGAACCAGCAACACTTAGCTCGCAGGCCGACGCTCAATCCACTGAGCCAAAACCAGCCAGGGTTGGAAAATTGATGAATATGCTGCTAAAACCCTCCCCTAAGACCACCCCTGAGATTCCTGCCTGCAAGAGAGATATAAAATCTCAAGACAAAAGACCCAGGGCTTGCACACACACTTTCCCTCTGGGGAGTAGTCCACTCTATTCCCTTACCCCTCTTCTTTCCCCCACCAGCATGCATCTCCTAAACTCTAGGGGTGTCCCTGAGAGAGCAACCAGGTGAGCAATGGGCAGTGGCAGCTGATCCTAGGCCAGTTTCCTGAATCTGTCTTCAAGGTTCCTTTTTCTCTGACTTCTCAGTGAGCTGAGGCAGCCCAGCCAAGCTCTCCTGTTGCTTCTTCTATGCTAAGCCCTTTCTTGTTTTACTGTCCCTAGCTTTAATAAATATAAACTCATAGTCACTGGGACTCATGTTGTGAAATTTTCCCTACACAAATTCAAGAACCCATGCACTACTGGCTGGCACTACTGACTGGCCCTAGGCAGACCACACGGGGCTAGGTCCCCTGGCTGGTAACACGCATTCGTTTACAAAGATAGTTATTACATTAGTTCCCAGTCTGTGGGTGTGTGTGGTGGGGAGGCACACTTCTCTGAGAAAAGAGATGGAGCAGTGATATTATAAGGGGTCTACAAATACATATTCTCACTCTTATACCAAACCTTCAAGTATCATGGTAATACATTAAAATAGAGTCCTCATAAGAGAGCATAAAGGGAGCTTCTGAGGTTCAGGTTGCATGTGTCTCTTATTTTGGGAGGTGGTTCCATGAGAATGTGAAAATTGAGTCAAATATTTTGATATGTGTACGCCTCTGTATGTGTAGTAAGCTTAAATACAGAATTTTTTTAAGGGGTTCTCTGAATGAAAGCATTTAGAAACCACTGATTTATCAAATGCCTACATGATGCCAAACACTGCGTCAGAAAGAATAGCTTTAAAAGGCACAGCTCCTGTTTTCAAAAAGATTTTAGCTTGGTAAAGGAGCTAAGATCCTTTATTAATATTAAACCATCTTTACAACTTAAGGCAGCATGAGTATATGTTCTAAAAATAACCATGATTGCAAAGAAGAGGTCTCCAAGCCCAGATGAACCCAGGAAGACATTGGAAAGAAGGTGGCATCAAGATTCAGGCTTGAAGTGACAGCTAGGTCTTCAGTAGGTGAAGCTATAGGACAGAATCGCAGACAAAGGACACAATAAATGCAGGGTCTAGACTTATTAAGGCATGATGAATGTCCTGTTAATCCAGATTAGTTCACTACAACATAGAGAATTATACTATTTGAGACTTTAGGAGGATATTTGTTTCCATATTTGAGGCCAGATTGCAAAAAGTACATGTTCCCTGAGTAAAAATTTTATAATTTATTCATAATATAGCAGGGAATAATTTAGGGTTTGTGAATACAGAGTGTTTTAAGGTTGATCTTGTGTTCTAGTTAGATTCAGATTGGGAGGAAGGAGAGTTTAGATACAGGGAAAATGGTTAGTAGCCTATTGTAACTAAGTCTTTGATGATAGGAACTTCAGTTAGCTGATAAGTTGGTTATGCATAGTAATGGAAAGGAAGGGGTGAATAAGAACAGGGGCTATTGAGAAAAAAAACATGTATGTGTATGGAATTTGGCAGTTACAGCCATTTGGTAAATATTGAGTGACTACTATGTGCTAGATGCCCTGGCTGGTTTAGCTCAGTGGATTGAGCGTCGACCTGCGAGCTAAGTGTCGCTGGTTCGATCTTCCAGTCAGGGCACATCAGAGAAGGAAAACTCTGATTCCAAAAAACCTCCGCTGCCTTGCGGCATACCTCTTCAGGGGAAAGGCTAAGGGAGTAAACCCCGACAGAAAATCCGGAGCCGGAGTCCCTAAGGCGGTTTGATGTTGTAGTCAACACCGGCAACTCCTGCGGCGCACCTGAACCCAAGCTGTATCGACTCCGTCTTTCCCTTGGACCCTTCAGCTGCGAAGAGAGGGGGGGTCTGCTGCATGGGCAACAGCAGACCCTCCATATTACCCTGCCCAGGCTCTGTAGCTTCAGCGTCATCGCAAGATGTCGATTCAACACGGGAGGAGACAGATACCATGTCACTCCCGAGTCGGACTGCACAGCCATTCTTGGCGGTGCAGATAGACTCTTAAGAAGCTACACCATCGTCTCTCGAGACGGACGGCTGCCGACGACTATGTGCTAGATACTGGAGAGATTTAGTAGTGATCAATATATTCATTTCTATCTCATTTTTCTGAATTTAATTTACTTAGTAGGTTATTTGCACTGTCTTTTGAGATGTGTAGCTTTGTATATGAGCCTAGAAGTAGAGGAAACAGAAATGAATATGCACACACATGAGCATCTCTGGACATTTAGTTCTCTGGACTACATTTAATGAGAAGCAAAAATGCTATCTTGCTAGCTGAAATACTCTTGGGAAAGCTGGTTGATGTGAGATCATGAAAGAATGCTCAACAAGATTTCTCTACCTTAGGGTTTTTGCTTCCTTAATAACCTTGGTCTAGCAACGGCCCTCAAGAAAGTTGACAAAGGATGCTTTTGTACTTTTACTTGGGATTTATCCTGGGTGGCACTACATTTAGACACATGTACTATTACTAAAGTAAGATAGCCCCATTATTGCTATATTATAGAACTGTTAAATTAACATTTTATTGTTCATAAATCTGAACTTCTCATTTGTTATAAATATTTATTTCAAGGTCCTGAACATATAGAAATGATATACAAATTTATATAGAAGTAAAACTAAATAGTCTTGGGGGAGGAAGAGAGTACTGGATATAGCTTTGCAGAAGATGAAGGGGACTGATTCATCTTAAAGTCAGAATTCTTCAGGTCAACTCCTAAACAGTATAAGCATTTTTGTCTGGAAAGAAAAATTTTTCTAGTTGAGAACTACAACTTGGGATTTCTAAGTCCTGGATTGCCTCCTCTCATCTACAGAGGAAGCCAAAGAAATAGCACAGGCACTTCTGAAAATTAACCAGATCAAGGGTAGCTCTCAGAAGTCTTGGCTTTCACATTCACTTTGGGTAAATTATTACGGTAGTTAATTAGGCAAATTTTAGGAGCACAGGAGGTCTACTTAGCATAATCTGCATAGATTCTTTCTAGACTCCTCATGACCAGTTTTCTGCTCAAAAGAAAGTCACTCCTTTCTTGTCTGGCTAGTCTTAGTCTGAATACAACCCTAACTAAGCACTGCAGAGAGAAAGGAACCTCACCTAGACCTCTTCTGGTCAAAATAGAGTGTAAGCTTGGTTGTGAGCAGATACGTTTCCTCATATCTGCTGTGGTAGACTTTCCACAGTAAGCCACCACAAGGCCTCCAATCCCACATGCCCTTATGCATTTTAACCTTATCATTCTTCCTATTAATAGGTAAAGCTCATTTTCCCAACTCTTGAATCTGAGCTGGCTTTCTGACCAGCTTTGGCCAACAGAATGTGGCAGAAGTGATACTGAGTTTCAAAGCCTAGGCCTTAAGAGCCTTGCAGCTTATGCTTTTGTCTTTTTTGAGACCTAGGCCTTCATGGATGTCCAAAGAGAGGGGAGAAAGGGGAAAGAAGGGAGGGAGAGAGAGGGAGGGAGGGGGAGAGAGAAAGAGAGGTTTTGAGACTTCAAAGGGGAAGAGATCCTGGAGGATAAATCTATGAAAGAGGCTCCAACATTCCAGCCATTCAGCTGAGGGGCCAGAAGTAAGGCCAACTTGGATCCTCCACCCCAAATCAATGCTGCCTGGGTGAGCTCAGAGCTCACCATGTGGAACTTAGACAAACCATCCTAGCTGAGGCCTGCTCAGACCCATGGAATCACAGCAAATACAGTACCTAATTATTAAGACCCTAAGATTTGGGGTGGTTTGTTACATAGCAATGAACTACTGAAACATCCACAGTACTAACCAAAGGCTCTTTGGCCAAATGGGTATGTTTCCTAAGTTTTTGTTGCTACTCAGTTTTTTATTTTATGATCAAAAGCAAAATGTCCACTGGAGTTAGGTAATCTGTTATTAAATTATACATTAGAAAAGCCAAGAAAGGACATGTAAAGGGAAGCCAAAGTTGGGTCTAATTGAGAGTAACACCAGTGAAGCCTGTTTTGGGAATGAAGAGACAGATGTCTTTTGGTTTACTGAGAAGTTCCAGGGATGGTAACCAGAGTCCCAGGAGCAAGTTTGTGAGAAATGAAAATGTGTCAATAGAATGCAGGCCTTTTTAGGGGTGACAAATGTTAAAATCTCTGAGAAGCAGATGCTGAGACAGAGTTAGGAGCACAAAAGTTTTATTTGGGGATAACAGTTATAAAAAAGAGGGGAGTAAAACTGGGCAGGGAGAGCTGTCAGGCTGATGCAGACCTGACAAAGTCTCTGCCAGCCCAATGGGGAGTTCCTGAGAAAAAATTGCTCATGGGAGTCCCATTTTCTATGGGAATGGCTAGGCCCCTGTACCACTCACCACCTTGCTCCGTTGTTGGCCAGGGGCTGGTGAGGAGTGGGACAGCTGGAGGCTGTCAGCTAACTAGGTTTTTTGCAGCTAGGTAGCCATTTCATTCTTGAAGGGATACCTCTGAAGCAGCACATCTCCATAGCTGCCAAAGGAGGCTCAGCTCAGCATACCTTGCAAAGGTTCTTGAATGGTAACTGCAGTGGTCCTTAGGTTGTTGTATGGATTGAGTTGGTATATTGTAGTTATTATGAAAGCTGAATTCAAGAGAATTATACACCCTTTCACCATTCTCTATTTTTGAACTAAGTTTGTTATTTCCCCCTGGGAACCACAGGGCATTGTTTTGTCTATCATAGTATTTACTACCACCATGTAAAAATATCTGCTTACATTTTCCCTCTTCTTAGACTGAGGCCCTATAGGGACAGAAGTGTGTCTTATTTACTTTTGTACCTACTCAACACTTGGGTCTCTGAAAGAAAATAAATTCTCAGAAATAACTGAATGAATAAGCAAAGGAGCTGTCTCTTGCTTGTAATTGTGATGTTTTTTATCCATACAGTTTGAACTCTATCCACTGTTTATTTCATGTACAGTGTTTTGCAAGCTGCATTTATTATACATTTATTCCAGCAGGTTAGAATTAACTCACCTTCCTAAAAGGTGGCCAGATGAGTGATTTAGAGTGAGAAATGCCCTGGCTGATGTGGTTCAGTTGGTTGTTATCCCACAGACCAAAAGGTGACAGGTTTGATTCCCAGTTGGGGTACGTAGGTTGCAGGTTCAACCCCTGGTCAGGGAGAGTACAGGAGGCAACCAATCGATGTTTCTCTCTCTCTCTCTCAAAGCAATGAAAAAATGTCCTTGAGTGAGGATTAAAAAAGAGGAAAGTGAGAAATGATGGGGCTTGGAAACTGCAATAAGGCTCTAAGAAAGAAAGAATGAAATTTAAGGTGAAGAGAGAAAAGAAAAAGAAATAAAGCTGTCAAGAGAGACTGATGAAAGAAAAAGCACAGGTAGTAAAAAAGGAATGGAAAGGAGACATAAAGAGGGACTTGGGAGTCAAGACTCAGTGCTGACCTGCCCAGGGAGTACACATCAGCAGAAGCCTTTCTGACAGCTGTTACCATAATGGGAACTGGCGTCTAAAGAGAGCACAAGTCTAGTTTAATTAGTTAAATGGCATTATCTATGTCCAATAGAGGCAGGGGAGGTAAAGAAAATACAAGGATTAGTGACCCATCTTCTCCCACAGGCTGAAAGGAAAAAGATTTATAAATCTTTGCCAGGAATTAGAGTCAGGAGCTATTCTTCACCAAACTGAGTTCACAAGATTCCCATACATTCCTATTTATTCATCAGTAGTGTTGTTTTATTTAAATCCTTACCACGAACATTTTGTCATTGCTTTTTAGAGACAGAGGAAGGGAGAGAGAGAAACATGAACTGGCTGCCTCCCAAACTGGGGACTGTACGCACCGGGATCAGAAATTGTATGCACTCTGACTGCGGATTGAACCTGCAAATTAGTCAGCACACCGACAGGGGATCAAACCCACAACCCTTCAGTTACAGGACAAAGCTCCAACTGAGCCACACCAGCCAGGGCTCATCCGTACCTTTTAAAGGGATCTGTACTGTTCTGGTGGGGGCAACTAGAATCAACCATCATTCTTTACCTTGAATCAAGCGAAGAATAAGTTTACTCACCTCCTCCCTTCTCTCTTCTAGCCAGCCTTATATCAGGAGTCCTTAATGACATAGTAGGAAACCAGCACTATCCCCAATCACTGGTGGTGGCGCTAAGCCGGTGATTCTGTCAACTTGAGTTCTTAATCCCACAATGCCACTAATTGGCCAAGTGACTCTAGGCAAATCATTCTACCAGTTCCATCTCTTTTAAGATTCAGTGATATTGTAGTCTTACTAAAAAAAAAAAAAAAAAGTTCTGGAGCATCTTCTCATATGAAACTAGGGTCTTTTTTTTTTTTTTTTTTTGGTTATTCAATTACAGTTGTCCCATTTTCCCCCCATTGCTCCCCCCTCCCAGCCCATCCCTTCTTCCACAATTATATCCCTCCCCGTTGTCCATGTCCATGAGTCATTCATACACGTTCCCTGACTAGACCCTTCCCTTACTTATCCCCCTTCTCTCCCTCCCCACTCCCGACTACTATTCTAGTCTTTGCCTATTTAGTTCGTTTGTTTGCGTTGCTCTTTAGTTTCCTGTATTAGGTGATATCATATGGTATTTTGCTTTCTTTGCCTGGCTTATTTCACTAAGCATAATTTTCTCTAGTTCCATCCATGTTGTCGCAAATGGCAGGAGTTCCTTCTTTCTTTCTGCTACATAGTATTGAAACTAGGGTCTTAAAGTCAAATCTGAACCTTACCATTTCATGCTTCTACCCCAATGTACTTCCTCTACCAAGAATCCTCCTTTATCTTATTGGTAAAAATTATTAGGGTTGAATTGCTTTTTCTTTATGTATATAATATCGGATATCAAAGATCATACAGATTAATTCATCTTGGTTCTGCAGATTAGCCAATGTCAGCCAGGCTGGCCTGGAGTTCAGGGAAGACTGATAAACAGCTTCTAACTTTTAAACAAAACAAAACAAAAAACCCAACAAGATAAAGCAAAAAAACATGGTGGTAGAAGGTTCTAGGCAAAGAGAAAACCCAGGCAGTTAACTGTACACGATGGGCAAATTCCCTGCCTTGTGAGAACACAATGTCCATTTCCACAAGGAAATTACATTCACTAAAGGTTGTTTTAAAACAAGGCTGACTAAGTTAAGTATTTTAACACCATATGTTTAGCTTTTGGCAGGATATGTAAGTGGGAAGGGAATCTCAATGTGAGGGAATGCCATATCACACCCCAGCTGGCTAGTCATAAAATAAGGAGAAACACACAAATATTTGGTTAAAACACCTTTAATGAAAAGAGAAAAACACTAACATCTCCCCTGTCTGCTCTTCATATTTCACTATGTTAGGAAGCTCTGGAGCCTACACCTTTGGAGAAGAAGCCATCATTTAAGTCAGCCACTAGCAGAACCAACACTTTCTCCTCCTCAGAACTGGTCCAAGTAATTCTATGTTAAGAGTAAATACTATATCTCATTATAAATCAGAGAGGCAGGGAGGGTACCACCTGGAGCTCATCTCCTAAAGTCTGGACTCTAAGAACCAGACAGTAGCAAAGACATAAGCCCCATTCCATGGACAAGCAAAATGGGGAGGAAATGGGCCTTGAGAGAGAAATATGAGCAAAATACAAGGGGCCAGAGAATAAAGGAGGGAGTTATCTAAAACTAGAAGCACACTGGTGCTAGGAACTCTCCCATGATCTGTGGTGCACTGCTGCACAGTAAGTCACTATTAGTCCAAAGAAACATTCATGAGATCCATCCAATCAAGAATTTTAGGTCCTTTACATCATGTCCCTTTCTTAATCACACGGGTTTTCCCAGTATAAAGCCCTATACTTTAGCAACACTCAACTCTCCATTACTTCCTCAACTACCCTCACCAACAGTGCTTGTTAAAGATGTGAACTAACTCCACATTTCTCAAAACAGTCCATAGGAGACCTCTTGGCAAGACATCCACTTGTTTCCTAACCTTGAAAGGCAATGATGAAGGAATATGAGAAGCTGGAGATGTCCTGGCATATCCACCTTTGCCTTAATGTGATTATCAAGGAGCTTACTGGCAAGAGTCTGCCCTTCACTTCTCCCTAACCCCTAAGACTGAGTCACAGATACAGATATGCTGCAGCATCATTGCTAGCACCTTCTGGGGAAGGGGACAAGAGAAGGAATGTACAGTTTGTTATTTCTCTTCTATGATAAGCTGTTCAGGTACTGCCTTGGATGCAGGAGGCCAAAATAAGAAGTGGAGGGTTCTTTTCTCCTTGGCGTCTCTGGATTCTTTTGCTGGAAGCCCCTTCCCAGTCAGTTCTTGGGCCACACAGCACTGGTGGCGCCGGGCCTGAAGTGGTAGTGGAGGGGGAGCTAGAACTTCCAGGCTTGGTGGGTAGATTACTTGACAGGAAAGCCTTGTACTGGTTCCAGAAAGACAAGGGACCCACATTCAGCAGCTGGGCAGGAATGTCTGAGGCCAGGAACTCAGCAGGGACAGCAGCTGGCCCTTTGAGCTGGGCTGCAATTCCAAATGTGGGTGTTCAGATGCACTTGTCAAAGGGAAAGGAAGAGGAAGGGAGGAGAGGGGAGGTCACCCCAGGGAAACTGGAGAGGTTTTCTCTTGGGAATGTGAAAGCCATAGAGAATCTATTTTCCTCAGGAACAATGAATGGAGAAGAAAAATTCCTCAGGGGGCCATCCCCTGTGAGCACAACAATTTCCAAGCTCAGGGACTAGAGAAAAACCACTTGGGACATATAAGAACTCAGAGAAAAACAAATAAGGGCTTGTAAATCTTGAAGGTCCTTCTACAAAGCTCTCAATTTCTGCAACCTAGGCAAAGGGCAGCGGGTTAAAAAAAAAAAAAGGCTCATGGGATCGTAGGGTCATCTTTTCGGGGAAAAGGGGAGAGCCCTGGGGAAGTGATAGAGGGTGAACAGCCTGGGACCAAGGAAAGAGTAGCAATGTTCTGTGGGCCGTGAGGGGCAAAGGGCTGTACCTGGTGGTGAGCCAGCAGCATATGCTTCTTGAGGGTAGCCCGCTCGAGAAAGCCTTGCCTACAGAAAACACAAGTGAGGAGCGGGCCCTCCTTGGGGTGGGTCTTCTGATGCTCCTCCAGAGCTGCTTGGGTGGGAAAGGTCTGGCCACACACCTCACAGGCCTTTCTGCTACTGCTCTCTCCTGGCTCCTTTCTCATCACTTCCTGCATGCTCAATTCCTCCACCAAGGTGGTGGTGCTGCTGCCTTCGCCTTCAAGGATGTGAGCTGACCTTGGGCTTGAGCTTCTCTCCAGTTTGCTCCCCTCTTCGGTGCCTCCTGCAACATCACTGGCTCCCTGCTCCATTGGCTGCATTTGATCCAGGCTGCCTGATGATGGTGGTGGTGGTGGTGGTGGTGGTGGTATTGGTGGGGGGAGTGGTAGAGAAGGAGGTTGAATCACTTTCTCATTATTGTCCATCTCCTTCCCAGCTGTGGCTGCTGCCACTACCATCCCCACTTCTTCTTCTGCCCCAGATGCCTCTTCAGAATCACCTCGCACTGATATTGCTTTCTCACCTCCACTCTCTGAGCCTCTTCCTGCCAGAGAATCTTCATCAGTTATATCTTCCTCTTCTTCCTCATCCTCCTCGTCCTCTTCAGACAACTCCTCATCTGGGGACGGCTGCTGGGATGGCTGTGGGGGGAAGCTCCCAGCTCCGGAGACCGTAGATTGCTCAGAGCCATTTTCCTGGGCCGCTCCCCCACCTTCAGGGAGTGTGGTACTGCCATTGGGGATTTGGCCCCCCAGGTGCATCCGAACATGCTGCTGCAGAGAAACTGCATTGGTGAACTTCTTCTGGCAGATGGGACAGGAGTTTTGGGCCCGAGCTGCTGGACTAGCCTTGTGGCCCACAAAATGTGCACGCAGATTGCCCCGGGTGGAAAAAGCTCTGCCACACACTTTGCATTTGAAGGGCCGCTCCCCTCCATGTTGGCCATAATGCAGGCGCAGTGCGCGAGGACAGCTCAGCACCCGAAGGCAGATGACACACTGGTTAGGTCCAGATGAGGCTGAAGATGAAGCTGCAGGGGCAGAGGTGGTGGCAACTCCTGAGGAAGTAGAGGCCACTGCTACGGTTCCCTGTCGGTCAATCTTTTCTACCAGTTGCTGCAACTTTGAAGTCTCAGAGGGTGAGGCCCCCAAGGGCTCCAGCACATAGGGGAAGGGGAAGCTCCCTGTGGACTTGAAGTGGTTAGTAAGCAGTGCCCAGCTGGGAAGTGAAGTCACCAACTTACTTAGCTGCATGCGAGTTGCTGTGCCACTTTCTGTCACCCCTGGGATGGCAGAGGCCTCAGTCCCTGGAGGAGTATTTTCATCAGCTTTACTCTTTGGCTCTACTGCTTTCATGAGCACAAACTTATTGAAAGCAGGGAGGGCAGGAGCTGCAGCTGTGCCTGCACCAGTGGAGAGCAGCGTCAGGCTCTCTGTGGCACTGAGTGCTGTGGTGGAGGCCACCAGAGGCTTACGTTCCACACCCCCACCTGGCATGGCTGCCTCCTCCTCAGCCTTTTCTGGTGGCACGGACATACCATAGGGCAGTCCGCTGCTGGTGATGACGTAGTCTAGGTGCTCTGGCACTGGGTGAGGGTTCATCTGCACGTGCGGGTACTTCTCACGATGCCGGTGAAAATGAACTTTGAGGTTGCCGCGGGTGGTAAAGCGGTTACCACAGACATTACACTTATAGGGCCTCTCACCTGTGTGTGAACGCAGGTGGATCTGCAGGGCACTGTCACTGCCAAATACTTTGGCACAAAATCGGCATTTGTGCCGTCCACCAGGTTTCTCCAAGGGACCCATCACTTCCCCATAGCCCAGCTCACCACTTCCATTCTTTGGCTTCAAGAGCCCTGAGGAGGCAGTGGCCTCTAGGCCTCGAGCTGCTCCAAGACACTGCGCTGCCAGTAGTCCCGTGGTGCCTGGGAATGCCAGATGAGGTGAGGAAATCAGCTGGTCTGTGCTGCCTGGCAGGGCTGGGGAAGGAGCAGGTGTAGGTTTGTGGCTTCGCCCAACCCCTCCAGCAGAAAAAGGGTGCTGTGACCCTAGTGGATGGTAAAGGTGGAAGAAAGCCTGCTTGGGCGTTTCTGCCCCTGAGGAGGAAGAGGTGGAGGAGGAGGAAGCAGGTGCCAGTGTCTTGCCAGTTTGGACAGGCTTGATGGGGCTGAAGAACGGAAGCAGGGGCTTGGTGGAGGAGGCATTCCCTGTCCCAGGTAACTCTGAGGGACTGGCAGGGGCGCCCACTGTTTGGCCTAAGGAGCCAAGCAGTAGTACCTGCCTGCAGATTTGCTCAGTCATCTGCATCTGATGGATCTGGCGCTGCTGCAGCACCCGGAGCTCTTCCAAGATCAGAGGGATGTTCAAGTGGCCACTGCCTACACCTGGGGGCGGAGGTGGAGGAGGAGGCGGGGGTGGTGCAGGGGTGGATTCTGGAGGTAACGGGGTTGCTCCCAGCTTGGGACTGGCCAAGAGCAGGCCCCCACCTCCCCCAGATGCTGTACCTGTGGCAGCGACCAGGAAATGCCCTGCAGACTCCCCTCCTCTCCGCTCTGCCCCCCAGGTGGGATCTGTAGGCACTGAGGACCCAGAATCCGGAGGGTTGCTGTGCTCTGCCTCCATGACCTGGGGACTATTGTGACCCTCAGGCCGGGGTTCAGAAGAGGTCGAAGAGTTGTTGGGATTCTCCTGGCCTCCGATTATCACCATTACAGGGGGTTCAGTAGAGCATGCATTCTGGTGAGCGAGGAATTCAGATGGGTCAGTGAATTGTGCGCAGCACTTGGCACAGACTTGGGGGTGGTCCTCCTCGCTCGCATCACCTGAGGACAAGAAGAGAGAGGGTGGGTGGTGCAGCTGGAATGGGTATGGAGGCTCTAATTAACTACAAGCCCAGAAACTGCTAGTTGGGGGTGGGGAGATGAGCTCACCATCAGGCCATGCAAAAGGCTAGAACACAGTCCTGACCCTCCTGTGAACAAGAGCCCCAGCATGGCGGTGCGGGGGCGGAGGGGGGTGTACATGCAAGCTTCGGCCCTCCCGTCGTCTCCCCGCACCCCTCCACCAACCCCCAGCACCTGCGGGCGCAAGGAATGGGTTGTGAGGACACGAAGAAGGGTTTATGCAGAGAAACGTTCATTTGATCCCGTCCACTGAAAAGTCTCCCCTCCCAGCGCGCGTCCCTTCCAACCCACCCCTGCCCAGGCCCGGCCCTACCGCACCTCCAAGCTCCGCTGGCTCCCCGCAGGGCCCCCTGAGTAGAGAGCTTCTCCCGGCTTCCTGCGCCATGGTGTTGGGGGAGGTGGAGGGCCAGTGGAGTGGGAGACAATGGGGATGGGGGTTGGGGGTTGGGGGAGGTGGCGGTGGCCGCTGGGGCTGCGGCAGCCACTGCACCCAGCAGCCCAGACTGCAGAGATGGAGATCGGGGAAGGCAGCGGGGGCAGGGAGCTAGGAAGGCGGGGGAGGGGAGCGAGGCAGTGCAGAGGTGGGAGGAGCAGGAACAAGAAAGCGAGGAGAGGGGAGATGAGGGTGGAGCTGCTGGCGAGGAGAGTTTGTAAGGAGGGACTGCTGGAGAGAGGCGGGAGCTGGAAGAGGAGCCGGCAGGAGCGGAGGTGGGTGTGTGGGGGCGGGAACCCAGAGCCTAGGAGGGTTTCCGGAGGCTCAGTGACAGGTGCTCTGGGTCATGGTGGGGGTCCACCTTTCCTTGTCCTCTGCCAGCTCCCCCCATCTCCAGATGTCTTTGCCCAGGCCTGTCCCCCTCCCCCTAGCAAGCTGAAGGGGGCACAGTGAGAAACACAATCCTGTTCAATAGAGCAAAGCGATAGGCTTCTCCTATTTTTCGTTGCATAAAGGATCCGCTGAGCCTGGAAAACGTGGATTCCAGAGAGGGTGGTCTGATTTCCTCAGAGGACAGAGCGCAAGGGGAACCCAGAACATCCACCAATCATCAACTCACCTACCTCAAAACACCCCAAGTTTTGTCCTGTCTTCCTCACCTCCATTACCACTCTATCCTCACCTCCCTCCACGAAAGAAATTTCTCAGGTGGGAGGCTGCAAGGTAGAATTCTCAAGAAAGTCATTCCAGAACGCCTCTCTTACAACACTAAGTTCCTTTACACCCTGCCCCTCTTCCTCCAGAATAATAGCTGAATGCAAGTTACTCTACAGATCACTGGCCTTACACATAACTTACAAAGTCCATGCTTATTGAAGGAGCCATCTTCTCTACCCTTCTTCCTTCATTGTCCTTCTCTTGCAACCACACCGTCACTATTAAGGACAGTTGGTCTTGGGGATACGCAGACCTACAGAGGCCCACCTAGCCCTAACCTTGGGGGAGGGGAGCTCCTCCTGAAACTATGGGAAAAATGCAGCAGGGGCTGCCAGGCGGCCTCTCAATGTGTAAAGGTCTTTCAGCTCCAACCTGGTTTGAATGCCTAGAAATGACCTAACACCTGCTCCCTGCCACAGAGGCCGCCTCCTAGCCTCTTACTCAGAGAGACATCTAAGTAGGAGTAGATGGCTCCTTGATCAGGTTCTCTGCATTCTCTTTCTACTTTGACATAAGATGGATTTTCCACTTTCTACAATAATTTATTGCACTTACAGGAGGTGACCACAAGTTCTTGGTTTTGTGGTTTGCCTGGGCACCAGTAAACCCATGTTGTCCTAATCCAAGTTCTATTTTCCAGTCTTACCTCACTGGTAAATTGAGGCATGATGGATGGTCAATCACACCACACTATGCCATCATTTCCTTTTTTGTAAAGTGGTAATACTGTAGCTGTTCTATCTTCCTCAGGAAGGTATTGTGGGGACCAAAACTTGAGAAACTCTTGTATGTACACATGGGCCTTTAAATTTGGGGGGAAGCCCAAATATTTTGGATTAGAGAATGTACTTTGTCAGTGGCAAAACAATCAAAGTGAAATACACATATACTAAAATTAGATGTTTGTCATATTGCTTATTAAACTTATTAATTTCTGAGGTAAGATGTTGGCTAATATCATTGGCAAATGTCAAGGGTAGGGAGTCTTTTTTGGAACGAGCTGAAGCAATCTGGTAGTAATGTCCACTTTTCAACAGAAATTTTGCTATCTTTTAAAATCGAAAACACTTCACAGAATTATGTTTTGAAACTTCAGATAATCATAAGGATCACAGCATTGGAAATGACGGCTCTGAAACAGATGAGCTAAGTGCTTCCAGGCCTGACCTTTACAATGAGGGAATGGGAGGGTCTATTGCAATTATGGCAGGTCACAGGTTAGTACAATGTTGTTTATTTTTACACGTAAGGAAATTGAAGCTTGGAGAGATTAAGTGACTTTTCCAAGTCCACACAGTAATTCAGTGAAGGAAGCATTGAGAATTTTGACTCCTGTCCAGTGCTTTCTGAAGCACATCAACATTGTGTGGCTTCCCAAATGTTGGAGAAAGGGCCCTGTGTGGCTCTTACCTGCCATTTGCTTTCTGGCCTCAGTAAGGGCGAGGGAGTCAGATGGAAGCTTTCTACTGAGCATTTGTTAATTAGCATTGAACATTTGATATCGAGTTGCTGTTTTGTCAGCTCTTCTGACAAGAAAAGAAATCCTTTTCTTTTCATCTTCTCCTGGGAAACACTGTCCCCTTTCTTGCTCTTTAATGAAACTTGCTTTCTGATGCGTAATTTGATCTGCACTCTTCTTTAAGGTAAATTTAGTCCCTGGTGAAAGGTGATGGATCAACAGCCACCTGTAAGAGGAATCCTCTATTTCTCAGCACTTTGCACTCACTGCCTATCTTTCAAAGGGGGGCAGGATTATTAGGCAGACACGAATGAAGTCATAAACACTGAAGTAAACTAAGTTGGTAATTGTGTCTAGATAGCAGATAAGGTGAAGTAAGCTATCCTGGGTCACATGTAAAATCTGGGATGGGCGAAGTCCTAAGACTTGGACATGATTGTTTAAATTTATAAAGAGATGAAATGACAAGGAAAAGGAAAACCAGGTGGCTCTCTAAACCTGGTGGCTCATCAGACTGCTGCTTTAAGCTAGAGAGAGAATGGCTGGGGAGAAAAAAAAACTGGTGGGTAAGTGCTCAGCAGAGTAGTCTAGTTGAACAGTGATTCTCAAACTTTGCCGCCCATGAGAATTAACTGGGAGAGCTTTAAAAAATCTGATAGCCAGGCCACAACCAAGATTAATTCAGAATCTCTGAGGATGGGACTCAGGCATCAGTATGTTTGTAAAGCTCCTCAGGTTATTCCACTGACAAGGATGAGAACCACAGTACCTATCAGAGTACTGCCCTTCCCATCAAACCTTCTACTCTTATCTGTGCTCAGTCTGGCCAAAACGAGGACATTGGCAGAATGAACTGCCTACTGCTAAATCTTCCTGTCATGCACCCTCTCTACTCTGCCCATAGCCACACTTTAGTTTCCTTGTATCCTGCTTCCGTGAACAAAACTTGATTATTTAAACCTATGAATTTAGTGACTGTATTGCCTTTCCCAATGTGCATCTTGAACCACATTTCTAACTTTAGGACAAAAGGCTTTGTTCTGCAAAGAGTTTGACAATTTTCCAGACATGAAAGGAACAAAACATACTATGTCATCACCTGCCTAAACTTCCTGTCAATGTTGGACCAACACTAATTGGTAGTGTCTATAATTATGAATTGATTCTGTAATTGCTGCTTTGGACTATTTCTAAGGGATGATGTCCCATTTTCTCTTCCTCGTTTCTTTCTCCCAAATACACACAGATACTCCTTTGCACCCATGGCCTGTGCAACACAGTAACAGGCACAATGATTTGTACATCTAGTGCTAAGTGAGAAAAATATATTTGTTTCCAGAAGAGAAAAATCTTAGATCAAACATAAAAAAGTTTTTTAAATGGATATTTTTTCTGACACCAGAAGACTCGGAATTTACCACAGAATTCATACTATTTTGGAGCTGAAAGGGACTTAGAGATCCTACCCTTTCATTGGGCTTAGTCATTGCGAGTGCCAGCTCTGACTCAAACAGACCTGAGTCAATGTCTTAGTTTTAGCACTTTCTAATCTTTGTGACCTTGGGAAATTTTCTTAATCTATCTCAGGCTCAGATTTCTCTTCTTTAAAATGGTGGGATAGTCATAAAGAATGAAATTCTGATGCTTTCTACAACATGGGTGAGCCTTGAAAACATGTGAAATGAAATAGGCCAACACAAAAAGACAAGTATTATATGCTTCCATTATATGAGTTACCTAAAATTGGTAAATTCATAGAGATCAGAAGTAGAATGGTGGTTTTCAGGGACTAGGGGGAGAAGGAAAGGGAGGGTATTGTTTAATGAGTATAGAGTTTCAGTTTTGCAAGATGAAAGAGTTCTGGAGCTGGATGGTGGTGATTGTTGTACAACACTGTGAATATTCTTAAGGCCACTGAATTTTACACTTAAAAATAGTTAAAATGGTGAATTTTGTTATGTATATTTTACCACAATGAAAATGTTTTGTTTTTTTTTAACGGAGGTAATAATAGAGTAGTTGGGAGGAATAAATAAGAGGAAATACATAAAGAGCCTAAGCATAGTACATGACAAATAGTAAGTGCTCCACAAATATTATTGATAAGTGTTATTAATTACAGGCCAAAAGCTAAAGCCCTGGGAAAAGAAGGAACTTGCCCAAGGTCACATAGCTTCAAAGTTCAAAATGGATTGAAAATCAGGCTTTCTGCTTCCTTCTCCAGTTCTCTGTCACATCATGCCTGAGTTACTTCTATCCACTCAGAAATGTTCTCTTTTTGACCCAGGGGTTTCTAGAGCTGAAAGGATTAGGGCTTAATAGCCTGAGAGATGATGCTCTCTACTTCTAGATATTAAGAAAACAGAGCCTTTAAAACTCAATTTTTGCTTTCTTCCCCTTTTGCTGCTCTTGATGTCAGCTGACTTCCATTTCTCCCTCTAGATCTGTTTGGCTGTTGTCCTGGTTTCTCCTTCTCACTAAATATCTGGGTTTCTGATCGTTTCCTTTATTTCCCAGATGTACTAGTTTACATTTTCCCTATTCGCGTCCCTTATGTTCTCTAATCCAGATTTCTAGGCTCTGTAGGGGAGAGAGATTTTTTTTCTCTCAAGAGCTTTTAAGTAAATAGACTATTTCCTTCTCATCACTTATGTGCAATAACTATTCTGTTAGGTTCTGGTCAAAGAAGCTGAGCAAAAACAGGGCTGGATAGCAGGTTTTACAGACTGTCTCTTGATGATGTCTTAGGTCACTGCAGAAATGAGGCTTTTAAAATGTGCAGCAAAGGCTCAGCGCGTTTGCTTATCACATAGAGGCAACATTACTTAAAAGAAGGCAAAGACTCCTGAAAACCTCAGTGGCACCCTAGCCTACTGAATACATGTCTGCTAATGCTCATAATGATGGCCATAGTTTCACAGGTACATCAAGGAACACACAGAAGGGCCCACAAATAAGAACCTTCCCTACCTAATTTTGGGGCATGCAGAAGAAAATATGTCTGAGGTGAAAGGAAAAGGCAGGACCCTGAAGATCATGTAAGCAAATAGAAACCCTATCTGTGGAAAAGAAGGAAATGAGAAATTTATATATCTCACAAGAGCAGGAAGGAATTTTAGATTTCGTTAAACATAGCTATCACATCTTGCAGATGAGACCCAGTGACACTCCAGGTAACCCCAGAATCTTTCAGCTTCAGGATAATGCTGATCAGAAAACCTTTAAGCATTTTTAAGGCAGACCTTAAGAGGTTACTACTATGTACTTTTTAAAAAAGTATTATTTTTTTAAAATCCTCACCTGAGGATATGTTTATTGACTTTAGAGAGAGAGAGAGGAAGAGAAAAAGAGGGAGGGAGGAGAGAGAGAGAGAGAGAGAGAGAGAGAGAGAGAGAGAGAGAGAGAGAGAGAGAACACTGATGTGAGAGAGAAACATTCAATGGTTGCTTCCATATGCACCCCAGCCAGGATCAAAACTGCAACCTAGGTATGTGCCCTGCTCACCAGGAATTGAACCTACAACCTTTTGGTGTACAGGATGATGTAACAACCAACTGAACCGCCTGACTGAAGCAGGTTACTACTACTTTCTTGCTCCTTACACTTATGTTTCTGACTCCCATGGCTCAAAGGCAATGTTTCAACTGAAATGTGTTTCTGACATTAGATTCAAGCCTACACTGTTTCTATGGGAATAGCTTTGGAGCAGCATCTCCATGCACCCAGGTGGGAGCTATATAGTTCAAGGGGTTTGAGAATCTGCTCAGGTCAGTTGCTAAAGATTCCTTTTGACTCCCTCACAGGTTTTTCTTCAGCTATGGTATGAGAATGGGGGAGAAGACTTGGGAAAACAGAGGATGCCTCTTGGGTTGGCGGAGATTCAGCACGGTTCCATAATCAAGCCAGCAGGGGAGCAGGACTGTGAGGCAACTCTGAGGATCTGAGAGAAGTTTCCTGTAGAGCAGAAGGAGGAAACATCCCACCTGCAGAGGCATTAAGAAGGTCTAATGTGTCCCAGGAGGGAACAATGTCACCACGATGAGCCTCTAAGTATGGGCACAGTGGGATCCCAGCAAAGCAGTGACTCTGAGGAGATGTTCTACCCAAAACACAATATGTCTCTTAAATTTGTTCCATAACACTGATGTGATCTCAAGTCATATATATATATATATATATATATATTTTTTTTTTTTTTTTTTTACAACAGTGATAAACCAAATCCATGACTTCGTTTTGATCACTTCAAATACATTCTCCTAGAGCTTTTCATGGTGCACATCTCCTAAAGAAATGATGAAGCCCTGGCTAGTGTGGCTCAGTGGATTGAGTGCCGGCATGCAAACCAAAGGGTGGCCGGTTCAATTCCCAGTCAGGGCACATGCCTGGATTGCGGCCCAGGTCCCCAGCTGGGGGCGTGCAAGAGGCAGCCACACATCGATGTTTCTCTCCTCTTTCTCTCTCCCTTCTCCTCTCTCTAAAAATAAATAAATAAAATCTCAAAAAGAAAGAAAGAAAGAAATGCTGAAGTTCACCAAGAGATTCCTGAGCTTTGGTTATATTTCAGCACTTGCAGGAAGTACCACTGTCCTAACATATAGTGATAATAACAATGCTCACGTTAAGTACTTATTTATGCTAGTTATTTTTCTAAGTGCTGTACATATATTAACTCATTTTGATACTCCCAATAACCTAATGAGGTAGCTAGTATGTTCATCCCCATTTTACTTATGAGGAAACTGAGGCATCAGGTAGTGAAGTAAACCAAGTAAGGTTGCTCAGCTAACCACGTGATGGAGCCAGCATTTGAATCCTGAAAGTCTGGCTTCAGGATTCTTGTGCTTCAACCTACACTACATTGTTGGGTGATTCAACTGTTTGCTAAACAGTTTATCCCTGAGCCAGGACTTCCAGAAACACACGCAGCCATACCACTAACCTGTATGTCCAACACTTGCTGGCTCCTAAGGATTACATGGATGTTTGCAAAGATATAGATTCTCAGAATGGGTCTGCTGCATGGGCAACAGCAGACCCTCCATATCACCCTGCCCAGGCTCTGTAGCTTCAGCTTCACTGGAGAGGACACTCCAGCGTCATCGCAAGATGTCGATTCAACACGGGAGGAGACAGATACCGTGTCACTCCCGAGTCGGACTGCACAGCCATTCTCGGCGGTGCAGATAGACTCTTAAGAAGCTACACCATCGTCTCTCGAGACGGACGGCTGCCAACGAGATTCTCAGAATCTAGCCCAGATCTACCTATCAGGCAAGTTTGGAAACTTTAATTTAGTTGAGTGCTCAGCACCAGCCCTGAGCATCAGGAAACCTAGGTATTTATCTTGACTATGCCTCTTTTTCTGAGATTTTGGGCAATTTCACTTCTCAGTACCCTAGTTGCTCTACTGTCTACCATTTAGTGGAATGTTATAAGAATACATGAAATCCCCCCCACCTCCCGTAAAGAAAATCTGTTACTTAAAACACAGATGATAATATCCTTATAAAATGATATGCATGTATTAATGGGTATATTAATTGACACTTTTTTCCTTAGCTTGGCCTCCCTTGAAGCCCAGACCTAAGCTCCTCATCCAAACCTCTTCTTCGGCCTCTACCCCAGGTGACATAGATACTCATCCCAAACCTGGCTTCATCTGACCGACATTAGCTCTCTCCCTCTGGGAGCTCTGATCTGCTCTCAGCTCAGCCCAACAATGAGAAACTTTTTTCTCTTCTCCCTCAGGGGAACCTTCACGTTTATCCAATTCATTCTCTTGCAACCCAACTCTCCAGAAAGAAAAGGGGGTAAAATCCCACCCCTAAGAGACAGTCTTCAGGTCTGAGGACGTTACTTAGCAACGGCACAAAGACCAGTGAGCAAAGAGGGTCCTGGGGAGAAAACTCTTGGGTGGGGAGACAGCGCCAGTTTGAAAACTCCATTTCACCCAGAGAAAAACAACAAGGAAAACACAAACAGAATCAATCCTCAGAAAAGCCAAGTGGGGCTTCTCCCCAGCACAGGTCATCTCCCTTAGTCCCCACATCTCAACTCCTTCAACTCCCTCCCACCCCCGCCTGGTCACTGTGTCCTCCCCCTGGCTTTTCCCATGGCCCCAGTGCCCTCCTCTTGCCTGGTCTGACCCACACAGGCTTGGACAGAGCTCCCACCCGCACTCCCTCCCCAGGCACCTACCGTTGTCAGATGCGCTGGGACCTTCGCAGTCCGAGATTAACTGTTGGGGTTTCCGCTGCTTTCGCCTAGACATTCCCGGGTACAGAGAGGTGGGAGAGGGAGGGGCGACGCTCACTTAGTCTTAATCGGGGTGACCTAGTCTGGTCTCCTCCTTGGGTCTGAAGCCAACTGATGCCTCTCCCCCAATGCAAATCACTGTGAAGCAGAGATGTTCTCTCTTCCCAGAGACAGACAGATTCACCTCTCTCTCTCTTTCTCTCTCCCTCCCTCTCCCTCAATCTCTCTCTCTCTCTCTCTGTCTCTCTCTCTCTCCCTCTCTCCCTCTCTCTCAATCTCTGTCCCTGACTCTTTCTCAATCTCTGCAAGTCTTTAAAGGGGAGACGCCCCCTTTTTTTTTCTTCAGCTTCTTCCCTACGCTTCTGCAGCTCCCATTGTAAAAGCAAAAATCCTAATCTTTCCGCACACTCTTTTCTTTTGTACTGCAGAGGAAAGGATTTAACCCTCTCCTCACTGCCAGGCCCTGGGCCTCTCCCCAAGCTGTCTGATCAGAAAATGTCCCTCACTTGTTTTTCTAACTCTTCTTCCAAGATCTTCAAACTGCTTCTGGTTCTCTCATGATTCTCTACCACCTTGTTTGATAATGTGCCTGCTTCTGGGATATAAGCTGAAATAAGAATTTTCTGGTATATCCTGCTAATGAGGCCAAGAAGTCAGATACTTACAGTCAATAGTGGGTGTATAAAAATTGGGCAAGTAGTAAAGATGAACAGTCAGTATAATAACTTAATGTATGTAGAGCTCTTTATAATTTATAGAATATTCTCATGCACATGCCATTTTTTTTATTATTACAACTCTGAGATTAGCATATCAGGTTTATCATTCCAACTTATAGATGAACCAAAAGGCTCATTGAGGCTAAGTAACCTGTCCAAGATTGCACAGCTATAGTGTAACAGATGAGCCTGAAAGTCAGGTGCATATGACAGCATTCCCCACCTTGCCACTCTATATTGTTAAAGGTATACTATGCCAACAAATTTCTAGCATGAAAAAAACAGTGATTGATTTAAAATAACAACTGAAGTGAGTGGTTTTTCTGTCTCTCCCATTCCTGTCCAGCTCCTAGGGTTGAAGGGAGGCCACCACTGAGAAGATGGTGTAGATGGGTGGAAGTAACAATGAGGCACTTTGAGCTCAATATAAAGGAACTTTCTAATCGAGTCATGGGCTCTCCGGTGAATTTGTGAGCTGAAAACAATTGTCAAGGATTCTGTGGGAAGAATGTCCTTTTGGATATGAAGTTTTACCTTTAAGAATATCCTCCATCTCTAGAATACACAATTTGGCAATTAACCAGGTCTCTCTTGCCCTGCCTGCACACTTAAAGGTGATTCCTTTTTTGTTCTTTAACTTCTGGCGATGCTATTCCTTCCTGAATTTTAGTAATACAGTAGCCCCTCTCTATATTGTGGTTCACTTATCGCGGCCTCACTATCGCGGGATTTTTAAAAATATTATATTTAATTATTTATTGCAGATTTTTCGCTATATCGCGGGATTTTGCAGTACTATATATGTATGTTGTTAAAGTTATTTAGGTTTAAGAATGCAGAATAAATGTAAGGTTCCTACTTCGCAGAGGGGGGTGTCTAGAACGTAATACCTGCGATAAGTGAGGGAATGTACTGTTCTACTGAGCATAGAATATCCAGATATGCCCTGTGTTCTAGCCATAATGCCTAGGTCTTTTCCTTTTAACCTTATTTACCCTTTACTCTTCTATCTGAGATGAGAGAGCCTCTGAAACACCATGAGTTATGAAACTGGGAATTATTTTTCTTTTTGGAATCGAGTGGTGTAAATCTCTGATGACGGCATCTTCAGAGAAAAGCAAAGCACAGTTCACTCACAGTGTTGGGTACAAACTTGAAGTTCCTTTAATTTCTTCACTTACACAAGTCCAGGCTAGTCTGGAAATACTAAGAAAGGGAGAGAGACAACAGGTGGTATTAGGATTGCTGGTGATAAATGAAGCAGGTACCCACATCTGAAGTGATTTGGTAAGCACTCTGATCTTTGCTTTGGAGTTCACTGAATCTCCATTATTTTCCCAGTCCCTTGGGGTCAGGACCCTGGGTGGCTCCCTCACATTCCACCCTTGGAACTCTTGCTGACATTGTTTTATTCATCCTGTTAACTCCCCTGTGGTAAACAGGTGCAGCTATCACTAAGCTATTATTGTAGGAGAAATGGGAACACTGAGGCCAGGAAAGCTTAGAATTTCTTAGTGGAATTGACTGTTGCTCTGTCATCCTACTGTTTTCATTATTTACTTCCTTTGTCTGAGAAAGAGAAAGGAGAGAAGAAACATAGCTTTTTATTTTTCTCAGGAGTCTATGATGTCTTCAAGGGTAGGTTTGGGGGTTCACTATTGGCCTCTTTCCTGGGTCTTATCTGCCTTGTCTTTTCCTATTTTTTCCCCATCCTCCTTCTTGCTGGCCTTATTGTGAAAGGAAGGGCTCTTCCCTTCCTCTCCTTTCTTCCGCCCTCCCCCATTTACCATTTTTTTTCTTTTTACCTCTTTCCACTGTGGCCTCTTGACCTCTCCACAGAGTTACAAAAGTAAAATCCTTGAAGAGATGCTGCTGTGGGAATGTTAATGAGCCTTCTCCACAAAGGGGTAAAGACTTTACTTCACTGAGTTGGAAAAAAGCCCCTTTGAAAAGGGGTTTCTGTGTGTGGTGAAGTGGAGAGGGGAGGGGAAGGAGAGAGGGAGGGTGAAGGAGAAAAGAGAGAGAGAAAGAGAAAGAGAAGAGAATGAAAGAAGGAGAGGTAGGATGAGAGAGAGAGACAGGGAGAGAGAAAGAGAGAGAAACTTAATAGCAGAAAAAAATATTGAAACAACACTTTACTTGTTTCAATTGGTGATTTGATGATTTAATTTTTGGAAAATGTTCCATGGTCTTTTGACCTTGTAAATGAAGCACTTTCACTCACAGAAGGCGAAGAGACATTCAAGGGCACTGAAGATAATAAAGGATATGAAAAAAGGACCTATCCTGGCACCCTACCCCAAGTTTCTTCCCACACCTGTGGGAACCTGAGAGATTTTAGGGAAAATATTCTGGATGCAGGAGCTAGTGGTAAAGATAAGCTCTTTCTTCTGGCATTCTGGCTTCATATATTTTCTAATATTATTAACAATTTCTATCTTGGTTTCCATATTGGCTTTGACCTAATAATTTTTTCTCTCTTCAACAATGGCTTAAAGTACTTTCAAGCCAGACCACTTAAGCATAATCTCTGTATCCTTCATTTGTGAGAACAAGTTGCTTCTGAATTAGTTAAAATTGATGTTAAGGTATATTTAGTGTCAACATTAAGTCCTTGAAAAGCAAAGATATGTTGTTGCTCTTTAACAGAAAGCCAGTTGGGTGTATCTCTCCACACCATGCCCCTCTCCTTTCTTGGAGAGTGAATAAAAATTTACTCTCTACAAAAGAAAGAAAGAAAGGAAGGAAGGAAGAAAGAAAAGGAAGTAAATGAAAAGAAAGCCAGTCATTATGTTTGACTTTTAGAGACTTTCCTAGACATTGTTTTGTGATGTCAGCATAACACTCCATAAAGAAACCCAGAATTGTGAGAACAAACAGAAGGTAATTGGAATGAGATCCTTGGAAGAGAGAGATGAAGAGCCAGTCAGGAATGCTAATTCTCAGAGTTCTATACACTCCTCAGGATTCATGGTAAATCACATGGGGAATTTATCTAGACTTCACATTCCTGGCCTTTTCCCCATATCTATTTAATCAATCTCTGGGGGTGGGGCCAAAAAATGTCTAAACAAGCTCTTAAATGATTCTTCACAGAGTTAAGTTTGAGACAGTTGCATTTGACTGGTGGTTTCTAAACCGTGGGCTCTGGACTCATAGAGGATGACAGTGTTATCACAAGGGAGTGCAGGTACACAGGAAGTGAGCCTGGCATGTGGCCCAAATATAGGACATGCCTCTCAAATGTACAGACTTCTCTTGGCCAAATGTTTGTTGATGTTGTTCAGATTAATACATTTTTAACTCATTTAAAGAGTTTCTAAATTCATAATGGCTTTTGCCCTAAAAATACAACTATAGTTGTATGAGGATGCAGGACATTTTTTGACGTTTCATTCAAAGCTTCTTCCCTCAGGACAGTACTCTTAGCATTGCTCTTTTACTAGTTTATAGAATAGTAGGCATTGTAGAGGTGTTTCTTCTACCTCTGAAAGAGTTAGAATCCTATGAAAAGTTTGATTTTAATTGAAAAAAACAGTAAACTAGGAATTTAGAAATACATGTAACTATAGCTTAGGTATGAATACGTTCTGTGTGCCCTTTAAATACATTATCTAATTTAATCTTTAAAATAGCTTTGCACCCTGGCTGGTGTGGCTCAGTTGGCTGGAGCATTGTCTGTGCACCAAAAGGTCACAGGTTCAATTCCTGGTCAGGGCAAATACCTAGGTTTCAGGTTTGTCCCAGGTTGGGGCATGTTTCTCTCTCACATCAATGTCTGCTGCCTAACCCCCCACCCCCAACTGGGTCTCTAAAATCAATAAATTTATCCTCAGGTGAGGATTAAAAAATTGGTTTGCAAAAGAAGCATTATGTAATCTCCATCTTAGACATGCAGAATGAGAAAACTGAGACTTAGAGAAGCAAAGTAGCTTTCTTGTTCAAGGTCTCATAACTGATAAATGGCTGGTTGAAATTTGCCGAAGCAATGCCTGTTTGGACAGTCTGTGTACTTTTGTTTTTGTTTTTTTTCACCACAGTGTGGCACCTTATTGCCATTCTGCTGATTTCTGCTTCTGTTATAGGCCTCACTTTCTGGCTACCGACCTGGAGGATGACACCAACTTTCAACCTTCAAAGAAAACATGAAGAACTTCAATTAATGTCTTCAACAAATTATGCTTCTTCCAATTCCATATACTATCACATGTTTTTTGTCTTGCTAGCATTAAGGGAGTAAGACAATAAAGAGTAAAGGGAAAGTGCCCTTTTCAAAACTTCACTTAAATAAGAAAGCACTGGCACACAACCCCTGGTCTTATTAGATGATTTTCTGCCTGACCTCTTTCAGGTGGCAGTTGCCATGGTGTTTTAGAGGCAGAGGGAGGGAGTGAAGACTAAGGAGGGTCATTCAGACTTAGTCCTGTCTGGTGTTTCTTTTTAGAGTTCATTCTGCAAAAGATCATAGAAATTTAAACATTTGTAAGAGGACGAATAGAAATTATTCTTTTTGATTACCTTAATTTCTCCATGTTACTTATGTTACATAAAGGGGGAAATGGAGTTTGTGAAGAAGACAAGATAATGGAAAAAGAAAGGGAGGTTGTCACAGGGGAGGGCATGAGCCTGGCTGGCAGTGGGAGAAGGCTAGGGTGGGGGTGGGGGGAGGTGTGTGTGTGTGTGTGTGTGTGTTTTAAAGGGAGACATTATAGGAAAAATTTTTTTAAGTTCTGGGGATCCTGAGGTTGGTCATTTGAAAGAAAAATTATAAATCAAAAAAGAATGGGAAATTAGAGATGAACAGTGAGGGTAAGTGGGGCATGATGAGAAATATAAGAGAGAGAGAGAGAGAGAGAGAGAGAGAGAGAGACACCAAGCCATAAGAAAGGAAAATAAATCAGAGTGACAAGAAAGAGTTAAGTCACAGAAGCAAATCTTGGGATGAATAGGAACATACAGATTAAAGTATGTTAGAAAATATGAATAATTGACAAACTATAATAGAAACATATTCAGAACCTCCAGAAGGAACCTGTAAGAAGAGGAACAAGTAGCCTCCCAAAGACTTTGGAGCTCAAAGGGGCCATATGAATCATCTCCAAATCTCTCACTTTTCAGATAAGGAAACTAAAAATAAGAGAGTTTAAGTGACTTTTAAAAAGATTCTCCAAAACCATACCTTATCTCAGGGAATTTCCCTTTCTACTACACTATGAAACTGAAGAAGAAACAAGGCCAAAGTGAGTAGGAAGCCAAGCGTAAGTAAATATTAAAAAAAAAAAAAAAAGATCTTAGCCCTGGCCAGGTAGCTCGGTTGGTTAGAGCATCATCCAGCTATGCCAAAGTAGTGGGTTCAATCCCCAGTCAGGGCACATACAAGAATCAACCAACGAATATATAAATGGGTAAAACAACAAATCGCTATTTCTCTCTCTCTCTCTCTTTCAAATCCATGAACAAAAACATTTTAAAAACAGATCTTAAATTAATTTACCCATCCTCTCTGGAATTTATTAACTTTATTTTTTCTTGTGGGGACCATTGTGTTTTAGAAGCTAATTCCATTCCAACAGCTTCAAGACTTAAAATATTTCAGTCAGATAATAATTCTTTCCCCACTTTAGAGTTTATTCCCTGGAAAGGGAATCTTTAGTGAGAAATTATTGATGACGCCTAACTGATTACTAGTTACATATATATATTTCTTTTTAAAAAATATCAGTGTGCAAGAGAAACATCAATCGGCTGCCTTTCTCATGCCCACAAGCATGGACCTGGCCTGCAACCCAGGTATGTGTCCTGATGGGGAATCAAACCAGTGACCTTTTGGCTCACAGGCTAGCACTCAGTACACTGAGTCACACCAGCTAGGGATGGATTTCAATCTTTTGGTGATATTCCTGTTGTTTTTCTACATTACAGATATTTCCATTTCCAAACGATGCCACTGCTTTATACCTCAGTTGACTGGGATAATTTGTGCCAGGACTCTGAGGGACTTCTGATGTGGCTCCTCCTCATTAATCCTGGAACTTGTCTTCTGGCCTCAGACTGAGCTAGGACACATGGTTTCATGGAATTGATTAGAGCAAGTTTATTATGACAGAAGATAGTTCAAAGTAAGGAGAGCTGATGGGGCAAATCAATGCCAGAATCCTTTAGGAGAAGTAGGAGGAGCTGAAGATTGCACAGGTAACCTGAAAGTCTGAAGAGGCTGGAATAAGATAGCACTCAAGTTAACAGATAAAAAAATTAAGAACTGGAAGGATTACTATGACTATTGACTTTATTGGACTTGTGGGTTTGACGTGAATGACAATTGGCTTAAATATGGAAGTTCAAAATCTATGATAAGGGCCAGAGTGTATATTGTGGAGAATCCTGTGCTCCACTGAAATTGAGCTTTTCTAGGAGAATGGATGGCAATTTAGTACATATATTATTTAATAATCATATACTGTTTCATTCATTATTCTTTGTTGATCTTAAAATGCATTGTACATTTTTTTGATCCCATGATCCACTTAATCCCATAGAATTTAATATGAAGTTCAGGAATTTACTATTCATGTTGTGGATTCTATCTCTTTCTTTTCTCTCTCTCTAGATATTGCTAGATATTATATATTTAGAGAGATGTAAATATATGTAGTTTAAATGTTTATACAAAGATGAGGAGAAGGGATCAATAGATTTAGAGCAGATATTGAGGATGATGGAGGAGTGACTTTAATGACCAAATTCTATTCTATGAGGTTTTAGGTCTTTCTTTGCCCTATCTGGTTTAACAACCTCTGTTCCTATGTTGGATCAAAGAATAAATGTTACCAACATATGTATATGTTTCCAAAAAATTAGATGGAAGTCTGAAAGAAAAGAGAGGGCAAAGATGGAAACTTGGGAGAATTAGGCCTGTTACCCAAGAAGAATTACTCTTTCTATCACCTACCCTGTCTTTATACTGTAAAGCTCAGTCATCCTTCCACATACATCGTTTCTAAGGTGTCCATCTTTATTCAGTCAGCTTGAAATCCCAGTATTAACTTCGTTTTCTTGAAATGGAAGAACACTTCCTCTTACTGGCCAAGGTACCTGAAAAATAGCCTTAGAAAATATGTTTAGTCCTGGCCTGGCTGGGTAGCTCAGTTGGTTAGAGCATCCTCTCGATATACCAAGGTTGCAGGTTTGATGTCAGATCAGAGCACATACAAGAGTCAAGCAATAATGCATGGATAAGTGGAACAAAAAATTAGTGTTTCTTTCTGTCTCTATCTTTTTCCCTAGAGTCAAAGTTGAAAATCCCCGAGAAAGGAATGTACCAGAGGCCGGTTTTGCTCTGGTATTGGAACAGATGATCATTTCTTTGGCTAAGTATTAGATGATGTAATTGGCCTGTAGTAGGGGGTAGGTAGAATTGAAAAATATGCACTTCTCACTATAGAATCACACTCATGCTTATATTAGAGAGGGTGACTAGAAAACTGACTAACTCTACTCATCAGATGGAATGCCAGAGTGGGATTGACTACATTCTCGACATTGTTATCTCTCCCTTTCTTTTGCAGACTTTAATGTAATTATAATTTGTATATTGAAATTCAACTTGAATTAAATTAATTAAAAGAAAATACAGTCTGTCAACAGTCCTCAGGCCTGCTGATAGGAAGGAAGTCCAGTAAAAAACCAAAGCACAAGGATAGACTCAGATGGAGAGAAGGATGACAGCCAGTGGGAGGGGGAGGTTATGGGTTGGAGAGACTGAGCAAAAAGGAAAAAGGACTCATGGACATGGACAACAATGTGGATTGCTGGGGGAAGGGGGGTGTAAGGAGTCTAAAAGGTAATGTAAAAAATAATAATAATAAAGATTAAAAACCAAAAACCAACCAACCAAACAAACAAAAACAAAGCAGCCTACAGATTCATGATTCTATATCTCCAGGTGGCAGAATCACCTCAGGATTTAAACCCAAGCCCAGGCCAGAGAAATCCTTTCTCTCCTTTGGACATAAGGGTCAAGCTCGATCTTCCAATTAGTTACACTTACAACATACATTTATCAAATACATTTCATATTTCACTCACTGGACCTGTGTTAGGAGGAAAATAGCATAAAAAATACATTTCTCGATATAAAATCACATTCATGCTCATATAAAGGGAACTGAGATGCTGGGGTTACAAAGATTAATAAGATACAGACCCTGCCTCTCCCATAGAAGGGCAATGTTAAACAAAATATATATATAATATGATGTAAAAGAACTTCACAGAGACATGCATAAAGTTCCATGGGAAGAAAGGAGACTTGACTGTCCACTGGCAATAAATTCTTCCCTCCCTCCCTCTATCTTTCTATTAAACAAGTGTCCATGGTTAGTTACTATATAAAACACTGTGCTAGATGTCATAAATGCATAGAGAATAAAACCAGATCCTTTTTGAAGAAGCATTACTTTGATATAGGAGGTAAAGCAGGTAAGCAGGTAATGTGAATAGCTATTCTTTATGGGACACTTTTTGTGACAAGGCCATATGAGGCTCTTTAATTACACTCTTTCTTACAGTAATCTTATGAGGTAGACATTATTATCTCCATTTTACCAGTTAGGAAATTGAGGCTTAGAAAGGTTAGTAATTTGCTGAGGGGATCATGCGGCTATGAATTATGAAACCGAAGTTCTCATGCATTTATCTTATAACAAATTCTGTGCTCCTAAGACTATGTGGATTCTGGGATGTGAGTTTTGGGGTTTAAATTGCCTTCACCACCTATGAACTGCATAATTTTGGGCATTTTATTTAACTTCTCCGAGGGAGGTTTCCTCATATAAAAATGAGATCAATAGTTTTTACTTCATAGTATTGTGGTGGAGATTTAGCAAAACTCAGTTAAAGCGTTTGGCCCAGTGCCTGGCCAGTTTTTCAAGTTCACTGTATTTGGGCTAATGTTATGTTGTCCTGTATAGAGAGCACGTGGTGAGTGCAAAGGAGATGCAAATCGCATGTGTACATATTTAGGGGAAGGAAAGATCACTTCCGATTGGAGGAGGAGTTGATTTAAAAAAAAAAAAGACTAACATTTAGACTCTAGAGTTTAGAGTAGAAGGCTCTGTGAGGAAGGCAGGAAGGAGCTTGTTACCTGTGGGAGGTGACAGGCAATAAAAATGCAAGAAATAAATTAGATAATTACAGAGCGAGGTAATTAAACAGGATAATGGGAGAGAAAGTGAGGAGGAAGGGTGGGGCTGGTGAGTAAGAGACTAAGAAGGAAGATTTGATTCTATCTCTACGTAGAATGCTGTTCATATGTAGATTGACTGCAATCTGTGAACGGATACTTGAATGAATAGCCCAAACAGAAATGCAAATGTCTTAGAAACAGGGGCTATTAGTAATGCAAATATGAAAAACCTCTGATTTAAGCAGAACAACAACAAAACACCCTAATCAATCTTTGAGTTTATCTGTGAATGAAGACATTTACATTTTTATGATTTTGATGACAGACAAAACAACTTTGTCTCCGCTTTGTCTTATCTCAAACTAGAACTAAGTAAAAATAGTCAAGGCCATCCTACTTTAGGGATCATTCATTCATTCAACAAATATTTTACTGAGAGTTTACTATGTGCCAGGCACTATGCCACGCCTAGGGAATACAGTGGATGGTCTTTCTTTGGAGTTCTCATCGCTGGCTATAGAGGGCTTTTGGAACCGAGGGGCACATCTGGGGAACCACAGACAGGTTCTGACACATGTCTATAGATGGGTTTGGATAGCGGTGCGAGTGAACCTGGTAATCTACAGGGCTCAGATCGTGTCTTAAGATGATCTATGGTGGGTATCCTTGATTGAAGAGCTTTTGAAAAGATTTTAATGTCTCCAGTTTTATTTAAACTGAAACATTGTCTGCCTTTCACTTTCTTCTGCGCAACTCATTCCAAGACCCACCCCATCACTCCTCCTCCTATACCTGTCCTCATCTTTTGCTATCCAGAGCTACAAAACAAATCTTCTTTCCATCCATTCCAACTCCTGCTGTTCTTCACAGCTAGTCTCTGGGCTCAGCCCCAAACCTTAAGGGGTAGTAAATGGATTCAGAGTTGTTACTCAAACACAGATCCCCATGGAAACCAAAGGACTAAGAAAACAATGAGAGGAAGTACTGCCTGACCTTTTAGGCTCACCCTCCAAATTCTTTTCACTCTCGGGTCGTGAAGGCAGTTAACTAGTGTAACGACAGAATCTGACCCCTCCCCTGCACCTCAAATTTCTTAAGAACCTATCTTTTCTTTGAATGTAAGTAAAGAGCAGGGGGACATCTCCACCTTGTGGTAGAAATACCAAATTACCTCCAAGAAGAGAGATGAATGAGTGAGAGCCCGTAAGGCAGGCTAATTAAGTAGCTGCAAAAGGAAGAGGGTGAAAAGATGTAACATGCAGGAGCTTCTCCTAGGAAAGAGTTTAGCTGTGATGCATTTAATACTTACTCTTTCTCACATATGTTTTATTTTATTTTATTTTTTTTATGAACTAAAAAAGAAATTTGTTTATTGAGGGCAGGAAGATACAAGCAATATAAAAACCAAAAACTTCTCTGGCTTTAATTAGCTTTTCTTTCTCTTGTCAAATGGGGGTGGGATATTATCTGTATATTTTCTAAGGGTCCCAATCTGCTCATGAAATCCTTATACAGTGGGAAGCTGTGGGGCAGAGATTCCATAAATGACCCATTGGGAGAACTCTATCAGGGAGAAAGTAGCTGCTCCTCTGCTTCACATGTACTACAAAATAGTCATTGCATGCAATGGTGAGCCAGGCAATTAGTGAAAAGAAGCTCTGGAAGCCTACTCTGCCATCTTGGCACTGGTGCAGGTCCTTCATTATTTTGTCTACGGCCAGATTTTCCAAAAATCCAGGGAACTCCTTTTTCATGAGTATTCTCAGGTCCTCCTTTGTTAAGTAGCCTTTTTCCCCAGCGAATTTGTGAAATGTGAACATCATGGTTTCCATGGTGTGTGTCCATTTGAGACGGCATTTTGGTGAGGTCTTGGCCCAAGGCGTGGCATGATCTCTCACATATATTTTAAAAATACTTAAATATCATCTTTATGTTAATGATTCACATAGTTCTTTTTTTTTCATCCAATCCAAATATGGGTACATGAGGTTTTCTCATGTCCTAACTTCATAGTAGGTATTTCCTACCTGAATGTCTTCTTGTCACCACAAATTCAGCATAATTCCGGAGCTGGATGGTGCTCTTCTCTTTCTTCCTTTTCCCTTCCTGAGGGCAGATTTTGCTAGCTTAGAAAGGGAAAGCAGAAGATTTATTCCACTGTCTTTTTGATGTCTCCCAGAGTTGAAGTGCTAACATTCTTCCTGTCCCATCATGGGAGCAGAAGTCCAGACTGTGTCAGGCATGAAACTGTACTGCTGTCCTTGCACTCCCATAGCTGTCATGCAGAACACCAATATTTTCCATACCTAGCGATGTGATAGTCCTTGTCAACAGACAGTTGTTGACACGAAGTCAACACCAACAGGAATCTCCAATTTGGGGCGTGGTGAAGGGGGACTTTATTCAGTGGAAACAGCTCAATCCTGAAACAGCACAGCTGCGAAACAGTCTTGGGGTGAGGTGGCCCTGGCCCTTGTGTTGCAGCTCAACCCCTCTCTGGTGAGATAGCTCTGCTCCACTCCAGTCTGGTAAGCCAACTCTACTTTAGTCTGACAAGACCGTTTAGGTGTTACAGTGCCAGCCTGGGGTGGGGGTCAATACATGGCTCTCCCACCATTCATGAAGAGGGCTGGCCAGGGGGCCCCTGGCCAGAAGAAATGTATATTGTTTCGGGAATGGATTATAACTCCCTCCTTATCTCCTTTTGGGAACAGCTTCTTGTCCTGTGATTGCTTCTTTCTTGATCTCTTATACACTGAGGTAATGTAGTTTAGAGCAGGGGTCCCCAACCCCTGAGCCAAGGACCTGTATTGGTCCGTGTCTTGTAAGGAACCGGGCTGCACAGCAGGAGGTGAGCAACGGACAAGCAAGCTAAGCTTCATCTGTATTTATAGCTGCTCCCTGTCACTGGCATTACTGCCTAAATTCCACCTTCTGTCAGATTGGTGGCAACATTAGATTCTCATAGGAACAAGAATCCTACTATGAACTGCGTATGCTGAGGGGTCTAGGTTGTGCACTCCTTATTGAGAATCTTTTGCCTGATGATCTGAGGTGGAGCTGAGGCAGTGATGCTAGCACTGGGAGTGGCTGCAAATACAGATTATCATTAGCAGAGAGGTTTGACTGCACAGAGACTATAATAAATCAATTGCCTGCAGACTCATATCAAAACTTTATCAGTGAGTAGCAAGTGACAATTAAGCTGCATCTGGTGGCAGACTTTAGGTCAGAATCTGTCACTTATTTTAGTCCGCATGTGGCTGCCCATTATTGTATTTATCACTTCTGTCTGCTCCTCTTCCCCGCACTGCACACTTGTCTCAGTCACAGTTTTGGTAAGCCCACATGCTAATCCTAGCATGTGGTGAGTTATATAATTATTTCCTTATATATTATAATGTAATAATAATAGAAATAAAGTACACAATAAATATAATATACTTGAGTCATCCTGAAACCATCCACCCCCCTGTCCATGGAAAAATTGTCTTCCATGAAACTGGTTCCTGGTACCAAGAAGGTTGGGGACTGCTGGTTTAGAGTCACATGTAGGATATGGGCCTCCTTTGTCTGGGACCCCTTACAATAAGCCTCAGACCTGAGGAAGTGCTGGTCTCTCTCATACCGACACATTGCTATTGGTGTACTGCTCTTGTAATGTGAGTAATGAACAGCATGTCCACATCTGCTAGTCCACCAGGTGGTTTTCTTAGAGTATTGTGAACACTTAAGCACCTCCCTGGTTTTGGGCTCCTGCGCTACACTGGGAAACACAACCTTTGGTGGGAACAAGGAAGTGTGCTTTCTAAATCAGGGGGGAGCTGACTTATATATAGAGAAGTCCCTGATCTGGCCCCTGATGGGTCCATTCTGTACAAATAAGGACTCCAAATTCTCAGCTTGATTGGTTCAAATAGCTCCATCCTGATTGGTCATAATGGAGCCACTCTGATTGGTCAGTGAATATGCAAAAAGGATATAGTTGCACAGCACTGATTGGGTGGGGAAAGTCTTAGGCTTTTGGGTTGAAATATAATCCCAGAAAATTCTTTATAAAGATTGGCTCAGATGGCAAGAACACAGTGTGGACAGGCAGGCAATTTAGTGTGGCTTCTCCCTGAGGTTTGATGTGCATGAGAAGACCCTGTTTAGCAGTGGCTGCTAAGATCTGTTTTTAAGTTCAGAGCAAATGAACCATAAGGAGTCCTTCTTGGTAGGTATTTTCTTTCTCAGGCTCAGCACCCTCTCAGTAAGAGAGCCAATCAACTAGGCTAGAGGGTTCCTTTTAGAGAGCTATTAGAACAATCTCATCCCCTTCTCATAGCTATTAATACATGTTCTATTCAGGAATCAATGAGGGGGATTCTGGGGCTTATCATAGGAAGAAGGCACAAGACATGGTCCACATTATCTTCAGAGCTGAGTGCTTTCTTCTAAGGGTCTTTCAAATTGCTGTTGGCTTGCCCTTGCTGCTGTGGTTCAGTTGGTTGGAGTGTTGACCTTTACACCAAAAGGTTGGAGCTTCGCTTCTGGGTATGGGCACATACCTAGGTTGTGAGTTTGATCCCTTGTTGGGGTGTGTATGGGATGCAACTAGTTGATGTTTCTCACTCACATTGATGTCTCTCTCCCCCTCTTCCTCTCTCTCTAAAATAAATAAGCATATTTAAAAAATTAAAACAAATTTCAGTTGGCTCATCTCCCCCTAATTTTGTGTATAAATAGGAGGAAATAAAAAACACACTCAACTTGACTAATTGCTTCTTTGTTAAAAAGATTTTAGCCCTGGCTGGTGTGGTTCAGTGGATTGAGAGCCAGCCTGCAAACCAAAGGGTCGCCAGTTTGATTCCCAGTCAGGGCACATGCCTGGGTTGTGGGCCAGGTTCTTAGCTGGGGGTGTGTGAGAGGCAACCACACATTGATGTTTCTCTTCTTCTTTCTCCCTCCCTTCCCCTTGCTCTAAAAATAAAATCTTTCTTTTTTCAATGTGTAGTTGCCTCTTGAATCGAACCAGTGACACTTTGGTTTGCAGGCCGGTGCTCAATCCACTGAGCCACACCAGCCAGGGCCAAACCTTTTTTTTTTAAAGAAAATATTTGGGAGATGCCTCTTCTAGTCCTTGACGGGCTTATTATTAGACTGGAAGCAGCTGAGAAGCGAATCTCTGTTCTCTGTATCTATGCCTCTGTTTATATTGTTTGTTAGTTTATTTTGTTCATTAAATTCCACATATAAGTGAAGTGGTATGGTATTTGTCTTTCTCTGACTGGCTTATTTCATTTACCATAATACTTTCCAGGTCCATCCAAACTGTTACAAGAAGGTAAGATTTCCTTCTTTTTAATGCTGAGTGGTAGTCCATTGCGTAAATGTACCACAGCTTTTTTTATGCACTCACTTATCAATGGGTACTTGGGCTGCTTCTGAATCTTGGCTATTGGAAATAATGCTGCAATAAATATTGAGAGACATATATTCTTTCATATTAGTATTTTGGCTTTTTTTGAATATATTCTCAGAAGTGAAACTGCTGAGTCATAAGGTAGTTCCATTTTTAATTTTCTGATGAAACTCCATACTGTTTTCCACAGTGACTGCACTAATCTGCATTCCTACCAACAGCACATGAGGATTCCCTTTTCTCCACATCCTTGCCAACTCTTGTTTGTTGATTTATTGATGATAGCTATTCTGACAGGTGTGAGGTGATATCTTATTGTGGTTTTAATTTGCATTTCTGTGATGATTAGTGATGTTGAGCATCTTTTCATATGTCTATTTGCCATCTGTATGTCCTCTTTGGAGAAGTGTCTATTGAACTCCTTTGCCCATGTTTTAATTGGATTGTTTGTTTTCTTTGGTGTTGAGTTTTATAAGTTTTTATAAATTTTGGATATTAACCCCTTGTCAGATGTATCATTGGCAAATATATTCTCCCATTCGGTGAGTTTTGTTTATAGTTTCTTTTGCTGTACAAAACCTTTTTAGTCTAATGTCCCCTTTGTTTATTTTTTTCTTTCATTTCCCTTGCTCGAGGAGATATATCACACAAAAAAATTTTGCTATGAGAAATATCTGACCTCTTACTGCCTATATTTTCTTCTAGGATATTTATGGTTTCAAGTCTTACATTTAAGTCTAATCCATTTTGAGTTTGTTCTTGTGCATGGTATAAGAAAGTGGTCTAGTTTTATTTTTTTGCACATATCTGTTCAATTCTTCTAACACCATTTATTGAAAAGACAGACTGTCTTTGCCTCATTGTATGTTCTTGCCTTCTCTGTTTTGACAAAGACGTGGGTTTATTTCTAGGCTCTCTATTCTGTTCCATTGATCTATCTGTCTGTTTTTATGTCAGTACCAGGCTGTTTTTCTTCAATACATGGCTTTTATTGCATCTTCATAATATCACACATAAGTGAGGAATCATTCAGCATCTTGCTGTTTCTTGCTGTTCCTATGGCTGGATAACTTAGATCTTATTCATCAGCCTGCTGAACTGTTACTTTTTAAGAAACGTATATAGCATCCAATTTTTTTCTGATATCTTTAACTATTGTGATGTGCTGAATCAAAGCAGCTGTATTTCATACAAGATCAATGTCATTTCCCTCAAGAATCAACTCATCTTTCTGTGCTTGAGATACTGAACAAGCAACACCTGTTCTAAACCTTGCAGATATATTTTTTGCACAAGAAATTTTTTCTTTCTTTAAAAAAAATAAAGATTTTATTTATTTATTTATTGAGAGAGATGGAAAAGAAGGGAGAGGAAGAGGGGGAGAAATGTCAATCGGTTGCTTCTCACATGTCCCTGATTGGGGACATGGCCCACAACCTAGGCATGTGCTTTGACCAGGAATCGAACCTGCCAGCTTTTGGTTTGCAGGATGATGCCCAACCCACTGAGCCACACTAGTCAGGGCATGCCCAAGAAATTTCTGATTACAACAAGAGAAATATTCTCCTGAATAATGATGTTAATGGGGAAATGAAGGTACACAGATTTCATTTTGTAATGGAAGCCTAGTGTAAATCCTTGATCATGGTGGCCAGTTCCCTATTATTTCCCCACCATTTGTCAGACTTAAACCTCTTCTTTTTCTTTCCAAGGAGACTGAGTTCTACATTGATGTGATTTAAGTCCTTCCACAGGGTACCTCTGGGGCCCTTTACAATAACTGTGCATCCCTTCAGAGTGATGTCAACATTTTCTGGGATGTCCATAGTCTGATTGCTGAGAATGGTCTTCATTCATGCAGTAGATGCAGCAAAGAGAGAGCCCAGTACCATGCTGTTTTGATTACTATGGCCTTGTAATATAGTTTAATATCAGGTAGCAAGATTTTTCCAACTTCGTTTTTCTTTCTCAAGATTGCTGTGGCTATTCAAGGTCTTTTGTGGTTCCAGATAATTTTTGGAATAAAAGTTCTAGTTCTTTGGAATACACCATTGGTGTCTTGACAGGAATTGTATTGAATCTATAGAGTGCTTTGAGTAGTATGGATGTTTTAATGGTGTTAATTTTTCCTATTCATGAACACGGTACACACTTTCACTCATTTGTATCTTCTTCAACTTCTTTCTTCAGTGTCTTATAATTTTTCTTAATACAGGTCTTTTACATCCTTCGTTAAATTTATTCTTAGGTATTTAAAATTTTGATTCAATTGTAAATGAGACTTTCTTTGCACTTATTGATCATGTGATTTTTATTCTTCATTTTGTTTCTGTGGTGTATAACATTTATCTTTAAAACGTTTATTAAATATTTTATTTATTTTTAGAGAGAGGGAAGGAAGGGATAAAGAGAAGATCGATAAACATCGATGTGAGAAAAACATTGATCAGTCGCCTCTTGCAATAACCCTAACTAGGGACCAAACCCACAACTCAGGCATGTGCCCCAACTGGGAATTGAACCAATGACACTTTACTTTGTGGGATAATGCTGAGCCAACTAAGCCAATAAGTCAGAGCATGTGTATTACATTTTAAAATTTGTGGATATTTTACCAAACTTGCATACTCGAATAAATCCCATTTGATCACGGTGTATGATCTTTTCAATGTATTATTGGATCCTTTTTGCTAATATTCTGTTGAAGATTTTTGCAGCTATGTTCTTCAGGGATATTGGCCTATAATTTTCTTTCTTTATGGTGTCTTTATCTGGTTTTGAAATTAAAATAATGCTGTCCTTAATTCTGATCCCAAATTACATGCCTAACTCAAGTCATCTGTCTCTCAAATGGCCGTGAAGAAAAATTAAATATTTTTTATTATTTTTTGAAAATTAACTCAAAGAACTTTCCTTTAATTTATAAAAAGCATATTAAATATTCAGGGACCATATAATCTTTCACCATTTTTTGAATCTTACAACAAGATAAGTAAAACAGAAAATAATCTAAAGAGAAGTAACATTGGAATGAATATATATATATATATATATATATATATATATATATGTACAATGAGATAAGAAAAATTTGAGTTACTAAGTGTGAGAAATGAGATTATAAGTTTCCACTAAAATATAAAAGCCTTCCCTGGCTGGGTGGCTCCATTGGTTGGAGCATTATCCCATACACCAAAAGGTGGTGGGTTTGATTCCTGGGCAGAAAACATATCTAAGTATTCCAGGTTCAATCCTCAGTTGGGGCACTTATGGGAGGCAACCAACTGATGTTTCTTTCTCATACCAATGTTTTTCTCTCTTTCCCTTACTCTTTTTCTAAAACCAATAAGCATATCCTCAGGCAAGGATTAAAAAACAACAAAATCCTTATTAGCAATGAATTGTCTGTTTAAAATATGCACTAACACAGAAATCAGATTACAGTTTTACTCAAATCCATCCTTCACATTTTGGGCAGAGAACCTGTGTTACAGGTGGGAGAAAGGACCTGATAGGAATCAAACAGCAAGGAGTAAAGATGGACCCACCACAGAACTCCAAGATATTCTTACCTTCTTAGGCAGTGAATGAATCTCTGAAGAAGGGTAGCTTTAGAGAAAGATGTAGCCAATGAAAGGCTTGGGAGATGTCATCCCAATATAAAATGGGCTAATTGTAGTTGCATTGTTAGACTTAGCTGAACAGTGAGGAAAGTTTCTGTGAGAGCAGAAAGAAATATATTGACTAATTTAACAAGAAAAGATGTTGAGAGATAAAGTGATTGAGAATGAAGAAACCCTTTGCACAATGTTCGGGTCCAACATTTATCTATATTTGAAATTTACTCTGTGGTCATCTATATTTGAGAATATCTCCCTCTCTTTTCAGCATCTCTCTATATCAGTAATCAAGTCCTGTACATGACATTTAACTCTGGAAAATGCGATGGGACAATGGTAAGTGTTAGTTGGGGGAGAAAATCATCTTCATCTGGAGGTGTCAGTGTCCACAGAAAATCCTTTTGCAATCTGAGCGAAGAGATATAAATCTGTTCCTAGAAAAATTTCAATGGTTTGGGGTCTCATGGGGTCTGCAGTAGTCCTTTTGAAGAGTTCATGGTGGAGGACCCAATTAGTCAGTTCTGGCTGAAGGACCAAACTAATGAAACTTAATTTATTATTTGCCTGCTTATTTGTAGATGTACTCTTCCAGTGTCCTTACAAACTGGGAAAAGGGCTGTGGCTCCCACTGAAGGTAACTACTAAGGTTGGTCTCTCTTGTGTTCTGTTACTTTTCATCACATTGAATACTGCTTACCAGTCCCTTCCTGCCTGCAAAGTGTCCTCTGAGAAATCAGCTGATAGTCCTATAGGCACCCCCCTGTAGGCAACTCTCCACCTCTCTCTTGCTGTCTCTGGACTCTCTCTTTATCTTTCACCTTTGGAATCTTGGTCCCTTTAGGCTCCAGACCCTCCGTGCTTCCTGAACCCATATGTCCACCTCCTTCGCAAAATTTGGAAAGTTTTCCTCATTTTTTTCAATTCTTGCTTCCTCATTCTGCACTGGTTGACTGCTTTTTCTTCCTTATGTTCCAAATCATTGATTTGAACCCCAGTTTCCTTCCCTTCATCATTTGTTTTGTGTGGATTTTCTTTCATTTCACTTAGCATAGCCTTCACTTCTTTTATGCGTTTGCCATACTCAAGCCTATCTGTCAAGCCTGTGAGCATCTTTATCACCAGTGTTTTGAATTCTGCATCTGTTAGGTTGTCTATATCCTCATCTCTTAGGTTGGCTATCTCCTCATCGCTTAGTTCTCCCTCTGGAACCTTGATCCGTTCCCCCTTTTGGGCCATACTTCTCTGTCTCCTCATTCTGACAGGCTCCTGTGTTTGTTTGCCTCCACGTTACAGGTAGAGCTGTCGCTCCTGTTACATTGTAAGGGGAAGAGCCTTAGGGATTTGTCAGTATAGGGCGACCTATTTCACCACGTTGTAGTGCTGTATGTGGGAGAGGGTCTAGAGGGAACAATGCCGCTTGTCCAGCTCTCGCCCCTTTTCCAGGCACATCTCCCACTTCTGTATGGGACTGGCACCTCTCTAGCTGTTGCTCTGGCCATCGTTCCCAGAGTGGGTGGGTCCTGTGGATGTTCTAGGACCGTGGGGGCCTTTAAAACAAGCGGACTCCATTGAGACAGGCAGTTTCTGCCTGCGTCCCAAACCCCACTGGTCTGCACAGTCAGAAGCAATGAGGCTTGATTTTCCCTGGTGCTGGGACAGTGAGCTGCTAGGTCTGGTGAGGAGCTAGGAACACTTCTTAGGTGTCCCTCCTGACTTTTTAAAACGTGTGACTGCACTTACTGCTGGCCTGCCACTGCTGCCACCACCACTGCTGCCGCCACCACACCGCATCCTCTCTGCCCTGGTTCCATTCCTCCTACCTGTCTGGATGAGTATTTCTTCTTTATATCTTTGTTTGCTGGACTTCCATGCAGTTTGATTTTCTGGAACTTCTGGTTGTTTCTAGTTTTTAGGTAGTTGTATTCCTTCTTAGTTGTGGAGGGAGACGCAGCGTGTCCGTCTATGCCTCCATCTTGGCCAGAAGTCCAAAAGATGTTTCTTTTATTAGCACGTTCATATTTCATGAAACTATTTCTGTGAGTTACTAAGGTACTAACATAGATATGCATAGATTAGGAGAAACATAGAATCTCAGGGTTAGAGGGTCACGAGGAGTCATCCAATTCAACTATCATGTACAATATTTTAAGTCATGTTCCCTGAGCAGTGATATTTATTAATATTTCTTAGTTCTGTTTCTTTGAATACTTAGATTGGTCTGACCTCTTTTCTGCTTGTCTGATCCTGGAAACTGTTTGAACCCTTTTTTCAAACTTTCTTTAACTATCTAGTGTTGGTCTATGTCTTAAGAGAATACCCTGAATGTGATCTGTTCCTCCTGCTCCCAAACTTTTGTGGTGAATACTATAGTTCTCAAGTCACCTTGGTGTTGAAGTGTCTAGTGTAGAGGTTGGAATGCTTTTTCTGTAAAGTACAGATAATAACTACTTTTGTCCTTGAAGGCCATGCAGTCTTTGTTGTATCTATTCAAGTCTGCCATTGCAAATGAGAGCAGCCATAAACAATATACTTTAAATAGGGCATGGCTGATCCCTGGCTGGTATGGCTCAGTGGATTGAGCACCAGTCTGTAAACCAAAGGGTTGCTGGTTTGGTTCCCAGTCAGGGCACATTCCTGGGTTGTGGGCCAGGTCCCCAGTTGGGGGTGCATGAGAGGCCACATATTGGTGTTTCTTTCACTCTCTTCCTCCCTTCCCCTCTCTCTAGAAATAAAATTTTTTTAAAAATGCTGTATTGATTATGCTGCTACAGTTGTCCCAATTTCTTTTCCCTTTGTTCCCCTCCACATAGTGATGCTCTTCCCTCCAGTTGTCCATCCCTGCTTAGTCCATGCCCATTGGTTGTGCATATAGTTCTTCTCAACATCTTTTTATCTACTCCACTCCCTCCTACTATGCTTCTTAATTCCTGTACCATCTCCCTCCCTTTCTCCCCTTCCCCCTCCCAGCAGACCTCCCCCCAATATGTTCCCCATACTTAATAATTCTTTTCCCATTCTTGTTACATACTTAGATTGCCTTTGTTTCAATTCCCTAGCTTCTGTTGTTGGTTGTTGTGATACAGTTTTCATTTTAATATTCATAGTTTTGATCCTCTTTCTCTTAAACAAGTCCCTTTAACATTTCACATATCAGTGGTTTGCATCTGATGAACTCCTTCAGTTTTACTTTGTCCTGGAAGCACTTTCTCTGCCTTTCTATTCTGAATGACAGCTTCGCTAGATAGAGTAATCATGGTTGTAGGTTCTTGTTTATCATTACTTTGAATATTTCTTGCCAGTCCCTACTTGCCTGCAGAGTATCTTTTGAGAAATCAGCTGATTGTCTAATGGGGACCCGTTTGTACATAATTCTCTTCTTCTCTCTTGTTGTTTTTAAGATTCTCTTTTTATCCTTAAGTTTTGACATTTTGATTATAATGTGTCTTGGTGTGGTTCTCCCTGGGTCCAGTTTTTTGGAACTCTCTGTGCTTCCTGGACCTGTAAGTCTATTTCCTTCCCCAAGCTAGGGAAGTTCTGCTTCATTATGTTTTCACATAACTTTTCAATTTCTAGTTCTTCTTCACCTTCTGGCAACCCTATGATTTGGACGTTGGCCCACTTATAGCTGTCTCATAGGTTTCTGAGCCTCTCTTCATTTTCCTCACTTTTCGTTTCCTCTTTCTGCCCTGGTTGACTGTTTGTTCCTCCCCTATTTCTGATTTGTTGATTTGATCTCTAGTTTCCTTTCCCTTACCACTAATTTTGTATGCGTTTTTGTTCATTCAGCAGAACTAGCCTTCATTCCTTCCCCATCTTGTTTAGGATCTGCTGTTAGGTCTGTAAGCTTTATATAACCAAAGCTCTGAACTGTGCCTCAGAAAGATTTCCTATCTGCTGATCCGTTAGATCAGATTATTGCTGGCTGGTCAGTTGCATCACTGGTATCACTATCGTGATCTGTGCCATCCTGACAATTTTGTGTTTACCTTTGCTTTCTGGGCAGGGCTGTCACACCTCCTATGCTATAGGGGGTGGAGCCCCATACACTCATCACTACTGGGCAACCCTTCTCACCACACTGTGGCATTTTGTGTGGGGGCGGAGGTCCAAGATGGATTGTTGCCATTTACTCTTCACTGAGAGACCAGGAGCTTCCTCCTCCATCCCCACACCTTCCAGCCTTCACAGTCTGAGATAATGGGGGTCTGCCTTCCCTGGCATTGGAATTGAGAGCTGATGGGTCTGATCTGCAGCTAGGGGTGCTCCCCAGGTGTTTCTCTCCTCTTTTTAAATATGGGTGTCTGTGCTTACCGCCCTCCTGCCACTGTCGCCACAGCTGCCACTGCCAGCACAGCTTGACTTCTCTTCCCCGGCTTCGCCCCTCCTACATGCCCAGATGAGCACCACTTCTTTATAACTTCATATGTTGGACTTCCATTTGCTTTATTTTCTGGAATTTCTAGTTATTTCTTGTTTTGTGGTAGATGCATTCCTTCTTAGTTGTGGAGGGAGATGGAGCGTGTCAGTCGGCCTCCATCTTGGCCGGAAGTCTGAAATAAATAAAATCTTTAATAAATAAAATAAAACGGGCATGGCTGCATTATAATAAAACTTTACTTGTAGGCATCAGAACTTGAATTTTATGTAAATTTCGTGTTTCATAAAAATGTATTCTTCTTTTGCTTTTAAAAATTATTTTAAAAAATATAAAAATCATTCTCAGCTTGCAGGTTTACAAAAGATAGGTAGCAGGTCAAATTTGAACCACAGGTGAATAGAGGTAATCAAGGGAAGAAGCAAAACATGTTTATGATTAATTAGTGAGAAGAACTGGCCAAAAAGGGTGTGTGTGAGTAAATGGAGCCAGGTGAAAATGTTTGTCTTAACTTTCACAGCCTGGTCTTTTCTGATATTTTGCTGTTTATACTTTTCCAGAAAGCATAATTTCAGTTGAAATAGGTTTCAGAAAGGGCACTGTTCAATTTTATGGGTCTAGGTTTGTATATTGCAACCAGAATGTGTGTGAGGAAGTACTTTGTGAAATAGGGCTGCACAGGTACAACGTCATGATTTCTTAAGCTGTTCATGACTTAATCTAGTATCATAGTTTCACTTGACACCCTGCTGGATCTGTTCCACAAAAATTACTCTTTTCCATAACAGTGGTCATGTTTATTGGTTAAATTAGTAATAATACACATACCCCTAATAGAGTAGTTAGGTTTTATAGATTAAATGTGCAAAGAAGTCCAAGGTTTTACGGGCTCAACAGCATCTCATCTGCTCTGGCAACAATAATGAGGTCCTTGAGGTTAAGTGTTAAACAAAAGACATATCCATTAACTTTGGTTTCTACCTAACATTATTTTACTCAAGTCACAATTGGCAATTTTATTGTTTCTGATGAGAGAGATGTGGATAAAGAGATGGGCAGCTATTGTTGTTGCACCTCCTCCTATATTTGCAAATTCAACTGAAGTAAATTCAAGGGGATTTAAAGGGCTTATGCCCTTCTCTCTTACTTCACTTTTGTTTTGCTTTTTTCACCCTTACAGGAGCCAGACATTAAGACAAGAATGTTAAAAAGCAACTACACACACAGGGAAAATTAGGAAGTGATTGTGCATGCCCAGGGAGAGCCTCAGAAAAGGCCTGAGAGAATCTTTAAGAAAAAAAAAAAGGAAAAAGATTTTTACTTATTTATTTTTAGAGAGAGGGGAAAGAAGGAAGAAAGAAGGAGAGAAACATCAACTGATTGCTTCCTGCATGCTCCCAGCCAGGGACCTGGCCCACAACCCAAGCATGTGCCCTGGTTGAGAATCGAACTGGTGACCTCTTGGTTCACAGGCCATTGCTCAATCCATTCAGCCACACCAACCAGGGCTGAGACTATCTTAAGTTTACATTTCAGGCTAATTCTTGGCAGAAATAGCCTACATGTATGCATGCACATGCGCCTGCATGCACACACACACACACACACAGACACACAAAATTCTCCTCTAAAAAATAAAAAACCCAAACCATAAACAACAACAAAAAATCCCAAAACCAATAGCCAAACCTGGCAAGCCCTGGGGAAGTGGGAGAATCTGATTTCCAGAGTTACCACATTATTAGATTAAATGTCCAGTGTTCAAAAATGTATCATAAGACATACAAAAAATCAGGAAAGTATGGTCCATTAAAAAAAAAAAGTCAACAAAAACTGTTCTTGAAAATATACTAGACAAAGACTTTAAACAACTGTTTCAAAATGCCCAAAGCATTAAAGAAAACTGTGGAATACAGTTGAAAAAACAATTTTAGAACAAAATAGAAATAGCAATAAAGACATAAAAAACTTAGATAGAAACAAAAAAATTTCTGGAGCTTTAAGTTATAATAATTAAATTAAAAAAATTATTAGAGGGATTCAAAGGCAGATTAAAACAGTTGGTAGAAAGAATCAGTCAACTTCATATCAGACAATGGAAATTATCAAGTCCTAGAAACAGAAACAAACAAAAAAGAATGGCCTTGACTGGTGTGGCTCAGTTTGTTGGGTGTCATCCTGCAAAGTAAATGGTCATTGGTTCTATTCTCAGTCAGAGTACGTGCATGGGTTGCGGGTTCAGTCCCTGGTTGGCGCGTGTACAAGCGGCAACTGATTGGTATTTCTAATTTCAATGTTTTTCTCCTTCTCTTTCCCTCTCTCTAAAAATAAATAAATAAAATCTTTAAAAAAGAAAGAAAAAAGATTGAAGAGTAGTGAACAGTCTAAGAGACCTATGTGGCAATCTCAAATGAATCAATATGTACATCATGGAAATCCCAGAAAAGGAAGAGAGAAAAAGGGACAGGGACTATATTTGAAGAAATAATGGCTGAAAACCTCCCAAACTTGATGAAACACATGAGTATAAACATCCAAGAAACTCCATGAACTCCAAGTAAGATAAATCAAAGCTATCCACACTGAGACACATTATAATCAAATTTTAAAAGCCAAAGACAAAATGTTGAAAGTAGCAAGAGAGAAGTAAATTATAACATACAAGGAATGCTTAATAAAATCCTTAATAACATAAGCAAATTTCTCATCAGAAAATTTGGAGGCCAGAAGACAGTGGGCCAATATATTTAAAGTGTTAAAAGAAAAAAAACAAACACTGTCAATCAGAATCTTATATCCAGAAAAATTGTCCTTCAAAAGTGAGGGAGAAATTAAGACATTCTCAGATAAACAAAAGCTGAGAGTTTGACTAGACCTTCCCTGCAAGAAATGGTCAAGGGAGTCCTGCAGGGTGAAATGGAAGGACACCAGACAGTAACTAAAAGCTATCCGGAAAAAAAATGATCTAAATACAGGTAAGTACAAAGAGGAATTATAAATGCTAGTATTATTACAACAATAGTTTGTAACTGTACTTTTTGTTTTTTATGATTTTAGAGACTAATATATTTAGAGATACAAACAATTATTGGTGTAAAAGCTAGTATTATTGTAACTACTTTGTAACTCTAAATATTGTTTTCTATATAATTTAAGAAGCTAATGAATTTAAATGAAATATTAGTGTTTTGGGGCATAAAATGTAAATAGATATAATTTTAGAGAAATAAAAAATACTTTGAGACAAATGAAAATGCAAACATAATATACCAAAACTTTTGGGGTGTAGCAAAAGCAGTTCTAAGAGGAATGTTTTATTTTATTTTATTTTATTTTTTTAAATGTATTCTAAGAGGAATATTAACAGTAATAAATGCTTATATCAAGACAAAAGAAAGGTCTCAAGTAAACAACATAACTGTACCTCAAGGAACTAGAAAAAGAAGGACAGACTAACCCTGAAGTTAGCAGAAGAGAACCCAGAAATAAACTCTTGCATATATGGTCACATGATTTTGGACTAGGGTGTCAAGACCATTCACCAGGGAAAAGACAGTCTTTTTGACAAATGGTGCTGGAAAAACTGGATATCCACATTTAAAGAATGAAGTTGGATGCTTACCTAACACTATATACAGTATAGTTTCCCATTATCTATTGTTTTGTTTTCTGTGATTTCTGTTAATTATGGCCAACAGTGGTCTAAAAATATTAAATAATAAAATTTCAGAAATAAACAATTTATAAGTTTTAAATTGCACACTGTTCTGAGTGGCATGATGAAATCTTGTACCATCCTGCTCTATCCTGGCCTGGACAGAAATCTTTGCTTGGTTCAGTGTGGCCACACTGTATATGCTACCGGCCTGTTAGTCACTTAGTAGCAATCTTGGTTATCAGATTGGTTATCAGAGGGAAAAAATGACCATATTCACATAACTTTTATTACAGTATATTGTTGTAATTGTTCTATTTTATTATTAGTTATTGTTGTTAATCTCTTACTGTGCCTAATTTATAAATTAAGTTTTATCATATATATTTTAAAAACCTAGACTATATAGGATTTGGTACTATTTACAGTTTTAGGCATCCACTGGGAGTCTTGGAATATATTCCACATAAATAAAGGAGGACTATGTACAAAAGTTAACACAAAATGGATCAAGGACCTAAATGCAAGACTAAACCAATTAAACTCTTAGAAGAAAACATAAAACAAAAGTTTCACAACATTGGATTTGGCAATGATTTCTTGGCTATGACAACAAAGACATAGGTAATAAAAAAATAGACAAATTAAATTTCATAAACATTATACATGTTTGGGCATCAAAAGACACTACTAACAGCCCCAGCTGGTGTGGCTCAGTGGATTGAGTGCTGGCTGGCAAACTGAAAGGTTGGCAGTTCCATTCCTGGTCAGGGCACATGCCTGGGTTGTGGGCCAGGTCCCTGGTTGAGAGTGTGAGGGAGGCAACTGATCGATGTGTCGCTCACAGACTGATGTTTCCCTCTTTTTCCCTCTCCCTCTCTTCCCCTCTCTCTAAAAATAAATTAATAAAATCTTAAAAAATAAACACTATTAATGAAGTAAAAAGATAACCCAGAGAATGACAAAAAATTTCAAATTATATGTCTGATAAGGGATTAATGTCCATACCTCTTAAAAAGCAATTACAAAAAACCAGAGAACCCTGTTCAAAAATGGGCAATGGACTTGATTGGACATTTCTCTAAAGAAGATATACAAATGGCCAAAAAGCCCGTGAAAATATTCTCAACATCACTAATCATTAGGGAAATGCAAACCAAAACTACAATGAGATACTGCTTCATACCCATTAATATGGCTACTATAAAAAAACAAACAAACAATTTAAACAGAAACAGAAAACAGCATTGGCCAGAATATGGAGAAATTAGCACTCTTGTGCACAGTTAGTGGGAATGGAAAAGGTACAGCCACTGTGAAAAATAGCATGCAGTTTCCTAAAACAATTAAAAATAGAATTATCACACGATCCAACAATTCTTCTGGATATATACCTAAAAGAATTGAAAGCAGGGTCCCAAAGAGATATTTGAATACCTATAGTCATAGTAGCATTATTCATAATAGCTAGAATGTAGAAGCAACTCCAGTATTCATCAATGGATGAATGGGTAAATAAAATGTGGCATATACATACAATGAAACATTAATACTCAAAGAGGAAGAAAATTCCACAATATGCTACAGTGTGAATGAAACTTGAGGGTGTTATGCTAAGTGAAATAAGCCAATCACAAAAATACAGATACTACATGATTCCACTTATATGAGCTATGTAAGAGTAGTTAAAGTAAAAATCATTGAGACAGAAAATACAATGGTGATTGCCAGGGGCTGGAGGGAAGGGGAGAATGAGGAGTATTGTTTAATGGGCATAGAGTTCCAGTTTTACAAGATGAAAGGATTTAGGGGGAATGGATGATGGTGATGGTTACACAACAATGTGAATGTATTTAATACCACTGAACTGTACATTTAAAAATGGTTAATACGATCATCGTTATGTGTATTTTACCACAATAAAAAATCTGCAAGAAAAATTAGTCTAGCATAATCTTACACCTCTAATTGAGTGAAAAAACTCAATAAAAGAACACATCTATCTCGTTCTTCATTTTCAGGAAGGAGCTATTGACACTTGCTTTTATACTGTCCTGTACTTGAGTTCTCTGTTTTTAACTTCTTTTAAATGGTTTCTTGTTCCTCCAGTAAGACCGAGGACAGGTCACACAGATAATTCAAGGTTATTTACCTTACCATGGCTTGGTTAGAAGGACATTGCATGATTAATTGATTGGCCCAATGAATGATTGACTGGGTAGCATCTAGATCTTTGGTTTTTGATATTCTGATAACTGACCAAAAGCTTTCTTGGATGCTTTGGAGAATTCAAATGCAATTCAAAAGACTTTCCTGGTGCTGTTTTAATTATTAAAAGTTGTCGATTAAGTAAAGTATTAATTAGGAGGAGGTGAAGCTACTATAACAAAGTAACCTAGTAACAAATCAGTGGCTTATTTTCCTCTCACTTAAAATTCTGAGGTGCATGTTCCAGGTTGGCAGATGACTCATTTTCACTTGCTTACAAAGTACTGCTGATGGATCTGGGTTCCTGTCATATGCCATTACACCTCAGAGCAGGAAAACAACATGGAAATGTTGCTAGACCAGTTTTGAGGGCCAGGTCTGGAAGTACCAAACATATACAAAAACTCTTTTCATATCCACTTTGGGAGAACTTAGATATATAAATACACCTGGCTGCAAGAGGGAAGGGACTGGGAAACATCCATGGTGGGGCAGCCATGTTCTAGCTACAGCTCTTTGACTATGGAAGAAGAGAATGGATTTTGGTAGACAGTTAGTCATCTCTACCACAGGGCCTACTGGTAGATATTAGGTAAAAGTGGGCTGCAACACAAACACCAAGAAAACATTCTTTCTGCTCTCTAGGGACTCTGATCTAAACTACAATACAGGCTAGCCTATAATAAGTCCTCTTATAAAATTCAAAGGACTATAGGAATGCAGGGAGGAGGAGGTAAATTCTGACTGGGAGAATCAGAGACAACTTCTTGTAGGTATAAGAATTTTTCCTGGGCCATGAAGGAAGCACAAAATATCAGTTTACTAGTAGAAAGAGTATTTCTGATATAGGAATATCTTAAGTAAAGGCTCAAAGGATCCAAAGTAAGGAGAATGTGTAAAGAATGGTAAGTAAATTAATGGGGCTAGTCCTGATGGTGTGGCTCAGTGGGTTGAGGTCCATCCTGTGAACCGAAAGGTTGCTGGTTCAATTCCCAGTCAGGGCACATGCCTGGGTTGTAGGCCAAGTCCCCAGTTTAGGGTATGCAGGAGGCAACCAATCAATGTGTCTCTCACACATTGATGGTTTTCTCCCTCTCTTTCTCCTTCCCTTTCCCTCTCTCTAAAAGTAAATAAGTAAAACATTTAAAAAATTCATGGGACCAGGAGGGAAAAAGAGGTAGAGATATCTTAGGAGATATACTGGGATTTGATTGTGGAAGACTTTGAATTCCAAGCGATGAGGTCTGGCTTTACCTACCTGTGTTCAGTAGAGAACCAGTGAATATTCCTGGCTATTTTTTTTTTTTCAGAAAGAAAACTCTGGTATCGATATGGATGAGGATGGGGTTGACAAGGGGACCACTTAGGAAGCCAGAGACACATTCCAGAGACAGAGTAAATAAAATTTGGTTAATTACTGTATGGGGGATAGAGAGAGTCTGGAAAAAAACACAGACAATCCACACACAGATTCACACCAAGAGCTTAAGAGGATAGATTTGCCTTGATGTGAGCAAACCATTTCTGAATGTCTAGTGGTTTGGGAAATTAAGAATGAAGCAAATGCATGAAAGGTGATGGGACAGCATCATGCTGGTTTCCCTTAAATTTGTCTGGAATAATCCCCTTCCCACCTAGATAGAGCATTTATTCTTCATAGTTGACATTTTTTGTAGAATGTGCTTTCTCCCAAGAGATGGGTCACAAAAGAGTAAAACAGTTCTGGCCAATTTATTGAGGTTAAATATAGCACCAGAGGTTCTTCATAGTAAAATTACATTCAGTTGAGCTTAAACTAACATCTATTTGTTGAATGTTTGGCACATGCAGCAGTAGCTGAAAAGAGGGTAGCAATGGAGATATAGGTAGTTCCTCAGCTTGCAGTTACTTATTTTCACTTGCAGCCCCTCGACCTGCTGTTATTCTCTTCAGAGCAGACTTTACTTCCTGGTTCCTCAGTGTGTAGATGAGTGGGTTCAGTAATGGAGTGACAACAGTGTAAAACACAGACACTGCCCCCTCCAGAGGACTCTTGGATCCTGGTCTGAGGTAAATGAAAATACAGGGGACATAGTAGACTGTGACCACAGTTAGATTGGAGCCACAGGTGGAGAAGGCCCATTGCCGCCCATCTGTAGTGCATATCTTCAGGATGGCATGGACTACGTTGGCATAGGAGCGCAGAATTAACATGAAGCAACTGGCAGCCACTACCCCAATGTCCACAAAAGTCACAAGCTCATCGATAGTTGTGTCAGCACAGGCCAGTCTCAGTATTGTGGGGATGTCACAGAAAAAATGATCCACCTGGTTGGGCCCACAGTAGGGCAAGCGGAAAGTCAGGGTGGCTTGAATAGATCCATGGATGGAGCCAGCCACCCAAGCTCTAGCCACAAGGGTAGTGCATAGCTTACCATTCATGAGCATGGGGTAGTGCAAGGGCTGACATATTGCCAGGTACCTATCACAGGCCATCAAGGTGTAGAGGAAGCACTGGGTGCTGCCCAGGAAATGAAAGGCATATAGCTGAGCTACACAACCACCAAATGGGATGACCTTGCTTGAAGGAGTGAAATTTAGAATAATTCGAGGAACAATGACTGAGGAGAGCCACATGTTCAGGAATGAGAGTACACCCAGAAGAACGTACATGGGGTGAGCCTGGAGCATTGGGTCAGCCCACACAGTGAGCAGAATAGCAGGTTCCCCAGCTGAGTCAAGATGTAAATGATGGAGAAGATCAGGAAGAGGAGGATCCTCATATTTGGGGGGTGAGATAAACCCAGGAGAATGAAATTTCTCACCACGGTGTCCAGGGATGTGTTTTTGGTCTTTCCCATGTCTTTCTGTAGTCTGTTAAGATGAACGGTGAAACCAGACAAGGGAAATACAACACAGAGAGAATTCTTTTGTCTGATGAATAATGCCTAAGAATTCTGAGAGAAACTGAATACTATTAAAAAATTTTTTTAAAAGAAGAAGTGGTGTTGTCATTAGTTATTTTGGTTTACTTGATAAGAGAAAGTCAAGAGGCTGGTTCGTTTCCTAGATGGATGGAAACTTATCTATGGGAGATACTTAGAAGTGGAATGTGACAGATCAAGAAACTGATTGAGAAGGACTTATAACTCCAACCAAAAAGTGTTCACCAAAGAGGGACTAATATTGAGTCAGAGCAGTGTGGAATGAGTATCCCACAATTACTACATCTACTTTTCCCTCCACTTACCATCATTGCAGTGCCTTCTTTTTACCCTCAGCTAAAATTCCATCTTCTCACAATAGCATGCAAAAATATTCATTTATCTGGCCCTTACCATCCCACCACACCACTTTCATTTATTAGCCTCACCCCTTACAATTATTTGTTATTGTTCAGATGCACAGGACTCCAAAGGGCTTTCTCAGTAGCATGCTCCTGTGCACAGGCTCCCTTCACTTCTTCCTCACCTACCTAATGCTCCCTTCGCCATGTTTTCTTTAAAACGGCTTTCCTGATTCTCAAGGACCATGCTTACACCTCCTGGAGCATGTATCATATTATGTTGCCATTGCCTAATTTCTTAACGTTTCCTCCATTTGTCATCCCATCTAGCACTGTACAAGTGATAATTATGTTCTGAATGACTGAATGGCTGATTGAATGGGTGTTGCCAAATCCCACTGATTGAGCACAGTGCTTCTTTCTCTGCTTGATCTTTTACATCTGACCCTTAGCCCACTTGGCTGGCAAAAGACCATTTCATTCTTATGCAATATGTGTCTAGTTTAATTATAACAAACTAAATGGACATTTTTGTTTTTTATTGCTCCAGGATATTGTTTATATTGATTGATAGATTTATGTGGTCCATTGGCTTGGGTTGGATTTTCTGGCATAGCTATAGATGAAATATTGTTTATTATAAAAGCACTGATTAATGCTGGACTTGAACTTTAGTTTGTGTGATATATATACCTTGAAAGAATTTGAAATACCACCCTGGCTAGTGTGACTCAGCACCCTGACTGGTGTTGCTCAGTGGATTGAGTGCTGGCTTGCAGACTGAAATGTCACTGGTTCGATTCCTGGTCAGGGCACATGCCTGGGTTGTGGGCCAGGCCCCCGGTGAGGGCGTTCAAGAGGGAACTGAGTGATGTTTCTCTTGCACATGTTTCTCTCCCCCTCTCTCTCCCTCCTTTCCCCTCTTTCTCCATCCTTTCCCCTCTCTCTAAAATAAATAAACAAAATCTTAAAAAAAAATTGAAATACCTAATGCAGATGATAAGAAAAGACAGAAGAATAAAATCTGTTCATGTCATTCCTTTTGTTGAATATCCCCATACTAGGGTTTAAAATACATTTATCTGCCATTTAACTATATAATATCTTTGCAATTTAAATGATTATTTTCAGGAAGCAATTAAAATGGCAACAGAGTAAGTACAAATAACGTGAGTATTTGTAGGTTTACCAATTTAATCTCCATTAGAAAACTCCAAGAGATATTATATTGGTTATTTTCTAAGGTAACTTAATTCCTATATTAACATTTAGTAGCTATTAATAGTAATAATAATACTTAATATGGCTCTCTTTTTAAGGCCCATAGATAATGTTAAGCATGCCGTTTACTTACAAAGATAGAAGAAATACCAGATACCTTACTGCATGAGATTCAGAGTTTCAGGAGTGCACCTTAGTTTATTTGAAAATGGATGGGAAGACTAGTTCTTATTTCTTTAGCTAGGCTATAGAAAAGATATAGAAAGAGTTGGAATTAAGATTATTCATAAAATACTACTAATGAATAAAAGTAATTTTTTTACCGTTACAAATATATAATATCAGTGTATTTCCACTTAGGCAAATAATACATTTCTGAAATGTTTTATGAAAATCAATTGTATATCAAAGGTGATAATAGTGTACTACTTGGGGAATTATTTGAAGGATTTCCATAATGTATATTTATGTATGGTGGAAAAGTTTTCCCTAATTTACCTGCTTTGCCAGCCTATTTTTCCCATTTATTGTGCATAAATCTGATTCCACTTCTCCCAGGTAACCTGTTGGGAGAAAGATCCTTTTACCTTCTAGATTCTGGGTGCCTTGCTTAGGCAGGACCAGGAAACAGAGGTGCGTTACAGCTGGTGGGTGTGAGAAGAGGTTACTTTTATAGATTGACTTGGCAGAAAATTGAGGTTTTTTACTTGAGGTGTGGTATTTAGGACACCCCAAGGAAGAGGACAGTCTGTGGTGCAGAAAGGTGGGTAGAATAGATAGCCAGAAGGTGGATTTTTGGAGAAAAGAACAGTGCCCTTCCCATAGTCCCTGCTGTTCCTCCTTCTCCTTCTACTAGATTTATGTGTCACTATGAAAATAATTTTAGTATATCTATCCTGGCTAATTAGATAGAAAAATATTATATTTTTAAAATTTTACTTATTATTATTATTATTTTAAATTCTCTCCCAAGGATATGTTTACTGATTTCAGAGAGAGAGAGAGAAGAAAGAAACATCAGTTGCTTCCCATATGTACCCCAACCAGGGATCGAACACGCAACCTAGGTATGTGCCCTGAATAAGAATTGAACCCACAACCTTTTGATGTATGGGATGATGCTCCAATGAACTGAACCACCAGCCAGGGCAAAGTATTTAAAATTTTTTCAAGTTTTAGACTATTTGATGTTGCTAAAATCATGTAAAATAGTTGGAATTTAAATATAAAAGCACATAAAAATAGAACAAGTTTAAATTCAATATAAAAGCTACCTGAAAATAAGGGCCCAGTGGCATTAGAATATAAACAATACATGTTTAAAAAGCAATTATCCTGGAAATTCTAGGCAGAGGCTGTAGGGACAGGGTGAAAAGCGGTGCTGAGAGGATAAGGATGTGTGGGGAATTGCCAAGAGCACTTTTTAGAGAGCTCTATAGAGCCATGGGGTCATGGAATAGGCTGCTTTCTGTGCACCTTTCCCTCAACCCCCAGCCCCCAATCAGGCCAGTTTGGGGTGAGCACATTCAATTGTTCAAAACTTTTGATTTCTGCAGTGAACTTTGGGATCTGGGCCATCAGGGAACAGTTATGAGATCCTGAAGGTGAGGAATGAAGACTGGTCCAGTGTTGCGTTAGACATATTAGGATCAAAGAACTTCTATTTACTCTTGGGAGAAAACCCAACCCAAATCTGCTCCTAGAAAGATTCCTCTTCCTTGACATTCATTCATTGTTAGACATCCTGGTAGAACTAGGGCAGAGTAAGGGAAATGAATAGAGTTTGGAGTGACCTAGACATATTTTATCTCTTTCCACAACAGGATATTCTTGCCTTTTTACCAAAAGTTTAAAAAAAAAAAAAGGAACTTGCTTAAGGAAAAGCACTTAGAGTCCTTTTACTGGAGAAAGAAAAGGTTACCAATTTGGCCCATGTTTGCACAATTACCAAAAAATCTTCTTCACAACCTCTATGACTTTCTCACTGCTCAATTTTGCCCTTTATCATTGCACTAAAAAATAAAAAAGAGAAAAACTGAAAAGCAAATAAGGTTAAGATCTTTTTGAGTCATTTTATCAATATAAAACAGAAATTCCATACATATAGAAGGAAGGAATTTAATTCTAACAGTTTGGTAAGGCATTGAGGAAGAAGATGGAGAAAAGAGACTGGTTAAATTAACATTTGAACAAAATAACAGAATATTTTAAAGTTTCAAAGTTAGTGACCTCATTCTGAAAGGAGCTGGTTTCAGGATTGCTTTTCCATTCTCTTGGACTCACATAAACAGAGCAGTGAAATCGCGGAGGAGGCGGGCTGTCCTTGAGTGGATGGTCAGGCAGAGAGAATGTCCTTCAGAGACTCAGCTTAGCCTATTGTAAAGGGCTCCTATGTTTGGGAGAGGCTTTAGAAGTCTTTTAGGAGATTACCTGACAATCAAGTATTCAGAATCTCTGAGAGTGCCTGCCTTTCAGGTCTCTTTGAAAAGTGTGACTTTTATATCACTTGAGTCATATTTTACATTTGTTTTAATCACTTGTTGCCTTGTTGCTCTGAATAAAAGAGAGAGAAAACAAAACAAAACAAAACCCACTTTCAAGAGATTTGCAGAAAAATTCTAACCTCAGGGGAAATTTTACTCTAAAGTATTTCCTTAATGAGATTTTCCCTACCCAAATCGTTATTATTTTGTTTTGAGAGATAATGTTTCTAGTAGATCCCTGGAAATTAGGCTATGGGGAATAAACTTGTTTATTGTTTGTCTCCCTTCACTAGAATGTAGGCTTCACCAGAGAAGGTTGGTTTGCTCACTATGGGATCCCCAACACTGGAACATTGCCTGGCACATAGTAGGGTCTAAAGAAAAACTTGAGTAAGTGAGTAAGAGAAATCGCCACATATATTAAACACTGAGTAGAAAAGAAAAAAAAAACCAAAAAACCTGTGCTTTCAAATATGAACCTCCAATTTAAAGTTATCAGGAGTTGATTTGATATCAAATTGAGTCTTACATTTGTGTACATATACAATGCCAGTAGCTTTGGGTATTCATTTATCTTATAAAAGTAATGTTATTCTGCCCTGGCCAGCGTTGCTCAGTTGGTTGGAGTGTTGTCTGGTTGACCAAAAGGTCACAGGTTTGATTCCTGGTCAGGGCACATAATCAGGTTTCGGGTCTGTCCCTGGTCAGGGCGTGTACAAGAAAGTGGCCAGTTGATATTTCTCTCTCACATTGATGTTTTCTTTTCTCTCTCTCTCCCTGCTCCTTCCCGTTCCTTCTTTCCCCTCTCTTTCTCTCTCTCTGAAAGCAATGAAAAAAAAATGTTCTTGGGGTAGGATGAAAAAAAAAATTAACATTAATTTGAGTAATACTGGGGAATTGGCTAGAAATGAGAAATTAAGCTTGGAGTGTGATATAAGCTTCAGGAGCCTCCACTGTCAAATGATGAAACTGGATAAAGAATAAATGATTCTTAAAATTCCTTTTAATTAGAAATTACTAAGGAAGAAAATGTTTAGCATTTGGTGTGTATGTGTTTAACATTGCAAAGCTATATCTGGCCACAAGATGACAGTATTTATCTGTGTTAAAACCAAGTACTATACTGTGTCTGCTATATGGAGCAAATAGAAACAATCAATCCAGAGGGCCCATGAGGTATATAAACTCCTTTAGCAAAAATGCTGTAGGTGAGGGGTACATTGACCTGGGAAAACTAAATGTGAAAGAGATAATTTCATTTTGTGGTAATTGGGAATAGATTGAAGTATAGCTTCCTTCTTTCCTTCTTCTCTCTCTTCCTTCCTTCCTTTCCTTGTAGTTTTCATCTTTTCTTCCTTTCTTCCCTTCCATTTCCTTTTTTCCCCAAATTCTCATTTTGTTACATAAAAAGATGTGAAAAAAAGCTTAATAGTTTCACCATTTCCTTTAAATCTCAACTTTCTGAAGTAACTAAAGTTAATAGTTTCCTTTCCTGTTTCACATTTCTTTCTCTGTATTCATACATATGTACAGACATATATTGTATTTAGAAATTTAAAAAAAAATCTCATTGACTGTTGGGAGATACATTTAGATGGTAGAAAACCTCCCCCATCTCTGCTGTAATGTCACCAAAATCACCACTGTCACTACTATCAAACAAACACACACACACATACACACATAACATGTGCACAGGAAGAGAAGCCCAGTATAGAGAAATTGACCACTTCTGCCTTCGCTTTATGTCATTTTTCCATTTCTCGACTCTGTTCTTTACACAATTTTATTGTTTGATGTTTCACAGAATCATTTGAACTAAAATCTGTGGATTTGTCTGTAGAAAATATTCATGTGAATATACAGAGCAGCTTGGGTAGAAACTTAAACTCACCCCTTCAGGAAAGGAACTCCTCCCCTTGTGTATTTTGTGGGTTTTTGAACTTCATCCCTCACCCGCAGGAGGGAGGGAGTGAACTTCTGCTGGCTTCAGGGGCTCAGGAACGGGATGCAGTGCCTGGCTCATGGTGTCCTCCTGCAAATGTGGGGAGTTTTCCTTCTTTATGTTCTTAAGACTGTGGGAGGTAAGTCTCAAGTAAATAGGAAACATAGCTGGGAATTTTCAAAATTAAGTGATTGTAACTTTTCACACTTGTAATAAAAGAATCTTTCCTGATGTACATTTTCCTTATGTGGTGCTGATTGTCTTTGTCCTCATCCTTGTCTTTATCCTTGTCCTTTTCCTTCTCCTTTTACCACAGTTTATTTCTGTCTAAGGAACTCTTCTACCAATGGTAGTTTTTGTGACTACAGAAACTAACCTTTTTTTTCTTTCTTCTAGGTGCAAGCAGCTTTTACACTGTATTTATTGCCTTTCCTGTGATACAATAGGGCTATAAATGATAGGCAGTATTTGCTGATGGCTCACTTTGGGTCACTCTATGCCCTGTGCCGAAACCACCTCTGCACCCTGGCCTGCCGCCTGGTCTTGCCGAAACTAACCTTTTTAATAATGACATAGCTTCCAGGAGTGCTGCCTTGATTATGGTCATGTGTCTTCTCATAGGCACTGAGGGACAAGACGTACAGCAGTCTGCTGAGGTAACAGCTATGGAAGGAGCCTCTGTCCAGGTCAACTGCACATACCAGACCTCTGGGTTCAACGGGCTGTCCTGGTACCAACAACGTGATGGCGGAACACCCATATTTCTCTCTTACAATGTTCTGGATGGTTTGGAAGAAAGAGGTCATTTTTCTTCATTCCTTAGTCGCTCTGATACATACAGTTATCTTCTTCTGAAGGAGCTCCAGATAAAAGACTCTGCCTCTTACCTCTGTGCTGTGAGAGACACAGTGACTATGAGGCTCCTTCAGCTGCACCAAAATTCAAAAGGCAGCCATGGCAGTGAGCAGTTATACTTCCAGAGTGTGTGCCTGCTATGAGTTAAGATAGGGGGTTTTAGAACCAGACCGCTTGGATTAGCAGTCCATATTAAGAGTTTTCTTTCTTGCATTGTAATTCTTTTATACTGTCTTCAAATTTTTAGTGAAGTTTGTTAAGCATTACAGCCCTACTGTCAGCTAGGTCTAGAGAATAAATAATTACTGTTGTGGCTTTGTTCCTACACAAGACAGAGGTGATCAAAGCTCAGAAGATCAAATTATAGACTATTTGGGTATCAAAAATGACAGCTGCTCAAATTGAAATAAGGTGTAGTCAGTCATGTGTTACATAACTTGTTTGGTATCAAAGATGAAACACAATTCTCTTTGGGTGAACTTTGCCTTTTACTTCTCATTTGAAGATTTTAAAAAATTGATTCTAAAGAGAGAGAAACATCAATCTGTTGCCTCCCATATGTGCCACTACAGGGGATCAAACCTGCAACTTAGGTAGTGTCCTGAATGGGGATTGAACCTGCAACCTTTTTTGTACTGGATGATGCTCCAACCAGCTGAGGAACCTGTCCAGGGCTTGTTAGGTAAACTTTTGAGATAGAATTTGAATGGGCATAATTATGTTGAAAATCAATCTAACATTGTGAGTCAAGGCCATTAAAATGTTCATATTCCCTTAACTGGATAATTGTGTTTTTGAGCTCTCACTTAAAGAGAGGCAGGTTAGAAAAGAGGGTTAGGGTTAGAGGCTTTGGTTTTGGAGCACTTATATAGTATCATTATTCATTAGGGCAAAACATGGGCAACAATCTTAAGTAAGTTATGATCAATGGAATATTTTAAAGGAATATTAGTTTCTACTGCTGCATAACAAATGATCACAACACCCATATATTTACTTAGTTTTATTGGTCAGAAGTGAAGGCAGTTGCAACTGGATCCATGCGTAGGATATCACAAGTCAAAGTTTTGGTTGGCTGAGTTCTTATTTGGAGCTCAGTGTCTGTCCAAATTCATTTCTATCATTGTCAGAATTCTGTTTCATGTTCTTTATGAGCCAGGAGTATCTTCAGTTTCTTAAGGTCACCTGCATTTCTTCTCATGTAATCCCCTACATCTTTAAACCAGCAACAGCACTTCAAGTCCTTCTCATGTTTATAATTTTTGGAATTCATCTGCTACCTTCTTCCTCTGCCACAGAGAAAATTTATGTACATTTAAAATATCATTGTGGACTTCTGGTCAAGATGGAGGCATAAGTAAACACAGCTCACCTCCTTGCAAAACCACATCAAATTTACAATTAAACTATAGAAAAACTATCACTCAGAACCATTGGAAATCAAGGTGAATGGAAGTCTGACAACATCCTTCCAGACTGGAACGAGGGTTGGAGATGTGGAGATGTGAAATCGGCTGGTCCTACACATACGTGCGGCGATAAAAATTCAGGAGGGATATCTTGGGATTGGGGGGCCCCAGTCCCATGCCAGGCCCCTGAGCTCAGGGTTCCACTGCCAGAAAGATAAGTTTCCATAACTTCTGGCTGGTTTGGCTCAGTGGATTGAGCGTCGGCCTGCGAGCTAAGTGTCGCTGGTTCAATCTTCCAGTCAGGGCACATCAGAGAAGGAAAACTCTGATTCCAAAAAACCTCCGCTGCCTTGCAGCATACCTCTTCAGGGGAAAGGCTAAGGGAGTAAACCCCGACAGAAAATCCAGAGCCGGAGTCCCTAAGGCGGTTTGACGTTGTAGTCAATACCGGCAACTCCTGCGGCGCACCTGAAGCCAAACTGTATTGACTCCGTCTTTCCCTTGGATCCTTCAGCTGCGAAGAGAGGGGGGGTCTGCTGCATGGGCAACAGCAGACCCTCCATATCACCCTGCCCAGGCTCTGTAGCTTCAGCTTCACTGGAGAGGACACTCCAGCATCATCGCAAGATGTTGATTCAACACGGGAGGAGACAGATACCGTGTCACTCCCGAGTCGGACTGCACAGCCATTCTCGGCGGTGCAGATAGACTCTTAAGAAGCTACACCATCGTCTCTCGAGACGGACGGCTGCCGACATGTCTGCAATAACCAGCAGGGATTGAGTCAGTGAAAGAAACTTTTGGGGTCCTAAGCAGTTCCTCTTAATGAACCCTGCATATAGGCTTACTCAGACTTACTGCCTCTAACGTCCAGCACCAGGGTAGCAACTTGAAAGGCACTAGTGGCATATGAGGAGAAACTGAAGTGTTTGGCATCAAGGTGAGAGCTGGGGAACAGTTTTCTCCCGGGCAGAACAGCAAGCAGAGGCCACTGTTACTTTTCTGAACCTTCTTCCCTACAGAGTCAATGAGCCGGCAGGTGGGTGTCGTAGCTGAGACTCTATCAACCGGGATAATACTGTTTGCCTTGCCCTTCTGACTCCCTGAGGCCCTGCCTTGCCTAACTTAATGGCCCACCCAAGCTGTTAACAGTGGCTTTTTCATATGAATGGCTGGTCTTGGCTCATGCTTCACAACTTTCTAAAACTTCCTAACTCCTCTCAAATAAGCAATAGCCAGCCTAATTGATGCCCAAGACCCTGTACCTCTTGCTAAGTGGCCCTGGACCCAGCACTAGCAGCAACCAGCCTAGATTCACAGCTTGGCTTTGCCTGGAAATCTCCAAGACCTGCACAAGTAGCAGCCATCTTAGGTTGCTTTATAGCTCAGGCAGGGTGGTCCTGGACAAAACACAGGTGGGGACTGATCTTGGCCTACACCACCTGGGAAAACCCAGAGCCAGTACACCTAGTGGATAGCTATAGACAATGTCAGAGCACCACCACCCTGCCCATGCAGAGCTGATCCTCCACAGAAGGCAGAGAGATTGGTGGTAAGTGGTCATAGCCAGTCCTTGCAGCTGACTGGCATGGGTAAATCTCTCCCATTGACCTGCCAATGGCAATCAAGACTCAAATGCAAGAGGAGGGTGTACTCAGCCCACATGGAGGGTGCATCTTGAGTACCCAGCTTGGGTGGTAGGAAAAGCTGTGTGACTGGATCCTACAGGACACCTACTACACTAGGCCATACAAGACAGGGAGTAATAGCAACTCTACCTAATACATAGAAACAAAAACAAGGAGTGTGCCAAAATGAGGAGACAAAGAAATATGGCCCAAATGAAAGAACAGAACAAAACTCCAGAAAAAGAACTAAACAAAATGGAAATAAGCAACCTATCAGGTACAGAGTTCACAACACTGGTCATAAGGATACTCAAGGAGCTTAGTGAGGACCTTAACAGCATAAAAAAGATCCAGTTAGAATTGAAGGATCTGCTAATTGAAACAAAGAAAAATTTACAGGATAGCAACAGTAGAGTGGATGAAGCTGAGAATCAAATTAATAATTTGGAACACAAGGGAGCAAAAAACAGCCAGTCAGAACAACTGGAAGAAAAAAAGATCTGAAAAAATGAGAATAGTATAAGCAGCTTCTGGGACAACTTCAAGAGATCCAACATTTGCATCATAGGAGCACCAAAAATAGAAGAGAAAAAGCAATAAATGGGAAAACTATTTTAAAATAATAAAAGAAAACTTCCCTAATTTGGTGAAAGATATAGACATGCAAGTCCAGGAAGCACAGAGGGTCCCAAACAAGATGGATGCAAAGAGGCTCACTCCAAGACACACCATAATTAAAATGCCAAAAGTTAAAGATAAAGAGATAATCTTAAAAGCAGCAGGAGAAAAGAAGTTATTTATCTACAGGGGAGTTCCCATAAAACTGTCAGCAGATTTCTCAAAAGAAACTTTACAGGCTAGAAGGAATTCGCAAGAAATATTCAAAGTCATTAAAAGCATGGACCTGCAATCAATATTGCTCTACCTAGCAAAGCTATTATTTACAATTGAAGGGCAGATTAAGATCTTCCCAGGTAAGAAAAAACTGAAGGAGTTCATCGTCACCAAACCATTATTATATAAAATGTTAAAGGGACTTACTTATGAAAAAGGAGATCAAAACTATGAAAAATAAAATGACAATGAATACATATCTATCAACAATTGAATCTAAAAAAGCAAACTAAGGAAACAAGAAGAACAGAGACAGAATCATGGATATGGATAGCATTTTTTAAAGTATATTTTAATGATTATATTGTTACAATAGTTCCAATTTTCCCCCCTTTGCTCCCCTCTGCTCAGCACACGGCCTCCTTCAGCAATCCCATCCCCCCAAGTTTATGCCCATGGGTTGTGCATACAAGTCCTCTGGCTTCACCCTTTCCTATATTATTCTTTAAAAAAAATTAATTAATTAATTTTTTATAACAAGAAATAACAATCCCCCCCTCTTAGACTTAAGACCCTTTATAATGTTATAAAGAACAATGGGCGAAGGTCTTGTGCTCCTCTAACTGCTTCAATCTAGGCATGGTCATCGTCCTACCTACCCTTGGGTCCAGAAATCCCTAATAAGAGTGGGGTTGTGGAGGGGAGGGTGCCTTCCCACATGGGAAAGGATCTTGCAGACTCCAGGTCAGTTGGCTGTCCCTGGACAATGGTGTGCTTGGTTTAACAGGCTGGCATCCTTGTTGTATTCTGGGGGCAACAGATTTGGCAACAGGGTTAAAAGGCATCATTCAATCCATAACCACTAGATGACAAAAGGTGGGTATTAATTTTTCAATGTCCCACATTAGGGAAAAAAAAGGTTTCTTTGGAAGAAGGTGTGCAAGGCACGTCGCACTTGTCCAAAGCCCTTTTGCGCACTATACTTAGTTTGGGCCAAGGGGAATATTTTAGGTTTTCCCTCTCTCAGACCTCTGGGCCCTTTCTGTCCAAGCCATTAGGATAGAAAAGAGAAACCAGTTTTAAAATGAAGCCCACAGACCACCCCATTCTTCACCAACCCAGCCACTTAGTTCAGCCAAACTCTTGAGTCTCAGGAGGCAGCGATGCATACAGGATTGAGTGAGGCCTATACGTATAGACAATCACTCAGGTAAGAGATCATAGGCTTATGCCCTCTGGTTCAACTTTGCTCATTTGTTTGTGCTGTTCATTAGTCTCTTGTAATAGGTGATAGCATAAGGTATTTTTCTTTTGTTGCCTGGCTTATTTCATTAAGCATAATTCTCTCTAGTTCCATCCATGTTATTGCAAACTGTAGAAGTTCGTTCTTTCTTTCCACTACATAGTACACCACTGTGTAAATGTACCGCAGTTTTTTGATCCACTCATCTACAGATGGGCACTTAAGTTGTTTCCAGCACTCAACTATTGTAAATAGTGCTGCTATGAACATAGGGGTGCATAGGTTCTTTTGAACTGGTGTTTCAAGATTCTTAGGATATAATCCTAGCAATGGAATTGCTGGTTCAAAAGGCAGTTCCATTTTTAGTTTATTGAGGAAATTCCATACTGTTTTCCATAGTGGCTGCACCGGTCTGCGTTCCCACCAGGGTTCCCTTTTCTCTGCATCTTCACCAGCACAAGTTATTTGTTGATTTGTTGATTTGTTGATGATGGCCATTCTGACTGGTGTGAGGTGGTATCTCACTGTGGCTTTTATTTGCATCTCTCTGATGGCTAGTGATGTTGCATTCTTTCATATGTTTATGGACCCTCTGTATGTCCTCTTTTGAGAAGTATTTGTTCAGGTCCTTTGCCCATTTTTTAATTGGGTTGTCTGTCTTCTTGGTGTTGAGTCATATAAGTTCTTTATATATTTTAGAGATCAATCCCTTGTCTGAGGTATCATTGGCAAATATATTTTCCCATATGGTTGGTTCCCTTTTCATCTTTCTAATGCTTTCTTTTGCTGAACAGAAACTCTTTAGTTTGATGTAGTCCCATCTGTTTCTTCTTTCCTTTATTTCCCTTGCCTTAGGAGATATATCAGTGAAAAGGTTGCTACGCGGAGTATCTGAAAATTTCCTGTTTATGTTTTCCTCTAAGACTTTTACGGTGCCACAGCTTACATTTAAGTCTTTGATCCATTTTGAGTTTATTCTGGTGTATGGTGTAAATTGATGGTCTAGTTTCATTTTTCTGCATGTCCCTGTCCAGTTCTCCCAACATCATTTGTTGAAGAGCCTCTTTTCACTCCATTTTATGTTCCTTCCCCTTTTGTCAAATATTACTTGACCGTATAGACCTGGGTTTATTTCTGGGCTCTCTATTCTGTTCCATTGATTTATATGTCTGTTCTTATGCCAGTACCAGACTGTTTTGATTACCATGGCCTTGTAGTATAGTTTGATATTAGGTATAGTGATTCCTCCTACTGTGCTCTTCTTCCTCAAGATTGCTGTGGCTATTTGGGCTCTTTTTTGGTTCCATTGGATAGCATTTTGATGGCTGCAAGATGGAAGGGTGGTGTGGGGGAATGGGTGAAGAGGTGAGGGGATTAATAAGTACAAACTGGTAGTTACAGAATAGCCATGGACATGTAAAGTACATATAGGAAATGGGATAGCCGAAGAACTTATATACATGACCCATGGATATGAACAAAGGTGTGGGGATTGACTGAGGGAGTGAGGTGTGGAGGGGGTTAAAGGGAGGAAATTTGGACAACTGTAATAACATAATCAATAAAATATATGTAATTAAAAAGAAACAAACATAAATAAGAGAAAAAGAGATTGTGGATATGGGAACAAAAAAATAAAAAGAAAAAGAAAAGGAAGGAGAAGGGTTTCAAGATACAGATTGGAGAAATTTAAGAGCTAATAGACACCACACCAGTGGAATTAACAGAAGATGACTTGATGAAAAAGAGTGCTTCTAAGCCAGTGCCAGATGATGAGGAAGAAAACATAGTAGTGCCAAAAAAATTGACATTGGACAATCAGGCAGAAGGGTTCAAATTATTCAAGACTAATTTGACTTTTTTTTTTTTTGCCACATGGACCTTTCTAATACAGGCACTGAAACTAAAACAAATGGTGGAAGATGAGTTGATACTGGATAGAAACATTTTTAGAGAAATGAAAAGGCAAAGGAGACCGAAGTTATAATATATTATATTTCCCTAGAGTTACATTAAGTGTGCCTGCTTCTCCTGTCTCCCTTTTCACTGCCTTCATCTCTGCCACCCCTGAGGTGCAACACCAACCCCTCCTCCTCCTCCTCAATGTGAAGACAACAAGGATGAAGGCTTTCATGATGATTAACTTCCACTTAATGAATAGTAAATAATCACCATGCCGTACAGTTAATAAACTTATCTGTGGTGTGTGCGTGTAAGCAAGAACTGTGTGAGATGTTTTGGTGTCATCATCATCTCCATCATCATGACCTAAGTATTCAGTGTATAGAGCATCGTGTGCAAGACTTGTGTAGAAGTGGATAGCCTATCCTTACATAGATATAAGGTGAATAGTATTTAATATCCTGGCTGGTTTGGCTCAGTGGATTGAGCGTCGGCCTGCGAGCTAAGTGTCGCTGGTTCGATCTTCCAGTCAGGGCACATCAGAGAAGGAAAACTCTGACTCCAAAAAACCTCCGCTGCCTTGCGGCATACCTCTTCAGGGGAAAGGCTAAGGGAGTAAACCCTGACAGAAAATCCGGAGCCGGAGTCCCTAAGGTGGTTTGATGTTGTAGTCAACACCGGCAACTCCTGCGGCGCACCTGAAGCGAAGCTGTATTGACTCCGTCTTTCCCTTGGACCCTTCAGCTGCGAAGAGAGGGGGGGTCTGCTGCATGGGCAACAGCAGACCCTCCATATCACCCTGCCCAGGCTCTGTAGCTTCAGCTTCACTGGAGAGGACACCCCAGCGTCATCGCAAGCTGTCGATTCAACACGGGAGGAGACAGATACCGTGTCACTCCCGAGTCGGACTGCACAACCATTCTCGGCGGTGCAGATAGACTCTTAAGAAGCTACACCATCGTCTCTCAAGACGGACGGCTGCCGACGACATGAGTATTTAATATGAAAGTAATAATGTGTTAGTTCTTGTACAGTTTTATAACTTTGCTTTCAAAGAATTACCATCCAGTATTCTCTTTCTTATAATCAAAGAAACAGCATATCAGCCTATCATCACAAGAGGGTTTTTAAAATTGTAACAATGTTTCCAATACTGTATTATGAATAAGATTATAATATTGCATGCCCTAAAAACTTTATAATAATTCACTCATTAGTGTATAGGCTAGGCTACTGTGAAGCAATCATATCAATTACACTCAAATTATCATAAAGCAATCATATTACTGCTTCTTTGTTATTAATGCATAATTGTTATAACTGTAAATAAATATTATTTTTTTACAATAAATAAAATTTCATGTGATTAGGTTAGGCTTACCTAGGTATCTCCCTTTTTAAAGTTCAGCTGTGTCATATAACATAATCAATACAGTAATATTTCATCACATTCAAGGTTCTGGGGTTTCAGGCATGGAATCTTGGGGCTATTCCTTGAAATTTTACTTACCACACAGCCAATAAAAGACATTTATAAAGACTGTAAAACCTCTGAGTTTCCAGAAAAGGGGATGAAGATCAAATATATATTTCTTATTATAAATCACAACATCACAGTTGACTCTTTTAAAAAACAGACATAAACTTTTATTAAAACTTAAAAATGAGGTTTTTAAAAATTTCAACTTGACAAGATATGAAACAATTTAAAACCTTTGAAGGTGGTCCTGACTGGCATGGCTCAGATGGCTGGAGTGTTGTCCCATAAACAAAAAGGATATGGGTTTGATTCCCTGTCAGGGCACATACTTGGGTTGTGGGTTTGATCTCTGGTCTGGGTGTGTAATGGAGGCAACCAACTGATGCTTCTCTCTCTCATTAATGTTTCTTTATCTCCCTTCCTCTCTCTCTGGAAGCAGTGAAAAAATGCCCTTGGGTAAGGATAAAAAAAATAATAAAAATAATAAAAATTAAAAATCTTTTAAAGGTGTGTTGAGAGACACCATGCCTAGAAAACCCCATACATTTGTCATTAACCACAACAGAAGTGGGTAATGTAAAAACCCCAAAACTGCAGATAGTTTTGGTTATTTGGTCAATGGACAAAAAGCAAGAACTTAGTTCTTCAGCTCCAATATTTTGTTTATTTCTTATTGCTGGAATTGTATATTCATTTCTTCTTCATGGACAACTGAACAGGATGATGGTCAAGGCAGTAATGTGACCTTTGCTCAGGCCAGGCCCTGATCAGTCTCAGAGACAAATTCTTAGCTGGTGAATCGGCTGTTTCTGTGTCTTTGTCATGTGGTAGGTTAGGGTTTTCTGGGCATCTATGGAGGTAATTGAAGTTGTGGTGGTACTAATGGTGAGGTGAATCCTGACCTTGGGTCTCATATTCTTGATTTTCCTTCTCTTCTTTATTGCTGTCCTCACTATGCTGTCTTTGGCAAGGAGGGTCCCTGAGGAATCATGATCTATAATCCCAACACATGTTCTGTCTCACTGGTCTACCTTGTTCTCCTGCACCCTGGTTGTCAGCGCCCTCCATCACTTCTTCCTGCACAGGAGGGCTGGAATAATGTAGTCAATGCTCATAGAGTCTCCACAGGTACTAAGGTGAGAACTATGGTCTGAGGTAGGGCTGGCTTTGTAGGGTCTGGCCTTTGGAATCACTTTACCATCCCTCATTTTTTTGCCTTCTCTATGTTCCGGTGATTCTAGTAATTGCATGGAGGACCCTTGTTATGTTGGTAGCATTTATAATGGTTACAACCTTCTGCATATTTACTGCCTTGCACTGGTGGAGGCCCACCAGGGGCTGTAACATTTGCTGCCCCCATACCCTTTTCTCCTCAACATCAAACTCCATGCACAGTCTCTCCATATCTTACACTGCAAAGGTGGATACATGTTGTATCATATATTAGTACTTCATTCCTTTTTATCACTTATTAATATTCCATTTTATGGGTATGCCATATTTTATCTATTTGTCAATTGATAGACATTTTGGTGGTTTCTACTTTTTGCTATTATGAATAATTCTGCAATAAATATTTGTGTACAAGTTTTTATATGGACATGTTTTCAATTCTATTGGGTATATGGGTGAATTTTCTGGGTTATGATAACTCTGATAACATTTTGAGGAACTGCCAAATTGTCTGAACCATTTTACATTCCTATCAGTAATATATGAGGGTTCTAATTTCTCTATATACCCTTTGACACTTGTCATTGTCTGTTTTTTCAGTTATAGTTACTACAAAGAATGTGAAGTGGTATCTCATTGTGGTGTTAAGTTTTATTTCCCTGAAGGCTAATTATGTTGAAAATACATTTATGGGTTTATTGGCCATTTGTATATCTTTTTTTGAGAAATGTCTATTCAAATCATTTGCTCATTTTTAAGTTAGGTTGTCTTTTTATTGTTGAGTTGTAAGTTCTTCATATATCCTGGATACAAGTTAGACCATTTATATTTAGTATAATTACTGATGGGCTTTGGTTTAAATTTTACCCTCATTTTTTCCTGTGTTCTTTTTCTTTTTTGAATTTGGATTGAGTTAAATATTTTACATCTACTATTATCTTATTAGCTATACCACTTTTTAAAAACTATACCACTTTTTTTTTAGCTGTTTCTGTAGCATTTAGAATATGAGGTCTGTCCAGAAAAAGTCCAGCCATTATTAATACAATAAGAATGGTTTGCATGACATTGATGTAACCTGGCTGCCAAGAAGAGTGGACTGGAATGCACATTCATGAGCCATGATGACTTCACTGTATTAGTCAGTGAGGGTAGTAGATGCTATTGAGGGAGCATGTGTACTGTATGGCTTTCACACTCAGAATGACTGAGCAAGTAGAGCAATGAATCTGCATCAAATTTTGCCTTAAGCTTGACCATTTCTCCATGGAAACTATCTGGGTGATTCAGAAGGCTGCAGCTATGGAAAACTGGTGATTGGCAGCTTCATCACAACAATGTGCTCACTCATGCATCACGTCTTATGCAGAGTTGTTTGGCAAAATATCAAATCACCCAGGTGACTTAGCCCCCCTACAAGCCCAGAATTGGCACCCTATGGTTTCTGGCTTTTTCACAAAACTAAACTCACCTTTGAAATGGAAGAAATTTCAGATCATTGATGAGATTCAGGAAAATGTAATGGGGCAGCTAATGGAGATTAAGAGAACTGTGTGAGGTCATAAGATGCCTCCTCCTTTGAAGAGGTCTGAGATGTCATTGTCCTATGTACAATGTTTCTTGTATCTTCTTTAATAAATGTCTATTTTTCATATCACATGGCTGGATACCTTCCAGACAGACCCATACATATCTTTTTTAAAAAAAGATTTTATTTATTTATGTTTTTAGAGAGGAAGGGAAGGAAAATCAAGGTATGGTTGCCTCTCATGCACCCCCAACTGGGGACCTGGCTCCCAACCCAGGAATGTGCCCTGACTGGAACTGAAATGGAATCAAATGGGCGACCGTTCCGTTCAGAGGCCAGTGATCAATTCACTGAACCACACCAGCCAGGGCCCATATAGACCTTTTTTGTTTGTTTGTTTGTTTTATTATTTTTTCTTTTTTAAGTATATTTTATTGATTGTGTTGTTACAGTAGTCCCAATTTTTTCCTCTTTGCTCCCCTCTGTCAAGTCCCCTCCTTCCCTCTAGCAATGCCACCCTTCTTTCTTCATGTCCATGGATCATGCATATAAGTTCTTTGGCTTCACCCTTTCCTATATTATTTTTAACTTCTCCCTATTTTGTACCTATCAGTTATGCTTCTTAATCCCTGCACCATTTTCCCATTTCTCCCTCTTCCCCTACCGAGCTAATAACCCTCCAAATGATCCCCATACCTATGTTTCTGTTCCTGTTCTGGTTTGCTTAGTTGGATTTTGTTCTTATTTTTTAGGTTAAGTTGTTGATAGTTGTGAGCTTCTTGTCATTTTAATGTTCATAATTTTGATCTTATTTTTTTTAAATAAGGCCCTTTAATATTTCATAGAATAATGGCTTGGCGATGATGAACTCCTTTAACTTTACCTTGTCTGGGAAGCATTTTATCTGCCCTTTCATTCTAAGTGATAGCTTTGACAGGTAGAGTAATCTTGGTTGTGTAGGTTCTTGCTTTTTATCACATTGAATACTTCTTGCCAGTCCCTTCTTGCCTGCAAAGTTTCTTCTGAGAAATCAGCTGATAGTCTTATAGTCACCCCTTTGTAGGTAACTCTCTGCTTTTCTCTTTTTTTTTTTTCAGATGAAACAATTTTATTTCACAGTTGTCTTTAAAACCACAAAGACACTATGTTTTCCATATAAAAACATTAGTACAGATTACTATACTGTCTAGAAAATGATTATACAGACCCTCTCAAAGAAAAATGCATCCCATTATGTGGTTTCAGTGAAGTCGCTTGGGAAAAACTCATATCTGGACTGATTCTAAAACATACTATTCCACCACTGCACCTTTTGGTTCAAAGTATAGATTATTGTCATCAGGGCATGTTCCTGCATTCTTACACATTTGATAATACATATATAGACCGGGAGATTATCACTTAATGCTCCATTGGTTCATCAGCCTTTTCTGCAGGTTCATCAGCAGGTTGAGCAGGCTGTGCCTTTCTTTGTGGCCTTTCTTCAAGACCTTCCAGGAATGGAGACACATCATCATCATCATAAATCGTAAACTCCAAGTCTTTACCAATAATTCCAATGGAAACATTCTTTGTAGTTAGGTCCTGTTCTGCAGGAAGTGTCTCTCTTAAAGCACGCAGACCATGCTTAACCAATTCATTCAAATTGCACTCTATAAACTCAGACATATGTCTCTCCAAGTAAGTACGAGCTGATTGAGAACGGGCTCCAATGGACATAGCTCTGCAGTCAAAATAGTTAGCAGATGGACAGGTTTGGAAAATATGAGGACCCATACCATCATAACCAGCAATAAGCAGCCCAACGCCATATGGTCTCCGGCCATATCTTTGCGTTGGTATCTGGGTCTTGCTTCCAATTAGAGCTACGAGACGAGACACAGGAAGAGGTCTGTCAAATACAAATCTGGAATCCAAACACTCCTGGCGCATGAAATTACATAACAGCCTAGCATCAGCAGTAAGTCCCGCAACTGAGATACCAATATGGTTGTCAACATGAAGAATTTTTTTCTGATGAGCTGCAAGCTCTGACTGTGCTCTCTTCAAAGCAACCAACACTGCATGGGTTTTTGATTTTAGACCAACTGTGGCTGAACCTTGTTTGACAGCTTCCATTGCATATTCAATTTGATGAATCCTGCCCTGAGGACTCCAAACAGTGACATCATTGTCATACTGGTTGCGAAACATGGTTCCCGGAGACCTAGAAGTCGCCTCCTGCAAAGCGGCAGATCACGAAACTCTCTGCTTTTCTCTTGCTGCTCTTAAGAGTCTCTCTATCTTGAAACTTTGGCATTTTAATGATGATGCGTCTTTGTGTGGTCCTCTTTGGGTCTAGCTTGTTTGGCACTCTCTGTGTTTCCTGGACTTCTATGTCTATTTCCTTTGCCCAATTTGGGAAGTTTTTCTTCATTATTTTTTCACATAAGCTTTCAATTTCTTGCTCTTCCTCTTCTTCTTCTGGCACCCCGATGATTCGGATGTTGGCACATTTAAAGTTGTCCCAGAGGTTCCTAAGCCTCTCCTCATTTTTTTCAATTCTTGTTTCCTCATTCTGTACTGGTTGACTGTTGTTTTCCTCCTCATGTTCCAAATCATTGACTTAGATTCCGGTTCCCTTCCCTTCACCATTGGTTTTGTGTGGATTTTTCTTTGTTTCATTTAGCGTATTCTTCACTTCTTCCCTTATGTGTTTGCCATACTCAAGCATATCTGTCAATCCTGTGAGCATCTTTATCAACAGTGTTTTGAACTCTGTGTCTGTTAGGTTGGCTCTCTCCTCGTCGCTTAGTTTTCCCACTGAAACCTTGATCCATTCTTCCTTTTGGGCCATACTTCTCTGTCTCCTCATCTTGACAGGCTCCTGTGTTTGTTTGCCTTTGTGTCTTATGTAGAGCTGTCACTGTTGTTATGTTGTAAGGGTCAGAGCCTTAGGTTTTCTTGTCAGTAGAGGGCGACCTGTCACACCACGTCATGGCTCTTTATGTGGGGAATGGGTCTGAGAGGGAACAATGCCACTTGCTCAGCACTTGCCCCTTTTCCAGGCACTTCTCCCACTTAGTATGGGACTGGCACCTCTCTAGTTGTTTTCCTGGCTGTCATTCCCAGAGTGGCTGGGTCTGTGGATGTTCTAGGACTGTGGGAGCCCTTTAAACAAGCATACTCTGCTGAGAGACCAGCTCTTTCTTCTTCCTCCCCAATCTCCACTGGTGTGCACAGTCAGAAGCAATGAGACTTTATTTTCCCTATTGCTGGGACCGTGAGCTGTGGGATCTGGTTGGTGCTGGGAGCACTCCCCAGGTGACCCTCCTGACTTTTAAAAACACGTGACTATGTGTCCACTGGCCTGCCACTGCCACCACTGCTGCCACCAGCACACCAAATCCTCTCCTCCCCAGCTCTGCCCCTCCTATCTGTCTGGATGAGTATTTCGTCTTTATATCTTTGTATGTTGGACTTCTATGCATCTCAATTTTCTGGAACTTCTGGTTGTCTCTAGTTTTGAGATAGTCGTATTCCTTCTTAGTTGTAAAGGGAGATGCAGTGTGTCTGTCTAGGCCTCCATCTTGGCTGAAAGTCCATGAGCTCAATTACGAGTGTCTTGATGTTGTCCTCTTTCGGTCTAGCTTGTTTGGGACACTCTGTGCTTCCTGGCCTTTTATATCTATTTCTTTTGCCAAATTAGGGAAGTTTTTCTTCATTATTTTTTCAAATGTGTTTTCAATTTCTTACTCTTTTTTTCCCTCTTCTGGCACCCCTATGATTTAGATGGTGGCACTTTTGGAGATGCCCCAGAGTCTTCTTATTCTCTCTTCTTTTTTTTTTTTTTTTGAATTCTTGTTTCTTCGTTCTGTTCTGGTTGATTGTTTTTTTCTTCCTTATGTTATAAATCATTGATCTGTACCCTGGCTTCCTTCCTTCCCTTCACTGTTGGTTCCCTGTGGATTTTTCTTTGTTTCACTTAGTGTAGCCTTCATTTCTTTCCTTAATGCTTTTTCTGTACTCTATGAGTTCTCTGAGCATTCTTATCATTAGTGTTTTAAACTCTGCATCGGATAGGTTGGGCTTATCTCTGTTTCATTTAGTTCTTTTTCTAGGTTTTGTTCTCTTCTTTCATTTGAATCATATTTCTTTGCTCTTCAATTTGACACTATCCTTGTGTTTGTTTCTGTGTATTAGGCATAGCTGCTTTGACTCCCTGTCTTGGTGTACCTATTACATTGTAAGGGGTGGAGCCTTAGTTAATCGCCATGGTAAAGTGGCCCACTTCACTGCTTTGTGCCTCTGTATGTGCTAGAGGGGTCAGAGATGGGACAATGTCACTGCCTGGTTACTGGAGGCTTGCTTGGCACTTGCCCCATTTCTTATCACTTCACTCACTTCCCATATGCAACTGGCACCCCTCTAGCTGTTGCCCTGGTGGTGGTTCCTAGAGTGGGTATGTTTGCATAAGTTCTAGGACCATACAGGCCCTTAAAGTGGACTTTACTGTGAGACCAGCAGTTTTTTTCTGCCACCCCACCTCCCACTGGCTTTTACAGTCAGAAGTTGTGAGGCTTTATTTTCCTTATATTGGAATCCTGGGCTGTGCCATTTGGCTGGGGGCTGGGATTGTGTGCTTCTGGGGTATCCCTCCCAACTTTCATCCAGCACACATGAATGTGGGACTGCTCATTCCACTGGCTATTGCCAGCACCACCATACCATGTCCTCTCCACCCTGATGCCCCATTTCTGCCCCTCCTACCTGTCTGGATAAATATGTCTTCTTTAAATCCTTGGTTGTTGGACTTCCAAACAGTTTTGATTTTCTGGCAGTTCTGGGTGTTTTTTGTTTTGAGGTTAGTTGTGATCCTTTTTATGGTTGTTCAAGGAGGCGAAGCATGTCTACCTATGCCTCCATCTTGACCAGAAGTCCTCTCCGAACCTTTTTATTATTATTTTTATATATTTTACTCCTGCATGTTATAAATCCCACAATGTACTATTATTATTTTTTTGCTTTAAGTGGTCATATTTCTTTTAAGGAGATTTAAAACCTTACCCTAGTTGGTGTGGCTCATTGGATTGAATACTGGCATGTGAACTGAAAGGTTGCTAGTTTGATTCCCAGTCAGGGCACATGCCTGAGTTGTGGGCCAGGTCTTCAGTTGAGGGCATGTGAGAGGAAACTGATAGTTGTATCTCTCACACATTGATGTTTCTCTCCTTCTTTTTCTCCCTTCCCCTCTCTCTCAAAATAAAGAAATAACATTTTAAAAGAGAAAATAAATGACTGGTTAAAAACCTCCTGATATTTTTGCCTTATTGAAAGATATTACTTCATGCAGACAGTCGGTAAAGTGTGGTTTATATATATATATTTTTCTTTGAACTTTCATTTAATCAGTAGACAAATGAGGAGGTGTTGAATCAGATATTTCTGAACACTGTTAGTTCTAGGCTATATATTGGGCATTTTGGAAGTTCATGGTTTGGTACCAATTTACTTAATATTCATGTGTGAGTTTTTGCTTGCCACTGACCTTTGAATCCCTAGTGTGTATTGCAGTGGTTGGTATAGTGGCTAAACAAATTAATGTCATGGTAATTGCCAAAGTCTGGAACTCTTCCATAGTTTGAGGCTGTTTGTTTTATTGTCCACTTATTAAATTGATAAACGAATGAGAGTAATCACTAGAAATTCATTGAAATGGAAAACTTTTAATAATACCCCTAAGCATGCATTGATGGCAGGTTCAATTATAGTTATACAGTGATCCCTTTAAAATCTTATGTCAGGTAGATAAAAATCCCAAAGCTTTCAAGCCTGAAATCCATCCTGTGCAGGATTTTGTGCTCTATGATTTTACAGCCTAAGCTTCTAAAATACATTATAGGAGGAGAAATGAATCATTAGAGGATGTACAGGAGTTTATGGTAAGTGTTTGATGGCAGTGGAAAATCTATTATCAACAAGAAAGCCTTTAAAAGTGAGCCAGAGTTTAATAAAGTTACTAGCTTGATTAAGTAGATTTGATTATATGAGTTTTCTTAACCTCTTTCTGCTTTACTTTTATTGTTAGTTGTTTAAGGCTGGTTTTGAGGGTGGAAGAGAGGACATAATGAGATCTTCAAAGGAAGTTTATCCCTTAAGAGTGATAATAAACAGTGGTCTTCTTATACACCTAAATTTCCTAAACCTAAACCACATTCCCATCTTTAAGACCATTACAAGGAAAGTAGTTGTATTAGTTAGGTTCTCCAGAGAAAGGTAACCAATAAGATCTATCATCTATCTATCATCTATCTATCTATCTATCTATCTATCTATCTATCTATCTATCTATCGTCTATCTATCATCATCTAATCTATTGATCAAAATGAATTGTATGTATAGGGAAAGAGAAAGAGAGAGATTTATTTTATGGAATTGGCTCATGAGATTGTGAGGCCTACTTAATCTGAAGTTTTGAGGGCAGGCCAGCAGGCTGGAAATTCTGGCAGGAGTCAGTCTCACAATCTTGAGTCAGAAGACAGTCTGGAGGCAGAATTTCTTCTTCTGGGGACCTCAGTCTTTTCTTTTAAGGCCTTCCACTGATTGCATTAGGCCTATTCATATTATGCAGGGTAATCTCCTTTACTCAAAGTCTACTGATTTAAATGTTAATCACATCTGGAAAAAAAAAAACCAGCCTTATGACAATATCTAGACTAGTATTTGGCCACCCAACTAGATGCCATGGCCTAGCCAAGTTGACAAAGAAAATGAACCATCACAATAATTAAGGGATAAAATTATTACTACTTTCCAGATAATGAAAATAAAATCAAGTGACTTGTCCAAGTGTACTCAGAGTTATGATAGCTGTATTCATCAAAAGAGTAAAAAGAAGCAGAATCCAAATTTTTAGATATATTGACTCACAAAATAGGTCTTCACTCAATGGTTATTACTTCAGCAGGGCAGTAATAGAACCAAAGACTAACTTACTTTGATTTGATACAACTCCTTAAAAACTTTTATATTTTCTTTTCCCCCTAGCTTCAGTAGGTATAATTGACAAATAAAAATTGCATGTATTTAAGGTAACAGTGTGATGATTTGATATATGTATATATTGTGACATGATTACCACAATCAAAACACTTTTTTATTCTCATGATACAAAATTTTAAGTTTAAAGTTAATATCAGGTCATATGTCTTAAACTATGCTATTTATTTATATTAACTAAAAATAATTACTTTTATTCTATAATAAGTGTTTTTGTTTTTTTTTTTTTGGAACAAGTTCAAATATAGTGCTATAGTGCTGTGGTAATTACTGATTAAAGTAGAAATGGCAAGTAGGCTTAGTTCTCCTTACTTGGCCAAAGGAAGACAAAGGTATTGAAAAGAACACATGAAAAATTACAGAGAATGAAAAGACTAAAAAGATCCAAGGATCAACATTAAAAAGGTGGAACTATTTAAACAGAAAACCAGTTACTAATGTCCAAATCAGAGTTTTTTATTTTGCATTTAAACAATATTTTATTTTCTCCATTTCAGAAGGAATTATAAAAGATGTGGATTAAAGAGTATTATAACAATCAAAGCCCTGGTTGGTGTGGCTCAGTGGATTGAGCACTGGCCTGTGAACCAAAGGGTCTCTGGTTAAATTCCCAGTCAAGGCACATGCCTGAGTTGTGGGCTAGGTCCCAAGTTGGGGGTGTGTGAGAGGCAACCACACATTGATACTTCTCTTCCTCTTTCTCCCTCCCTTACCCTCTCTCTAAAAATAAATAAATGAAATCTTTAAAAGAAAAAGATCAAAACTATGAGCAATAAAATGGCACAAAGTACATATCTATCAACAATTGAATTTAAAAACCAAACTAAAGAAACAAAAACAGAGAAAGAACCATGGATATGGAAAGCATTTTTTTTTCATTAGTAACTGTTTATTGATCAACAGTTTGATATAGTTATTTCAGACCTTCAGAATTTTGCCTAAATGGAATCACAAGCATTACAAATTTATTTTTCTTAAAAAAAAAAAAAGGATCGGGGGCAGGTTGGGAGGGGACCCAACCTAGCAGTAGTGGCATTTGAGAATAAATTAACAAAAAGAAATTTAGTATTACCATTTATTGGTGACAAACACTAAGTTTTACTTACATTCCATGGGGAGAAAAATTCCAGCTTAAACAATGAATTGAAGCAGTACTTAACTCGCAAGGCTACCGTGCTTTCCAGCTGGGCCACGCACAGGACCTGACCGCACACGCTTCCGTGCACGGTAACACAATATCAAAAGCATCATGGTTCTAGAGATACACATAGGCCATTCTTCGCAGCCCTACATGGAGATGCAGTCAACAGTATAAAGCACTCAGGAAAACCAATCTGCAATTTGATATGTACTACATGGAGATCACATCCTGTAGTGTAGTGAAAGCTGTGTGTCCTCAAGAGCCATATCTATATACACACGATTTTAATAACCATTAAAACAGATCAAATTTCATTTAAGTCCTGTTGCATTAACAAAAACGAAATAGAAAAGGAGCCAAATGATCACTTAAAATTTAAAATCCCTAAATTGTCCAATGTATACAACTGTGGAGACTTCATCAAGGTTTCTGAGAAGTCCAGGACTGTTTCAGCTAAACCAGAGGGCACACAATTTGCACCACTGAAATGGTCCTGGGTTAGTCCAATAGAATAAAAAGGTATAACCACATACACATGGATTTAATTGCTGCCGGTTAAATTACTGATAAAGTCAGCCTTGAAAGGTTCTAAACTGTGCTATGTAACTAGATACAATTGAGAAACTCAAATGAAAATTTATATAGTGTCATTTCAATCAAAAGGAAATAATAAAACTAAGAATATGTATCTCTTTTGGAAGAGAAAGCAGTGGTGATGGTGTGAGTACCGCGGGAGGCGGTGAGCCATAGCACGCTGGAAAGGTTAGCTTGCGCCGAGGAGGAAGCATTTGATTTTTCTCTGGTGCTTGCAGCTCTGGGCTGGCTGGTCTAAGGCCTCTCTCCGGCGTGGGTGTCCAGGATTTGTCCCAAAGTATTTGAGTGAGCCAGTCTGAGAAGGGGTCATGCTTTCTGCTTTCTTCTTTCACACAGCAAAAAATACAAACAACAATAAAAGAAACCCAAAGCCAAGCACTAACGTGCCGGGGGCATGGACCTGCTGGTTTTGCAACTGAGCCAGGGTGTTTGGCAGGCCCCACCTTCCCCCACAGCCATGTAGGGACAAACCACAGCACATGCGCGCAGCCATGGCCTCCCGCCTTTGTCACCACTGCTGTCTCCAGTTCTTTACCCATCACGTCTCTCGGCCCACTGGAGGTATCAGAAATTCCAAATTTTCAAAGCAGTCTCGATATTTTCAGTATATGTTGGGGATTTTATAATGTTTCATGGCCAGAAGGGGTTCAGCACCTCCCACACACAGACATTGGTCCATTTCCTGTTCTTGGCATCTCTGTACTTTGTTGGTCCAACTCAGACAGCAACTTTATAATGTTCAGTGTGGCCATATCGTGGCAGGACTCCAAGTCCTTTCCAATGCCGTGGCTGATCAGAGACGGCTGAGAGGAGCAATTGATAAGAGATACAAATTCGTTCTTGTTGTTTTTGGGGAAGTCTTTGGATTCAACCTGGAATCCCTGGACTCTGGAAAGATAGTCCAGTTGCTCAGAGGGTCTCGTGAGAGGTCCATGGGGTACGTGGCCTGAAGAGATGTTATTCTTTAAAATGGTCTCGGCTGTGGGCGAGGTGCCCCCATACAACAATTCACGGGCTATCATGGCGGTGACCGTGGCCTTGGCAGGATTCGGAGCTGCCCTGGTAAAATCTTTGGTGTGGTGTCCATGACTGACTCCCACGGCCTGAGCAACCTCGGGCACCATGGGAAGAATCCCTGCAGGCAGCTGCTGACGACTGAGATAAGGCATCCTAAATTCGTCCTCTTTATTGCTAGTCCCATTTTCATCCCCAGAGCCAGGTTCAAAAAAGGTTACTTTTCTTCCATCCCCTGGTTTCTTTATGGGTGTCTTATCCTCTGACTTGAGGGCTGGTTTGGTGGGCTGAGCTTGTGGGACTTTGAAACCAAGAATCTCCAGCATGTTCTCCGCTGCGTTGCGCTTGGCCACCTTCTTATTGGCGCCCACTCCCTCTGCGGTGTGATTCCCCACTTTCACCTGCATCACGAACTCCCTGCGGCGCAGGAGGCCTAGCTCTGTGAGGAGCATGTACTCTGGCTCCTTGTCCTTCTTTGCCTGCTGGATCTGGGCGAGTCTGCTGATGGGGTTCATCAGCTGGCCGTGTTCTGGGCCGCTCTGTGCCCTGACTATGGGTTTTGTTTTCTTTTTGATTCGGGGCTTCACCCGCTCAACTGCAGGCAGCGGTGGTAACTTCTTCAGCTCCTTGAGAACAGCTATAGCAGCATTTTTCTTTGAAATTTTCTTGCTCTTCCCTTCACCTTCCCCCACGAACTCCCCAACTGACACTTTGGTCACAAAGCTCTTCATGTGGGGCGGGCCACTCTCGCGGGCGACCTCAAAATTCACAGGCAAGTTCCGTTTAAGTGCAATCTCAAACACTTGACTTATTTCAGACTTATTGAGATTTTCTTCTTCTGATTCTCTTCCATTCACCTCCAGCCTCTCCGGCGGGGGCTCATTCTGCAGGATCCTCAAAGCCTTCGCAGCAGCATCATGCTTCGCAGCCTGTCTCGTCTTTCCTTTGCCATTAAACTGCTGTCCTCCCACAGAAAGTTCAACTTGATAAAGTAGGGGTGGTACTGGAAATGGGTAAAAGTACCTTGGTGGGTAAGCACCTCCTCTCATGTTGTAGTTATAGGTGGACTGCATCCGAGAATAAGGGTCAACAGGCTTATACATTGGTTTTTTCCCAAGTTTCATGCACAGTGCATTTAGCTCTACAGTAGGCGTTATGCTGTCTGGCTGCTGCCGGAGCTCGTCCCCTCTGGGGCGGTCCCGGGCGGCTGCGGCGGCAGAGGCGAGGAGGAGAAGGAGGAAGGAAGAAGGGAGAGAGGGAAGGAACGGCGGGAAGGAAGAGTCGGAGTGGCCGTGGAGGAGGCGGGCGCCGCTGGGCCGAGGGTCAGAGGAAAGGATAGTTGGACCAGACACGGCCGCCCCGGGCGGAAATGCCGGAGAGCCCGCTCCGGCGCCCGCAGCCCGGCAGGAAGTTGGAAAGCATTTTGATGGTTGTCAGATGGGAGGGCCATGTGGAGGAATAGGTGAAGAGGTGAGGGATGTAGAAGTACAAATAGGTAGTTACAGAATAACCTTGGGGTTGTAAAAAACAGTATAGTAAATGGAGTAGTCAAAGAACTTATATGCCTGACCCATGGACATGAACGATAGTGGGAGGATTTCCTGAGGGAGTAGGGGGTGCTGAGTGGTGAGGGGCAAAAGGGGAAAAATCAGGACAACTGTAATAGAATAATTAATAAAATAAAATTTAAGAAAAACTGTTGATTCGCTACATACTTTAAGAGATCTTTGTGCTAGCTCTGAAGGAACTGGTTCAATTTGGACCTTTCTTCCCCACTGATGGATAGAGTGAGCCAATGAGCCTGGGGAAGAAATAATTTCTCTCCTCTTTTAATATAAATTAAAAAGCCTTTGTCTCTGTGGAAGCACTGTCCATACTGGTTCCCCATGGTGAAGGAGTTTTTCTCACTCCAGAATGAAATGGAGGAGAGCTAGATTTAAGATAAGACAATATGAAGGATTGCTTTTTGAGAAGGTGTTGGTGCTAAATGAGTTCAGTTATTAGATGTTCAGAATTAAATATGATAAAATTCTTACATTTAATTTGGCTATTTTCAATTTTTTTGTATGAAAGTCACCTACTAATCTTTCCATTATTCCATCAATCTTATTTTTCTCTTCCATCAGTGGTGTGCAGACCTGTTATCTTTCAAGTTCTATAGACTTCCCTGATGATACTTCAGGAACAGGAAAACATCTCAAAGTCCTGCAGCCACAGTTCCATCATCAATGACACCAGGTTTTGACACCAGCAGTCCAGGGGAAGTTGGGGGACAGGGCTCCATTTTCTGAGGAATTCAAATAATGGACATGTAGTAGCTGGGATTTTTCTCATGAAAACTGGAATGTCCCCTAGACATCTAATCTCCTTGGAGAAGCAGACTTGTCAGAGTGGCACATATTTCTGTGCTGTAACAGATGCTATGAGAAGAGATCAGAGACCAATTTACATCAGAATCCTTTGCTTCAGAGTGCACAGCAAAGTAAATGACATCAGCAAACAGGACTTATATCTGAGAGAAATTTGACATGGTGTTAAATTAAATTTATGATCAACTTCTGGTCAAGATGATGGTGTAGGTAAAGACAGATCACCTCCTTGCACAATTAATTAAACTATTGAACAATCATCATTCAGAACCATCAGAAATAAGGCTAAATGTAAGTCCCAGAACTATGGAATTAAAGAACAAATTACATTGTGACTGATATGAAGGGTGGAGATGAGGAATAGGCTGGTTCCACACCCACATGTGGCAGTTAAAAATTGTCAGGAATATCCGAGGAGTGAAGACTCTCAATCCCACAACAGACCAGCAGCATAGGGTTCCAGTGTCAGGAAAATAAGTATCCATAACTTCTGGCAGTAAAAATTAGTGGGATTAAGGCTTTGGAAGACAGAAGCCACTGGAACCCATAGAAGTTCCTCAGAAAAGGCCCATGTACAGACTTATTCAGATTTACTTGCTCTGAGCTCCATTGCAAGGCGAGCAGATTGAAAGGCACAGAGACATACAGGGAGCAACTGAATTGTCTGACATCAGGTTGAGAGGTAGGGGGAAGCTTTCTCCCAGACAGAAGTGCTGGCAGAAGCTGTTGTTTCTTTTCTGAGCCCTCTGCCAACAGAGCCACAGAGCATGCAGGCGAACTCTATATTGGAGACTCCACTAACCTGGCTCACACTGTTTGCTCCACTTGGTGATTCCATGAGGCCCTTCTCCACCCAATTTGCAGTCAACCCAAGCTGTTTCCAGTGTCTTTTCCATGTGAATGACTTGTCATGGTTCATGCTTCAGATTTTCCTAAATTTTCTCAAACAAGAAGCATCTGGCTTCAGTGAGTCCCATACCTCTTGTTAAGTTGCCCCAGGCCTGGCAATAGCAGCAGCTGGCCTTGTTTCATAGCTTGGCCTCATCTGGGCACCTCCAAGTCAGTCGAGCACAATCAGCAGCAGTTCACAGATTGCTTTGTAGCTTATGCTGTGTGACCCCGGACAGAACACATGCAGTGGCTGACCTTTGACATGCCAAGAGTAATCAAGTTTCAACTACTATAGTAGGGTGTACACAGCCCACACAGTGGATGTATCTTGAGTACCCAGCTTGGGCTATAGGGGAGGCTGTGCCAATGGGACCTACAGGATACCTACTACATTAAGCCACTTTATCAATCCTGGGAAAGATAATAGCTCTACCTAATACATAAAAACAAACACAAGGAGCTGCCAAAGTGAAGATACAAAGAACATGGTCCAAGTGAAAGAAAAGAACAAAACTCCAGAAACAGAACTTAAAATGGAGACAAGCAAGCTACTAGATGCAGAGTTCAAAACACTGGCTATAAAAATGCCAAATGAACTTATGGGAAGAGCAGATGAACTCAGAGAGAACTTCAAGAGCATAAAAAAGGCAATGGAAACCATAAAAAAAGAACCAGTTAGAAATGAAGGATACAGCTGAAATGAAGAACAATTTACAGAGAATCAGCAATAGAGAGAATGAAGCCAAGAATCAAATCAGTGGTTTGGAATATAAGTAAGCAAAAAACACCTAATCAGAACAGCAAGAATAAAAAGAATACAAAAAAAAAAAAAGAATAGTATAAGGCTTCTGAGACAACTTCAAGTGTACAAACATTCACATCATAGGGGTGCTGGAAGGAGAAGAGAGCAAGCCAGAAATTGGAAACCTATTTGAAAAAGTAATGAAAGAAAAGATCTCTAACTTGGTGAAAGAAATAGACATAAAAGTCCCAGAAGTACAGAGTCTGAAATAAGATGAAGTAAAAGAGGTCCACTCCAAGACACATCATAATTAAAATGCCAAAGGTTAAAGATAAAGAGAGAATCTTAAGAACAGCAAGAGAAAAGTAATCAGTTACCCACAAGAGAGCCTCTATAAGACTGTCAGTTAATTTCTCAAAAGAAACTTTGCAGGCTAGAAGGGAGTGGCAAGAAATATTCAAAGTGATGAAAAGCAAGGAACTACAACCAAAATTACTCTACCCAGTAAAACTATCATTTAGAATTGAAGGGCAGATAAAGAATTTCCAAGACAAGAAAAAACTAAAGGAGTTCATCATCACCAAACCATTATTTTATGGAATGTTAAAGGGTCTTCTTTAAGAAGAAGAAAAAATTATGAATAAAATGCCAACAAATACATATCTATCAACAATTGAGCTCTTCTGCTGAGCTGCGCAGGTTGAATTGACCAAAGCAATGATTATGGAGGAGCCTATTCCCCTGCTGGTTGGGTGGGAATTTGTGAGACAGTATTACACGCTGCTGAACCAGGCCCCACACATGCTACACAGATTTTATGGAAAGAACTCTTCTTATGTCCATGGGTGATTGGATTCAAATGGAAAGCCAGCAGATGTGGTCTATGAACAGAAAGAAATCCCTAAGAAAGTGATATCACAGAACTTCACCAACTGTCACACTAAGATTCATCATGTTGATGCTCATGCTACTCTGAATAGTGGTATGGTGGTCCAGGTGATGGGGTTGCTCTCTAGTAACAATGAGGCTTTGAGATTCTTGCAGACATTTGTGCTGAGGGCTCTGTTGCAAATAAGCTCTATGTTCACAATGATATTTTCAGATACCAAGATGAGGTATTTGGTGGTTTTGTCACTGAGCCTCAAGAGGAATCTGAGGGAAAGTAGATGAATGTGAAGAAAGACAGTAGACGCCTGAGGTAATACCTGATGATTATGAAACTTTCTATGATCAGACTGTCAGCAATGACGGAATAACATTTAGAGGTTGTTGCTGAACCAGAACCTGATCCCGAACCAGAACTGGACCAAGAACCTGTATCTGTAATCCAAGAGGAAAAGTTTGAGCCAGTATCGGAAGAAACTTCTCCTGATGATGCTCAAAGAGTTCTTCTCCAGCACATACAGACATAGCTCAGACAGTGCAGGAAGACTTGAGGACATTTTTCTGGGCATCTGTGACCAGTAAGAACCTTCCACTTACTGGAGCTGTTCCAGTTACTGTGATACTACCCCATGTTGTTAAAGTACCAGCTTCCCAGCCTTGCTTGGAGTCTAACCCTGAATCTCAGATTCCACTGGAGAGGCCTCAGAGGTGTCAAGGTGTTCAAGAACAACAAATAAACATTCCTCCCCAGAGGGGACCTAGACTATTCCATGAATCTGGTGATCAAAGTAATGTGAACCCCGAAGAATTGTGAGACACCCTGACAGTCACCAACTCTTCATTGGCAAAGTGCTTTATGAGGTGGATAAATCAGAGCTTAAAGATTTCTTTCAAAATTATGGGAATGTGGAGGAGCTGTGCGTTAATAGTGGTGGGAAATTATCCAATTTTAATTTTGTTGTGTTTGATGATTCTGAGACTGTCCAAAAGTCCTTAGCAATAGGATCATCATGTTCAGAGGTGAGGTCTGAGCGAATGTGGAAGAGAAGACTGGAGCTGCCTGGGAAGGGGGCCAGTGAGATAAATGCACATGGATACCTGGAGGCCCTCGAGGTGTCCTGGGTGATTGGGTGATGGAATGAGAGGCCCTCCCATGAAATCATGGTGCAGAAACCAGGATTTGGAGTGGGATGGGGAATTGCTCTAGGCCAGTGAATTGCTCTTCACTGAGCTTCACTGCAGCAGGTATCAACTTCCGCTCCTGCAGAATGGTGAACTTCTTTAACTGCCTTTTGGAATCTTGCAGTATGACCCTGGTCTCTTATAAACTGTTTAAGTTTATACAATTCTACTTTTTGTGTTGATGATGTGTGTTCCCTCCTCTTCCCTCTCCTCTCCTCACCTTTTAATCCTTCACTTCCATTTTTGTGGAATGATATTTTAGAAAAAATGGATTTTAAAAGAAGAAAAAAAGAAGACTGAATTTCCTTGCTTTACTTTGCATATACAGACTGGTTTTTTTTAAACAACCATTTCCCCAAAGTAATGTGTCTCACTTATTACTGACATTTGGTATTTTTTATTCATTGAGATATTTCTTATTTTCTACCTGTTTCGAAGCCTTTGAGAAATAAAAGATTTGATAAATATTTTTAAAATTTATTTATTTGTATTTATTTATTTGTATGTATGTATGTATTTATTTTTAGAGAGAGGGGAAAGGAGAAAGAGAGGGAGAGAAATGCCACTGTGTGGTTGCCTCTCACTGGCACCCCCTACTGAAGACCTGACATGCAACCTAGTCATGTGCCCTGACTGAGAATCGAACCAGTGACACTTGGCTTGCAGGCAAATGCTCAATCCACTGAGCCACAGCAGCCAGGTTGATAAACATTTTGAAGGCAGAAAAACCCCGAATTGTTTCTTTTTTTGAGAGTCATGACTACCATCTGATGTACAGAAACTGCCATTGAAAAACTGACAATTTTGATTCTCTCTGGAATGGTTAAAAACTGAATAAAAAGTGTTGGTATAGTATTTTTTCTTTTGATATAATATCACAAAACATTTCTAAAATCCACTGTTATTACCTTGAAATTTAAATTGTGAGATAGGTTTTAAATGTTTAGAATGCAACTGATATGCTTTTCTTGAGTTGTTAGTTTTTTGAAGTAGAGTTTTTTCATGTTTAATTTGTATTTATAAAAAAAAAAAAAAACAGTATACTAAAACCACCCTCACAATCCAAATAACACAAAACCAGAGCAAAACTGTTGTGCCTTCTATTTAGCTTTGAGTTCAGCCTTGGCAATTGTTTAAAGAAAAATAATTTTAAAAAGTCTAGACTTGTTTTTTTTCAGGTTCAGAGTATGTTGGGAATTGTAGATTCCCTCTTTTCACCTTGTATGTCTTCTATCCATTTGTTATGCCTTATCCTGAAAATGAGCCTCAAATTGGAATGTCTTTGAGGACCTTCTATAGAGGTCATTTGACTTAAATAGCTCTGCATTTTATTTTGATATCTTCAGAATTTTTACCAGTCCATAAGAAGAAATGTGATTTTAATATTGGACTTTGCTGATGTGCTTGTGTGTCAGCTAGTCTTTCTTTTTTCTTAAGTCATAGTGATATGGTAAGTTTTCTATTTTATTAGTGGTTCTCTTTTATTGATGGACATGCAGTGGTGCTTCTTGGAAATGGCCAATTTTTATTAAAATATTTCTAGAAGAAAATAAAAAAACCAATTGGATCTAAAAAAAAAAAAAAAAAAAAACCAAACCAAAATAAACAAGCAGAATAGAAACAGAAGCAGATACAGAGAACATTATGATGGTTGCCAGATGGGAGGAGAGGTGGTAGGGTTAAGCAAAAAGGAGAAGGGATTAAGAAGTACAAATAGGTAGTTACAGAATAGTCATGGGGATATAAAATACAAGCATAGGAAATAGAGTAGCCAAAGAGCATATATGCATGATCCATGGACATGGACAATGGGGTAGGGATTGCCTGAAGGAGTGGGCAGTGGGCTGGGTGAAGGTGGACAAAGGGGAAAAAAAATGGACGACTATAATAGCATAATCAACAAAATATAATTAAAAGTAATTTTACAATTACTGTTGATTAGTTGCCCTTCCCAGAATTTCTGGAATTTTATGTAAATAGACACTATGCATTGTTTTTTTGGTCTGGGTTCTTTCGCTTAGCATAATATTATTTTGAGATCCATGGAACCTGTTCCCTTAAAGGTCACCAGTGACCTCACAATGGTTCATTAAGAAAGCCTTTTCTCTTCTTCATAACAATCTTATTGAAGTGTAACTATCATATAATAACATATTTTTCTTATCCTCACCTGAGGACATGCTTATTAATTTTAGAGAGAGGAAAAGAGAGGGAGAGAAACCTTGATGTGAGAGAGACACATCCATTGGTTGCCTCTTGCAAGCGCCCCACCTGGGGACTGAACTTGCAATCTAGGCATGTTCCCTGACTGGGAACTGAACCTGTGACCTTTCAGTTTACGAGAGGATACTTCAACCACCTGAGCCACGCCTGCCAGGGACATGATCTTTTTTTAGGAAGATTATTTGTCAGTGATAGGCAGCATAGATTAGAAATAAGAATGACTGGAATATGGAAGCCAAAGCAAGGAGGCTGTGGAAGCATTAGGAGCATGAGTGAATAAGATCAATGGCAATGTGAATGAAGAGGAAATGGAAACTGTCAGAGATTTCAAAATTTCAAAGGAAGAAATAATAGGGCATTATATTTTCCTAACCAAAATTTAATTAAAGTAATCTCTTATTTTTCCAGACTTCTTTTCAAGTGGCAGACACTCTTACAATTTTTGTCAGAGCACTGAATAGGAGACTAGTGTTCTAGATCTGGTTCAATCACAAACTGTCTGCATGACCTTGAGCTAGCCACATAACCTGGAGAGCCTACTTTTCTCTCATAAAATGAATGGGCTACAGCAGGTAGACTCTAAAACTTCTTCCAGTGACAAATTTCTTAGGTGATAAGAATTTATTATCTTAAACTTCATCCCTAGTTGGGCATAAGATGACAGACCAATTCAGCTGGAAATGAAAAGAACAAGTGAATTGTATGGACTAACTACCCACATAGGGCCCTGGTGAAGTAGTTAACCACAATCTAGATTAAAAAGTCTCTCTGCACACTGCTTTCTCTTAACAATGAAGGGAGCTATGCACAAAGGAATAGGGTTGTAGGTAGTAATTTGCTTCTGCTTTGTTGGGTCAAATGGCACTCAAGAGGTTAGGTGTTTGTAACAGAAACACACAAAGTTCAGGGAAGGCAGAAGCCTAGTTTGATTATTTTTGACAAATTACAGGTCAATAGGGACTGCTTATTCAGATGGCCCAGAGGAAAAATTCAACTTTTAAATTAATCTCCTGTTTCCTCTGGCCCGTGCCAACATCACAGGTAGACCAGAGGATACCTCTAGCCCTTCATTATAACTGTTGCTTTCACTGATTACGCTCTGGTCTCTAAATGCTTCTCTGTGGTAAGAATAGCAGTTAACAAAGGAAGCTGGGTTCCCCAGTGGACCTTATTAAAACTGTTGTGGTTATAAGGTGATTAAGTTTCATAAGTGAATTAATGTGGCAATGAACCAAGCTATGCACACAGAACACATCTGGGGGCGGGGCAGAGAATTGCAAAATCTAGTCACACTCCAGAGAACTGTTTAGCCTTTAAAAGTGAATTCTGGGAAAATAATGGGGAAAAAAAAGCTCTTAGAACTATGGCTTTGATTTCAGAATCCTGTCAGGTTAGTTATTTAAAAGTAAACGTTTCCTCAAAGTTTTGTCTTTGAAATGATAGGTATTGCTAAAAGATAATGAGTAGGAAGTAGAGGTCTGAAAATGGAATGTTATGGGATGCCCAAGTAAAGGGAGAAAAGTCAGGAAAGAAGAATGAAAATAGTCTATGAAGTTTTAGGAGAATTAGTCTTGGGAAGAATTCTTGAAGTTCTCAGCATTTTTTTCTTATAATTGTAAGATAGGAAGCATTCCCTCCTGTTCAGTGTTTTGGAAGTTTGTGCAGGATTGAAATTCATGTTTTAGGTATTCGGTACTATTTACCAGTGAAACCATCTGGACCTGGGGTTTTCTTTGTGAAATTAAAAAATTATTTTCAATTACAGTTTATATTCAGTATTATTTTCTATTAGTTTAAGGTGCATGGCATAATAATTAGACAATCATATACTTTACAAAGTGGTCCCCGCGGATATTTCAAGTACCCTCCTGGCACCATATATAGTTATTAAAATATTATTGAAAGAATTCCCTATGCTGAATTTAAATACCTTTGACTATTTTGTGAGTATCAGTTTGTACTTCTTAATCCCTTCACCTTTTTTACCTAGCCTTCAACACCCTCCTCTCTGGCTGCCATTAGTCTGATCTCTGTATCTATGTGTCTGTTTCTATTTTCTTTTTTTGCTCTTTAAATTCCACATATAAGTGAAATCATATGGTATTTCTGTTACTCTGTCTGACTTATTTCACTTAGCACAACATCTCTAGATCCATTGTGACAATATCTGTCATGAATGGTAAGATTTCATTCTTTTATATGACAAAGTAATATTCCATTGTATATATGCACCACAGCTTACTGATAAGCACTCAAGTTGCTTCCATTTCATGGCTTATATAAGTAATGCTGCAATGAACATAGGGTGGATATATTCTTTCAAATTAGTGTGTTGAGTTTCTCAGAATATATACCCAGAAGTGGCATCATTGAGTCATAAGGCAGATCCATTTTAAAATTTTTTGAGGAATCTCCATGCTGCTTTCCATAGTGGCTGCACCAATCTGCATTTCCACCAACAATGCATGAGGGTTCCCTTTTCTTCACACTCTCATCGACACTTGTTGTTTGTTGACTTATTGATGAAAGCCATTCTGGCAGATGTGAGGTGATATTTCATTTGGTTTTAATTTGCATATTTCTGATGATTAGTGATGTTGAGCATCTTTTTGTGGCAGGGCAGGGTCACAGAAAGTCAGGAGGGTGAGGACAGTGACTACCCACAGGCCAGTATGGAGGGGAGTGCTCGATCCAGAAAAGGTGGCATCTGTGGGCAGTGTAGGAGAGAGACCCAGCACAGGGACAATGGTGGTTCCGCCTCCAGTCTGCTCCCCAAAGCCACACAACCTAATATTTCCCTATATGAATCCAGTTTACTCTGACCCATCCTCCCTCTGCCAGAGGCCATGGCGAGTGCCCACAAATGAGATTTTGTGCACCTACCTTTTAATACAGTGCCTGAATTTCTAGTAAACTGCTGTTCCTCTCTGATGGAAGGAATCTCCACTGATTTACACAGCCAGATGTTATGTGGACTCCTCTTCCTGGCTCTTGTCCTCCAGGCAGGCCATCCTCACATGGGGTTGAGACCCCTCGCTCCTCTGGGGGATCTTTGCAGCTGAGATATCCCTTTCAGTTCTCAAGTGCTACATGTGAGTGTGGGGCCATCCCTTTTCACATCTCCACTCTTTCTACTAGTTTCAATATGGCTTCTTCTGTATGTCTTTAGTTGTAAGACTTTTATTCACCTAGTCCTCAGTTGGTTATTCAGGTTGATTGATCTATAATTTAAGTGTAATTCCAATTTGGTTTTGGGAGGAGGTGAGTGTAACTTCTACCTACTCTGCCACCATATTGGAGTCCTTGTGAGATATTTTTAAAATTGCTAATTTAATCTTTTTATTTGTTACAGGTGTATTCAGATTTTCTATTTCTTCTTGAATCAGTTATGGTAATTTATATCTTTTTAATTCATCCCATTATCAATATTTTGTTAAATTTATTTTCATATATATTAAAAGGCATTAGTCATAAATCTTTGTTACCTTTAAAATTTCTAAATAAATCTTCATAGTTCTGGAGGAGAACAACAGATAACCTTGACCGGCTTCTCCCTTCTGTTGGAAAACTTTATCCTGCTGCCTTTTAACATGGAATTGAAGTGGGAAGCTAAACACTTAGTGTATAGCTTTCAAATGTGGTAACTATAGTTTGTGTGCCAATATGAATGTTTTCTTTAAACCAATATAGCAATGAATTTGGCAGAAAAAATCTTGTCTCTGAAATGGGATATATTTTTATTATAAAGGCAATATAATTAAGATTTTTCCAACATACTGTATGATATAAGAAAATAAGTTATCTTATATGTAACCAAGGTATAGCATGGCTTGTGCACATAAATATGCACACAATAATAAAAAGAAGCCCCTGTGTTAGGATAAAAAAGAATAATTTATAATTTCTTTCTTAAATATCACTTTTAACTTTATTCTTTAATTTTTTTTATTTGGCAGTCTATATCTTTTTAGGAATTTCTCCATTGCATTTAGATTACCAAATTTGCTGCCTTATAATTGATTATAGTGTTCCTTTTATAATCCTTTTTCTTTCTTAAAGGTTTGTAGTAATATTCCCATTCCTGATTTTAATAATTTCAGTGTTCTCTCTTTTTACTTGGTCAATATGCTAAAGGTTTGTCACTTTTATTGATATTTTCAAAGAACCAATTTTTGGTTTAATTTGTTGTTCTCTATTTTTTTCATAGTTTCTATTCATTTATTTCTGCTTTAATCATTATTATTTTCTTCCTTATCCATGTTTTGAGTTTAGTGTGTTTTTCTAGTTTCTTTTTTCTTAAATACTATTTTTATTTACCTACAAAATTTCTTCAGAGTTCTTTATTTCTTCCTGACGATCCAATATTCACTTTCCTTCATTCCTTTTTTAAAGATATTTTTTAAAAATTTATTTATTGATTTTATTTTTTTCTATTTTTTATTGTTATTCTATTACAGTTGTCCCATATTTCTCCCATTGCTCTCCCCTGCTCTGCCCATGTCCCAGGTCTCCCACAGTCAATCCTCACCCTGTTGTACATGTCCTGGGTCATTTATATTAGTTCCTTGACTAGACCCTTCTCCTTCTTTCTCCCCTTTTCCCACTCCACCTTCCCCTGTAACCACTGTCAGTCTATTATTTGTTTCCATGCCTCTGGTTCTATTTTGCTTGTTTGTTTGTTTTGTTCATTAGGTTCCTGTATTAGGCAAGATCATATGCTATTTTTCTTTTTCTGCTTGGCTTATTTCACTAAGCATAATACTCCCCAAGTCCATCCATGTTGTCGCAAAAGGTAGGAGTTCCTTCTTTCTTTCTGCTGCATAGTACTACATCATGTAAATGTACTACAGTTTTTTGATCCGTTCATCCACTGATGGGCACTTAGGCTGTCCTCTATGTTTAGCTATTGTAAAAAGTGCTGTTATGAACATAGAGGTGCATAGGTTCTTCTGAATTGGTGTTTCAGTTTCTTTGGGTATAATCCAATAATGGAATTGCTGGATCAAAAGGCAGTTACATTTTTAGTTTTTTGAGGAGATCTCATACTGTTTTCCATAGTGGCTGCACCAGTCTCCATTCCCACCAACACTGCACTAGGGTTCCCTTTCTTCCACATCCTTGCCAACACTTGTTTGTTGATTTGTTAATGATGGCCATTTTGACCCGTGTGAGGTGGTATCTCATTGTGGTTTTAATTCGCATCTCTCTGATGGCTTGTGATGTTGAGCATTTTTTCATATGCCTATGAGCCCTCTGTATGTCCTCCTTGGAGATGTGTCTGTTCTAGTCCTTTGCCTATTTTTAAATTGGGTTGTCTGTCTTCTTGGTGTTGAGTCATATAAGTTCTTTATATATTTTGGAGATCAGTCCCTTGTCCGGGGTATCATTGGCAAATATATCTTTTCCTAGTTTCTTATGATGTAAAGTTAGGTTAGTGACTTTAGATTTTCTCTTTTTTTAAATAGGTATTTATAGCTATAAATTTCCCTCTCTATATAGTTTTAGCTGCATCACATAAGTTTTTTTTTTAATTTTAATGATATATTTTCTCTTAGTGTAACTGCAATATCATTTCAGAATGTAATGAATCTTCTAAAAATTGCTAGTTTGATATTTTACATTTGTTTTTTTAAATTTATTTTTATTGTTTTTCTATTACAGTTGTCCCATGTTTTTCCTCATTGCTCCCCCCACCCCAGCCCATCGCTTCTCCCACAGTCAATCCCGATCCCGTTCTCCATGTCCATGGGTTATTTATACTAGTTCCTTTACTAAACCCTTACCCTACTTATCCCCCCTTTCTCCCTCCCCCCTCCCCCTGATAACTGTTACCCTGTTCCTTGTTTAATTTTGTTCATTTGTTTGTGTTGTTCATTAGTCTCCTGTATCAGGTGATATCATATGGTATTTTTCTTTTGTTGCCTGGCTTATTTTGCTAAGCATAATTCTCTGTGGTTCCATCCATGTTGTCGCAAATGGCAGGAGTTCCTTCTTTCTTCTGCTGCATAGTACTCCATTGTGTAAATGTACCACAGTTTTTTAATTCACTCATTTATAGATGGGCACTTAGGCTGTTTCCAGCACTTGGCTATTGTAAATAGCTCTGCTATGAACATAGGAGTGCATAGGTTCTTTTGAATTGTGTGTTTCAGGATTCTTCAGGTATAATCCTAGCAGTGGAATCACTGGTTCAAAAGGCAGTTCTGTTTTTAATTTTTTGAGGAAATTCCATACTCTCTGGACCTTCCAGAGAGGTCCATTGCCCATTTTTAAATTGGGCTGTCTGTCTTTGTGCTGAGACATGTAAGTTATTTATATATTTTGGAGATCAATCTCTTGTCTGAGGTATCATTGGCAAATATGTTTTCCCATATGGCTGGTTCCCTTTTCATCTTGCTGATGTTTTCTTTTGCTGAGCAGAAACTCTTTAGTTTGATGTAGTCCCATCTGTTTATTCTTTCCTTTATTTCTCTTGCCTTAGGAGATGTATTGGTGAAAAATTGCTAGGTGGAATATCTGAAATTTCCCCGCCTATGTTTTCCTCTAGGACTTTTATGGTGTCACATCTTACATTTAAGTCTTTGAACCATCTTAAGTTTTTATGGTGTGTGGTGTAAGTTGGTGGTCTAGTTTCATTTTTTTTGCATGTCCCTGTTCAGTTCTCCCAGCACCATTTGTTGAAGGAGCTCTTCTCACTCCATTTTATGTTTCTTCCCCCTTTGTCAAATATTAGTTGACCATATAGACTGGGGTTTATTTCTGGGCTCTCTATTCTGTTCCATTGATCTATATGTCTATTCATATGCCAGTACCAAGCTGTTTTGATTACAGTGGCTTTGTAGTATAGTTTGATATCAGGTATTGTGATTCCTCCTACTGTGTTCTTCTGTCTCATAAGTTTTTAAAAAATATATTTTTTAAAATTTATATTTAGAGAGTGGGTGAAAGGAGGGAGAGAAACAGGGATGTGTGAGAGATACAGCCATTGGTTGCCTCTCATGCACCCCCAACCAGGGACCTGGCCTGCAATCCAGGCATGTGTCCTGGCTGAGAATCAAACTAGTGACATTTTGGTTTGCAAGCCAGTGCTCAATCCATTGAACCACACCAGCCATGACATCACATATGTTTTGTTGTGAGGTTTTATTGTTTTTGTTTTCATTCATCTGAAATTATTCTCTACTTCTCCTTGTAATTTCTTTTTTTTTTATCGTTGAATTTAGAACTGTGTTGATTTCCACAGATTTCAACTGTGTTGATTTGTGATGGTCCCAAATCTTCTTTTATTGATTTCTGATTTCATTTCATTGTGGTAGGAAAAAATTGCTTGTATAATTTCAATCCTTTTAAATTTATTAATTTTTGTTTGTTTTGGTAATAATTTCTATTTCTTTATTGGTATTTTCTATTTGGTGTGGCATAATTCATGTACTTTTCTTTATTTCTTTATAGGTCATTTACTTTAGTTCTATGAATATATTGAAAATAGCTGATTTAAAAATCTTTGCTTATTAAGTCCAATATGTAGCCTCTTCAAGCTTTTTTTTATTGACTCTTTTTTTCTCAGTATGGACTATATCTTCTTGTTTTGTTGCATGTAGTATCATTTTTTTGTTGAAAATAAACATCTAAAATAATGTAATATGGCAGCCTTGTAAATTACCTCTTCTACTCACTTGAGGTTTGCTGTTATTGCTATTTTTTTTGTTATGTTTGCTGTCAGTTTGTTTAGTGACTTTCCGTAATTAATTTGTGAAGTCTGTATTTTTGTCATGTGGCTATGGCATTTCTGCTTGATTAACTCAGTGGTCAGCTAGTGATTGTGAACAGAAACTTTCTTAAGTGCCTGGAACCAAAAGGCTTCATGCCCTTTGCCAATAGGCTTTGTGAGCAGGTTTGGGCACTCCTTCAATATTTAGCCAGGCAGATTACTACTCTGCCTTAGCTTTCACTTCTTTGTTCACATCTTCCAGGTCAGTTCTAGGTGAAAGATTAGGGCACTTTTAGCTGGGAAAGTCATTTGAATAGATAATATTGGAAAGGAAAACACATGGCTCAATTTCACTAATAGAGAAATACAAATTAAAATGAGACTCTATTCTCTGCATATTGGTAAAATTGAGACAGTTTAATAATTTTTATAATACCAGATATTGTTGAGGAGGATTGATGAGACTGGAATGCTCATGCACTGCTGGTAGAAGTATAAATGGCTATCACTAGTTTGAATGTTTAATTAGTGGAACTGACTATGCCTATACATTATGATTGGACAATTCTTGCTGGATACATACCCCAAAGAAATTCTCACATATTTAATGAGGAGAAATATAAAACTATGTTCATTGCTGTGTAGGTGGGGTTGGAGAGAGCTTATGATTCCACCTCTAGGGAACTGTATAAGTAAATGTGGAGGAAACACATGCTAAAATATTTTGCAGTAGTTAGAAACTTCAAACCAGATGTACATACCCAGTGATCTAAAAATAGTTTTAAGTTATCTATAGCTATATACCACTTGGCTTCAGGAAGAAGTTGCTTGCTCACTTAACCATCTTATTTGTATAATTAAATTTCCTTTGTGTTTCCTTTTGTTTCAGTTGTCAGGTATTTTATAGCTCAATTTAATCACAGTTGCTATATTAGTCCTTTCACTAAAGAAACCTATGCTCACTTGTTTTTGATTTTTTTATCCTAATTTTACAGCCATATTGGAGTTTTGTATTTTTTGGAAGCTTTTGGGGGTTACAAATATAAATAAAAGGTCCCTGTTGGACTCGAACAATCATATCAAAATTAAGGAATATCCCAGTGAAAAAAAGAAAAGATTAAAGAAGAAACTAATTTCTCCTGACATGTTAGACTATTTTTAAAAAATGAAGAAAAAAGAAAGGAAATAAATCAAACAACCATCTTAGGATGAGAAAGAAATATTTCATTTCATGGGAGTATGTGTTTAAATAACCACTCACCTGAATGAAGAACATCTTTGTGTAACCAGAAAGTTTCTAAGAAGGCAGTTATTTCCTGTGGATAACCTTTATATTCTATGGAAATTGACTAAGAATGAGAATTTGAACAAAACAAAGGGAATGAAATCTTTTCAAGCTGTGCAAAGCTAAAACTCACAGGCTGCTTGGGGAAATGATTTTCCAGCAGTTCCCATGTAGTCCACTAGGTGGTGGTGGATATTAAAAACTTGACTGTATAAACTTTGAAGTGCCACAAACCTCGTTTACTCTTCTTTTTAAAATAAAATACCAAAAAAGTCTGTATAAAACAACAAAATCCAGAGGGATAACTATTTATTCCTGCATTAATAACAAAAGGGACAGTCTCAGTCTACAAAATGAGGATAGGTACCATCCCAAAGAGATCATCTCCAAATGCAGTTTTTGGGTCTTCCTTGACCCCAGGTCCTTTTGGTTACAGAAAATTATAACTGAGATTTTCTTTGTATATTTATTCCAGAGACCACCCTGGATACAAGGAGACAAATTTTGATGAATATTTTACATAGTAATTTTTGTGCCTTAAAAAAATTAATCTTTCATCTATCAGTTATTAAGATTTCATAATCATTTTTAACATGTTAATATAATATGTCGTCATATCATATGTGATAAGTTCAGTATACTGCTTGTGTGAATAAATCACTTTAATATGAATAATGAAGAAGTCTTTCAGCAATTAGGTGACTCCTTTTATCACCTTCAGAGAAGCAAGATTCTTCAGTGATTAAATTTACACAACTGTGGTGACCTCTGAAAGGCTACATCACCTTTTAAGACTGCCTGCTCAGAACAAAGCACAGCTGAAGCCACTCTTAAGCAGCCTCACAACTTTAGTCACTCTCTAGTTCATAGATTCTGGATGATGATGTCATTGAGGCAAAGGAAAAAAATGCAAAACATGAGGCCTTAAATCAGCTTGCCAGGGAGTATCACACATACAGCTGAGGCCTGAGACCAGCTGTGGTATGGCTATGGCTTTGCAGAGCACCCTGGAAGTGGTGTGGTTGGGGCTGTTCTTCAGCTCTCTCTGGAAGGGTAAGTAGGCTCCTTCACTGACTGGTCTTGGAAAAGCGTATGCCATTCCTTTAAATTTTGGACTAATTAAAAAAAAAACAACAACCCAGATTTATTAATTTTCACTGTACCTAAAGGGCTATTGACAAGCAAATAGCAGCATAAAACTCACATCCTTCTTTATCTGTTTTCTGCAGTTGCAGAGAGCAAGGACCAAGTATTTCAGCTTTCCTCCGTGGTATCTTCAGAGGGAGCTGTGGTGGAAATCTCCTGTAATCACTCTATATCCAGTGCTTACGACTTCTTCTGGTACCTTCATTTCCCAGGATGTGCACCAAGACTCCTTGTAAAGGGCTCAAGACCTTCTCAGCAGGGACGCTACAACATGACGTATGAGCGATTCTCTTCTTCACTGCTCATCCTCCAGGTGCAGGTGGCAGATGCTGCCATTTACTACTGTGCTGTGGGGGACACAGAGGCAGAGAACCCATGAAGAGCTGAACAGAAATAGGGAGAGAGCACAGCCTTTATAGGAGGTGGACAAGAGAGTAGCTGTAACTGCTTCCTTCCTAATTCAGTGTTACCCAAGTTTTTCCATTTGACACTATTAAATAAATTTTGAGTTCAGACACACTCTATACCATGAAGTTCTCTGTTCAGTGGTAACAAGGAGAGAAGAATCCACAGGACAGTAAAATCCCTTTACACTCAAGTCCAAGAATTTGTATATAGAGATTCCTCTCTCTATTGTATACTTTGAATAGTTCCCAACTGGCTTATATTTCTTTAAAAATATAATTTCTAGAATGTAACAACACACCTCAGATGTAGCCTGATCCATTATTACACAACGAAACAATGAGAAAACTGGGTGAGGAGAGGTATTAAACCCTGAAAAACTAAACAATCTCTTCAGTTCAATGAGATATGAGGGTTATTGATTTATGGTCTCTTATTTGGAGTTAGCAGAGCACAAGGTAAAATTATGGATTTCCCCATTTTTTGAGACTTTTATGTGAAAAATTTGATTTTTATTAGTTGGGCTCTATTTTTTGTTAAAGCTTCATATAAAAACCATTGATTTTCCTCCTTGCTCCAAAAACTTTATTTTGTGCTTAATTTTCTCTGATGCCTCTAAAATGAATACAATCCACATTTCAGAGTCTGATATTTGCAAAGGGTTTTCTCGTTATTTTACATGACTTATACCCTGTTGTTTCCTGGGAAATCATTGACATTTCCAGAGTTTTGATGTTTATAAATAGTTTTTTTGGAAGGGCAGTAGGCAGGCTTAGAGAAGTACCGTCGTCGTCGTCGTCGTCGGCAGCCGTCCGTCTCGAGAGACGATGGTGTAGCTTCTTAAGAGTCTATCTGCACCACCGAGAATGGCTGTGCAGTCCGACTCGGGAGTGACACGGTATCTGTCTCCTCCCGTGTTGAATCGACATCTTGCGATGACGCTGAAGCTACAGAGCCTGGGCAGGGTAATATGGAGGGTCTGCTGTTGCCCATGCAGCAGACCCCCCCTCTCTTCGCAGCTGAAGGGTCCAAGGGAAAGACGGAGTCAATACAGCTTGGCTTCAGGTGCGCCGCAGGAGTTGCCGGTGTTGACTACAACGTCAAACCGCCTTAGGGACTCCGGCTCCAGATTTTCTGTCGGGGTTTACTCCCTTAGCCTTTCCCCTGAAGAGGTATGCCGCAAGGCAGCGGAGGTTTTTTGGAGTCAGAGTTTTCCTTCTCTGATGTACCCTGACTGGAAGATCGAACCAGCGACACTTAGCTCGCAGGCCGACGCTCAATCCACTGAGCTAAACCAGCCAGGGCTAAGAGAAGTACCTGGAGTCTCAGATTAAAGCTCCTTTGGCACCCTTGTGTTTTGATGTGCATGTGTCAATGGCAGTCAAATAAGAAGGAGTGAAGAGTTGTACCTCTTGGAGGGAAGGAACCCTGTAGAAGAGGAGAGACCTCCACTTGCATGATTTTGGGAACATTCCCCATTGGCTCACATGTTTCACATTTGGCAGATCTCAAAATAGACACCACTGTGCCTCATTTATAATGGTTTGGGGAAACAGTTCAAGTTTATTTTCTGTGAACTTGAAGGTTCTTTCAATATAAATTGGAGAGTTGGGCAGAATAATCAGAATGTAGAGAGGTAAAGAAACATTGATGTGAGAGGGAAACGTTGGTTGGTTGCCTCTCATATGTACGTCAATCAGGGACCAAACGCACAACCTCAGCATGTAACCTGACCAGGAATCAAACTGGTGACCTTTCACTTTGTGGGACAATGCCCAACCAGTTGAGCTACACCAGACAGGGCAAATTTTAAACATTGTTTAAAGACATGAAATAATGTAGTATTTTTTAAAGTACAACAAGTAGCCTAGGTAGCAAGATATTAATAGAGAAAGGGAGCAGAGGGAGTCAGATATTAAGAAGCCTGCTTGCTCTACCAGAGACCTCAGCTTCACACATGTCAGGGGATGGAAGTTTTCTCTGACAAGGGAATAAACATCCCTCACTCTCCTGCAGAAGGAGGAAGGACCAGTTCAATCTTCCTGGTCGACTGGCCAGACTTCTGTGGGGGAGGGGGAAGTAAACACATGCTCACTGGGAGCCAATATGGAGACCATAGAGGTCTTTTAGTCTAACCTGGAAAGGGAATAGATTGGTTAGGAGGTAGACCCATCACAAGCCTGCTAAAGCTTGGGAAATTGATTGGTCAGTTTAAAAAAGCACCTGGTCCTTCCCAAGCCCGAGATAATATAATCTCAGCTAATGAAGCCTTTCCCTCTCTAGCCCAGTGAGTGACACACACTAGCCTCGTTTGTGTGTGTTCTCTCCATAGCAACCACCTGGGTCTAGTAGCCTCTTGGGGCCTGTGGCAGACTGCACAGGTTCCAAAGGACTAATCTTTAATATGACACACAAACTCTGGACACTGCCTTTGATTTGGCCTTGGTGAAGACAAGGTTGAACTTTTTCCATGGCCAGCCAGATTGAGATGGGACATTGGGAACACAGGGAAACTCCTATGATTTTGCATCTGGCACCATAAATAAATGTTATCACCAGACTTCATTCTTTTTTGTTAGTCTTCTGGAATGCATTCCTTGTGACACCACAAGAACCCCACTTCCACTAGTAACACAACCATAACTATAAAGTAGAAGAACTTAAGACAAAGATCACATCTGCTTTGTATACAGAATGGGATAATCTGATACATGACACATTAATCTTTCCAAACAATTTTGTTATGAAATGCTTTTATGCTTAGCATTAAAAGTAAAACAATCTTCTCACCTGGAAAAATCAAGACATTTGATTAATAAAACCTACCCCCGCCCCAATTTTACACTGGCTTTCTTTCATTTAGAAATTGTACATTCATTTGAAAAGAACACATTTTGTTACGGTGTAAAAATCTTAGGAACAACAAATTACAAATATTCCCTGACCAGAAATTGAACTGGTGACAAAATGTTTTCCTTCCCCAAATGTAAACATCCAATAAATAAGACATACATAATATTACAGGTACAGAATCGCTAGTAATTCACTTATGAAAGAGAGAATTTTGATATATTTGGTGGTATATTTGTCTTAAGTATAAAGCACTTCAACAAACTGGGCCATTATTATTTGTCTACTCCGTCACCCAGTTTTTTAAACTTTATTTTTTATATGAGTTGAAACTCATCAATTTCTGTAGAATTTTGGTTACAGGACTAGGTCACAAGAAAGGTCTGAAGTATCTAAAAATCATTTGGTTAGAGAAATAAATTTTTGAGACTTGGGGGCAGTCATTCATCACTTTGCGCCTGAAGGCATTGCTTAGCAAACTTCTTTCTGGTCTTCAGAGTAAAACACACAGGATTTGGGTTTCTGGAAGGGGTTGCTTCCCTCTGGAACACCTAGTGGCAGGATATCTTGCAGGCATTCTGCATGCAGTGTTGTTGAAGCTCTGCAGCCACCTGAGGGACCTTGATCCTCTCCACAGAGGCCTCTAGCTTGAGCTGGTCCACCAGGCATTGCAGGGCGTTCACATGGGTGGGGAAGAGATGGCAGTCAGTGGGGTGACACAGTGGGAGTGTGGGTGAACCAGACTCTCTTTGCACTTTATTTGAATTCTCTTTTAAGTAGCCTCTCCATATGGAAAGTCTCTATTTTGCAATTCTTTCAGAGATTTTTTTCTTTATGATCTATTGTTTAGTAGGACAAGTGTTCATCCGACTGTTCTTCACTTTTCTCTCTCTCAAACTGTTTCAAGAGAAGGCTCAAGTACTTTCTGTATAAATCATTAAAGATGATCATAGAGAGGGGCTCCAATTGGTCCAGCTTAAAGGAAAACCTGAGTTATTTCTTGGTCAAAGAAGTTTATATAAGAAGCCAGCTCTAAATTATTTCTAAAGAGAATACCAAGATTCTCATTCTTTCTTATCATTTATCTTCTTTTGCCTTACTCTTTTTTCTTATTTTGCCTTAAAAAAAAAGATTTTATTCATTTAATTTTTAAATAGAGGGGAAGGGAAAGAAAAAGAGAGGGAGAGAAACATACTTGTGTGGCTGCCTCTCACACACCCCCAATTGGGCACCGGGTTCATAACCCAGGCATGTGTCCACATTGGGAATAGAACCAGTGACCCTTTGGTTTGCAGGCTGGCACTCAGTCCACTGAGCCACACCAGCCAGGGCTCATTTTGCCTTTTTAATCTTTCATTTTTATTTTTCTTTCCCTCTTCACCCCAAACTACATTTTCTGTTTTTCTTTCTATTTATTTTCCCATTAAAATTTTTATTTCCCTTTTTTCTGTCTCAATATTATCTTAACAGAGCACAAATAAATTAAAATGTGATCCACTCAGCATGCATTTTTTTCACTTTGATTCACAAACTTCTGCTTTTCCTTCTAGAGTATCAAACTCTCCTTTCTGTCCCCCAGGGAAAGTGAAAATATCAAGAGGTCTGGTCCTGTGATAAAATTTGGAAGCTCTGGCTGCTTGGTAGTAGTCGGTCACCCACTCAGTTCTGTGGTTGGGCTCTAGGAGGTGCTGCAGTGTGAGGCTTGTTCTGGGTGCCAGAAGTGCAGCAGTCTTGCTCCCCACAGAGCTTTGAGGAGCCTGAAACCAGAGCTTGCCCAACAGGGAGACAACAAAGGGGACAGGAAGCACCAGGTTCCCTGAAGAAGAACCATTTCTAAAAATGTTGTGCTGACACAGGGGTGCTGGTCCCTCTCCATGAGCCTCCTCATTTCCAGCTGAGGTGGGCTGGAAAGGAGCCTCCAGCCTGCTCAGCTTAAGCCATGGCCTCTGTGTGCATCTCTATCCTTGCAATTCTCTTCACACTGAGTGAGTAATAGTCCCTTCCCATTTTCCACTTGATTATGCACTTACATTCCTTTCAGCAGTTTTACTGATGCAGTGTGGATTAATTTTACAGGTGGACTGAGAGCTCAGTCGATGACTCAGCCGGATAATCAGGTCAATGTTGCTGAAGGTGGTCCACTGACTGGGAAATGCACCTGTTCATTTTCTGGGAGCCCCTATCTTTTTTGGTATGTTCAATATCCCAACCGAGGTCTCCAGTTCCTCCTGAAATACATCACGGGGGAGACCCCGGTTAAAGGCAGCTTTGGTTTTGAGGCTGAACTTAATAAGAGCCAAACCTCTTTCAACCTGAAGAAATCATCTGTTTTGGGGAGTGACTCTGCTGTGTACTTCTGTGCTGGGAGACTCACAGTGATAGGGTCTGCAGGGAGAGCTAAATGCAAACCTGAGTGCAGTCAACACCATTTTCCTGAAGCCTTTATTCCCTTTATTCCCTCCACAAGAGGGTGGTGTAATTCCAGGTAATGTCACTTACTATAACTGAATTACAATGTAAAGCCACAGAATTTGGTCATTTGACAAGTATTTATTAATTCCTTATGTTCCAGGTACTATGTTAAGCACTGATCGTAGAGGTGACAAAAGTTACCCTTGGCACCTATGAACCCATTCAATTCCCACAACTATTACCAAGAGCTTCACTTTACAGATGAAGAAATGAAAGCACTGAGAATTTAAGTATCTCACTCAAGTAACAAAATAATTAAATGGCACATTGAAATCCAGGCAATCTGTCTCTGGGGTGCATACTCCCTGTACTCCAGTTCTCTGCCAGCCTGTAGGCTCCTTGAGGCATGAGACTGTGATTTCAGCAACAGGATAGACCTAATTTAAAAAATGGTCCCTGTCAGAAAAAGTGCTGGATGTAGGAATAAACAGTAAACTAACAACTCAAAAACAGCTTGGTAAGTGCTAAGTGAGAGAATTGCACACAATCCTATGTGAAATGAGGGAGTAGAGGTAATTTAGCTGTGAAGAAAGGAGAGAGGGAGGGAGACAGACAGGGTATGTGTGTGTGTGTGTGAGAGAGATAGAGAGACAGAGACAGAATAATAGAAGGAGAATTTGAATCAAGGGAGGATTCAAATTCTGGTTACATCTCTTATGCTCACATCTTCTTATGCACACCCTTAGGAGGGACTAGACTTGCTCTCTCTCTCTCTCCCTCTCTCTCTCTCTCTCTCATATCCTGGGAAGGGCTCTGGTTGACTCAGTGTGAGTCAGGTGCTCATGCCTGGACTAATTAGTGGTGGCTGCTAGGATGAGCCCCCAGCTTGGGTTGCACATTTGGCCAATTAATAGTGTCTAGGGGATGATTCTGCAAAGCAGCTTTAATTTGGTTCAAAGGAGTATGTCTCAAAAGAAATAAATTTTTATATAGGTTCTTACATTTGTTTATTTTTTCCAAGTGAATAGCCAATAGTAAGAGTACCATTTATTGAAAAATTTACTCTTACCCCATAAATTTGAAATACTACATTTGTAATATACTAAATTTTCATATATAACCAGATCTATTTTTAATATGCTTTATTGTTTATGCTATTACAGTTGTCCCAATTTCTTTTCCCTTTGTTTTCCTCCACCCAGTGACCCTCCCTCCCTCCAGTTGTCCCCCCCACCTTAGTCCATGTCCATTGGTTGTGCATATAGTTCTTCTCAGTATCTTCTTCTCTACTCCACTCCCTCAACTATGCTTAATTCCTGTACCATCTCCCTTTCCCCCTCCCCACTGACCTCCCCCCAAAATGTTCCCCATACCTATAATTCTTTTTCCACTCTTGTTGTCTACTTAGTCTGCCTTTGTTTCAATTCCCTAGCCTCTGTTGTTGGTTGTTGTGATAGTTTTCATTTTAATGTTCATAGTTTTGATCCTCCTTCTCCTAAACAAGTCCCTTTAACTGAGCCTCTCCTCATTTTCCTCACTTCTCATTTCCTCTTTTTGCACTGGTTGACTGTTTGTTCCTTCCCTATGTTCTGATTCGTTGATTTGATCCCTGATTTTCTTGCCCTCACCACTAGTTTCGTATGTGTTTTTGTTCATTTCAGCAGGACTAGCCTTCATTCCGTCCCTGTCTTGTTTAAGATCTGCTGTTAGGTCTGTAAGCATTCTTATAACCAAAGCTCTGAACTGAGCCTCAGAAAGATTTCCTATCTGCTGCTTCATTAGATTAGATATTTGCTGTCTGGTCAGCTGCGTCACCGGGAACTCTATCATAATCTGTGTCATCCAGATCGTTTTGTGTTTACCTTTGCTTCCTGGGCAGGACTGTCACACCTCCTATGCTATAGGGGGTGGAGCCTTGTGCACTCATCACAGCCGGGCGACCCATCTCACCACGCTGTGGCATTTTCTGCGGGGGTGGGGGTCCAAGATAGTTTCCTGCTGTTCACTCTCTGCTGAGAGACTGGGAGCCTCCTCCTCCATCCCCACCCCCTCTGGGCCTCATAGTCCAAGGCAATGGAGGTCTGTCTTCCCTGGTTTTGGAATCACAAGCTGACAGGTCTGGTCTGCAGCCAGGGGTAATCCCCAGGTGCTTCTTGCCTCCCCCTAAATATGGGTGTCTGTGCTTATAGCTGTCCTGCCTCCATCGCTGCTTCTGCCACAGACAACACAGCTTGAACTCTTCTCCCCAGCTTTGCCCCTCCCATCTGTCTGGATGAGCACCACTTCTTTATAAATTCACACATTGGACTTCCATTTATTTTTTGGAACTTCTGGTTATTTATGGTTTTGCGGTAGTTGTATTCCTTCTTAGCTGTGAAGGGAAACAGAGCATGTCAGTCTAGGCCTCCATCTTGGCCAGAAGTCTCCTGTGTTTGCTTTCGTGTCCCAGGGAGAACTGTCGCTCATACTACGTTGTAAGGGGCGGAGCCTTAGGTATTTGTCAGTAATGGGCGACCTGTTTCACCACATTGTGGCTCTGTATTCGGGGAAGGGGTCTGAGAAGGAACAATGCCGCTTGCCCAGCACTCGCCCCTTTTCCAGGCACATCTCCCACTTCTGCACCAGACTGGCACCCCTCTAGCTGCTGCTCTGGCTGTTGTTCCCAGAGTGGGTGGGTCTGTGGATGTTCTAGGTCCATGGGGGCCCTTTCAACAAGCAGACTCTGCTGAGAGACCGGCAGTTTCTGCCTCCGTCCCAACCCCCACTGGTTTGCACAGTCAAAAGCAATGAGGCTTGATTTTTCTCTGGTGCTGGGACAGTGAGCTGCGTGGTCTGGTGAGGGGCTGGAAATGGTCCCCAGGTGTCCCTCCTGACTTTTTAAAATGTGTAACTGCACTTTCTACTGGCCTGCTGCTATTGCTGCTGCTGTCACCACCACACCGAGTCCTCTCTGCCCTGGCTCCTCCCCTTCTACCTGTCTGGATGAGTATTTCTTCTTTATATCTTCATTTTCTGGACTTCCATGTAGTTTGATTGTCTGGAACTTCTGGTTGTTTCTAGTTTTGAGGTAGTTGTACTTCTTCTTAGTTGTGGAGGGAGACACAGCATGTCTGTCTATGCCTACATCTTGACTGGAAGTCAGATCTATTTTTGAATTCTATTCTTATAGTTCTTTGTTAGAATGTGCTGCTTTGGAGAATGTCACCAGCCAGCCACTGGCTTATACTTTGTGATCTTCCCCTTCTTTTTGACCCCTAACTCTATCACATACCTGAGGGGCTTTACATACAAGGATATGGACACTTCAGCCCACATGTTTACAGCCCCTGCCAACAGCCATTCCTTGATCACCCCTGAGGTTTAAGGTTGTGAACACTGGTGGGATGTCTGCATCTGAGAAGGTGGCCCTTGAAAGAAGCCCATGCAGACCATGAAGGTGGATCTGGAGACATGTGTGCAGGGAATTCTGGGATTCTGGGTACCCAGAGTATGGTTTAAAAGAGGCACTTAGAGTCCAGAGGGTCATGTATTCTTGACACTGTGGACTTCTCATAGGGCGTAGGGTGGGGGCAGCTGGAGGATGGCCAGGGTGGAGCCTTTTAAAATGCAGGACTAGAGCAAGGAAATTGCTTGCTTAGTAAGTGACAAGTGTTGTATAACTTTATTCCCTGAAAAACAGTTGTGTTCATAAAACCATTGCCCCCATTTTAGATTTAAATATATACTTGCCATACCTCTAGGTAAATCCTCAGCCTCCATCACTACTTCTCTCCAAAAGGAATTCATACCCCGAAAATATTCTCAGCACACAACACCATGAACCTGGTTCTATCTCTGCCTTTGATACTTTAAAATAGGTTTTATGCAAATATGACAAGAGAAGGAAGGATGTTTATACAATTACAACTTATTCATTCATTTATCTATTTACTCAACACTTATTTGTAACATTCCCACTATGCACCATGAATTGTTCTAGTCATTGGGAATATAGCTTCCCATCCAGTCATTGCTCAGACTTGAAAGGTGTTGATATAATTTCCTTACCTAAATGGAACTATTTCTTAGTCAAAGATGCACATCTCTCAAGAATATTTCCTTCCCAGGAGACTCTCCAAGGTCAGACAAGCCCTCTGGCATTTGTTTTCATCATTCAGTGGTTATTTGTGATGGTTGATGGGAGGAGAGTCATGTAGGAAAATAGGGATTGATATTTTCCCCATTTTTTGAGATGGCTCAAGGGCAGCAACTATGTTTCCTTAGAAGTTCTGTTTTGTAATTTGGTCCTTGTAATTGGCCTGTTTTACTTTGAGGTGGAAAGTTACCCCTGTTTACCTAAATGCCATCTTCTCTTGCTTCCAGGTCTGTCCAGATGTTGTTCCTTCTTCCTTTTCTCACTTGGTCCAGTCTTTACTGGGGTCATTCTTCCTCTTCCCTGGTTTGAGTTCAAGTGTCACTTCTGCTGGAAAACCCTGCTGGGGACCACAACCAAAGTGGTTTTACTTCTTGTATGTGCCTCTGTGTGGTAGGCAGTTAGACAGACTGAGCAAAAGGACCATGGGCCAGGTACAGAAGGTCACCAAGGAGGAAAGCCCTGGGTGCCTAGCAACAGGCAAAACTGGGATAACAAGGACTTCACCCCCAGGGTGACCTTTTGTCTCCTAACATATCTCTGGTTATGCAGTTAAACTCCTGGACCTTTCCTATTGCTGGTTGTGTGTTTTGGACCCTCCCTTACCTTTCTTTCATAGCATATTACTAGTCATATAATTTTAGACACCATTGGAAGAGGAACGAGGGGCTGGAGAATAACCTCCTTTGACTTCCATACAAGCCTTTGCACAACCACTTCTTTGAGCATTGGTCACTTGGGACAATGAGGTTCTGGCCTACATCAAATAATCTTAGGAATAAAACCTCAGGTCTGTGACCATAGAGACAGAATTTTGGTCAAACTGGAGATGACATTTAGGCCTCAGGTGAATTTCAGCTCCACTCCCAGAAAAGCAGCCACACCAGATGGAGTGACATTATGGCCGACAACAGGACCAGATGTAATGGCTACTGGCCCCCATCCCTAGTGCCAACCTTCAGTATAAACCATGATCCTGAAAGGACACACCTTTAAAGTTGATGAATATTCTATTGAGATCCTTCCCTGAGACCTCTTCTGAAATCCCCACCTTTAAAAACCCTCAAGATGAAGGACCAGGCATATTCTCTCTCTAGAGCTGCCCATGCCTTCTTCCTTTATGTGTGTCTTTTTGGCCTCTTTTTCTCCTAAGCTCTAAAGATCCCAGAGAGACTTGAACTCGGGGAGCAGTAGACAGTGGCAGCTCATCCCAGGCTAACCCCTTGAACCTGTCTCCGAGGCCCCCTTTTCTCTGACTTTTCAGTGAGCTGACAGCAGCCCCTCCTTGGCCCACTTCTGTCACTATGACTTTTACTTCTCAGTGAGTCCATGCAGCCCAGCATGGATAGCCAAAGCAGAGCACCACCTCAGCTCTCTGCTGTTGCTTCTTCTATCCTAAGCCCTTCCTTTGTTTCACTGTCCCCAGCTTTAATATATGTACTCTCAAAATCACCTGGGCTTATATAGTGAAGCCTTTGCTGCACGAAGTCAAGAACTCACACACTACAGGCCGGCCCAAGACAGACCTGCTCTAGGGACCTTCCTAGTCTCTTTCCAGTGACACTCTGTGCTTTACCAATTGTTACAGAGCAGGGGCCCCCAAATCCCCAGAGTCTGTGGTTTGGGAATGGAATAAGGGAACATCTTTCAAGATGCCTTTGCACATCTATGGCTGGTAGCTAGTGTCTTAGTTATGCAAATATCTTTGGATTTTCCAAGGCTCCAAGGAGATGGGAAGGGTTTTGACTATGGAATGGTGAGGAAAGAGCTTATGGGGCCTGCTCAAGATTCTGTGAATGGTCAGAACTGGTCACCATGCCCACTGCATCACAGGCCACAGTCAGGGATTTAAAAATAAGGTGGCAGCCATTTTGCAGAAAATAGAGCCATGCAGCTTTGAAAGGAGAGAGAACTCCACATGGTTTGCAAGGTGTTAGAAGAGGGGTTCCATATGGCTTTGAAGGGACAGAGAGAGAACTATGCATGATCCAGTACAACATGGAACACGATTTCCTGATGACATTGTACCCCCAGATCCTGAAGGAGAGAGCTGACAGATAAGGGATGGGAAACTTCTGGAAATGTTTTTGGCTTATAGCCTTTTGGGAGAGCAAGGGAAGTGCTGGGCCCATGGGAGAATAGAGCTCTGAGCTGAAATGCTCACTGCCTTCCCCAGGTTGAAATGTAAATAAAGACCTGTTTTTCTCAATATTAATTGTCGAGGTGCCACATGAAAGAACCCCCTTTCACTCTCTCATAGGAATTATTATGAGGACTATCACTGCTTTTAAAATTCTATTCCTTCTCACCTGACCACTGGGTCTTATCATTGAATATTTAGGGTCCAGCTCAGTTCCTGATTCTGTTGTAGAACCTGAAGTGGTGTCCATTTTCCCAATACATGGACAACCAATTATACTGACACCAGCATGAGAGAATTTGTCCTTTGTCTGGAAGCAGTGAAAGAAAGTAGATATTATTTCAAAGGCACCAAAGAAGGCAGCTAATGCTGGAAGATCCGAACTCCTTGGTGGCTTACAGTTGGAGGCTATTAAATGTAAAAACCATGAGTAAATGGTTCAGGGCTATGGGCTGTGTTGATTGGTCAGTTTTGTGTAATCTTCAATGATTTCCTTAATCTGATTTATCCCCTGGTGTCATCCTGTGCTGGTCTTTGTTACTGGGGTCAAAGGGTCTTCCTGCTTGTAAACAAACCAAAGTTGTGCAACCCATCTTGGGACTGTGAATCAGCGATGTTACTTTAAGAGCAGAAAAACAGATCTATTCATCCTGTGCCTAACAGATTACATTGCTCCATTATTTCAAGTAATATATTCCCTGAAACATGTCCTACAGGGATGCCTTCATGTTCCCAGACATGGCTACATTCTTTCTTAATCTTTAACTAGAAATAATTAGAGACAGCTGAGGAAGCTATAAAAAAAATTTTTCCCCCTGCCACCTTTTAAGTTCTTCTAGCTGAGCTAATAATCAAGTTAACAGAGACAGATCAACAGGAGAAGATATACAAAGTTTATTATATGAATGCACACTTGCAGGTACTGTAACAATAGAATCAAAAGAGTATTGGGCAGTTGAGGTTTGTATACCATTCTGAATCTTAGGAGGAAAAAGGGGCTGTGGTTTGGGACATCAAAAGGCAGAAAGGCCATTCACAAAGAGATAGAAACAAATGTTTAGTAAACAAATGTGTGCTCGATCATCTTTCACAATGGGACACAGAGATGACTTTGATCAAATGGGCCTTGCTAGGTTCTTCTCTATCACACACTAGTTTACAGTAAACTATAGATATCTGTGATGATCTCTCCCTTTCCAGAGCAGGTCCTTCACCTAAGTTCCTTTTAGGAAGATAAAGGGGGCAAGTCAAAGGCTTTTCCTGAGTCTTTTGTTTCTTAACAACCAGCTTAAAATCAACATCCAAAACTGCATACCTTGGGGTGGGCAACTCTGCATCCACCCTTAGGAGAGCTAATTTAACAAGTTTAACTAAAAGCTGAATTTAAGTATACCTAGTGTTCTAATGAAATTCACTGAGTATCTAAATCATTACTAAACAAAATGAAATACTGAAACGTTGTTTTCTAAATCTAAGTGATTATCTTTTTGACTTCTTACTGCAGAAAAACTAAAAGGTACATCTCAATCTGCTAATAAAATTGTTCTGTGCTTTGTTGTTAGCAGCTTCCCTCTGGTGGGGCTCTTATCTCTAAAAAACAACTCCAAGCATGTGTTAGGAAACTTACTATTCATAGCCCCTTGTTAAGGAAGAACTACCAGGCCTGTGACCCTCTATCATGTCTCTGATTAGTGCTTAACCTATCAATAATTTATTTAATTGGTTCCTTTGTTGTGTTTCTTCACATTTCTAATTTTTAATTAGTACTTGTGGAGTTTGGTGTCTGCTTAAGAACTCAAGTCATTCTACTGTTGAGGAACTGGAATGGGGGAGCTTGCAGAGGGGTGCTGTTAGATTTCAACACAAATAGAGATTCCATAAATATTGAGTAAATTAATGTTTACCAAGAGTCTTAAAGTATCCTTACTCTTTAACCCAGAAAATCCCCTTTGTAGAAGATAGTCTAAAAAATAATTTGGACTTCAGGTCAAGATTGTGAGAAACGCTCACAATAAAAACACCAGGACACAGAACTTAAGCAGTGGATGAGGCAGTTGTTGATTCACAGATCTGCAGCTCTGGCGCAGCCAAATCAAAGGTGAGCACCTACAAACGGAGAAGGCTGCTTTTATCCTAATGTGAGTAAAACCCCGCCTTCACCCTTTCTCCCCCTTATCCCTCTTCCTCCCTCCCTCTCCTTCTTCTTCTCCATTTTTCTATGCTAGATACTCCGGAGTTACAATCTAACAAGATTAGCTAAATTAACTGAGGGTAATAATTAACTAAGGGTGATCTGGATATAGGTCTGTCTCCAGCTCTCATTTGAAATTTCCCTAACTCGTTTGCTGGGCTGTCTAGCTACATTGTCCCATTTCCCTGTGTTTGGTGATGAATATCTCTCCCCTTTGATCTCAGAGGTAGCCATTTGTGCTGAGATGCAGGAATGTCCCTTCCTGACTTATAAGTGTGCTAATACTGTTAACTCTGGTTTGGAGACCCCCTAATTCAAGATTACATTTGTCCTTTGCTGCTAATTATTTCCTACTGGTTTGAGAGTCACCAGTTTCCTTGCCCCTTACAAGATGGAGGCATAGGTAAATATGGCTCTCCTTGCACAACCACAGCAAAATTAAAGCTAAAGATCAGAACAAATATCACTCAGAACCATCAGAAAATTGAGCTGTATGAAAATCTGTGGGGGACCACTTTGTGTGGTATCAGGAACTGTAGCCCGGCTGCAAGCTACGCCCTTCTCAAAGGCCTATAAGACTTGACCAAAGACTGGGAAGGCCCGAGGCAGACATGACCTGAAAGCACACTCAGAGGGTTCCTGTGGGAATTAGATTTAAAGAATGTACATTATGCTTTGAAGTTTGCTCTGCATTTCTTATCTTTGTTAGCTATAAACAAAATGTAACATTGAGAAATCTGGAAAACATGTGAAATCCTACACCTGGTAGTCATCTGATGCCAGAATGTTCACTGGACCCTGACCCAGAAAGTTCATTGTGTTCCTTTCATTGTTATCTATAATCAGTAGTTGTTGATAGTAATCCAACTGTTTGAAGCTGATTGGTGATTTACACTCACATACAAACCTTACTCAATTAAAGGCATGGGAAAAGAGAGCTTGGAGCTCTTTTCCACTAGAGAGATTTGCCATCTTCTCTCCTCCCAGACAAAACACAGTGTCTGGGTTACTTTATTGCGCCTCATTCATGATCCTGAGACCTCTGCTGGACAGTTTCCACGGAGCCAGGGTGTTGGGGGTGGTCTGCCTCAGAAGTACGACAACTAAGAAATTAAATAAACCACATTTATCCAGATGGGTAGGAGGGGAAGGGGGCAGAGATGCATAATGCGCTGGTCCCAAACCAACATGTGGTAGAAATAAAACAGAGGGATTCTCGTGAGTAAGGGATCTCAACCCCACAGCAGACACTCAGCCCAGAGTTTCAGGGCAGGAAGATAAGTCACCACAATTTCTGGTTGCAACTTCTGGGAGTTGGGTCCCTGGGAGAAACTGTGGGATTCTCAGGCCCCTCCTCTTAAAGGGCCTTGCACATGGACTTGCTCATACTCATTCCCTCTGGGATCCAGCAATGGGACAGCATCTTGAAAGACACCAGTGGCATATGGGGAGGAACTGAAGTGTCTGGCAGTAGGGTGAGAACTGGGGGACAGCTTCCTCCCATACAGAACTGCAGAGAGTAACCATTGTTCTTTTTCTGAGCCCTCCCCTACACAGAGCCACAGTACAGCAGCACAATATCTGAGTCTCCATCAACCTGGCTCACATGGATAGCTCCACCCTGACAATTACCCAAGGCTCTGCCCTATCCAACTTACAGGCCCACCCAAGCTGGTAACAGTGGTTTTTCCATATGAAAGTCTGGGCTAGGGTCAGGCTTCAGACCTTCCTAAATCTGCTCAAACAAGCAACAGCTGAGCCCAGTCCCCCATAACTCTTACTGAGTGGCCCCAGGCCTGGCACCACCTGAAGATTGCTTTATAGCTTAACCAAGGGGCGCCAGGCAGAACACAGATGGTGGCTGACCATAGCCTGCATCACCCAGGAAAACTCAGAGCCTGCGCAACTGGTAGACAGTTACAGACCATGCTGGAACACCACCACCCAATCACCTCCACAAGCCATGGAGGGAGGTGGTTGCTGGCCAGTGGTCATAGCCAGTCCAACTAGCTGTATAGCCTGGGTAAATCCTTCTCATTGACCTGCTGACAGCAATCAAGACTCAATTATAAGAGGAAGGAGCACTAAGCCTACACAGAGGGCACATCTTAAGTACCTGGCTTGTGTGATAGGAGAGGCTGTACCACTGGATCCTACAGGACACCTACTACATTAGGCCTTGCAACCAGATCAGGGAGTCATAGCAGCTCTACCTAATACACAGAAACAAACACAGGGAGCCTGCAAAAATGAGAAGACAAATAAATTTAGCCCAAATGAAAGAACAGAATAAAACTCCAGAAAAAGAGGTAAACAAAATGGAAATAAGCAATCTATCAGATGCAGAATTCAAAACACTGGTTATAAGAATGCTTAAGGAACCCAGTGGGTATTTCAACAGCATAAAAATGACCCGATCAGAAATGAAGGAGACACTGATTGAAATAAAGAACAATTTACATGGAATCAATAACAGAATGGATGAAACTGAGAATCAAATAAATAATTTGAAACATAAGGAAGCAAGGATATCCAATTAGTACAGCAAGAAGAAAAAAGATTCAAAAAAATTGAGGATAGTGTAAGATGCATACGGAAAAACTTCAAGTATTTCACCATTCATTATCATAGGGGTTCCAGAAGGAGAAAAAAGCAAGAAATTGGAAACCTACTTGAAAAAATAATGAAAGAAAACTTCCCTAGTTTGGTGAAGGAAATAGACACACAAGTCCAGGAAGCACAGAGAGTCCCAAACAAATTGGACCCTAAGAGGACCACACCAAGACACATCATAATTAAAATGCCAAAGGTTAAAGATAAAGAGAGAATCTTAAAAGCAGCAAGAGAAAAGGAGTTCCCAGAAGACTGACAGCTGATTCCTCAAAAGAAACTTTGCAGGCTAGAAGAGATTGGCAAGAAGTATTCAAAGTGATGAAAAGCAAGCACCTACAACCTAGATTGCTCTATCCAGCAAAGCTATCATTTAGAATGGAAGGGCAGATGAAGTGCCTCCCAGATAAGGTAAAGCTAAAGGACTTGATCATCATCAATCCTGTATTATATAAAATGTAAAAGGGGCTTATTTAAGAAAAAGAAGACAAAAGCTATGAATATTAAAATGGCAATAAATACATAACTGTCAAAAATTGAATCTAAAAAACTAAGCAAACAGGTAGAACAGAAACAGAATCATAGATATGGAGAACTTTGAGGTGGTGGGAAGTTAGGAGGGGTGTCTGGGGGAATGGGGGAAAACTTGAAGAGATTAAGTAGTACAAATTGGTAGTTACAGAATAGGCAGGGAGATGTTAAGAGCAATAATAAGAAATGGAGTTGCCAAAGAACTTATGTGCATGACCCATGGACATGAACAAAGGAGGAAGGATTGCCAGAGAGAGCAGGGATGCTGGGTGGAGGGGGGTAAAGGGAGAAAATTGGGACAACTGTACTAGTGTAATCCATAAAGTAAAAATAAAAAAGAAATAATTGGATATGGCACTATTTTTGGTGTCAGTTTGGTACTGGAAATATTAAGAACACTTTGTAAAATATATGATTGTCTAACCACTATGTTGTACAGATGAAACTAATACAAAATAACATTGGATGTAAACTGTAATTAGTTATTTCAAAAAATTAAAAATTAAGCTGCTGTTTGACCCAGTGGTCCTACTTCTGGAAATATGTCCTAAGAATCCTGAGACACAATTCAGAAAGAATATATGCACCTCTATGTTCATAACTGCATTATTTACAATAGCCAATATCTGGAAACAGTCCTAGTGCCCATCTGTAGATTAATGGATGAAAAAAGTGGTACATTTACACAATGGAATACTACATAGCTGTAAAAATGAACTTTTACTTTTTATAACAGCATGGATGGACTTGGAGAGTATTATGCTATGTGAAATAAGCAGAGAAAGACAAATACCATATAATTTTACTTATATGTGGGATCTAATGAATAAAATAAACTGATGAACAAAATAGGCCCAGAGGCATGGATACATGGAACAGATTTACAGATCTTAGAGGGTGAGTGGTTGAGGGACTGGAAGAGATAGCTAAAGAACATATATGCATAGCCCATGGACACAGACAACAATGTGGTGAAGGCTGGGGTCGGGGGTAGGTTCTGGGTAGAGGGGAGCAAAGGCAGAAAAAATAGTGTCAACAATAAAAAATAATAAATAAAATAAAAAGAAATAAAAAGAAACAATTAGAAGTTTAGATAAAGACTTATATACACAGGTGATTATCATAGTATTTTTTCTAAAATCCAAACATTTTATATTAGATAAATTGATTAATAAGTTACAGAATAGTGTTTTTCTATCATGGAATATTTTGAGGCATTATAATTAAAATTATATGTATATTTATTGATAGGCAAAAATATTTGGAAAATAATATAAGTTTAAAACACCAAGGGCACCCAAATATGTGCAATATGTGTGTGTATGTGTTTGTGTTGTGGCAGTTCAGAATGAACCATCCCAAGATGTGCCTCAGTAGTATGCAGATTACTTTGAGCTAAGGACAATTTTATTTACTAAAAGTCTATTCCTTTTATTATCCTGTGATGACCCTTAGAAGCCCTCAATGTGCATTTCCTCATTTCTGGCTCAGGACACTTTATTTTTGTTTTTTACAATAAAAGCAAAAGCAAATTATTGTTGAAAATTTTGAAAATACAAGGGACATCCAGTCATGGCATAAACAGTCATAGTTTCTTGATGTGTTTTACAATTTTAAAAAATTAGAAAGATATTGAGAGTGTGTTTGAGTGCCTCAGTTTTTTTGTACATTTTACTATCTTAAAGTTTATTTGTGAAATCACTTATGTAGATTAAAAAAATTAAATTTATTGGGTTGACATTAGTTAATAGAATCATATGTTTCAAGTGTACATTTCTATGGTACATAATCTGTATATTGCATTGTGTGCCCACCACCCAAAGTCAAATTATCTTCTGTCACCATACATTTGGCTCCTTTTACTTCCCACTACCCCCTGCTCCTCAGTCACTGCCAAACCCCTGTGAGTTTTAGTTGTATATCCCACATATGAGTGAACTAATATAGTTCTTAGCTTTTTCTGACTGATTTATTTTGGTTAGCATGATATTCTCAAGGTTCATCCATGTTGTTTCAATTGGCAGTATTTCATCTTTTCTTATGGCTGAGTAGTATTCCATTGTATATATGTACCACATCTTCTTTATCCAATTCTCTATCAAAGGACACTTGGGTTTTCTCCATGTCTTAGCCACCATAAATAATGCTGCAATGAATATAGGAGTGCATATATCTTTGTGAATAAATACTTTCAATTTTTTTGGATAGATACCCAAAAGAGAGATTGTTGGGTCATATGTTAACTCAATTAAGTTTTTGAGAGCCCTTCATACTGTTTTTCTTAGTGGCTGTACCACTTTACATTTCTGACAGCAGTAAATGAGGGTTCCTTTTTCTCTGCAACCTCTCCAACACTTGTTGTTACTTGTCTTGTTAATAATAGCCATTCTATCAGGTGTGAGGTAGTATCTCATACAGTGTTCAGTATATGAATGCATGTTTTTTACATAAATGTAGTTTCCATTGTATAAATACATTTCTCTACTAGCTAGTGAGGTTGAACATCTTTTCATGTATTTGTTGGGGAGCAGTGTCTGTTCAGGTCCTCTGCTCATTTTTAAATTGAATTTTTTTTTTGGTGTTGAGTTGTACAAATTCTTTACATATTTTGGATATTAACCCCTTGTTGGAGCTGTTGCATCTTCCATTCAATTGGTTGTCTTTTTGTTTTATTTTTAGTTTCTTTTGCTGAGCATAAGCTTTTTAGTTTGATATAGCCACATTCATTTATTTTTGCCTTTACTTCTCTTGCATTTGAAGTCAAATTAAAAAAAATATTTTCTACAACCAAGGGCCATAAGTTTAGTACCTATGTTTTCTTCTATGTAATTTATTGTTTCAAATCTTATATTTAGATCTTTGATCTATTTTAAATTAATTTTTTATAACTGTTGAAAAATAGTAGTCTAGTTTTATTCTTTTGCATGTGATTTTCCAATTTTCGCACTGCCATTTATGAAAGAGGCTTTCTTTTTCCCATTGTGTGTTTCTGGCTCCTTTGTAAAACATTTTTTGCCCATATATATGTGGTTTTTTTTTTCTAGGCCCTCAATTCTGTTTCATTGGTCTGTGTGCCTGTTTTTCTGCCAATACCATGCTGTTTTGATTACACTGGGGAACAATTTTTGTTGAGTTAGATATGACACTTGTTTTTGACTAACTTTTGGCATCTGAATCCAAAAATGACCCAGTTTTTCTCTATCACGTCAACTTTTTAAGGTACAGGATACTCTCCCTTTCTCCCCCCAATCATACAAAATGTGCATACAAAGAAAAATAAAGAAAAAGTTACTGAAATATACTGTTTATTTAGAGTTCTTTTATTCATATAAAGGCTGTATATTGTTACTGTAAGTCAAATTGTGTACAAGTAGTAAAGTTATGCTACCAAACATACATATTAAGGTATTTTATCTTTTCAAATGACAGGCTAAGAAATGCCAAAATGAGATACTTGAAACACTCTCCTTCGGTTGGCAAAGCTTTAACAAATTGCTTCATGAGAACCAGTTTCATGTGCAGAAGTGGGAATAGAATATTCTTTCTGTCAACAAGTGGCTCATGTAGAATGTCTGGATCACCAGGTTTGAGGTCAGGTCTTGGAGGCCAGTTTGACTCCACCCAGTGCTTCTCATGAGCTCTGCTTTCCCACATACACAGAAAACAGGGATACTTGGTGTATCCACGTTGCTGACCAAGAAGAAAGCAGGCCATTTTAAGGTCAACACAGATGATCCAACTGTGCTTGTGATTTTGCAACAGATCAATGACTCTCTTTATGTCTTCATATTCTTCATGAAAACAAACTGAATGGCCAATTGGGACTGCACCAAATAAACTGCCATTGTGGAGGAGGACGCACTTCAAGCTCCGCTTTGAGCTATCAATGAACAGTCACCATTAAGTTACATTATAGATTGGAATTCCCAATTCCTCCATTAAACCATGTATGCAATGCACAAAGCCACTGTCACTTTGAAAGTACTACAGAAATGCACTTTCTCTTGATTGAAAGTAGGATACCATCGCTCCTTTTTCAAGCAAGTTTTTCTAATGCAGTCTTGATGCTAGCAGTTCTGAAGCCTCTTTGGATAGTCCCAAATCTCGTGCCACATCATTCAACTCATGCTGATCAAATCCCTTATGAACTGAGTCATCTTCAATTTCAAAATCTTCATTGTTGCTGTTACTTAGTTCTTCACCATACTCTTATTTTTCAAAAGAGGGTAGTTCAATAAAAACTGGCACTGGGATTTCAGCTGAATGAGGCACTGGGGGTATAGCTGATGGTAGACTAAGATACTCTATTTTACATTAATTTCTCTTGTTATATCCTGACATTTTTACTATACAAAAGTAACAGTCACTTGAATGATCTCTGGGCTCTCACCAAACCATAGGCATACCAAATGGCAATTTATCATGTCTCCTTCATCCACATCTCTAAACTCTTGACACACTGCTTGCACACCTTGTGTGGGACCCAAGACTTATCTTGATCACCAAGTTTTACTTTAAAATACGCAAAATAGGCTTTCCTGACAAATGCACTGTTTGTCCTTTGACTAGGAATGGTGAAGCTGCCACAGATATAACAAAATGAATCGGGGTTTTTAGGCACTTACAATGAGAAATAGCAAAGGCAGACATAATCTGAAGAAAAGGAAATAAGTATCTATGTAAATAAAAAATAAATTTTGCTAACTCCTTGTATACAGACAAGAACTTGGACTACATTTTGGAATACGATTCACTATATAGAGGGGCACACAACCTCTCACCATATGGTGTCTTGTTTAACTGAATAGCTGTAACAAATATGAACCTGTTGCTGGTCTCCAAGGTCGTTCCTCACACCTCCCCACTCGAGGGAGGTTTGCTTTCAGCCAAAAGGAGAGCACTAGTGCTTCCCTCGATCCAGACTCGATCCAGCCTAGAGTGGTCACATTAGGATAAGCTGTAGAGAAAAAACTTGATGTGATAAAAGAAAACTAACTGCAGTTTTGGAATCAGCATGCCTATTTAAGTCTAAAACAGCTGAAAAATCGTGCTCAATAGGAATTATGTTAAAAATTGTTCCCCTGTGTTATTATAGTTCTGTAGTATAATTTGAAGCCTGGTAGTGTGATACCTCTGGCTTTGTTCTTTTCCCTCAGGATTGCTTTCGTTATTCAGGGTCTTTTGTGGTCCCATACTAATTTGATGATTTTTTGTTCTATTTCTTTAAAAAGGGCCATTGGGATTTTGATGGGGATTGCATAAAATCTGCATATCGTTTTGGGAATTATGGCACTTTTAATTTACTTGATTCTTCCAATCCATAAATATGGAATATTTTTCTATTTCTTTGTAGCTTCTTCAATTTCTTTCTTTTCTTTTTTAATGATTTTTTAAAGTATATTTTATTGATTATGTTGTTAAAGTAGTTCCAATTTTTTTTCCCTTTGCTCCCCTTTGCCCAGTACCCCACTTCCTTCCAGCAATTCCTCTCCCCTTAGTTCATGTCCATGGGTTGTGCATATAAGTTCTTTGGCTTCAGCTTTTCCTACATTATTCTTAACATCCTCCTGTTTATTTTGTACCAACCGATTATGCTTCTTAGTCCCTGCACCATTTCCCCATTCCTCCCCCTCACCCCTCCCAACCGATAACCCTTCAAATGATCCCCATACCTATGATTCTGTTCCTATTCTGGTTTGCTTAGTGAGATTTTGTTTTTATTTTTTAGATTCAGTTGCTGATAGTTGTGAGTTTGTTGTCATTTTAGTGTTCATAGTTTTGATCTTCTTTTTCTTAAGTAAGTCCCTTTGACATTTCATAGAATAATAACTTGGTGATGATGAACTCCTTTAGCTTCACCTTGTCTGGGAAGCACTTCATCTGCCCTTCCATTCCAAATGATAGCTTTGCTGGATAGAGTAATCTTGGTTGTAGGTTGCTTTTCATTACATTGAATACTGCTTGCCAGTCCCTTCTTGCCTGCAAAGTGTCCTCTGAGAAATCAGCTGATAATCCTATAGGCAACTCTTCACCTCTCTTGCTACCCCCAGGACTCTGTCTTTATCTTTCACCTTTGACATCTCAATCATGATGCATCCTGGTGTGGTCCCCTCTGGGTCCAGCTCACTGGGGACCCTCCATGCTTCCCAGACCTGTATGTTTATCTCCTTCACAAAATTTGGAAAGCTTTCCTTATTTTTTTCAATTCTTTCTTCATCATTCTGCACTGGTTGACTGTTTTTTTCTTCCTTATGTTCCAAATCATTGACTTGAACCCTGGTTTTCTTATAGTATTGTGAACTTTTGTTCTTTGTTTCAGGTAGAATAAACCCCTTTAGTATTTCCTTCAATGGAGGTTTTCTGGTGATAAATTCCTCAGTTTCTGTATGTCTGGAGAAGTCTTTATCTCTCCTTCATACTTAAAGGATAACTTTGCTGGATGTATTTTTCTTGGTTGGTAATTTCTCTCTTTTAGTAGTTCTCATATTTGGTTCCACTCTCTTCTGGCTTGTAGAGTTTGTACTGAGAAGTCTGGTGATAATCTAATAGGCTTTCCTTTATAGGTTTCTTTCTTCTTTTACCTGGCTACCTTGAGCATTCTTTCTTTGTCATTAATTTTTGACAATTTTAATACGATGTGCCTAGGAGAAGACCTCTTTGGATTGAGGTAACTAGGTGTTCTTTTTGCTACTTGGATTCGAGGGTCTAGCTCTTTCCATATGTTTGGGAAGTTCTCATTATCTTTTTGTTTGACTAGGCTCTTCATTCCCTTCTCTCTTCTTCTTCTGGTATGCCTATTATTCTCATGTGGCTCTTTCTGTTGGAATCAGATAGTTTTTGTAGAGTTATTTCATTCTTTTTATTGTCAAGTATTTCTTTTCTTCATTCTGAGTCATTTTTAGATTTCTATCTTTGATACCACGAATCCTTTCCTCCATCTGGTTTGCTCTATTTTCTATGCTTGCTAGTTCATTTTTAATGTCTTTTATTGAGTTCTTTATGTACAGAATTTCTGTTTGGTTCTTTTTAAAAGTATCAATGTCTTTGGTCAAGTACTCATTTTGTTTGTTTATTTGTTTTCTGAGCACATTAATTAGCCTGTCTTTATTGTTTTGCATCTTGTTGAGTATTTTCAGAATTGCAATCTTGAATTCTCTGTCATTTACATCATATATTTCTATGTTTTTACGTTTGTTTTCTGGATATTTTTATTTCCTTTCTGAGCTGAATTGCTACCTTGGTTACTCTTTGTATTTGATGGATTCCTTCTGTATAGGCATCTACTTATGAGTGGCACTTCTCTAGTATGTAATAGAAATCTTTATTTTATTTTCCAGTGGGTGGCGCCAAATCACAAGGTTTTTTTTTTAGCTCTGTGAAATACCATGGTTTTGTTTCTCTGAGTGGAATGCCAACTGCCCAACATCTGTGGCCGCACCCCCATACTGGGTCCTTCTTAGGTCTCTGGGCTCAGCTGCAACTCATACTGCTGACTGCTGCAGGAATGACCACCAGATCAATTTGCTCTTCCCAGATGAAGAGAGTGCCAGCCACAAGCAGATTCCTCCTTTGTCCCAGCTGCGTCGACTTGAGCTCCCGGTTGCAGGGATGCACCTGTAGCTCCTCTGAGCCCTTCTTTGTTCTTGCCTTCCCCTTTTGTTCCTACTTGTCCACCTTTAAATCTGTTAATGCATGGATCGTTCAGGTGTGCTTTGTGTTGAGCAGGGAATCCTTTGTTGAGTTATAGCTGTTTGAATTGTTAAAAATTCAAGGACTTGAACATACTTCTTGTTGTTTTTGGTTTGGAGGGGGGCGGGACAAAATTCAACCCACATGGACCAGAACCATTAATGTCTACACTTTTATTCCAAAGGCTGTGCCATAGAAAAACTTCTAATGTTTCTTCCTCTAGTTGTTTGATACCTAGTAATATTTTCTTAAGTAGGTAATATGGCAACACAGAAACATTGTGTTTTATTTGTTGGCCTAAAAAGGTAGGATCATATTGGTCTTGTGATTAATATAGCTCATTATGTTAAACCTATGTTAAATGTAGTTTGTATTTGTATAGAACACAGAAAGACTTTCTTATGCTCATTTAACTGATCTTTATAATCTTTCTTGTAGAGATAAAGAAAGCATGCCTCTGAGAGGATAAGTGATTTGCACAAAATTGCATAACTAAAAAGTCCAGAAAATTGTTTAGAATCCATTTGGTCTAACTCCTAGTTCAGTGTTTGTTCCATTTCAAAAAATAGATTCTATGGTCCACCTGATCAAGCCAAGCTACCATCTATTGCATTTAACAAAGGAATATGATATTCTATAAGTTACACCAATTGACTTTTGTGAAATATTTCTTCTGTATAAGTATATTTACTGCATGGAATCACCATTACAATGAATTGATTCTAAAGTGTAAACCCTTTATATTTTATTTCTGTACAAGGTGTCCTAGCCTCTTTAGCTTCCTCATAAATACTTCCTTTTCTCTCCTACTTTATACTAAAAATAAGCTCGTTATTTATTCCATGCTTTGTGATATCTACTTTGTCAAAATGTTAGTAGAAGTTATGAGCACTCACTAAACTTTTGCATGGGGAAATGGAAAAAGATGCTCATTCAAAATACATTGAGCACTTCTAAGACTAGAAGAGAAACCTCCCAAATATTTTCTTAAAAAAATTTTTTTTTAATTTACTTATCTTTAGAGGAAGAGGGAGGGTGGAGGAAAGAGAGGTAGAAAAACGTAAATCAGTTGCCTCTTGCATGTCCCCAACTGGGGACATGGCTTCCAACCCAGACATGTGCCCTGACTGGAATCAAACAGTGATTTTTCAGTTCACACAGACTGGTGCTCAATCCACTGAGCCACACTGGCCAGGGGCCCAAATATTTTCCAGTGATTTTCATTTCTCATATTATATGATCAAAGAACTCAACACATCACCGTCTTTTCCATATTAATGTGAATATGTAAGATGTTTTGATTACCACAATTTACTGATTCAATTAACATTATTACTTTTCTTGAATGGCTATTTTTTTAAAAACTTCTGTGTTACTGTTATTAAGTTTATATTGGATATTTCTTAAAAGAAGAGTGAATTACATATATGGATATAAACATATATGACTCTATTACACTGCTTTCTACAATGCTGGCTATGGTACTTTGCATGTCATTTACTGGAGAAGGAGGGGAATGATAAGGAACTATAATTTACAGTTGACTATATGCCATAGGCCAACTCTGAAGTGGGTATTATTGTCCCCATTTTACGGATGAAGACACCGAGGTTTAGAAGTGTGAGTTCCCTGAGGTCATAAGTTGGCAGAGCTGGGACATGGATTTTTATTTGTTTGACAATGAACTTGTGCATTTTCTTCTTTACTTCACTTCCTTTCTGATTAGGGGAAAAATTCCACATCAAATGTCCTACCTTTGTTTGTCAGTAGGGACTAGTGTAGAATCTGTTTCTTTGTTTAACATTTGTTATGTGAGATCTGGGAAGCAGATGTTAGATGTGGACTTAGTGAGATTGTAAGACACTAGGGAATCAGGAGATACAAGACCAAGTTCAGACTACATTTGTTCTTTTGCCAAATAGATTAAGATTTGTTATTTCATATGATTGCATAGAAATCAATGGGAGATTTTCAGACATAAAGTATTAGATTGGAAGGGTTATTCTTAGAGGTCCACGAGTGTCAGACATTACAATTGATGACCACCTTCTGGGACTGTGGAAAAGTGATGGGGAATAAGGAGTCTGATGGAATCTACCCTCTGATGTAGTTGCTTCATTTAGACCAAATCTGTGGGGGACAGACAGACAGGGGGAGGTGTGGGAAGCAGACAGGCTTGGTTTAAGAGACTCTGACCACTGTGTGGAGCCGCCCCCAGCTGGGCCCTTAGCCAGCAGGTTGTCTCCCAGGCCTGCTCTGAATCCCACCCTTCGGAGAATTTTAAAGATAGAATAGAAATCCAAAGTGGCTTTTAAGGAAAAGGGAACCTACTCTATTTTTCTCTGAAAAGCCTCAAATCCTTGTCAGTAAAATGTGAAGAACACAATGATTAAGTAAGAGGAAGTGCTTTTGACCTTGTGTAAAATACCTGGATGTTTCAACCCTGTATTGATCTGCATTTCCCTTTCACTCCCTACCATTTGGGGAAGTGCTGCATATTTTCCTTAAGTACTTCCGCATGTGGAAAGTGGATAAAAACCCTGGCTAATAAAGAAACGGGGGCGATTTTCCACTAGAGACAACCCCTCCCTTCCTTCCTCAGATGGAGAGTGTCTGAATAGTTTCTTCATCCACTCTGAGGGACCCAGAGTCTCTCTCATAAATCTGTAAATGGTTAGACCTTAACAAAGATCTCAAAGGAAATCCAGTCTGCTATGCTGTTATGCTGTAAGTTTTTACCTCCTTCTTCCTGAGTGCTCAGTTGAACCTTGAGGGGAAGCCCATTCTGAGGAGCTGTCTCCCTGCTATTGGCTTGCTTCTGAGGACAGCTCTGGGTGAGAGCTGCTAGTGTGGGCTCTGGCTGTTGCTGCTGTGCCTGTCCTGTGGTTCTTATTCTGGTCCAGGCTCAGACACAGCAACAGACCCTACACCTTGGGTCCTTGTTTACACTTAGAATATGAAGCAGGTGACAAGAGTGACTGTGCTTTTGATCTTGGGTAAGTTATTTTGGGATTAGAGGCATTGGGATCTGGGTCTGGACAGGAATCTACAACGTGGCCTGCTACCATTGCTCTTTATCCAGGATGTCGAGGGATGGCTTTGGGGTTTTATTTCTCTTCAGGCAGTTTCTTAGCATTTATGTGAAGGATGTCTCAGGGCAATAAAGATGTCTGGGTTACTGAACCTAAGGCCCATTCATGAGGCAGAGAATTTAGACCTGTCATATCTGAACATGTTTTCCTGGGATTCCTTAGGAGAAATACTGTATATACATAAAAGTAGTCCTGAAATGCAATGAGAAGTAAATTATAGGTGTCTGTATATGGTGGTGAAGTAGGGGTGAGGGAGGATTTGATTGTGAGAAAGAATCTGGAGGGTGCTCAGTTGGACCTTCAGTTCACCTTGGTTTGAGGATACAAGCTAATATTGTGCTTTTATTCCCACAGGTACTTTGAGCTTTGCTAAGGTGACCCAGCCCATCTTCATGGACTCATATGAAGGACAAGAAGTGAACATACCCTGTAACCACAGCAACATTGCTACAAGTGAATATATCTTCTGGTACCAACAGTTCCCTAATTAGGGACCAAAATTTGTTATCAGAGGGTATAAGACAAATGAGACAAATGAAGTGGCATCTCTTCTGATTGCTGCCGACCGGAAGACTAGTATGCTGAGCCTTCCCCAGGCCTCCTTGAGAGACACCGCTGTGTACTACTGTGTCTTGAGTGACACAGTGAGGCAGACAGGGCTGCACCTGTGCAGTATCCCCCTGAAGGGTGTAAGTGAAGCCTAGGAGGAAGCCCAAAAGTGCTTGCTAAAATGTTTATTTTATTTTATTATTTTCCAAGGGTATTGGCAAACCCATGTATTATTTTACTATTAATAAAAGTTTTTTTATCTCATTTTTAGAAATAAGTATTCTATTTACATGGTCTGAAATTTAAAAAGTACAAAAGGGAATACAGTGCAATGTCTTCATCACTCTATCCTAGCAGCTCTTCCTTGAGCTGCTCAATTATGCAAATAAGTTAACCTATGGTAGTTATGTTATTATTGCTTAGCTCACTGCTGCTTCTTAGTTCATGTGTACAGACACACACATATACAGTACACACCTTTCCATGCATACTGCACACAGTCAATGTGGACAACAGGCTTCTCAGCTTTTGAAAAATTTAGCCAAAGTGTCAGGTTATTATTTATTGTCACACAAAATTTGAACAGTTCTTTGGCCATTGAAGCATCTATGAGATGGTTTCCATATCACTTCTGAATTTAGATCTCTCTCTTGCCCCTCTTTGTTCTTTCTTTTGTCCGACTCCCTATTGTGGATGGCATGGCAAGGAGATGGAAATGATGGTAGAGGAGAGGGTGGATGTGATAGACTATTTTTTGTGATATCTGAATTAAAAAAGAGAGATTCTAGGTCATTATCACTTTCAAAGTTGAGTCCTTTGATGGGGGAGGGGATGGCAAAAAAGACAGGAATAATGGCAAAGCTTCTAGGAATCTTACTAGTGGTCCTGAGGTTTCATCAGGATGGTGAGGGTATTATTATTATTATTTTTGTGGGGAATTGTCTCAGATTTTGGCAACAGGAAAAGCAATATTTAATGGTATTTGCTATTTGATGATATATGTTCATTCTTGTCCTTCATGTGAGTCAATGAAACAAATAAGACTAGGCCATGGGAAGGAAGAATGTTTCCATCATTCTCATCTTAAGGTTTTTATCCATACATTAATATATCCATGCTAATTTTGGTGCAACATAATCTTTTAAATAATTTACCAGCTGGCTCAGTCTCCAGTTTTCAGTAATAAAAATAAAAGTGCTTCCAGATAGTGTATCAAAATTATTTCATGTTTTGTCTGGAGGGTGAGAGTGCTCTAATTTGAGAAGCACAAAGTTGAATATTTTTTTTCTTTTATTTTTTGGTTTTTCAATTACAGTTGTCCAATTTTTCCCCCGTTGCTCCCCCCCCCAGTCTACCACTTCTCCCCCAATCATATCCCTCCCCGTTGTCCATGTCAATGAGTCATTTATACACGTTCCTTGACTAGACCCTTCCCTTACTTATTCCCCTTCTCTCCCTCGTCCTCCCCCCTATTGACTACTATTCTACTCTTTGTCCTATTTAGTTCATTTGTTTGTGTTGTTCTTTAGTTTCCTGTATTAGGTGATATCATATGGTATTTTGCTTTCTTTGTCTGGCTTATTTCACTAAGCATAATTCTCTCTAGTTCCATCCATATTGTCGCAAATGGCAAGAGTTCCTTCTTTCTCTCTGCTACATAGTATTCCATTATGTAAATGTACCACAGTTTTTTGATCCACTCATCTACAGATGGACACTTAGGCTGTTTCCAGTACTTAGCTATAGTAAACAGGGCTGCTATGAACATAGGGGTGCATAAGTTCTTTTGAATTAGGGTTTTAGGATTTTTTGGGTATAATCCTAGCAGTGGAATTGCTGGTTCAAAAGGCAGTTCCATTTTTAGTTTTTTGAGGTAATTCCATACTGTTTTCCATAGTGGCTACACTAGTCTGCATTCCCACCAACAGTGCAGTAGGGTTCCCGTTTCTTCACATTCTCGGCAGCATTTGTTGTTTGTTGACTTGTTGATGATGGCCATTCTGACTGGTGTAAAGTGGTATCTCATTGTGGTTTTTATTTGCATCTCCCTGATGGCCAATAATGTTGAGCACTTTTTAATGTGTCTATGGACCTTTTGTATGTCCTCTTCAGAGAAGTGTTTGTTCAGGTTCTTTGCCCATTTTTTAATTGGGTTGTTTGTTTTCTTGATGTTGAGTCGTATAAGCTCTTTGTATATTTTGGAGATCAGTCCCCTGTCTGTGATGTCATTGGCAAATATGTTTTCCCATATGGTTGGTTTCCTTTTCATCTTGCTGATGTTTTCTTTTGCTGAGCAGAAACTCCTTAGTTCAATGTAGTCCCATTCGTTTATTTTTTCCTTTATTTATCTTGCCTTAACAGATGTATCCGTGAAGATATTGTTATGTGGGATATCTGAAATTTTCCTGCCTATGTTTTCCTCTAGGACTTTTATGGTGTCACGTCTTACATTTAAGTCTTTGACCCATCTTGAGTTTATTCTTGTGTGTGGTGTAAGTTGATGGTCTAGTTTCATTTTTTTGCATGTCCCTGTCCAGTTCTCCCAGCACCATTTGTTAAAGAGGCTCTTCTCACTCCATTTTATGTTTCTTCCCCCTTTATCAAATATTAGTTGACCATAGAGGCCCGGGTTTATTTCTGGGCTCTCTATTCTGTTCCACTGATCTATATGTCTGTTCTTATGCTAGTACCAGACTTTTTTGATCACAGTGGCTTTGTAGTATTGTTTGATGTCTGGTATCGTGATTCCTCCTGCTGTGTTCCTCTGTTTCAAGATTGCTTTTGCTATTCGGGGTCTTTTTTGTTTCCATATGAATTTTTGGAGTATTTGTTCTAGGTCTGTGAAATATGTCATTGGTATTTTAATAGGGATTGATTGAATCTGTAAATTGCTTTGGGTAGTATAGCCATTTTAATGATGTTGGTTCTTCCCATCCAAGAACATGGTATTTGCTTCCCATTTATTTGTATCTTCCTTAATTTCTTTCTTCAATGTTGTATAATTTTCAGTGTACAGGTCTTTTATCTCTTTGGTTAAGTTTATTCCTAGGTACCTTATTTTTCTTGTTGCTATAGTAAATGGTATTTTCTTTTTTGTCTCTGTCTCCAATATTTTATTGTTGGTGTACAGAAATGCCTTAGATTTCTGTATATTTATTTTGTACCCTGCTATTTTGCCAAATTCACTTATTATATCTAGTAGTCTTTTAGTGGAGTTTATAGGATTTTCTAGGTATACTATCATGTCTTCTGTATATAATGATAGTTTTATTACTTCTTTCCCAATCTGGATGCCTTTTATTTCTTTTTCTTGTCTGATTGCTGTGGCTAGGACTTCCAACATTACATTGAATAGGAGTGGAGAGAGTGGACAGCCTTGTCTAGTTCCTGATTTCAGGGGGCATGCTTTCAGTTTTTGTCCATTGAGTATGATGTTGGCTTCAGGCTTCTCATATATAGCCTTAATTATTCCCATTTTGCTGAGTGTTTTCATCATAAATGGGTGTTGTACTTTATCAAATGCTTTTTCTGCATCTATTGATATGATCGTGTGATTTTTGTCTTTCATTTTGTTTAGGTGATGTGTTATATTTATTGATTTGCGAATATTAAACCATCCTTGCATCCCTGGGGTGAATCCCACTTGATCGTGGTGTATGATCTTTCTAATGTGTTGCTGGATCCTGTTTGCCAATATTTTATTGAGGATTCTAGCATCTATGTTCATCAGTGATATTAGCCTGTAGTTTTCTTTCTTTGTTGTGTCTTGACCTGGTTTTGGGATTAGGATAATACTGGCTTCATAGAAAGAGTTTGAGATTTTTCCCTCTTCTTGAATTTTTTGGAATAGTTTGAGGAGGGTAGGAGTTAATTCTTCCCTAAATGTTTTGTAAAATTCACCTGTGAAGCCATCTGGTCCAGGGCTTTTGTGTGCAGGGAGATTTTTGATTACTGTTTCACTTTCCTTCTTTGTTATTGGTCTGTTGAGACTTTCTACTTCTTGATTCAGTTTTGGAAGGTTATATGTTTCTAGAAATTTGTCCATTTCTTCTAGGTTGTCAAATTGCTTGCCATACAGTTGTTTGTAGTCATTTCTTACAATTGTTTGTATTTCTGTGGTATCAGTCATGATTTCTCCTCTTTCATTTCTGATTTTGTTTATTTGGGTCTTCTCTCTTTTTTTCTTGATGAGCCTGGCTAGAGGCTTGTCGATTTTGTTTATTTTTTCGAAGAACCAGCTCCTAGTTTTGTTGATTTTTTGGATTGTTTGTTTAGTCTCTACGTCATTTAATTGTGCGCTGATCTTGATGATTTCCTTCCTTCCTTTTGCCCTAGGCTTTGTTTGTTGTTGTTGTTCTTGTAGCTTTAGGATTAGATTTTTTATTTGGTATTCTTCTATCCTTTTCAGATATCCCTGTATTGCTATGAACTTCCCTCTTAGGACTGCTTTTGCTGTGTCCCATAGGTTTTGGGCTGTTGTGTGTTTATTGTCATTAGTTTCTAAAAATTTCTTGATTTCTTCTTTGATGTCATTGTTAACCCATTCATTATTTAATAGCATGTTATTCATTCTCCATGAATTTTGGTGCCTTTGATTTTTTTCTCTGAGGTTGATTTCTAGTTTCAAGGCATTGTGGTCTGAAAAGATGCTTGATATGATTTCAATTTTCTTTAATTTTTTGAGGCTTGTTTTGTGTCCTATCATGTGGTCTATCTTTGAAAATGTCCCATGTGCATTTGAAAAGAATGTATATTTTGCTTCTTTGGGGTGAAAAGTTCAACATATATCAGTTAAGTCCATGTGGTTTAGTGTGTTGTTTAGTGCCTGTATATCCTTGGTGTTTCTTTGCTTCGATGATCTGTCTATGGTGTGTTTATTTATTTATTTATTTATGATACAGCATATGGGACTTTATTAAGTAAAGTAGATCTGGGGCAAGTAAAAGGTTAAGTAGAGGCAAACTGCTGTCAATAATCTGAGCCAGAACAACTCAGTGTAAACACAAAGAAAATACAACAATAAGGCTACATGTGAATACAGATGATGCTAATTGGGAAAGGAAGAAAAAAGGAAACAGATGAAAGAAAAAAATTAAAAATTTGTGAGCCATCAAGGAAACTTCCTTCTACTGTAAGGGAGGAGAGAGGCTGGAAACAATGGCAGTGCAGTTCTGTGCACATGAGCACACCACTTAAGAACTGAAACACTGGCTCCAGCCAACCCTCCAATGACAAAGAAGAGATAAAAGTCTATCAGAGCCCTACTGTTATGTCAGCAGCCTCCAGTGAGCTAGAATGCCTGCAAGTCTTTTCTAGCTAAACTGTATATACATTTAACTCATTTAATATTAAGTGAAGAGACATGTTTAAGTACACAAAAGCAAACTGTTTAATACCTACTATGTAACTTAACTTTTTATTTAAAGTATCTTGCATTCATGATGGATGCTTTCTGGGTTGTCACAGGCTTTAATGTTAAAGGTTAAAATTTCTTTACATGCACGTAATGTGAATAATTTTCCCCATATAGGATCGCTGATTATAAAGAGATGACATACCACTAGGGTTGTCTTTTTTAATTGAAAAGTTAACTAATTATATTTCCCCCCAAACCACAAAGTGAGTAGTAACTGAGTCTCTGGCCAACATATTCAAAGTTGAGAGGATCAAAAATGCAAAAACAAGCCCTCAGATCCAATTAAGGGAGCCCTGCTACATATGGGCTAATCTGTATCAGTGGTACTCCTTGATTTCAGGGAGCTGGAAGACATCCTGATAACTTAAATCAGAACTTTACCAGCTCCCAACTCAAGAAGATAATACATTGTTAATTCTATTTCAGAAAACTTTTGCAAGTTGTTTTATTTACAACAGCCAACTTTTAAAAGGTCACTAAACAAAGTTAACTGGACAATAAACTAGACAGAAATCACTTTACAAAAAGAGGGGAAGCCCAAATTGCCACTCACTATAGAGAACCCACAATTTAGTTTTATTCAGAGCAAAGAGAAAAGAAACTTTTTGACCAGACTGGAAGAAACTCAGCAGCCATAGTTTTGGAATCTGTATCCAAACTACACATGCAATGAGGACAATACTTTGCTAATACAGTTAATTTGCTGCTGCGTTTGTCTACTGTTTGTCTAATATTAACAATTATAAACAGAGCAGTGCAACTAGTATTTGGAACAATCTTTACAGTGTTACAGTGTCAGGCACAACATTTCACTTCTCTTCGCACCACTGGTTCTCTTTGCGTACCTGGGCTTCCTCTTCTTCAGTAAAGTAGTTTTTGATGTTGAAGGTCTTGTGAATCTCTTCAGGAGTTTTCCCCTTGATCATATTGGCAACAGTCTTGCATGTAACATCAAGCAAACCTTTGATGTCTAAATAGTTTGCAGCCAGAAGAAGTTCAAAAAGTGTTCCTTGGTCAACTTTCAGGAATTCTTGGTCCCATACAGGGATATCATCTGTTCGTTTTTCTTTGTTCTCATCATCCTCAGGAGGAGGGGGGTCATCCTTGTGGTGGGTGCACCACTGAATGACCTGTTTTTAATATTGCTGCATTAACATTTGGTAGAGGAACTGGATCATCATCACCTTCATCATCCATTCCCAAATCTTCTAACATGGTCTTGATAGTCACCGACCGTTTGGCGATTTCAACATCAACTTCAAATATCTCTCCATCAGAACTCTGCAACTTAATTGAAGGCATGGTGCTCAGTTTCAAGGAGAGAGCGGGCCGAGGCTGACGAGAGAGGGATAGCGTCAGCAGACACAAGGAAAGGCAGAGAACAATGTCCTTTGGTAATGGTGTGTTGAAGTCCCCTACTATGAGTGTGTTGTTGTTAATATCCTTCTTGTGATCTTCTAGTATTAGCTTTATGTATTTGGGTGCTTCTGTATTGGGTGCATATATGTTTATCAGTGTTATATCTTCTTTATGGATTGTTCCTTTAAGTATTATGAAATGTCCTTCTTTGTCCCTTTTTACTGCCCTTGCTTTGAAATCCGTTTTGTCTGATATGAGGACTGCTACCCCAGCTTTTTTTTCAGGTCCGTTTGCTTGGAATATTTTTTTATATCCCTTTACTTTCAATCAATGTAAATCTTTTGTTTTGAGGTGTGTTTCTTGTAGACAGCAAATATGTAGGTCTTGTTTTCTTATCCATTCCGTTACCCTATGTCTTTTAATTGGAGCATTTAATCCATTTACATTTAAGGTTATTATTGACATGTATTTATTCATTTCCCTTTGTACCTCTGTTCCTGTCCTCTTATTTTCTCTTCCTTTTTCTTAGAACATTCCCTTTAGCATCTCTTGCAATGCTGGTTTGGTGGAGATGTATACTTTTAGTCTTCCTTTGTCTGAGAAACTCCTCATTTCACCTTCTATTTTGAATTAGAGCCTTGCTGGGTAGAGTATTCTTGGTTGTAGGCCTTTGTTTTTCATGGCTTGAAATATTTTTGACCATTCCCTTATGGCTTGTAGTGTTTCTGTTGAGAAATTGGTCGATAACCTTATCAGAGCTCCCTTGTATGTTATTTGCTGTTTTCCTCTTGCTTCTTTTAGGATTCTCTCTTTGTCTTGGAATGTTGCCATTTTAACTATGATGTGTCTTGGAGTGGGTTTTTTTGGGTTCCTCTTTATTGGAACTCTCTGTGCTTCCTGGACTTGCATAACTTTTTCTCTCGTCAGGTTGGGGAAATTTTCTGTCACTATTTCTCCTATCAGTTTATCTATTCCTTGTTCTTCTGATCCCTCTTTAATTCCAATGACTCTGATATTGTTCTTCCTTATGATATCCTGTAATTCCCTTACCTCTTCTTCACACTTTCAATCTTTTTTCATTTTGCTGTATCGTCTGAGAATTTTTTTCTACATTATCTTCTAACTCACTTATCTGACCCTCTGCTTCGTTTAGTCTGCTTTTGACTGATTCTACTGTGTTTTTCAGTTCAGAGATTGCATTCTTCATTTCTTCCTGGTTCTTGTTGATAGTTTCTATGTCTTTTTTATGCTACTGTAGTTCTCTGCAAGTTCCCTGTAATTTTCTTGGAGCTGTTGGTAACTTCCTTGGAGGTTGTCATAGTTGTTTTTACGGTTGTTGAGTATATTGAGCTTCTTCACCACCATTGTTTTGAATTCCGTGTCTGACATTTGGGCTATGTCTATTCCAGCTACCTCTCTTTCTGGGGATTCCTCTTTTCTTTTCATTGAGAGGTTGTTTCTGCGTCTTACCATGTTGGATTCTTCTTGTTTATGTTTGTTTTTTGGGTTTGTCTGCTTTGAGTTCCCACCTTTGTGGTATGAGATTCTTTATGGGAGATCTTGGGGTTTCAGTGGTGCAGTCTCTTTGATCTCCTGAGCCTGATGTTCTTGGGGTACCCTTTATGTCATTTGTTTATGCTGTCTGGTTATATTTCAGATGCTCTTTGTTAGGATCTTCCTTCTGGCTAGTTGGTTGAGAGTCACTCTATCCACTTTGTCTTGAGTTGTTTTGTGGAGATGCTGTTAAAAACATAAACACACAGCCCAGACAGGAGACCCACACCCTCAAATATATCCCCCACCCCCTATTCCACTATCGTCAGCCAACAAGCCAGTATTAATATAAATGTAGAGAGATTAGAGCTTTTATACTATAGGAAGAATAGATAAGAGTTGTTTTTAGGGACGAAAAACATTATTTTTGAGAGAAGGGATAATAGATTAATAATAGTTGAGACTGTGCAAGACAGTAGGTAATATTTACATTGTATGTTAATAACTATTGAAGAAAAAAAGGGAAGAGTGCAGAATATAGTAGGAAAGTGGAATTGTATAGTATTGGATTTATATAGTAGTTATAGTCTATTTATTTAGAGTGAAAGGGAGGCTAAACTAGAGCCACAAACAAATAAACAACAATTAAAGAGGAAGGATGAGAAGGAGAGATTGTATGTAACAAATTATAGATATAGTTTTTGTTTTTTTTCCCCTTTCCTCTCCTCCCTCATTCCCTTCCCCTTTCAGGAAGAAAAAGAAAAAGGAAAAAAAAAAAAACACGGAATGTTTTTACTCAGTTCAGCCTTTGTTTGTCCTCTTCTTTTTCTGCGTCCACAGCTGGTCTAATGTGGTGGGTCAGAGGTTCCTATTCCTTGCAGCAGCAGTGTGCAAGCGGTGGCCGGCACGGCGCATTCCTTTGGTGCCTGTTGAAGCTAGCTGAGGTGCCCCTGCGCGCAAGGTACCCGAGAGCCCACCTCAGGCCTGCCGCACAGCGCTTCGGGAGTTGGTCTCTCGCCTCCCAGTGCTGGGCCCCAGACACTCGTGCACAGTGGAAGTGAGCGATTGGCGCCTATTGAACCAGGTGAGGTGCTTTTGCTCCAGGGACCATGAGCGCCCAAGGCTGCTGGAGAGCTTGCCTCAGACCAGCCGCACCACGTCCTGGGAGTTGGTCTCTTGCCTCTTAGGGTGTGGCTCTGGACACTTGTGTTCAGTAGAAGTGAGTGTCTGTGAGTCGCTGCTGCCCGCTGTTCCCACACTGCAGCCACCCACCGTTCCTGTGCCCACCTGGGCAGGCACGAGCAGAGCCTGAGCAAGTGCTCTGCGCTCTGGCCTGGCACTCCGGCCTGGCGCCCACTGGAGCTGGCCATTGGCGACTGCGCATAGTCTTCTGCATGTCCAGTGGGCCCTCCCTGCACCTGTTGGGGCACTGATCTTATGTCTGTTGGGGTGTGTCCAAGAGGCACCTGGACTCATGGCCCTGCGCACCTGGGCCAGTGAATGAGGGCACTTCCCTATGCGTGCCCGTGTGACCCAAGGGGAGGGTTGGGGAGTGGGCAAGCGCACTTCTGCACTTGCGCTCCTCAAGAATGTCCTGTCACCCCCAAACTTCCCCCCCGTCCGCAGTTCACAAGAGAAAAATATAAGGGACAAATCACGATTTCACTTGCTCAGCAGCACACTGTCTCCCGTCTTCCAGTGCCAATGCCACCTGGTCAAGTCCCATCTCTGCCAATGGGCAGAGATCCGCTTTCCTCCTGACTCTGCTCTGGGGAAGCCTGTGGTCACCAAAAAGCCTTTGTGTCCTTCCAGCCACAGCTCAGGCAGCCACCCCAGTCAGGAATCCCATTTTGCCCCTTTTTCTTCTGCTATCCTCACTAAACAGGTTGTTCCCAGATGTTTTTTTTCTAATCCAGCAGTGCCAAGGCTCGACTCCTGCCAGTGTCCAGCTGCTCACTGAGATGTTCTGTCTGCAATTAGTCCAAACTACAGACGGGTCTCGGGAACCTGAGAGTGCAGCCTCCCCTCACTCCTCCGCCATCTTCCTCCCAATTAACCAAAGTTGAATATTTGAAAAAATGTATTGCAAAATCATGAGGCAATCAATAAATATTGACTGAATTAAAGAAATAAAGAACCTTACATGATAAAATAAATTCCAGAGATATTATAGTTATTAAATCACAAAGTTATTACTAAAAATATAAGTAACTGAATGAAAAATAACTTTTAAACTTAAAAACAGTGGAAGAAATCAAGGGAAAATAAGTTTGATTACATAAATATTAAAAGCTAATTTATTCTATAAAATTGACCAAAATTGCAGTTTACTGTTAATTTACTGCTAATTTGACATCAGGTTAATGATTTTAATAAATTTTTGTATATACATAAAACATTAATATTTAAGTAGGTAAATTTACACAGAAAAAAATAACATGGTTCACAATATAACTGATAGTCATTAAAAAGTAAACAACTTAAAAAGCCTATTAAGAAATTATAGGAATAATTTTATAGCAATATTTTTAAAGAAGACAACTTGGACAGGGTGCTTGAAATAGAGGAGAGGCTCAGAAACCTCTGGGACAGCTATAAGCGAATGAACATTCGAATTATAGGATTGCCAGACGGCAAAGAAGAAGAACTGGAAATTGAAAAATTATGTAAAAAAATAATGAAGCAGAACTTCCCAAACTTGGGGAAGGAAACAGACTTACTGGTCCAGGAAGCACAGAGAGTTACAAAAAAAAAACTGGACCCAGGGAGAACCACTCCAAGACACATTATAATCAAATTGTCAAATATTAAAGATAAAGAGAGAATCTTAAAAGCAGCAAGAGAGAAGAAGAGAATTATGTACAAAGGGGTCCCAATAAGACTGTCAGCTGATTTCTCAAAGGAGATCCTGCAGGCAAGAAGGGACTGACAAGGAATATTCAAAGTAATGAAAATCAAAAACCCATAGCCACGAATACTCTATCCAGCGAAACTGTCATTAAGGATAGAAGGGCAGAGAAAGTGCTTCCAGGACAAAGTAAAACTGAAGGAGTTAATTAGATCCAAACTACTATTACATGAAATGTTAAAGGGGCTTGTTTAGGAGAAGGAGGATCAAAACTATGAACATTAAAATGAAAACTATCACAACAGCCAACAACAGAAGCTAGGGAATTGAAACAAAGGCAGACTAAGTAGGCAATGAGAGTGGAAAAAGAACTACAGGTATGGGGAGCATATTGGGGGGAGGTCAGCAGGGAGGGGGAAGGGGAAAAGGGAGGGAAATGGTACAGGAATTAAGAAGCATAGTAGGAGGGAATGGAGTAGACAGGAAGGTGTTGAGAAGAACTCTATACACAACCAATGGACATGGACTAAAAGGGGGAACAACTGGAGGGAGGTCGGTCGCCGGGTGGAGGGAAGCAAAGGGAAAAGAAATTGGGACAACTGTAACAGCATAATCAATAAAACATATTAAAAATAATAGAGGTACTTTATTGGAAGATTAAATTTGTAAGCTGTTTTGGAAAGTAATTAAAAATATGACTAATATAAACACATTCATTTTCTTTGCTGTAATTTTCTTTAGGGAATCTGTCTTCAGGAAAGTCCTCAATGCATAAAAACTAATTGTTTACAAACACTTCTCCGAAGAGGACATACAGAAGGTCCATAGACACATTAAAAAATGCTCAACATCACTAGCCATTAGAGAGATGCAAATAGAAACCACAATGAGATACTGCTTTACACCTGTCAGAATGGCCATCATCAACAAATCAACAAACAACAAATGTTGCCAAGGATGTGGAGAAATGGGAACCCTACTGCACTGTTGCTGGGAATGCAGACTGGTGCAGCCACTATGAAAAGCAGTATGGAATTACCTCAAAAAACTAAAAGTGAGATGACGACCATGTCCAGCTTGAAGCAGCTAGACGAGCTTGAGACCTTCGCCCATTGTCCTTTACAAGATTACAAAGGGTCCTAATATTTGAGAGGGGGGGGGATAGTTAATTTTTACGAACCAGGGGTATGGACTTGGGGGGGATTGCTGGGGGAGGGGGGTGCTGGGTGGAGGGGAACAAGGGGGAGAAAATTGGAACTGTTGTAACAATATAATCAATAAAAAACATTAAAAAAAAAAAAACAAAACTAAAAGTGAAACTGCCTTTTGAACCAACAATTCCACTGCTAGTATTATACCCGAAAAATCCTAAAACCCTAATTCAAAAGAACTTATGCATCCCTATGTTCATAACAGCATTGTTTACAATAGCCAAATGCTGGAAACAGCCTAAGTGCCCATCTGTAGAGGAGTGGATCAAAAAACTGTTGTACATTTACACAATGGAATACTATGCAGCAGAAAGAAAGAAGGAACTCCTGCCATTTGTGACAACATGGATGGAACTAGAGAGAATTATGCTTAGTGAAATAAGCCAGGCAAAGAAAGCAAAATACCATATGATATCACCTAATACAGGAAACTAAAGAACAACATTAACAAATGAACTAAATAGAACAAGGAGCAGAATAACAGTCAATAGAGGGGGAGGGGGGAGGAAGAGAAGGGGCATAAGTAAGGGAAGGGTTTAGTCAAGGAACGTGTATAAATGACTCATGGACATGGACAACGGGGAGGGATATGATTGTAGGAGAAGGGGTGGGCTGGGGGGGAGTAATGGGGAAAAAATTGGACAACTGTAATTGAAAAACCAAAAAATAAAATAAAAAAAAATTGTTTACAAGTATTCATTGTATTTTCACAAGAAAATTACTGCACATACTTTACATTGTATTTTACAATTTAGTATAACTGTTTTTGGCCTCAAGCTTATCTTCAGATCACTGATATTTTAAATTTGGCAATGATTCTCAAATTACTTTTTGGCTTACAAGGTGATTTTATTATTACTTACAATGCTAGTTAATATTTTAGTAAGGTTAGTTTCCATTTTGGGGAGTTAATGTTTAAATTATTATTTTGATAACAACTAGTAAGAGGTGGAAGTATTGATGTGATTAAACAAATTAGAATGTATTCAAGAATTTTTTTAATTGTTAAAACTTTTCATCATTAAGGTTAAATTTTGGCTTCATGTTCACTTACAATGTATATTAATGAATTTAGCTATGAAGTGAAATAGTCTTAAGTATGATGTATGATGCACCTGTGATATGAAAATGGCGTGCACTAAGACACTTTACTATGGAAGCTGCACTGGAAGGTATATGAAAGCATGTGAAATTGCACCTAAAATTGTGTTATTCATGAATATACTAAATTTGTTTTACTCGATGAATAAATGTATTTGGTCAGTTACTTTGGTTTAAGTGTCTCTTGAAATGTGTTTGTGATTTGTACAATCAATGGAGGGTGTGTTTGGACTGCAAGGGTTATTGTCAATGTGTGAGTTTATTTTATAGAATCATCTAACATTATATAATAATTTTTATAAGTGATATTTAGATAATTCTAATAACTGTATATATGACAACCTGTTAAAATGTTTTATATTGGAAAAATAATTATTTACAAATATATTTGAAAAGTTACTTATATGAAAACCAATATATCTAATCTTTCTTTTTTTTAAAATTGTTGTTCTATTACAGTTGTCCGATTTTTACCCCATTGCTCTACCTTGCCTTGCACACCTCCTCTCTCTCCCACAGTCAATCTCCACCTTGTTGTCCATGTCCATGGGTCATTTATATTAGTTCTTTGACTAGACCCTTTCCCTTCTTTTCCCTCTTCTTTCCCTCCCCACTCCCCTCTGGTCACTGTCAGTCTGTTCCTTGTTTCCATGCCTCTGGTTCTATTTTGCTCATTTGTTTGTTTTGTTCATTAGGTTCCTGTATTAGGTGAGATCAAAATGGTTTTTTTTTTGCCACCTGGCTGATTTCACTAAGCATAATACTCTCAAGTTCCATCCATGCTGTCACAAAAGGTAGGAGTTCCTTCTTTCTTTCTGCTGTGTAAGTATTCCATTGTGTAAATGTACCACAGTTTTTTGATCCACTCATTCACTGATAGGCACTTACACTGTTTCTAGCATTTGGCTATTGTAAATAGTGCTGCTATGAACACAGAGGTGCATAGGTTCTTTTGAATTGGTATTTTAGGATTCTTCAGATATAATCCCAGCATTGAAATCACTGGATCTACAAGCAGTTCCATTTTTAGTTTTTTGAGGAAATTCCATTCTATTTTCCACAGTGGCCGCACCAGTCTGCATTTCCACCAACACTGCACTAGGGTTCCCTTTTCTCCACATCCTCAATAACACTTGTTTGTTGATTTGTTAATGACGGTCATTATGACCTGTGGGAGGTAGTATCTCATTTTGGGTGGTTTTTTTTTTTTTTTTGGTTTTTCAATTACAGTTGTCCCCTTTTCCCCTAATTTTTCTCCCCCACCCAACCCACCCCCTCTCCCGCAATCATATCCCTCCCCGTTGTCCATGTCCATGAGTCTTTTATACGGGTTCTTTGACTAATCCCTTCCCTTACTTATCCCTCTTCTCTCCCTCTCCCCTCCCCCCTATTGACTGCTATTCTGCTCTTTGTTCTGTTTAGTTCCTTTGTTTGTGTTGTTCTTTAGTTTCCTGTATTAGGTGATATCATATGGTATTTTGCTTTCTTTGCCTGGCTTATTTCACTAAGCATAATTCTCTCTAGTTCCATCCATGTTGTTGCAAATGGCAGGAGTTCCTTCTTTCTTTCTGCTGCATAGTATTCCATTGTGTAAATGTACCACAGTTTTTTGATCCACTCATCTACAGATGGGCACTTAGGTTGTTTCCAGCACTTAGCTATTGTAAACAGTGCTGCAATGAACATAGGAGTGCATAAGTTCTTTTGAATTGGTGTTTCAAGATTCTTCGGGTATAATCCTAGTAGTGGAGTCGCTGGTTCAAAAGGCAGTTCCATTTTTAATCTTTTGAGGTAATTCCATACTGTTCTCCATAGTGGCTGCACCAGTCTGCATTCCCACCAACAGTGCAGTAGGGTTCTCGTTTCTCCACATCCTCACCAGCACTTGTTGCTTGTTGATTTGTTGATGATGGCCATTCTGACTGGTGTAAAATGGTATCTCATTGTGGTTTTTATTTGCATCTCCCTGATGGCTAATGATGTTGAGCATTTTTTCATGTGTCTATGGACCTTCTGTATGTCCTCTTTGGAGAAGTGTTTGTTCAGGTCCCTTGCCCATTTTTTAATTGGGTTGTTTGTTTTCTTGATGTTTAGTCGTATCAGCTCTTTATATATTTTGGAAATCAGTCCCCTGTCTGTGATGTCACTGGCAAATATGTTTTCCCATATGGTTGGTTTCCTTTTCATCTTGCTGATGTTTTCTTTTGCTGAGCAGGAACTCTTCAGTTTGATGTAATCCCATTTATTTATTTTTTCCTTTATTTCTCTTGCTTTAGGAGATGTATCCGTGAAGAGATTGTTACGTGAGATATCTGATATTTTCTTGCCTATGTTTTCCTCTAGGACTTTTATGGTGTCACGGCTTACATTTAAGTCTTTGATCCATCTTGAGTTTATTCTTGTGTGTGGTGTAAGTTGGTGGTCTAGTTTCATTTTTTTGCAGGTCCCTATCCAGTTCTCCCAGCACCATTTGTTAAAGAGGCTCTTCTCATTCCATTTTATGTTCCTTCCTCCTTTATCAAAGATTTGTTGACCATAGAGGCCTGGGTTTATTTCTGGACTCTCTATTCTGTTCCACTGATCTATATGTCTGTTCTTATGCCAGTACCATACTGTTTTGATTACAGTGGCTTTGTAGTATTGTTTGATATCTGGTGTTGTGATTCCTCCTGCTGTGTTCTTCTGTCTCAAGATTGCTTTTGCTATTCGGGGTCTTTTTTGTTTCCATATGAATTTTTGGAGTATTTGTTCTAGGTCTGTGAAATATGTCATTGGTATTTTAATAGGGATTGCATTGAATCTGTAAATTGCTTTGGGTAGTATGGCCATTTTGATGATGTTGATTCTTCCCATCCAAGAACATGGTATTTGCTTCCATTTATTTGTTTCTTCCTTAATTTCTTTCTTCAATGTTATGTAATTTTAAGAGTACAGGTCTTTTATCTCTTTGGTTAAGTTTACTCCTAGGTACTTCATTTTGGTTTTTATTTGCATCTCTCTGATGGCTAGTGATGCTTAGCATCCTTTCATGTTCCTATGGGCCCTCTGTATGTCCTCCTTGGAGAAGTGTCTGTTCAAGTCCTTTGCCCATTTTTTAGTTGGATTGTCTGTCTTCTTGGTGTTGAGTCATATAAGCTCTTTCTATATTTTGGAGATCAAACCCTTGTCTGAGGTATCATTAGCAAATATGTTTTCCCATATTTTTGGTACCCTTTTCATTTTACTGATGTTTTCTTTAGGTGAGCAGAAACTTTTAAGTTTGATGTAATCCCCAACGTATCTAATCTTAAAGGGAAAGATTTAATAACCCAAATAGAATACAATATAACAAAGTAATGATATTTATAAAGAGTCTATAATGATGACTTTAAAATAATAATTAAAAAGAATTAAGATATTAACTGGTATGAGTGCTACTTAGTGAAACTATGAACAGTGTAAAGGCTGGAACGTAATACGCCAAGCTCTTGATAATGGGGGACAGAATATGTTATCCCAGAATGTTCTATTTTGGCATATGGATTATTTTGAACTGAACAACCTGGGCCCAGCAGACTCAGCAAGAGTTTTTAACCTTCCCCTTAACTGCCTAAGATAATTTAGATAGGGGGGCCTGTACCAGAAAGAGAGCTATTACCAGAGACAACTTTTTATATCAGAAAAATTTATTTACATGGCACGGCAAACATTTGTTTACCAAACATTTGCTCCTCTCATCTTTCTGTGAATTATTTTCCCTCATTTTGAGGCCTCAGATTTCTATCCCCTTCTCCTTAGCTCAGAATGGTATCCAAGTCTCCATTACCTGAAAGCCAGGAAGTGTCATATTTTTATGGGCCTCCCATACATACAGAATTTGTTTTTCTCCTGTTAATTTGTCTTATGTCAATTTGAATTTTAGGCCAGCCAAGGAACATAGGAGGGAATAAGGGAAAATGTTCCCACTCCTACAATAATGTATATCCTTGCTTAATAGGATCAGTGGTGATTTTTCTCTTTTTTATACTATTTTCTATATTTCCCAAAATATGAATCTTATTTAATTTAAAGTCTCTAATCCATCATTTTCTCTAAATTCTCTAAAACTCCTCCAAGCTCTGAGGTTCAGTGCCCCTGGTTTAGTCATCTGTACCTCACAATGAGAAGGCAGTAATAATTTCCTAACTAGTACAGTTTCCATTACATTCTTTTTCCTACATTAGTATTTCACATTTTTGAGTCTGAAATGTATATGATATACAAACTAAGCATTTTACATACAGTAGTCCATGTATTCCTCTTAATAACATCTTGATTGTATCCCTTCTTTACAGACAAGAAAATCGGTACTTGAAAACGTTAAGTAGCTTGCTCAAACTCAGTGTGAGATTAAATGGAAGAGCTGTGTTTCAAAGCCAGGTCAGTTGGCGGTTGGAACACAGCCTCTTAAAGATTACTCCACAATGCCCATCAATCTACCTCCCCAAATTACTCTTGCAGATAAGCAGCCAGATTAAATGTATAGAGCTCTATTTTCATAATATTAGTCACTTGCTCAAAAGCCTCAGTAGTTTTTCGCTACTAAATAACCTACAAATTCAGGCATTCAAAAATCTTCTGCTTTCTAGACCCAAACTCTCCTTCCAGCTTTATTTCTTATTATACTTTAGCCCATTCTCTTCTTTCTCTCTTTCTTACATTTATGTCTGTCCATAGCCACCATCTATTATTTAGATCAGAGAATGGCCTAAAGGTATTTGAGGATATGACTACAATGCATTGATCTTGGCATTAACAAAGTAGAAAAGAAAGAAATTCTGATATAAGCAATCAGAGAAATGCTGTATATTAAAAACAATTTGCAAGGCATCTCAGAAAGCATTCTGCCTGGGGTGGGGATTTGTACTGATTTAAACAGAGTATTTACTTATTCTAGCCCAACAAAATAAAAAAGAAAGACCTTTTGAAATATAATTTTCCTACCTGTGGGGAGACTAATAAGGGTGAAGAGAGGAGATTCACTTGTTGGATTTGAGAAAATTTCCTAGGATTGAGACAGGTGTTCTCCCATGCTTTATATTATCTAGAGCTCATGAAACCTCAGGCAACTGTTGTGGGAACAAAAAAATAGTTTGGGCATTGGAATGGAGACCTTGGAATATGTACTTGATCATTTGTCCTGTATCAAATCTTAACACTGCCAATTCTGTTTTCATGTACTACTGACACTCAAGCATTCTTCTACAATTGCTACTTAAAAGTATGATCTGAGAACCAGCATCACCAACATCAACAGTAGGCTTGTTAGAAATACAGACTATCCAGTCCCACCCTGACCTAATGAAATAGGATCTTTATTTTAACAAAGTCTCTAAGTTATCCCCCTGCACATTAAGTCTGAGAAGCACTGTTTACAGAATGTTTCATTACTGTACTGTTTTATAAAAGCCTTCTGAACACAAGATGGTGGTATTTTCTATCTCTTCAGATCTCCCCCAGATTTGAAACAAAGTTCACTTTGAAAGTTGGATTAAGCCTGTGGGTGTGTGTAAAAGACTGAACAGGCTTGTCACTGATTGGATGGGTATGAAGCAGAAACTTCCTCCAACAGAAGAACAACCCTAGTAACACCACCCAACTAAAGAGAATAGCTGTTTGACTGAGGGACTGAGCTCACATTTCAGGTCCCAGCTGGGGAGGAGAATGGGGCTGTTTCTGCAAGTGGTTTTGGTGATTTTGTGGCTTCAAGTGGACTGTAAGTTGGGGGCTTTCTGGTGATGAGAACAAAAATCTGGGAACATAGCCTACTGGATGGAGGGGAAAGGGCCAGGATCCATTGTGCTGCATCTTTGGTTATATCTGGGGTTGTGGGAAGGGTGTCATTGTAGTGACTAAGCCTTCTTTTTCTGGCATTGTGTTTCTACCTAGGGTTGAACAGCCAAAAAATGGAACAGAATCCTCCAGCCCTAAGCATCCAGGAGGGCGAAGAGGTCATTTTGACCTGTAGCTATACAAATTATTTTCCAACAGTCTTTCATTGGTACCGACAAGATCCTGGAAGAGGTCTTATCTTCTTGCTACTAATACGTGAAAATGAGCGAACAAAACAGACAGGAAGACTGAGGGCCACCTTTGATACCACCAATAAAAAAGTTTCCTTTTCTATCACAGCCTCCAAGCCTGCAGACTCAGCAACCTACTTCTGTGCTGCAGACACACAGCAGGACCCTGTCACCCACTTCCTGCACCCAAACCCTGCTAACCATTCCCAGTCAACAGAGCTGCTGGCTGTGCTGTCTCTCCAAAGCTTACCTCAGCTCTTGGCAAAATAACCTGCTGGTTATTTGAAAGGGGTAAAAGTGCAAAAAACATTGGTTTGGCCAGAAGTGAGGATCCATCTAACAGTTGCTGTATTCCTGTTGCTGACTTTGAGGAATTTGCAAGATTTGCAGGCCTCGGTTTCCTCATCTAAAAATAATTGGATTAAACATGTGATTCTCAAGCTTCTGTAAACTCTGAAATTCAAACAGAATATAAATTTTCAAAAAAAAAAACCTCATTGAAGAATGCTTGAGAGCAAGGAAGGAGAATTTGCTTTATTTATTGTTACTATTTTTTTTTTGATTTTTCAACTAGTATATTTAATATTCTATACAGAAAACTTGAGTTTAGGATAGTCCGTTATCCTAATCTGCTAAATATCCACAGATATGGTTGATTCATTCTAAAAGTAATGGCAAAACAAAGATCCTAGCTTGCTGCACGTGTACTTGATTCCATAACCATTGCTTTTACCCATCCAATATTTATTTATTTATTTTCTTCTCTTATTTTTTTTATCACTTTCCTCCTATGTCATGATTTTCTTTTTTTCCCCCAGCTTTTCTTTATTGATTATATTATTACAATAGTTCAAATTTTCTCCCCTTTACTCCCCTGCACCCAGCATCTCCCTCCCCCAGCAATCCCCCCCCAAGTCCATACCCATGGTTCGTAAAAAATAACTATCCCTACCTCTCAGATATTAAGACCTTTTGTAATCTTGTAAAGGACAATGGGTGAAGGTCTCAAGCTCCTCTAGCTGCTTCAAGCTGGACATGGTCGTCATCCTACCTACCCTTGGGTCCAGAAATCCCTAATAAGAGTGGGGGTGTGGAGGGGAGGGTGGCCTTCCCACATGGGGAAGGATTGTGCAGACTCCAGGTCAGTTGGCTGTCTCCGGACAATGGTGTGCTTGGTTTAACAGGCTGGCATCCTTGTTGTGTTCTGGGGGCAACAGATTTGGCAAAAAGGGTTAAAAGACATCATTCAGTCCATAACTACTAGATGACAAAAGGCAGGGATTAATTTTTCAATGTTCCACATTAGGAAAAAAAAAAAAAAAGGGCTTCTATGGAGGAAGGTGTGCTAGGCACATCTCACCTGTCTGAAACCCTTTTGCCCATTATATTTAGTTTGGGCTGAGGGAAATAGTTTATGTTTCCCCCCTCTCAGACCTCTGGGCCCTTTCTGTCCAAGCCTTTAGGATAGAAAAGAGAGACCAGTTTTAAAGTGAAGCCCACAGACCACCCCATTCTTCACCAACCCAGCCATTTAGTTCAGCCAAACTGTTGAGTCTCAGGAGGCAGCGCTGCAGAGAGGATTAAGTGCGGCTTATGCATACAGACAATCACTCAGGTAATGCGGTCATAGGTTTATGCCCTTTGAAAACAGAAAACACATGTTAATTTATGTATCATAACCTACAAACAAGTCTCTAAATCTGTAAGACTGTCTTATTGGGAAGACATCCAGTTGCAAGGCACTTGACATTCTACTTGTCTGCAACTTGAATCTCTTTGGTGATATCACAGACATGGTTTAATTTTCAAGTGAAACCATATTTTAAGTGAGAAGAAACTTTTAAGACAGTTAGCTGACTTACTTTACAGTCTACTACTGATCATTGTGATTTTCCTTGAATAATGATTTTTCTCCCTAAGATTACCCACCTTGTCTTTAAAGGGACTACATTAAGTCCATTTTTAATTTATCCTGTTCATTTGCATAAACATAACAAGAGCAGCAAATGATCACTTATGAACTTTAGTTCTGCTTTGCTGGAACTTACCCAAGGAACATTTAGGGTAACCCTCAGTCTGCTCTTCAGGGCACAGAAGCTGGGCCACATACCTGGCATTCATCCTTGCCTGTACACACCTGTCCTTTCCAAGTCTTTCTGGTTTTCCATTGTGCCTTAAGGTCCCTTCTAGCCATCTTTCAGGAAAACAACCTTCGTTCTTTCCCTGGAGAGATTGCTGTGGACTGCACAACCAACCATGGTAGCAGGCCTTTTATCTCGCGGGCTTTTATTACCTTTGAAAGTCATTCCCAGTTCCTCAGGGCTTTTTGGTAACAACTTGAGCCCAAGTATGTCTCCTTTAGGCTTGACATTCCAGTCAAAGACTTGGTCAAAAAAAAAAAAGAACCTCTATTAACAACTGGTCTTATTAGGTCTATGCAAAGAAACTTAAGTCATTACTTACTTGTTTAGAATGCCAAACTCTGGAGAGATCAAATAGGGAGAAAAATATACAACGAGAAGGAAAATCTTTGACCTAATATTCACTGAACTGGTATTTCCATTCTTCATATTTTCATTTTTCCCCCACTAAAAAAATTTTTTTTGTTTGTTTTTCCATTACAGTTGTCTCACTTTTTTCCCCCTCTTGCTTCCCTGTACCCTGCCCCTCCCTTCCCCCACATTCAGTCTCTACTCAGTTGCCCATGTCCGTGGGTCATTTATACATGTTCTTTGACTTGACACTTCCCCTTCTTACCCCCTTCTCTCCCTCCCACCTCCCCCCTTGTTACTGTTAGTCTACTTCTTGTTTACATAGCTCTGGTTCAATTTTGCTCATTTGTTTGTGTTGTTCATTAGTTTCCTGTAATAGGTGATAGCATAAGGTATTTTTCTTTCATTGCCTGGCTTATTTCACTAAGCATTATTCTCTCTAGTTCCATCCATGTTGTTGCAAATGGTAGAAGTTCCTTCTTTCTTTCTGCTACATAGAACTCCATTGTGTAAATGCACCACAGTTTTTTGATCCACTCATCTACAGATGGGCATTTAGGTTGTTTTCAGCACTTGGCTATTGTAAATAGTGCTGCTATGAACATTGGAGTGCATAGGTTCTTTTGAATTGGTGTTTCAGGATTTTTCGGATATAATCCTAGCAATGGAATTGCTGGTTCAAAAGGCAGTTCCATTTTTAGTTTTTTGAGGAAATTCCAAACTGTTTTGCATAGTGGCTGCACCAGTCTGCATTCCCACCAGCAATGCACCAGGGTTCCCATTTCTCCACATCCTCTCCAGCACAAGTTGTTTGTTGATTTGTTGATGATGGCCATTCTGACTGGTGTGAGGTGGTATCTCATTGTGGTTTTTATTTGGATCTCTCTGATGGCTAGTGATGTTGAGCATACTTTCATATGTCTATGGGCCCTCTGTATGTCTTCTTTGAAGAAGTGTTTGTTCAGGTCCTTTGCCCATTTTTTAATTGGGTTGTCTGTCTTCTTGGTGTTGAGTTGTATGAACTCTTTATATATTTTGGAGATCAATCCGTTGTCTGAGATGTCATTGGCGAATATATTTTCCCATATGGTTGGTTTTTTTTTCATCTTGCTGATGTTTTCTTTAGCTGAGCAGAAACTTTTTAGTTTGCTGTAGTCCCATTTGTTTATTCTTTCCTTTATTTCCCTTGCCTTAGGAGATATATCAGTGAAAAAGTTGCTACGTGGGATATCTGAAATTTTCCTGCCTATTTTTTCCTCTAGGACTTTTATGGTATCACGGCTTACATTTAAGTCTTTGATCCATTTTGAGTTTATTCTGGTGTATGGTGTAAGTTGGTGGTCTAGTTTCATTTTTTTGCATGTCCCTGTCCAGTTCTCCCAACACCATTTGTTGAAGAGGCTCTTTTCACTCCATTTGATGTTCTTTCCCCCTTTGTCAAATATTAGTTGACCATATGAACCTGGGTTTATTTCTGAGCTCTCTATTCTGTTCCATTGATCTATATGTCTGTTTTTATGCCAGTACCAGACTGTTTTGATTACCGTGGCTTTGTAGTATAGTTTGATATAAGGTATTGTGATTCCTCCTACTGTGTTCTTCCTCAAAATTGCTGTGGCTATTCGGGCTCTTTTTTCATTCCATATAAATTTTTGAAGTATTTGTTCTAGGTCTGTGAAATATGTTGCTGGTATTTTAATAGGGATTGCATTGAATCTATAAATTGCTTTGGGTAGTATGGACATTTTAATGATGTGGATTCTTCCCATCCATGAGCATGGTATATGCTTCCATTTATTTGTATCTTCTTTAATTTCTTTCTTCAGTGTTATGTAGTTTTCTGAGTACAGGTCTTTTACCTCCTTGGTTAAGTTTATTCCTAGGTATTTTATTTTTCTTGTTGCTATGGTAAATTGAATTTTTCTTTCAGTTTCTATCTCTGAGTTTTTATTGTTGGTGTATAAAAATGCCTTTGATTTCTTAATATTGACTTTGTATCCTGCTATTTTGCCAAATTCACTTATTAGGCCGAGTAGTTTTTTTGTGGAGTCTATAGGGTTTTCTATGTACACTATCATGTCATCTGCAAATAATGACAGTTTTACTTCCTCTTTTCCAATTTGGATGCCTTTTATTTCTCTTTCTTGTCTGATTGTGGTGGCTAGACCTTCCAAGACTATGTTGAATAGGAGTGGAGAGAGCGGACATCCTTGTCTTGTTCCTGATCTCAGGGGGAATGCTCTCAGTTTTTGCCCATTGAGTATGATGTTGGCTTCAGGTTTCTCATATATGGCCTTTATTATGTTGAGGTATGCTCCCTCTATTCCCATTTTGCTGAGAGTTTTTATCATAAATAGGTGTTGTACTTTATCATATTGTTACTATTTTCTAAGACAGTTAATTCTGCCCCGTTTTTGTGACTAGGTCAGACAGCATGAGAAATATACAGAGTTAAACACATTCCTCTTAAACATTAAAAAGCATATTCCTGCAGATAAAAATATCCAAACATTTAAAAATTTTTATTGATTATGCTTTTACAGTTGTCCCAAATTTTTTTCCCTCTGCTCCCCTCCACCCTGTGACTTCCCCTCTCCAGTTGTCACCCCCTTAGTCCATGCCCATTGGTTGTGCATATAGTTCTTCCCAACACCTTTCTGTCTACTCCACTCCCTTCTACTATGCTTCTTAATTCCTGCATCATCTCCCTCCCTTTTCCCCCTTCCCCCTCCCTGCTGACATCCCCCCAATATGTTCCCCATACCTATATTTCTTTTTCCCCTCTCATTGCCCACTTAATTTGCCTTTGTTTTGATTTCCTAGCTTCTGCTGTTGGTTGTTGTGATACAGTTTTCATTTTAATGTTCATAGTTTTGATCTTCCTTCTTCTAAACAAGTCCCTTTAACATCTCATATAACAGTGGTTTGGATCTAACAAACTTCTTCAATTTTACTTTGTCCTGGAAGCACTTTCTTTGTCTTCTATTCTGAATGACAGCTTTGCTGGATAGAGTAATCATGGTTGTAGGTTTTTGCTTTGCATTACTCTAAACATTTCTTGCCAGTCCCTTCTTGCCTGCAGTCTCCTTTGAGAAATCAGCTGATAGTCTTATTGGGACCCCTTTGTACATAATTCTCTTCTTCTCTCTTGCTGCTTTTAAGATTTTCTCTTTATCCTTAATTTTTGACCTTTTGATTATAATGTGTCTTGGTGTGGTTCTCCCTGGGTCCAGTTTTTTTGGAACTCTCTGTGCTTCCTGGACCTGTAAGTCTGTTTCCTTCCCCAAGTTTGGGAAGTTTTGCTTCATTATTTTTTCACATAATTTTTCAATTTTTAGTTCTTCTTCACCTTCTGACAAACCCTATGATTTGGATGTTGGCCCACTTATAGCTGTCCCAAAGGTTTCTGAGCTTCTCCTCATTTTCCTCACTTTTTGTTTCCTCTTTCTGCACTGGTTGACTGTTGGTTCCTTCCCTATATTTTATATTTTATTTTTTTTAATGTTTTTTATTGATTATATTGTTACAACAGTTCCAATTTTCTCCCCCTTGTTCCCCTTCACCCAGCACCCCCCTCCCCCAGCAATCTCCCCCAAGTCCGTACCCGTGGTTCATAAAAATTAACTATCCCCCCCTTCTCAAATATTAGGACCCTTTGTAATCTTGTAAAGGACAATGGGCGAAGGTCTCAAGCTCCTCTAGCTGCTTCAAGCTGGACATGGTCGTCGTCCTACCTACCCTTGGGTCCAGAAAACCCTAATAAGAGTGGGGGTGTGGAGGGGAGGGTGGCCTTCCCACATGGGGAAGGATCGTGCAGACTCCAGGTCAGTTGGCTGTCTCTGGTCAACGGCGTGCTTGGTTTAACAGGCTGGTGTCCTTGTTGTGTTCTGGGGGCAACAGATTTGGCGAAAAGGGTTAAAAGACATCATTCAATCCATAACTACTAGATGACAAAAGGCAGGGATTAATTTTTCAATGTTCCATATTAGGGAAAAAAAAAAAAAAAAGCTTCTTTGTAAGAAGGTGTGCTAGGCACATCTCTCCTGTCCAAAACCCTTTTGCCCATTATACTTAGTTTGGGCTGAGGTAAATAGTTTAGGTTTTTCCCCCTCTCAGACCTCTGGGCCTTTTCTGTCCAAGCCATTAGGATAGAAAAGAGAAACCCGTTTTAAAGTGAAGCCCACAGACCACCCCATTCTTCCCCAACCCAGCCATTTAGTTCAGCCAAACCGTTGAGTCTCAGGAGGCAGCGCTGCAGAGAGGATTAAGTGAGGCTTATGCGTATAGATAATCACTCAGGTAATGCAATCATAGGCTTATGTCCTTTGAAAACAAAAAACACGTGTTAATTTATGTAACATAACCCGCAAACAAGTCTCTAAATCTGGAGAAGAAACTTTTAAGACGGTTAGTTGCCCTGTTTTATACTCTACTACTGATCATTGTGATTTTCCTTGAATAATAATTTTTCTCCCTAAGGTTACCCTCCTTGTCTTTAAAGGGACTACATTAAGTCCATTTTTAATTTATCCTGTTCGTTTGCATAAACATAACAAGAGCAGGAAATGATCACTTATGATCTTTAGTTCTGCTTTGCTGGAACTTACCCAAGGAATATTTGGGGTGACCTTCAGTCTGTTCTTCAGGGCACAGAAGCTGTGCCACATATCTGGCATTCATCCTTGCCTGTACACACCTGTTTTTTCCAAGTCTTTCTGGTCTTTCCTTGTGCCTTAAGGTCCCTTCTAGCCATCTTTCAGCAAAACAACCTTCGTTCCTTCCCTGGAAAGATTGCTGTGGACCGCACAACCAACCATGGTACCAGGCCTTTTATCTCACGGGCTTTTATTACCTTTGAAAGTCATTCCCAGTTCCTCAGGGCTTTCTGGTAACAATCTTCTTCCCTATATTTTAATTTGTTGATTTGATCCCTGGTTTTCTTTCCCTCATCACTTGTTTCGTATGTGTTTTCATTCATTTCAGCCTGACTAGCCTTCATTCCTTCCCTGTTTTGATTAAGTCCTGCTGTTATTTCTGAAAGCTGTATTATAACTATAGCTCTGAACTGAGCCTCAAAAAGATTATCTATCTGTTCATCCGTTAATTCACGTATTTGCTTTCTGGTCAGCTGTGTGGTTGGGATCTGTATCATTATCCCTGCCATCCTGACAGTTTTGGTTTACCTTTCCTTCTTGGGCTACACTATAGGGGGTGGAGCCCTGTGCACTCATCACAACTGGGTGACCCTTCTTACCATGCTGTGGTGCTTTGTGTGGGAGCGGGGGTCCAAGATGGATTCCTGCTGTTCTCTCTCCGCTGTGAGACCGGGAGCCTCCTCCTCCATCCCCATGCCCTCCGGCCCTCACAGTCTAAGACAACGGGGTTCTGCCTTCCCAGTGTTGGAATCACCAGCTGATGGGTCTGGTCTGCAGCCAAGGGTGCTCCCCAGGCGCTTCTTGCCTCCCCTTAAATACAGGTGTCTGTGCTTACCGCTGTCCCACTGCCCATCACTGCAGCTGCCACTGCCAGCACAGCTTGACCTCTTTACCCTGGCTTCGCCCCTTCTACCCATCCAGATGAGCACCGCTTCTTTATAACTTCATATGTTGAACTTCCATGTAGCTTTATTTTCTGGAACTTCTGATTATTTCTGGTTTCATGGTAGTTGTAGTTTTTTTTAGTTGTGGAGTGAAACGGAGTGTGTCAGTCTAGGCCTCCATCTTGGCTGGAAGTCTCTCTAGGAGTGTTTTTAAGGAGTTCGGGGACTATCCTTTTTTGCAACTTCCCCTTTTATTCTCCCATATCAAGTGCTCAGGTGTGAGAGAACAAGACCAAATAGAGCACACAGACTTAGATGTCCCATGTCCCAAAAGGAACCAATATCTCCTGTAACAGCATCAAAAGCACTGCTCCAAAGCTATGACTTCCTACCAAGTAGTCAAAGTTCATTTACAGTCTAGATGCAATTTACCAACTAGAAATCATTTGGCAATAACAATGTTATTGAGTAATACATCTGACATTCCATATTTATCTGAGTTCCAGATGAACAGAAGCAGAAAGTTAACCTAAATTTTTCATGTATGAGAAAATACTTTGTCAATCCTTTACTTAAGGGATGTTTAGAATTAAAAGTTGTTTTTTCTATTGTTGACACTATTACAGATGGCCCCCATTTCCCTCCCCACTTTGCCCACCTCCTCTGCCTCAACCTCTCTTACTCCAGCTTTCACCACACTGTTGTTTATGTCCATGGGCTATTTGTATATATTCTTTAGTTAATTTCTTAATATTTGTTTATCTGATTCCCCCTACCCCTTCCTTTTTGACATCTGTTCCATGTATTTGTGCCTCTATTTTGTTTGTAAGATAGCACATATTAGTGAGATAATATGGTACTTGTCTTTCCCTGACTGCTTATTACACTTAACATAATATTCTCCAGGTCCATCCATGCTGTAACAAATTGTAAGATATCTTTTTTTAAAAGAGCTACATAGAATTTTATTGTTTAAATGTACCATATATTTTTTATTCACTAATCTACTGATGGGCCCTTGGCTGTTTTCAGATCTTGGCTATTGCAAATAATGCTGCTATGAACATAGGAATGCATATATTCTTTCTGGTTGGTATTTTGAGTTTCTTGCGATATATACCCAGAAGTGGGATTGCTGGGTCAAAAGGCAGTTCCATTTTTGGTTTTTCTAGGAAACTCCATACTGTTTTCCACAGTGGCTACACCAGTCTACATTCCCACCAGCATTGGACTAAGGTTCCCTTTTCTCCACATCTTCGCCAGAAGTTGTTATTTGTTATTTTACTGATAGTAGCCAAGTAGGAGGTGATGCTCATTTTAGTTTTAATTTCATCTCTCTGGTGCTTAGTGATATTGAGCACTTTCTCATGTTTCTATTGGCCATCTGCACATCCTCTTTGGAGAAATGTCTATTCAAGTCCTCTGCTCATTTTTATTTTTACTTATTTATTTGTTTTTAAGTATATTTCATTATGTTGTTACAGTACTCCCAATTTTTTTCCCTTTGCTGCCCTCTGCCCAGTAACCCCCTTCCCTCTAGGAATTCCACCCCCATTGGTTCATGTCCATGGGTTTTGCATATAAGTTCTTTGGTTTCACCCTTTCCTATATTATTCTTAACATTCCCCATCTATTTTGTACCAACAAATTATGCTTTGTAATCCCTGCACCATTTCCCCATTTTCCCCCCTTCCCCTTGCCAGATGATAACCCTCCAAATGATCCCCATACTTATGATTCTGTTCTTATTCTGGTTTGCTTAGTTGGATTTTGTTTTTATTTTTTAGATTCAGTTGTTGATAGTTGTGAGTTTGTTGTCATTTTAATGTTCATAATTTTGATCTTTTCTTAAGTAAGTCCCTTTGACATTTCATATAATAATGGCTTGCTGATGATGAACTGCTTTAGCCTTACCTTGTCTGGGAAGCACTTCATCTGCCCTTCCATTCTAAATGATAGCTTTGCTGGATAGTGTAATCTAGGTTGTAGGTCCTTGTTTTTAATCACATTGAACACTGCTTGCCAGTTGCTTCTTGCCTGCAAAGTTTTTTTTGAGAAATCAGCTGATAGTCTTATAGCCACCCCTTTGTAGGTAACTCTTGCTTTTCTCTTGTTGTTTTTAAGATTCTCTCTTTATCTTGAACCTTTGGCATTTTAATTATGATGTGTCTTGGTGTGGTCCTTTTTGTGTCTAGCTTGTTTAGGACTCTCTGTGCTTCATGGACTTGTATGTATATTTCCTTCGCCAAATTTGGGAAGTTTTCCTTCATTATTTTTTTATATAAGCTTTCAATTTCTTGCTTTTTCTCTTCTCCTGCTGGCAACCCTATGATTTGGATGTTGGCATGTTAAAGATGTCCCAGAGGTTCCTAAGCCTCTCATTTTTTTCAATTCTTGTTTCCTCATTCTGTATTGGCCGGTTTTTCTTTCTTATGTTCCAAATCATTGATATGAACCCTGGTTTCCTTCTCTTCTCCATTAGTTTTGTGTGGATTTTCCTTCATTTCATTTAGCACAGCCTTTACTTCTTCCTCTATGCATCTGTCATACTTAAGCATATCTATCAAGCCTGTGGCTGACTAAGAGGCTCAAATGCCAACCATATTGTACAGTTGCTGACAGAGAAAAACAAAATAAAACTAAAACAAAACAAACAACAACAAAAGAGAAAAAAACCCCTCAGATTAACAAAAGAAAAAAAATGAATATGAGAATAAATAAAAGAAAGAAAAATAATATGAAAGGAAAGAAGAGAGTAAATAAGAATAAGGAATAGAAAAAAAAGACACAGAAAAAGGGAAACGATTGAGAAAAAAAGGAAAGAAGTAAAAAGTAAAGTAAGATAAGGAAGGAGATATGAAAGAAAAAAGAAAAATAGAAGAAAATAAAAATAAAAAGGCAATTAAAAAGGAAAGAATAAAGAAACTAATAAAAAGAACAAAGTGGCACTCATCTGAGTAGAGTTAATGCCAGCCTGCTGGAATCTCCCTCTGGTTCCTTCTGCAATGTCTGCTGCTACTATTCTTCAATGACATTCATGTACTTATGAGCTCATCGAGTGGATGATAGAGTTCCTCAGACAAATGGAGGGTTGTTGTAGCACAAGGGACAGGGTTGACATGAAAAGTAAAGTATATCATGGATAGTAAGACCATTCACTTTGTTTATTCCTCCGTTGACTTCAGGTCGAGAAAGTTAGAGGCAAAAGAACCAGGAAAAGGGAGGAAGAGGCTGCTCACTCACAGAGATTTGACATAGGGTATAAGAAAATAGAGAGGGATTAGGAAGACGGTGAAGAAGTGAGGGAAGGCTGGCCTTTCTTGCTCCAAAGATGTGTCTGTAGTTTAGGCTAATTGCAGATAGAACATCTCAGTTAACATCTAGATGCTGGCAGAAGTTGAGCCTTGGCACTGTTGGATCAGAGAAGACCTTCTGGGAGAGACTTGTCTGGTGAGGATAGCGGAGGAGAAAGGGACGAGATGGAATTTCTGACTGGTTTGGCTCCCCGAGCTGTGGCTGGCAGCATGCAAAGATTTTTTAGTGACCTCAGGTTTCCCCAGAGAGGAATTGGGAGAAGAGCGAGGTTCTGCCCATTGGAAGGGCCAGGAGTGGGTCGGGTGACATCTGGCTCTGAGAGGCAAGAAACAGCGTACTGCTGTGTGTGTTTGAATGTGTTTTTTCTTTTTCTTTTTCTCTTTTGTTTTTTGCAGAGAGGGGAGGAGAGGCTAGGGATGGGATGAGATTCTTGAGAAATGCAGGTGCAGAAGTGCATTCACCCACTCCCCAACCCTCCCCCTGGGTCCTGCCAGTGCACACATGAAAGTTCCCCAGTCTGTCTGTCTACCCAGGTGCTCAACCAACTTGCTGGCCACTGCACGCAGGCACCCCCAGCCCACCCCAACAGGTGCAAAACTAGTGCGCCTGCCACTGCTGCGGACAGGTGCCCGTGGCCCCGCCCCAACCAGTGCAATACCAACTTGCCAGCCGCAGCGCACAGGTGGCACCTGGGCCTGCCCCAACAGGCATGAAACCAACACGCTGGCTGCCCCAGTAGGCCCACAAAAAACCTGCCTATGGGTGCACAGAGGTCTTCCTCTCTGCGGGAACAGGGAGCAACCAATCTGTTTGGGACCCACCCACCTCAGTGCACATGGGGTCAACCCGCCCCTGGCCTGCAAGAGGGAATGCACTCACCCCTGGCTGAAGCCAAAGTACGGTGAAGTGAACTAGAGGCACTTTGTAATAAGTTCTGGGTGCTGGCTCTCGAGAAAGAGCTGGGAGAGCAGTGGACTAGGGCCCAGTACAGAATCACCCCAAGTGCTACAGGAGAAATCACTTAAGCAGACTGCTCTCCTTAAAGTGGCATCAGCTGGAGGCAGCAGCTCAACAACTGTATACAAGAAGGTAACATCATAAAAGTAGAAAATAAAAGCAGATCAATCTAAGAAGCAGAAACAAGACCGGTGCCCCAAATGGGGAGGTGGAATAACACCCCACCAAACAGAAACAACACACCACCAAAAGAAAAGGAGGAATTCCCAGAAGGAAGGATAGATAAAATAGAAGCAAGCAAATTATCAAACATGGAAATCAAAACAATAGTAATGAGGAAGCTCAATGAACTTGATGAACTCAAAGAAAACTACAATGAACTCCAGGGGAACTACAAGAAACTCCAGGGAAGCTCCAAGGAACTTATTGAGAACTACATCAGCATAAAAAAAGACATATAAACTATCAATAAGAACCAGGAAGAAATCAAGAATACAATTTCTGAACTGAAGAACATAGAATCAATCAGCAGCAGGCTAAACAAAGCAGAGGATTGAATCAGTGAGTTAGAGGACAAGTAGAAAAAAATTCCCAAAGAATACAACAAAATGAAAAAGGACTAAAAAAGAACGAAGAGGATTTAAGAGAATTGCAGGACACATGAAATGAAACAATATCCATATCATAAGAATAAAAGCAGCAGAAGAAGAGGAGCATGGGATAGAAAACCTGATTGAAAAAGTAATGACAGAAAATTTTTCTAACTTGATGAGAGAAAGAGTCATGCAAGTCCAGGATGCACAGAGGGTCCCAATGAAGATGAACCCAAAAAGTCCCACTCCAAGGCACATCATAATTAAAATGGCAACATTCAAAGACAAAGAGAGAATCCTAAAGGCAGCAAGAGAAAAACAGCAAATAACATACAAGCGAGCTTCGATAAGGCTATCAACTGATTTCTCAACAGAAACACTACAAGCCAGAAGGGAATGGGAAACATATTTCAAGCAATGGAAAAAAAGGCCTACAACCAAGACTACTTTACCCAGCTAGGCTCTCTTTCAAACTAGAAGGCAAAATAAGGAGTTTCCCAGACAAAGGAAGACTAAAAGAATACATCTCCACCAAACCAGCATTGCAAGAGATGTTAAAGAGAATGCTGCAATGAAAAGAAGAAGAAGAGAGAGGGAGAAGATCACCGGTACAAAGGGAAATGAATAAATACCTGATAATAAGAACCTTAAATGTAAATGGTTTAAATGCTCCAAACTAAAGACATAGGGTAGAGGAATGGATATAGAAACATGACCCACATATATGCTGTCTACAAGATTTACACAGACTGAAAGTGAAGGGATGGAAGAAAGTATTCCAGGCAAATGAACATGAAAAAAAAGCTGGGGTAGCAATAGTTATATCAGGCAAAACAGATTTCACAGAAAAGGCCATAAAAAGAGACAAAAAAGGAAATTTTATAATACTTAAGGGAAGAATCCACCAAGATGGTATAACCCTTGTAAACATATATGCATCCAACATAGGAGCACCCAAATAAATAAGAAAAATCTTGGAACACTATAAGAAGGATATCAACACCAACACATTCATAGTAGTGGATTTTAACACCCCATTATCAACAATGGACAGATCTTCAAAGCAAAGAAACACCAAGGATATTGAGGCACTGAACAACACTCTAAGTCAAATGACGTTAGTTGATATATATAGAACGTTTCACCCCAGAGAAGTAAACTATGCATTCTTTTTGAGTACACATGGAACATTTTCAAAGATAGACCACATGGTAGGACACAAAACTAGCCTCAACAAGTTCAAGAAAATTGAAATTATATCAAGCATCTTCTCAGATCACAATGACATGAAACTGGAAATCAACCTCAAGGAAAAAACTCAAAAACATTCAAATTCATGTAGAATGAATAATATGCTATTAAATAATGAATGGGTCAAGAATGACATCAAGGAAGAAATCAAAAAGTTTCTGGAAACAAATGATAATGACACACAACAACTCAAAACCTATGGGACACAGCAAACGCAGTCCTGAGAAGGAAAATCATAGCAATACATGTCTACCTAAAAAGTATAGAAGAATCTCAAAAAATCTAACCGGACAGCTACAAAACTAGAGTAACAACAACAAACAAAGCTCAGAACAAGAAAAGGAAGGAAATCATCAAGATCAGAGCAGAATTCAATGGCATAGAGACTAAAGAAACAATTCAAAAGATAAAAACAAAACAAAACAGTAACTGATTCTTTGAAAAGTTAAACAAAATTGACAAGCCTTTAACCAGGGTCATTAAGAAAAAAAGAGAGAGGACTCAAATAAACAAAATCAGAAATGAAAGAGGAGAAATCACAACAAATACCACAGATATACCAAGGGTTGTAAGAAATTACTATGAACAACTATATGACAAGAGATTCACCAAACTGGATGAAATGGACAAATTTCTGGAAACATATAATTTTCCAAAACAGAATCAAGAAGAAGCACAGAGCAACTAATAAAAAAAAAAAATTGAAGCAGTAATCAAAAAACTCCCGACACAAAAGCCCTGGACTGAATGGCTTCACAAGCAAATTTTACAAAACATTTAGGGAACAACTAACTCCTATCCTTCTCAAACTATTCCAAAAAATCCAAGAAGAAGGAAGACTCCAAAACTCTTTCTATGAGGCCAGTATTACCCTAATTCCAAAACCAGGTCAAGATACAACAAAAGAGAAAACCACAGGCTAATATCGCTGATGAACACAGATCCTAAAATCCTCAACAAAATATTGGCAAATGGGATCCAGCAACACATTAAAAGATCATGCATCATGATCAAGGATGGTTTAATACTCTCAAATCAATAAACATAATACACCACATAAAAAAATGAAAGACAAAAATCACATGAACTTATCAATAGATGCTGAAAAAGCATTTGATAAAGTACAACACCCATTTATGATTAAACACTCAGCAAAATGTGAATAGAGGGAGCATCCCCCAACATAATAAAGACCATATATGGGAAACCTGAAGTCAACATCATACTCAATGGGCAAAACTTAGAGCACTCCCCCTGAGGTCAGGAACAAGACAAGGATGTCCACTCCTTCCACTCCTATTCAACATAGTCTTGGAAGTTCTAGCCACAGCAATCAGACAAGAAAGAGAAATAAAAGGCATCCAAATAGGAAAAGAGGAAGTAAAACTGTCATTATTTGCAGATGACATGATAGTGTACAATAGAAATCCCTATAGACTGCATGAAAAAAACTACTCGACCTAATAAGTGAAGTTGGCAATATAGCAGGATACAAAGTCAATGTTCAGAAATTGAAGACATGTCTGTACAGCAACAATAAAATAGCAGAGATAGAACCTAGAAGAAAAATCCCATTTACCACAGCAACAAGAAAAATAAAGTACCTAGGAATAAACTTATCCAAGGAGGTAAAAGACCTGTACTCAGAAAACTACATAACACTGAAGAAAAAGGTTAAGGAAGATACAAATAAATGGAAGCATATACCATGGATGGGAAGAAGCAACGTCATTAAAATGTCCATACTACCCAAAGCAATTTATAGATTCAATGCAATCCCTATTAAAATACCAGCAACATATTTCACAGACCTAGAACAAATACTTCAAAAATTTATATGGAATGAAAAAAGAGCCCAAATAGCCACAGCAATCTTAAGGAAGAATAACACAGTAGGAGGAATCACAATACCTGATATCAAACTATACTATAAGGCATGGTAATCAAAACAGCCTGGTACTGGCATAAAAACAGACATATAGATCAATGGAACAGAATAGAGAGCCCAGAAATAAACTCAAGCCTCTATGGTCAACTAATATTTGACAAAGTGGGTAGGAACATAAAATGGAATGAGAGGAGCCTCTTCAACAAATTGTGCTGGGAAAACTGGACAGGGATGTGCAAAAAAAAAAAAAAAAAAAAGAAAGAAACTGGATCACCAACTTAGGGCACACACCAGAATAAACTCAAGATGGATCAAAGACTTAAATGTAAGACGTGACACCATAAAAGTCCTAGAGGAAAACTTAGGCAGGAAAATTTCAGATATCCCACATAACAATATTTTCACTGATACATCTCTTAAGGCAAGGGAAATAAAGAAAAAAATAAACTAATGTGACTACATCAAACTAAAAAGTTTCTGCTCAGCAAAAGAAAACATTAGCAAGATGAAAAGGAAACCAACCATATGGGAAAACATATTTGCCAATGATACCTCAGACAATGGATTGATCTCCAAAATATATAAAGCAATTACATATCTCAACACAAAGAAGACAGACAGCCCAATTTAAAAATGGGCAAAGGACCTAAACAAACACTTCTCCAAGAAGGATATACAGAGTGCCCATAGGCATATGAAAGAATCCTCAACATCACTAGCCATCAGAGAGATGCAAATAAAAACTATAATAAGATACCATTTTACACCAGTCAGAATGGCCATCATCAACAAATCAACAAACAACAAGTGCTGGTGAGGATGTGGAGAAACAAAAACCCTAGTGCACTGTTGGTGGGAATGCAGACTGGTGCAGCCACTATGGAAAACAGTATGGAATTTCCTAAAAAAACTAAAAATGGAACTGCCTTTTGAACGAGCGATTCCATTGCTAGTATTATAGCTGAAGAATTCTGAAACACACAATTCGAAAGAACCTATACACCCATATGTTCACAATAGCCAAGTGCTGGAAACAGCCTAAGTGTCCATCTGTAGATGAGTGGATTAAAAAACTGTGGTACATTTACACAGTGGAGAACTATGTAGCAGAAAGAAAGAAGGAACTCCTGCCATTTGCAACAACATGGATGGAACTAGAGAGAATTATGCTTAGTGAAATAAGCCAGGCAATGAAAGAAAAATACCATATATCACCTGTACAGGAGACTAATGAACAACACAAATGAACAAAATTGAAGAAGAAACTGAGTAACAGTGATCAGGGGGCAGAGAGGGAGGGGTCGTAAGTAGGGAAATGGTTTAGTAAAGGAACTAGTGTAAATAACCCATGGACACAGACAATGAGGTGGGGATTGACTGTGGGAGAAGGGGTTGGCTGCATGAGAGTATCAATGAGGGAAAAAGTGGAAAAATTCTAATAGAAAAACAGTAAAAATAAAATTAAAAAAATGAAAATAGAAGTGATTATGAATCTAAACAATATCTAGACCCAAATTTTCTACTCAGGTCTGAAGCTTGTCACTATTCACACCTTAATGCAGCTGCCTTTGCTGAATTTGTAAAGAGTGCATTTTCCAAGAGGCACCTTGAAAACATGCTTCTGTGTTCAGACACATGTTAGTAGAATTTGACAGATAAAAGGTATCCTTTTCCCTAGTTTGTCCTATGAACATTCAGCATGTTTTGTTATAAGATAAATTGTGAGAGTAAGCAAAAAAAAATTTTTTTTGCTACTGTGACATCAGTAGTACCACAAGAGGAAAATGACTTTAAAATTCTGTGAAAATGGAGGCATTTTCCCCTGCTGACTCCTGAAGTGCTTCACTGAGACCTAGACTGTTCTCTTAGTTCAGGGTTCCCGATGGTTATTTTGTAAATTGTATAAAATTGGCTACATCATAAAGCACCTGAGATTTTTAACTTCCCAGACCTTCATTCTGGAGATTATGATTTTGTAAAGTGGAGAGATCTTCAAATGTGTACTTGATCACCTACTACCTTCTCTTTTGAATTTTTATAAAAACTTTTTGAGTCATACTAGGATACATCTGGAAGCAAGATCTCAGCAGACTGAGATAAATGCTTCTGAAAATAAAAGTTTAGTTTCTTTTATGCATTTGAAATTAAGAAGGAAAGATAAGGGAGATTACATGAAGGTGGGAGAAAGCAAGGTAAAATAGAATTACAAGATAGTTAAGGCTGATACGGCTCATTTCAAAGGTGTGTTAAGCAAGCGTACACACACAAAAAGTGCTTAAAGTGAATATAAAAACTTTTATGAAAGAAGTTATATGCCTGAGGTGAGGCTACCTATCATGACCTACCCAGTTAGGAATTTATGATCTGATCATCCCAACTAACTTGTATTAAAAAAAAGTTTCACCCTCAGTATAAAATGCTTCTGTACATCAGCAGATATGTTCATACCAGTCCTAGAAGCTGAGATTTAGCTCATTCTTTTCTTTTTGGAGGCAAATTTATATTATGTATGTATTATGTCATGTGGTAAAACTAAGTATGTTGAACCATGTTGGGCAGTGTCAGGGACAGGTGGACATATGCAGAGAACATACTTGAGGCTTAATTTCTATTGAAAGTTAGAACACTTTGCCTTATGCACTTAGGTCAATTGGATTATATGAGAATTATTAAAAGCCTAAGGAAGAAGAGAGTGATGCCTAATCATTTTATAGGGATTCAATAACTTGAACTTTATGTTTCTTCAATGGTAAGAGTTATATATTTTTCACATTTAAGTCAATGTATATGTAATATAAAATTTCTTTTATTCCCTGGAAAACCCTTATTAAATTGCGTTTCTTTCAATGGATGTCCTATCCAAGTTGTATTTAAAGTAGCAGAAATTCCTGAAACAAATCCATCATTTATTTATTCATGTATGACCTTAGGAAATATTTTTTGATCACTTGCTGTGAAGCATCCAACATTGCTTTAGGTGTGGAAATAGAGTGGTAAAAAATGGTTTTCTGCCATACTAAAGCATCTACTAATAATTAAACATGTTGTCTTGTTATTCATCTGATTTTATGTTACACATTGCTTATATAATATCTCAATGTATTACAAGAAGGCTAAACATAGCTAAATAAGCAAAAGTTAAGTTGAATTCTTTTCAGAAATATCATGGTATGAAGCTTTCAAGCCAGGAAAAATAACCTTATTTGAAATTCAGTGTATTCTTTTGATTTTCAAAGGACCATCTGTCAGTTAGCAGGTGTCATTAAAGAAAGGAGAAAAGCCAAAGGTGAAGATACAAGACTGACTTGAGAGAACTGGTTAACGTTCCCACCAGTTATGTATCTTGCCCACAAGGGGGCGCATTTTCCTAACAGATGCACATCTGCTTAAATTCTGAGCTCACTCACATTCATCCTTTCACTCTGACCTTAAATGAACCATTCTTCACTCTCAGAAGTCAAGACCCAAGGACACCAGAGACACTCAAAATGAACTCTTCTGCAGGATCAGTGATTATGCTGTTCTTAATGTTTGGTATGTAAAATGGGACAGAAAGCTTAAAGCCTTCCTTTCTATTATGTTGGATATCTTTAAGCATGATTTTCTCTAAGTGGTAAAGCCCCAGATCATGCCCAAGGTAACCAAAACCTTTATTGTTATTTTTTTCAGGAAGAAGCAATGGAGACTCAGTGACCCAGACAAAGGGCCAAGTGACTGTCTCAGAAGGGGCTTCCCTGACTGTGAACTGCTCCTATGAAACCACAGGATACCCCGCTCTCTTCTGGTATGTTCAGTATCCTGGAGAAGGTCCACAGCTCCTCCTGAAAGTCGCAACGTCCAATGGTAAGGGAAGCAACAAAGGTTTTGAAGCCACATACCGCAAAGAACCAAATTCCTTCCACTTGGAGAAACGCTCAGCCCACGTGTCAGATTCTGCAATGTACTACTGTGCTCAGAGTGACACAGTGACAGAAACTGCAGGGGGAGCTGAGCACAAACTGAGAAGCAGTGAGAAGCTTGTGTGCTCAGTGTCTGACCTGATGATCCACTTTAGTTTAGGGACCAGGATCCAGTTCACTATTGTTGTCACCCAACCCTCACCCCAGGCACTCTTGTTGGTATGAAAGTCATCCAAACCAACTTTAAGAACACAGCAAAACAACAAGTAAACATGGCTCATAAGAGGTGCTTTAATGGTGAGAGTAAAAACAGGGTCTGTCGCTGTACTTTCTTAACTACATCTGAAATTTGGTTTTGAATGTATAAATCCTGAATGAAAGAAAGAATCTATGTGTTCATTTCTGTATAAAACTTTAGCCTCCTGATTTGTCTCAAGTCATCCAGAGAAATACCATATTTAGAGACACTTGTGTAACAGATGGGGTTGCAGATGTCTCCTTGATAAGCTGGGTTTTGAAAGCATGATTTCTAGGGAAATGTCTGCTCAAAAAGCAATAAATTCTTTTTTTTTTAATAGGAAGATGTAAGTCCTTTTTTAAAAAATATGTTTTATTGATTTTGCTGTTACAGTTATCCCAATTTCTCTTCCCTCTGCTCCCCTCCACCCGGTGGCCCCCCTCCCTCCAGTTGTCCCCCCCTTTTAGTCCATGTCCATTGGTTGTGCATATAGTTCTTCTCAACCTCTTCCTGTCTATTCCATTCCCTCCTACTATGCTTCTTAATTCCTGTACCATCTCCCTCCCTCTCCCCCTTCCCCTTCCCTGCTGACCTTCCCCCAATATGTTCCCCATACCTATAATTCTTTTTCCACTCTCATTGCCTATTTAGTTTTCCTTTGTTTCAATTCCCTAGCTTCTGTTGTTGGTTCTTGTGATGCAGTTTTCCTTTTCATATTCATAGTTTTTTTTCAAATTTTTATTACATTTTATAGATTATATTGTCACAGTAGTTCCATTTTTTCCCCTTTGCTTCCCCCCGCCCAGCACCCCCCACCCCCAGCAATCCCTCCCCTCCCCAGTCCATGGTTTCTGCATGCAATCTCTCCAGTTTCTTCCTTTCCTATGTTACCATTATTTTAGGATTAGTTCATTAATTGATTTGTTTTCTATAACAATAAAAAAGTAGCATCCCACCCCTCAGACTTTAGACCCTTTGTAATCTTATAGAGGACAGTGGGCTACAGTCTCCTGCTCTTCTAGCTGCTTCAAGCTGGGTGTGGTCGTCGTCCTACCTATCCTTGTGTCCAGAAATCCTTAATAAGAGTGGGGGTGTAGAGGGGAGGGTGGCCTTCCCACATGGGGAAGGATCTTGTAGACTCCAGGTCAGCTGGCTGTCCCCAGACAACGGCGTGCTTTGTTTAACATGCTGGCATCCTTGTTGTATTCTGGGGGCAACAGATTTGGCAACAGGGTTAGAAGGCATCATTCAATCCATAACCACTAGATGACAAAAGGCAGGTATTAATTTTTCAATGTCCCCAGTTAGGGAAAAAAAGAAGGGTTTCTTTGGAGGAAGGTGTGCCAGGCATATTGTATCCATCCAGAACCCTTTTGTCCACTATATTTAGCTTGGGCTGAGGGAAATGTTTTAGGTTTTCCCCCTCTTAGACTTCTGGGTCTTTCTGTCCAATCCATTGGAATAGAAAAGAGAAACCTGTTTTAAGGTGAAGCCCACAGACCATCCCATTCTTCACCAACCCAGCCACTTGGTACAGCCAAACCGTTAAGTCTCAGGAGGCAGTGATGCAGACAGGATTAAGTGAGGCCTATACGTACAGACGACTACTCAGGTAGTGAGATCCTAGGCTTATACCCTTTGAAAACAGAAAACACATGTTAGTTTATGTAGTATAACCCATAAACCATTCTCTAGTTCTGTAAGCCTGTCTTAATGGGAAGACATCCAGGTGCAAGGTGTTTGACATTCTTCTTGCCTGTAAATTAAGCATCTTTGATGATGTCACAGATCTAGTTTAATTTACAAATGCAAGGTAACTTTAAATGAAGAGACTTTAACAATGGTTAGCTGTATTACTTTATAGTCTACCAATGGGCATTGTGATTTTCCTTGGATCACAATTTTTCTCCCTAAGCTTACCCCCCCCTTTCATTGAAGGGACTGTTTTAGGTCCATTTTTAATTTATTCTGTTCCTTTGCATGAACTCAACAAGAGCAGCAAATGATCACTTCTGATCTTTAAGTCTGCTTTGCTGGAACTTACACATGAAACATTTGGGGTGACCTTCGGTCTGCCCTTCAGGGCGCCGAAGTTGAGCCATGTGCCATTCAGCTTTGTCTGTAGACACCTGTCTTTTCCAAGTCCTTCAGGTTTTCCGTTGTGCTTTAAGGTCCCTTTTAGCCATCTCTCAGGAAAGCAACCTTCATTCCTTCCCTGGAAAGATTGCCATGGACCACACATCCAACCTAGGTACCAGGTCTTTTTTCTTGTGAGCTTTTATTACCTCCTAAGGTCACCCTTGGTTCCTTAGGGCTTTTGGTAGAAACCAGAGCCCAAGCATGTCTTTTTTAGGCATGACATTCCAGTCAAAGTCTTGGTCGACAAGACCTCTATTAACAACTGGTCTTATTATTTTCATGCAAAGAACCTTATGTCATTACTTACTTCTTCAGGGTGCCAATTTCTGGAAGGATCAGGTAGGGAGAAAAATATACAGCATGAAGGAAAATCTTTGTCCTTCTAATATTCACTGGAATTGCGTTTACATTCTTTATATTTTCTTTTTCTTTTTCTTTTTTTTTCTCTCTTCCCCCCACTAGAGAGCGAAAGAGAAAAAAGTAAAAATTGTTTGTGTGTTTATCTATTACATTTGTCCCACATTTTCTTTTTCCTATTGCTTTTTCTCTCCCTGCTCACCCTTCCTCCCACAGTCAGTCCCTACCCAGTTGTCCATATCCATGGGTCATATATACATATTCTTTGACTAGACCCTTCCCATTTTTTCCCCTTCTCTCCCTCCCCTCTTCCCCCTTGTCATTGTTAGTCTACACTTTGTTCACATACCTCTGTTTCAATTTTGCTCACTTGTTCGTGTTGTTCATTAGTGTCCTGTAATAGGTGATAGCATAAGGTAATTTTCTTTTGTTGCCTGACTTATTTCGCTAAGCATAATTCTCTCCAGTTCCATCCATGTTGCAAATGGTAGGAGTTCCTTCTTTCTTTCTGCTACGTAGTACTCCATTGTGTAAATGTACCACAGTTTTTTGATCCATTCATCTATAGATGATTGTTCATAGTTTTGATCCTCCTTCTTCTAAACCAGTCTCTTTAACATCTCATATAAGAGTGGTTTGGATCTAATGAACTCTTTCAGTTTTATTTTGTCCTGGAAGCACTTTCTCTGCCCTTCTGTTCTGAATGACAGTTTTGCTGGATAGACTATTTGTGGCTGTAGGTTTTTGATTTTTCATTACTTTGAATATTTCTTGCCAATCCCTTCTTGCCTGCAGGGTCTCCTTTGAGAAATCAGCTTATAGTCTAATTGGGACCCCTTTGTACATGATTCTTTTCTTCTCTCTTGCTGCTTTTAAGATTCTCTCTTTATCTTTAATATTTGACAATTTGATTATAATGTGTCTTGGAGTGGTTCTCCCTGGGTCCAGTTTATTTGGAACTCTCTGTGCTTCCTGGACCTGTAAGTCTGTTTCCTTCCCCAAGTTTGGGAAGTTCTGCTTCATTATTTTTTCACATAATTTCTCAATTTTTAGTTCTTCTTCTTCTCCCTCTGGCAATCCTATAATCCGAATGTTTGGTCTCTTATAGCTGTCGCAGAGGTTTCTGATCCTCTCCTCACTTTCCTTACTTTTTGTTTCCTCTTTCTGCACTTGTTGACTGTTTGTTCCTTCCCTATGTTCTGGTTTGTTGATTTGATCTCTGAATTTTATTTTTTCACCACTAGTCTCGTATGTGTTTTCGTTTGTTTCAGTATGAGTGGCTTTCTTTCCTTCCCTGTCTTGTTCCAAATCTTTTGTTAATTCTGTAAACCACCTTATAACTATAGCTCTGAACCAGGCCTCTGAAAGGTTTCCTATTTGTTCATCTGTCAGGTTCCTCATCTGCTGCCTGATGAGCTGCCTCACTGGGATTTCAGTCATTGTCTGCTTCATTTTTTTTTGACAGATTTGTGTTTTGCTTCGCTTCCTGGGCAGGCTATAAGGGGCAGAGCACCATGTACTCATCACTACCCAGCAATTGGCAGTGGTCCGCAACCTTTTTCGTTGCGCCGTGGCACTTTGTGTGGGGGTGGGGGTCCAAGATGGATTCCTGTCATTATTCTCCGCTGGGAGACAGGGATCCGTCCCCCTGCCCCCTGGGCCTCTCCATCCAAGGCAATGGTGGGGGAGATGCCTTTCCTAGCATTGGAGTCACAAGCCGGGACTCGACTGCAGCCAGAATTAATTCCCTCGCCACTATCCCCGTTGCTACCACAAACAGCGCCGCTGGACCTTTCCATTCCGGTTCCAATTTCGCCCCTCCTATCCATCCGGACAAGCACCGCTGGTTTATAACTTCATACGTAGGGCTTCCATGTAGTTTTATTTTCTGGAATTTCTGGTTATTTTTTGTTTTGAGGTAGTTGTATTCCTTTCGAGTTGTTGAGGGAGATGGAGCATGTCTGTCTAAGCCTCCATCTTGGCCACAAGTTCTCAATAAATTCTTACAGGAAGAAAGAAATGAGGAGGATGAGAGAGTGTTACATATGACCCCCTATATGGAACAAGAAGACGGAATATATCTTACAGTTTAGTTTTGGGGAATTTACCTGTCAAGCGTAGGATGATGTTCTCTGTGCACATTAAAGTGAACATTTTTATGTCTCTATAATAAGAATATTGTCTGCATCACAGTAACAACTCTTCAAACATTCGTTAACTTAATAAATGAGTAATGCGTTGTGGATGCGATGAACAAAATCACACGGACTGCACTAATTCAGTGGCGAAACGGGACAGAGCAGCCACTCTCTAAATCACTGAGAGTGCCATGACCCTTGCCTAGACAGGCTTTTATACTTTTCTGGGAAGATCATATCAAATAAAGTTACAAATATCTTTGATAAGCTTGCTTTAGATGATTTTTGTTTATAGATAATAAAGAAAAGAATGTTGCACATGCAAGGAAACAATAAGGATAAGAGATCTGGTCACATCCTCTCCTTAGAACAGTTTAGAATAGACTTTGAGAAGTTACTTTAAAGTTATACATTAAACATCTGTTGTTTTTCAGCTCAGGGTGAAGAAGATATATAGCAAAGCAAAAGCAAGCTTTTAAGCAGTATAGATACGATGCAGGCCTGCGTCCAACAGGTAAGGTGATCTGCAGGCCTGGCTCCTGTGTGCTTCCTCATGCCTGTCAGTTTTCCAAACCAGGGATGAGCTACATTCACCATTGCCATGCAGACCAGTCATCTATACCTCCCTCATTGTTTTTAGGTAATACTGCTATAGTAGTAATACCTATAAAGGTTGCTATTTGCTGGTCTTTTTTATGACCCTGAGAAAATAATTTGCAAATGCAATGAAGTACAGCATATTATTAGAATTAGTAAACACTGGCGGCTCCTAGGAACTACACTCTTAGGTTGAGTCCATCAAACCAGTTTTTTTGGCTTTGGCCAGCCAAGATTATCATGGAGGGTTTGGAAAACCTCTTGCTTGGTGAGCTGCTTAATGTCCATAAGTTGTTAATGGAGTTCAAATTGCAGCCAATTAATTTGGCCTTTCAGGTTGGTGGAAAAGGCACCCCCTAAATGATGTTGTATGTCAGCCCAAGAATGCTGACTAGAATTCCATTTTAGTGGGGTGATACATAGCCTCAAGAATCTTGGGTCACTGGTGAGCTGTTGTCTAGTGACTAGGGCATTCTGTCTTTTCCCCAGCCACAGTATGGCCAATTCCATGGCTGAGTGTTGGGCCAGGATTTCCTGGTCAATACGGGTCTGCAACAGGACATCATAGGGGTCAGTCTATTGTTTAGCCGGAAGATATTTAGGGTCTTGAGTCTTCCAAGCCTTCAGTAAGACTTGGTTCCCTGGTTGAAGTGGGTGCAGGGCTTCTCAGGTAGATAGATAAACCTGCATGAGCAAACTTGTGCAAAATGGTTGATTTACATAATAACTCACAAATTAAACTTTGAGTCTGTAAGACTGTGGAGACATCCAGTTAGAGGGCTTTGCTGGAATAATATTTCATCTTTGATGATGTTATAAACCTAGGATTTTCTGTGTGTAAAGCAGAGACAAGTCTATTTCTATAATTAAGGGGTTAAACAGTGGCAGCTATTCCCTGGCAGGGACCTGGGAGTGTAGAGTGTCCTCCCATTTCTGCTAGAAAAAGAGAAACAATTTTATTTTTGGTGATTATTGCATTCCTTTAGTGTGCTTAAAAGTGGGGTGCTTTCATTATCTAGTGACCCTGACAACTTCACAGAGGCTAGAAAAGAGGCAGGCACCTCTGCTGTTTTTTGTATGGGTTTGAATACCAGTTTAATTATCCTATTGTTTCTAGGTTTCAGTAGTTCTTAGGTTTAGAATTTAGTCACTATTTTAAAGACTTATTTTTCCATTAGAATTATAAATGAAAGTATATTAGAACTTTGTAGCTTTTGGAGATTTTTGTAGAATTTCCTTATTTGACAAAGCTTTCCAAGTATTTTAAAATGTATTAAGCCTGATTGGTCCAGAATTTTTTTTTTTTTTGGTAAGAAGAAAATAATAACTTCTTGAGATATTTTAAGGGCCCTTTGAAGTACCTCAAGGCTGTAAGAAAGTCTAAATTTTAAATTCTGAAAATTTTGTCAACCAAGGAATATATATTATGAAATAATATTTGACTATTTATTTAAAGTAATTATAAAAGGTATATAACATTAATATAGGCTGACAAAAATTCAGTTCTTAGCATTAAGAGACATGAATTGTTGAACATTAGTTGAGTATTTGAGTAATATGCGACAATATATAATTATTTTATTAGACAGAACCTTAGTTTTTAGGTAATTATAGGAAAAACCCTTTTACAGTTTTTTTTTGTTTTTTGGTGAAGGTTTGGGTCAGGCAGGAGTAAGTGGACCTGCGTCAGCCATGGAGGCGGCAAGAGCTATTGTGGCTTTCCAAGATAGAAGGGGGGAGGGGCCGGTGGAGCTAATCGTTTGGCAGCGATTGCAAATTTCCTCATGTCTCCTTCTCCCTCCCTACTATAATAGTAGTAGTCTACCCTGGCTGGTTTGGCTCAGTGGATTGAGCGTCGGCCTGCGAGCTAAGTGTCGCTGGTTCGATCTTCCAGTCAGGGCACATCAGAGAAGGAAAACTCTGATTCCAAAAAACCTCCGCTGCCTTGTGGCATACCTCTTCAGGGGAAAGGCTAAGGGAGTAAACCCCGACAGAAAATCCGGAGCCGGAGTCCCTAAGGCGGTTTGACGTTGTAGTCAACACCGGCAACTCCTGCGGCGCACCTGAAGCCAAGCTGTATTGACTCCATCTTTCCTTTGGACCCTTCAGCTGCGAAGAGAGGGGGGGTCTGCTGCATGGGCAACAGCAGACCCTCCATATCACCCTGCCCAGGCTCTGTAGCTTCAGCTTCACTGGAGAGGACACTCCAGCGTCATCGCAAGATGTCGATTCAACACGGGAGGAGACAGATACCGTGTCACTCCCGAGTCGGACTGCACAGCCATTCTCGGCGGTGCAGATAGACTCTTAAGAAGATACACCATCGTCTCTCGAGACGGACGGCTGCCGACGAGTTTATTAATTATGTTGTTACAGTACAGTGGTCTTCGGTTTCTTTTTCTACCATTTCTACTTCCCATTCCAAAAGGAAAAAATAAAAATGGGTGTCTGGAAAAATGTGTTTTAAAGTCTTCTTCCCACACACATCGGGGACAGCAGGCTTTGAGTGCCGTGGCGGCCCTGTCCTCAGTGCAGAGCCATGGCAGCGGTGAATGTTAAGGTCTCTGCCTGAAGTGTGTGGAAAACTAGGATTAGACTTAAGCCACTACTGTAGTGCCGCCTGCTTTTGTTGCTCCTACTCACCAGATTAGGGTCTTGTCCAAATCTAACAGGAATCTAACAAGGGCAAGGTCAAAGCCACCACCTCCTAAAAATGCACCTGATGGCTCCTGGAAGTGGTTTTCTGTCTGGCTTCCTAGCACTCTCCTGTTCAGTCCTGATGGCAATTCCTTCTTGTTCGGGGCCACTCAGCTCCTTGTTTGGTGGGCCAGCCTCTTGTTGATGGTCAGCTCCCCAGGACCAGGGTCCGAGGCAGATTCCAAGTGTACTGCAGTTCTTGTCTTGGCCAGCTTCCCAGGAGCTGGTTACTGCTAGAGTAACCCCACCCCAAGCACACACCGTCTGGTTTCCTAATTACTGCATGTGCCAAACTCTAATGACTCCCAGGCCTGCCACGAGCGCAGGCCCAGCATTCAGGCCAGGAGATGCAGATTCTGACAGCAAACCTAGGAAAGGCTGGACTGTGAGGCGCGGGAGCTTAACCTTGGCTGAAGCTGAACATTGGAACCACCTGGGTCCCACCCAGAGAGAGGTTCTGCTTAAGGACGGGTGTGGCCAGGTGTCGGGAATTTTAAAGCTCCTGGACAATTCTGATGTGCAGAGTCCATCGAGAGCTCCTTTTGTGTGGTAGCCGCCTTCTCTGAGCCCACTTTGTAGTTGAGTGTTTCTTTGAGTGATTTTGGTTATACGTTATTAGACTAATGTGAGCTCTCTGCTTTTCATGGTCTGGTCATTTCTTTGTTGGGGGCTTGCCATGTGCCACTGTGCTATGAGGCCCTTTTCTACACTGTTTTCAGACCTTGAGACTGTGCAGGGGAGGTGCTGTTACTCTCAGTTTACCAATGAGCAACCTCAAGTTTAAGCAACTTACTGAAGGATGCACAGTTCTTAAGTATCAGAGCTAGAATCCAAGTATTGACCAAAACCTCTGCCCTCCCCAACACACCACATGGCCTCTGCCTGCATGGAAGTGATTTCAGCAAATAAAACAATTACTTCTGTCTAACCAAGTTTGCCTAAAATAGGTGAGAAAATAGAATTTGTACAAATGGGTGCATATATATGTATATATAGTTAAATTTGTGTCTACAATCACATGTATGGAAGGCTGGCACTTTTAAAAACCAATTAATTTTTAACTCATAAATGTGTGAATTATAGAATGATTTGAGGATGTAGAACTATGGAACTTTAGAGCAGAGGGACCACTTGGTGTCTGCCTGTCCAACCTTCGCAGATGGGAAAAAGGCCTGCCGTGGGAATTCACCGGCCATATACCATCTGACTGACAAAAGGCCTGACTGTAGGCCAGGTGCCACATCCCTAAACTGGGCTACTTCCAGTTGATCTCATTGTATTAAGAGAGGTCTGGCTGGATCAGCCTTTGATATAGAAAAGCCTTTAAAGTATGAAACAGATACTTTCCAAAGCAGACAAATACAGGGAGTGCAGTGATTTGCCCAAGGTCAAGTTGAACTGAAACCTAGGTGTCCTGATTCTTAAGCCAGTGTTTCTTCTAGTAGCCAGGGGCAGTATAATTTGGTCGAAAGAGCAGAAGACACATAATTCTAGATTCACCTCTAGGACCTTAGACAAATTACTTGCCCTTTGTATATTTCAGATTCTTCATCTGTAAGTAGCCCTCATGATAATGGTACCCAGCTCCCAGTGTTGTCTGGAGGTTGGCTGAGTTCCCTTATATGAAATGCTCTCAGAAAACACTTCCCTCATACCAGATGGCTTCGGGAGTGCCCCCAATAGGAGCTCAGGTGCTGCTAACTTTATCTCCAGACCTGGATCTTGTTTTCTTGTGATGCTTTACAACCTTCCTGGGAATGCCACCAACAAGAACTAAGTAACGCCTGTGGAGTGGTTGCACCTCCTTAGAGGAAAAGATGGAAATATTCAAATTGTGAACCTTTTCTCCTTCCTGAACTTGCCAGTATTACCACTTGCCATAAATTGATGAGATGGAAATGCTTGCAAAATAACAGGTACAGGCTGTACTATTGCTCATTCCTTGGCGAGCTCTAGCAACAACTTGCTGGGAAATATTTAGCAGAATTAATACAAAGGCTGATGCCTAATAAAACCATCATATAAATCAAGCTCAGGATGTAAATCCAGGGCTCCACTAATATTCTGTGTTTTAATGGACGAAACACCTGCTGAGCTATCCATAAAGGACCTTGCAGAAATCTGTTGAAATTGTCATTTCCTTAACTACCTGAGTGCCGGGCCCCTTCACAGAGTTCCCACCCTCCATTTCTACACCAAAGAGGCAGAATGTCTTTTTAGAATGGATGGTTATGCCTCCAAGGACAGGTAAGGCTTTGTCTTAGAGTTAGGAAGAGTTTTTATAATTGTGGATAGTTTTCTATAATGTGGAAAATGGGAAAACATTTTTATGATATTGCAAACTTAGGGAACATTTGAAAAAAATCAAGGTCCTTAACTTAATTGAAAATAATGGCTTATATCTTAGTGACCCATACTATAGACTCAAGAGCAACTTACTGGGCCACTTGATAGCCATGTGACTTTGTGCAGGTATGACCTTCCTCATACTCCAAGCCCTTCCTGGTCAGTAAAATGGGGACAACGGTGCCTAACTCAGAGCAGTTGATTGGTAAGTGGCAGCTGCCCTTGTTAGATCAGTTAGCCCTTTACACACAGTAGGTGGGCAGGTGGCGCATGTGGGCCAGGACATTAAGTCACCACTTTAGTGTAGGCATGGTGTCCACTCCTGTTAAACCTGCAGCTCTCAAGGCTGCTATGAGCTTCCATGGTGAAAGCTTAATTGCCATTGGCTAATTAAAACTGTGTAGGACCAAGACAGCGAGGAGGAGGCACTTCCCAGTTAATGCTAACTGAGGATGTCCCATTTGCAAGGGTAGAAGTTGTTGACTAGGCTCACCTAGGAATTTTGTGGGGTGACAGGAGCCCCATTGGTAGGGTGTCAGGTGCTATGGAGTTCAACTGTGGGCTCTGGTAAGGGTTTCTTCAGGCTGTAGTTTCCTCTACCCAGGCAGACAAGTTGGGAACATTGCATGACTGAATGCCAAGACTTGACCATAATCTTGGAGTGAGTTGACAAGGGCCATTGAGCCTATTGCCAAGTCCTTGAATGCAGGGGCCAGCCTTGTTACTATTAATGTCTCCTGAAGGGTTAGGGGAGTCCTGAATTCAAGTTCTGGCTATACTTTTCACTAGCTAGCTGACTTTGGACAAGTTAGCCATTCTCTGCTACTTTTCTCATCAGTAAAACGGTGCTATGAAACTACTTGCCTCCTAGAGGTGTTGGGAGGATTAAGTGAGCCATTCACATAAAGCACCTACAACACTGGCACATTCTAAGTGTTCTGTAGATGGCAGCTGTTATACTAAGCCAGGCCAGCCTATGCACTGCCCCTGGAATATGCCTTTGCAAGACTCCTTGCCTTTGCTTAGGGGCTTCCCACTTCACCCCTTCCAACCAATGCCTTGTTCAACTTCATGGCCCGCATCCATCACGTGTTCAGGGGTGAAAAAGTTCTGCCTCGAGTCATGGGTGCTAAGGATGCTGGTGCCTTGGCCTTGCTCCTCCTCCTCTCTGGACCTCAATTTCCTCATCTGTAAAATTAGGTGGAGGAGGGTTGAGTCCTTGCAGGAGCTGTGAATCAGCTCTGCTAGAGTCTCAGACATGGGCAGGTGGCCAGGGTGGCCCCAGGTGAGCTCAGCTGGAAGCATCTGCACCTGCAGCCCCACCCTGCAAAACCCTGACCCTGACTTGTGGGGTCTGGCAGTGGGGTGTACATGTGCCAGTCTTGTGCAGCCTGCAGAGAGCCCTGCCTTGCAGGCCTGCTCCTAAATCTGTGCCTGTTCCACTCTCCTGGAGACCAAAGAGAATGGCAGAAGTCAGAGGAGGCAGAGCCCATGGCCTTGGCAGGCCAGGAGCCTCCCTGGATGTGTAAGAGGGCCACACTGGGCTTGAGCTTGGATGCTAGTGTGTGCACAAGTGGTGCCTCGGAACAGGACTTGATATATTTTTTTTCCAGTCATCCATTTATTCTTCAGCACACTCACCCTCACTGAGCTCCCACTATGTGTCAGACAAATCTCCATCTGGCCCCTGCCCACTGAGAGCGTGCTTTGTGGAAGGTTTAGTGCAGCATTTCTCAAACTAGTATTGACAATTTGGGACAGACAATTCTTTATTTGGGGGGGGGGCGGGGGCATCCTGGCACCATAGAATGTTTAGCAGCATCCCTGGCTTCAATTCACTAGATGCCAGTAGCATTCCCACCAAGTTGTGATGAAGAAAAAGGTCGCTAGACATAAGCAAATGTCCCCTCAGTGCAATGACGCTTGTTGAGAACCACTGGTCTAGTGTTACCAGTCTGCATAGTTGTACACCTGGATCGCTTAAGAGCTAGTTATTGAATAATTATGTGCCAGGCACTTGACTGAGCCCTTTGATACAGTACCTGCAGAGAAGTGCCAGAGACACACCTATGAGGTAGGTATAGTGAAACATTTTACAGATGAAGGCAGCTCCTAGCACAGTCCTTTACAGTCACAGCAAGTCAACAGCCATTAGGATCCTACCTCTGGTCTAACAATTTGCCATTCTAAGTCTCTTCCATTTCTGTCCTCACCCTTACCTGGAGGGATGGGCAGGGACTGACAGGAAAGGAGAACAGAAGTTGGCTAATGACCTGGCCTGCCAGGAGCCTTATGATGGGACGAAGGTCATAGAACGACCCTTGTCAGGTGCATATATTTTTCATGGTACAGTCTGGTCGCTTCTGTCATCTCATCTCAGCCTCACAGTGTCCTGGGAGGGGGCAGAATAATCAGTCTGTTTCACAGAGGAGTAAGGTGACCCACTGGAACCTGCTTTGCCCAAGACAGTGAGGTGACTGAAGGCAGCTGCTGCAGGGAACCCTGCTATACCTGATAGAGTTGTTGCTAACTGAATGTCACAATGCCTGCTAGGGTCGTTGCTAACTGATGTCAGGCCTCTTACACAAAATGGCTGAGTTCTTACAAAGAGAACCAAGCAGGAGTCTCTAGCTGGGAAGTGAGGGACAACGGCCTCACTATGGCTTCAGCCAGGCTTCGGATGGAGGCTGAACTTCAGCTTCCTGGCCACGACTGCATGGTTCTTTGTAAATATTCCACAGCAAGTTGCCTTTCAAAGACAAGGAAGCACACAGCACAAAATCCCACAGCAGTCCATCTCAAGGACAGCAGCTGGTTTCAGTTTAATGATGTATTAGTTAGCGTTGTTGTAGTAACAAACAACCCCAAAATCTCAGTGCTGTTACTACAACAAACATTTTTTTCTCATTCATGTTGCAATCAGTGGCTGAAGGGCAGCTGCTGTAGCTCTGCTCCATGTGTCTTACCATTCTGGCACCCAGGCTGAAGGAACAGCCCCAGCCTGGGAAATGTGTTCTCATGGCAGAAGAGAACATGAACCTTCCACACCATGGCTCTTCAGGCAAGTGCACTCCTCCATGGGGGATGGGGTGGGCACTGCAAGAAGTCACATGGCTACAGGTAAGGACATATAAAACCCACTAGATACAACCTATGACAATGACTCAACATGCAAAGACTTTCCACTTTCAAAGACACAAAATCCTAAAATGTGAAAACTGGGAAGAATGCAGAGTCCACTGTCCAAGAATATCACAGTCCTCCATATTACAAAGATCAGGAAAAATGGCAAACCTGTTAGGGGCTCTGGAGGATCCCAGATTGTAGGTTTTTATAGATACACAAACAGGACCCGGCCTTCCTGGCCCCATCTCACCCCAAAGCATCTACAGCAGTGGCTCTCAACCTTCCTAATGCCACGACCCTTTAATACAGTTCCTCATGTTGTGGTGACCCCCAACCATAAAATTATTTTCATTGCTACTTCATAACTGTAATGTTGCTACTGTTATGAATTGTAAGTTATCTGATATGCACGATGTATTTTCATTGTTACAAATTGAACATAATTAAAGCATAGTGATTAATCACAAAAACAATATGTAATTATATATGTTTTTTAGGATGGTCTTAGGTGAACCCTGTGAAAGGATCGTTCGACCCCCAAAGGGGTCGTGACCCACAGGTTGAGAACTGCTTATCTACAGTATCCCCACAGAGCAACCCTCCGTGCTCATGAAATAACCAGAGGCCAGAGTCTCTCAGCTTTAATGCCTTAAAATTACATGCATGGTTTGTATGTACATGCAGTTTGAGGGCTAGCTTCTCTAAAGCCTCTAACTCCACAAAGGTTCAGAACCAGGTCACTGGATCTTGAGTCAGTCCAATGAGCTCATTCGGTCAGTTGCTATGGTAACTGCAACAGATGGTCCCTTCAGAGAGAGAGGCTGGTTAACACAGCGCACAGTGAGTCCAAGGATGTCATGACCAAGGCACAGAGTTTTGTATCAACAGAGGAGAGTGAAGACCAGCTCAGGCTCAGCACTTTGACCAGGGAGGCTGCAGTTCAGGGAAGTCAGCAGCTCCTCCCTGCCTACAATTTGAGGAAGGACTGTCCCCAGGATAACAGAAAAAAATGTTGGATTCTAGGAGCATGTCCAGCTGATACAAGTGTGCTATATTCCAGGCAGAAGAGGATCAAGAAGGGGATCCAGGGGGCCTGGCTCCACAGCCTGGCCCAGTCACTTTACCTGGTGCACCTTTCTCTCCCGGAGATAATTTCTACAAAAAGGGGAGGATCCCACACAGACCAGAAATGCTGGTGTCAGGCCTTTTACAAAGTACCTGCAGTGAATACAACAAAAAAGAGGGGTTAATTGAATTGCAATCTTAATCATCCATGGACCTTCCCAACAACATTCAAGGTGAACCTCTGGATGTGAGTTCAACATTAAAATGCAAGTTTAGCACATTTATTTGTTGGGCTGTTTATAAATCTGGCAAATTAGCATAACCCTGCCCCCTCAGAATCTTTGGGCCAGTCCTCTAGCACTGACTGTCTGTGACTAAACATGACATAAAACTAAAAGGACATGCTTTCATTCATTCATTCAATAGTGAATGTCCAGGGTAAGCCAGGCACTGTGCTGAAAACAGACTTTACAAAACAAACAAAAACCGTTGTCCTGGCTCTCGAGTCCTGGAGGGAGGGAGATAAATAATCAATGAACGACAGCAAGGCAAAACTGTAGAAGCATTTGTGAGGTACACCCTTAGTCCAAGGGGTGTGACTCCCTCTATGGGAAAAGGGAATCAGGAAAAGCTTCCTGGAAGATGTCATGCCTGAACTTGACTTAATTCAGGAAGTGGGTCATGATGGGCCTGGGGGAATTAAGCCAGGCAGTGCAGGTCACCAGAATATTTGCTGTTGTTGGGCATAAAGCAAATGGACTGAGGCAGGTTGGAGAAACGGGCAAGGCCTCGGCCTCCCAGGTTGAGGGGTGTTAGCATTACCCGGTGTGCTTGATTTGGACAGAGACACAGAGGCGGATTTAACGGCAGGTGCACCGGACACGTACCCTGGTCCCCGACTTCTGAAGGGCCCCGCAAAACCCCAACTTTACACTTTTTTCTAATGACACCAAGTTTGGTTTCATGTGTGCAATTTTAATTACATACAAGTTGTAAACTTGCAGGACACTTCAGAAGTCGGGGCCCAGGGCGCGCGCCCCGTGTACCCACTGTTAAATCTGCCTCTGACAGAGAGACTTGTATCTTGGCTCCACCCAATCTTGGTCGGTCCCAGTTTATTTCCAGTAATGTATAGGGTCTGAATTGCTGGAAATCTGTCCTGGGTAGCCTCTTACTAACTATACTAGTCATTTAAAAAGCAATAACTTCCAACCACATTTACATTTTTGGAGAAGCATAAAATTGGTTCATCTCCACAAATCAGTCTGCTTTCTGGTTAGATTTCGCCCCCAACCCCCTTTTTGTTCTTTTTTTCTTTTGGAGATGGGGGAGAGTGGACCTCAGGCCTTTAAAGAATCTAGATAATTTGCTAGTAATTGAGAAAACTGTTAAAAATTTGTCAATAAAATTGAAAGATTTGGAGCCAGAAAAAAACCACTGCCAAGCAAAGTAATTGATCATATTTAAAGAAATCGTCACCTCCCGTCTGCCAACCCAAAACAGAAGCATAAAGACGAGTGGGGCACCCCTACCCTGTCAGTCACATCACCAATTCTCACCCAATCCGCCTCCTAAACCTGTCTCCAATCCATCCCCTATTTCAGGCCCCACCATCAACCAATACAACACTTCTTCCAAGTCTGTACATCACTGTAAATTTTACCAACACAAACACCCTCTGCGGCCCCGTACGCCACCATCAGAACACAGGTCATGTTCCTTCAGTAGAACATTCAAGGCCTTCACACATGGCCTTCACCTGGCTCTCCAGCCTCATTTCCCACCACACCCAACCATCCTCGTTCCCCTAACATACTGGGCTCATTAAGCCTGAATACAGGAGCATTTGCTTTGCTCAAAGATAGGGAAAACTAGTCCAAGAATCAATTTATACATCTAGTGAGGGCATTCCTTGACAATCCAGAAACACCCCAAAGCAAAAGAAAGAACTGCCAAATCCATCTGGCTGCTACTGCTACTGACGAAGGTACTGTCCTTAGCACAAGACCGTCCTTTACAGCTTACAAAAGCACTTTGACTCCTGCTCTCTCATCAGCTCTCAAATACATGAGAAATATATAGGCAACAGTTATTATTCCCACTCTAGAGATGAGGAAATCGCCCCAGAGAGGCAGTGGGTACCTAAAGAGTCACACAGCCAGGACTTCAAGAGCCAGTGCTCTTTCCATATAACAGAATCAGGGGACAAGGCACAATTGAGAGCAGGAGAACCACCCTGCTGTCTTTAGGTACAAGAGCCAGACAGCTTTTTCCTCCTTAGACTAGTCCCATTCACTTCTCCCAGTCTCAGGGTACCATGGCTGCAGTGCAATGAGCTCAGTCATCACACTGCCACCTGTTTCGCAAATGGCCAGGGCAGTCTCCATGGTGCCATCTCACGGTGTTGTGTCCAGGGCAGAGGGCAGGAAGTGCGAGACAACTGGCAGTGGAATGAGAACCGGCAGTACCCCAGGGATGATGGCTGGGCATCTTCCCTGTTCTACTCAGCCCCATGAAGTGACTCACCGGGGGTGCTGTAGCACCTCCAGCAGGGTACTCTTGGAAGGCACCTGGTACAGGTCTGCCCTGTCCTCATCCTCAAAGTAGACCTGCAAGATTAACAGAGGAGCAGAGGTCAGATCAAACAAAGGGCTGCAGCAGCACCAGGCATGTTGAGGTCAAGTCTAGGGTAAGTTAAAGAGATATGACTGCTATTAGCTGAATGCCTCCCATACAGAGCAGTGGAATATAAAGTACTCAGTCCTCCCCCAAGATACTAATAAAAGTATTATCGGCCCTGACCCATGTGACTCGGTTGGGCATCATCCCGCAAAGTGAAAGGTCGCTGGTTTGATTCCAAGTCAGGTCACATGACTGGGTTGTGTGTTCAGTCCCTGGTTGGCATATGTACGAGAGGTAACAGAGATGTTTCTCTCTCACATCGATGTTTTTCTCCCTCTCTCTAAATAACTAAATAATTTTAAAAAATAAAAATAAAAAGGGTATTATTGGCTCCATTTTCCAAAGACAGAACAAAGGCTCATCTTATGTTCGTAAGATAGCTCTCAATCCCACATTGGGTGAGGAGGGTGTCCATGCATGGGGACAGCCAATATGAAGTGTCAGAGACCAATGAAGGTGAGAAAGGCAACCACAAATGGCAGGGGGCAGGCTGCCACGGGGAGTGAGAACCCAAGAAGGATAAGGGGTATGTGTGCAGAGTGGTTGAACGGTGTGCATGTAGGAAGAGGCACCCCGCTTACACTGGGGCAGCAGCCTGATGTGCGAGTCAAAAGTCTAGGTAGGGTGAAGAAGATTCTACATGGAAGAGGGGATCGTGGTAGTGACAGGAGGGGGACTGATCAAATGAATAAATATATGAATAATAGTAGAAGCCACTATTACAAATATAGAAAGGAAGAAAAGAGCGCCTGTGGTGTTGGATTAGAACTGAAGATACCTGTGAGACCTCATGTTTCTTTCTCTTTCTCCCTCTCTCTCTCTCTCTCTCTCTCTCTCTCTCTCTCTCTCTCTCTCTCTCTCTCTCTCTCTCTCTCTCTCTCTCCCCATCCCTACTCTCTCTCTCTCTCTCTCTCTCTCTCTCTCTCTCTCTCTCTCTCTCTCACACACACACACACACACACACATTTACACGCCCACACCCATATTGTACAGATCTTGGCTCCAAATACACTTTTCTACTAAAAACAACCAGGACTGCTTGGGGAAAAATGGTTGATTCCAGAACTGAGACAAAAAAAAAAGCACAATTTGAGCCTAGAACAGCTTGTGCCAGAAAGCAAAGAAATGCTTACAAAATGGAAACAAGTCAAAAGGACACAGAAACAAATTTAGAGGGGTTCCCATTGACCAAATCTGAGATAATATGAGTATAACCTAATCATAGTAATAGATTATAACTCAATGAATAAAATAGGAAACCATAAGTCAACTGATATGAAGAGATTATTATGTTGAAGGTTTGATAAACAATGGAACATTTACATCATTTCAAAGTACCTCCCTATAAATTACTAATTACAAAGAAAAAAAGATTTACAGTACAAAAGACTGTCAGACCCCCACCTCAATCAGGTGATCAAAATGAATGTCATCAGTAATGGGACAAATTGAAATTAAGAGCAGCTGACAGGATGCAACAAGACGCATCACTTCTGTGGTATTCTGGTCAAATATGCATAATCCATATCTCGTCAGGAAAAAACAAAGACAAACCCACGCAGATGGACTTTACACAAAATGCCTAGTCTGTACTCTTCAAAAGTAGTAAGATCAAGAAAATCAAGGAAGGACCGAGAAACTCCTCAATAGACTGAAGGAGGCTAAAGGGACATGACCACTAAATACAAAATACAATGTGGGATTCTGAACAGGTCTGTTTGCTACAAAGGACATTACTGGAACAAACTGTAAATGCTGAATGGAGTCTGAGGATTAGGTGGTACTAGTGCAGTGATCTTCAACCCTTTTCATCTCATGGCACACATAAACTAATTACTAAAATTTTGCAGCACACCAAACAAATAGGTATAATTTTGATTGATTCACACTGGATGGCTATCGTGTTGGCTGTTGTCATTTTTTTATTTGACAATCTAAGGGAAAAGAGATCAGTGCCCCTCTTTGTATGTTTTAAAAATTCTTGTGGCACACCGGTTGAAAATCACTGTACTAGTGTATCAAAGTTAATTTCCTGATTTTGATGGTTGATTAGGATTTTGAAGGAAAATACCCTTGTTTGTGGGAAATAGAAACTGAAGTATTCAGGGATGATGGGGGATCAGTCGGCATCTTATTCTGAAATGGTTAGAAGATAAATTCTTTGTACTGTAATTGGGATTATTTTGTTGATCCCAGTGATGGAATATTATTCAGTCCTAAAAAGGAAATTCTGACACGTGCTACGACATGGATGAGTCTTGAGGATGTTATGCTAAGTAAAACAAGCCAGACACAAAGTCCAATATTATATGGCTCCACTCATATGAGGTACCTAAAATAGTCAAGTTAGTAGAGACAGAAAGTAAAATGGTGGTTTCTAGGGGCTGGAGGAGAAAATAGGGAGTTATATTGTTTAATGGGGACAGAGTTTCAGTTTGGGATGATGAAAAGGGAAATGGATGGTGGTGATGGTTGTATAATAATGTGAATGTACTCAATGCTACTGAACTATAATAATAATTATATAACTAATTAAAAAGAGCTAAAAATGGTATTTTATGGTAAATATACAGAACATAAAATGGCAAATGGTAAATTTTATGTTCTGTTTTACCACAATTTTTTTAAAAAGCAATGAAACCTCCACACCCCCGCAAAAAATCCCATAGAGGAACAAAATAAAACTTCTCTTACCTCTAAGTTATCGGGGCAGTATTTCTGCTCTAAGTCCCAAGAGGGCGTTTCACCAAACATCACCATTAGATGATCAATAAACCTAAGGATATAACATGTACTTTCTGGGTATCAATAACTCATGATCTACTTTCCCACATCATAGTCCCCAGACACCAAATCACAGAGATAACAAGAATGTACAGAACATGAAATGCAATGTAAGTCATTTTTACAACAGTGCCCAAACTGTGTATGTGTATCACTTGTCCTATTAGGACATAGTAATTTTCTTTAAATTTAAGTCTGACTCAAGCTTAACAACATTCCTCACATTCAGCCACATTCTAAGCATTAACCCTAGGAAATCACGTTATAACTTCTAGTTATATATTGTCTAATAAAATACACTTAAATTACTATGCATATACCACCTACAATTATTTCACATCTCACCAGATATGTACAAACACCGTACCAGCCCCGTCAGTACAATGGTGAGATTGTGTCTGTCCCTGCAAGGGTAGTTAGCAAAAGGACAATCAGCTACAGGATAGAGATTACGCCAAACCAGACTGAAACCCTCTACACTATTCTCTTCCCTCCTCAACCAAAATCCACCTGTCCCTCCTGCAGAGACAGCAGGAAAAGAGCATGCTAGCAAGAGCAGAAGTTCTTGGGCAAGTAAGTACCTGGAGTCCTCATGAAAAGCAGAGATGAAGTCCGACTGGGCATACTCTGGGTACAGAAAGAGCACAGGCCAGCTCAGTCGGCCCTGGTCATCTACACTCAACCTGGCTCCATAGGGTTTCTCAAAGCTGAGCCCATCCAGCAGTTTACCTAGACCTTCTGAGGCTGAATCTTCATCCTCACTGGCAGCTTCAGCAACTAGCCTGATGTTCCTAGCCTAGCCTGCGGTAAAGACAGAAACACAAAGAAACCTTATTGTGTGGAAAGATGCAAACACATTTCACTAAAACAGGGAAACCACAACACTGCGAGCTCCCTGATTCGTCTTCATTATCCCTGAGGCCTGGCACATAGTAGGCATCATCTGTTTAACTCAACTTCCCCCGACGTGTACCACAACAAAGACGAACTAGACACGGTTCTTGCCCTCAAGACCTTGCTCATGGTCTAGTGGGGAGACCTAAGGAAATAAGTACAATATACAGTAAGAAGTAAAGCTGTGGAACTGCAGACCATGAATAATTAGTTCAGTCTGAAAGCTGGAGGTGACTGGGGAACTCTAGGCCTTAAACAAAGACTTCGTAAGGCAGAGAAGTAGAAGTGGGGGAAGGTGGAAGGGCATTCTGCCCCAAGGAACAGCATGTACAAAGGCACAGAAAAGATCAAGAGTGTGGCATGTACAAAAATGACAATGCTTGTTTAGCTAGGACATGGAATACTAAAGATAATGCACACTGATTTAATCTTGACTGTCTCATGGAACTAAGGATAATCTGAAGTCTGAATAGTAGAGTCACCTCTTATGTTTGTGTATGGAGATTCCTAAGGTTACAAATGAGAAGAAAATTACATGCACTCAAAATTGCCTTTGATAGGATCTCCTAACAGGGGTTGGCAAACTTTTCCTTAAAGGGTCAGATAAGAAATATTTGAGGCTTTGTGGTTCAAATGGTCTCTGTTGAAGTTAACTACTCAACTTTGGCCTTGTAGTGTGAAACAGTTACAGGTACCACATAAACACACAGGCAGGACTGCAATTTGTTGACCTCTGCTTTAAACTATTGGTAATAGTATGTGTGGTTTTGTGTATACACTGTCTTTTGTACAGTGAGGTTTTTGAGATGCAGTTAAGACTAAAGGAGAGAACCAAAATAAGGTGTGTGTGCAAATGCCTGGGCATTTCAATATTCTACATTTTAGAAAATGACCAAATCTCTGATTATGAATGAGAATTAGATGGAGAATCAGGAGTATTCCATTTTGTTTAACTTGTTTATATGTGTGAACAGACTGCTTGTTGTGGGGGCGGGGGGACTAGTGGAGTGCATCTGAGTAGTGTGAAGTTCTCAAAGTCAACAAGTCACTTAAATGGGTGCGTAATTTAACTCACCAAAGAATGAAACCAAGAACCTACCCAACACCAAGACCAAGTAATCCAAGGCTCACCGAGTGACTTGCTCACCAGGTAAAAGCAAGGTTTAGATCAGACTACATTCATTTACAGCAAGGACCTGACTGACCAACATTAGCTACGTGAGGTTTCTTTACCTCTGTGAGACCACATCATCACCTAGCAAAACAGGAGCCAGGAAACCTACCTCAGAATGCAACTGTGAAGATTAAATGATGCTTAACCCGTAGCAACTATTCAGGATAGGTTACCTGAGACCAACACATGTACACAAGTGGGAGAGCTGACTGAACTCAGGGAGTCTGACTCCACAGCCCCTTCATCACACAGAGAGAAAATGAACAAATCCATTCAGGTAAAGCATCCCAAGAAAGGTTCCCAAGAGGCCTCAGGATCAGTGGATTTGACAAGACCATAAGGGCCTAAGGTTTGAGAACTCACCTTGATGGCCTGGAGTAAAGCCTCATTCAGATCCTGCTCCTTCTTTTCTTTCAACTTTGCTTTCCTCAAATCCCTCTGTTCAGTTCGCTGAAAATGAAATTCAGACCAATCATCACCAGGGAATTTGCTTCCTCGTTACCCTAGCCTGTTCCTAAATTACTATCTCTTGACTCTATGCAATCCAGGCTCCTGTGTCAAGGGACACCAGTAGCTAAATTCAGTTCAATAAACATTTTAAAAGCACATGTCTGGGTGTCAGGACCAGTGACAGCAGAAATTTAAAAATCTACAATTCCATGCCCAAGGAGCTCACAGTCCCTGGTGGTGTGAACCAAGTGCTTTAAAATACAGAGGAAGGAGTGACTAATTCTGCACCTTTGAGAAGGTGGGTTTAAACAGGCAAGGAAGAGTCTAGTCCACCAGATGAAGAAGAAAGGGCATTCTTGGTAAAGGGACTGACATTGCATGGATACCACTATGGGGCCTCTTTTTTTCTTTCTTTTTTTTTATCCTCACTTGAGGACATGCTTATTGATTTTAGAGAGGGGAAGGGAGAGAGAGGAAGAGAAACATCGATGTGAGAAACATTGACTGGTGACCTCATATGCACCCCAACCATGCACTGAACCCACAGCCTAGGCCTGTGCCCTGACCAGGAATCAGACCCAGAACCTTTCGGTCTACGGACAACACTCCAATTAACTGAGCCACCCAGCCAGGGCATCCCCCCACCCCCCCCAACTATGGGGCATTTTAGTTTCATTGGTATGGATGGGAAAACCCAGGGCAAGAACTTATCAGAAGCTCTGTCTTTTTCACAATTATTATATAATCCACAAGAGAAAAATGCCACCAGTCTACTTAATCTGGCAGGAAGATAATTTAATTTCCATTTCCTGCTAATCTACCCCAAATCAGTTGATCCTGCTCTTACCCTCAAGATTGTGATTAATAGGGATCAGCAAACTCCTTCTGTAAAGGGCCAGAGAGTAAATGTTTTAGGCTTTGAAGACCATGTGTGGTCTCTCTCATCTAGTATCTGGTTTTGTTGCTGTTTAGAACCCTTTAAAAATGTGAAAAACATTCTCAGTTCATAGCATGTGCAAAAACAGGCCTCTATTTGGCCTGTGGATCAGTTTTCTGACCACTGCTTGAAAATATAGCACCAACCATTCATCAACTTCCCCACAAATGCCCCAGAAAGGCTAGTTTCTTTTTGTTCGTTTTTTTTTTTTTTCTTGTGGACAGCCTACCCTTTCAGGGAGATAATGGCTGATAATTCTTGGTCATTCCTTCTCCAATCCAGTCTGCCAAGAGGGCTGCAAAAATCCTTTCTGCTGTTAGCAAGTTTGATTACACTATCAAGAGTGCCCCACTCATGGATACCACTAGAACTATACCCAATTCCACCTTCCTAGTTGAGCTACACTTGACCACTGTCTGGTCCACATTAGAGAATGATTAAGATGGATTATTAAGGATGACTCAGACTGTGTCTCATGTTTTACTGATTTACAGAATGCAAGTGGGTGAATATGGCTTTCTGCTGTATCTCCTGAAGTTTTGGGTCTCAGTAACCCACATAAAGTGGAATAACCACCAGGTCAGGTCAGAGGAGCCCTGAACTATGGAGTTCACTGCTCCCTCTCTCTTTTTTTTTTTCTTTAAGATTTTATTTATTTATTCTTAGAGAGTGACGAAGAGAGAAATAGAGGGAGAGAAACATCAGTGTGTGGTTGCCTCCTGCACACTCCCAACCGGGGACCTGGCCTGCAACCCAGGCATGTGCCTTGACTGGGAATAGAACCTGTGACCCTTTGGTTCGCAGGTTGGCACTCAATCCACTGAGCCACAGCAGCCACTGCAACTGCTCCCTCTTTTTAAATCAACTCTGTTGAGTTATAATTTACAAACTTTGATAAGTTTTGACAAATATATACCCTGAGAGCTCAATACTCCAATCAAGGTAGAGAATATTTCTTTCCCTAAAAAGTTCCCTCATGCCCCTTTGCAGTCGGTCTCCCTCCCATCTCAACACTGTATGTTTGTTTCTTTTTATTGCCAAGTAATATTCCATGGTATAAATATACAACTTTGTTTATCTACACTCCTGTTATTGGCTACAAGGCCTATTTCTGGGTTATTATAAATAAAAACAGACTATAGCATTCTTATACAAGTCTTTCTATAAACTTGTTTTTATTTCTCTTAGGTAGATTCCTAGGAGTGAAATTCTTGGGTCACAGGACAGGTATATGAAACTGCCAAACTGATTTCCAACATAGTCATACCATTCTATATCACACTGGCATTGTTTTAGAATTTTAGTTGTCCCAGCAACATTTGTTAAAAAGACTATTCCTTCTCCATTGAATGGTCTAGGTACTCTTGTTGAAAATCAATTGTTTATAAATATGAGGATTTCTGAGCCCCCAATTGTTACATTGATCGATATGTCTATCCTTATGCCAGTACCACAACACAGTAGTCCCTCTCTATATTGCGGTTCACTTATCGCGGCCTCACTGTATCACAGGATTTTTAAAATTATGTTTATTTATTTATCATGGATTTTTCGCTATATTGCAGGATTTTGCGGTACTGTATACATATGTTGTTCAAGTTACGTAGGTTTAAGAGTGTAGAATATGTTTAAGAATGAAAGTAGTGTTTATAAAAGTGTGGAAAAGGTTAATAAGGGAGTGGGAAAGGTTAATAAGGGACTGGGAACGGTTTATAAGTGCGTGGGAAGGGTTTATAAAGCCTTAAAATATATATAAATACTAAAATAAATGTAAGGTTCCTACTTTGTGGATTTTCACCTATTGTGGGGGCGGGGGGGGGGGTTCTAGAACGTAATATCCGCAGTAAGTGAGGAAATACTGTATCTTGAGTACTACAGTTTTGTAGTAAGATTTAAAATTAGGAAGTATGAGTCTTCTTTTATTTTTCAGGATTGTTTTGGCTCTTCTGGGTCCCTTGAATTTCCATATGAATATTAGCATCAGCTTGTCAATATGCTACAAAGAAGCCAACTGGAATTTTGATGCAGAGTGCACTGAAGAGTATTGTCACCTTAACAATATAAGATTTCATCCATGAACATGGAATGTCTTCCCACTCATTTCAGTTTAGTTTCTTTCAACAATGTTTTGTATTTCCAAAGTATAAGTTTTATGCTACTTTTGTTAAATTTATTCCTAAGTATTTTATTCTTTTTGATGCTATTATAGATAAAATTGTTTTCTTAATTTCATATTGGGAATGTTCATTAAAACTCTATAGAATACAAATAATTTTTGTATATTGACATATCCTACCAGCTTGAACTAATTTGAGTTCCAATAGTTCTTTTAGTGGATTCCTTAGGATTTTCCATATTTAAGACAATATCATTTGCAAACAGAGGTAGTTTTTACTTCTTCCTTTCATTCATTTCTGAAGGGTAGATTTGCTGGATATAGAATTCTTGGTTGAGTCTTTTGCTTTCAGCACTTTGAACGTCATCCCATTGCCTTTTGGTTTCCATGGTTTCTGATGAGCTATCAGCTTTTAATTTTATTGAGGGTCTCTTATATGTGAAGTCACTTCTCTCTTGATACTTTTAAGATTCTCTTCTTTGTCTTTGACTTTCAGCAGTCTATGATGTGTCTGGGTATAGATTTAAGTATTTCCTACTTGGAGTTTGTTAAGCTTCTTGGGAGGGTAGATTACTGTTTTTATCAAATCTGAGAAGTTTTCAGTTCTTATTTCTTCAAATATTCTTTTGCCCCTTTCTCTCTCTCCTGGAACTCCCAGTATGCCTATGATGATGTGCCTGATGACACCCCACAGGTGTCTCAGTCTCACTTCACCTTTATTCTTTTCTTTTTTCTTTCTGTTCCTCAAACTGGGTAATCGCAAATGACCTATCTTCAAAGTTCGGCCATTAAGCTCCCTAGTGAATTTGTCATTTCAATTCTCATACTTTTCAACTACAGTATCGTGCAGGGTTCAAAGTTCCAGACAACGAAGAGAAAGAGTATGTCTTTTTCCTCCCCTAGCAATTTCTGATTTCTTCCTCTCTTGGTTTAGTTCTTCCTTTTTCAATGTATTTTTATTTTATTTATTTGCATTGACTTATTTTTATTGATAATGGTGGTATTATACATGGCAATGTACTCTCATGGCAGGATACTATCCACTTGAGGTAAAGATACTGCAGCATCTTTCTAGGCATTTAAATTTGTTGTGTTTGTTGAGCAATTACCAACCATCCCATTTGTTAAGAGGTTCACTGAGTGCATGAGAGGGCGAAGCAAAAGGAAGTGGTGACAGCAGAGGGTTGCTTTCACCTGGAAGACTTGGATACCGCCTCTTAGTTGGAGTACCTGGTATTGGTCTGGAATACATAAAAAGACAAATCAGTCTATAACTTATCTAGTTTTTTTTCTAGTGATTTAAACTTAGCCTCCATGAACTTGGCCAAACTATCAACTGCACCAAGGACAGAATCAATTCTCTCTAGTAGATGATCTCTAATTTCCTTTGTGTCAGTTAATAATATCACAGGTCTCTTCACCTGACTCACTTCCAGGTGGCTCTGTGTCTCTTCCCTTTTACTCTTGTCATTTGTAGAGTCGGCTCATCTGTTGATATTGCTTCCTTTCTTGTCTCTGTTTCTGTGACAACTAGAGATAGAGCTTGGGTTAACGCTGCTTGTGGTGTGTCCTCCAGGAATGCTGGTGGCTCTCTCTATGCTGGATCTTTTGGTGGACCTGCCTGATGAGGATCTGTTGACCTGGACATCATGACTGATAACGGCCTGCTTGGGCAGCTCTGCAAGGGCCCAGACATCTTGGTTAAAACTTGTTGGTTCATGGGTTTTATTTTTAAAGAAGAAAAAGTTTACAATGACCAAAAGACACAATCTGAGGAATACTAATTAATTCATTAATGCTGACTAAATGTCAAATGGCTGCTGATTTTGCCACCAACCTTTAGTTTGTCTGCTTTAGCCCTCATTTCCAGAAGCTTCTTCTCTCTGGCATCTATCTGCAGCCCCTCATCGCACCAGTGCACAGCCTCGGCAGAGTTTTTTAATTCCAGATGGCATAAGACACCTGCAGAACTCAGAACCCTTAGGATCCATGGACAACATGCATAGGAAGAGCCCCCCTTGAAGAGGAATCCCCACCTCCACTACCTACCAGCCAGCACCCTATATGGAAAGTCCCTTGTACTGCATTCCCAAAACTAGAAAGACTATTTTTTATATCTTAGATCAGTAAGATCTCTAGTGCACTCAGCTCAAAACTCCTGTGAGCCTCCCTAGTCTTAAGGACTCAAAGTAGGAAAGGCTACAGCTTAGTGGCAAAAAGCAAAAGCCTTGGAATCAGACAGATCTGGGCTAGAAATCTGGTTCTGTCATTAACCAACTAGGCATTAGACAAAGGACTGAGCATCTCTGAGCTTCGGGTTCTTTATCTGCAAATGAGAAGAATAAAGCCTGTCTCAGGTGTTTTTTCTAAATGGAGTTTGAAAGTACAGTTTGCCTCAGCCATTAATCAAAGCAGCGGCAAGACCAAAGACATTAGGCCTCTCCTGAAATTGTTCTTGATGTCTACCAGTTTAAGCTGCCTCTCCTTTAATCATGCTCAGTTTTCTCCCATTAGCCTCTTTGGGCTTTCCATAGAATTTCAAAATATGAGAACTATAAGTGCTTACATGTCAACAGAATCCAACTTCATCTTTCAAAGATGAATGAACTGATACTCAGAGTGGGTATCTTGCTAAGATCACATAGTAAGGTAAAACTGACAATTCAATGAAGGATTACAGACGCCCAACTTGAGGCCAATTCCACAGGACTATACTCAATTTACTTGCCAATCTTTATTCAGTACCTTCTTTCCCTATGAGCATGGATCTGCTTACCACCTCCAATCATAAATATCTAAATAGCTAAAGCATAATTTCGATAAAGCATTTTACGTTGGTCCATGGGGATATAGGGAAAATTAATACTTGAGAAATAAATTAAAGTTTGCAAAGCACCTTTAAACTTCTCAAAAAACGGTGAAGTATAAAAGCAATAAAACACTATTATTACATAGAAAGGTCAGACTACAAGAGAAAAAATAACCTGGGAACATTTCAGCATCAGAGTTATTAGCACAGGTTGCATAACTTATCTTTTAATTAACATTAACATGGCATTTTAATATCTCGCCTTTCAATCAACAAAATTAAATTTTTTTAATCCTCACCAAAGGACATGCTCATTGATTTTCAAGAAAGAGGGGAAGGGAAGGAGAAAGAGAGGGAGAGGAGCATCAATTGGTTGCCTGTTGTATGTGCCCTGGCTGGGTACCGAATCTGCAACCTAGACATGTGCCCTGACTGGGAAGTGAACCTGCAACCTTTCTGTTTACAGGATGATGTTCCAGCCAACTGAGCTACACTGGTCAGGGCTCAATAAAAAAACGTTTGCAAAAAAATTAGAATGTGGCTTTGGAACTGCCTTATTTTAATTAATTTTTATTCTTTATTAATTTGAAATGAGGAATTTCATTTTCTCTACAAATTCTTAAAACACAAAGGGTTAGATTATTCTCTGGGGAATTCTTTAAAAAAATGGAATGTTGTTATTGATAAGGACAAGGAACTTAATATCAAGATTGCAAAAATAAGGTGACTTCATTAGTTTCTTAGCACCTTAATATCAAAGCTTAAAATGTCTCAACTTTTGGCACAGTAAGTACTAACTTTTCCTTATTTCTAATCATACTGTACAAAACTTACCTCTCACTATTGCTTTGAGGTGGCAGGGTTTTAGTTTTCTGGCAGCTGTCACATCATTGAGAGCCGAACAAAAATTGCCTAATGAAACACCATTTAGTTAAAAAAAAAAAAAAAAAAACCAACAAGTTTTAAAATCAGAATATTTCCAAAATTTTGTGCGTAGAGACAAAGACACTCTGTACAATCTTGGATAAATGTAAATCAGAGCAACTGTTTTTAGAAAAATATCCATAATTATGCTCATCAAAAGCCTTAGAAATGTTTTTATCAGGCAACCAATCCACAGAACTATAGATGGCTAGCTAATAAGCACATGAAAAGATGCTCCACATCATGGATGATTAGAGAAATTAAAATTAACATGAAACTGGCAAAGATTGATAATATCCAGATAGGGGAAAAGGGTACTCCAATGGTAAATTAGAGAGCAAATTAGCATGAACTTTGTGGGTACATTGTGACCCATGAATATTCTTCTAAGTTATCCTACCTTACATAGTTGCTATGAGGTCAAGAGGGATAACAAATGTCAAAGTCCTTTATAAGCCCTACCAGTGACATATACAAAGAATGGCTCTCACTATTATGCATCTGCTCCTCTAGTGTCCCTGTACACGCACAGGTTTTTTTCTTGCAAGGTGCTTGCTCATGTTAGCCCTATAAATGACACCTTTTAAGTTCACCAAGGAAAGGAGCTATGTAGCTCTTGTTCGCAGTACAGTGCCTAGCACACAGTAAAAGTCAGGTCTTACTCATCTCTGTGATGCCAGTACCTGGCACAGCATACTGTCTGTCTGCTGAATGAAGAAAATATATTCCTCCGGAAATTAGAAGACTGGGTCTCTAGTCCAGGTTCAGGCTTTAACCAAGGAGTCCCTCTCCCTGGGCCCATGCAAAATGAAGGCACTGACTGGCCCAAATAATCTCTGAAGTGCTATACCACTCTTATTTTCTTAGGATTTTATAATAAAACAGACTAAATGAGAAAACAGGTAGAGCAGACAATGGTTGAGAAGGAACTCTGCTCAAATGGTGATGAGTCCCAACAGACTCATCCCAGCTAGACTGCAAGGCTTATTCTCTCTCAGCCCCTCAGAATGCCTGGGGTCATTCCCAGGTCCTCTCTAAACTGTGATAAGAAACGTGGGTTTAAAATGATGAAGACTAGTCACTAGCAAATAAGCAGTGTTTCCCAAGGTCATATCTGCAGAACAGTACTGCAAGTGTTACCTGAAGAGGTGGTTTACAGACCCTGAGAATCATGGGGTAAGGTTCTTTGCTGTAGGTTATCTAAGAGTCCTTAACATACCAATGTGCACTGCAAATCCCCCACAGAGAAACAGCACTTTCCAAACTTACTTGTGCAAAGAATATTTTTTACTTCAAGAGTCCCACAGAATACTCTTTGAGAAATTCTCCCTTAGATAATATAGTTTCTCTCACACAAAGTTCTCTATTACCTTAATCCTTCCACAAAAGCATCCTTGAGAAGGCCGGAAGCGGGGGTGGGTAGGAGGGAATGGGACATTTTTTTTGAGGGAATAGAAGCATGTGAGCTTTAAAAAATCCCAGATCATACCAACTCATATACTAAAGTATTTGATGTCACCCATTTGTTCAGATAGCAAAAATTATGCAATCTATCTGGTTTCCCTTTTCACCAACTCTGCCTGGAAGATCAGAATTCAATTAGAGTAAACGATCCTAGGTATCTGGGATAAGCAGCTCTTCTTCCTGACATTCTCAAACTCCCCACTGACCATAATAATGCCTTTATCATAAGTTAACTCTTTAGAAAGCACTCAATAATGGAATAAATTACCCAAATAGTACTGTGCTGCTGCCCGGTTGGTATAAAGAACAGCATTCAAATCAGGGTCAGCACATTTCTTCTTTAAGCCTTCAGTATATGATATCACAGCTTTTTTATAGTCTTTTTCTTTAAAGTAATCATTGCCCTCATTTTTATAGGTCTTGGCCTGTTCTGCAAAGAGAGAAATAATCATTATCTCCTATTTTTTAAAAGGCTCATTAAAAATATTCTAAATCATGCAACAATGCAACATAATAAACCAAGTAGAAGAAACCAATAGGGAAACAAAATTCAAAAAATTCTATAAACCTGCTTATTAACATGGAGAAATAAAGTCATGTGTACTTAATACTACAATCAATTCCAAATATTTTACAAGGTAGATTATTAAGTGCTTACAAAAAAGAAAACATACAGGAAAAAAGGTATACGTACCCTAGTTTTTGAAGAACTTTTTTTTTTAAGTTACTGAAGAGATGGGGGGAAATTATACTTTTACTTTTGCTTATGTTATTTTATTCCCTGGAATGCAAATTCCATCCTCACCCTAGGAAGAGCCTACAAAATTGTTAAGACTCAGTTCAAATTTCTGATCCATTGTGAGCCCACCCCTACCTCCCTGCCTTCAGTGTTCCAGCAGCACCTTGTATACAGCTACATGTTGGCACATATCACACAGGTTTGTCCTGATTCTTTAGGACAATCTGGTTACCCACTGGAGCATGACCTTGGAGACTGGTCTTCTTCACCCCTGTATCCTTAATGCCTAGCATTTAGTAGGTGTCCAAAAAACTGGATGTGGAATAAATAGTGACAGGTTATCTCAGGCTAACTACTACGTGTTATAAATCAGAACGACTCACTTTTTTTTTTAATCCTCACCTGAGGACATGCTTATTGATTTTAGAGAGAGGGGAAGGGAGGGAGAGAGAAACATCCATCTGTTGCCGCTCACACGTGCCCCGATGGGCCCACTTGGACCCCCACGGGACCACCTGGACGCTGCGGAACCCGCAACCTAGGAATGGAATAGAACCCGAAACCCCTTGTTTATGGGACAACGCTCCAACCGAGCCACACCGGCCAGGGACAGAACGACTCACTCTTTACCTCAATTCAATAGACACGGAACAAATGTTAAGAGTCATGGAAGATACCTTCTGGAGATCGCTCGTCATCAAAAATAATTGACTGGAGGCAAGCCAAATCAGGATTCTCCTTGGGATCAATTTCTGATGGTGCTTTCTTCATAAATAGGGGGATCTTTTCAAATTCCTAGAGATTGTTAACAGAAGAATGAACCACAGAAATGGGATTTGCCACTGAGTAGATCCAAGTCTCTACATCAAAATTTTCTTACTTATTATGATGTGCAAAACATCATGATTGCCTATGTCGCTCCCTACCCAGGCCTCAGTTTCTCATCTATAAATGAGAGTGTAGAATAATGATCTCTAAAGAGTCTTTCCCTTATGACATTCTTACAAGAGTGGCAGTACACATCTTCACTGAGCGCTCAATGTTCCTTCATCTTCGCCACAACCCCATCACATTCGTGCTATACCTAGGGCAATTTATAGATCCAGGAGACGGATCAGAGAAGTTAAGTGACCGACCCAGTAGCAGAGCCAGTGGGTGGAGGAGTCACAGGCCTGACTCCTAAACCTGTCCTCCTGAGTGCACTGACAGAGTAAGAAGGCCCCCAATCCCTCGAGGCCGACTGTTAACACTCGAGCAGAAACCACGCGTCTGCTGGCAGCGTCAGGGGTCTAGGAGCTGAGGGAGCCGCTAAGTCCGCACGACGCCCTCACACGGTGAGGAGCCCACAGGCCTGCCTACCTCTTCCCAGTGGTCCTCGTGGAAGCCGCCACGGTAAGGCTGGCTCGGGGATTTTTCCGTTAACGAGTCCTGAGTGTCGTCGGACGCGGGGTCCGGCTCAGGCCGCCCCATGACAGCTCCTCAGCTCTCCAGCCACGGGCTCGCGGTCCCGGCGCCGCCGGAAACTGCAACCCGGTTTCCCCGGTTTCCGGCCGCGCGAGGGCCCTTCCCTAAATCCTCCGGGTGGCGCCCGATCGCTTGCCTAGTGTTCCGCGGTACGGGGGGCGTGGCCAACCTGGCTCCAATCGTCCCTCGGACTGACACCTGTCCCACCCAGCCCTTCCCCGCCACCCCCTCAGCCGCAGCCCCGCCCCCCGAATGCTTTTGTGGTGGTGGATAAACCCGGCTTCCCCCAACGCCCCACTGTCCACTCATTCGTTCGCTTGTTCAGCAGGTTAACACATATTGCCTAAGCTCCTTCTGGATTTCCAGGACGGTTGTATTCTGTGGGTATACAGGGCTGGGCAAAGCAGATAAAATCCCAGCCTCCTAGGAGTTGATAAGGTAGTGAGGAGAGACAGACAATAAATAAATAAGATGTGAGACTTTGTCAGGCGGTAGCAAGAGCTATGGGAGTAAACGTTTAAACTGGTGGACAGGCATTCAAGCAAAGAAAGCGTGGAGTGGCCCAGATATGTGTGTCGGGGTGGGGGATGGGAGCATTCCCTGTGGAGAGAACAGTCAGGGCGGAGCCCCAGCAAGGGGAGCTTCAGGGAGCAGAATGAGAAAGGAGGTGAAGAGGGAGGGATGATGGGCGTGATTCGGAGGACTGGGGTTTTCCTCTGTGCGATGGGACCTTTTGGAGAGTTTGGGGGACATAAGTGATGTAATCAGACATGTTGTATAATATTTCCAAGATTAACCAACCCCTACCACCCGCAGTTGAGATGGAAACAATGTCTCCAGACCAGGTGAGCCTTTCTGCAGACACTGGGTTACCCAGCAAATGGCTGCCAGCCCCGCATTGGGTGCTAAGCGTCAGGAGGCCCACAGCCTGGTCCAGAAGGAAAGGCAGACAGGCCGCAGACCAGGGGAAACCAGGGCTGCTTACAGGTCTGCACAGAGGAGTCAATGTTACCTGGGATGAGGCAGGATAGTGAGAAGCTAGGAAAATTCCTTGGCAAGTGGAATGGGGAAACTGAGACATAGCTGAACAAACTGGCCAAGCAATTTACAGCCAGATACAGAAGGTGACGTCCCTACAGATAACATCTAGGCCTCAGCTGTATTTCAGCTCCAGCCCCAGAAAAGCAACAAAACCAGGTGGGTGATGCCAGGTCCAGCTGCTATGACTAATGACTCCCCTGCCCTGATGCTGACCAATCAACAGAGACCACAACCCGGAAAGGATACACCTGGGAAAGCTGACAGATATTCTCCTGAGCTCTCCCTTAAGACCTCGCCTAAACTCCCAGCCTTTAAAACCCTGGAGATGAAGCTCTTGTCCATACAACTGCCGCCACCTGCTGCCCCACCCTTTCATTCCACTTAGGGTGAGCTTTCTATTGCTCATTTTTTTCATTATTCCTGTTTTGCCCCAGAGCCCTCTTCATCCCCTCTCACCACTCTAATGTGTTTATTTTATTTTATTTTTATTGTTTTTCTATTACAATTGCCCACTTTTTCCCTCATTGCTACCCCCCACCTATCCCACCCCTTCTCCCAGTCAATCCCCACCCCGTTGTTTGTGTCTGTGGGTTATTTATACTACTTCCTTTACTAAACCCTTCCCCTACTCACCTCCCTTCCCTCTCTCCCCCCACCCCCCTGATAACTGTTACTCTGCTCCTTGTTCAATTTTGTTCATTTGTTTGTGTTGTTCATTAGTCTCCTGTACCAGGTGATATCATATGGTATTTTTCTTTCATCGCCTGGCTTATTTCACTAAGCATAATTCTCTCCAGTTCCATCCATGTTGTCACAAACAGCAGGAGTTCCTTCTTTCTTTCTGCTGCATAGTGTATTCCATTGTGCAAATGTACCACAATTTTTTGATCCACTCACCTACAGATGGGCACTTAGGTTGTTTCCAGCACTTGGCTATTATGAACAGTGTGGCTATGAATATAGGGGTGCATAGGTTCTTTTGAATTGGTGTTTCAGGATTCTTCGGGTATAGTCCTCACAGTGGAATCGCTAGTTCAAAAGGCAGTTTCATTTTTAGAGTTATGAGGTAATTCCATACTGTTTTCCATAGTGGCTGCACCAGTCTGCATTCCCACCAGCAGTGCACTAGGGTTCCCTTTTCTCTGCATCCTCGCCAGCACTTGTTGTTTGTTGATTTGTTGATGATGGCCATTCTGCCTGGTGTATCTAATGGGCTTTAACGTGTATTTTCAACTTGTATATGTTCTTGCAAAATGCAACTTCTGTGCATACTTCTTTTTTTACCCTCATTGGAAGATGTTTATTGATTTGAGAGAGAGGAATGGAGAGAGAGAGAAACATAGATGTGAGAGACAAACCTCAATAAGTTGACTTCCATACTCACCCGGATTGGGGATTGAACCCACAACCAGGTATGTGCCCTGACTGGGAATCAAACCTACAACCTTTTTGGTGTACGGGACAATGCTCCAACCAACTGAGCCACCCAGCCAGGGCCATACATTTTTTAACATGCTTTTTTCACTCAGCACTAAGTTTTAGGTTCCATCCACGGTGTTACATGTACCCCCACTGCCTCTAACTGCTCCGTGGTACTCCATGGCACCCACTCACTCCTGAGGATGGATACCCAGGTCCTACTCTCCTACTCTCCCAGGCACCACAAATAACTGTGATAGACTTCCTCATACATTGCTCTTTGCGGACCAATGAGGGGATTTCCCTGAGATGTGCGCCCACAAGTGGAATTTCGGGGTCATTGGGTATACATAAAGTTAATATGACTGAAGAGAGACAGAATTCCTGTCCAGAATGGCTGCACTTATCTAGCCTCCCACCAGCAATGCCTACGAATTCCTGTATCCCCATGAGGAGGGAGCATTCTAAAGCAGAAATATGCCCACAGTTCTCCCCTGCTTGCCTCTCCCCTCCCCATGATGCCTTCCCACTGCTCTCTGGATGGAGTCTCCCTGCTTAACACAGCCTCCAAGGCCACAGTGGCCAACACTTGCCCTCCTCTTCCCTCCCACTGGGCTTGGTTGCACATATGTATCTGCACTCGGGCCTTGGCCCCATGTGCCCTGTTCTCCATACACACCCACCATGTGGTCATTTTTCCAAACCCACTGGAGGAGCACCTCAACCCCAAGCTGGTCTATATACCTCCTCTGGATTTCACAGCTCCATGCTTCCCTTCACCACAGTCCTGACCTGCTGGGCTGTTGGTGTCTTTATATCTCTTGTACTTCCATTAAACCAAAGTTTCCCAACGCCGGCACTTTTGACAATTTGGGGTGAATGATTCTTCCCTGTGGGGGCTTTCCTATGTAAATATTTTAGGATGTTTAGCAATATCACTGGCCTCTACCCACGGATGCCATTAGCATCTCTTTCTCCAAGTCATACCAACCAAAACTGTCTCCAGACATTGTCAGATATTCCCAGGGGATCAAAAATCACGCCCTTGGGGGAAACCATTGCATCAGACCATAAATTGCCCAGGGTCTGGGGTTGGGTCTCGTTTATGTTTGTATCTCCAGCACCCAGAGCAAACCTGGTCCAGGTTAGCTGCTCAATAAATGTTGCCCAAATGAATGGCAACCAATCTTCGTGCAAAGATCTGAGGGTAGGACTCAGAGATTCAGATTCTGGGATATGCATGATGTCATGGGGTGGGAGGTGTCTCTTTTTTTCCTCCCTCAGAAACCACCCAAATCATCTTCTCCTTTTGTTCTTATGCTCTCCCTGTTGGGGAGGGAAAATCGAAACTGCCAACAAACTTACTGTGTGGCCTTGAGCAAGCCACCACACCTCTCTGAGCCTCATCTTCCCCACCTATAAAATGTGGACAGATAGCCTGTGTGAGTTTGTAAATGCTGACTGAGTCAACAAGGAAGGCCATGCTCTACTCGAAGACTCGTGGCACAGAGCAACAACTGCCCCCGACCCTGGGGCCTCTCCCACAAGGAAACACTCAGTGGAGAGAGGTAAGCCAGGTGGCATTTATAATGAGCGTGGCGGGGGCCTTGGTGTTTGTTGTATTAAATATAGTCGAAGATGCAGAAGTAATTCCAGCAGGGAGAATGAGTCAGTTGGAAGGCTGCCGTATGCTCTGGCAGGTCAGCAATGAGCAGCTCAAGGACCTCTCCTTTTATTGAGTTTTACAAGTATAGAAATCAATAGGGAGGGTAAGAAATGAGCTCACAGGCACATTCCAATATTGATTATAATACACAATTACTTACTTGGGATTAAAACAAAAGGAGGTGAATATATAAACTATAAAGAATGTTTCCTGAGGTGGCTAAGATGGCGGTGGAGTAGAGGCAGTGTTCTCTGCTTGCTCCTGTTAAGGAGAGACTCCAGGAACGAATGCGGAGAGGAGTGACTGAGTGGGTGTGGATCGCCGATAGCGTGAACAGGGAGGGGAGTGTGGGAGCAGCATGGAGGGGGGTGGAGGGGTTTACCACACACTGCAGGCTGAGTCATTCCGGGACCCAGTCGTCTGCAGTACCATGCCCAAGGGCTCAATAGCCGAGAGCTACTTGGAGGCTCCCCCTGCTAGGGGCGCACTGGTAAGTGAAGTCTCGTAGGGAGTTAGGGAGAGGATTCGGCTGAAAAAGCCAGAGGAGTGGGAGAACAGTGAACAACGAGGACTGGGAGAAACTGTGTGATCTGAGTCTAGAGGGAGGCCTCCTCAGCTGCAACCTCCGACAGAAAGCTCGGCATTCCGGGCGCACGCAGCACCCGCGCTAGGGCCCTACAGGACAGAGGGGCAGTTTGGGGGCAAGGAGACGGGCTGTGCAGAAAAGCCGCTGCGGAACTCCGGACCAGGGGAGAGCTTCTGAGCAGGAGAGCAGTGCATGCCCCCGGCGCTTTGAGTGATGGCGCTAGAATCCCACAGAACAAAGGGTGGGTTCGGGGCTAGGAGAGAGATAGGGCGCGCAGGGCGTGTAAGCAGGGAAGCGAGCGGAGGCTGTGGCTCGGGAATGGAGATGTTTTAGGGCGGGGAGAAGGGCCCACAGGGAAAGGCCACTGCAGAGCTCCAGACTGGTGGAGAGCTCCTGGGTAGGAGAACGCCACGTTGACCGACCACACTAGAGTCCTGCAGAACAAATGGATGGTGCTGGGGCGGGGAAGGAGATAGAGCGCGCAGGCCTATAGACAGGGAAGCCAGCGGAAGCTGGAGCTCAGAATAGAGACAGTTTGGGGGCAAGGAGAAGAGCCCACGCAGGAAAGCCGCTGCAGAGCTCCAGACTAGGGGAGAGGTCCTGGGCAGGAGAGTGCCACTGGGCCCGGTGCTTTGACCGACTGCGCCAGAGTCCTGCAGAACAAAGGGACGGTCTTGAGACAAGGAGAGAGGTAGGGCGCGCAGGCATATAGAAGGGGAAGAGAGTGGAAGCTGTAGCCTGGGAATAGAGACACGACTGGAGGCAGGGCGAGGATTGCTGGCAGGCACAGGCTGGACCAACAGAGGGAAGGAGTAGCTGGACAAGCCTGAGGAGGGCTGAGGGTGCCACAGGAGGGGACAACTAAACGCAGCTCACAACAGAGCAGCAGTAGGCCCATGAATAAAAGACTAGCAACCCCAGAATCAAGCAGGAAGTTCCCACAGCCAGCCAACCAACCAGAAAAGATTTGAAACCCATGGAATTTTGAATAGGGGTGGACCCAGGAAGGAAGGAAGGAAAAACAAAAAGCAAACAAACAACAATAACAAAAATAAAATACAGAGACTGTGCCCAAAAGTTGAATTGAGTTAAAATCATCTCATTCTTTTATTTCTTACTCTCTCTATTACTGACCCTCCCGTCCTTTCTTATTCTCTCTTCTCTTCTCCCCTCCTCTTCCCTCCCTTCCCTCCCTTTAGCATGTCTCCCCTTCATCCTATTCTTTGTTAATTTTTTAATTTCAAGTTCTTTCCCATTCCTTCCTATTCCCTTCTTCTTATCTCCTTCCCTCCCCCCTATTCTCGTCCTCTCTCCGTTGCCTTTCTCTCTCTTTCCTTCTTCCGCGCTAAGCACTTTCAATTTTATTAAATGTCTTTATTTTGTCCCCCTTCCCTCATCGTTTGTTTTTCTTTCTTCCCTTTCCCTTGTTTTCCTTCTCTCCCTATATATATTCTGTCTTTCTTTCTTTCTTCCTCCCTAGTCCACTTTATTTTCTGATCTTTTAATTTTTTAATTTTAATTCTAATCTATTTCCCTCCCTCTTCACCATCCCCTTCTTACCCCTTTTCTCTTTCCTCCCCATCCCTTCTCTCCTTTCTCTCCCTCTTGTATTTCTCTCCTTCATCCTATCTTTTGTCAACTCTTCAATTTCAATTTTTTCCCTCCTTAATATCTCCTCTTCCTCTCAATTTCCTTCCTTCCCCCATGTTCTTTCCCTCCCTCATCCTCTTCTTTCTTTCTACGTACTTTTAATTTTATTAATATTTCTCTTTATTTTGCCCCTCTCTCCCTCTCCATTCATTTATTTTTTTATTCCCTTTCCCATCTCTTAGTCCTCTCTCTATATATCCTCTCTTTCTCTCTATCTCACTATTTTATATCATGTATTAATCTTCTAATTTTTTAAAATTTTAATCCATTCCCCCCTCTTCTCCCTCCCCTTCTTCTTTCGTTCTCTTTCCTACCCTCCTCTTCTCTACTTTCCCTCTCTCTTTCCTCTCTCCCTTCCTGTCCTGCTATTCTCTACTCTGTATTTTTATTCTTGAAAAATTCTTTCTCAATCTGTTTCCTACCTTCTAACCCCCTCAGCCCCCTGCTTCAATTTTTGGCTGTCTGTCTACCTGGATGCCTGTTGTGTCTATCCTCCCTTCCACACTAAACATATAGCATATACCTATTATATAATCTTAATACTATACACTTCCACTTTCTCACTACATACTGGAACCCTCTCCTCCTTTTCAAACATACAGTGTAAATGTTAATTGCTGTCTTGCATAGCCTTGATCCCAATTGCTAATATTATTACTCTATCACCTTCGCTCTCAAAAATTACCCTCCCTTCATTTAAAACACTCCTATCTGTTTCTCCTATGAAATAAGAGTCCCAGTATCTCCACAAGTATATTAATACGGGCTCATTTGCAACCTATAGTGAGATTGTAGTTGGGGGAGATATTGGAGGGTGTGGGTTTCTTGCCTGGGTTGTGTGATTACGTTTTAACAGCACCTCCACAAAAGATCTCAAGACAAGGTGGGCAGAGTGACTCTCAATCAACTAACCAGAGGAAAAGACCCACCAAAGAGTAGCTGAAATACAACCAGACAGATTAAACAAATAACATAAAGGACAACACAGACGGAGATGCAAGATGGCGGAGGAGTAAGTGGAAGCTACACGAACCTCCTCCCAGGACCAGTCTGGATTTACAACTTAATTTTGGAGAAATCATCTGGAATAACCAAACAAACACCGGCTGGAAAGAAGTCTTATAACCATGGAGAGACAGAAAAGGCCACAACATCCCAACGTGACCAGTGGGGAGTGTGGAGATGCAGAAGGACTGGCTGGGCTCACACGGGTAGCAGCTGAAGGGACTGAGAAACAGCTCAGCAGCCGAGGGTTCCCCCTGAGAAGGACAGGGTCTAAACCCCCAGCTTAGCTTCCCAGCCTACAGCGACAGAGTGGAAAGTAAAATAGCATCCAACTGTGGAAAGTGAAAAGCCACAGGGTTTCTTGCTAGCCAGAGAGGAACAGCAGGAGAAAAAGAGCTCTTAAGTGAATCACATACAAAACTATTTTGGCCCCCACTTACCCTGGGCTCAATCAGAGGGAAGGCAGAGAGGACTGAAGACAGTTGGGGAGAGTTTGATGCTGTGGCTTTGAGGGGAGAACTGGAGGAGCAGCCGACCAGGTCCCAGTGCTGACTCATCCCCAGAACTGCAGGCAGACCATTCCCCTCTGAGTGGCATCAGCCTGAGGGGAAATAGAATCCCTGCCTACAGGAATTAAGCTGCCACACACACGGTCTTTAAGCCTCACGGCTACTCATAGATTGAGTAGATTAACAACTAAAGAAGACAGACAAAGGCAGTAGATCCCTGGAAGTCTCCAAAAGGCTACCTAGGCCCAGGCTGATACAGGTTCTGACGCCACCAGGGGCAGAGCCAGGAAGTGCAGATCATTCTAAGAAGCACCAACAAACAATAGGAGTCACAAAAATGGGGAGACAGAGAAACAACCGCCCATCAAAAGGAAAGGTAGAATCCCCAGAAAGAGTGCTAAATGAAATAGAGGGGAGCCAACTATCAGATATGGAATTCAAAACATGGATTATGGAGAAGCTGAATGAGCTCAGCGGAAACTACAAAGAACTCCAGGGAAACTACAAGGAACTCCAGAAAAACTACAAGGAACTTACTGAGAATTACACCAGCATGAAAAAGGACAGAGAAGCTATGAATAAGAGCCAGGAGGAAATCAAGAATACGATCTCTGAACTGAAGAACACAGTAGAAGGAATTAAAAGCAGGCTAGAGGAAGCAGAAGACCGGATCAGCGAGCTAGAGGACAACGTAGACAAAAACTCCCAGACAGTACAACAGAATGAAAAAAGACTGAACAAGACTGAAGAGGTTCTAAGACAGCTGCAGGACAATATGAAACGTAATAATATCCATATCATAGGAATTCCAGAAGGAGAAGAAGAAGAGCAAGAGATAGAAAACCTCTTTGAAAAACTAATGACAGAAAACTTCCCTAACACGAGGAAAGAGTCACACAAGTCCAGGAAGCACAGAGGGTCCCAGTGAAGATGAACCCCAACAGGCCCACTTCAAGACACATCATAATTAAAATGGCAACATTCAAAGACAGAGAGAATCCTAAAAGCAGCAAGAGAGAAACAACTAATAACATACAAGGGAGCTCCAATAAGGCTATCATCAGATTTCTCAGCAGAAACACTACAAGCCAGAAGGGAATGGCAAAAAATATTCCAAGCAATGAAAAACAAAGGCCTACAACCAAGAATACTCTACCCTGCAAAGCTCTCATTTAAAATGGAGGGTGAAATAAGGAGCTTCTAAGACAAAAGAAGGTTAAAGAATACATCTCCACCAAACCAGCATTGCAAGAGATGCTAAAAGGTCTGCTTCAAGAAGATAAAGAAACAGAGAGAGACAGAAAGGAACACAAGTACAAAGGGGGAAAATGACAATGAATAAGTCCCTATCAATAATAACCTTAAATGTAAACAGCTTAAATGCACCAATCAAAAGACATAGGGTAACTGAATGGATTAGAAAGCATGACCCACATATATGCTGTCTACAAGAGACCCACCTTAGAACAAAAGATCTACACAGACTAAAAGTGAAGGGATGGAAAAAAGTATTTCAAGCAAATGGACATGAAAAAAAAGCTGAGGTAGCAATACTTATATCAGACAAAACAGATTTCACAGCAAAGGCCATAAAAAGAGACAAAGAAGGGCATTTCATAATACTTAAGGGAAAAGTCCATCAAGAAGATATAACCCTCATAAATATATATGCACCCAACTTAGGAGCACCCAAATATGTAAGGAAAAATTTGAAAGACTCCAAGAAAGATATAGACAGCAACACACTCCTAGTAGCGGACTTTAACACCCCTTTGTCAACAATGGACAGATCTTCAAAGCAAAGAAACACCAAAGATATTGAGGCAATGAACAACACTCTAGATCAAATGGACTTAGTCGATATATATAGAACTTTTCACCCCGAAGAGGTAAAATATACATTCTTCTCAAGTGCACATGGAACATTTTCAAAGATAGACCACATATAGGACACAAAACAAGCCTCAACAAAGTCAAGAAAATAGAAAGTATATCAAGCATCTTCTCAGGTAACAACGGCTTAAAATTGGAAGTCAACCTCAAGGAACAAACTCAAAAACATTCAAACTCATGGAGAATGAATAACATGCTATTAAATAATAAATGGGTTAACAATGACATCAAGGAAGAAATCAAAAAGTTTCTGGAAAATAATGATAATGAACACACAACAGCCCAAAACCTATGGGATACAGCGAAAGCAGTTCTGAGAGGAAAGTTCATAGCAATATAGGCCTACCTAAAAAAGAGAAATCTCTAATAAAAAATTTAATCCTCCAGCTACAAGAACTAGAGAGAGAACAACAAGCAAAGCCCAGATCAAGTAGAAGGAAGGAAATCATCAAGATCAGAGCCCAATTAAATGACATAGAGACTAACGATTCGAAAAATCAACATAAGTAGGAGCTGGTTCTTTGAAAAGATAAACAAAATTGACAAACCTTTAACCAGGCTCATCAAGAAAACAAGAGAGAGGACCCAAATAAATAAAATCATAAACAAAAGAGGAGAAATCACAACCGATACCACAGAAATACAAAGGATTGAAAGAAATTATTATGAACAGCTGTATGGCAAGAAATTTGACAACCTAGAGGAAATGGACAAATTCCGGGAAACCTATAGTCTTCCCAAACTGAATCAAGAAGAAGCAGAAAGTCTGAATAGACCAATAACAGCTAGTGAAATTGAAGCAGTAATCAAAAAACTCCCAGCACACAAAAGCCCTGGGCCGGATGGCTTCACAGGGGAATTCTACAAAACATTTAGGAAAGAACTAACTCCTATCCTCCTCAGACTATTCCAAAAGATCCAAGAAGAGGGGAGACTCCCAAACTCGTTCTATGAAGCCAGTATAACCCTACTTCCAAAACCAGGTCAAGACACAACAAAGAAAGAAAACTACAGGCCAATATCGCTGATGAACATAGTTGCTGAAATCCTCAACAAAATATTGGCAAACTGGATCCAGCAACACATTAGAAAGATCATACACCACGATCAAGTGGGATTCATCCCAGGGATGCAAGGATGGTTTAACATTTGCAAATCAATAAACGTAATACACCACATAAACAAAATGAAAGACAAAAACCACATGATCATATCAATAGATGCAGAAAAAGCATTTGATAAAGTACAACACCCATTTATGATGAAAACTCTCAGCAAAATGGGAATAGAGGGAGCATACCTCAACATAATAAAGGCCGTATATGAGAAACCTGAAGCCAACATCATACTCAATGGGCAAAAGCTGAGAGCATTCCCCCTGAGATCAGGAACAAGACAAGGATGCCCACTCTCTCCACTCCTATTCAACATAGTCTTGGAAGTTCTAGCCACAGCAATCAGACAAGAAAGAGAAATAAAAGGCATCCAAATTGGAAAGAGGAAGTAAAACTGTCATTATTTGCAGATGACATGATAGTGTACATAGAAAACACTACAGACTCCACAAAGAAACTACTAAACCTAATAAGTGAACTCGGCAAAATAGCAGGGTACAAAGTCAATATTAAGAAATTGAAGGCATTTCTGTACACCAACAATAAAAACTCAGAGAGAGAAACTGAAAGAAAAATCCCATTTACCACAGCAACAAGAAAAATAAGGTACCTAGGAAGAAACTTAACCAAGGAGATAAAAGACCTGTACTCAGAACACTACATAACACTGAAGAAAGAAATTAAAGAAGATACAAATAAATGGAAGCATATACCATGCTCATGGATGGGAAGAATCAACATCATTAACATGGCCATACTACCCAAAGCGATTTATAGATTCAATGCAATCCCTATTAAAATGCCAATGACATATTTCTCAGACCTAGAACAAATACTTCAAAAATTTATATGGAACCAAAAAAGAGCTTGAATAGCCACAGCAATTTTGAGGAAAAAGAACACAGCAGGAGGAATCACAATACCTGATATCGAACTATATTACAAGGCCACGGTAATCAAAACAGTCTGGTACTGGCATAAGAACAGACATATAGATCAATGGAACAGAATAGAGAGCCCAGAAATAAACCCAGGTCTATATGGTCAACTAATATTTGACAAAGGGGGAAGGAACATCAAATGGAGTGAAAAGAGCCTCTTCAACAAATGGTGTTGGGAGAACTGGACAGGGACATGCAAAAAAATGAAACTAGACCACCAACTCACACCATACACCAGAATAAACTCAAAATGGATCAAAGACTTAAATGTAAGCCGTGATACCATAAAAGTCCTAGAGGAAAAAATAGGCAGGAAAATTTCAGATATCCCACGTAGCAACATTTTCACTGATATATCTCCTAAGGCAAGGGAGATAAAGGAAAGAATAAACAAGTGGGACTACATCAAACTAAAAAGTTTCTGCTCAGCCAAAGAAAACATCAGCAAGATGAAAAGGAAACCAACCATATGGGAAAATATATTCGCCAATGACATCTCAGACAAGGGATTGATCTCCAAAATATATAAAGAACTCACACGACTCAACACCAAGAAGACAGACAACGCAATTAAAAAATGGGCAAAGGACCTGAACAAACACTTCTCCAAAGAGGACATACAGAGGGTCCATAGACATATGAAAGAATGCTCAACATCACTAGCCATCAGAGAGATGCAAATAAAAACCACAAGGAGATACCACCTCACACCAGTCAGAATGGCCATCATCAACAAATCAACAAACAACTTGTGCTGGAGAGGATGCTGAGAAACGGGAACCCTGGTGCATTGCTGGTGGGAATGCAGACTGGTGCAGCCACTATGGAAAACAGTTTGGAATTCCCTCAAAAAACTAAAAATGGAACTGCCTTTTGAACCAGCAATTCCATTGCTAGGATTATATCCAAAAAATCCTGAAACACCAATTCAAAAGAACCTATGCACCCCTATGTTCATAGCAGCACTATTTACAATAGCCAAGTGCTGGAAACAACCTAAGTGCCCATCTGTAGATGAGTGGATCAAAAAATTGTGGTACATTTACATAATGGAGTACTATGTAGCAGAGAGAAAGAAGGAACTTCTACCATTTGCAACAACATGGATGGAACTAGAGAGAATTATGCTTAGCGAAATAAGCCAGGCAACGAAAGAAAAATACCTTATGCTGTCACCTATTACAGGAAACTAATGAACAACACAAAGAAATGAGAAAAATTGAACCACAGGTATGTAAACAAGGAGTAGACTAATAGTAACAAGGGGGGAGGCGGGAGGGAGAGAAGGGGGTAAGAAGGGGAAGGGTCTAGTCAAAGAACATATATAGATGACCCATGGACATGGACAGCTGAGTGGGGACTAAATGTTGGAGAGGGAGGGAACAGGGACAGGGAAGCAAGAGGGGGAATGTTTTGAGACAACTGTAATGGGAAAACAGACAAAAAAATTTTTAGTGGGGCAAATATGAAAAATGGAAATGCCAGTTTAGTGAATATTAGAAGGACAAGGAATTTCCTTCACACTGTATATTTTTCTCCCTATCTGATCCCTCCAGAGTTTGGCATTCTAAAGAAGTAAGTAATAACATAAGTTTATTTGCATCAAACTAATAAGACCAGTTGTTAATAGAGGGTTGTTTTTTTTTTTTTTCTTTTTTTTTTGACGAAGACTGTGACTGGAATGTCAAGCCTAAAGGAGACATGCTTTGGCTCAGGTTGTTGCCAAAAAGCCCTGAGGAACTGGGAATGACTTTCGAAGGTAATAAAAGCCCGCGAGATAAAAGGCCTGGTACCATGGTTGGTTGTACGGTCCACAGCAATCTTTCCAGGGAAGGAACGAAGGTTGTTTTCCTGAAAGATGGCTAGAAGGGACCTTAAGGCACAATGAAAAACCAGAAGGACTTAGAAAAGACAGGAGTGTACAGGCAAGGCTGAATGCCAGGTATGTGGCCCAGCTTCTGTGCCCTGAAGAGCAGACTGAAGGTCACCCTAAATGTTCCTTGGGTAAGTTCCAGCAAAGCAAAACTAAAGATCATAAGTGATCATTTGCTGCTCTTGTTGTGTATATGCAAATGAACAGAATAAATTAAAAATGGACTTAATGCAGTCCCTTTAATGACAAGGAAGGTCATTATAATACTCTTCCAAGAGCACTTTCTTTCTGGCAATGAGTGACCCACTATTTGCACCATTTATATCTCTTTCCTCTCAGCCTTCCCAATGGTCTTAAAATTAAGCTCTTTTGCAGCAGGAAGATTGAAGAGGGACCCATATTCTTACTGAGGGAATTGGACCTTCACACTGAGATCAGGAGTACGGAGAAGAAATAAGAAAGAGAAAGGTTGATTTCTATCTAAATGGTCGGATCTACTTTTCCAGAGGCTATGAGCCATTGAGAAACTTCTGGGAGGAAGTCATGAAATCAGAGCCAGACTGGGTTTGGTAATTCAGTATCTTCCAAAAAGAAGGGTTTCCCCATGTAGGGGCACCAGATAGTCCCTGTAAAAGGTTTCAATATGTAAGTATGTAAGGGCTTTAAATATTCTTTGTAAGAAGTAGCAAGGACTTGCTAAAAGGCCTTGGAAAAAGGAATGTAAGAAGGAGTGTTATAGCAATTAGTGATTTACAAGCTAAAAGCACCTCAGCCTCTATCACCTCCCATTTGCTTGCTTGTGTCTGGTTTATAACATTTGTGAAGGTTGTGCTTTGCAGAATGTCTAGCCCTTTGAAAATAAATTGCTTCACAGGGAGTTCGTCCCTGGCTGAAAAGCTATGCTGCCACCGAAGATAACCTTATAGCCTTGTGAATTTCTGTTCCTGTTACTGCCAAGACATTCCTGCAGTCCTGCCCAGCCCCCTCTTCCTAAGGCTGTTTCCCACCAAAGAAGAAACAAAGAGACTGCACCAGTATAAAAACCCAGCGTTTAGACTCCATTGTAGGTTGGAGCATGTTAGAGACCTGCTCAGGGTCTGCCCAACTCCTGGCCATTATTAAAAATCCTTTGCTTAACTTTATACACCGCTTCAGAGTGTTCAATCTCGCCTATGTAGCCGTAACACCCACACTCTAATTCACATCATATTTGACTTGACAAAAACTCTCTTTGGGTAAAAATTTTTCTGCCTTTTTTTTTTTTACTTCTTTTTTTAATTTTATTTTTTGATTTTTCAATTACTGTTGTCCCATTTTTCCCCAATTTTCCCCCCCACCCAGCCCACCCCTTCTCCCACAATCATATCCCCCCCATTGTCCATGTCCATGAGTCCTCCATAGACATTCCTTGACTAAATCCTTCCCTCACTTATGCCCCTTCTCTTCCTCCCCCTCCCCCAAATTGACTGTTATTCTGCTCCTTGTCCTATTTAGTTCGTTTGTTTATGTTGTTCTTAAGTTTCCTGTATTAGGTGATATCATATGGTATTTTCCTTTCTTTCCCTGGCTTATTTCACTAAGCATAATTCTCTCTAGTTCCATCCGTGTTGTTGCAAATGGCAGGAGTTCCTTCTTTCTCTCTGCTGCATAGTATTCCATTGTGTAAATGTACCACAGTTTTTTGATCCACTCATCTACAGATGGGCACTTAGGCTGTTTCCAGCACTTAACTATTGTAAACAGTGCTGCTATGAACATAACGGTGCATAAGTTCTTTTGAATTAGGGTTTTAGGATTTTTTGGGTATAATCTTAGCAGTGGAATTGCTGGTTCAAAAGGCAGTTCCATTTTTAATTTTTTGAGGTGATTCCATACTGTTTTCCATAGTGGCGGTACCAGTCTGCATTCCCACCAACAGTGCACTAGGGTTCCCGTTTCTCCACATCCTCGCCAGCACTTGTTGTTTGTTGATTTTTCATGATGCTCATTCTGACTGGTGTAAAGTGGTATCTCATTGTGGTTTTTATTTGCATCTCTCTGCTGGCTAGTGATGTTGAGCATTTTTTCATATGTCTATGGACCTTCTGTATGTTCTCTTTGGAGAAGTGTTTGTTCAGTTCTTTTGCCCATTTTTTAATTGGGTTGTTTGTTTTCTTGATGTTGAGTCATATAAGCTCTTTATATATTTTGGAGATAAGTCCCCTGTCTGAGATATCATTGGCAAATATGTTTTCCCATATGGTTGGTTTCCTTTTCATCTTGTTGATGTTTTCTTTTGCTGAGCAGAGTCTTTTTAGTTTGAAGTAGTCCCATTTGTTTATTTTTTCCTTTATTTTCTTGCCATAGGAGATGTATCCATGAAGATATTGTTCTGTGAGATATCTGAAATTTTCCTGCCTATGTTTTCCTCTAGGACTTTTATGGTGTCATGGCTTACATTTAAGTCTTTGATCCACCTTGAGTTTATTCTCGTGTGTGGTGTAAGTTGGTGGTCTAGTTTCATTTTTTTGCATGTCCCTGTCCAGTTCTCCCAGCACCATTTGTTAAAGAGGGCGGCTCTTCTCACTCCATTTTACGTTCCTTCCTCCTTTATCAAATATTAATTGACCGTAGATTCCTGGATTTATTTCTGGGCTCTCTATTCTGTTCCACTGATCTATATGCCTGTTCTTATGCCAGTACCAGACTGTTTTGATCACAGTGGCTTTGTAGTATTATTTGATATCTGGTGTTGTGATTCTTCCTGTTGTGTTCTTCTGTCTCAAGATTGCTTTTGCTATTCGGGGTCTTTTTTGGTTTCATATAAATTTTTGGAATATTTGTTCTAGGTCTGTGAAATATGTCATTGGTATTTTAATAGGGATTGCATTGAATCTGTAAATTGCTTTGGGTAGTATGGACATTTTGATGATGTTGATTCTTCCCATTCAAGAACATGGTATTTGCTTCGATTTATTTGTATCTTCCTTAATTTCTTTGTTCAATGTTATGTAACTTTCAGAGTATAGATCTTTTATCTCTTTGGTTAAGTTTATTCCTAGGTACTTTATTTTTCTTGTTGCTATAGTAAATGGTATTTTCTTTTTTTTCTCTGTCTCTGATATTTTATTGTTGGTGTACAGAAATGCCTTAGATTTCTGTATATTTATTTTGTACCCTGCTATTTTGCCAAATTCACTTATTATATCGAGTGGTCTTTTAGTGGAGTTTATAGGGTTTTCTATGTATACTATCATGTCATGTGCATATAATGATAGTTTTACTTCTTTCCCAATTTGGATGCCTTTTATTTCTTTTTCTTGTCTGATTGCTGTGGCTAGGACTTCCAACACTATGTTGAATAGGAGTGGAGGGAATGGACAGCCTTGTCTTGTTCCTGATTTCAGGGGGAATGCTTTCAGTTTTTGTCCATTGAATTTGATATTGGCTTCAGATTTCACATATATGGCCCTTATTATGTTGAGGTATGCTCCCTCTATTCCCATTTTGCTGAGTGTTTTCATCATAAATCAGTGTTGTACTTTATCAAATGCTTTTTCTGCATCTATTGATATGATCATGTGATTTTTGTTTTTCATTTTGATTAGGTGATGTATTATATTTATTGATTTGAAAATATTAAGCCATCTTTGCATCACTGGGATGAATCCCACTTGATCGTGGTGTATGATCTTTTTGATGTATTGCTGGATCCTGTTTACCAATATTTTATTGAGGATTTTAGTATCTATGTTCATCAGTGATATTGGCCTGTAGTTTTCTTTCTTTGTTGTGTCTTGACCTGGTTTTGGAATTAGGGTAATACTGGCTTCATAGAAAGAGCTTGGGACTTTTCCCTTTTCTTGGATTTTTAGGAATAGTTGGAGGAGGGTAGGAGTTAGTTCTTCCCTAAATGTTTTGTAGAATTTGCCTGTGAAGCCATCCGGTCCAAGGCTTTTGTGTGCAGGGAGATTTTTTATTACTATTTCAATTTCCTTCTTTGTTATTGGTCTGTTGAGACTTTCTACTTCATCTTGGTTAAGTTTTGGAAGGTTATATGTTTCTAGAAATTTGTCTGTTTCTTCTAGGTTGTCAAATTTCTTGCCATACAGTTGTTTGTAGTAATTTCTTACAATTGTTTGTGTTTCTGTGGTATCAGTCGTGATTTCTCCTCTTTCATTTCTGATTTTGTTTATTTGGGTTTTCTCTTTTTCTCTTGATGATCCTGGCTAAAGGCTTGTCGATTTTGTTTATTTTTTCACAGAACCAGCTCCTAGTTTCATTGATATTTTGAATTGTTTGTTTGGTCTCTATGTAATTTAATTCTGCTCTGATCTTGATGATTTCCTTCCTTCTTCTTGCCCTAGGCTTTGTTTGTTGTTTTTGTTCTAGCTCTTGTAGCTTTAGGGTTAGATTTTTTATTTGAGATTCTTCTATCCTTTTCAGATATGCCTGTATTGGTATGAACTTTCCTCTCAGGACTGCTTTTGCTGTGTCCAATAGGTTTTGGGCTGTTGTGTGTTCATTATCATTAATTTCCAGAAATTTCTTGATTTCTTCTTTGATGTCATTGTTAGCCTTTCATTATTTAATAGCTTGTTATTCATTCCCCATGAGTTTGGATATCTTTGATATTTTTCTCTAAGGTTGATTTTTAGTTTCAAGGGATTGTGGTCTGAATAGATGCTTGATATGATTTCAATTTTCTTGAATTTGTTGAAGCTTGTTTTGTGTCCTATCATGTGGTCTATCTTTGAAAATGTCCCATGTGCATTTGAAAAGAATGTATATTTTGCTTCTCTGGGGTGAAAAGTTCTATCTATATCAGTTAAGTCCATGTGGTTTAGTGTGTTGTTCAACGCCTGTATATCCTTGGTATTTTTTTGCTTCGAAGATCTGTCTATTGTTGATAATGCAGTGTTAAAGTTCCCTACTATAAGTGTGCTGCTGTTAATATCCTTCTTCTGGTCTTCTAGTATTTTCTTTATGTATTTGGGTGCTCCTATGTTGGGTGCATATATGTTTATCAATGTTATATCTTCTTGATGGATTGTTCCCTTAAGTATTATGAAGTGTCCTTCTTTGTCTCTTTTTATTGCCCTTGCTTTGAAATCCGTTTTGTCCGATATGAGGACTGCTACCCCAGCTTTTTTTTCAGGTCCGTTTGCTTGGAATACTTTTTTGTATCCCTTTACTTTCAGTCTGTGTAAATCTTTTGTTTTGAGGTGTGTTTCTTGTAGACAGCAAATATGTGGATCCTGTTTTCTTATCCATTCCGTTATCCTATGTCTTTTAATTGGAGCATTTAATCCATTTACATTTAAGGTTATTATTGACGTGTATTTATTCATTTCCCTTTGTACCTGTGTTTCTCTCCTCTTTTTTCCTTCTTTTTCTTAAAATATTCCCTTTAGCATCTCTTGTAATGCTGGTTTGGTGGAGATGTATTCTTTTAATTTTCCTTTGTCCAGGAAACTCCTTATTTCACCTTCCATTTTGAATGAGAGCCTTGCTGGGTAGAGTATTCTTGGTTGTAGGCCTTTGTTTTTCATTGCTTGAAATATTTTTGACCATTCCTTTCTGGTTTGTAGTGTTTCTCTTGAGAAATCGGTCGATAGCCTTATCGGAGCTCCCTTGTATATTATTTGCTGTTTTTCTCTTGCTGGCTTTAGGATTCTCTCTTTATCTTTGAATGTTGCCATTTTAATTATGATGTACCTTCGAGTGGGATTTTTGGGGTTCCTCTTCATTGGGACTCTCTGTGCTTCTTGAACTTGCATAACTTTTTCTCTCATCAGGTTGGGTAAATTTTCTGTTATTATTCTCCTATCAGCTTTTCTATTCCTCATTCCTCTTCTTCTCCCTCTTTAATTTCAATGACTCAGATGTTGTTTTTCTTCATGCTATCCTGTAATTCCCCTACATCTTCTTCGTACTTTTTAAATCTTTTTTCATTTTGTTGTATTGTCCGAGAATTTTTTTCTACATTGTCCTCTACCTCACTGATCTGATCCTCTGCTTCGTTTAACCTTCTTTTGATGGATTCTACTGTGGTTTTCAGTTCAGAGATTGTATTCTTCACTTCTTCCTGGTTCTTATTAATAGTTTCTATGTCCTTTTTTATGCTGGTATAGTTCTCTGTAAGTTCCCTGTAATTTTCTTGAAGCTGTTGGTAACTTCCTTGGAGGTTGTCGTAGTTGTTTTTGAGGTTATCGAGTATATTGAGCTTCTTCACCACCATAGTTTTGAATTCCATGTGTGACATTTGGGCTATGTCTATTCCATCTACCTCTCTTTCTGGAGATTCCTCTTTCCTTTTCATTGAGAGGTTGTTTCTGCATCTTACCATGTTGGATTCTTCTTGTTTGTTTTTGTTTTTTGGGTTTGTCTGCTCTGACTTCCTACCTTTGTGGTATGAAATTCTTTATAGGAGATCTGGGGGTTTCAGTGGTGCAGTCTTATTGATCTCTTGAGCCTGATGTTCTTGGGTTACCCTTTATGTCATTTGTTTATGCTCTGGTTATATTTCAGATGCTCTTTGGTGGGATCTTCCCTCTGGCTAGTTGATTGAGAGTCACTCTGTCCACTTTGTCTTGAGTTCTTTTGTGGAGATGCTGTTAAAAACATAAACACACAGCCCAGACAGGAAACCCACACCCTCAAAAATATCCCCCACCTTCTATCCCGCTATTGTCAGCAAATGAGCCAGTATTAATATAAATGTAGAGAGGTTAGGGCTTTTATACTATAGGAAGAATAGGTAAGAGTTATTTTTAAGGAGGAATAATATAATTTTTTGAGAGAGGGGGTGATAGATTAGTAATAGTAGCAAGTAGTGTCAAGACTATGCAAGACAGTAGGTAATATTTACATTGTATGTTAATAATAATAAAATAAAAAGAGGGAAGAATGCAGAATATAGTAAGAAAGTGGAATTGTGTAGTATTAGATCTATATAGTAGTTATATTCTATTTATTTAGTGTGAAGGGGAGGCTAAACAAAACAGACAAACAAACAAAAATTAAAGAGGAAGGATGAGAAGGAGAGATGGTATGAAACAAATTAAAGAGATAGTTAAAAAAATTTAATAAAAGTAAAAATTAAATTAAAAATAAAATTTTAAAAAATTAAAATAAAATACAAATAAAAAACTAAAATAGAAATAAAAATTTAAAATATATATATATATATATACAAAAGGAAAAAAAGGAAAGTTTTTACTCAGTTCAGCTCTTGTGTGTCGTCTTCTTTTTCTGGATTCACAGCTGGTCTAATGAGGTGGGCCAGAAGTTCCTGATCTTTGCAGGTTTGGCGCCTGTTTGGAGCCGTCCAAGGAGCTTGTGTGTGCACTAGCCTCAGGCCTGCTGCACCATGCTCTGGGAGTTGGTTTCTCGCCCCTTGGGGCGGGGCCCCGGACACTTGTGCTCAGTGGAAGTGAGCATCTGTAAGTTGTGAGTTGCCGCCGCTCACTGTTCCTGCGTCACAGCTGCCCGCTCTTTCTGCACCTGCCTGGGTGGCATGAGCAGAGCCTGCGCAAGTGGTCTGCGCTCCGGCCTGGTGCCCACTGGGGCTGGCCAGGGGTGTCTGCGCACGGTCTTCTGCGTGCCCAGTGGGCCCTCCCTGTGCCCATTGGGGCACTGATCTTATGTCTGTTGGTGTGTGTCCAAGGGGCACCCAGACGCATGAACGGCGAACTGGTTGCGCACCTGGGCCAGTGTATGAGGGCACTTCCCTGTACGCACCCGCGCTACCCGGGGGGAGGGTTGGGTAATGGGCGAGCACACTTCTGCGCCTGTGCTTCTCAAGAATGTCCTATCACCCCCAACCTTTCCTCCCCTCTCCGTAGTATACAAGAGAAAAAAAATAATGGAAAATCACGTTCTCACATGCACAGCAGTATGCTGTTTCTTGTCTTTCAGCGCCAGATGCCACCTGGTCTTCTCCTGGCTCTGCTAGTGGGCAGAGATCCACTCTTCACCTGATTCCTCTCTTGGGAAGCCTGGAGTTGCTAAAAAGCCTTTGTGCACTTCCAGCCGCAGCTTAGGGAGCCACCCCAGTCAGAAATCCCATCTCGTCCCTTTTTCCTCTGCTATCCTCACTAAACAGGTTGTTCCCAGATGGTTTTCTCTAATCCAGCATTGCCAAGGCTTGACTTCTGCCAGTGTCCAGCTGCTCACTGAGATGTTCTGTCTGCAATTAGCCCAAACTACAGATGGGTCTCTGGAGCCAGAAAGCGCAGCCTCCCCTCACTCCTCCGCCATCTTCTTTCCTGCCTTTGTTTTTGAAGTAACAATTACATAAGTTTGATAATGGCAATATTAACATATTTCTCATGTCATTTGCCCCAAGCATTCAGTTTTTAAAAGTATCACATGAGTTGCTTTTGTTTGTTGAGGACTGAGGAAACAGATCTATGTTTATTTTTTCACACACATTCATAAGTTTTGACTAAAATCTTAGGCTCTATAGGGCCTCATTTTTTTGTTCTTACTGACATTTTTGTCTTTCAAAACTCTTCTATCCACTAAATACATCTATCTTTCTGTTTATTTAGATATAAATACTTGTTTAAATATCAATATCCTGAAGATGTTGCACTGAGAAAGTGGCTATTTCTAAAATTTCATCACTATATTTATTTGCTTATTTTATGGCCAACACATGTGGGGCTGCATAGGTACTATCCATTTTTCCTATTTCCTGACTAATACAACCTCAATTCTATTCTGGTGGCAATGTGCTCAGTTTGAAAAATTAAGTATTACAGCCTCCCTTGCATGTAGGGGTTGTATGACATACTTCTAGTCAATCAGAAGATTTTGCTACCAGAGCTGCAGCTGCCATCTTCAGATGATAGAGTGACTGTAAGCATGAATATATGTACTGAAGAGATTTTATCAAAAAGCCAGGACAGCCGGAATCCCTGCTGGCATCTTAGAGCTGCCTTCCTCTGGACTGTTTATCTCTACAATTTACCTGTGAGAAAAAGAATGAAGTATTTTGCATAAGCTGCTGTTACTTGGGTTTCTATTATTGGGAGCTAAACTTAAGGATAATGTATAGAACCATTCTGGGTCCCTGGATAGATCTTAAGTTTCCTTTTTCTTTTCATCATTCATTTGGGTAAAATGTGGAATAACTAAACTATTTAATGTAAAATGTTATTCTTTCAATTCTGGATTATTTTCTTCTACTGAGGCAGTTAAATGATCATTTTCTAAAAAGTGACTTTGTTTTTATTAAGATGACTTAAAGTGTATATATTGATAAATAAATGGCTTATATTCTTCTTTTTTAATCCTCACTTGAGGATATATTCACTGATGAGAGAGAGATAGAGAGAGAGAGAGAGAGAGAGAGAGAGAGAGAGAGAGAGAGAGAGAGATCAGTTGCCTCCTACATGCACCTTGACTGCAGAATCAAACTCATAACCCAGGTATGTGCCCTGACCAGGATCAAACCCACAACTTTTTGGTACATGGAACGACACTCCAATCAACTGAGCCACTAATAAGGGTGTGCTTATAGTCTTTAAAAGATATGAACATTTGAAATAGGCTGTTAAAAAGAAACAGAAGTTAATAAAAGATAGGTGTTTAAAGCATAATAATTCAACCCCTTTTAGTGAAAATTTATTCTTGTACTAGTGGTAAGCAGGGACCTCAGGTGAGAGATAAAAACATGAATATAGGAGGTCCCTGGGGAAATTTTTCTTGTTTGGGTAGATTCATTAGAGATTCATTTTATTGTATGATATGTCTCTTTATTTCCTTTCTTTCTCTATCCCAAACATCTGCAACAAAAACTGTAAGGCTAGAGCTTGCTGTCAAGAATCCCTCTTTCCTTTAGAGAAAGTACTGATTCTGAGTGAAATAAAAGCACCTGGGAGCCAAATGTACTCCTTCCCACAAAGTGACCACGATGAAAAAGTCTTTTGAGAAGCTGTGGAAAGGCATATGCTATAAGGTTCACTAAAGCTAGTGGCATTTTTTTTTCTAATGCATAATGTAGAGGGTAAGATTAGGTAAGTAGCATGTCTAAAAGCATTGCTCTAAATTATATATCCTTTCCTAAACATTAATTTTTAAACTTCTCGTCCTTCATATATTAGATGAAGTATACATGCTTATCATAAAAAAAGAGGAAACAAATAGATATCAACATAAAAAAAGAAAAAAGTCTAAGTTACCCATAATACCATCACTCAATATTTAAGTAAGCTTATATACTGGTGTTTCATGATATGCCTTTTTCACTCAGTAACATATATCTCCTGTTAAATATTTTAACATAAATCTCCATGTAATTTGTGTAGTTATTTTCTTAAAAAACTGAAAAGTGGATCTCTTACTTGCATTTGTGCTCTATAATATTCATTTCTGAGATTAATACAGCTTTTTGGTTCACATTGTCCTGTAGTTCTGAAGAGAACTACATAGGACATGTCATGGTTTCCATAAGAGGAAGCATATCACAGCAGAATTAGTAGTGATATTGAAGTCAGCAGAACTGATTCCTTATATATGTGACATTGGACAACTTAGTTGATTTCTTTGGGTCTCATCTATGAAACAAATGTGAGAAATCCACTCTAACTACATCACAGAATTTGTGAGAGTGGACTGGGAGAATATGTCAAAATTTTTTGTAAACGATAGTTTTACAAAAGAAAGATATTTATAATATTAACTGAAATCAGTTACATACAGCAGTATGTATAAGATCTTATTTTGATTAACCTCATTTATTCATCACAGTGACAAAAGTATTGTCATTAGTTCTATTTTATAGAGTAAAAAAATCAAGAAAGAAAGGACAAATAATTTGCCTATGAGGTCTGTCTGGAAAAAGTCCAGCCATTGTTAATATAACACAAGAAAGCTTTGCATGACATCCATGTACCCTGGCAGCCAAGGAGAGTGGACTGGAATGCACATGCATGAACAATGACAACTTCACTGTACTAGTCAGTGGGGGTGGTAGATGCCATTAAATGAGCAGGTGTACTGTGCAGCCATTGCATTCAAAATGATTGGGCCAGTACAGCAACAAATCTGCAGCAAATTTTGCACTGAGTTTGAACATTCCTCCGTGGAAACTGTCCAGATGATTCACAAGGCTTTTGGGGACAAATGTAATGGGTGAAGCACAAATAAAAGTGTGACATGAATGCTTTAGAGATGGTAAAGAATCTGTTGAAAGTGGCCCACATTCTGGAAGGCCTGCAACAAGCAGAACACCTAAGAATATTGAACGTGTATGGGCTACAATCAACAAAGATCAGTGGCTGACAGTGTGAGAGCTAGAAGCTGATCTAGGGATTCCAAAAGCTACTGTGTCTGAGATTTTGACATAGGATCTTGACATGAAATGCATCATGGCAAAATTCATTCTGTGGCTTCTGCTACCAGAACAGAAAGAACAATGTGCTGCAGTTACTAATGACTTCATTCAAACTGCTACCAATGAGCCAGATTTCCTTCAGAAGGTCATAACCAGAGATGAATAGTAAGTGTACAGCTATGATCCAAAAACAAAGGCCCAGTCATCCCAATGGAAGTCACCTGGTTCTCCACGCCCAAAGAAGGCGTGGCAAAATCACAGTAAGATCAATGCCATGTTAACAGTGTTTTTTTTTTATTTTATTTTATTGTGAAGGTGCTATCCATCATGAGTATGCACCTCCAGGCCAAACAATTAATAAGGAGCACTACCTCGATGTTCGTCCTCAGTTGAGAGATGTAGTACAATGAAAATGGCCACCTCTGTGGGCAACTATTGATTGGCAGCTTCATTATGACAACATGCTCATCCATGCATCATGTCTCATGAAGAGTTTTCTGGTGAAACATCAAATCATTCAGGTGACTCAGCCCCACTACAGCCCAGATTTGGTGCCCTGTGACTTCTGGCTTTTCCCCAAACTAAAATCACCTTTGAAAGGGAAGATATTTCAGACCATCAATGAAATTCAGGAAAATACAACAGGGCAGTTAATGGCAGTTCCAACAAAGGATTTTGTAGAGTGTGTTGAACAGTGCAGAATATGCTGGGAGAACTGTGTGACGTTCTAAAGTGCCTACTTTGAAGGGGACTGAGGAGTCATTGTCCTGTGTACAATGTTTCTTGTATCTTGTTTAATAAATGTCTCTAGTTTTCATAGTACATGGATGGATACTTTCTGGACATACCTCATTAGCTCACACAGTTAGTGATAGTACTTAGGTTTGAACCCAATCTCTCTGTTAGCTCTTCTTCTCTATGGTAGTAGAAAAGTATTGATCCTGTAGTTAGTTAGCATGACTGGGATCAAATACTATCTCTAAGTAAGTTCCTTTTTGTGCCTATTTCATCCTCAGTGAATTGGACATAGAATAATTCTGACCTGAAATTGTTGGGTTGTCATGAGTAGTACCTAAAGAAAAGAACTTAGAACAGTGCCTGGCACAAAACAAGTAGCTCAAAATGTTAATTCTTATTTCTTTCAATGTTGTAAATAAGCACAGACCCTGTAGTGGTGAATTTGCACTTTGAAACTTGCTAAACTAATAAACAACAGTATGTATAAGATCAGCTTCTCAGTTTTGTTTTGTTTTAATATTTTTTCCCATGTGCCCCATGCTCTTACTTTTCCTGAAATCTGGAACATATATAATGTTTGCCTTATAAATATTACTTTGTGAGTGATTTAGTCCCAATTGAGGGAGATTCAATGGTTGGTGAGCTTAACAAGGGTTTGAAGGCAGTTAATAAACACCATGGCTCATATTTCAAAGTAAAAAATTACTTGCTGCTTTCATTTTCTCTGAGGGAACCATGAACCAGTACAATAATTTTAAAATTTTACCTTGCCGTGTCCCTTTGAAAACTTAAATACTCAGAACCAAAAAAGAGCACGATTATCTCATTGCCATTCCTAATGCTCTTTCTTTCTCCTTGCTTCTCTCTTTGAGATGCAGTTGGCTTTGAAAAAAAAAAATCATATATAAGTTGTAATGGTATGTCAAATAATTTAATGTGGAAAGAATTGTGAACAAATAAAGGGTTCAGGGTTGTAAAGAGAAGGCCTTGAAAAGTCAGTGTCTGCATAAACATATTAATTTAGTAATCCAAGGCAGGGAGTGCTGGCATTATGATGGAAATAGTTCCAACCTTTACTAATTATTCTTGATCCCTTTGCTTATCTGATCTCAGGAAACTTAAAAGTCATGTACTCTAAAAAAGGGTATGGAGTTAGAAAACATCCTCAGTGGATTAGATAACTGAGAGATACATAGCAGAATTCTGATAAGATTCACTAGGGAACTTGACAGCTTCTCACATCAAAGCCTTTAAAAACTGGAAAAGGCAAGGGTGTGGATTCTCCCCAAAGGAGTGAACCCTGCCTATACCTTGATTTTTTAGCCCAGTGAGACCTTGTCAAGCTTCCAACCTACATAACCATAAGATGATAAATTTATTTGTTTGAGCTACAAATTTCTGGTAAGTTGTTACATTACTGTGGCAACAGAAAAGTAATACAGTTATTTCTGGCTTTGTCTGCTCATTGCCCTTACTAAGTTCTTTGTGGGGTTTTCTAAGACCTGGGAGAACATGATTTCCTCCACAGAGGGTTTGGATTTGTGAGTGTCAGGCACTTGAGGACACTATTTGTTAGGACATCCTTAAGCAAAGGCAAAGTCTGAAATTTCCACTATATATACTAAGGCTGCTGCATTTATCAGGATTTCCCTATGGCCCTAACTTCTCAAGGATTATTTTCTCTACTTTTTTTCCCTCCCACTGTACTCATTGTCAATGCAACCTTCCCTATAGTTCACTAGAATTGCAGTGGAAAACATGCTTAGCTTTGTTTTCCACTTTCCTGAAGATATAGCTCTTTGTGTCCCAGCTTAAGATACAGAGCATCTCCTATAAGTCTTTCCATCGAGGGGAGATCCTGGGCCTTACCTTCGGTCTTCTTTGCAAAGCTTTTGAAATGAATGTCAAATTTGCCATGATTGGAAATGCTATCAAATTAATCAATCCCCAGTAGGTAAAAGGGTTGTGTTGTGTTATGCAATAAGGTCTGAGTATTCAGAGCCTGCAGGGACTAAGGTCAGCTTTCTAGCAAAAATTGAGATTCAGTCAATTCAAACAACAGCAGCCTTGGGAATCACAAGGCTCATTAAGCTGAGCAGTGGCCCAAGGGCTATAAAAGCTCTCAGACACAGTTAGAGCCCTAGAAACAAGAACTCTTTCAGTCTGTGCAGTCAGCCCTCAATTAGTGCTTGACTTATAAGAAAGCAGTTAGGCACAGACTTGGCAACTGTGATGGTCATCTGAGTATTTCTCATTTTGCTGGCCTGAAACTATGAAGGGGCTGGGGTATGTATAACAGGGTAACATATCCCTTCCTTAAACCCACATAGCTCCTTATATGCAATGATGAAAGTTTCTCAGATATATTTATTCAAAGATCCACTTACCATCCTTGCTCCTCTTTCTGTCTCTAAAACCATATTTATACCTCCTGTTGTCTGTATTTTTTTTCTCTATATACTCTGACACTCATTTTTAAATTTAAGAAATCGTTAGAGTTTTGTTGTTCTAGGTTTATACACTTAGAAGCATTTGCAGAACAATGAAATTCCCATAACATCAGGGAATTTCTAGGACTGGTGTTACCTTCGAAGTGATTACAAGGTGTGGATAAGATAAGATCAACTTTATATAATAGAAAACATTTGATTTATGCAATACTGTCTTAAGATTATCTAATTCTACAATGGTCCCTCCTAGATCCTATTTTCCATTTCTCAAATTATTTTAGTTGCTTTTTGTGAAATCTTCATTTCTCCCCACATGCAATTTAAAATGCAATAGTTCAAACAAAGCCAAATATGTTTAGAGCAGAAAGATTATGCCATTCTCAATAGGAAATACCATGAGGAGTACCATCTCCAATGAATGATTTCTATTTCTAGGTGTTTCAGAAGAAATTAGAAAACACATAAGATATCTTCAAAAGGAGTTCACATAACACTGAACTCCAGCTAGAAAAATCACTTTTCATTATTGTTTTGGTCAAGTTTCTTTTTCTGAGAATTCTCTTAGTTCAAAAGAGGCAAAAATAAACAAGCAAACTAACAAAATATAACACACTCTATTTGAGAAAAACAAATTTTACTCTCATTCTTAATATTTTCTGCATAGTTCTCTTAGAAGGAATTCAAAACTATGGTTTTGAATTCCATGTCTGACATTTGGGCTATGTCTATTCCATCTACCTCTCTTTCTGGGGATTCCTCTTTTCTTTTCATTGAGAGGTTGTTTCTGCGTCTTACCATGTTGGATTCTTCTTGTTTGTTTTTGTTATTTGGATTTGTCTGCTTTGCCTTCCCACCTTTGTGGTATGAGATTTTTTATGGTAGATCTGGGGGTTTCAATGGTGCAGTCTCTTTGATCTCCTGAGCCTGATGTTCTTGGAGTACCTTTTATATCGTTTGTTTATGCTGTCTGGTTATATTTCAGATTTTTTTTGTTGTTGTTGTTAGGATATTCCTACTGGCTTGTTGATTGAGAGTCACTCTATCCACTTTATCTTGAATTCTTTTGTGGAGATGTCAGTTCAGCCTTTGTGTGTTGTCTTGTTTTTCTTATCCACAGCGGGTCTAATGAGGTGGGTCAGAGGTTCCTGTTCATTGCAGCAGTGCGCCCCCCACTGCGAGTTCCTTCGGTGTCTGTTGGAGGTAGCCAAGGTGTCTTTGCAAGCACTCCTGTGAGCAGGTAATGTGGCCCAAGAGCCCCCTCAGGCCTGTCGCGTAGCGCCCTGCGAGTTTCCCAAGGTGGCCAAGGGATTTAACCTCAGGTCTGCTGCACTGTGCTCCAGGAGTTGGTGTCTCGCCTGCCAGTGCTGGGCCTCAGACACTCATGTATAGTGGAAGTGAGCGATTGGTGCCTATTGATGTCAGCGAGGTATTTTTGCACTTGTGCGCCCCTGCTCACCCAAGGCTGCTGGTGATCTAGCCTCAGCGCAGTGCTCCGAGTGATTGTCTGTGAGTCGATGCTGCCTGCTGTTCCTCACGTGCCACTGTTCACCCAGGGCAGCCGGGGAGCTAGCCTCCTTGCAGCGCTCTGGGTGTCTGTGAGTCACTGCTGCCTGCTGTTCTGGCGCCACAGCCGCCCACCTTTCCTGCACCCGCCTGGGCGGGTACGAGCCGAGCCCGAGAGAATGCTCTGCATTCCAGCCTGGCACTCAGGCCTGGCTCCCATTGGAGCTTGCCAGGGTCAACTGCGCACAGTCTCCTGTGTATCCAGAGGTCCCTCCCTGCGCCCGTTTGGGCACTGATCTTATGTCTGTTGGGGTGTGTCTGAGGGGCCCCTGGACTCTCGGCCCTGCGCACCTGGGTCAGTGAATGATGGCACTTCCCTATGCACGCCCGCAACCCAAGGGGAGGGTTGGGGAGTGAGCGCGTGCACCTCTGCGCCTGCGCTCCTCAAGAATGTACTATCATCCCAAACTCCCCCCCCCCCTGTAGTTCACAAGAGAAAAATATAAAGAAAATAATTACGATTTCACTTGCTCAGCAGCACGCTGTCTCCCGTCTTTTAGCGCCTATGCTGTCTGGTCAAGTCCTGTCTCTGCCAGCCAGCAGAGATCCGCTCTCCTCCTGACTTCCATCTGGGGAAACCTGTGGTCGCCAAAAAGCCTTTGTATTCTTTCAGCCACGGCTCGGGCAGCCACCCCAGTCAGGAATCCCATTTTGTCCCTTTTTCTTCTTTCACTTTCTTCACTAAACAGGTTGTTCCCAGATGGTTTTTTTCTAATCCAGCAGTGCCAAGGCTTGACTCCTGCCAGTGTCCAGCTGCTCACTGAGATGTTCTGTCTGCAATTAGTCCAAACTACATACGGGTCTCGGGAGCCTGAGAGTGCAGCCTCCCCTCACTCCTCCACCATCTTCCTCTCCTAAATCATAGATTTTCAATTTAACCAATACAACCAAACATTTCTTCACAAAATCCTCCAAAATGTTTAATACCAGTCAATAAAAAATAAGACTCACCCCAATTACATTGCCATCACCAAAGCAAAATGTAGCACCGCTATTTCCCTTCAAGGGATGGGCTATCACTTCCTATGTGCTACACAAGCATACCAAATAATCTCTCCTTACTAGACTAACACCTGCGTAATAGTCGCTCTAACACTAGATGCCTCTATACTAAGCCCCCAGAAAATAGCCACTTCCGAGGCAATCCCCAACCTTGGCTCCTTCCTTGAGACCTCCCTCTTGTCCCACCCCCAACACAAACGAGACCAGCAGTAGTTTGAGTTTAGCGGACATACATACAGAAACCCTATCCTTAAACAACCAGGAATAGGGCACTCCATATATAAAAGTTTCCTCTGGTTCATAAAAATACCTCAATTTAAAAAAGAAATTAGTACTAAATCTCTATCTCTTCAAGCAACTTAGAATGCCACCCTCCAAGCTCTAAATAAAACAACAAAAATTCCTGAACAGCCTAGCAGATGTAATGCTCCAAAACAGGAGGACCCTAGGCATCCTCGCAGCTGAAGCAGGGAAACCTGTGCCATACTAAACAAAACTAGCTTTTTTACATTAACAATACAGGCATTTAAAAAAAATTACAAGTACTTAAAAAACACATTGACATTATTGCCCACGCTAGGAAATGGGCATATGGAAAATCCTGGCTCAAAAACTACCTCTCATATTTCTTCTCTCCCTTCAAAGCAATCCTATTACCTCTAATAACCCCACTGCTTCTTCTATTATTCCTCACCTTTTGCCCTTGCTTCCTCAAACTGCCAGTTAACTTTATTCAAAAAATGGCCCAATCCATAACAGTCTCTACCATCCATAATATACTATTATTAATATCTTTCAGATATCAATCCATGGCAAGAGACGGCCCTCGAGCCAACAGTCAACCCCCTCCCATCACCCTAACTCAGCAGGAAATTGTTATAGAAGAGAGATTTGATGACCCTTCTCCCAACCGGTCTCTGCCACACAAACCCACTCTGCCACCCCCCAAAACACACCCCACCCCTCACCTTCTTTTATTAAAACAGAAAGGCTAGAATGACAGCCTCGGTTCCCATGCCCTCCCCCTGCCCACCTGCAGCTGCTTGGAAGATAGTGATATTTTGTTCCGGAAGTTCCCCGCAATAGCTGGGTGCATCAAACTGACCCACGTTTGGCCTTGATCGGCCCATCATGCTTGCAGCTGTGAGATAAGCAGATGATGACTAAATTCAATAGTTTCCTTTTCCTTCCCCCTATAAAACAAACCCCTCCTTCCCTAGAAGTCTGGAGTCGGAGCCACTCAAGGCATGGCTCCCTCCCTGTTTGCTGATTCCCTCAATAAACTTCTTTTTGGCTTTCTGAGCAACTCTGTTCTTACAGTATAATTTTTTTGCATGTATCCGTCCAATTTTCCCAACAATACTTATTAAACAGACTCTCATTACTTCATTGATTTCCCTTGCCTCCTTCATCAAATATTATTTTACCATATAAGCATGCATTGGTTTCTGGCTTCTCTAATCTTTTACATTGATCTGTATGCCCATTCTTGTATCAGTACTGAGGTGTTTGATTACAATGGCCTTGTAATATAGTTTGATATCAGGTATTGTGATACCTCCAGCTTTATTCTTTCTCAGCGTAGCTGAGGTTATTCAGGATTTCTTTTGGTTTCATATTAATTTTTTTAATATTTGTTATAGATCTGTAAAATATGCCATTGAAATTTTAATAAAAAAATTATTAAATCTATAGGTTGTTTTGGGTAGTATGGACATTTTAATGATGTTTAATTTTTTCCAGTTTATGAACACGGTATATGCTTCCATTTAATTTGCATCTTCTTCAGTTTCTTTCTTCAATATCCTACAGTTTTATGAGCACAGGCCCTTTACCTCCTTGGTTAAATTTATTCCTTGGTACCTTATTTTTGTTATTTTATTTTTGCAATAGAAAATGGGATTGTTTTCTTAATTTCTCTTTCTGATAGTTCATTACTGGTATATAAAAATTCCACTTATTTCTAAATATTAATATTGTATCCCCTGCCATATTTGTTTATTATATCTAATAGGTTTTTGGTGGAGTCTTTAGGGTTTTTATGTACAATCATATCACTTTGCAAGGAATGACAGTTTTCCCTTTTTAAAAAAATTTGGTTGCCTTTTATTTATTCTTCTTGTCTCATTGTTGTGGCTAGTACACCTAGTGCTATATTGAATGAGGGTGCTGAAAGCAGACATCCCTGTTTCTCATGATCTTAAGGAAAACGCATTTAGTTTTTGCCCACTAAGTTTAATATTGACTGTGTCTTTCATATATGGCCTTTATTACATTGAGGTATGTTCCCTCTATGCCCACCTTGCTGAGAGTTTTTTTTTTTTTAACAGAAATAGGAGCCTAGTTTTATTAAATGCTTTTCTGCATCTATTGATGTGATCATGTGGTCATCATTCATTTTGTTTATGTTGTGTATCTCATTTATCAATTGGTGAGTATAGAACAACCTTGCATCCCCAGAATAAATCCTAGTTGATCATGTTGTATGATCATTTTAATGTATTGCTGGATCCATTTTGTGTATATATTTTTAAGAATCTTAGCATCTGTTCATCAGGGATATTGGCCTACAATTTTCTTTCTTTGTAGTGTTTTTTTTTTTTTTTTTTTGGTTTGGAATTAGGATAATGCTAGACTTGTAAAATGAGCTTGGGTGTTTTTCTTTCCTTTTTAAAAAATTTATTTTAATTGTTTATTCTATTGCAGTTGTTCCCCCTTTTTCTGCCTTCATCTACCACCATCCTGCGCCACCTTCTACCTCCTTAAGTAAATCCCCGTATTCTTGTCCATGTGCATGGGTTGTGCATGATGTTCTTTGGTTAATCTTTTCACTATCTTTCATCTCGATTCCCCCCAATTCTTTCCTGCAGCTGTCAGTCAGTCTGTTTCATGTAGCTATGCTTCTGTTGCTATTTTACTTGTTAGTTTACTGTGTTCGTTAGATTCCACATATAAGTGAGACTATATGGCTTCTGTCTTTCACCGACTGGCTTAATTCACTTAGCATAATATTCTCCAGGTCCATCCATGCTGTTGCAAAAGGTTAGATTTTCCTCTTTTTTTACTGCTGTGTAGTATTCCATTCTGTAAATATGCCACAAATTTTTTATTCGCTCATCTACTGATGGACAGTTCTGCTGTTTCCAAGTCCTAGCTATTGTAAATAATTTTGCAATGAACATAGAGGTGTTATATTTTTTTGAATTAGTGTTTTGGGTTTCTGTAGTTGAATTCAAATAAAGTGAGAAGGATAGGTGTTCTTCTTTGAATGTTTGGTAAAATTCACCTGTAAAACCATCCAGTCCAGGACTTTTATTTGTTGAGAGTTTTTTTTATTACTGCTTCAATTTCACTAGTTGTAATTTGTTTATTAAGATTCTCTGATTCTTCCAGATTCAGTTTTGGATGGTTATGTGTTTCCAGGAATTTATCCAAATTGTCCAATTTGTTGGTATATGGTTGTAATATTTTCTTACAATTCTTTGTATTTCTTTGGTGTCTGTTTTTAGTTCTCTTCTTTTATTTCTGATTTTATTTATCTGGGTCCTTTCTGTTTTTTTTCTTTATGAGTGTGGTTAAAGGTTTGTCAATCTGGTTTACCTTTTCCACAGCAAGCTTGGTTTCATTGACCTTTTATACTGTTTATGATCTATTTCATTTATTTTTGCTCTCATTATTATTTATTATTTCCTTCTACTCCTTTGGGATTTGTTGTTGTTGTTGTTGTTGATGTTGTTGTTTTCCAGTTTCTTTCAGTGAAAACTTAGATGGTTTACTTGAGATTTTTCTTGTTTCCTGAGGTAGGTCTGTAAGGCTATGAATTTCTCTTTAAGACTGTTTGCACTGTGTCCCATAGACTTTGGGTTGTTTTGTTCTCATTTTTATTGTTTCAAGGCAGCTTTTGATTTCTTCCTTGGTCTAATTGTTAACCCATTCATTGTTTAGTAACATGTTATTTAGCCTCCATGGTTTTGTAAGTTTTTCAAGTTTTTTTTTCTTGTGTATCATTTCTAGTTACATACCATTATGGTCAGAGAAGACATCTGATATGATTTCAATCTTTTAAAATATATTGAGATTTGCTATGTTGTCTATCCTAGAAAATGTTTCATATGCACTTAAAAAGAATCTATATTTTTCTGTTTTGGGATGAAATACTCCAAAGATATCAATTAAATCCATCTGATTTAATGTGTCATGTACGGCCACCATTTTCTTGTTGATCTTTTTGCCTGGAAAATCTTTCCAATGATGTCAATGGGGTGTTAAAACCCCCTAGGATGACTATATTACACCAATATCTTCCTTTATGTCAATCAAGAGTTCCTTTACATATTTAGGTGTTCCTATGTTGGGTGCATAAATGTTTACCAGAGTTGTATTCTTCTGTTGGATTGTCTTTTTGTCATTATGTAGTGGCCTTATTTGCTTTTTACCTTAGCCTTTGTTTTTAAGTCTTTATTGTCAGGTGGAAGTATTGCTACTCCAGATTTTTTTCACATTTTCATATGCATGGGATATCACTTTTCATTCTTTTACTCTTACTCAGTGTGTAACTTCTGTTTAGAGGTGGATCTCTTGTAGACAGCATATATGTGGGTATTGATTTATTATACATTCAGCTACCTTATGCTTTTGATTGAAACATTTATTCCCTTTCTACTTTTAATGATTATTGATAGGTACATATTTATTGACCTTTTACTCTTTTACCTCTGTTCCTATGCTTTTAAAATTTTTTGTTTATTTATTGTTTTTCTATTACAGTTGTCCCACTTTTCCTCCATTTCTCGCCCCCACCCACCCAGGCCACCCCTTCTCCCACAGTTAATCCCCACCTCATTGTACATGTCCATGAGTTATTTATACTAATTCCTTTACTAAACCCTTCACCTTACTACTCCCCTTCACTTCCTACCCCTCTCCCCCATGATAACTGGTAGTCTGCTCCTTGTTTACATGACCCTGGTTAAATTTTGCTCATTTGTTTTTGTTGTCCATTAGTTTCCTGTAGATGATATCATATGGTATCTGTTTTTCATTGACTGACTTATTTCGCTAAGCATAATTCTCTCTAGTTCCATCCATGTTATCGCAAATGACAGGAGTTCCTTTGTTCTTTCTGCTGCATAGTATTCCTTGCATATATATACCACAGTTTTTTGATCCACTCATCTACAGATAGGCACTTAGGTTATTTCCAGCACTTGGATATTGTAAATAGTGCTGCTATGAACACAGGGATGCATAGGTTCTTTTGATAAAATACAGGAATCTCTGTATCAAAAAGCAGTTTCATTTTTAGTTTTTTGAGATAATTCCATAATTTGTTCCATAGTGGCTACACAAGTCTACATTCCCACCAACAATGTATTAGGGTTCCCTTTCCTCCACATCCTTGCCAGCACTTGTTGTTTGTTGATTTGTTGATGATGGCCATTCTGATTAGTGTAAAGTGGTATCTCATTGTGCTTTTTATTTGCATCTTTCTGATGGCTAGTGATGTTGAGCATTCTTTTATATGTCTATGCACATTCTGTATGTACTCTTAGGAGAAGTGTTTGCTCAGGTCCTTTGCCCATTTTTAAATTGGGTTGTCTGTCTTCTTGGTGTGGAGAAGTATAAGTTCTTTATATATTTTGAAAACCCTGGCTGGTTTAGCTCAGTGGATTGAGCGTCGGCCTGCGAGCTAAGTGTCGCTGGTTCGATCTTCCAGTCAGGGCACATCAGAGAAGGAAAACTCTGACTCCAAAAAACCTCCGCTGCCTTGCGGCATACCTCTTCAGGGGAAAGGCTAAGGGAGTAAACCCCGACAGAAAATCTGGAGCCGGAGTCCCTAAGGCGGTTTGACGTTGTAGTCAACACCGGCAACTCCTGCGGCGCACCTGAAGCCAAGCTGTATTGACTCCGTCTTTCCCTTGGACCCTTCAGCTGCGAAGAGAGGGGGGGTCTGCTGCATGGGCAACAGCAGACCCTCCATATCACCCTGCCCAGGCTCTGTAGCTTCAGCGTCATCGCAAGATGTCGATTCAACACGGGAGGAGACAGATACGATGTCACTCCCGAGTCGGACTGCACAGCCATTCTCGGCGGTGCAGATAGACTCTTAAGAAGCTACACCATCGTCTCTCGAGACGGACGGCTGCCGACGACGACGAGTTCTCTTAGAAAAACTAGAGAAGAGCTGCTCGCTCTTACACAAGGAGTCTTTGTGTAAAGAGATTGGTTTTGTTCTCCCCTCTTCATGCTGCATTTGGATCTTTTCACAAAAACTTTCATAACCTTGCTCTCCAGGCAGGTGAAGAGGATGGTCACACAAATGGAAAAGTTTCTTGGGCCCAAAATCTCTCTTCTGCTTGTTTATCTTGAAATAATGTATACAGAGAAATTTCTTGGTATTAATTTTTTTTCTTTTTGAAATTCAAGTACTTTTCTGCATTGTCTATGTAAATCCTTGACACCTAGTTTGAATAACAGATAACTTTCCCTGAATCATTTGAGAGAACCAAGTGCAACATGGAATAGGTAACTGGGACTGAGGACAAAAATACAAATTTTGTCTTGCTTAATATTTTGCCTAGAGCTAGTTCTAGATTGAAAATCTCCTAATCTGGACAGACAGCACCTACTAATTCTTAAATACTTCAATGGAAAAAAAAAAAGGTATCAATGTTTTCTGATATTTTTATTTGTAACTCAAGATATTCCCACCTCATTTGGGGGTGAATGTAGGTATAGAGCAGGAGTAATGGATAAATAGTATCTTATTATGTTCTTTGTTTCCCTTAAGTGTATTTATGGTGAAAAGTCCAAGAGTAGCATGCCTCCCACTTCCCCTATTATCCTTTCCTACAAAATGGGTCATGGTGAACCTCTTTTGTACATGCTTTAATGGTATGAATCATCGCCTTTTGGTAATTAGTGTATTCCAGCAACTGTCCTACTCATCTTGAGTTTGCTGATTCTTTAAACTTTAAAGGTAAAGATTTTATTTTTTCTTAGTCTCTAAAAACTTCCCAACATTTGTCACCTGGGATAATAAATAAAGAGCATGAGTTTTATTTCAATTCTTCTTTAATAATTTATTTCTTAACATGCACATTTATAATAACTACTAACCTTTGTGCAATGTACAGTACAAAATAGTCTTTCTTCAATTTGACATATTATTATGCAGTAAGCATTGTGGTGTGAGTACATAGACAACTAAGGAATATTTCCTCACTTTGAGGAACTTAGTCATTTTGGGAGTAAGCATATGTTGCTCAAAGGCAGATTACATTTGATTCTCAAAGCCACTTTGGGAGATATTATTATCCCTATATTAGACTGAGTAAACAAAAAATAAAGCTCAGGTTTAATATCTTGCTTGAGGTCACTCCGTTGGTGAGTTAGACCTGGGCATTAAATCCAGATACTTCATTCTGGAACTCTTGTCCTTAAAGAATATAATTCTGTTTATTTAAAAAATGGAGTGATTTTCATGCTCTCATTACCTCATGCCCAATCATTGTCTCCCTTCCTAGTTTCTTGTAAATGCAATTTAAAAGCATTACAAGAAGAGTTGGAAGAGATGCAAAATGTTTCTATTTATACAAAAAATGTACATGTCTAACCTCACAAAACTTGCTTACTTTTTTTTAACCTTGGAGTATGATTTATAAACACCAGACTCAAAATATGATGACTTTTCTTTTTTTTTTTGTTTTGTTTAACATAGATCTCTTTTACTCCAATTTACTGCCTTTTTTTTTTTTTTAGGTCACTTGGTATTCTTGACTTCATAAAAACAGAAAATGATTCAAAGGTGACAGAATTTGTTCTTCTGGGTCTGTCATCCTCTTGGGAGCTGCAGCTATTTCTCTTTCTAATATTTTTGTTGTTTTACATGGCTATTATCTTGGGAAACCTCTTGATTGTGGTAACAGTGAGAGCTGATGCTCACCTACTTCAATCTCCTATGTACTATTTTTTGGGCCATCTGTCCTTCATTGACTTATGCCTGAGCTGTGTTACTGTGTCAAAGATGTTAGCGGATTTCCTACGGCAGGGCAAAATCATCTCTTTTTCAGGATGCCTGGCTCAGATCTACTTCCTGCACTTTCTGGGAGCCAGCGAGATGCTTCTGCTGACAGTCATGGCCTATGATAGTTATATTGCTATATGTGATCCTTTGCACTACTTGACATTCATGAACCGCCAGCTCTGTTGCCAGTTGGTTTTTGCCTGCTGGTGTGGGGGTTTCATCCACTCTATCACACAGGTCACACTGGTCATCCAGCTGCCCTTCTGTGGCCCCAATGAACTGGACAACTTCTACTGTGATGTCCCACAGGTCATCAAACTAGCCTGCATGGACACATATGTGGTAGAGGTACTGATGGTCTCAAACAGTGGGCTGCTGTCTCTTGTCTGCTTCCTGGTCTTGCTCTTCTCCTATGTTGTCATCCTCATTAGCCTGAAAACTCATTTCCACCAGGGCCAGAGCAAGGCACTCTCTACCTGTGCCTCCCACTTAACAGTGGTCAGCCTGATCTTTGTGCCATGCGTATTCATCTATCTGAGGCCTTTCTGCAGCTTCCCTGTGGATAAGGTGTTCTCCATCTTTTACACAGTGATCACACCTATGTTAAACCCTCTCATCTATACACTCAGAAATGCTGATATGAAGACAGCCATGAAGAAGCTGAGCAAAAAGCACATGGCATCCTGTTGCCACATTAAAGGATGAGCAGGAAGAGGTGATTTAGAAAACATACTCTTTCTTGGGACACTGTAAACTCATCCTGTACCTGAGTACATTCATAAAACCAATTTGGTGACTTTGGTAGAAAAGAAAAGCCAGAATAAAAATTATTGCTTTTGATTATTGCATTGCTCTTGATTATAGTTGGAGGTATAGGTGACTGTTTCAGGTATTAAATATCAAGCAGGGAATACAGGAGTGTTTGCTGCCTCACAAATAACAACAGTAATTAATCAAGTACTAGAGTCAAGAGGACACCTTGAAATATCAACTCTTCTATTCTTTGTCTAATTAATAGTCTTCCTTTATTTAATTCATTTTACTTTTACACTCTATTCAAATGAAAGAAGCTATCATATTTCCATTTGAGTCCCACTCCTCCAGGGTTTAAGAATTCTTGGTGTCAGGAAGTTCCTTTTTTGTCCTGTCTCTACCAAAGCCTGAAAACATCACTAACCACCCTGTGTAGTGGTGTTCACCCAGGAATTGTGTTCTGTATTGTGCCAAATTTTAGAAGTGTAGTCGAACAACTCACAAAGTTTATGTGTGAAGAAAACAGAGTCTGGGAGCATTAGATGACAGAAGCTTTTTTAGTATTCCGCTGTAGAGACTGCTCTAGGTGAGGCTTCCCATTTCACCTTGAAGTTTTCATTGAGTGGAATTTATAGTGAGGGAAATTTGATAAGCTGGCCTTCCACTGATTATAATGCTTAAGAGCTACAAACTCTAAAGAAAAAGAAGGATGAAATGAGCTATGTTTTGAAGTACTCCTCCACCTGGCCCCTGCCCTTCAGGTTCTCATGGATATGACCTCTGAGTCTCAAAAGTGATTTGAGGACTAGATCATATTCAACTTCATTTTTACAAGTGAACTCAATTTCTTAAGTGACTTGCCCAAGATCACTTGTGTACTCAACCAAGGAAGCCAGTAACTTTAGGTAGTTAAAATTAAGCTAATATTTTTTCCTCCCCAGAAAGAGTGTTTATTCTAAGTATACATAGGTTAATTTCTTAGTTCTGACTATACATATCTGTATAGGAGCTCCAGAACTAGGATGGCCCTAAAAATGTTCTCTTAAACATTCATATTTAAAGTTATCTATTTCTGATCGAAGACTCTTTGCTACTTTACAGCTATGGAAAGGTATTTATTTACTGAATAATAATATAGTGATGGACTTTTAGGAATATTTTTATATTTGTTTGCTTTATTTCCTAATCAATTTCTATGACAGACTTTCCTGATTACTTAGCTGAAAAACATATCTCAGGAAAAAATATCTAAAATTCTACCTAATACTAGGATTTCACTATGTAGTTTGCAACACCCTTCAACATATAAGAGTTTTCTTTACATATGAACAAAGAATGGACTTTCATTTTTGTGCTAGGAGCTAGTAATTTTATGTTTAAGAAACTCTATATATATATATGTATACATATAAGTATATATGTATGTATGGATTTCTACAGAAGGACTCCTCATAGACCAGGAACAAGACTACCACTTGAGTGATATCTTAAGAGGATGAGTGAGGGTGAGAGTGGCATCTCTGATATGAATCATGCCCTCCTCTTTCTCTTTCACTCCATAGCATTTCCACAGAGCTCCATTGCCTGCAATGAATATCCAAAAGAGTAGACAGTAGGAAACTGCCAAATGGAAAGTAGGGTGTGGGTTTACAGGAAGGTTTAAATGATGCTGTGAGTCAACTAGGCATATTGCTGGAATAGGCTTTCTTTTCGTATAAGTTGCCTGAAAAAATCCTCTTTTCTTAATATCCCTCTTTCTTAGCAAAATTTAAGTTCTTTGCAAATCATTTTAAGTGCCCTGTGGATAGCTGGGATTGGTAGCATAATATTCAGAAAAGGAAGAACTTTGTATAGTCCTCTTTGCATTTTCAGTCCTCCAATACTTACTTGATCAATTTTCTATATGAAAATTATCATTATTAATAAGCTAATAATATTCTGTTTTTCAAACTGGATTAATATTATCAATAGGGTTCGTTGCTCAAATGCCCCGAGCTCACCTCCAGGGTCTGTCTGAGCCTCCTCCTTGGGTCTATCTTCCTGAGGTTGGATCATACCGATGTGTATGCACCTTTAGCTGTGGGCACTGTGTTTAAGTGTGTGAACAGAGTCTGGACATCTGAGATGCAGACTCCACATTCATACATGAGAGACTTCTTGTATTGGGAGTTGGAACCAGGAGAAGAAGTAGGCTGGAGACTGAGAGCCAAAGCTTGCTCTTTCCACATTACCATGCCTAGTATATATTTCAAGGAGTGTGAGGATTTGAAATTAGAAACTGGACTTCCAGTAATTATGATACTAAGAGAACATTATTCTCTTAGTATGTTTTCAGGCTTTATTAGACAGAATACTTAAATTATATTACCTTGACTTATAGTTTTTAGACATATGTATCTGAGCTCCAATTGTATCCTTGCCCTGAGTCCCACAGATATTTGGGGTGGATCTTCCCTCTCTTCCTGCTCTTATGGTTCTATGGGCTACTGAAATAACTGAAAGGAGACAAAGATAAGTCAGATTTATGAGGTCATGGGAAGATTATTGACTTTATATTTTGAAAACAGATGGTTACTAAGACCAAACATACAACTTAGCTCCAAACTACATATTATCAATGAGCCAATAATAGTAAGGGAAATAATAGTAAGAAAGCCAATAATGATAAGAAAAGTAATGTTTTATTTATTATTGTTGTTGGGTTAGTGGTCCAATACAGCAATACTGAGCCACCATCCTCCTTCACTTATCTAACTTTGAGTAAATTATGCAAAAGCATGAGAAAATGACCTAAATATTTATTAAATAGTTATTTACTGAGCAGCCTTCAATATAGTTTTATAAGGAATCATTTGGTAAGGGTTTTTAGAAGGAGAAGTTTCTCCCATTGGCAAATTTCTCCTTTTAAGTTCCTAGAAACTAGAAAGTATTGTAGGAGAGAAGTCAGCATGCCATCACAACATTTCTCCCTAATTTAGAAAAATATAATTCCTGGGAGAAGTTCCTCTAATAAACAATTCCTAGTGATTTTTGTATGTTTTAACATTTATTCATTACTCATTCATTAATCCATTATTAATTTATTATCCATTCATTAATCTAACAGCTATTTGCTGAGTGCCTATTACATTCCTGGAAATGGGGTAGACATCTTGTCATTTGTGTGTTCCCCCATGCAGCAATAAATCACCCAAATATCTAATCATAAGGCCTCTCAATATTCACCAGAGGAAGGTAGATAGCAAATAGGACAGTATGTGAGCACAGATGACTGGGGGCAGTAGAGCAGTGAGGTCAGAAGTGTGGACTCTGGAGTCAGATAGTCTCATCGTGGTCCAGCTCCACCACTTACTAGAGGGCAAGCAACTTAACCTCGTAGTGCCCTTTTGACTGTAAAATAAATAATGTTTTATGCTTTATTAAATTCTCAGGAAAACTAAACAAAATAATACTTGTAAACCTCTAATGTGTGTGTCTACATATGTTCAGAACTAAATAAATATTGACTGCTTATGTTACTATTATTGTTAATTTATCTGTTAAATTTAAAGGGAAAAAGAGGTTGGAAGAAGACTGTACAATTGTTCACTCTTAGAGAACCACAGGACAGAAAGATGCACTAGAAATTTTGACTCCAGATCCCTGTCACATGACAGCAAATCCCTAAAAACATCCCCATTCATATTAAAATTAGCCTCAATACAAGACATTTCATGTTTGGTGATAGCATATGCTTCCTCAAAACTATATAAAAAGTCACATTTTTAGGTTTTTAAAAAATGTTCAAGCCCTGGCTGCTGTGGCTCAGTGGATTGAGCATCAGCCTGCGAGCCAGGTGTCGCTGGTTCAATTCCCAGTCAGGGCACATTACTAGGTTGCATGTCAAGTCCCCAGTCTGAGGCGTGAGTGAGAGGCAACCACACAGTGATGTTTCTCTCCCTCTCTTTCTCCTTTCCCCTCTCTCTAAAAATAAAATAAACAAACAAATTATTTTTAAAAAGTTCAGATTAATGTCATATTGTACTTTCAAGGCTTTTATATGATTATTATTTACTTATTTATTTGTAAATGTATTGGGATGACTTTGGTTAACAGGATTGTATACGTTTCAAGTGTACATTTCAATGACACCTGGTCTGTTTATTGCATGATGTATCCACCACCCAAAGTCAAATCATCTAATATCACCATATATTTGGCCAGTTTTACTCTTTACCACCCCCATACCCTTTTCTCTGACAGCCACCATACTGTTGTCTGTGTCTGAACTTCAGTTTTATATCCCACATACAAGTGAAATCATATGGTTCTTAGCTTTTTCTGATTGACTTCTTTCACTTATCATAATATTCTTAAGGTCCATCCATGTTGTTGCAAAAGGCAGTATTTCATCTTTTCTTATGGCTGAGTAGTATTCCATTGTGTGTGTGTATATATATATATATATATATACATATATATATATATCACATCTTCTTTATCCAATCACCTGTCAAAGGACATTTTGGCTGTTTCCATGTCTTGGCTACAGTGAATAATGCTGCAATGAACATGGGGGTGCATACGAGGTCTGTTTGGAAAAAGTCAAGCCATTGTTAATATTATGAGAAAGATTTGTGTGACATCCTTGTAATCTGGCAGCCAAGGAGAGTGGACTGGAATGTGCATGCATGAACAATGACAACTTCACTGTACTAGTCAGTGAGGGTGGTAGACGTCATTGAGTGAGCATATGTACTATGTGGCTGTCACATTCAAAATGACTGAGTGAGTAGAGCAATGAATCTGCATCAAATTTGCATTAAGCTTGAACATTCCTCTGCAGAAACTATTCAAATGATTCAAAAGGCCACAGCTATGGGCAACTGGTGACTGGCAGCTTCATCATGACAACACACACTCATGCATCGTGTCTTGTTCAGAGTTTTTTGATGAAACATTAAATCACCCAGGTGACTCAGCCCCACTACAGCCCAGATTTGGCACCCTGTGACTTCTCGATTTTCCCAAAACTAAAATCAGCTTTGAAAGGGAAGAGATTTCAGACCATCGATGAGATTCAGGAAAATATGACGGAGCAGTTGATGGCATTGGGAGAACAGTATGTGATCCCAAGGTGCCTACTTTGAAGGACACTGATGCATGATTGTCCTGTGTACAATCTTTCTTGTATTTTGTATCTTCTTAAATAAATGTCTCTGTTTTTCATATTTCATGGCTGGATACCTTCTGGACAGACCTGGTGCAATGTATTGATTTGATACATTTATTTATTGCAATAATAAACTGTTTCCAACAACAACAAAAAACACTTTAAGCTGCAACATGATAATCACCTTTGCCTCAGGAAATCACTAGCAAGGTGAATGTTATTTGGGTTACTATATTTTTTTCTGTAGTATGGTTGTGCCATTCAAACATATGGAACTTTAGGCTTGACCTGAAAGTTCACTCTATAATTCAGTGATAAGTTTTACACTGAATTTCAGAAGTGTAATCCTCATCTCTAGCAAGCTCCCTTGATGTAAATACCTTCGAAACTCATTCATGTAATAGGACTGAGGCAGCACCTTCACAGCACCACTAAATTAAAAGTTTTGCTTGCCTACTTGAGCTTTAGCAAATTTTAAAATAAAGCAAAATATTTAAAAAGTCTTATAAACCAATATTTTGTTGTTGGGTTAGTTGTTCAATATAGTGACACTGAGAACCACCCTCTCCACTTCCCTGAGTAAATTGTGCAAAACTGTAGAAATGGCCTCAATATTTATTACTTAGTTACTTATCAAATAGCCTATACTTTTACGATGAGTCATTTAGTGGTAATTACCCTTGTACTTTCTCTGCCTAACAATACTCTCCAGCTGCTGCTCAATCAGTGGCCCAACTATTCCCTCAGGGTTGTGATGAGTCATAAAGATTGCTTATAGTTTCTCTCTCTTTGAAGCAGAAACATAAAAAGTTCTTGCAGACCAAGTTCAGAAGCAATGGTATAACAATAAACTCATAAAATTCTGGGAGAGAGGAACAGATGGGCAGACAGACTCAGGACTTCTTCTTAAGCTGCACATACATAAAAGAAGCAACACTATACATATTACAATTTTGTAGTGTGACTATCTGGATATAGATAACATTTCTATCTCAGAAAGTTTTATTGATCCAAGAAGATTGCGGGTTGTCCAAATCCATGTGGTGGGACCATGATCAAGAAGACAGCTAGAAAGTTTTCCAACTGGAATGGCATTTAACCAGTGAAAGAGGCAAGTGCAATTTTCATTGATTCAAATAATATTCAAGGATATAGAGGAACATTATATAATGTTTATATAATAGCTGACTAAATCAAATTACAAATTCTACTTACTAGAGAGATCCCACGTCATAGATCAAATTATTATTACAAAACACTTTGTAAATACAAAAAAAAAGTTATATTTTCAATCTCATTGTATTTTTGTAACAATTTTGTGAGGTAAATAATTTTATCACACATTTTATAGATGAGAAAACTGAGATTCAGGAAAAAATAAATAGATTTAGCCAAAGGTATCAGCTGGTGAGGGTGCTCATAATTGACTCATTCAGCTTCTGGGCAGTGCTCTTTCCATTGTCCATGCAGAAAAGAGATGTTCCCAGAAAAGATGAAGAATAACTAGTAATTTGCATGATTCAGAAAACCCATTTTTATTCTGAGAAACTTAAGATGTTGTCTTATAATTCATCCATTTCAAGAATGCTTTCTGATTATTTTTATTCAATAGTTTTCTCCATATGCCTTAGCCTTTCTTACATATAATTTGTAAAACAGTATCAGACTCCTATTTTGTAAATGCCATTTATAACAACATCTGTATAAAAAAAATTTATTCCTAATTCTTACCTGTGATTGCAAAGACAGAGAATTACCTGGGGTTTTTTCAAGGCAAATGGATTGAGGATGATAGAGGCTTTAATAATTTTTAAACTTTTCAACTCTTAAGAGCAACATAGGAAAAAGTATTTCTCTGTATAGTTGGACCACTCCTCATGTATTCCTTACTGGCAAGCAAACTAGAATTTTTACATGCAGGTCAAGGCTTAGGACACAAACTCCTCCAATGTTGATTAATAAGCATAGGTTGTTGGTAAGCAGGCGGCCACTGTACATATTGTTCTCAGTCACAAAAAATGTATTGAAATGAATGTTTTAGTTGTATTAAAACTTCCAACCTAATTTAGAAACTGGAAATGGAGTATTTCTCATTTGATTAAGTAGAATGTTATTCTTTTGAAGTTGCTCTGCAGGTATTATATCAAAAAGACTTAGCTAGGAATTTTAGAGATCACATCTCGGATTCTGATTTTTTGCTTTTACCTCCAGCTTCAAAAATTAATTTATCCACTTAATAATTAATTTAATTTTTTATACCAAAGAGAATTTATTTCCTTTTTAAAATTATGCTTTATTGATTATGCTGTTTCTTTTGCATTTGTTCCCTTCCACCCAGTGACCCACTCCCTCCAGTTGTCCCTGCCCATTAGTCCATGCCCATTGGTTGTGCATATAGTTCTTCTCAACATCTTCCTCTGTACTCCACTCCTTCCTACTATGCTTCTTAATTTCTGTACCATCTCCCTCCCTGTCCCCCTTCCCCCCTCCCTACTCACCGTCCCCTATAATGTTCCCCATCCCTATAATTCTTTTATCACCCTCGTTGCCTACTATGTTTGTCTTTGTTTCAGTTCCCTAGCTTCTGTTGTTGGTTGTTGTGATACATTTTTCATTTTAATGTTCATAGTTTTTTAAAAAATATGTTTTATTGATTATGCTGTTACAGTTGTCCCAATTTCCCTTCTCTCTGCTGCCCTCTACCTGATGCCTCCCTCTCTCCAGTTGTCCCCCCGTTTTAGTCCATGTCCATTGGTTGTGCATATAGTTCTTCTCAACCTCTTCCTGTCTATTCCATTCCCTCCTACTATGCTTCTTAATTCCTATACCATCTCCCTCTCTCTCCCCCTTCCCCCACCTTCTGACCTCCCCCCAGTATGTTCCCCATACCTATAGTTCTTTCTCCACTCTCATTGCCTACTTAGTTTCCCTTTGTTTCGATTCCCTAGCTTCTGTTGTTGGTTGTTGTAATGAGTTTTCATTTTAATGTTCATAGTTTTGATCCTCCTTCTAAACCATTCTCTTTAATATCTCATATAATAGTGGTTTGGATCTAATGAACTCCTTCAGTTTTATTTTGTCCTGGAAGCACTTTCTCTGCCCTTCTATTCTGAATGACAGTTTTGCTGGATAGAATATTTGTGGTTTTAGGTTTTTGATTTTCATTACTTTGAATACTTCTTGCCAGTCCCTTCTTGCTGCAGAGTCTCCCTTGAGAAGTCAGCTGATAGTCTAATTGGGACCCCTTTGTACATGATTCTTTTCTTCTCTCTTGCTGCTTTTAAGACTCTCTCTTTATCTTTAATTTTTGACAATTTGATTATAATGTGTCTTGGTGTGGTTCTCCCTGGGTCCAGTTTTTTTTGGACTCTCTGTGCTTCCTGGACCTGTAAGTCTATTTCCTTCCCCAAGTTTGGGAAGTTCTGCTTCATTATTTTTCACATAATTTTTCAATTTCTAGTTCTTTATCTTCACTTTCTAGCAACCCTATGATACAGATGTTGGCCCACTTATAGCTGTTCCATATGTTTCTGAGCCTTTCCTCATTTTCCTCACTTTTTGTTTCCTCTTTCTATGCTGGTTGACTGTTTGTTCCTTTTCTATGTTCCGATTTATTGATTTGATCCCTGGTTTTATTTCCCTCACCACTAGTTTTGTATGTGTCTTTGTTCATTTCAACAGAACTAGCCTTCATTCCTTTTCCATCTTGTTTAAGATCTTCTGTTAGGTCTGTAAGCATTTTCATAACAAGAGCTCTGAACTGTCCCTCAGAAAGATTTCCTATCTGCAGCTTCATTAGATTAGATATTTGCATTAGATGGTCAGCTCCTTCACTGGGATCTCTATCATGATCTGTGCCATCCTGACAGTTTTCTGTTTAGCTTTTCTTCCTGGGTGGGGCTGTCACACCTCTTACGCTATAGGGGGCAGAGCCCCATGCACTCATCACAACCAGTCAACACTTCTCACCATGCTGTAGCATTTTCTGTGGGGGTGGGAGTCCAAGATGGATTCCTGCCATTCATTCTCCGCTGAGAGAATGGGAGCCTCCTCCTCCATCCCCACATCTTCCAGCCCTCACAGTCCAAGGCAATGGGGGTCTGCCTTTCCCGGCATTGGAATCTCAAGCTGGAGGATCTGGTCTGCAGCTAGGGGTGCTCCCCCAGTGCTTCTAACCTCCCCTTAAATATAGGTGTCTGTGCTTACCGCCGTCCCACCACTGTCACTGTTGCTGCTGCTGCAAGCACAGCTTTACCTCTCTGCCCCGGTTTTGCCCCTCCTACCTGTCCAGATGAGCACTACTTCTTTATAACTTCATGTTTTGGACTTCCATTTATTTTCTAGAACTTCTGTTTTTTTCTGGTTTTGTGGTAGTTGTATTCCTTCTTAGTTGTGGAGGGAGACAGAGTGTGTCAGTCTAGGCCTCCAGCTTGGCCAGAAGTCTCCTGTGTGTGTCCAGAAGCTTTTCAATGTGATATGGTTCCATTCATTTATTTTTGCCTTTATTTCCCTTGTCTTCTGGGTTAAGTTAATAAAATCCTCTCTAAGACCAAGGCCCATAAGTTTAGTACTTATGTTTTCTTTTGTGTGATTTATTGTTTCAGGTCTTATATTTACGTCTTTGATTCATTTTTAGTTATTTTTTGTATATGGGGACAAACAGTGGTTTATTTTCATTCTTTTACATTTGGCTTTCCAATTTTTTTAAACCATTTATTGAAGAGGTTTTCTTTTCCCTATTGTGTGTTGTTGGCTTCTTTGTCAAAAATTATTTGCCCATATGCACATGCATTTATTTCTAAGCTCTCAATTCTCTTTCATTGGTCTGTGTGTTTCTTTTCCTGCTGATACCATGCTGTTTTAATTATTTGCACTTTGCAGTATAATTTGAAGTCAGGGAGTGTAATACCTTTAGCTTCATTTATTTTTGTCAGGATTATTTTGGCTCTTCGAGGGTGTTTGTGGTTCCATACAAATCTGATTATTTTTTAAAAAAATCATTTGCTTTAAAAATACCATTGGAATTTTGACGGGGATTGCACTAAATCTCTATTGCTCTGGCCATTTTAACTATGTGGACTCTTCCAATGCATGAAATTTCATTGGTTTTATACGTTAACAATTTGTTTCTCTCTTATGCAAAGCCTGTTGGTAGTTTGGGTGGTTCTCCAGAACAAAGAAAAAAGGAAAAGGTTAACATGAAAAACAGCAAATAAATGAGAAAGACTATTATTTAAGTGAGTAAGAATTCTTGTAATAATCCAGAGAAGTGCAATCTAATACAATAGTTACATATGATTTTTAAACTCATAGAGGTAGATAACAGTATGATAATTACCAGAGGGAAAGGGGGATAAGAGAAGGCAGAAGAGGGAATGGCGGGGGTCGGGGATGGGCAGTAAATAATGATAGAAGGAGACTTGACTCAGGTTGGTGAACACACAATAGAATATACAGTTGATGTATTTTAGAATTGTACACATGAAGTCTATATAATTTTATTAACCAATGTCATCCCAGTAAATTCAATTTAACAAGAAAGAAAATAGCTCAAAAAGAGAGGGGAAGATGGCGACGGAGTAGGGACAGTGTTCTCTGCTCACTCCTGTTAAGGAGAGACTCCAGGAACGAATGCGGAGAGGAGTGACTGAGTGGGTGTGGATCTCCGATAGCGTGAACAGGGAGGAGAGTGTGGGAGCAGTGTGGAGGGGGGTGGAGGGGTTTACCACGCACTGCAGGCTGAGTCATTTCGGACCCGGTCATCTGCAGTACCACGCCTGAGGGCTCAATAGCTGAGAGCTGCTTGGAGGCTCCCCCTGCTAGGGGCACACTGATAAGTGAATTCTTATAGGGAGTTAGGGAGAGGATTTGGCTGAAAAAGCCAGAGGAGGGAGAGAACAGTGAACAACCAGGACTGGGAGAAACTGTGTGATCTGAGTCTAAAGGGAAACCTCCTCAGCTGCAACCTCCAACCAAGAGCTCAGCATTCCGGGTGCGCGCAGCACCGGCGCTAGGGCCCTACAGGACTAAGGGACAGTTTGGGGGCAAGGAGACCGGCTGTGCAGAAAAGCCGCTGTGGAACTCCGGACCGGGGGAGAGCTTCTGAGCAGGAGAGTAGTGCATGCCCCAGCGCTTTGAGTGATGGCATTAGAATACCACAGAACAAAGGGCGGGTTCGGGGCTAGGAGAGAGATAGGGCACGCAGGACATGTAAGCAGGGAAGCGAGCTGAGACTGTGGCTTGGGAGTGGAGACGGTTTTAGGGCGGGGAGAAGGGCCCACGGGGAAAGGCTGCTGTGGAGCTCCAGACTGGCGGAGAGCTCCTGGGTAGGAGAGCGCAGCATTGACCGACAACACTAGAGTCCTGCAGAACAAAGGATGGTGCTGGGGCGGGGAAGGAGATAGAGCGCGCAGGCCTATAGACAGGGAAGCCAGCGGAAGCTGGAGCTCAGAATAGAGACAGTTTTGGGGCAAGGAGAGGAGCCCACGCAGGAAAGCCACTGCAGAGCTCCAGACTAGGGAAGAGGCCCTGGACAGGAGAGTGCCACTGGGCCCGGTGCTTTGACCGACTGCGCCAGAGTCCTGCAGAACAAAGGGATGGTCTTGAGACAGGGAGAGAGGTAGGGCGCGCAGGCATATAGACAGGGAAGAGAGCAGAAGCTGTAGCCTGGGAATAGAGACACGACTAGAGGCAGGGCGGGGATTGCTGGCAGGCACAGGCTGGACCAACAGGGAGAAGGAGTAGCTGGACAAGCCTGAGGAGGGCTGAGGGTGCCACAGGAGGGGACAACTAAACGCAGCTCCCAGCAGAGCGGCAGTAGGCCCACGAATAAAAGACTAGCAATCCCAGAACCAAGCAGAACCCTCTCACAGCCAGCCAACCAACCAGAAAAGATTTGAAACCCATTGAATTTTGAATAGGGGTGGATCCAGGAAGGACGGAAGGAAAAACAAAAAACAAACAAACAACAACAAAGAAAAAACAGAGACTGTGTCCAAAAGTTGAATTGAATTAAAATCATCTCATTCTTTTATTTCTTACTCTCTCTATTACTGACCCTCCCGTCCTTTCTTATTCTCTCTTCTCTTCTCCCCTCTTCTTCCCTCCCTTCTCTCCCTTTAGGATGTCTCCCCTTCATCCTATTCTTTGTTAATTTTTTAATTTCAAGTTCTTTCCCATTCCTTCCTATTCCCTTCTTCTTATCTCCTTCCCGCCCCCCCTATTCTCATCCTCCCTCTGTTGCCTTTCTCTCTCTTTCCTTCTTCTGCGCTAAGCACTTTCAATTTTATTAACTTTCTTTCTTTATTTTGTCCCCCTTCCCTCATCGTTTGTTTTTCTTTCTTCCCTTTCCCTTGTTTTCCTTCTCTCCCTATATATATTCTGTCTTTCTTTCTTTCTTCCTCCCTAGTCCACTTTATTTTCTGATCTTTTAATTTTAATTCTAATATATTCCCCTCCCTCTTCACCATCCCCTTCTTACCCCTTTTCTCTTTCCTCCCCATCCCTTCTCTCCTTTCTCTCCCTATTTTATTTCTCTCCTTCATCCTATCTTTTGTCAACTCTTCAATTTCAATTTTTTCCCTCCTTAATATCTCCTCTTCCTCTCAATTTCTTTCCCTCCCCCGTGTTCTTTCCCTCCCTCATCCTCTTCTTTCTTCTCTTCTTTCTTTCTAAGTACTTTTATTAATATTTCTCTTTATTTTACCCCCCCTCTCCATTCATTTCTTTTTTTATTCCCTTTCCCATCTCTTATTCCTTTCCCTATATATTCTCTCTTTCTCTCTATCTCGCTATTTTATATCATGTTTTAATCTTCTAATTTTTTAAAAATTTTAATCCATTTCCCTCTCTTCTCCCTCCCCTTCTTCTTTCGTTCTCTTTCCTACCCTCCTCTTCTCTACTTTCTCTGTCTCTTTCCTCACTCCCTCCTGTCCTGCTATTTTCTACTCTGTATTTTTATTCTTGAAAAATTCTTTCTCAATCTGTTTCTTACCTTCTAACCCCCTCAGCCTTCTGCTTCAATTTTTGGCTGTCTGTCTACCTGGATGTCTGTTGTTTATATCCTCCCTTCCACACTAAACATATAGCATATACCGATTATATAATCTTAATACTATACACTTCCACTTTCTCACTACATACTGTTCCCCTCTCCTCCTTTTCAAACATACAGTGTATATGTTAATTGCTGTCTTACATAGCCTTGATCCCAACTGCTAATATTTTTACTCTATCAACTTCCCTCTGAAAAATTACCCTTCCTTCATTTAAAACAACTGCTATCTGTTTCTCCTACGAAATACTAGTCCCAATATCTCCACAAGTATATTAATATGGGCTCATTTGCAACCTATAGTGAGGCTGTAGTTGGGGGAGATATTGGAGGGTGTGGGTTTCTTGCCTGAGTTGTGTGATTACGTTTTAACAGCACCACCACAAAAGGTCTCAAGACAAGGTGGGCAGAGTGACTCTCAATCAACTAACAAGAGAAAAAGGCCCACCAAAGAGTAGCTGAAATACAACCAGACAGATTAAACAAATAACATAAAGGACAACACAGACGGAGATCCAAGAGGGCGGAGGAGTAAGTGGAAGCTACACGAACCTCCTCCCAGGACCAGTCTGGATTTACAACTTAACTTTGGAGAAATCATCTGGAATAACCAAATGAAAATCAGCTGGAAAGAAGTCTTATAACCATGGAGAGACAGAAAAGGTCACAACATCACAACGTGACTGGTAGGGAGTGCAGAGACGCAGAAGGGCTGGCTGGGATCCCACAGGTAGCAGCTGAAGGGACTGAGAAATAGCTTAGCAGCCGGGGGTTCCCCTTGAGAAGGGCAGGGTCTAAATCCACAGCTGGGCTTCCCAGCCTACAGCAACAGAGTGGAAAGTAAAATAGTATCCAACTGTGACAAGTGAAAAGCCACACGGTCTGTTGCTAGCCAGAGAGAAACAGCAGGAGAAAAAGAGCTCTTAAGTGAATCACATACAAAACTATTTTGGCCCCCACTTACCCTGAGCTCAATCAGAGGGGAGGCAGAGAGGACTGAAGACAGTTGGGGAGAGTTTGACGCTGTGGCTTTGAGGGGAGAACTGGAGGAGCAGCCGACCAGGTCCCAGTGCTGACTCATCCCCAGAACTGCAGGCAGACCATTCCCCTCTGAGTGGCATCAGCCTGAGGGGAAATAAATCCCTGCCTACAGGAATTAAGCTGCCACACCCATAGTCCTTAAGCCTGATGGCTACTCATAGATTGAGTAGATTAACAACTAAAGAAGACAGACAAAGGCAGTAGATCCCTGGAAGTCTCCAACAGGCTCCCTAGGCCCAGAATGATACAGGATCTGACGCCAACAGGGGCAGATCCAGGAAGTGCAGATCATTCTAAGAAGCACCAACACACAACAGGAGTCACAAAAATGGGGAGACAGAGAAACAACCCCCCATCAAAAGGAAAGGTAGAACCCCAGAAAGAGTGCTAAGTAAAATAGAGGGGAGCCAACTATCAGATATGGAATTCAAAACATGGATTATGGAGAAGCTGAATGAGCTCAGCGGAAACTACAAAGAATTCCAGGGAAACTACAAGGAACTCCAAAAAAACTACAAGGAACTTGCTGAGAATTACATGAGCATGAAAAAGGACATAGAAGCTATCAATAAGAGCCAGGAGGAAATGAAGAATACGATCTCTGAACTGAAGAACACAGTAGAAGGAATTAAAAGTAGGCTAGAGGAATCAGAAGATCGGATCAGGGAGCTAGAGGACAACGTAGACAAAAACTCCCAGACAGTGCAACAAAATGAAAAAATACTGAACAAGACTGAAGACATTCTAAGACAGCTGCAGGACAACATGAAACATAATAATATCCGTATCATAGGAATTCCAGAAGGAGAAGAAGAAGAGCAAGGGATAGAAAACCTCTTTGAAAAACTAATGACAGAAAACTTCCCTCACATGAGGAGAGAAAGAGTCATGCAAGTCAAGGAAGCACAGAGGGTCCCAGTGAAGTTGAACCCCAACAGGCCCACTTCAAGACACATCATAGTTAAAATGCCAACATTCAAAGACAAAGAGAGAATCCTAAAAGCAGCAAGAGAGAAAAAACTAATAACATACAAGGGAGCTCCAATAAGGCTATCATCAGATTTTCAGCAGAAACACTACAAGCCAGAAGGGAATGGCAAAAAATATTCCAAGCAATGAAAAACAAAGGCCTACAACCAAGAATACTCTACCCTGCAAAGCTCTCATTTAAAATGGAGGGTGAAATAAGGAGCTTCCAAGACAAAAGAAGGTTAAAAGAATACATCTCCACCAAACCAGCATTGCAAGAGATGCTAAAAGGTCTGCTTTAAGAAGATAAAGAAACAGAAAGAGACAGACAAGAACACAAGTACAAAGGGGGAAAATCACAATGAATAAGTACTTATCAATAGTAACCTTAAATGTAAATGGATTAAACGCTCCAATTAAAAGACATAGGGTAGCTGAATGGATTAGAAAGAATGACCCACATATATGCTGTCTACAAGAGACCCACCTTAGAACAACAGATCTACACAGACTAAAAGTGAAGGGATGGAAAAAAGTATTTCAAGCAAATGGACATGAAAAAAAAAAAAAGCTAAAAAAAAAGAAAAGAAAAAAATAGCTGGCATAGCAATACTTATATCAGACAAAACAGATTTCACAGCAAAGGACATAAAAGAGACAAAAAAGGGCATTTCATAATACTTAAGGGAAAAGTCCATCAAGAAGATATAACCCTTATAAATATATATACACCCAACTTAGGAGCACCCAAATATATAAGAAAAAATTTAAAAGACTCCGAGAAAGATATAGACAGCAATACACTCATAGTAGAAGACTTTAACACCCCATCGTCAACAAGGAACAGATCTTCGAAGCAAAGAAACACCAAAGATATTGACGCACTGAACAACACTCTAGATCAAATGGACTTAGTCGATATATATAGAACTTTTGACCCCAAAGAAGAAAAATATACAGACTTCTCAAGTGCACATGGAATATTTTCAAAGATAAACCACATGGTAGGACACAAAATAAGCCTGAACAAATTCAAGAAAATTGAAATTATATCAAGCATCTTCTCAGATCACAATGGCTTAAAATTGGAAATCAACCTCAAGGAAAACACTCAAAAACATTCAAACTCATGGAGAATGAATAACATGCTACTAAATAATAATAATGGGTTAACAATGACATCAAGGAAGAAATCAAAAAGTTTCTGGAAACTAATGATAATGAACACACAACAACCCAAAACCTATGGGATACAGCGAAAGCAGTCCTGAGAGGAAAGTTCATACCAATACAGGCCTACCTAAAAAAGCTAAAAGAATCTCTAATAAAAAGTTTAACCCTACAGCTACAAGAACTAGAGGAAGAACAACAAGCAAAGCCCAGATCAAGTAGAAGGAAGGAAATCATCAAGATCAGAGCACAATTAAATGACATAGAGTCGAAACTAACAATTCAAAAGATCAACATAAGTAGGAGCTGGTTCTTTGACAACATAAACAAAATTGACAAGCCTTTAACCAGGCTCATCAAGATAAAAAGAGAGAGGACCCAAATAAATGAAATCAGAAATGAAAGAGGAGAAATCACAACTGATACAACAGAAATACAAAGGAATATAAGAAATTATTACAAACAATTCTATGGCAAGAAATTTGACAACCTAGAGGAAATGAACCAATTCCGGGAAACCTATAGTCTTCCCAAACTGAATCAAGAAGCAGCAGAAGGTCTGAATAGGCCAATAACAGCTAGTGAAATTGAAGCAGTAATCAAAAAACTCCCAGCACACAAAAGCCCTGGACCGGATGACTTCACATGGGAATTCTACAAAACCTTTAAGAAAGAACTAACTCCTATCCTCCTCAGACTATTCCAAAAGATCCAAGAAGAGGGAAGACTCCCAAACTCGTTCTATGAAGCCAGTATAACCCTAATTCCAAAACCAGGTCAAGACACAACAAAGAAAGAAAACTACAGGCCAATATCACTGATGAACATAGATGCTAAAATCCTCAACAAAATATTGGCAAACCGGATCCAGCAACACATTAAAAATATCATACACCACGATCAAGTGGGATTCATCCCAGGGATGCAAGGATGGTTTAACATTCGCAGATCAATAAACATAATACACCACATAAACAAAATGAAAGACAAAAACCACATGATCATATCAATAGATGCAGAAAAAGCATTTGATAAAGTACAACACCCATTTATGATGAAAACTCTCAGCAAAATGGGAATAGAGGGAGCATACCTCAACATAATAAAGGCCGTATACGAGAAACCTGAAGCCAACATCATACTCAATGGGCAAAAACTGAGAGCATTCCCCCTGAGATCAGGAACAAGACAAGGATGCCCACTCTCTCCACTCCTATTCAACACAGTCTTGGAAGTTCTAGCCACAGCAATCAGACAAGAAGGAGAAATAAAAGGCATCCAAATTGGAAAAGAGGAAGTAAAACTGTCATTATTTGCAGATGACATGATAGTGTACATAGAAAACACTACAGACTCCACAAAGAAACTACTCAACCTAATAAGTGAATTTGGCAAAATAGCAGGGTACAAAGTCAATATTAAGAAATTGAAGGCATTTCTGTACACCAACAATAAAAACTCAGAGATAGAAACTGAAAGAAAAATCCCATTTACCATAGCAACAAGAAAAATAAGGTACCTAGGAAGAAACTTAACCAAGGAGATAAAAGACCTGTACTCAGAAAACTACATAACACTGAAGAAAGAAATTAAAGACGATACAAATAAATGGAAGCATATACCATGCTCATGGATGGGAAGAATCCACATCATTAAAATGTCCATACTACCCAAAGCAATTTATAGATTCAATGCAATCCCTATTAAAATGCCAGTGACATATTTCTCAGACCTAGAACAAATACTTCAAAAATTTATATGGAACCAAAAAAGAGCTTGAATAGCCACAGTAATTTTGAGGAAGAAGAACACAGCAGGAGGAATCACAATACCTGATATCAAACGATATTACAAGGCCACGGTAATCAAAACAGTCTGGTACTGGCATAAGAAAAGACATATAGCTCAATGGAACAGAATAGAGAGCCCAGAAATAAACCCAGGTCTATATGGTCAACTAATATTTGACAAAGGGGGAAGGAACATCAAATGGAGTGAAAAGAGCCTCTTCAACAAATGGTGTTGGGAGAACAGGACAGGGACATGCAAAAAAAAATGAAAGTAGACCACCAACTTACACCATACACCAGAATAAACTCAAAACGGATCAAAGACTTAAATGTAAGCCGTGATATCATAAAAGTCCTAGAAGGAAAAATAGGCAGGAAAATTTCAGATATCCCACGTAGCTACATTTTCACTGCTATATCTCCTAAGGCAAGAGAGATAAAGGAAAGAATGAACAAATGGGACTACATCAAACTAAAAAGTTTCTGCTCAGCTAAAGAAAACATCAGCAAGATGAAAAGGAAACCAACCATATGGGAAAATATATTCGCCAATGACATCTCAGACAAGGGATTGATCTCCAAAATATATAAAGAACTCACACGACTCAACACCAAGAAGACAGACAACGCAATTAAAAAATGGGCAAAGGACCTGAACAAACACTTCTCCAAAGAGGACATACAGAGGGTCCATAGACATATGAAAGAATGCTCAACATCACTAGCCATCAGAGAGATGCAAATAAAAACCACAATGAGATACCACCTCACACCACTCAGAATGGCCATCATCAACAAATCAACAAACAACTTGTGCTGGAGAGGACGCAGAGAAATGGGAACCATGGTGCATTGCTGGTAGGAATGCAGACTGGTGCAGCCACTATGGAAAACAGTTTGGAATTTCCTCAAAAAACTAAAAATGGAACTGCCTTTTGAACCAGCAATTCCATTGTTAGGATTATATCCAAAAAATCCTGAAACACCAATTCAAAAGAACCTATGCACCCCTATGTTCATAGCAGCACTATTTACAATAGCCAAGTGCTGGAAACAACCTAAGTGCCCATCTGTAGATGAGTGGATCAAAAAACTGTGGTACATTTACACAATGGAATACTATGTAGCAGAGAGAAAGAAGGAACTTCTACCGTTTGCAACAACATGGATGGAACTAGAGAGAATTATGCTTAGCGAAATAAGCCAGGCAACGAAAGAAAAATACCTTATGCTGTCACCTATTACAGGAAACTAATGAACAACACAAACAAATGAGCAAAATTGAACCACAGGTATGTAAACAAGGAGTAGACTAACAGTAACAAGGAGGGAGGCGCGCGAGAGAGAAGGGGAAGGGTCTAGTCAAAGAACATATATGGATGACCCACGGACATGGACAGCTGAGTGGGGACTAAATGTTGGAGAGGGAGGGAACAGGGACAGGGAAGCAAGAGGGGGAAAATTTTGAGACAACTGTAATGGGAAAACAGACAAAAAAATTTTTAGTGGGGCAAAAATGAAAATATGAAGAATGGAAATGCCAGTTCAGTGAATATTAGAAGGACTAGGATTTTCCTTCACACTGGATATTTTTTTCCCTATCTGATCCTTCCAGAGTTTGGCATTCTCAAGAAGTAAGTAATGACATAAGTTTATTTGCAGAAAATTAATAAGACCAGTTGTGAATAGAGGGTGATTTTTTTTATTTGTTTGTTTTGTTTTTTGACCAAGACTGTGACTGGAATGTCAAGCCCAAAAGAGACATGCTTTGGCTCAGGTTGTTACCAAAAAGCCCTGAGGATCTGGGAATGACTTTTGAAGGTAATAAAAGCCCGCGAGATAAAAGGCCTGCTACCATGGTTGGTTGTGCGGTCCAGAGCAATCTTTCCAGGGAAGAAACGAAGGCTGTTTTCCTGAAAGATGGCTAGAAGGGACCTTAAGGCACAATGAAAAACCAGAAGGACTTGGAAAAGACAGGAGTGTACAGGCAAGGCTGAATGCCAGGTATGTGGCCCAGCTTCTGTGCCCTGAAGAGCAGACTGAAGGTCAACCTAAATGTTCCTTGGGTAAGTTCCAGCAAAGGAAAACTAAAGAACATAAGTAATCATTTGCTGCTCTTGTTGTGTTTATGCAAATGAACAGAATAAATTAAAAATGGACTTAATGCAGTCCCTTTAATGACAAGGAGAGTAATCTTAGGGAGAAAAACCATTATTCAAGCAAAACCACAATGATCAGCGGTAAACTATAAATTAGTGCAGCTAACCGTCTTTAAAGTTTCTTTTCATTTAAAATATGTTTTCACTTGAAAGTTAAACCACGTCTGTGGTATCATCAGAGATATTTAAGTTACAGGCAAGAAGAATGTCAAATGCCTTGCAACTGGATGTCTTTCCAATAAGACAGTCTTACAGATTTAGAGACTTGTTTGTAGGTTATGATACATAAATTAACATGTGTTTTCTGTTTTCAAAGGGCATAAGCCTATGACCGCATTACCCGAGTGATTGTCTGTACGTATAGGTCTCACTTAATCCTGTCTGCAGCGCTGCCTCCTGAGACTCCACGGTTTGGCTGAACTAAGTGGCTGGGTTGGTGAAGAATGGGGTGGTCTGTGGGCTTCACTTTAAAACTGGTTTCTCTTTTCTATCCTAATGGCGTGGACTGAAAGGGCCCAGAGGTCTGAGAGGGGGGAAACCTAAAATATTTCCCTCAGCCAAAACTAAGTATAATGAGCAAAAGGGTTTTGGACAGGTGAGTAGTGCCTAGCACTTTCCTCCAAAGAAGCCTTTTTTTTTTTTCTCCTAATGTGGAACATTGAAAAATTAATCCCTGCCTTTTGTCATCTAGTGGTTATGGATTGAATGATGTCTTTTAACCCTTTTTGCCAAATACGTTGCCCCCAGAATACAACAAGGAGGCCAGCCTGTTTAACCAAGCACGCCGTTGTCCGGAGACAGCCAACTGACCTGGAGTCTGCACGATCCTTCCCCACGTGGGAAGGCCACCCTCCCCTCCACACCCCCACTCTTATTAGGGATTTCTGGACGCAAGGGTAGGTAGGATGACGACCATGTCCAGCTTGAAGCAGCTAGAGGAGCATGAGACCTTCACCCAGTATCCTTTATAAGATTATTAAGGGTCTTAATATCTAAGAGGGAGGGATTGTTATTTTTTATTCTTAAAATCATTAATTATTTATTAAAAGAAGAAGGATAAAAAGAATACATAGAAGGGTGAAGCGGGAGAGCTTGTACATATGAGCCATGGGTATGGACTTGGGGGCGGATTGCTGGGGCGGGGGTGCTGGGTGGAGGGGAGTAAACGGGAAAAACTTGGAACTATTGTAACCATATCATATCAAAACACTGCTTCAAGGACATCGATCAGAAGCCCAGTGCCCGCATGATCCAGGAGCGCCGCCGGTTGGAAGTGGGCAGGTTCTCATCACTAGGGCTCCCGCGATGTATGATGGCTGAATCCCCATGTGGCAGTGGCGATGAGTTCAGCCAACAGCTGGCCAGGATGTTGTCCTGGGCCTGGGCCGCACAGATACATATGGAGGCTTCTGGGTCGTGTCTCAAGTTTTTCAGAGCTGAGTCATGGGAAGGAAAGGGACCACTTGTGAAGACCAGGTCTCCACATGGGTCTCACACCTTACCTTCCTTCTCACTTCCATGACAGGGCTTCGGCACCCGTTGTTCAACCTCCCGTCATCTTACCTTCCTCCCAGCTTCTTCAAAGCCTGAAGTCTGGTTTCTTACACTATAAACTCCATCAGGATGGGGCTATGTTCTCTGTCTTGGCGACTCCATGGTACATAACATGTACTCATCTGCATAAAGACTTAACTGGATTGAGCTGAGGACCCTTCCCTTGGGACCTATCCCTTTCCTGTTCTATGACCCACTGTGAGCCTACCCATTCTCTCACTCGCCCCTGAAATCTCACCAACGCAGAGCACAACTTACCAGCTTTAACTTCACGCAGATGCTCTTCTGTCATCACGTTCTTCATGGAGGGGACCAGGGACCCTTGAGCATAATCCGAGAGGTGAGCATACCTACCTCCTTACTCTGACCCCACCCCCATCTCACCCTCGGACCAGACCTCCTCAGACAAGCTCTCCCCACCCTTCTCCAGCCTTGCAAATGAGGACACAAAAGGAGAACTTCATTCTGACCCTGCAACAGAGGCCCTGAGAGAGGTGGCAGGCTCAACGGGCAGGGATGGCTCCAGGACAGGGGCAGGATGTGGGCTGTAGCCAACTCTGACAGACAGCCCCAGGCAGTCACTTAGTCAGACTGGCCCTTAGTATCCTCACCTGAGACTGGAGGCGGTGCTGCCCCAGCTGCCCCTTCTCTGGGGAGTTGGAACCACAATAACATGAAAGACACCAAGTGCCTGGCATACCCTCCAGGCAGGCAGTTGGCAGGGCCCATGGAGGGGCTGAGACCCAGCTCCTCAGCGATGTTACTTAGCCCTCCCCTGCCCCCAGCCTGCATGCCTGGCTCCCAAAGTGCCACCAGATCCTTAAATGGCCTATACCTCTTGCAAGGCCCTTCCTACACTTTCTTACCTGGCTAATTCTTATTTATTTTTGAATATTCAGCTCAACATAGTTGCTCCTCCAGGAAATCGTTCCTGCCCCTGCCCCCAAGCTAGGTTAAATGCTTCTCTGGGTTCCCAGAGTCCCTGTGAGTCTCTCTCTATCTGTATATGGCCTGTTGTATTTTACATGTGACTTATGACTCTCCCATCAGACCAGGGGTTTCTTCAGCTTAAACTCCCTGGGGGAGAGGGAGGGCAGTCTCCAAGGATCCTAGAGCATGGGCACAACTGTATGCAGATATGCATTTTCCTAGAAAAGGTGTTCCTAACTTTCTTCAGAGGCTCACAAAAGATCGGTCACCCATGGAGGCTGGAGTCCTGCCCCACAGTGGGGGCTGTCTGTGGGCAAGGCTGGCAATGCTCAACTCTGTTCCCCCAGCACAGCGCCTGGCAGAGAGGAGACTCCCACGGTGTTAAACACCAACATCTTTAGAAGTGATTAATTTGGAACAAGATTTAGGAAGTAATGTCACTCCCCGGGAGAAGCTGCCTCTGAACAGGCCCCCACATTCTGAGGGCATGACTCCTCTGTCCCATCACTGATCATGTGAACGGCATCACCCCCTGAAGGGTTCTTTGTTTGCCTGGACTAGGCATAGTGACTGACACAGAGTAGACGGTCAACCACCATTTGCTACACAAACCACTGAAGGGATCCATGGATGGATGGATGGATAAAAAACTGCAACTGATTTGAGGAAAGTCAAGGAAACATCACTCTACAAAGTACAGGGCTGGGAGCGTCATCCTCTCTAAGCCTCTTTGCAGCAGGGCTTCCTGGTCTTTGGTGAAGGGTGTGTAGTTATTTTGTGGGGAGTAGGAGTATAGCTGAAAGAAGACATACCCAGCATGTCATCAGAAGGGTCCTGCAGGGGATTCTGGGTGAGGGGAATCTGCTATTTGTTTTTTCCACACAGAGACAGAGCCTGGCACTGTGGCGAGAATGAAGGTAACTAACACTGAGTGAGCACCTTGACGTGCCAGGCTTCACATTAAAAAAAAAGAAAAATTCTTGTCTAGTATGTGAAACAGTAGTTGCTCCCCATCTCACAGGTAAGGAAACTGAGCTCAGAAAGGGGGGTCATGGAGCTGAGATTCGACGTCACTTTTCCACGTCCACAGTGGCAGGGCCTCGCTGCACCTGGGCCCAGGCTGCACTCCAGGGGGAACTGTTCTGCTGTGTATAGTTGCCAAGGTTCTGACCTGCACAAGGACTCCAGGCTGAATCCAGCCTGTGGTCCACGCAGTGATCTCAGAGGAGAGAAGACCTTTCTAATTTGCACCACAACTATCCGCTAACCAACCCTCAAACCCCAGGGGAGGCACCCACCCAGGTGCCCAAAGGGCTAGCAGCTTCCTTCCAAGTTGGAGATTGTGCAGAGCCCCAGGAGCAGCACTAGTGCCCAGGTAGGTTACCTATGAACATGACGGAGGACTTCCGCAGGGAGGCTCGGGAATTCTTGGCGTACTCCAGGCTCTGGTTGAGAAATGTGAAGGCGCTGTCTCGGTGGGTGTTCACCTGGGACAAAGAGAACCCCCAAAGTGCTGAGCCCTCATGAGAACTAATTACTCATCCACTCCTCCCGAAGCTGGGAATGGTGACTGTCAGGCAGCCAAGCCCTGGCCTCTTGCTTCCTGAAAATCTCTGCCTGAGCCCCCAGAGGCCAGGCCTCATCTCCTGGCGGATTACAAAAATCACTTTTGTGGTCTTTCTGCCTCGAGTGTCTCCTCTTCCAACCCACCCCCCTGCTGCAGCTGGAAGGAAAATTCTAAAATGCAAGTCCATTCAGAGGCGAGAATGCACATGACGTACAAGGGACATGATCGATAAGGAGAAAGGTCTGACCAGGGTGAAGGATTCAAGTTGCAGAGCAGGTGGGAATAAACCGGAAAGTGAGGAAGTTCTTAAAGGCCCTTAAAAGCCAAGCAGGCAGAGGGCTGATTTATGCTTTAGAAAATAGGAAGCCAGCATTCATTCATTTTTTTTGTCTTATTTTTATGTTTTATGTATTTACTTTTAGAGAGAGGGGGAGGAAGGGAGAAAGAGGGAGGAAAACATCAACAAGTGGTTGCTGCTTGTGCGTCCCCAACCGGGGACCTGGCCTGCAACTCATGCATGTGCCCTGACTGGGAATTGAACCAGAGGCCCTTTAGTTTGAAGGTGAGCGCTCAATGGGTTAAGCCACACTAGCCAAAGCCCAACATTCGTTCTTGATAAGGTGATGGCAAAGCAATAATTTGGGCAAAATAATCTGACAGTGGTGTTTGGGATGAATTTGATCAAGTAGAAACTAGGGGGCAGACATCTTGCGAAGAGGCTGTTGTGGGAAATGAAGAGAAATCTGATCTGATCACTCCCCTGTTGACAATCTCCACATCACGGAGTGAACTCCTGGGCATGATGCAAAGCCTTTATGATCATGTTCCTTCTCGGCCTCAACTTCTGCACTGCCTTCACCTGCCATGCACGTTATGCTCCAGTCCCAGGACGTAGCCCAGTTCTCCTCAGATCTGTGCCTGATGCAAGCAGTTGCTCCTAACTGCAGCGCCCTTCCCTCTCTTCATCTGAGGAATTCCCTCTCATCCCTTGAGGCTCAGCTCAGAAGCCAGCTCCTCCCTGAAGCTCCCGCAAACCTCAGGCAGAGCTGATCCCAGCACCTGTGATGTTTCTGCAGCATCTTGCACAATCTTTGTCACAGCACCTATGACATTGTGTTGTAATTATTTATACCCGTTTCCTCCACCGGATCCTAAGCTCCCCAGAGAGAAGGAGCCATCTCACTGCACTCAGGGCCTCAGTGCCCTGCACAGGACTTGGCATGCTGCAGGTGCCCAGAAACTGTTGGATGATGGATGGATGAGTGAGTGAGTGAGTGAATGAATGAATTGGTGACTAGGTTCCCAACCCCTTCCTAAACCAAACGGTAGAACTTAACCTTCGCGTGAGCAAAACTATGGACAGAGGATCCTGCAGAGTCACGAGCTGGCAGCGCACGGGCCATAAGTGACCAGCCAAGTGGTGACCCACACAGTGTTTTAAGCAAGCTAAACTGATTACTGATTAATGTCTTATACAAATCTGGGTTTCACTCTGGCCAAGTAGCTCAGTTGGTTAAAATGTCTTCCCAATATGCCAAGGTTATGGGTCACATCCCTGGTTAGGGCATATACAAGAATCAACCAATGAATGCATCAATTAGTGGAACAATAAATCAATGTTTCTCTCTCTAATAAAAAAAAAAAATCTGGGTTTCTAGCTTCTGTTGTGAAGGCGAGGACCTGGCAAGAGTGGCTGCACAGTGAGTTGGAGCACTCCACTCAGGCTTTCAGCAGGACTGGGCCCTGCAGGCTGCCACAGGCACTACCGCTGCCACGTCACTCGTGATCATGTCTGCCCAGTCCCTGGGCACTGCAAGTATGTGAATTAGCGCCCTGGCCAAGCACTTCCTCCAGGGCGTTTTCTCTCTGTGTAAAATGATGGTAACGATATTAGACACTGGGTGAGGAGATTTTGAGCCTTCCTGAGAATGGTGGTCCTGAAACATCTTCCCAATCTGATATTTTGTATATATTTGTTAGGTTGGTATGGGGAATACTGACATGCTCGGTCCAAATCTCCCTTTGGGTTTGAAAAATGTATTCCCCCAGCTATGGAGATTGCTTTGGCTGAAGAAAACCGTTAACCCAAGGTCACGTCCCTTCCCAGGGGGACTGGCGGCCAGAGACAGGCAGGATGTAAAGATATGACCCCCGACTCCAATTTGGGGAATCTCATGAAGTGCTGGCTGAGGCCTCCCTGCAACCACGAGGAGACTTGACTGCTCTACCACTCCTGCTCCTCGCTTTCCCTTCTGCAGGTGTTAACCCCAAGGGTGCACCTTCATAAACCCCGTGCGTGCTAATCCGTCTTAGAGTCTGCATCCAGGGGAACCCTGCCCATGACAACAGGGAGGGTAAGTGGGACCAGATGCCAAACCTTCCTAAATGTTATGCGTAGGTACTGGGCCATACCCAGCACTTTACTACCTTAGGATGTTCTCAGGTGTTACCTAGAAAAGGGGTTCTGTGTGGTCAGATAAGTTTGGAAAACCGTAAATTAAACAGCCATGAAACGTGTCCTTAGCACGGAACATCTCAGAGACTTTAAAGAGCTGATGGTGCTGCAAATACCCAAGAGGAAGATGACAATGCAGTGTTTCGCAAACCTAGTTTGGGACGTCTGAGAACGTCCTTTCTCCCCAGTAGGGCATATCCTATAGAACTGGTGTCACAGCCCTGCCTGCTGCAGCTCACTTGGTTGGAGCATCATCTCATAAACCAAGAGATCTCGGATTCTATTCCCAGTCAGCGTACGTGCCTAGGTCTGGGGGCCAGGCCTGTCAGGGTGCATACAAGAGGCAACTGATCGATGTTTCTCTCTCACATCGATGTTCATCTCCCTCTTCCTCTCTCCCCCTCCCTTCCCTTCTCTCTAAAAGCCAATAAGCATGTCCTCAGGTAAGGATAAAAAGAAACAAAAGAACCGTTGTCATAGACAAGACACTCTGGGAATTACTGTTGTAGAAAAGGGAGCCGGTAAAGCCCTTTCAGCAAGATAAACAGATGTGTGTTTTCACCAGACCACTCTGGTGGCCTGAGTGGGGAATGGATTGGAAAGGTGAGAATAAAAGCTGGGAGACCCACTGGAGGGCTAGACCCAAGTCCCAGCTGAGAGACATCCATGACCTGAACTAAAGGCAGTGACAGTGGGGGTGGGGAGGGAAAATCAGATTCAGACGTATTTAAGATATTTAAGTTTGATCCAGTGTGGAAGGTGAGGGAGATGAAGGCGTCTAGGCCGATTCTGGGTTTCAGCTTTGGGGCTCAAGAGGGACAGAGCAAAATTGCAACAGAAAGTCATAAGTACCGAAGAGACATGCTGAGCTCACAGTTTGTGTGGTTCAGTTTGGGGGTTGTGTGTGGTAAACCCCTGGAAAGGGAACACTAGGAGTAAGGAGAGAAGTTAGAGACCGAGATGAACATTCAGGAGCCAACAACTCATGGGTGCTATTGGAATTTCCAGTCAAGATGTAAAAAGAAAGAAGAGGAAAGGAAAGAACTGCCCACCTCCAACATACTCAGAAGGAACCACTGGCGTCTTGGAAGCACTCACAAGGTAGTTGCAAATCTTGGCCACCGTCCGTTGCTGGCTGTCCCAGGGCTTCCGGCTATAAGCTCTTTTTGGCAAGTCCCACGCCATGAAGCAAGAACAGCGGGACAGGGTCTTCACGCAGCACTGAGGACCAACAGAAAGAGAATACCAGAGCTGTGGAGTTCCGGGACAGCCAGAACATGTTCCAGAAGAAAGTCGTGTGAAACGGCACTTTGGAGAATCAATTCCTATTTGAAGTGGACAAGCGCAGCTGGTGTTTGGAAGAGGAATCCTGACACAGGTGCTTTCGGAAAACAGACTTCTCACCAGAGTGGTTAGTGACTCCGGGTCAGTTTCCATAGAGGGAGAGGCACACGCAGGGCCAGGGGCCTGCGCGCACTCACCGGGCCCACCTTGGTGTTGCCCTCTTGCATGGTCAGCAGCAGGGGAACCAAGGCGCTGATCAGCTGTTCCTCCATGGCAGGGGTGCGGGGCGACGACCGCAGCTTCCGGACCACCTTGCCGTACAGCTTGATGCAGGAGGAGCGCACGTCTTCTCGTGACTGGGAGAGACGTGGAGGCTTAGGCATGCTCCCTCCTCCAGGAGGCAGCCTGGGCCTCTGCGCCTCACAGGGACACACCACGGCCTTCCTTCCACTCGTTCTGAGTGGCCCTCCAGGCACAGGAGGCACAGAGACAGAGAAGAGCAGAGGCCCCCTGGTGGGCCTGATCTGGGGCTGGTGTCTCCCTGCTGGAGCCCAGGTCTGGAGCTCCTCCCGCTCTTCCCAGCCAGGCCTCCTGCTCACCCAAAACATGTCTTAGAGTCAAGTGGGAAAATGAGCCCTCTGCCTGGACCAATAAGAAATGCACCTCCTGTAGGTGGACCAATAGCAATGAAGCAAGTCACTGGGAGACTTGATTATAAAAGAAGAGCTCCCTCCATGCGAGACAATTAGAAAAGGACCTTTCTATGCAGACCTATTACAAAAAGATGTAGACAAGTTGGAATGATGAATGAGGTACCCCTTCCCCTGGGCTGACTTGGCCCTGCCCACTTGGCACTGCCCAGGTGCCAGTGGGCCATGGAGGTATTGCAACCTGCAGGGAAGTAAAGAACCATCCTCTATAGCCAACTCCCACCCCTCCCACCCACACCCAAGGGGGTCCCTTACATCACTGAAGTGTGGCAGCAGGATCTGCAGCAGCTCCACATAGGCTGAGCTGTCATTCAGTTTCTTGTGGTCCAACCCCTTGAAGATGGTCTTGAGGTTTTCGCCTGCCTCCATCAACAGCAGCCCATCCACATCCTTCAGAGCCTTCACCATGAACGGCAGAAGAGCCTGCACCTTGGTGGTCTGTGGGGCAGGAGCATTTGGGATGGGGCCTCCTACTTGGGCTAACAGGTGGGAGACCCAGCCTCTGCTTCACCGAGAAGAACTTAGTGCAACAAGGCTCACTTCCAGGCCTTAGCTTCTGCCATCCCTCCAGCCTGGGACACCCTCACTGAAGCTCTTGCTGTCCTCAGAGTCTTCTTTGGCTCTGCCGACTCCTTCCTGGCCTGAATACCCGAAGCACTTGGCTGTCTACTCCCTTCATTGTATAATTATTAGTTAACTTTAGAGTCTACATCTTGTCATTTCTCCTGCTATATATATATATATATATATATATATATATATCATGAGCCGTAACAGTGCTTGGTAGAAAAAAGCAAAGCACTTTAAGAAATGCTAATGATGTCCCAACAATCCTAGCCTTGGTTTCCTAATCTGTAAAGCAGGAATAATTACTGCCATCCCCAGCCCCTCTCTCACACACGCTGCCTTTAGGGACATTGTGAAAACTCTGGATTACAAACTACTTCAAAACAAATGAAGTATTTAGGGAATTATTAAGGGATATCCATTTTACAGATGGAGCAACTGAGGCAGGGACAGAAACAGGCTCCGATTCTGATTCCAGTCACCGGCATCTGAAAGTCGATGACAGCCAGCTCTGTCCTTCCTCCAACCCAGAGTCCAGCTGGGCTGGGCTTTCCTCTACCCTCGGCTTACCTTCTCAGTCTTGCGGGCCAGGGTGGCCAGGCCTCGGATGGACAGAACCTTCATGATGGGATCGCGGTGGTTCAGGCCTTCCACCATCCGCCCCAAAGAGTATTTCTCAGGAATCCGCTGCACCTCCTCCATCTGGAGGAGCTAAGGGAGGGACAGTGATTACTCCCTGGACGGAGGGGATAGGCAGCCCTCTGGGTCCCCATGCACTGGTAGCACAGGCCGGATGACCAGGGGCCGGGTGTGGAGCACGAACAATTACTGCCCAGTCAGCACCGTCCAATGCAAGCCACAATGCAGGCCTAAACTTCCTAATAGCAACATTAAAAGAGTGAAAAGAAATAGGTAACATTAACTTTACTAATACATCTTATTTAACCCAGTATATCCAAACTAGTATCATTTCAGCATGTAATCAATATAAAAATTATTGATATATTTCACACTGAAACTTGGTGTGAATTTTATACTCCAAACACCTTTCAATTCAGACTGCATTACAAGGGTCACTAGGTCCCATGTGGCTGGTGGCAACCATATTGGACGGTCCAGCTTTGGTTAGTGATAGCCACTGGTCCTCTGTCTCCACCCGGCACTCAGTGGTGACGGCCCTGTGCCCTGTCCTTTCTGCCTACTCTTCCCAGTGAGCCCCCCATTCTCAGAATCTTAACTGCTGTCCCTGGGTAAATAACTCCTAAGTCTGTGCCTCCGGCTCAGCCTCCATCTGGAGCTTCCAATTTGGAAAACCAACAGTTTACCGCACACCTCCACTGGATGTCCAGCACCTCATGTCAGAGTTGAACATGTCACTACCCAGCTCAGAGCCCCCATTCTCCCCCATTGCCTTCCACCATCAACCCTAATTGCTCTGGGGCCCCATTCGTGCCTGCCTGCCCTCTAGCCACACTCACTATCAACCAGCTTCTAAACAAGCTGCGCATCATTCATGGAATGACCCAGACTGTTTTGTCCCTTTAGGGTGGACAGGATGCCCTTCTGCCACAGCAGCCACCTCCGCTCTAGCCCATGCTTACTTTGAATGACTCCATCTAGAACTCAGCCCCTGAGAAGCCATGTCTGACAGTGCCCCCAAGACTCACCTCGGCAGCTGGCTCCCTTCTCTGGGCCCCCTAGGGCCCTGAACATGGAGACCTTAGGACTCCCCTCTGCTAATGTATCTGCCTGCCCTCTCCCATTGTGGGTTTCCTTGAGGACACAAACGAGTGTTTCTCCTTTGGGTCCCTTTGAGACAGCTGTGTTTTGGCATATGTGCTTAGGGGACACTTGTTGCCTGAAACATGAAATTTGGATCCTTTCCTCACTAGAATTGCCCTTCCTCCTGTGTCCCCATTGCAGGGTTAGCAAACCCCCACCCTCCCCAGTTCTTTTCCCAGCCCCAAACCAGGCATCACTCTCACCTCCTTCCTCTCCCTCCACACCCTCCCCACCCACCACAACCACCGCTCTTCAATTTCCTCCTAGTTGTCCTAATAAACACTTCTCCTACCTCTTACCTTGCCCTATATCTACTGAGACTAGTGAGACCATGTGTCTGTATAATGAGAAGAGAGAGCTGGGGAGAGGGGCTCCTACCCATCCATACAGGATACTCAGGCCTACTATGCACCAGGTTCTGTGCTGGGCACTAGAAATACAGGAAAGAGTAAAGATGATGATGGTGGTAATAATAGCAACAGAGTTGACTCACAGAGAGCACTTCCTGTGTCCTGGAACTGTTCTGAGTGCTGGATGTAAACTCACTGAATCCTCATCGAAACCCTATCAGATGGGCAGTTCATTATCCCCATATTACAGGTGAGGAAACCGAGGCACAGGCAGGCTCCATGACTCACCCAAGGTCACAAAGCTCCCTAGAGGAGTTCTCCGGCCATTGGTAGAAGCAAGTACACACACGACACTCACAGCATAGGGGCCGGGGGAGCCAGGGAGGAACATCTGAGCTACATCAAAGTTCCAGAGTGTACGCAGCAGGCCTGGCTCTGGCCAGGAGCAGACCACCACCTCTTCTGGGAAGTAGGAGAGCCTAGGGGAGGACACTTGCTCCCAGAGGAAGGGCCACTGCTCAGGGTTCCAGGGGAATGCTGCGGAAGATTAAGTCTAGAATCCATGACCTTGTGGTGAAAACAAGAGCATCCCCTGAGATCTGGCAAGGTCCAACTTCCCACCCCTCCCCAAAGAAACTGTGTGGCAGCCACTTAAGACTAAGGCTGATTGCAATAGGAGAGCCAGTCATGGAGACGTGGTCTGAAGCTCTCTGGACTTCCTGAGCTGCGTGACCTGGAAAAATGTCCCTAAACTTGAGCATCACAAGTTTTCCTTTGCAGCACTGCTGTGCAGATTAGAAGGGTAACTAACAAATGAAAGCGGTCAGCACAGGGTTTGGGACATAGTAGGCCCTCAAGAAATGGTATTTTCCCTTTCCACACTGGAACCATGCGGAAAATTAGAAGTAAGACCCATGCTTATCATCCTGGAGGTGATGTTCTGCTGGTGCCTGCAAAGCCAGGCAAAGTGTCCATTCCGACCCTCACTCCTCTATTCAATCTCCCCATCTGGGAGCCCTCTGAGGACTGGGTCTGGGGCTGCAATGCATGGCCCCTGTTCTGCAGACTCGCAGTCCAGAAGAGGACTTCTGCAGAGGCAGAAAATATGCAAGGAGTACGTGGAATGCCATGCTGCCTCCTGTCCGCCTGGCAGACTTGGCTCACCTGTCAAGGCCTGTCTCAAATGGCACCTCCTCCAGGAAGCCTTCCTTAACTGAGCCTCCTGCCTCTGAGCCCCACTGTACAGACCCCGGTGATAGCTCTGACCCGCTCTATGACAATCGGCAGGTCAAAAGAGGCACACAGGGGTAGGTTAAGAGAGTGGGTTTTGCAAGTGTCCGTCAACCGATGAATGGATAAACAAAACATGGTATATACATACTACGAAATATGATTTAGCCTTAAAAAGGAACGAAATTCTACAACATCGGTGAATCTTAAAAACCTTATGTTAAGTACAATAAGCCAGATAGTGTAGATTTCACTTATCCAAAACCTAGAAAAGGCAGATTCATAGAGACAGGAAGTAGAAGGTGGTTCCAGGGGCCAGGAGAGGGTGGATGGGAAGTTTCAGTTTGGGAAGGAAGATGAAAACGTTCTGGAGATGATGGTGGTGATGGCTGCACAACACTACGAATGCACTTAATGCCACTGTGCTGTACAGTTAAAATTATTAAAGCAGTAAGTTTTATGATATACATGGTGGGGCAAAAGTAGGCTTACAGCTGTTCGTATGGAAAATAATACAATAATTAATAAATAATAATACAAAAATAATGTACTCACAAGTGTAAACCTACTTTTGCCCCATGTGTATTTTACCACACACGCGCACACGCGCGCACACATACACACAGTGTTCTAAGAGCTCAGATGTCTGGGTTTGAATGCCGGATCTGCCACTTACAGGCTGCACGGCCTTAGGAAAGTTATTTAAATCTGTGCCTGTTTATTCCTCTGAAATGGGAGATAGAATGGTATCTGCACCACCGGATTGTGTGAGGATTACATGAATCGGTATGTGTAAGGCTCCTAGAATGTGCCTGGAAGGTAGTAAGTGCTCAGTACATGTTCTATTATTATAAGTCAGTCTCTCCTGCTGGGTCTGACCCTATCCATGTCCTGACTAATCTTTCCCCAGCAACCCCCTCCTAGTACCCACACACACACTCACTCAGCTTAGATATCACTTGCTCAAGGAAGCCCTCCCTGATGATCCCCATCATAGCACACATCACTCTACAGCACCGCATGTTATAACGAGGATGTCATCTCGCTCCTTTGTTGCACCAAGGATTCATTGAGGGCAGGACAGAGTCAAACGTATGTTTATAGCTCCAATCTGGTGCTTGGCATACAGAAATGCCCAGCAAAGGATAGCGGTTGCCTGGGGAACAGAAGGGGTCTGAGAAGAGTGGAATGGAGTGAAGGAGTGGAGAGAGGAGGAGAAAAGGGAGGGAAGAAGGAGCTCTTCACATTCACGAGAAATCATGCGCACGACAGGCTGTCAATTGTTAAGTACTATTTGCGCAGGACAAAAGACCGCTAATGTGAACTGAAGCCTATGCTCAGGGGAAGGCCTGGGAGCAGCCCCATCCTGCACGCGGTGCCCCTTTGGTACCTCCACAAAGAAGGCGGTGGCGGTGATCTTGTGCTTCTCGTCGCCTCGCTCCAGGAGCGGGATGAGCAGGTAGAGGACGCGGCACAGGTCCTCGCAGGAGCAGTGCACCATGGCCCTGCAGGTGGGGAAGGGGAACAGTCCCTCAGGCTCTCCGGCCCCAGGGAGGCCTGCTGTGTGGGAGTCTGGCTGAGACTCTGCAAACCATGGACAAGACAGGGTCACCTGGGCTTCTGCATTCCCAGGATTTCCCACCTGGACAGGACCTCAGAGGCCATCTAGTTTAACTATTTTGTTTTACAGATGGGGAAACTGAGGCTTAGAGTAGGAATGTGGCTTGCCCAACAGCACAGGGCAAATCAGTAAGACAGCCTGGCTTCAGACTGCCCACTGAACAGGACCACCCCAGGAGGAGGAGGCCGGAAGGAGAGGGTGTGAGGACCCACTCACTAAGCGCCCGGCAGCAGCCAGGTGCTTTCACATTGTTATTGCATTTGATCCTCCCCATTAAGCCTCGAGCAGATTACCATTATTATTATTCCCATTTTCATAAATAAGGGGACAGGGGCTTCGAGTGTAACCTGCTCAGGATCACAGAACTGGAAAAATGGCAGAGCTGGCGCCCCAGCCCAGGGCCCCCCACTCCAGCTGCCTTGTTCGTTGTACCAAGTCAGTGGTTCTCAAAACGTGGCCCCTCGATCAGCAGTATCAGCATCCCTAGATACGTGTCAAAAATTCACATTCTCGGGCCCCCATCCCAGACCGACTGAATCAGAAACTCGGAGAGTGGGGCCCAGCAATCAGTGTTGAAACAAGCCCTGCTTGCTCAAGTCTGGGGACCACTGCACTATGCTCCATTATCAGCGAACCCAGGAAGTGTGGCAGCTGTGCACAGACTGGAGTAAGGCAGCTCGGGTTCAAATCCTGGCCCCACCACTAGCTGTGTGACTTTGGCAAGTCACTTAACTTCTCTGTGCCTTGGTTTCCTCTTTGGGAACACTGGGATAGCAGTAGTACTATTTCATCAGTCGCGGTGAGAATTAAATGGAATAATCCACATACATACAGCTCTTTGCATGGTGCCTCAAGCATAGTAAGTGCTCAATAAATGTGCTTGTATCCTGAGACCCCAAGGAGACCCCATCCTGGGCACTTGGTGCAGGGCTGAGGCAGGCATTCCTGCAGGACTCACATCTTTAAAATCAAGGTGTCTGTCCTCTCCTGACCCCATGGGAGGCTGTGTGTGGTTGCAGAGAAGAGCCCCAGTTGGGGTCAGCAGGTCATTTCCCAGCTTGGCCACTTTCTGGCTGTGTGACCTTTGGGACACAACTGTCCCTCTCTGGCATCGTCCTCTGCATCAGTAATTCCTGCCCCACCAGGCAGCATAACGATAGTAAGAGCTAACCTGTGTGTCTGAGCTCTGACCATATGCCAGGGGCTGTTCAAACTTCTTTACTTAATCCTCACCCCAAATCTTGGCTGTGGGTCCTATTATTACTTCCTTACTACTGAAGGGAAAGCAGAGACATGGACAGGGATGTAACTTGCCCTGTGTCACACAGATGGAACGCAGCAAGCGGGCATTCAGATGCAGGCAGACCACCTCCAAGGCCACACTCTGAACCTCTCAGCCATCCCATCATTTCTTTAGCATTGGGGGTATTAAATTCATGATGCTGTGAGGAAAGGTGCTTTATAAACAACCTAAGTGCTCTGCTTTTGCCAGGTACTGTGGTAAGCAGTTTGCTCTGAAGAGCATGTACCATCGTTCACATCTATATTGTCTATCCACCAAGGCAGACAGGATCTGCTGGTTTTAGAGGAGAGGTGATGGACTGAGGGAAGGGTTTTGCCCAGAGACATGCAAACCCAAGTCTGTCTGAAGACGCTGAGGTCCCTCCCCTCCCTCCAACGCCTGCCTTGGGGGCCCCTGGCCTCACCTAGCCAGCAGGGACACTCCTCGGTGGTGGTTCTCCGCTTGTCCCATGAGCTCCCAGCCACCCTGCTCATCCAGAAAGGTGGCCTCGGACGAGCAGCCCATCTTCAGCAGCAGGGTTTTCACCACTTTGACCACCCAGCTGCCAAGATAAGAGAGCTGAGACCTCATGTCACCCCCCCCCCCCAGTAGGCTGGGCCGCCCTCCACCCAGGACTCTCCCACCATCAGCTCCCATCTGGCCAGACAAGCTCCTCTCTGTCATGCTAATCAATAGCTAGTGGTGTCCAGTGGATCCACAAAAAGTGGCTTTTTTACAAACAATTATTAGCTTTGAGAACAAGAAAGTAAACAGAAGCAAGATGTCCCTCTCTTTGGAGCTGCTGCTTTACCCTCCCTTTCCCCTGAGTTTCTTTACTGAATGGAGAGGTTGGATTGGAGCCTCCCGCCGCCCAGGTCCTGCCTCAACCTTGCCCTCCACCCCCATCAAGCCCATGGCGGGGGGAGCTCCATGGGACAGTCCTTTCTGCTCCTTCACACACAGTCTCCTGTCCAACCCTGAGTCCTTCATTCGCTCAGGACACTTAAGTAGTGAGTCCCAAGTCTAGGTGCACAACAAAAGTTCCTGGGGAGCCTGCGCAACCCGGGGACTATCAGGTTGGGACGCCGGTCTGTGCTTTGAAGGCCCTGGGTGGGCCTGAGGAGCCCCGGTACGAGGGAGCAGAAGGAGGGCTCCACCAGGGGCTGTCATCCTCCTGCATGCCTGCCACGGCCCCGGCTGCTCATGGGAATATCTTGTATATGTGTGTGTCTGGATATGCACGCGTGTAGATCTGTGCATGCGTGTATGAGCCTTTAGTAAAATAAAAACTGACAATGTGTGTAATAAAGTTTACATTTAAACACAGTTTTCCAGAAAGCCAAACCCTTGCTTTAAGAGTTTAAGACACAGTTTTGTGGGCATAGTTCAGCTGATGCCCACGGCTGGTGGTTCTCAGCATCCCGGACAAGGCATCAAAGCATTTTGGAACTCAGGTGATGTTCAGGAATTTGCTCTGAATTTTTCTGTTTGGGGTTTTGTAATGAATATGAGTCCAGTGTAGAAATTCCAGTCATGCAATCCTTGTGCGGATTCTTTGAAACATGTGCTGTCGGGGACAGTCCTTCACCAGCCATGCCGTTAAGAGTTTCAAGTTACACACACACGTGCATACATGCACACACATGCATACACACACACACACACACACACACACACGAGGGGATGCAGTGGGGCAGACCCCAGGTGTTGTTCACCCTAACAGCCGAGGGCTCACCCTCCCCAACTCTCCCATCCACTGTCCTCCCTCTGCCCCTGAAACTCCCAGCACTGGCTAAGCTGAGGTTTATGCATTTTGTTTAGAGAAGGAAGGTTATACCTTCCAGTTCCAGTATTAGCAGCACCTTTAACTAAAACAGAACGAACCACCTGCGTGTGCTCTCTGTTATGTGCCTCCATGTCCGGTGGCAGTTGGTCGTCTCTCGCTAACTGGTTTGGGGACAGCATTGAGCTCAGGGCTCAGAAGCTCCACAGAAAAGAATGTGACTTAAGAGGTTTCAGACAGTCACAGTAGACCCCTGACCTCATCTGTGCAGCCCACAAAGAATGTAGATTTAGGCCAAAACTTCCAAACACAGAGCTACGTCATTCATAGTTTGTCTTCTCCCACTTCACCACTTTCTCAATAAGGCTCCAAAGTTTAACAAAAATGACCTTCTTCATCACCCTTCCTCCCCACCTCACTCCCGAAGAGACACCTGGAAAAGCCCAAAGAAGGCCAGCCTGCGCTGCTTTGTAAAAAGGCAGAGGTACACTGTTGGGAGAAAGCTGCGGGGTAGGGGGTGCATTTCCTTCGGCTCTCCAAACACCAACTCTGCGAGCTTCACCTTCCTGGAAGGTTCTTGGCTTTTCCCAGCAAATGGAGCCAGTGTTGCCCTGTTCCTGCACTGGGATGGGGGGTGGGAAGAGGGCAGGGAGCAAGGATCTAACACCAGCTGCTTCAGAGCCCGAGGCTGCTGCAGAGCATGGAAGCTGGACTGCACGCAATGCACTGTCAAGCTCTATCTATGGTGTCCGGTCCAGCAGGACGCCCCCACCCCCGTCAAACCCAAGTCTGTGTGACAGAGCTGGTGCCCACACTCATCGCCTCCACCCACCTCTCCTCACGGGAGGGTGCGACAGTCTCTGTGCACTTAGCCATCTCCTTAGAGCTTTTCCATTCCTTCACCGGGGCCTGGAGCACCCACGACCCACTTGGCTTCCACGCCCCGGTGCCTAGTTTCCTCGGGCTGCCCTAACCAACGGCCACATAATTGGTGGCTTAAAACAACAGAAATTTATTCTCTCTCCATTCTGGACACCAGAAGTCCCAAATCCAGTTGCCAGCAGGGCCCTGCTCCCTCTGAAGGTCGAGGAGAGCACCCGTCCCGGCCTCCGCCTGCTTCCGGTGACTCATGGCGTTCCTTGGCTTGTGGCTGCGGCACTCCGGTCTCTGCCTCTCTTCACGTGGCCTTCCCCTCCGTGTGCGTCTTTTCCTCTTCGTGTAAGAACACTTACTGCTGCATTTAGGACCCACCTGGCTCGTCCAGGAGGATGTCATCTCAAGCTCCTCAATTATCTTCAAAGACTCTTTTTCCAAATAAGGTCACACTTGGAGGTTCCAGGTGGGACCCAGCATGCAGCCCTCTCCACCCAGGTACCACCCTGTGGCTTTTCTGGTCCCCTTCAGCGTGGCACTTGCCCACCTCTGGTTTTCTGTCTCAGGTGCTGCCTCCTGCGAGGCAGAGGTGAGGGGGGGGCGCTCAGGCTCTCTTCCAGCTCCCTGGTGCAAGCGTCAGCGGATTGAAGCCCTCCATGTCCGGAGTTTGCACCTTCACTCGGCAGCCCAGGACTTTTCCACGATGTGTTCCTCTTCTTCCTCCTCCACTGCCCCCTCCACTTTCCTCTGGTTTTGTTTTCCCTCCAGCCACCAGCTTTCTGAGTCAGGGGTGACACCCTCATGGCAGCACCTGTGAGCGCCAGGGGAATGAGAGCCAGTGTCCTGCTGTGATGCCATCCTCTTTAGTCCTTACAACACACCTACGGGGTAGAAATCTCTTACCCCATTTTATAGGCAAAGGAACAAGCCACCAAGACGTTAAGGTAGTTTCCCTAAAGTGCAAAGCACAAAGTGGTGGAACCATGACTCAAATCCAAGCCCAGCTGCACAACTGCTTGCCCTGTGCCCCTCAAAGTGCACCTCTGTGAGCATAACACTCAAGAGAAGCCAGAAAGGAAAAAGCTAACAAACTGGTCTACACACATTTAAAATGTCTGAGTGGCAAAAACAAACAAACAAAAAATAAATAAACAATAAAATAGTTGCCAGTCACGTAACAAACTAGAATATAAATGACAAAGAGCAATGTCCTTAATATGTAAAGCGCTTTTACAAATAATTAAGGAAAATTCCCAACAGTTTTGTATAAAATTGGACAAAGGACAAGAACAAGTGGCTCACAGAAAACACAAATAGCATCTCAACCTCAACCCCACTCACGATAAGAGAAACACAAACTAAAATTGCAGCAAAATACAGCATTCTCTCACTTATCGCAGGTATTACGTTCTAGAGCCCCCTCCCCCATGAAGTAGGAAATTTATATTTATTCTACACTCTGAAACCTACGTAACTTTAACACCATACGTATACAGTACCACAAAATCCCGTGATATAGCGAAAAATTCGCGATAAATAATTAAATATAATATATATTTTTTAATTCCGTGATGCAGTGAGGCTGCGATAAGTGAACTGCGATATAGAGAGGGACTACTGTACCTTTTTTCCCCCAGTTCTCAGACTGGCTGAGATGAAAATGTTTTATACAGTATTGTGCTGACAAAATGTGAGGAGACAGACACTCATACACCACTGGTGGCGGTGCCCTTGTTGGAGGCTATTTGGCAAGTTCGTTGCTTTAGGATATATTGCAATTTCTCTTCCATCACATCACTGGTCAAGAACCCTTTTCCCCACACATTCCTATTCCACCTGACTATTTAGATGCAGAAACCTTCTTTGCTGCAGCCATTCTGCTGTCAGGAATTCCTCCTATACATACGATCGCATGTGTGCACATACAGACATGTGGACAAGCAAACTCATGGCAGCATTGTTTGTAATCACAAAGGGCTTCAAAGTGCCTAAATGAAGAGGACTCTGGTGAAATAAATTACGGTACATTGAAATTAACATTGAAATTAATTTTTTACATGGAAATATCATGCAGCTGTGAAAAATAATGGGTGGCACTATATGTAATGACCTCCAAGACATAATATATGCTAAAAGCGAAAATGTGTAACTGCGTTTAAGGGTCACAGTTCCATCGGTGGAAAAACAGAGAAATAAATGTGTGCTTATCTTTGTACACACCACCTCTGGAAGGTCATGAAAGAACTCTGTCCTTCTGGGGAGGGTGACTGGGTGAAGAAAATATCTTTTGAGATTTTTACCATGTGCATTTATTACCTATTCCAATTAATCATTTAAAACTGGATGTTCAGGCCTTAGATAAAACCCCCCTGGGGAGGGCCGATTCTCTCCCGCAGCCCAGCACTAAGCAGAGTCTGACACACAGCAAGGGCTCACAAATAGTTGCTGAACAAATGATTGCCTCTCATAGAAGTGTGGTTCTGTTTTCTCTTCAAGTCTCACAGCTGATTTCTATTTACCGATTGCCCTAAAGACTTTCAGAAGGGCCCTTGGGGGGTGGCCCTCCCTGAGCCAGGAACAGCAGGAGCATACCGCACAGGTACGAAGGCAGACAGCTGTGCATCCTCCTTGGCATCCTTGTGGGAACCCACGAGGCCAGACAGGTTGAGGCCGATGTGGTAATGCACCTGAACGAGCAAGGCCAGAAGCAGCTGGGGATAGATGCGCCTCACATGGTCCAGGCAGCTGTCGACGGACAGGAGCTCACACAGGCCGCTGGCTGCCTGGGGGCAGAGAAGAGGCGTGTGGGAAGTCCTGGCCCACTGTCTCAGCATTGCTGGCAGGGGGTGGACTGCTTCTCTAGGAGGTCAGACCTGGATCTTTGCTCTACTCTGGCGTGGCCTGGGAAAGCCCAGATCTTCCCGAATCCCGACTCCCACTCCTGGCTTTGTGGGTGAGCCCTGCACTGGAGCAATAACAAAAGCCTGCCTCTTTGATGTTGACACACCCCTGGAAGATCATGGTGGTGGTCTTGATCCCACTGTGCCAGTGAGGAGACAAGAGCAGAGGGGTGATGGGACTTGCCCAAGGGTCACCTAGCCCCTGGGGTGCAGGGCTGAGTCTTGAACCGAGGGTTTCAGATAGGGCTGTGGCATGCCCTTCCTCTTCCTCTTCTGTACCACAGGAACAAAGACCGCAAAGGGGCACCAGCTGACCCTTTACTTTGGGCCATTAAGGTGGACTGCCCTCACTGCCTCCCCATGTGGCCAGCAGCTAAAAGAAACAAGCCGCAGCCTGGAGCAGGAGCCAGGAAGGACCTGTTCTGAACTCCATGACAACCTGCCTCACACACCCTCCCCGACACCAATCCTCCCAAGCCCTGGGAATTTGGCTTCGTTGGCATTTGTCCCACCAGGTTCCCAAGGACCAAATTTGCACTCACCGCTGTCCCCCTCCAACTTCCCCACCTACATTCACTCTGGTCCTGGCCTGGGCCCACCCCTCACACTTGGCTCACTGAATCCTCCCTGACTTGCAGGACAATGTGGGGGCAGGGAGCAGGCAGTAATGGGTTGGGGTCACAAGACCTGATGGCTCTTTCTGGCTCCACCGCTCCCTGCCCCCCTTTGAGCCTCAGATTCATCCTCCATAAGGTGAGGTCACTGGGCCTCGTCCAGCCAGCCCCACAGATGTGGTGAGAAGTGAATGAAGGAGAAGGGAGACTGCTTCCTAAAGAAATGATTGAAATTTGTGCCACCATGCAGCTGGCCCATTTAATTGTGAAGTGAAAGAGCCCATGACTTGTTCCCATGGAAATAAATGACATAATATGGGCTGGAGGAGAACAATAAACGGCCCTTATTTGTAATTCACGGCTTAGGAAACCCTTTCACGCATCCACTATCTCACTCTTCTCAACAGGTAAGACAGAGAGGCAAGAGTTATGACTACTCATTTGACAGATCTTACTATGAAAGCTAAGGAGGGGGAAGTGACTGGCCAAGGTTACACAGAGAGGCAGTGGCAGAGGTAAGATGAGTCTCTTGGAATCAAAGCCTTTCCACTTGTCAGCAGCCCAAAACTAATACTTTATTCAAAGAAAGCAGTCTGCGGTATAGAGAAAAGCCTCTGGTGATGTGCCATAAGGCTCTGCTCTTGGCTTAATCTTGCTCAAATGGTGTATCAATGCCACAAGGTAAAAATTTGCCCACACTGTATCTATGCTCAAACTATGCTTGTTCAGCAAGACGCATGGATGAGTGACTGGAGAATACATGGGAGGAGTGAATTAAATGCCGAAATCAGGGAGGGCACGGGGTGCCTGATCCATAGAGCTCGATGCTGGCAGAGAGAGGCAGAGAGATCCGATGGGGAAGCACAGGATCTGGGTTTGAGTCCTGCCACCACCACTCAATGGCTGTGTGACCTTGGGCAAGACACAGACTGTTCCTAAACAGGAGGATCTCCCTCTGTAAAGGATAATACCACCCACTCCTCCATTCCCCATATCTTTGCTTATTTGTTTCCCTCCCTCAGAATGTCTTGCTCTCTGCTGAGTCTCCAGAACTTACGTGTGCTCAATAAACAATTGTTAAATATATGAGTTGAAATTTCTTGAATATCTGCTCTGTGCCAGGTAAATGTTAGACGTTTACTATTCCAGGCCACTGACGTAACTGTAAGTAGCAGCACTGCTGCCATCGATGGATCACAGTCAAGAGCAGACAGACAGACACTTACCCAAGGCCACACAACTAGCTGCTCGCAGAGCAGCACCCTAGAAGCTGGGCGGGTTGACTCCAGCAGGAGGGGGAAGGAGAAAAGGGGCAGGCAGACAGGGCTCACCGCTAGTGGCTTGCTGGAGGCCCCGCCCTTCTTGGTGACAGGCTCCTCCTTCAGGATGAGCAGGAGCAGGTCCAGGACCTTTTTGATATCACGGCTGTACTTGTACAGTATCAGCTGCCTCCACATCTCTGCTCCATTGCTGGGAGGTTGGGGGTAAGAGAGTTATGGGGACCAGGCCCGCGGGGGCAACCCAGCTTCCCACTGTTACCCATGGGCATGCTAGCAATTTCCTGGAATGGTCCAGAAAACACTCCCTATGAGGCAGGGGGCTAACAGCGATACAAAACCCTATTTCCTAGCTATTATGCCAGGTGCTTTACATACAATTTATTACTTCAGCAAATATTGAGCATCTGCTATCGTCCAGGCACTAAGCATATCTCTGGGGATACAGATACGAACAGACATTTAAGACATTCAGGGTCACTGAATTCTCACAATGACCCTCAAGGTGGGTTGTTATTCCCATTTTAGACATGGAGAGTTGAGGCTCAGAGACGTGGAGTCACCAGTCTAAGACAACACAGCTCATGAGTTGTATCATCAAGAAGTGACCGGGTCTGGTGTCCCAAAGCCTGTGCTCCTTCCCCCAGGCCAAGGAGCCCTTTGGGGCCTGGACCCTGCATCTGTCACATGATATCAAGAAGCCCACGCCCCTGTCCCTTAGGAGGCAGTACCCCAGGCAGGGGAAGGCGCCTGCGCCAGGCGGCACCGGCCTGCGGGCATTCTGATGGGCCGGTGAGCTACAGGGTTAACCCAGCCCTTTCTACCTTCTGCAGGAACATGTGAGCCTCCCATTAACTTTCCAGCTCTGTTCCCCTGGAAACCTGATACAGATAGTATGTCAACTATGTTGCTAGGTAACATTGTTTATGGGAAAAGTGACCCAACTGGTAAATTGCATCTGAGCTGGGAGGAACTATAAATTAACTATAAGAACCGATGGGGACATTGTAGCATTGAGCTTCCTGGGGTGACTGTGCTTGTCCCTGTGGGGACCCTGGAAGCCAAGTCTATAGAGTTGTTAGAAGAAATGCTAGTTCCCGTGTGGCCTGAGCCACTTAAGCTATAAGGCAGCTCCCGCACCTTCCGCCTGAGACCCACGAGACCAACTCTTGGAACCAGGGCCAAGGCTGGGGTAAGGGAAGTGAAGCATCCAGGGCACAAAACGTAAGGAGTCCCTCACTCTCAGGCTCACACAAGTGCAGGCAGGCAGGTCACCTGAGAGCAAGGGCCTCCTTGAATTTTGTTCCTGCTCCGTCTGGCCAGCTTCATGGGCTGCTGCAAGGTCTCCTGCAAAGAGGAGCCCCTGATGCCATCCTGTCCTATATCCTGAGTGACTCTGATTTCAAGTGTGGCCTCCGCAGCCTTGTGAGTCTGCATGACTAGTGGCTCTAAGAAGCAAACCCTCTGGTGGGCAGTGCAGTCACAAGGTTTAAATTCTTGCAGGTGGGAGGACAGATATGTGTCACCCCAGCCCTCACCGCTGATGTCCTTGGCTTCTGTGAATGACACCAACTCTCCTTCTTAGAGACACACCCCATTTGCATAGCTCTGCACAATTCTGTTACCTTCACTCTCAACCAACCATCTTAAGATGTGGACCACACGCTTTCTGCCTTGATTTAGTCATTCAAAGGTGTGGGAGCATTTCCAGGGCCAGGAGGCTGCACCAGTCACACTGGTCTCTCCTGGCCATGAGCTCACCATTGGCCACAGTCCCCTCTGCCCATCAGACCACCTGCTCCCTGAAGGCTGAGGGCACAGTGCGCCCTCCTGCACGGACCCGGCACAACTGGCTGTGTTACTCGGCACAACCACCATATGGAGTGGGAATGCAGGGATTATTTCTTCCTTTGGCCTATGGGGGAAAACTGAAGCCCAGAGAGGACAAGCAGGCTACCCAAGACCACACAGCAGCTGAAAGCTGAGTCAGGACTGTCACTCCGGCCTCCTTTCTATTGCATCATTATAGAGCTCTGGGCTTGGAGTTGGTCAGATCTGAGTTCAGGTCCTCATTTTGTTGCTGGCTCAGTGGATGCCTAGGGTAAGAAACTTCCCTGAGCCTCAGTTTCCTCATCTGTAGAATGGGGTTATTGCACTATTAATGCTGAGAAAAGACAGCTAGCAGTGTTTGGGAAGTGCCTAATGGTCGTCGTAGTACCACGGATCACAGAAGAGGGGCCGTCTAGAAGGGCAAGGGACTCCTCTGGGTAGAAGAAGAGTCCCAGGCCCGGGCGGGGGCTGCTTCAACCCTCTGAGGCCAACCCCCACCTTGGTACCTGTCTAGTGGGAGAGGGCACAGGAGCAGGGCGTCCATGACCTCGGGCATAAAGGAGCTGGCCAGGAGAGAGACGGGCAGCAGGGCCACCTTCTGTGCCTGTGGCTCCTGGATGTGGCTCAGCTGCACGTAGACGGCCTCCGTGATTTCTGGGATCTGGAGGACGGCGGGAAGCCATGAGCACGCAGAGGGCCAATGGCGAGGCCAAGGGAGTTGTGGGGGCAGGGAGACGGAGGAGGAAAGGAGTGATAGGATAGAAGGGGACACACAGGAGAGAAATTGGGAAGTGGGCAGAGTGCCTGCTCCTTCCCTGAAAGCGAGCTACTCTGTCTTCACTGCCCACCCCCGCTGCCCCACACTGGATGGGTGAGTTCTTCCCTGCCTTGAACTCAGCCACCACCACCCCTGCCTTACCTGAGGGACGAGCAGGCCCTGTGGGGTCTCCCAGCCCAGCCCCCACTCCCAGGGGCCTTACCACTTCCAGTGTCCTGTCTTCGTAACAATGCAGCGCTGAGCTGAGTGTCATCTCTGAGGCCAGCCGCATCGTCACCCCTGAGTCTTTCCCCCGAGCCTCCGAGGCACCCTTCAGCCCTTCCAGGGCTGCTAGCAACACGTCCTTTACCTCCTCGGGCCCCAGGAAGCTTCTGAATTCCTGAAACAAAGGCACAGAGATGCTGGCACACATGGACAGACCCTGAATGAGCCATACACAGATCCATAAACACCACCAAGCACACTCAGAGGTCAGCAGGGAGAGCCCGCAACCTCTGGGGAGGAGCTGCAAAACAAGAGGCAACGTGGCCCCAGAGCTGGGTGACTCAGCCCACTCACTGTGGCTCAGACCAGAGGGGTCATGGGCACTCAGGATGGCCCATGTGGTCAGGGAAGCCTTCCTGGAAGATGGGAGAGGAGGGGAGGGCATTGGGCAGGCTGGTGCTGCCCTTCTCCCCCATTCCCGGGAAGGCCCAGGGCTGGCAGGCAGCAAGCAGTCACCGTGATCACACGCAGAATGTTCTGGCGTGGGCTGACGGGGTTGTAGGGCCCCAGGAAACGCTTGTTGCTCTCATACAGTTCCGTCTTGGGGATCTCTTTCTCATCCCTGGCTCCTGTAAGAAGAGGACCTTCTCAGTGAGGCCTGATCACCCTTTCTCTAAAACTTCTTGTTAAACATAGATTGTAGGAAGTGCATAAATCATAGGTACCCAGCTAAATAAATTTTCAAATGCTCAACCTATCCACGTAACTGGCGCCTAGGTCAAGAAACAGAATGTGATCAGCACCCCAGAAGCCCCTCGTATGCCCTCTTTCAGTCCACTCTGTCCCTCCCCTACCCTGGGGTAACCACTATTCCGACTTCTCAGCCCACAGATTAGATAACCTTACTGTTGGACTTCTACAAATGGACTCATATATTATGCGATCCTTGATGTCTGGCCTTCACTCAACATCATGTGGGTGAGATTCATGGCCCCTGTTGCAAGCAGCATTGCTTCATTCATCCTCAGTGCTGCCCAAGTTCCCATGGTATGAATATACTACAATTTATGTATCTGTCCTACCTCTGATGGGCATTTGGGTTGGTTCCAGCTATTGTGCATAGTGCTGCTATAAACACTCTAGTATGTCTAATCATGTCTTTTGCTGACTACATGGACACATTTGCTAGGCAGATAACTAGGAGAGAAATTGCTGTGTCCTTGGGTAGACATAGATTCAGCTTCAGGGGATACTGACAAACAGCTTTCCGCGGTGGAGGCCAGTGATGCTCCCACCGCAGATCCTGAGAGCTCCAGTGGCTCACGTTTCACCAGCATGCGGCACTGTCCCTTTCATTTTTGCCATTCCGGTAGGCGTATGGCAATGCCCCTTAATCGGCAATCCCCCTGCTCCTGGCATTCCCAACTCCCCTTTTCTGCTTTCTTTTTTCTTTAGGACTCATCATCATCTGACTTACTATAGGTATTACTTTTTATATTTTGTTGTCTATTGACAACAAGAAGGTAAGTTCAACAGGGTGGATTATTTGATTAATTGATTTTATATTTATTTCATCACTGCTGTGTCTCAGTGCCTGGAATAGTATCTGGCACATGATGGTTTGTATTTTCTATTGAAGGAAAAACATTTCAGGTGCATTTTATGAGCCCTTACTATGGCCTGGCCTGGGTCCTTCCTGGATCTGCCAGTGTAGGCAAGACATGGGCATGAGAAAGGTCCATCAGGTGGAGTGACCACATGAACCAAGTGCGTGGGTTTTTTGTAAAGGGAAGGAGCTTGGGACCTGGCATCAGGCAAACGCAGGTTTTATATTCTAGCTTTGCTGATTCCTACGGTCAGGGGGTCCAGACAAACCACTTTTCTCCTGCAGAATCTAACAGAGTGGATTTGGCCTAGGCTTGCCAGATAAAATACAGGATAACCAGTTAAATATGAATTTCAGGTAAACAAATAAGTTTTAGTGAAAATATCTCTCAAATATATAATACTTTCAATCAGATTATTCATTGTTTATCTGAAATTCACACTTAAGTGAGTGTTCTGTGTTTTTATTTGTAAAATCTAGCAATACTAACTTGGTCTATACTATTCCTGACCTTAAGGCTGATTATTAACATGACTTATATCACTTTTACCCATTACTCAGGAGGTCTGAGTGGTTACTGGGCAGCAGCAAAAATAGTCCAGGGGACAAATCTTTGTCCCAAATGTTAGAGGTCAAGAAAAGCAGGGACACCAGACAGATCCCAAAGGCCTGAAACTAATAAGACCATCATTGTAGGCATGGAGAAAAGAAAACTTGCCCTGGCTGGTGTGGCTCAGTGGATTGAGCACTGGCCTACGAGCCAAACGGTCACTGGTTCAATTCCCAGTCAGGGCACATGCCTGGGTTGCAGGCCAGGTCCCCAGTTGGGGGTGCACAAGAGGCACCCACATATTGATGTTTCTCTCCCTCTCTTTCTCCTTCCCTTCCCCTGCCTCTAAAAACAAGGAAATAAAGTCTTTAAGAAAGAAAAAAGAAAGCTCTATTTGACAAGTGCCTATAATGTGTGGTACTGAGCTGGTCTTTTTACATATATGATCTCATTTAATTTTTCAGAAAGCTTGCGAGTTATATGCTATTTTACCCTTTTCTACAGATGAATAAATCTAGACCTGGACAAGGAAAGTACTTGTCTGAGGTCATACAGCTAGGGAGGGCCAGAGCCAGGTCTTGTACCCAGGTCACTCAGCCTCCAGAGCCAGGGCAGTTTAAACAACATGCCAAGGACCCTTGGTTTGAGGCAGTGTTGGGACTGTGGGAAAAAGAAGGACACAAGTAATCGATGATACGGTGCGCTTGTAGGTGCAGTGCCTTCTGGGCACCTGTGTCAGCCCATGCTGCAACGCTAGCTCCCTGGAAGAACATCCCAGGAATGTTCTCCACTTACAGGTTTGAACCACTGTGCTTCTAAGATACAATCTGTTCTTTGTTCATTCATTCCATAAATATTCACTGAGCACCCACCACGTGCCTGGCCCATGGCTAACCCTTGGGGATTCATCGGTGAACAAGACACAGCCTTGCCCTGTCCTCAAGTGAGATTATAGTCTAGTGGAGAAGACAGACCAGGAACTAAGAGATTAGGGCTATCATGCCTGAGTATACATGGTTCCACGGGAATGTGAAAATGAGAGTCACAGATTACATTTGGAAGGATGAGGAAAAGCTTAGATAGAAGGATTGCTTCAATCAAAATAGGTTTGTTTATAGCCTTTGTCCCTGGTCCTGTGGGGACTAATTCTTTGTACCTCTACATACCCCATCAGACCTGTGCTGGTCTTCACCATCTCCCACCCACCAGTGCCTTGCTACTGCCTTAGTCAAGTGCCTAGCTGAATGCCTGCCTGCTCAGAAGCTTTGCTTCAGAGGTGCTCTAGACTTACGTTTTCGGACGTCCAGGATGGTATAAAGGATGGCGATGCCCTCCAGAGCCTCCCGGCCAATATGCTCATCGGGATCCCCGATGCGAACGGTGAGTCTTCCCAGCAGAAGCCCCAGGCCCGTGAATCCGAAACATACCTATTTGTGTTATAATAATCTTAGGGACTGAGTCTTATAGGTTCAATAATGCTATACAGCAAATGGTAAAAAGAGATGGAATGTCTGTCCCTGATAGTGGAGCCCTCTGAGGATGGTAAGGGCCACCTGGGAATCTCTGGACAGCTTGGACAGGTGCACAGGCTCCCTCAGAACTGGGAATATTCCCCCCAGGACGCCCCCGCCCCATCTCCCAGAGGCCACTCACAGAGTAAGGCAGGGTGAGAAGTGTGTGCTTCAACACAGAAACATTGCTGCTCACAGCACGAGCTCGTTCATGGGCCTTTCCAGAGTTCATCCAGGGCCCCAGGGGCTGTGAGGACAAGGGTAAGACTCAGAGCTACAGGCTGGCTGCCAGCCCCTACTGCCTGGGTGGGCAGCCCAGTCTTCACTGATCAGCTTCTGGGGAGAGCATAAAGACCACTCCCCACAGTTCTTCTCTTATTCTTAGAGCATAGGGAGTCATGGGGTCCAGAAGCTGAGAATAGGACTGAAACACTAGAGGGAGGATGGTCAATGAGGAGAGAGATGAAAAATGGAGAATCATGGGGCTCAAAGAAGAAGACAGGGGCATCAATGAATAGAGCAAAGATACGGGGGCAGCTACCATGGGAGTATGGAGGGGAGGGAGAGAGTGAAGAGGCACGGGTCTGGGACAGGGAGGCAGAACACACACAAGATCACATCCTGAAATCAAATCACTCCTTCTGGGTCCAGCACCCATCACCCCCTCCTCCTAAGCCAATCCTCCTTTCTTCTCCACCCTTCCCCTCTCCCCTGTCCCCTCACCTCCAAAATGCTCGTCAGTCCAGCAGCAATGGGGCACTCAACAAAGAGAGCATTGAGCAGTGTCTGCAGGGCTTCCAAGGTATGACAGTAAAGTGTCTGTAGACAGGAGAAGGACCAAGCTACTAGCAGACCTCTGGAGCAGACCCTCACCCCAGGCAACCCCTTGTGTGGACCTAGGAAGCTGCTCTTCGGTCCCACCCGAGACTAACTTAACGTATGATACTGGACACATTACTTCCCCTCCATGGATTACAGTTTCCTTATCCACAAATTGGTCGTTATTATCCCTGCACTTTTTACCTTATAGTGAAGGAAGCAGACACCCAACATTCACTAAGAATCTACCATAGGCCAAGTAAGCAACAAATGAGAGGGTGAGTGGGAAAATGCTCCAGGACTCTAAGAGCTAGGTAAACTTTTATTATTGTCTCTAGGGAAGTGCTCTGGTTCTTTTTTTAATTGCTATACTTAAATAGGTTTTCCAAGTCGCCTCTTCAGGGCCGCCACCTCTCCCATGCCCGGGCTCCTCCCCTGTCAATCACACCACAGGCCTCGGTTTTAGGAAGGTGCAGGCATTACACATACACAAGGCTGAGCTATGGGTTGGAGCCACCCTGGAAAGGCCCGCTCTCCTCTGCCTTCCCTTGTCCTGCCAGTTCCCCATGTCTGCCTCTCACATTGGTATTGCCCAGGTTTCCTGAGTCTGTTCATTCACACCAGGGTTGCACCACAACGACCAAGCAAACCTCACTGTCCAGCTACGCCCCTTGGTCCTTCTCATCTGCAGCCCAGCACTGTGTAGCGCTGACCTCTGATGGCTGGACCTGTTACTACAAGGGGGCCTCTGCCTTCCTGGGCCCAAACAAGGATTGCCCGCCCTTCCTTTGGGTCTTATCTCAGGGCACCACCTCTGGGACCCAGAGCCCTCTTACCGCCGCATGCTCTGCCCCTACAGCTCTCAGCCTCACTTCTCAGCACTCTCGCCCGACCCTGGGCTCCAGCCACACCGCCTCAGTGTCATCCTTGCTGTCACCATGTTCTCTCCAGCCTCAGGCCTCTGCACAGGCTGTTCCCTCGGTCCGGCATGCTTTTCCTTCTACCAGCCTCACTCCCTTCAGCTAACAAGCTCTTCTTTAACCTCTCAGCTCCAGCACCAAGAATCCTGAACCCCCGCCCACCTAGACCAGGTCCCCTCCATTCCAGGCTCTTCATAGCAGCAGTACTTCTTGCTCGCAGCATGTACCAGTGTTGTAATTTTGCATTAACTGCATAATTCTCTGATAAGGTCTATGTCACCCCTACCCCTGCCCCTCCTCTATCCCACCCCTGTGCTTCTAGTAGGCCCTCCGTTAATATTCAATGAATGAAAGGATGAATGAATGAATGAATGAATGAGCTTTACTCTGAGCCGAAACACCACTCCCTTGACTTCCCCCACTGACCCTACACCCTACACTAAAGGTCACCTCTGACCGTTCCTCCTAGGACAACTGCAGAGGTTGAAAGGTTTTCATGTGTTTGAGCTCCTTGAGGTCCTGCTTCTCTGGGCCACAGCCAGTCTTTCTTCCTTGTGACCTAGCCCTCAACCAGCCTCCTGTCAATCCTGGCTACCTCCTCTGGCCATGTCAATGCCTGCCCACCTGCCTCTCACTGGGCAGGGCTCAGAAGTCAATAGAACCCTCCAGATGAGGGACTGATCCCTATTCCAAAAATCCGTTCACTCACCAAACATCCCTCTCATACCAAGAGAGGGTCAGCACATTGCCCCAGGCCCTGCAACTCGAGCAAGCACCCTTCCTTTCCCTGCTGGGAGTCCTACCATGTACCTAACTCTGAGGACCCTGGACCACCCTAGGACCTACCGGGGAGGGCGCTGCTTACCTGTACGGTGTCAGCCTTGGCCTCATCTTTCTCCTGCATGGCCTGCACAGAAGGCAGGGAGAACACACTCTTCACACACGTGTTCACCAGCTCTGACCTTTCCCAAAGATCCAGCACAGGATGGCTGTGACTGGTGAGGAGACAGAAAGCAAAGGCATAGAGTGAGGGAGGCTGGAGCTATGAATGCAGGGCTGGGGCGAGGGTACCTCGACGGGGTGCCAGGCGTGGGCCTGAGATTCAGATCCACAAAGGGTGAGGTGAGGTGGGGGGAGGAGGGAAGTGGGTGCGGAGGGCAGACAGCCCTGGGAGGGACTGGGCACGGGGAGAGGAGAAGGCCCAGGAGTGGGGTTAGGGCACAGCAGAGAGGCTCCAGAAGGCAGAGGCGGAGCCCATGGCAAGAAGAAGAGGAGATGGGGGTCGGGGAGGGGCTGTGGACACCTCAGCTGCGTCAGGGTCTCCATGGCCTGCTGGCGGACGGGGCTGGAGAGGGAATCCAGTGGCTCCTCCTGGATCTGCCTCTGAGCAGGGCACACAGAAGGGCCGATGAGGGGAGCAGGCCGCTGCAGACCACCAGGGCTGCGGCTACCCCTCCAGGAGCAGCTACAGCAGCCCCTCAGCCTGGGCAGAACTCCCCACCTCCACGCTCTGGCAGCCTCCAGTCGGAGGGAGCCAGCTCACTGCTCAGACATGTCTGGAGCCTCAGTTCAAAGCCACCCAAACACCCCCCGTTCTAACCAGCTGCGTCTCTGAAGCCCCATGGTCGGGAGGTTTATTTAAACCACAGACTAGCCCAAAGCAAAAACACCACAAAGGGCCCTTGAGAGAAATCCAGTTGAATTCCTTTTAAAATGTTCTTCTAATTACTTCTCACTTTTGATTTACTACCTACAGACAATAGGTGCTCAATTAATATTAGTTAAATGAAGGTATCAAGGGCAAGGATATTTTCCCTCTCTAAGGGACTCAAAGCTAAGTATGATTTTGGAAACTTCTCTGCTTATCCCCATCCAGCACATGCTGGTGGATAACTGAGAAATGACTGTATTTAGCAAAATGATAAGAAAATTCCCCACCAGAACTAACTTTTGGTATTAAGTAATAAAACTGCTCCCAGGTACACAATGCTCTACAGTAAACCATTGGATTGTGTTCTCCCCCACCAAGCAGTGACACAGGCATTGTCACAGATGAGCAGAGTGAGGCTCAGAGAAGGGACATGACTTGCCTGGGCTCCCTCTAGACAGGCAGAGAGCAGCTAGAGGTGGAGCTGAGACTCAAGGCCAAGTGCCCTGCCTCCTCGTCTCTCCTCTCCCCGCCTAGCCCCCTGTCTCATCAGTGGGTAGACTCAGGACTTCCGCTCCTCCCACCCCAATGCCACAGACCAGACGTGGCTATCGCACCATCATCTTCTTCACCATAGTCTTCTTCTCTCCTTCACCTTCCAGCACATCCTGGCTCTTCTGGAGGGTGATGACATTCTCAGCCTCGGGGGCAGCAGAGGGCAAAGCCACAGGGTGAGAGCCGCACTGAACCCAGCTTTCAGGGGCTGTCCCTACCCCTGCATCAGCCACCCGCCGCCTGCAGGCATGCCAGCTTGCTCCTCCCCAGCTGCCAGCCACAGTGTTGCTCAAGAGAAATGAGAAATCACAAAGGGAACATCTGGGGAGTGGGTGAGCCTTGAGAAGGTGACCGCAGGGGTGTGTGGATAATCCTTGAAGTCCAGCGTTTGGAAGAGGACAGATATCAGGGGCTGCAGAATTCTCCCCCTTTGCCAGTCAACTAAGGGAGAAGCAGCGGCTGCGGGGACAGAAAGGGTCCCCCACACCTCAAGCTGAAATCTCACCATATGTAATACCTCCTATGGGCCTTCTGCTATCTACCCTTCTTAAGGACACGTCCTAATCAGATTAAGGCACTCTGCTACCTGAGAGAGGCAACACATTTACTAATGTCCAATTAATCTATTCATTCTCCTTATCTTAGGGCAGAAGAAGGAGAAAAAAACATGAAATAAATAAAATAATGAATAAAATGACTTCATATAGTAAAGAAAGCAAAACAAGGTAATCAGATGAACAGTGTGGTGGGTTCAAGATCCCACAAGTTCTTTCTTACTCTGCCTATCAAGACGGCTCTGGGCTCATCCCACCACTCGTTTGGACCAACAGAAGGCCATGCAAGTGCTGCTGTGCAGTTTCTGGCCTAACCCTTAAAGAAACTGGCAGCCCTTCCCCTCTGGAACCCAGCTGCCATGGAATGGCAACGTCAGGTACACAGAGACTTGGGAAAATGGGGTCATCTTGGATGTTCCAGGCCCCCTCCCCCAGTGATCTCTGTCTACACCACACAGAGCAGAAGAACCACCCGCTGAGCCCAGTCACACTAGAATCATGAGAAATTGGGCCCTTTCCATCCTTACTTCCCTGGCTGACAGAGTGAACTTTTAAACCACTAAGTGTTGAGGCAGTTTGTTAAAGAGCGATTAATGACTCTGGCTACTAAAGTGATGGGAGAGGGATGGCTCACTTAGAACACTGTCCAGGAAGGCCTCTCAGGGGAGATAATATTTAGACTGAGTCCTGAATGACAAGAAAGAGGTAGCCATGTGAAAAACAAGAAGGAGGGTCTGTCTGTCTCTCCAAAGTAGAATGTCATTTCACTAGTGTATCTCTAGTGCCTGAAACAGTGCCTGGCACATAGCAAGGGCTCACCTAAATTTGCCAAGTGATTGCAGTAACAAACTCTTTCTGTGCAGGGACCGTGCTCAGTGCTGTGCATACATTATGTAACACAGACCTCACTTCACTTTTATTTAGGCCTATCTTATAGGAAGAACCTTCCTGACAGAATAACAAGTGCAAAGGCCCTGAGGTAAGAATGAGTTTGGTATGGAACAGAAGAAGGCTAGTGTGGCAAGAGCAAGGTGGACAACTGGAAGAATGCCGTGGGGTAAAGACAGATGCTTCCCAAATGCAACACCTCTTCATAGTTCTGTCAGCTTCTCCCCACCCCCACCCACATGCTGCATTGAGCAGGCCTCTGTATCAGCCTGAGGGCAGGGCAGGGCCTCCCCCCTATAAGTCCTTATCCCCTACCTCCAGACTCTGTCCATCAGCCAGCCTTGCCCACATTCTGTGTGTCATATTCGTGTCCACCAGCCTGTCCCGTCTGCCCCAACTGGCCCTCAACAAGTCCTGCAGACACTGGCTTTCTCTGGCCTCCCGAGGCCTGGTGCGTGGCCAAGACCTGCGTCAGGCCTATGTCCTGAAACAGGCCATTTCCAGCCTTTCTGTCTCCAGTACAGATCCTCTCACAATTCATTCAGTTGTTTAGAAAACTTACTGAGCACCTCTGATATGCCAGGCACCACAGTAGATGCTGGGAATACAGCTGGGAATAAGACAGATGAAAATGCCCAGTGCATAGGAGATACATATAGCGAGACAGACCGATAAAAGATGGAAAGCACCTTGTGCATCGGATGGTGATGAACACCATGGAGAAAAGAGGAGCTGGGCATAGAAAGAGGGATGGCTGGGGCTGGGGAGTGGGGGCTGGGGGGCATCCCAGGAAGTCAGCTGTTTGTTGGGCAGGATGCATACCAGAGTCATTTTGTAGCCATCCTCTCCCTTCCCTGGCACGTTCACCAGGCATGAGGCCACGTCATCAAAGGCTTCTGCATGTCGTTGTTTCGATGAGGGAAGAAAGGAGTAGAAAGATATAATATACCTAGGGGCCGACAGTCCCTTCTCTCCTCACCAACTGGGCTTCTCTAATCCTTACTCTCCCAGCAGCCAGACTGGGCTCCCCCTACCCTAACCCTTCAATGGCACCCCAGTTCACTGAGCATAAAGTCAGCATCCTTGTCAGCGCCTTCAAGGCCCTGCCAGGTCAGCCTCCCTGACCCCACCCCCAGCCTTACTGTCGCTGCTCTCCCTCACTCACCATGCTCTGGCCACACTGGCCAGACAAGCTTCCAGGCTCAGGGCCTTTGCACAAGGCAGTTTCCTCTACCTGGACCAATTCACTGCCACATCCCCTTGCCCAGGTCCCACACCTGTCCTTCAGGTCTAAGCTTGCCTGCCTCTCCTCAAAGAGGCCTCCCCTGACCTTTGGGTTAATGGGGGTCCCACTGTGATCCTCTTGTGCATCAGCTTACTCTCTTTTTTCAACCATTATCACAATTTATAATTAAACTCTCATTTGTTGTAGTAGATACTTGCTATTTTGTCAGCCCCAGGTTTGCTCATCTTTCCTTTGGTAAAAGAATTCCTGCCTTCCCTGTGGGTTACCCATTCCATATAGTTAGATGAAGCTGAATCCTTCAAGCCCTACCTATCCCCCTCTTCAAATAGGCACGGGCCTGCAACCCAAGCTTGGCCAATAAAAAGAGTCCTGTGCCCACAGCCACAGTGACTGGTCCAGGGATGGGCTCTTGGGTGAGCAGGGCAATAGAGCTCTTTATTTAAGAAAGTGTGTCTTCTCCTTCTGAGGACCTATGAGAGCCTAGAACTTCAGGGCCCTCTTGGCCACCAGAGGCTGCTGGAGCATTAAGCCAAGAGAAAGAAGCAGAGACATCCCAATAGTAGTAAATACAGCCAGCACCAAGACCTTGGCTTCTAAGTACCATTCTCCACTAAAAGGAACAAGGCTCCTTGGGCTGATTCTAGGACTTGGGCAGGAAAAATAGAAGATGAGCTAGAAGACAAGGAAGAGACATTTTGAAACGGACAACAAGAGAACTCAAGCAACAATGAGGCTATGTCAAAGGGCACAAAAGCTTGCTTGAAGAGGAGTCCACTGGTCAAACTGGGGAAAGTTTCGGTATCACAATAAATAATGGCAGCAACACATGATACAGTCCATTGAATAAACTAGGAAGCCACAACTCCATACTAATATAAACAAGTAAATGAATAAGTAGAAAGTTTGATGAGGAATGGGGTATTTACATAGTTTCAGATAACCTCCTCACACAAGATTTATTACGAAGGGGTAAATACTGACTTCACAGTGGTGAACTTGGCAGCAACCATCTCACTCACGTGACCGAAGTGAGCATCATCAGTAACGGAACAAGCCAAAATCACACACCACCACGTGGGACGCCATGAGAAAAGGCTAGCTCCCCTTCCATGCTCTTCCTGCCAAAGGCGCATGACACGGAGGTGATCATGGGGAAGCATCAGACAAACCCCAACTTGGGTACAACTTACAAAACAGCTGGCCTGTAATCTTCAAATGTATCAAGAACATGAAAGTCCGGAGATCCAATGTGGCTTCAGCTACCCTTGACTCCTCAGAGGCCCCCTGCAGCCATAGCCAGCAAGGGCTTGCAGGACCTGAAGCACAAGTGGAAGGGGTAGCCCAGGCTGCAGCCATGGACGGGGTGGCCAAGTACACCCAGAAAACCATCCACAAGACTGCTAGCCAAGCCTCTGACACTTTCTCAGGGTTGAAAGGAAAAAAATAGGCTTCCTGAGGTGACAAAGGGGAGCCATGGGTGACTCCCCTCTAGGCCCTGAGCTCTGCTCAGCTGCTGCCCCCTTGGCCTGACAGCTCATTGAAGCACATGTTCAGAAAGAAAAAAAGAACATGAAAGTCAAGGAAAGGCTGAGGTGAGGACTGAGGAAACAAAACAAACTAGACAAAAAAGTGCAGTGAGTTATTCTGCACTGGATCTTTTTCTTCCAGAAAAAATTACCGGGACAATCAGTGACATTTGAATGGGGTCTGCGAATTAGATGGTAACAGTGTATTAACATTGATTTCATGATTTTGATGGTTAACCTTTGTTCTTTTTTGTAAGAAATAAAAAACAAAATTCAGGGATGTGGGACATCACTTGGCCATTTAATCAAATTATTCACAGACAAAAAATTTTATACTGTGCTTTCAATTCTTCTTCAAGTTTTCATTGTTTTAACATGTTTTAAAGGAATGAAAGAGAACTAGAGGCAATCTTTTTCAGACAAAAAATGATAAAAGTTTACCATCAGCAGAATTCACTAAAGGAAATTCTAAAGTATGCTCTTCAAGCCATAGGAAATCAATGTCAGATGGAAGGTCTGAGATGCAATAAGCAATGAAATAAAAGAAAGATTAATATTTGGGTAACTATAAGAACATTAACTACATAAAATAATAATGATGTTATAGGATTAAGAAAATAATGAATATGCATTACCAGGACAGCATATAAATTAGGGGGAAGGAATTAAGTGGGGTTACTGTGTTTTGATCACAAAGGACCACATATTTATATGAAAAGTCCAAAACAGGTAAATTTATACAGAGAGTAGATTAGTGGTTGCCTAGAACTGGGGGACAGTGGGTTTGGGATGATATCTAAGAGGTTTGGGGGTTTCTTGGGGGGTGGGGGGTGTTGATGAAAATGTTCTACAGTTGATTGTGGTGATAGTTGCACAATTCTGTGTGTATTTTAGTACCATTAAATTATACACTTAAAGTGGGGAAATTTTATGATATCTAAATTATAACTCAATAAAGTTGTATTTTAAAAAGTTCAACATAAAGAAACAAAATTTCTCTATACCATCAAGCATCATCAGTACAAAAGAGGAATTGTATTAAAAAATAAGATATGATTCATGCAAGCAATAAAAACTATAAAGTACATAGGAATTAACCTATCGAAAAATACAATAGATCTGGATGGAGAATTTTTCAGTTCTAGTAAAAGCTATATCCTATATAAAGGAAAACTTCAATAGATGGATAAATTAATAGCATTCCAATACAAATGCCAGCAAGATTTTTCTGAAGACCTAGACAAACATATTCTAAAATATATATGGACCCTGCCCGGTGTGGCTCAGTGGATAGAGCGTCGGCCTGCAAACCAAAAGGTCGCCAGTTTGATTCCAGTCAGAGTACATGCCTGGGTTGCACACCAGGTTCCCGTTTGGGGGCATGAGAGAGGTAACCACACATTGATGTTTCTCTCCCTCTCTTTCTCCCTCCCTTCCTTTCTCTCTAAAAATAAATAAATAAAATCTTTTAAAAAGTAAAATAAAATGTATATGGAAGAATGAGGGCTTTCTAATAGACATCAGAGCATGGTTTGGTTGCTGTTATCCTCAGAATAATTTTGAGACATTTTAAAGAGATTCTTACCCTACCAGATATGAATATATATTTGCAAAGCCATGGTAACTTTTTAATTGCAATATAGTATTGGTCCACAAACAAAACATAAATATTTGGAGATCTAAATAATTGAGAGATCCTTACAACATCAAAAACAGGAGATTCATTTCCAAAACACCTGTATATCAGAAGTGAGTGAAGGTTCCAGATAGGACCCCAAGGCCTTGCTCAGGTGGGGAACCTCAAACGCTCTATAATAGAGGTGAGCTGAGCCTAGAGCCTGCCTCCTCCATTGATCTGGAAAGCCAGGTCTGAAATTTATCAAAAAAGAAAGAGGCATACATTTTGAAAGGAAGGTATAGTTAGTTGACTTGTAATCTGGACATAATAAAGGTATTATCATATGAATGATGTTAGAGTTAAGGAGACTGAAGTTCAGAGAGATTAAATAGCTTGTCCCAAATCCCTCAACAAGCAGAGGCTGAGCACTGAATCTCTTGTGCATAATTAATATATTGCATGTTATCCACTGATTGATGTTCCCTTTCTTCCCCTCTCCTCTCCCCTCCCTGCCCCACAAGTCTAAATACAAGTTTCTTCTAGGACAGTGCCCTCTCTAGGGCTGTCACCCCTGCCACACTCACGTTCAGGGACACTTTGGAAGGCTCTGGTGTCCTTGTCTGTGGTGTTGTGGGTGGGGAACAACAGTGGGAACTGGCCCACCTCAGCACCGGCCATCTTGCTCAAGCTCTGCTGATCTCCCTCCAGGGGCACAGTGTGGATGGTGTTGTCCTCCACCTCGGCACCGGCCATCTTGCTCAAGCTCTGCTGATCTTCCTCCAGGGGCACAGTGTGGATGGTGTTGTCCTCCACCTCGGCACCGGCCATCTTGCTCAAGCTCTGCTGATCTCCCTCCAGGGGCACAGTGTGGATGGTGTTGTCCTCAGAATAATCGTGCTGGCTGCTCAGTGTCAGGGTGGACATGTCCCTGAAGATGAGGCTGGAGCCCAGATTCAGAGTCTCGCTGGAGCCCAGACTCAGAGTCTCCTTGGAGCCTAGTATCAAGGTCATGTATGAGGGTGGAGAAAAGGCGGAATTGGGTCCATAGGTGCTGGAGTGCAGGCTAATATCATCATTGGAGCCAGGACTCAGGGCCAAGCATGAGGCCTGAGTGACGGTCATGTTCAAATCAGACTTCACATTGCTATTTGAAGCCACATTGATGGTTCCCTTGGAACTCGCGTTCCAGGCTGTACCAAAGGCTCCTTTCAAAACAGACCCTGAGGTGTTATGTGAAACCAAAGTGATGGTCTCGTTGGTGTTTGGGATTGGGGTCCCACAGGAACCTGGAGCCACATTCAGGTCCAGCTTGGAGGTAGCTCTTGAGCCCACACTGAGCAGGTCATTGGAGCTGGTATCCAGAGAACAGTTTGAGGCTTGAGTAAGGCGGCCTTTTGAGCTTGGCCTGGAGATACATGAGCCCAGAGCTAGGGCTTCTCTTGAATAGGACCTTATAAGTGGATCTGATTCAGGCCTGGGAAGATTGGAGTTACTCTGACCCAAATCAAAAATTGTGCTTGAGTGGCAGTTGAAGGCCTCCTCAGAATTCAGCCCCGAGGAGTTGTTCCAGCTCAGACACTGGGCCTCAGTAGAGCCAGGGCTCAGAACAAGGTTTGAGGCTGAACACGGGGGCCCCTGTGAGCTGGGCCTTGAGATGTGATTCCTATCCAGGCCCAGAGCTTCACCAGAGTGGGAAGTGGTGATCTGGAGGGAGGCTGGAGCCATGGCCTCACTGTCAACAGGCCTGGGGCTGTTATCAGACACCAGGCCAGGGGCTGGCTCAGAGACAGGACTCGGAATTAGATTAAGGTCTGGAAGAAGAGCCAAGCCAGGATTCCCGGGTGGATTCAAGATAGGAACAAGGTCTGTATCTGGGTTTGGCCCAGAGATGGTGCCAGAGCCTAAACCTAGGGCCCCGGTGGAGTTGAGACTCGGTGTCATCTTTGGTTCTTCATCGAGGGCCACACTGGCCCTTGGACTCAGAGCCATGTCTGGTCTAGACGTTCCTCAATGCCACTGCCCCTTTCTCTCAAATAGCTGACCGTTACACTCTCTGCAGTGTTCCTAAGAGAGAGAAAAGGCAATGCCTCACTTGTTAAAATTTCTCCATGGATCCCCACTATCTTTCAAATGAGGCCCTGTGTGACTTACAGGGACCTCCATGACCACGCCCAGCCCACTTTTCCAGCCCCACCCTACACAACAAAATATTCATCACCCTTTATTCCAATGACTCCATTAGTAGGCCAGCCACGTGCTGGGCAGAGCTCCACCCTGGCAAGAGCTGCATATCTTAGTCCTTGGGGCATCCACAGCACCTAGCACTGTGCTAAGTGCATGGTAGGAAGTCCATAAATGAGGAACCTCTCCCACATTAAGTAGAAAAAGGGAAGGAGGAGCTTCCTTGTGAGTCACTCCACTTCCAACCAACCCGTAACTTGCTAGGACTGTGGCCTAGACTCCCAAAGCAGACTTAGCAGAGCTGCCCACCGTCCCTAACGGTTTGCCTATTCTGGGTGGGGCTGGCTACGTAGAGGACAAGCTGGGGCAATCATTAAAAACACAGCCCGCCTCAACCCAGCAATCTGACTGCTGGCTGACCTCCCTAATCCCCGCCCCCTCACTATCCTGCCCAACACCTAGACCACAGCTCGCCTGCATGCGTGGTGCTCTTAGTCGGGAATGGGTCCCTGGGAGGAGACACAGGAGGAGATAAGTCAGGTGAAGAGTGGCTTTTTCAATACTTACTGAGCAAAGTCTACAAGTCAGGTGTACACATACAGAGTCCCAAAGTGAGATATTATTGCTGCATTATACACTTAAGGAAGTGGAGCTCAAATAGAGGAAGGTCACCCACTCCACTGACCTTCAGGGCAGCCAAGACCATCTCTTTATGCCAACTGTCTGCCTACCCTCCATAACTTCCCATTGTCTTCAGGACAACATTCTCAACCCTTAGCAACACCCAAAGCACCATTCTGTGTGTGGCCCCAACTCTCTTTTCACCCTTCTTGACCCTCCATACTCCCTTCCCAACTCCATTCCACCATTCCTCAGTTCCTTTGAGCTTTTTCAAAGAGCCAGTCTCCTAGGTTAGATCTGGGCCTTCCACATTTGGGCACCCCTTTCTCCAGCCTTCTGCCCTGCCTAACACCTACAGCTCCACCACTTCAGATTTCAGCTCAAATATTAAAAGCCTTCAGGTCCCCCACATAAGCGAGGTCCACTTGTAAGTTCCCAAGGCATCTGGTCCACTTCCCTTTTCTTGGCACATAATATCTGGTTTCTCCACTAGACAATAAGATCCACGAGACTCTAGCACAGCACCTGGCACAAGTCAAATGTTCCATAAGTAAGCTTGTTGTTTCATCTTTTTATCTCGTCTCCATTTCCTCACCCATTCTTTCACTAGCTGATTTCATCACTTACTCATTTACTATTTGCTCATGCACTTATTTACTAAATCACTTACTCCACAAACTTTGCTGTGCATCTTTACAGCTTGGCTTTGGAAAGGCCGTAGATTTGGAGTCACGTTATCCCAGGTTCAAGTCCCAGCTCATCCTCTCACTAGTGTTAGTGAATTTGGGTAAGAGACTTTCCCCCTCTGACCCTCATCCTCCTCATTGCTAATACGGAAGACAAAGCCTGCTACCCAGGGTTGTTGCACACAAATAGCCCTCCTACTGCTTTCTATAAATCATTGCCATTTGCTCTATTTCTCTCTGCCAGGCACTGTGGGCAGAGGGGAATAAGGCCCATTGTGCATTGGGAAAAGTAAGGCAGAGCACAGTGGGAGCTGCTTTCATTCCAACGAAGCAGCTTCACGTCCTGCCTCAGAAGTAGGAAAGGTTCACTCACCATTGGCACCAGAAGCAATTTTACCCTGAAGCTAATGAAATCGAAAATTCCAGGGCTCCTTGCCTGATAAGTCCCTTTACAAAGGAACTATACTTAATGTTGCATCCACAAATTTGTCTCCTTTTCCTTAAAGAGGAGCCTCAAAACTATGAAAAGCTTCAGGCTCCAGAAAACCCTGGATCTTCCCTTCATCACCCCTTCCACCTGCGCACACAAGGGCACACACACACATGCATGCATACACATGCCATAGTTATCAAAGAGAGGCATTTTCAACCTGGAAAAAAATATGAATCAGGTCAAGCCTCTGAAGCAGTGCATAAGATTTTGGAAAGCCTAACTGGTCTGGGCTATCCAAGAGAGTAATCTACGCCCTTCTGACACAGCAGAGGCACAGTCACGGGCAGAAAGCCGCAGGTCCCAGCCCTGACTGACCCTCCCTCTTTCATGAGAAAAAAGCAGATCTCCCCCAACTTTCTCCTGTTCCTTTGATTCTCCTTTATTCTGCAACAGAAAAGTCACACTTCAGAGCTGACTACAATGACTGACGCAGCCCACATCACCCTCTGCTAAAGGGTCATTGTGCTTTGGGAAGTGATGGTTCTTGAGGGGTTTGGGTGGGACCCAGAGGAACTAAAGGAACTCACTACTGTCTTGACAGGCACATGCTATATTTTGGCCTTTGCCCTGAAGCCCCAGGGCCCCAGGGCCCCAAATGGGGAGGGCAGAGAATGGCCATGGAACAGCTAGTCTTATCCAAGACTGAGAGAATCATGGACTGATTCCCGTCATGTCTTCTCCACCTCAGTGAACCCTTCCAGCCCCCTGCTGGTGCTTTCAGGAAAATGAAATCAGTGGATCTTCCAGTTCCTCACTGAGAACACGTTTATCAGATGAAGGGGCCTGGAATGTGTAAGGCACTCATGTGAGTGTGTGTGCACATGCACATGTGCCAGTGCACACATACATCTGGCATTAGGACATTTCAGACCTAGGAAACCCAAACCACAACTTGCTATCCTTTCCCCAAACGGGACCCTCCTATTTTCTTCCATTATAAGGAACTGGTTCCACTATCCAAGCCAGAAACAGTATCATCCTTGACAATTCTTCCTCACTTGCTGCATCACATTTTAGCCAAGTTCTGCTCATTCTGGCTCCAAAAAAAGCTCCTAAATATCATGCCACATCTCCATCACCACTCCCAGACCCTAATGAAACTCTCTTGCCTTGGGGCTCAGTTTTAGAATTGCCCTCTTGACAATGGTCCCTGAATCTAAGGACTGCACCCAATAAACCATTTTCCAAACTGAGCCACAAAATCTTCTTAAAATTGCATTCAACACAAATTGGTAGTTACAAAATAGTCATAGGAAGTAAAGTATAGCATAAGGAATACAGTCAATGATATTGCAATAACTCTGTATGGTGTCAGTGGGACCCTGGAAATACGGAGGGGAACACTATGAAAAGTATATGGTTGTCCAATCCATAAACTGCATACCTGAAACCAACACAAAATAAAATTTAAATTAAAAATTACATTTAACAGTGTGGCACTGGTCTAAGGGTAGACATATAGACAAGTGGAATAAAACTGAGAGCCTAGAAATAAATCCACACATTTATAGTCAATTGATTTTTTATAAGAATGCTGACTCCAGTCAATGGGGAAAGAATAGTCTCCTCAACAAATGGTGATGAGACAAATGGATATTGACATCAAAAAGAATGAGATTTGACCCCTTACCTCACACTGCATACAGAAATTAACTCCAAATAAACTAAAGACCTAAGTGTAAGAACTAAAATTATAAAACTCTCAGGAGGAAACATGGGAATAAATCACATGACTTTGGATTTGGTAATAGTTCCTTAGATATGATACCCAAAGCACAGGCAACAGAAGGAAAAATAGATTGGACATCATTAATATCAAAAACTTGCGCATCAAAAGACACTCTCAACTGGCCTGAAAACCAAAAGGTCACCAGTTCGGTTCCCCATCAGGGCAAATGCCTGGGTTGTGGGCCAGGTCCCAGTTTGGGGTGCACAAGAGGCAACCACACACTGATGTTTCTCTCCCTCTCTTTCTCCATCCCTTTCTCTCTCTCTCAAAATAAATAAATAAAATCTTTTTAAAAAGAAAAATACTTTTAAGAAGAGAAATATCTATAGAATAGAGAAAATATTTGTAAATCATATATCTCACAAGAGTTTAGAATCCAGAATATATAAAGAACTCACCACTTGGCGTGGTGAATACACAATACAATATACAGCTGATGCATATAGAATTATACACCTGAAACCTTATGATTTTATTGACCAATGTCACCCCAATAAATTCAATAAATAAAAATATAGAGAGAAAACTAAAAATTAAAAAACTCTAACAACTTAACAACAAAAAGACAAACAACCCAATTTTTAAATCAGCGAATGACTTAAACAGGACACTTCTCCAAAGGAAGTGTGTGTGTGGGGGGGTATATATATATACACACACGCACACACATACACATACACTTGAAAAATAGTCCGTCTGGAAAAAGTCCAGCCATGGTTAAAGAACAAGAAAGGTTTGTGCAACATCAATGTAAGCTGGTAGCCAAGGCGAGTGGACAGGAATACACATGTGTAAATGATGATGACTGCACTGCACTAGTCAGTGAAGGTGGTAGCCACCGCTGAGTGAGCATGTGTGCTGCGTGGCTGTCACATCCAAAGTGACTGAGCGACTAGAGCATGAATCTGCATCGGTTCTGCATTCAGCTTGAACACGCCTCCGAAGAAACTGTTCGCATGACTCAGAAGGCTGCGGCTATGAGCAACAGGTGATTGCAGCTTCATGAGGACGATGTGCTTGCTCATTCATCACATCTTGTGCAGAGTTCTTGGTGAAACATCAAATCACCCAGGTGACTCGGCCCCCCCTACAGCCCAGGTTTGGTACTTCTGGCTTTCCCCAAAACTAAAACCAATGAGTTTCAGGAAAATACCACAGGGCAGCTGATGGTGACTGGGAGAACTGTGTGAGGTCCCAAGGTGCCTACTTTGAAGGGAACTGGGGCATCATTGTCCTATGTACAATGTCTCTTGTAACCTGTAGCTTCTTCAATAAATGTCTCTATTTTTCATATTACATGGCTGGATATCTTCTGGACAGACCATATATATAAAATATTTTTAAAATATTTTATATGTATATAAATGTGTGTATATATATATATATATATATATAAATAACCAACAAGCACATGAAAAGATGCTCAACATCATTAGTCATTAAGGAAATGCAAATCAAAACCAAAAAGAGATACTACTTCACACCATTAGGATGGTTATAATTTTTTAATGGAAAATTACAAGTGTTGGCAAGGATGTATAGTAATTGGAGCCCTCAAATTGGATGTGGGAAGTTGGAATCCCACTGCTTGTGGGAATGTAAAATCATGTAACCTCTGTAAAAACCAACTGGGTAATTCTTCAAGAAGTTAAGCATAGAATTATCATACAATCCAGCAATTCTACTCTTATGTATATACTCAAAAGAATTGAAAATTGGTGTTCCAACAAAAACTTGTACACACATGTTCATAGCAGCACTATTAACAACAGCCAAAGGTAGAGATACCCCTAATGTTTGTCAGCTGGTGAATGGATAAACAAAAATGGTATATCCACACAACGGAATTTTATTCAGCCATACAAAAGAATTAAATACATGCTAAACATAAACTTTGAAAGTGTGCTAAGTGAAAGAAGCCAGACACAAAAGGTCACATATTGGATGCTTCCATTTATATAAAATAACTAGAATAATCAAATCTAGAGATGCTGAAAGCACATTAAAGCAGACAAAAAAGTTGCCAGGGCAGAGAAAGGAGGGACTGGGAAGTGATGCTTAATGGGTACACAGTTTCCTTTTGGACTGACAAAAAATATCCTGGAACTAGGTAGTGGTGTTACCCAACATTGTGAAGGTACTAAATGTTACTAACAATACATTTTATGCTAAGTGTATTGTATCACAATTTTTAAATGCTTGTAACAGACAACAGGGGATAGACCCACTTTTCCCTACTCCTGCCTCCTAAATACAACTAAATACCCTGAAAAAAGCTCAACAGACAAGTCAGTGAACTAGCTAGAAACCTCAGGACTTAAGGGATGACATGAGAGTGAGTGCTCCCAGGTTTTCTTTTTATCTCCCATAAAACTCCGACTGAGCACCAGAGAGGCCTGCAACACAGTTCTGCCAAGAATGCTTACAAACGCACACACACATGCGCACAGAGAGAGAAAAAGGAGAAGAAAAGCTTGCTTTCTGACCAAAAGATCAGGAAAGGAGAAGTCCAATAGAGGGGAAGTCCCAGTGAGGTGCCCAAATCCCTACTCTTCATCTACATCTAGGCCGTGACAGACCAATCCAACTTCAGTGTCAGTGTTAGCAGAGCCCTGCATCTCTGGGCCCTCTACCCAGTGGCAGAGAACTTGCCAGGTCCCACAGTTCCTGGATCTCCAAGGACAACATATGTCCCAGGGAAGCACCGTCTGCCCCTACAGGCAGCCCCAGCAGTGCCAGAGGAACAAAGCAGACCAAGGTTGACTCCCTGCTGAAACAGAAGATTAAAGTAGGGTCAAGAGACTTTTGATGTCCAGAGCACCAAAGATACAATCAAAAATCACTCATCATACCAAAAAATAGGAAAATCTTATCTTAAGAAAAGATAATCAACTAACGCCAACACTGAGATGAATCAGAAGTACAGAATTTCTGAGCATTATTAAAACATATAAAAATACAAAATCTCAATCAATACATAAAGTTATTAAAAATACAATAACTGGAATTAAAGTAGAAGTTATTGTAAAGGCACAATAACTAAAAAAGAATTTTTAACTCACTAGATGAGCTCAATAGCAGAGTAGAGATGACAGACAATAAATCAATGAACTTGATGAACAGATCAATAAATTTACTTAATTTCACTGACAAAGAGAAAACAGGCTGAAAAAAATACAGACTCAGAGATATGTAGGAGGAAATTATATATATATATAATCATTTTTATCATGAGAATTCCAGATGGAGAAGAGAAAGAATGCTGAAAAAAAAATTTCTAAGAAATAGTAGCTGAAAATAAACCAAATTTAGTGAAAGATATAAACATACAGATTCAGGAAGCTGAGAAAATCCAAAATGGGATAAACCCAAAGAAATCCATTTCAAAACATCATGATTAAACTTCTGAAAACTAAAAGAAAAAGAAGAGAAATAAAAAAAATCTTCAGAGAAGCCAGAGAACATTACCTCTAAGAGAACATCCCTTTGAATGGCAGTGGATTTCTTATGTGAAACCACGAGGCCAAAGAGAAGTGCTATACATTTTTCAGCTGCTGAAAGAAAAGAACCGCCAACTACAGATTTTCTGTCAAGACTCTTTCAGGAATTAAGTGGAAATATTGATATTCTCAAATAAAGGAAAAATGCTTGTAAATCCAACTACACCATTTCCCTCTCGGACCTCCTCTGTGACTTCTCATAGGCTTTCAGACTCTGGGGTCGGGATATAGTTTATATATTTTTTTAAAAGACAGATTGCTGGACCTTGCTCTCAGAAACTCTACTTTGTAGCTCTGAAGGGGCCCAGGAATCAGCCTTTTTGGCAAGCTCTTCCCTACCTCCTCTCCCCAAAGTGATGATCACATAGCTGGTGGATGGACACCCTGATCTGCTGTCTGATATGTGTATTTCCTTTACCAGTAAGCTCTGCCCACATGCCTCACCCCTCCATCTCTTCAGCGACATCCATCCCCTTCCCTGGTGCAATCCTTGAGTCACTCTCAATTAAGTTGCATCCCGTGCTCAAGCCATTCACAACTTCTCCCAGTGCCTCAAGTGCATTGACCAACCTTTTGACTTGGGGACTTTGCAAATACTCTTCTTTCTTCCTATAAACTTACCCAAGGCTACCCAACTAAACTTCCATCACCTCCCCTGGCTAACATATAGTCACGTATTAGATGCCAGCTTAAGAATCTCTTTCTTCAAGGAGTCTTCCTGAGACCCTCAAATGTGGGTGAGGAACCTTCCTCACATGAGCAACTCTTTTATCAGAGGATTGCTCTGTTTATTTACTTGTACATATACGTCTCCATCTAGAAAATGAGCTTAGTGAGTGTCTAGCTGTCTAGTTACCCTTGTTTTCCCAGCACATGACATAGTGCCTAGCACGCAGGGGAAGTTCAGAAAATATTCATAAAATAAAAAATTGAATGAATGAATGAATGACAACTCTTCAACGTAAGTGTCATTAACCTTATTTACTGGCATATTAATTCAGACTGTTCACAGATATAAAGTGATTTTTGCAAAGTCCCCAGCAAGTGGCAGAGGCAGGATTCAAGCCCAGGTCCTCTACACTCAGGTTTCCCTACAATATTTCAGAGATTCTCCAAGCATGAATCACTGAGTGAATCTACGTCTTCCCAGTTCTCATTCTCTAAACCCTCTGCCACTATTAGGCCTCTATCCTAAAAGGAAGAGATCAATGAAAGCAACAAAAGTCTCCCAATGCTTATAATACACAAACCCCGGGCTTTGGAATTAGATAGACCTGAATTCAAAACCTGCCCTGTCTCCCACCAGCTGTGTTAGCCTGGGCACGTAGCCTTACCACAATGAGCATCAATCTTAATATGCAATCCACAAGATTACTGTAGGGAACAAAGTGAATAATGCAGAGAGTGATGATCACAGGGCCTGGCCCCCAGTAGGCCCTCAATAAATATTCATCCTCACCATCTCTTCCTCCCCCTGGGTAAGGGTACAGTGGGGGCAGTGGGACTTGAGAAAAAGACCAAGTCTTGCTTCCGGGTTGTCTGCCTTCTCTGTCCCCCAACCTATGGGCCTGCCTCCTTGAGTCTTCTTCTCACTCTCTTCCCCCTCACCTGCCCCCAACTCCCACCCACCACACTCACAAAATTTTCTCCGTGAGCTTGAAGTTGCTGGTGTAAAGTTCAATGCCTTACCTCCTTCTGGAGTATCCATGTGGTAACAGAAAATTCAGCTTTAAGACAAAGGTATGAAGTTCCAATTGTGGAATTAAAACCCTAGGAGAGAGACTTTTACCCAGGAAGGGTGGGTGGGGTCAAGACCGTAACTGCCTTGTGAAGGCTGTGAAGGCTGCCCCCACTCCTGGAATGTTTCCAGAGCCACCTCTCAGGTTACCTAGGCTCCCCCAAGCCCAGGCCAGTGCTACAGTCTTTGTGAGGTCGACATGATGACACAGGAGTTCCCAGCCAATGGGGCCCTTGCTCATGCCAACGCACCAGTGAAAAGCAGTTAAGTGTTCTTCTGACACAGGCTTGTAGACCAGGACAAGTGGAACAGGCAAACTGAGATAGTTAAATGACCAAGCAGTTTACAACCATCTGGTAAATCGTGAAATCCTTTGTTCCCTAACCAGAGGATAAATAACTTAAATCACCCTACTCACTGACATAGATAACAGAAATCCAATTAGTGCCAACCACACCCAAGGACAGATGAAGTCAGGGAAATAAATCTCATTTTGGCTCCTCAGCAGAAAGCTAATGAACATGCTATTGAGATCTCCCCTAGACCTCCCCCAAATCTCCCAGCCTTTGAAACCCTCAAGAGGGGGTGAGCCGCGCGCAGGGCCGCCGTTGCCGCCGCGGTTTGTCGCCGAAGGGAAATGGCGGACCTGGAGGAGCAGTTGTCTGATGAGGAGAAGGTACGTATCGCAGCAAAATTCATCATTCATGCCCCTCCTGGAGAATTTAATGAGGTGTTTAACGATGTTCAGTTACTGCTTAATAATGATAATCTCAGAGAAGGAGCAACCCATGCATTTGCACAATATAACTTGGACCAGTTTACTCCAGTAAAAATTGAAGGTTCTGAAGATCAGGTATTGATAACAGAACATGGTGATGTGGGAAATGGAAAGTTTTTGGATCCAAAAAATAGAATCTGTTTCAAATTTGATCACTTAAGAAAGGAAGCAACTGACCCAAGACCATATGAAGCAGAGAATGCAGTTGAATCATGGAGAACTTCAGTAAAAACTGCTCTACGAGCTTACTAGCCCAAAGCAAAAACACCACAAAGGACCCTCGAGAGAAATCCAGTTGAATTCCTTTTAAAATGTTCTTCTAATTACTTCTCACTTTTGATTTACTACCTACAGACAATAGGTGCTCAATTAATATTAGTTAAATGAAGGTATCAAGGGCAAGGATATTTTCCCTCTCTAAGGGACTCAAAGCTAAGTATGATTTTGGAAACTTCTCTGCTTATCCCCACCCAGCACATGCTGGTGGATAACTGAGAAATGACTGTATTTAGCAAAATGATAAGAAAATTCCCCACCAGAACTAACTTTTGGTATTAAGTAATAAAACTGCTCCCAGGTACACAATGCTCTACAGTAAACCATTGGATTGTGTTCTCCCCCACCAAGCAGTGACACAGGCATTGTCACGGATGAGCAGAGTGAGGCTCAGAGAAGGGACATGACTTGCCTGGGCTCCCTCTAGACAGGCAGAGAGCAGCTAGAGGTGGAGCTGAGACTCAAGGCCAAGTGCCCTGCCTCCTCGTCCTTCCTCTCCCTGCCTAGCCCCCTGTCTCATCAGTGGGTAGACTCAGGACTTCCGCTCCTCCCACCCCAATGCCACAGACCAGACGTGGCTATCGCACCATCATCTTCTTCACCATAGTCTTCTTCTCTCCTTCACCTTCCAGCACATCCTGGCTCTTCTGGAGGGTGATGACATTCTCAGCCTCGGGGGCAGCAGAGGGCAAAGCCACAGGGTGAGAGCCGCACTGAACCCAGCTTTCAGGGGCTGTCCCTACCCCTGCATCAGCCACCCGCCGCCTGCAGGCATGTCAGCTTGCTCCTCCCCAGCTGCCAGCCCCAGTGTTGCTCAAGAGAAATGAGAACCCACAAAGGGAACAGCTGGGGAGTGGGTGAGCCTTGAGAAGGTGACCGCAGGGGTGTGTGGATAATCCTTGAAGTCCAGCGTTTGGAAGAGGACAGATATCAGGGGCTGCAGAATTCTCCCCCTTTGCCAGTCAACTAAGGGAGAAGCAGCGGCTGCGGGGACAGAAAGGGTCCCCCACACCTCAAGCTGAAATCTCACCATATGTAATACCTCCTATGGGCCTTCTGCTATCTACCCTTCTTAAGGACATGTCCTAATCAGATTAAGGCACTCTGCTACCTGAGAGAGGCAACACATTTACTAATGTCCAATTAATCTATTCATTCTCCTTATCTTAGGGCAGAAGAAGGAGAAAAAAACATGAAATAAATAAAATAATGAATAAAATGACTTCATATAGTAAAGAAAGCAAAACAAGGTAATCAGATGAACAGTGTGGTGGGTTCAAGATCCCACAAGTTCTTTCTTACTCTGCCTATCAAGACGGCTCTGGGCTCATCCCACCACTCGTTTGGACCAACAGAAGGCCATGCAAGTGCTGCTGTGCAGTTTCTGGCCTAACCCTTAAAGAAACTGGCAGCCCTTCCCCTCTGGAACCCAGCTGCCATGGAATGGCAACGTCAGGTACACAGAGACTTGGGAAAATGGGGTCATCTTGGATGTTCCAGGCCCCCTCCCCCAGTGATCTCTGTCCACACCACACAGAGCAGAAGAACCACCCGCTGAGCCCAGTCACACTAGAATCATGAGAAATTGGGCCCTTTCCATCCTTACTTCCCTGGCTGTCAGAGTGAACTTTTAAACCACTAAGTGTTGAGGCAGTTTGTTAAAGAGCGATTAATGACTCTGGCTACTAAAGTGATGGGAGAGGGATGGCTCACTTAGAACACTGTCCAGGAAGGCCTCTCAGGGGAGATAATATTTAGACTGAGTCCTGAATGACAAGAAAGAGGTAGCCATGTGAAAAACAAGAAGGAGGGTCTGTCTGTCTCTCCAAAGTAGAATGTCATTTCACTAGTGTATCTCTAGTGCCTGAAACAGTGCCTGGCACATAGCAAGGGCTCACCTAAATTTGCCAAGTGATTGCAGTAACAAACTCTTTCTGTGCAGGGACCGTGCTCAGTGCTGTGCATACATTATGTAACACAGACCTCACCTCAGCTTTATTAGTCCTATCATATAGGAAGAACCTTCCTGAAAGAATAACAAATGCAAAGGCCCTGAGGTAAGAATGAGTTTGGTATGGAACAGAAGAAGGCTAGTGTGGCAAGAGCAAGGTGGACAACTGGAACAATGCCGTGGGGTAAAGACAGATGCTTCCCAAATGCAACACCTCTTCATAGTTCTGTCAGCTTCTCCCCACCCCCACCCACATGCTGCATTGAGCTGGCCTCTGAATCAGCCTGAGGGCAGGGCAGGGCCTCCCCCCTGTAAGTCCTGACCTGGGTGGATCCCCTACCTCCAGACTCTGTCCATCAGCCAGCCTTGCCCACATTCTGTGTGTCATATTCGTGTCCACCAGCCTGTCCCGTCTGCCCCAACTGGCCCTCAACAAGTCCTGCAGACACTGGCTTTCTCTGGCCTCCCGAGGCCTGGTGCGTGGCCAAGACCTGCGTCAGGCCTATGTCCTGAAACAGGCCATTTCCAGCCTTTCTGTCTCCAGTACAGATCCTCTCACAATTCATTCAGTTGTTTAGAAAACTTACTGAGCACCTCTGATATGCCAGGCACCACAGTAGATGCTGGGAATACAGCTGGGAATAAGACAGATGAAAATGCCCAGTGCATAGGAGATACATATAGCGAGAGAGACCGATAAAAATAGGAAAGCATCTTGTGCATCGGATGGTGATGAACACCATGGAGAAAAGAGGAGCTGGGCATAGAAAGAGGGATGGCTGGGGCTGGGGAGTGGGGGCTGGGGGGCATCCCAGGAAGTCAGCTGTTTGTTGGGCAGGATGCATACCAGAGTCATTTTGTAGCCATCCTCTTTCTTCCCCGGCACGTTCACCAGGCATGAGGCCACGTCATCAAAGGCTTCTGCATGTCGTTCTTTCGATGAGGGAAGAAAGGAGTAGAAAGATATAATATACCTAGGGACCCACAGTCCCTTCTCTCCTCCCCAACTAGGCTTCTATAATCCTTACTCTCCCGGCAGCCAGACTGGGCTCCCCCTACCCTGACCCTTCAATGGCACCCCTCTTCACTGAGCATAAAGTCAGCATCCTTGTCAGCGCCTTCAAGGTCTTGCCAGGTCACTCTCCCTGACCCTACCCCCAGCCTTACTGTCGCTGCTCTCCCTCACTCACCATGCTCTGGCCACACTGGCCAGACAAGCTTCCAGGCTCAGGGCCTTTGCACAAGGCAGTTTCCTCTACCTGGACCAATTCACTGCCACGTCCCCTTGCCCAGGTCCCACACCTGTCCTTCAGGTCTAAGCTTGCCTTCCGCTCCACAAAGAGGCCTCCCCTGACCTTTGGGTTAATGGGGGTCCCACTGTGATCCTCTTGTGCATCAGCTTACTCTCTTTTTTCAACCATTATCACAATTTATAATGAAACTCTCATTTGTTATAGTAGTAGATAGTTGCTATTTTGTCAGCCCCAGGTTTGCTCATCTTTCCTTTGGTAAAAGAATTCCTGCCTTCCCTGTGGGTTACCCATTCCATATAGTTAGATGAAGCTGAACCCTTGAAGCCCCACCTATCCCCCTCTTCAAATAGGCGCGGGCCTGCAACCCAAGCTTGGCCAATAAAAAGAGTCCTGTTCCCACAGCCACTGGGATTTGAAGGATGAGTGAAGTGGGGAAAATTGGGAGGGAAAGAACATTCTGTATGGAGGGAACATCATTAGAAAAGACAGGCGGCAAGAATCATCACTGTGAGTCTGGGGGAACCACTGGGTTGCTAAAGCAGAAATTGTACAGTAGGAAATGGTAGGGGATGAGACTGGGGGAAAATTCCAGCAGTATAATGGATTATAAACACTGAAAAAAGCTAGCAATTGAAAACAACTGAAATGCTGAATAAACTAAAAATACTCTTTTAAGCGTAACTCTAAACTGGTATAATAGTAAAGAATCCACAAGACCAAAAACTGACATGAACGCTGGAACCCTGAGAGGGAAGCAATTGTTAAGGCTGACTTTTGTCCTGAGGAATTTTGCTTCCATTACGATGGCTACACAGGTGATGATGACAAGAGCTTAAGCCTAGGACCGCCCCCCAAAGGGGAATTCTAGTGGGACACACCTTCATGGAATGGTACCCCAAAGGCTACACCCTTGCAAGAATCAAAGAGAAATAAAACCACTGACCTGGTTTGATATTTGCACTTGGTGGGACAAAAAATTCCCCTGAAAATGAATAATCACAAGCTGTCCCTCACACATATGTATTTGGGGGACATATATATTTGGTCCAAATTCATACGGTCTGGGTGGTCCCCAAACTCCAAATGGTGAAATTTAAAGTACGTGGTACCCTAAGGTGAGGAACAGAAGCAAAAATAAGCTTCCTCAAGAGGATCATAGTTGCACCCAGACCTTAAAGAATTCCCAGGCAGCCCTGGCTGGAGTGGCTCAGTGGATCGAGCACTGGCCTGCAAACCAAAGTGTTGCCAGCTTGATTGCCAGTCAGGGCACATGCCTGGGTTGAGGGCCAGGTCCCCACTTGGGGGTGTGCAAGAGACAACCACACATTGATGTTTCTCTCCCTCTCTTTCTCCCTCCCTTTCCCTCTCTCTAAAAATAAATAAATAAAATCTTAAAAAAAGAAAGAATTCCCAGGCAAATTTTCAATAGACCCAAAACTCGTAAGAAAATAAGGCACCATGAGTGAAAACTGACAGAGTACACAGCAGACTCAGGCTCACAAAATCTTTAGAATTCAAAATTATCAGACATGGATTCATATGTTTAATGTTTTAAAGATAAAAAATAACTTGAAAATATGAACAAACAACAGTAGGATATAAGGCTTAAGATTAGACACAGCTGATTAGCAAATCAGATAAGATCTCAAACTGCTATCCAGAAATTAACGTAGAGAAACAAAAACAAAGAACAAAACAGACAAAAAAAAAAAAAACAAAACGAAAAGAGCTGGGAATATTATGGAGGTTAAGACAGAGAGAGAGGTAACCTGAATCTAATCAGAGCTGCAGAGGAAGAACAAAGAAAGATGAAGAAAAGGCAATATTTTCCAACATTTCTGTAAATTTTTCAAAACCATTCATGAGCACCAATCTCTAGATTTAGGAATCACAATAAATCTCAAGTAGGAAGAAAAAAATAAGTTCATTACTATATATGTCATAGTAAAATTGCAGAACACTAAAGTAAAAGACCTTAGAAGCAGCCAGAAATGCAGATTAACCCACCCAAAACCTAGCAGACTACCTTCTCAATAGCATCAGTGGGAGCCAGAGGAAATGGAGCATTAACTTTGATGTGATAAAATAAGAGACATCTCAGCATCCTACATTCAGTGTAAATATTTTAAAGAATGAAGATTAAAGAAAGATATATTTTTTTTGCAAACAAAAACTAAAAAAGCTTACTACTAACAAACTCTCATTAAATATTTTATAAAAGCTATTCTTTAGGCAGAAGGAAACAAATCCCAGATAAAAGCCTGAGATTCAATTTAAAAATGGTCAATCAAAAACTTAGTAAGATTTTATTGACCACAAACTAGATATGACCCAACCACGTGGCTGTTAAAAAAAGTAAATGCATCCTCTGAACAGCAGCAGAATACACACCCTTATCATCAAGCGCACAGGTAACATTCTTGAGGATAGATCACATGTTTAGTCACAAAGCAAGTCTTAACATGTGTAAGGAGATTAAAATCATACCAAGTACCTTTTCTGATCATAATTAAATGAAACTAGAAATCAATAGCAAGGAAAATTAGAAACTTGAAAAACGCTGTATGCAGAAATTAAACCCACACTCTTTTTTTAACCTGTTTTCCTTTTTACTTATTTATTTTTTAATTGTTCTATTACAGTTGTCCCAAATTTCCCCCCTGTTGCTGTCCCCTGCCCTGCCAATCACACCCCACAGTCAATCTCCACCCTGTTGTCCATGTCCATGGATTATTAATACCTGTTCTAAACCCACTCTTGAACAATCAATGGGTCAAAGAAGAAATCAAAACAGAGATAAGAAACTATCTTGAGACCAATGAGAATATAATGTACCAAAACTTATGGGTTGCAGCAAATGCAGGACTAAGAGAGACCTTTTTAGTGATAAATGTCTGCATTCAAAAGAAGTAGGATCTCAAATAAATAATCTAACTCTACATCTCAAGGAACTAGAAAAAGAACAACAAACTACACCCAAAGTTAGCAGAAGGAAGGAAATGAAGATTAGAGCAGAAATAAACAAAATAGAAAACAGAAAAAGTAGAAAAAATTCAATAAAACAGGGTTGTATGAAAGATATGGCATATGCATGCAATGAAATATTACTCATCCATAAAAAGAACGAAATCCTATCGTATGCTACAATCTGGAAGAACCTTGAGGACAATTTGCTAAAGAAGACAGAAGGATAAATACTGCATGATTCCACTTATATGATGTATGGAAAGTAGTCATACTCACAGCAGTAGAATTTACAATGGTGGTTGCTAGGGGCTGGGGACAGGGAGAAATGGGGAGTTATTGTTTAATGGGTAAAAAGTTTCAGTCATGCAAAATGAAAAAGTGCTAGAGATCTGCTGTACAATATTATGCTTAGAGTTAACAATACTGTGCTGTGCTCTTAAAAATATGTTGAGGGTTGATCTCATGTTATGTATTTTTTGCTACAATAAAAAAAGTGAGTGAACCTCAGAATAACAATAAAAAAAGTGCAAATAAAAGATTACCACCTGTCAAATTAGTAAAGATTTAAAAATGCTAGTGAGAGTTCCCTGAGGCAAGCTTTCCCATTTACTGCTAGTTATAGTATAAATTGGCAGGCATGACTGTTTTAAAAAATGCTTTGGATATATGCATCAAAGGGTCTTAAAAATGTTTGTACCCTTCGAGGTAATGATGTTACTTGTAGGAATCTGTTCTATAGTAATAACAAGTGTAAATATGTCAGTTATTTATAAGACCAGAAACTAGAAATCTTCCAAACATTCCATAAGAAGGGAATGGTTAATAAATGTTGATGCATATGATAAAACAACAAAAATGTTTAGGAAGTGTTAGTGACCAGAGAAAACTGCTTGCAATATAATATTAAGTGATAAAAGGCAAGGTAATAAATTGTAAAGTATGATTACAGACAGTATCATTCCTACTATGTCAAAAAAATAAAAAAGATGAAGAAAATACACAAAAGTGGTATATGAGGTTACTTCCTGGTAGTGAGACTGTGGATATTTAAAGTAAGATTTTTAAAAATCCTTTTTTAAAAATGTTTTCCAAACTTCTGGCAAAGAGCTCCTGTTATGTTCCTAATCAGGAAAAATAGGTATAATTTAGAAATAAAATATGATCTAGGTTTCATGAAAAAAGATGATCAGTTTGTTTTTAAACATATATTTTTATATTTATTGGAAGACTTAAGTTACTCTTTAGTCTTTGCAAACATAAACATGTAACGTAGAATGAAGAGTGACCAAAAATTAGGCTCTTTATTCTAGAAATACTGGAAGGTATTTGATTGATTTTATTTAAGGTATGTTTAAGATAAACATAAACTTTTCCACAAAATCTTTTAATGCTAGGTTAAGAGAGGCAGACATAACAGGGAGAGAAATCAAGAGAAAACCTTACATTATTTATTTGTGTGGTAAACATATGGCCTCTCGTCATCCAAGTAACAGCATCTACTCCCTCTGGGGTGCTGTGGGTGGGTCATCCCCTTCAGGAGAGTGGTTTAGGGGAGACAGAAATGGAATGGCAAGCAGGGAGGGGAAGGGAGGGACTGCCCTGGCGGCCAGGTCCACCAAACCCACTCTGACTTTCACTGAGTTGGCGGATGGCACAGCCAGATTGTCCCACCAGCCTGGAGCTACTAACTAAAACAATTACATTCAAGAAGAGATAAATTCATGCTACAATCAGATTCCAAATATTAGCTGGGGATGATGGGGTAATATTCTAATTGGCTTAAGTTGTGAGCAGAAAATTCTGATAAGGGATGGGCAGAGAAAGGTACAAGCTGGCTTCCACAGGGACACAAACACTGACTCTTTGAGAAAATCATGTTTTTGTCCCACTGCTCAGCTTCCCTCCCTGCTTTGCCATTTAATCTCACATGTGATGTGTTCTATTTTTTAAATAATTTTTCATTGTTATTCTAATACAGTTGTCCCAATTTTCTCCCCTTTGCCCTCCACCACCCATCCCACCCCCATTCCCACAGGCATTCCCCACACTGTTGTCCATGTCTGTGGGCCATTCATACATGTTCTTTGTCTAGTCCTTTCCCCTTCTTTCTGCTTTCCACAATTATCCCCCCACCCCTCTCCTCTGGTCACTTTCAGTCAGTTATTTGTGTTCTATTACCTTCTCTTATATATCCTTCTTTGAAACCAGAGAAAGCAAATTTGTAGATCTTGGGTTTAATCTAGAAAACAGATATGATTTTGGTGGGCCATGTTTTTGTTTTTGTTTTTAGAATACCAAAAAACTTGAATGGATTGATGACAATTAAACATTGAGAGATTTGGCATAAAATTCAGGACTTAGGGCTCTAAAAATATTAAATTTAGCAGCAGTGAGCTGATATTTCAAATGACAATAATCAGCTGGAGATGGGTGACAGATGCCCTTTTAGGTGGCAAAGGGTCACCAATTTGCCACAGTCCTCACTCAGCCCATTTGCCCATCTGCATTTCCATTCCTGGCCCCTGTACACATTCTTGAGGTTTTCATAGCTCAGAGTGATTTACAAAAACTGGTGGGTCAGCCCTGAGCTGTCTAGGATAAAAAGAATCCATTGATACAAAACTCAGTCACTTCCTGTAAGTAACTCTGATAAAGGCAGTCTTGATTAAGCACTACGAACATGCTCAAAGGCATGCTAGGAGAGTAGAAAGAGATGCACCCCCTGGAAGTCAGGGCCGCCATGGACAGATAGAACAGAGGGCCTTAAAAAGGACATCTTAAGGGAATCTCATAGCCTAGTGTTTGGAACTTAGTAGGAGGTTAATAAATATTTGTTTCCATCCTCCTAAGAGCAGATGCAGAGCACAGTGAGGAAGAAATGGAGCCAGAACAGTGTAATGCAATGCACAAAAGCACAGCATGCCAAGAGAGAAGGAGGGAGAAAGTAATTGTAGCCTAGAGAGCAGTAGCAACAACAGACCAAGCCTAGGGAAGTTAGAATGACAGAGCCAGGTACTATAATAATGGGGGTTGCATAATTGTGACATGATTCTGACAGATATTTTCTATTCACATATCTATATGGTATGCAGAACATAGAGTAGATAGAGGAAGACAGCATTAATCAAGCAGAAATTCAGGCAGAAATTCACACCAGGGCACTGGTCATGGGAAAGAATTCAACCCTTTAAGGAAGGATTGTTGATTAAAACTATAACAGAATAAGTATAAAGATATAGAGAATAGGTAAAATGTGCAGAATAGCTGTATTCAGTTGAAGGATAGAATTTCTTTACTTAGCTGAAATAAGTTAATTCTTTAAAATTGTTTGGTTTTGTTTGGGCTTACCACTGTAGTTTTAGTAACTTTGGAACAATTTATTTCTAAAGCCTCAACTTCCTGAAGCATCATGTCACTACATTAATCACCTGTCAGAGAACGTTAGAACGTGGGATGGAAGGTTACAGATGCAATTATTTCCTTCCCAGCCCTTTCTTAGGGTCTTAGCCAACCAGTCACTGTTTTACATATGGTAGCTTTTGCAGTATTTATTTCTTTAAATATTTAATAGTCTTGAGAGGCAGTGACTGGCAATAATACATAGAGTTTCTAGGATGTTGTGAATGCTTAATAAATGGTTAATAATAAAATCCTGCATGATGAAGACAGCAGTCAGTAAACCTATTATACTCTAAAATATTTTAAAGCTGTAGCTGTAACTATTAGAAGAGTATAAAAAGCAAGCATAGTACATTGACTAAATTATGGTAATAAAGGAACATTTATTTATTTTTTAAAGTATATTTTATTGATTATGTTGTTACAATAATTCCAATTTTTTCCCCTTTGTTCCCCTCTGCCCAGTACCCCACTTCCCCCAGCAAATCCATCCCCCTTAGTTCATGTCCATGGGTCGTGCATGGGTCGTGCATGTAAGTTCCTTGGCTTCACCCTTTCCTATATTATTCTTTTTTTGAAATTAATTAATTTTTTATAACGATAAAAAATAACAATTCCCCCCTCTCAGACTTAAGACCCTTTATAATCTTATAAAGGATAATGGGTGAAGGTCTCATGCTCAATAAAGGAACATTTACATTCACTAAAAAGTTCACCCAGGTAATTTCCTTAAGGTGAATTCCTTAAGGAATTGGGGGAAAGTGGATAGAACATGGATTTAAGAAAAAAAAAAACTTTTTTTTTTTTTTTTTTTGTAAACCATGTGGAAATCTGCTGACGACGAACCGGGTTACCTACATCCTGTACAGTGGCAGGGTGCTTCAAGTCCCTTCAAAACTCCCTCTAGTCCAGCACCAGTTGGCAAAGCCTTTTCAATTTCTAGACGTCTTCAAGCTTTGAAGGACTTGATTTTGGAAGAGGAGGCACGCAGGTGCGTGTGTGCGACACCTCTAGATGTATGCCGCAACATAGTGACACCAGGAAAACAAATGCTCTTATACCCGCGAGAGAAAGTTCCTTATTTACATTTAAACCTGGGAAACTAGGCTACCTAGGAACCTGGACCGCTGCGATTTTGAGATCCCGCGCAGCCTTTAGCGGCGGAAAACTCGGCGAGGGCTGAAGATCTAGTGCTGTGAGTTTAAGAAAGGGAGCGAGGGGGGAAAAAATAGAGCTGCTCCTTTAAGAACTTCCTTTCCCTTTATGTTTACATAACATGGGGGCCGATCCACCTCAGAGCCGCCGGGGGAAGGCGGGGAGTGGGCGCGGGAGGCCCCACGCACAGTGGGAGGGAGCGCCGTGCGGGTCCAGGGTTCGGGACCCTCGGCGGGGGCGCAGCGGCTCCCACCTGCCTGCGCGCGGCGGGGCGGCTCCACGGTCCTGCCCCCGCCCCTCCCCCGCGCGCTGCTCCCGCCCTTCCCTCCCTATTCTGTTCCCTTCCTCCCTCCCGCGGGGCTTCGGCGGCGGCGGCGGCGGCGACGCTGGGCGCGAGCAGGTCCCCTGCTGCTTAGTCCCATTTGTTGTCTAGTCTGGCTCGGGGCGGCCGCGGCTCGCGGAGCTCCAGGGAACCCGGCGGGGCAGCCGCACAGCCACGACGGAGCAGCCTCGGGACTGGCCGCCCCGCGCCCCCTTCGCCGCCGTGCCCTTCCCCGGCGCGCTCACCCCCTTCTCGGGATGGGATTGTAGCGGCGGCGCGGACTCAGCGGGGATCGCGGCGGAGGCGGCGGCGGCGGCGGCCGCGGAGCGGGGCTCCATGTTTTCCCCCGACCAGGAGGAGCACTGCGCCCCCAATAAGGAGCCGGTGAAATATGGGGAGCTGGTGGTATTGGGGTGAGTCCGGGCATCCCCGACCTCGGGAAGCTTGGGGGCGGGCGGCGAGCGCTCCGGGCTGGGTAGCTGGCCCGCGCCCGCATCCCGAAGCGGTGCCAGCGGGGTGGCTCGGGCACTCTTTGGGGACCACCAGGGCGTTGGGAACGGCTGGAGCAGCTCGGAAGGCTGGGACAGCGGGCGCTGAGGCGGGAGCTGGGATGCGCTATCCGCACGGAGGACGGCCGGGGAGGAAGTGGAGGAGTGGGGCCGGTCCCGGGAGGCGGCAGCGGGCACTGGGGCTACCTCACGCCCCGCGGGGCTCAGTACTCGGGGACGAAGTCCTTGGTGTTATCGCAGGGGCAGGGATTCGACTTCCCGGAGCGTGCTGGGCCCCGGAGGGTCGGTAGGGGCCGGGGCTGAGGCGCCACCGTCGCAGGCACTTCGCTGTGTGGCAGGAGACCCCTCGACTGGCGGAGCTGGGAGGCTCGCGAGGCCCGGCCCCGAGGGGCCCTCTATCCCAGCTCCCTGTGAGCCCGGGGTTGGGCGTCCGCGGGTAGCGCGTAGCATATTGTTATGGTGGCCGCGGCAGGCAGCCGCAGCCCTCGGGCAGTGAACTGTCCCTGACCCGGGCGGGCCAGCAGGCCCTCGGTTCTCTGCGCCGTGCGCGTCCTGGATCGGCAGGGACGCAGCGGCTCCGGCCGCACCCCCTCTGTCCCTCCACCCCGGGCCGCGGCCTCGCAGATGTCCTCCCGGCGGCGAGGAGCTCGCCAGCCTCGGCGCCCTTCCTGGCTCCCTCTTCGCTTGTGGAAACCACATTTTGAAGATAGTAATTATCCGCAATCGTTAAACGGCAGCAATTAGAGACTTCATCTACTTACCGAGTTTCCTTGTGACATTTCTATTGTTTACCCTTAATAAGCTGGGAGGGAGGCTTCGCCGGATTAAAGCTGGTAAAATTGGGCAGTGAAAGGAGAACGGCGTGGGGAGGGGGAAGTGCAGGAAACTCGGGAGAAAGAGCAACTTGGGTTTAGTACTGGAGGAGAAAAGATTATTTTCCCTTGGCTGTGTCACTCCCGGGAACCCGCGCTTTTGTCCTTCTCTGTTGCAAGACGTGTATTGAGAACATCATGAGTGCTGATAGGTAGGTTTAGCGTCCATGTGAGAAATCATGAGTGTGGGAAACCTCAGAACTCTGAAGAAAGTGTTTTGATAACTGAGTACCTTGAAGTAACTGCCGACTTAAAAATAATTTTATACAAGTGTTTTTAAGAGAAGCTTCCAGACACAGTACAGCTCCCAGTTGTCTAGTCCTCCTCACTTTGTTGCTACAGTGGTAAGTGCTGTGTTATTGGAAATCTCATTGCCTATTTTGAAGCTATGTGACAATAAACGTTTTTCTCATCTGCATCTAGTTGCGCTTAGAAGACAGATGTTAGGGTTCACTGGAAGGAGGGAGGGATGACAGGAACCCCCCCCCCCCCAAACTAGGGTTTAGCTTCTCTTATGTATCCTCAGCCCAAGCTAATTTTGTGGAGTTTGGTTCTGTTTGTGTGGCTGGCTGCAAAGTATGTTTAACATTGTGATCCTGGCAGGAAAGATTAACATATGCCAGAACTTGATCTCATTATTTCCTTTTGAGGAAATCATTGTTAAAATGTTTCAGAAAAGCCATGTGTGAATGGGCCTGGAGAGGTGTTGGGTTCAGAGCTAGCTTTAAAATGCCCTAGAAAGGTTTTATACCCTAGATTGTCCTGGTATCATAGGCTTACTGTAAAGTAGGCTAGGGAAACACATGGCCAATTGCATGTTCTCTAATGCTTTTCCAGGAGACACTGAGTGTGACAGAGTTGGCACTCACCGGACACTCAGCAGTCACATGTGCACCTACTATGTGCCAGCACTGTGTAGGCGTTGAGGACCAGCAGGGAACAAGGAGCTTTCATTATAGTGTGATGTGGGAGGCATAAACAGAGAGAAACATGTAAACAAATGAATAATAAATGACAATTTCAGGTGTTGCCAAGTGTTCAGCAGAAGTGGGTTAACTCAGGGAATGTCTGCTCTAGGCAGGTGTTTTCTTTAGGAGGTCAGGGCAAGTCTCTGAGGAAGTGAAACATGAGTTGAGACCAGACTGCTAAGAAGATGCTAGTTTGGTTTTCGAGTACTTAAGAAGAATTGTGGTATTTTTCTGTTCTTTTTTGAGAGTAGGTTTTTGAGTCTCTGGCAATATTGAATGCATCAAATAATGGTGGGGGAATAGGAGAAAGCAGGTAGGCTTTAAAAAGACCCTTAATTCATATTCCATCCTTAGGACTTGAGATAGTATCTTCCCTCTTAAAGCAGCAATAACAATAAGTAATATCAGCTTTGCATGCCTGATCATCTAGGACATAAAATATTGATAAACAGATAATTTGTAGATTTTCTTACCGATAAAATTAATCTTGAGATCTAAAAATGCTCAATATTGAGGAAAAAGGACTCATGGACGGGGACAACAGTGTGATGATTTCTGGGGGAGGGGGTCTAAGGGGACTAAATGGTAATGGAAAAAATACAATAAAAATTTTAAAAAGTGCCCAATATTGATAGAAGCTTTTGTAAAATACAAAGCTTTCTCCTTTTTTTTTGAAACTGTTGTGTGATTGTCCTTTCCAGTTCTCCTTTAAATTTTATAGTAAAATGTCACTGAGAAATCCTGGAGCACAGACAGGAATTGTGTGTGTACTGTATATGTCTCTGTGCGTGTGTATATATGTATATGTGAGAAGCTATATATGTATATATCTGTGTCCATGTAGAAATACTTAGGCGTTTTTTCATGTCTTACACAGTATTAAGGGTATTTCCAGGTATTTAAGATTTTAGTAGGGTCATCACTTTCTTGGCAGGTAAATGGAATTGAATTATTTCATGACTCCAACCGGTGAATTTATCATATCTGCAACTTTTTGTTGTGCTCATGACATTGAAGGTAGAAAAAAATGATTGGTCTGTGAGGTCTTTTTCACAGTTTATTTTAAACCTGAGTACAGGTTTAAAGTTGGGGAAGTGTGGCAGGATTTGAGAGGCAGTTGGTGTGGTGGAGAGAACATGAAGGTACAGACCTGGATTTTATTCCTGCTTTCTTATAGACTGGCTTTGTGATTTTGGCTTAGTCCCTCACTGTCTCTGTGTTTTTAGCGCTAATTAGGTAGTCATCAAGGGCCTTCCTGGTCTGTACCCTGAAGTACTGTTAATTGGCTGAAACGTGGAAAATGTATAATTAATGTATTCTAGGTACCCTGGCTTGTGTTGATATTGTATATTCTTGAGCTGATGTTGCTAGAATTTGAATGAGAACTCTGTTTAAATAGCAGAAAAGACCAATACTGTGACTGCTTTTTATGAAGTAGGTATGTGCAAAACAGGTTATTTAAAACAATGACAGTGGCAGACATATATTTGTCCCATTGGTGTTAGGCTGTACATGAGGGCATTTAACTTTGGTAAAACTTTTCTGTTCCAAGTTTAAGAAAGGCAATGATGTTTTGAAATTAAGCTAAGTAGGTTGAAATAGCTAGCATAAGGAAGAGATAATCAGATAGAATTTTAGAGCTTGAAGGAGCCAAAGAAGTCCCAGTACATGTTCAGCCCTTTTATTTTACTGATGAAGAAACTGAGGCTCCAGGAAGGAAGGAGACTTTTTTAAGTTCATAGCTGAGCTGAGCACTACACTGCCAGGTCACTGCTTTTTCACTTCACTGCTGTCAGTTCCTCAAAGCTTCAGGTGGTTTTTTTTTTTTTTTTTTTTTTTTTTTTTTTTTTGTAACTTGCGTTATGGGAGCTGAATCCCTTTCTGGATTCAATTTGAAGCATACAGCTCTCTTGCTGACGAATGGCCCATCATGGTTTTTGGGAAAATATTGCTTATACTCTTAGTTTCTCTAACCTCACAGTTGAATGGATAGTATATCTTGCAAGGCTTTACTTTTCATTTGATGTTTCACAAATGGATTTTTATTGGCTCTTTCAACCAAGGGTTTTTCATCTAGGGTCCACAGATGCAATCCAGGGAGTCCTTGAACTTAGGAGAAAAATTGCATCTCTTGTTTTCACTATAACTCAGACTGAGATTTAGCATTTCACTCAATTGTGAGAATAGACAACAAACAGACTTACTGCTAGATTTGTTAGTTACTGCATATATACAGACTACACTTACTAATGTGTCACGATTTAAAACTATCTTCATAACTAAATGTAGTTGACTTTACTTGTAATCCTTTGTATTTTACTTTATGCCCTTAAAAACATGTTTCTCAGCAGGCTTTCCCAGAATGCTAATGGGATCCTTGGGACAAAAACAGGTTAAAACCTCGAAAATGAAGGCTTATACATATGTCTGAAAATGAAATATTTTAGTGGAAACTGACCAAGGTCTAGATGAAGCTCAGGAAGTACCTACTTTTTTCCCTTTGGATGGTATAGTGTTCTATCAAATAAGACAGAGGACCATTGCTTAAAAAGTTTATGGTCTTTATTTTTTAAACAAGCAGCTCCTTATTTCTAGATGCTGTTTTTGTTTTCACTTTGGCACTTTGCCTTGACTCCCCCTCCCCTTGGCAGTAATAAGAAACCTTAAAATATACCCTAACACTTTCCCTTTTCTCACCCTCCTCTCTAATTTGGGCCCAAAGACATCAGACACTAGTATACTTGATAGACTAAAGGCCCTTGAACTAACTTACTTTCTTTCTTTCTTTCTTTCTTTCTTTCTTTCTTTCTTTCTTTCTTTCTTTCTTTCTTTCTTTCTTTCTTTCGTCTTTTATAAAGCAAAATCTTTACTGTCATTCATTGTCACTTGGTATGTGGGTTGATTTGAAGAGCTCAGATCTGTTGGTGTGGACGGAGTGTCTAATTCTGTAGGCTATTAAGGGTCATGATGTTATTGGCTTTGGGTTGCTATATATTCCTTTACTAACTTTAGCCTTGTTTGGGGTATGTGGCTGTCTGTATGGCTTCTCGTCTGGCTTGCTCAGATTTATTTATTTCTCTCTCTAAACACACCAAGACTGAAGCCTTCATTAGGACTATTCATTTTTGGTTGCATTTCATCATGTGATCAATATTTGGGGATGTTTTATGTAAACAAAAATAAAACCAGGTTGATTCAGGTCCCAGCAATTTTACCAGACATGTTTTATGCAAAAGATAAAGCACGTACCCAGAACCCTGCCCCCCCACCAACCTTAAAACATGCTAGTTGCTATATTTGGGGCAGACTAATATTGCCACATCTGGGCAGTGGTTTTGTATCTGCTGTGCAGGGATCCACGGTGGCCTCTCTGAAGCAAACGTGTGGGGCTGTAGACTGGCTTTTGAATGGAGACCACAGCAATCTGTTGACTTCACTGGTGTGGGAGAAAAAGGTATTTTTAATTTCTTTCCATTTAATTAAAGGTTTTTCCTGGGGTGTGCAGAATTGTTTTATAAAAGGAAAAGTGAGGGTAAGAATGATTTGTTATTAGTTCTTGCTGGACTTATTGTCACCTTCATCTTTTGGAAAATAAAATAATGAGAGCAGAAAATGTTTCATATTTCTTAGTTTTGTCTAAATCAACTATTTTCAACCAGTATCTCAACTGCCTCATATGATCAAGCTTGAGGTATGTGGCCAGTACTTTATGACAAGTAATAAAGTGTGGATCTTTCAAATGATTCAAAGATGTCCCTTTAATACTGTCATTTTTTTTTTTATTCACTTGCATTCTGGTATGTTTTCTCAAGTGGGAGAAAAAGGGGTGGAGTTACATTAGGCAAGCCAGTAATTTATTCATTCAACAAATATTTTTAGGGTGTCTACTCTTCCACACAGAGAATACAGCTAGACAAGGCAGACACATTCCTGTCCCTTGTGAATTGCTATCCTGTTCTTGTCACAGACCCTTAGTGAACAGTCATTACCCATATACAGTTCGTTTATTTATTCCAGAAATATTTGAGTGTCTCCATGCTCTGCCCAGATGCAGTGATGAGCAGGGCAGGGCTGGTCCTTTTCTGCGGAGCCTATAGTCCAGTTAGGGAGATAGCAACTTAGAGCATTAACAGGCATCTCACCCTGTGCCAGGAAGAGGATGGCCAGTGGAGGTGAGAGGCAAAGAGAGATGAGGAAGGGGAAACACTGTATTCTGAGACCCAGGGGTGAGTGCTCCAATTGCTCCTCACGAGAACCAGGGAAAAGAGTGGCTGAATGAAATACTGAGAGAGTGAGAATGGGAGAACAGGTTATGAAAGGCTTGTAAGTTATTGGAAGGATTATGGATTTTATCCTAAGGGTGTGAGAGACTGTGGCTGGTTTTCAGCTCTGAAATGGGAGTGGGGAAAGTAAAGAGGGATGCAGCGGGAAGTGGAGAGAGAAGCTGAGGCTGGGGCTCCAGAGACAGGCAGAGAGAATGCAGTGTGAGCTAGCAGGCAGCTGTCCTGGTTCCGGTTTCTGGTTCTAGTCCCTCGGAAGACCTTGTCGCATCCCCTGCCTGGAGTTCTGTGTAGTCGGTCATTCATTCATTCAATGACTCAAAGGTACTGACTGAGGACCAGCACTGCCCTAGGCACTGGGCCATACACAGCAGCAAATGAGATAGACTATGACCCGACCTGCATGGTTGGTGGCAATTCAGCCAGCAAAAGGGTAGATAAAATGTTTAATCTCAGAGAGTGCTATGAGGAAAGTAAAGCAGGACAAGGGGGGAAATAGGTGATAGGGTGGACAGGAGTGGGAACTGTTGGGGTAAAGTGCTACAGATAAGGTAGTGGCGGGATCATTGTAGACAGAATAATCAGGAAAAGCTTTTCTGAGAAAATAGTCCTGTGTCCTCTGAAAGTGCCCACCTTTTCCAGTTTTTATTTACTTTCTTATGTTTAAGCTACCCTGCGTGGGTTTTGCTCCTACAGCCAGAGGATTCCTAGCTTTCCATTAGTTAAGGTGGTAAAGTATGTACACAGTTTACCAAAGGGAAAAGAGAAGTGTGAACAAATATAAGGACAATTATTTAACGTTCCTAGACACAAACTGGGTTCAGTCTACTGTGCTGCTTGCCCAGAGTGGTACTTGCATTGCAATAGAGCTCATTGAAACTGTCTGGGCTTCCCTTTGAGGGTAGGAACTCTGACTTCCGCCCCCCTTAAAGTGCGGACCACACCTTTATGGTGGGTACTCTCCGAGTGTCTTGAAGGAATGGGTTTCTGTGACACACTCCAGTGTGCCCCACTCAGCTCTGAGGTGTCTCTGGGGCTCAGTGAACGGTTCTCGAATTGAAAGGAACGCAGATTCTGTAGCACTGCTGTGGCTTTCTAAACAATCCTCCCAAACCGTAAGGGCCTGAGTTAAAGGCTCCCTGCAGTACTAACCGCCTACTTTACTGACATCAGATACTCCAGTTTCAGCCTTTGTTTATTTTTCTTTTTGTCAGTCACCTAACAGTCATTTTGTCACCTGCAGAAAGTTCTGCCTTGAAGGGAAGCAGGCCATCTGTTCTGATTCTGCCAGCTGCTCTGAGCTGCATTGCAGTGCACCACCGTGGCGTTGAAAGGCTGTGGTCATTAGTGCCTGTTAATGATGGCTGGAAATGCTATGGAATACAAGCCTCTTGGATGACAAACCTAATAAATATGCATCGGGGGTATTTTCAGTAGCAGGTTTTAAGACTATTGCAAGTCATTCTCTATTGAGGTTTTATTTCTAGCCATCCACATAATGCTTCTCACTCTCAAACACTTAACTCTGTTTCCTGCTTTTCTGCTTGTGCAGAATCTGTCTTCAGGATAAGAAGCATTATTTCAAGCTTTGTACTTACATTCTAATTTATGCTGGTTTAATAGAATCCAACCAAAGCAGGCAGTTGCGTGTTTGGCCTCTAGGCTTTTGGTATAAGATTGTTCTTTCCTATTACCCAGTGCCTCCAAGGAGCCTCAGAAGTCCCTCTTCCTTTCCCACCCATGCCTGGCCTTCTTGTGCTTCCTGCGACACAGTCATGGAACATGGAACTTGTGATGCAATTAGAGTTTTCTCAAGCACTTGATTGATTACCTTATCTGCACAAGGATTCTAGACACAAAGTAGTATGCTTCACACCAAAAAATTAGGCAGACTGGATTCTTGCTGTCATACAGGAGATTGCATCGTATCATAGTTTGGGTTCAGGATAGAATCTGTATTTTTCCTTGATGTGTTTGTCAGTAGTTTATGCTTCTCAACATAGTTTTTCACATATTTGAACTATTTTCACTTAATAAGCTTTCAGTTGTTTAACCCTATAAACTGTCTAATGAAAGGATTGTACCCAATGGCCATGTTATTGAGGTGGACATTACTCAGCTTTCCTAGTTGGTCTTGCAGCCAGATTGGAGACCAAATAAGAGAACTCTGGGTTTTGACTTGATCCCACATTCTTCCCCTGCTATCTTCAAATACAGTCAGCAGTAGTTCCTTAAATTTGTGGGCTGGACTTCCCATAAGAAGGAAATTCCCCTCCTCTTGAATCTGGGCTAGTTTTGTGATTTGCTTTGACCAGTCTGTATAAAGGAAGCGAAGTTTTGTGACTTCTGATGTTGCCTTACAGGGTGTTGTAGCTTCTGTTTTTGTTCTCTGTATTAGTTTACTACAACTGCCATAACAAAACACTACAGACCAGGTGGCTTAAAGAACAGAAATTACTTTTCTTACAGTTTTTGAGGGTAAACGTCCAAGATCAAGGTGTCAGCAGGTTTGGTTTCTCCTGAGGCCTCTCTGCTTGGCTTGCAGATGGCTGTTCTTGCTGTGTTTTCACATGTTTTGTTTTGTTCTGTTTTTCCTCTGTCTGTGTCCAGCCCTGGTGGCCCTTCCTTTTCTTGTTAGGACACTAGTCACATTGGATTAGGGCCCACCCATAGGACCTAAGTTAACTTTAATTACCTTTTTTGAGACCCTGTCTCCAAATACATTCTGTGGTATACTGAGCATTAGAACTTCAATATATAAATTTATGTCATAACACCCTCTGAGAAGACAGTTGCCATGAAAAGAAGCCTGACTCTCCTGCTGGAGAGAATGGTTGTGGTGGGTGAGAGGTTACAAAAGTAGAGGAGACCCGGCCAAGCCCTAGGCAGTCCGGTGGAGGCCGCAGACATGTGAGAGAAGTCATCTTGGATCCTTGAGCCAATTGAGCAGAGGTGAGCTGTTTCTGACAAATTGAAGAACTGTGAGTGCCACTTGTTTTAAGCTGCTATGTTGGGATGGTTGGTTACACAGCAATAGACAAGTCAGACACCCAGCACTGTATCTGCCTGTGGTTCAGTTGTCAGAGCGGACAGACTAATACAAAAGAATTCACCGGGTTTTTGTTGAGTGGTTTTCTGTTTTGTTCAGGTTATCAATTATGTTAATAAGCATAATTTTAGCCTTTTAGATGAGTTATTCCAAATATTAAGTACTATATGATCTGAAAATTTTAGCTAACAGAAGCATTTGTGGAATAACTTTATCAGGTGTAAGTCATCTGTGAGTTTCTTTGCACTTGTTAATCTCCATAATCAATATTATCTCCTGAAATTCTTTGAGGCACTGCAGTTGAAGAATGGCCTAGCTTAGCTGAGAACCATGCATCTGGTAGACTCGTACATAAGGAGCTTTCATCAAGGATGGCTAATATGTGACACAGGTTTTCAGTCCTTTAAAGGCCACCTGACATGAAATAATACATCTAACAGATTTGAGTACAGCAGGCCATCTAGACCAGCATCTTGCAGGTTTAGGACAGTGAATGGGCCAGAAGAATGTTTCAGCACTGCAGTTGGGAGCAGAAATAATAGGATGAAAAGCTCACTTATATCGGTTATTCCAGTGGAGGTAGCCAGCCCAGTTTCAGCTTTCTGAGAAGGTGAGTTAACTCATTCTCAGGACAGAACTTATTTGAAATCTCCAAAAGGGTCTGTGTTTTCTGTCATTCATTTCCTCCTCTGCATCCCTTCCTCTGCATGGGACAGTAGCTCATGCTGGCCCTAGCCTTCCCCTGAGAGATGGTCATGGAGGGATAAAGCTATCATTCTTTCACTCAGGAGTGTGGTTTGGAAGCTTGTGCTGGAACCTGTGAATGTTTTGGGGTCAAACCCCAACCGGCAGAGCAACCAAGAATCAAAGAACCTTTATGCTCTCAGCCAGCTGCCCTCTGGAACCTTGGTTCCCCTGAATGACCAAGTGATGGTGTCCCATGTGCATTGCCCACCAACAGAGAGGATCTGCAGCCCCCTGGCCCTCCTTCCCCAGCCTCCATGGAGGCTATGTGAAGACCATTCGTGAGCCACCCTTGTGGAGGAATAACTGGGTGTTCCTCTTACAGGCTGTTATGGTAGCCCAGGGTCTCGGCTGTCTCTGGCTCAGTTGTCCCCAGCAGCACAAGTATGGGGACAGGTGGGACTGTATTGCCCATAGAACAGCCTGTCTGGTGGTGTATTAATCCTATTGCTGGGAGAGCAGAGCAGATTCACATTCTGTTTGCAGCAGGTACAGGGTCTCTGCTCACTGTCCTGTTTGCTTTCCCTGTCTGCCCATTACTCCCATGTAACCTCTGCCTCATCTTCAGGGCTCTCTGCTCCTTTTGAATTGAAGTGCAGATCCCTGGTTAGATTAGAAGCGCACAGTTAAAAAAATCATCATTAAAGAGGGAGCATCAGGATCTGAGCCCCCCCACCCCACCCCAAGAATGAGGAAATTCTGGCTAGGCTGTTGCTACTTGGTGGCCTGGCTCTTTCTTTCTTTGGGTAGGTGCACAGAGATAATGTCTTAGTGCTTTCTAAGGCTGACTAAGAGTGCTTTCTCTTAGTCAGGTCCTGTGCAGAGTGCTGCTCACGCTTGGCCTTCTTATGTTCTGACCAAGGCAGATGGGTACCATCACTCATGCATGGCTATTGAGAAACTGGTCCAGGATCGACGGAGCTCTGATTTGAACCCAGGCCTTTCTGATTTCAACACGCTTGTTCATAAATCATCCCTCTGCTGTGTGTGTGGTTTTGCACTTTATTAATTTTTTAACCAAATTCTTTCCATACTGGGTATTCTTACTAAACATAGTAGCAAACCTTTACTCATTTAATGATGTTACTAGTAAGATTAAAAAAATTTTAAATGTTCACAACATATCTGAACTCTTTTGGGGAAATTGCCTACATATTTATTTGGCCCACTAATGTTCCTAGTGTATTAAAAAAAAATCAAATATATGATCTCCTACGAGTAAAAATATGAATTCTCCTCACATCTGCATTCATATTTACTGGACTATATTACAATTAAATTAATGCTTCAAGGAAGTACCTGCTTTTATAATCCAAAATAATTCAAAGTTTATTTCTCTGATTTTGAAGCTGTGCATTGAGTTATTCTTCGTGCAGAACAGCTCTCTAATCTCATGCGCTGTGGCATGTACCCCTAAAATCTTTCTTTTCTCATTTGCTATTACTGGTGATAATTTAGGCTAGCATGTGTATTTTGTTTGTAGCTTGGGAAAGGGGCTTCAAGTTCTGTCTTCTCAAGTACAGGTCTGTCTTTGCCTGGATACTAATGTCACTGTATGTTGATTTTTCCTTTCCTGTCTCTTGCTCTTCCTGTTAGTATTGATTAAGGGAAAAAACCTTCATAGTTCCTCTTCGTCTCCTCACTCACAGTACTTAATACAGCTTGTTCTGGCAGTGACACTGGTTCAGCTAATCCAAAAAGCACAGGCCAGGAAAAGTGTCTTTTATTTGTTTATTTTAAGTGTTAACTTAGACCAGATGCCAACTTGAAGGCTTTGATGGAGCTGTTGACTTAGACCCTTCTGGAAGCTGGCATAGCTTCATGCTGTACAGTTTCAGCCTTCCTGTGAAGGCAGTTAAACCTTTTCGGTTACAGATGTGTTGAGGCGCATTAGACCCAGGATTTCTGGGGGAAAAAAAAAGTTCTTAATAAATAGACATCCTAAGGTATTGCATGGCAAAATATCAAAGGACAAATATAGCATCTTGATAAGCAATATTAGATGTTATATTGAGAAAAAGCAGAGACTTGGAAGCACTACAGGGAACTAATTCAATCAGGTGGTTCTGATAATGTAATAAACTACACAAGGGTGAAACTTGAGTGGTTTACACACCCTAGGATGCCCTTCAATTGAATTAGTGTCTCATAATGGTTCTCTGCCCCTGTACTACTGTTCTAAATATTAAAAAACTACAACTCACATTTTCCTCAGATGGGAGAGAAAAGACACAAATCTTAATCAGTATAATAATCTGTGTGCCCATTTTCCCATCCCAACCCCCTCCCATGACTGTCAAAGCTCACGTTTTGGGTTTATTAGTAGAAATACTGTTCTGGGTAATTAAGCATATAGACTCTGTGTTGTAGAAGAAATCAAACTGCTCCTTGATTTTGCTGAATACAGTTCACCCATGGTGGCAAGCCTGCAGTCTTCTCTAGCTTCTAGGGGAGCCCGCCCACATCCTGCATCCTGCCCTGGAAGAGAAGGTGGTTCTCCTTTCCCCTTATGTTCATTCTCCTGGCAGTTCACCGACAGTAGGAGGCAGTAAGAACTTGGGATCCCTTGCACAGTGTGAGAGACTTGCAAGGGGACCGAGCCCCTGCCAGGTGCTAGTTGCTCCATTTCAGCAGGCCTCAGAGGATGTGATGTCACTCCTGTAGAGAAATGGGGAAACAGAGATGCCAGGAGATTGGAGGGACTCCGATGATTCAGCCTGGTTGTTAGCAAACTATTTTGAAGTTTAGGAATTTGAATCCAGGTCTCAGATTCTAAAACTTACACATATTCTACTTTTCAAAGCATAAATCCTACATCACTGTCAGTAATAACTTTTAATAACGATCTTAGTGTTTGGCATTAGGTTCTAAAGTTGTGTTTATAACAATAGAAATGCTGGTGATGTCCTCAGTGGACCATCTGGGATGGTGGACATGGTGTAGGGGGACAGCCCTGCAGGGAGCCGGCCCCTCCGCACTGCTTGGTGGCTTTGCCTGCTAACAGTTCCCTTTATGCTCCTCTCGGGCCAACGGAAAGGGTCAGAGGATGCTTGCCCCTGTTTTTCCTGTTACCTCCATTCAGATCAAATGTGGACAATAGCACTCTACTCCCTCAGGAGATGGGCTCTGCGGGGCTCCTTAAACTCAGTCGAAGTGAATTTTTCTGTGACCTAATTGTTTGTTTTTTTTTTTAATTGACTTGAAGGCTCATCATGTTAGTTACCATAAATCATGTACTCTTCCATTTTGCTTGTGTAGTAATTTCACCCCAATTTCTCCTAGGGTTAAACCACTTTTAAGTTATATGTCATAGGTTCTTATGAGTTTTAGATGTCAGCACTAATCATCAGCACTAATCACTTAGCTTTCTTCCACTGACAAATTTGTAAATGGAAATTTTTTAAGCAAACCATTTATATTCAGCTAATATGGAATTAATTAAGAAAGCTCTTTGCTATAAAGCTGATATATAAAGAACATTAATGAAATTTTGGAAGAAAGAAAAAAATGTTAAAAATATTTTTATTTTTCTGCATACACTTAGTTATTGTCCATCTACAAAAATATTTTGTATTCTTCATTTTATACATACTGTATGTCCTGCTTTTTAAAGTGTTAGCTAACCGACCTTCATTTTAAGAATTTGATTAATGCTAGATAAGCCTAAGATATTTTTCTTGATCAGAGCAGATATGTTTTAATAGCTTATCCGAAACAAATTCTGTTTTTTGGGGTGGGGTGGGGTGAAGTATTAGGAATTGCCATGTGATGTCTAAGGTTCTTATCTGTTCAGTCAGGGTATATGAGAGAAGAAATGCAGGTTTATTATATCCACTGAGATATTCAAAAGATCTCGGAAAGACTAGCCTGTGGCTAAGGACATGGTTTCTGAAAATAAGTTTCTTAGGTATTTAAAGGAAAGGACACTTTGAAAGACACATCTCCCCATGTCAAGCCCAAGAGAACCTACTTTTTTGCCCTTTGGGCCTACCTCCCGACCCCCATTAGGCATTCATAGAACTTTCTTCTTTTCTTCATCTACTGTGGTTTTTACACCTCATTCCCTCTGCTACATCCTGCTCACCTAGGATGTAGTTCAGGTGTCACTTCCAGCATGATGCCCTTCCTGACTCCTCCTCCCTTTTGCTCTAGCCTGCAGCAGTTATTTTTAATGGGCTCTCTGTGCCTTGTAAATGTCCCCTTCTTCAAGAGCCCCTTCAGGCCAGTGGCAGGTCTCTTTCACTTGCTCTCTGTCCCAGCACCTTGTGTAGGACCAAGCACTCAGCAGGCAGGTAGGTGAGTGGATGGATGGGTGTGGTCAAGGGTATTTTATCAAGTGGATGAAGAAATGCTGCCCTGGAAATAGAAGCATTCTAATATGATGGCTTCCTACTCCTTTCTTTGCTCCCTGCTCTGATTTTAAAGAATGGATTATTGACTTTTAAATGGGTATTTATTTGGTTTATTTATATTACTTTAATTAGCTTCCTGAAAGCATTGTCTTCTTTGCATCTTTTAAGTTGCATGGTTTTTCAGGACATACATTGATGGGCGCTCATTGACAGTTGTCTGTTTGGCCCTGACATGAGATGGTGGTAAATTTTCAATTTTCCTTTTAAACTTTAAGAAAGAGAAGGGATTAAAGTGGATGACTACAGGGATGTGGTCTGAAGCTGACAGTAATTTCAGTTTTAAATGATCTTAGTGTGTAGTATTAAAAATCTTTCAAGAAAAAGCAACAAATCCAAACATGTTTTGACAGTGACAGATCTTTATTTTTACTCAAAATTAGTTGCTCTGGTGTCTTATCTTTCCTCTCTGAAGCCACAGATAAATATTCTTTCCATTATATTTTCCTGATGCTTATCACAGTGGGCTTTTGTGCTCGTGTGCTGGCTGGGTCTGCACTTTTTCACTCTGCATCTTCTATTTTCCAAGTCCTTTCCTTAGGTTTTTAGACAGCTTTGTGCTTATAATGTATATGTGATATTTGCTGTTTAGCCGAATTCAATGTGTTCTTTTTTTATGTCCTTACAGATATACTTGTGTGTTGACTTTTCCCTTCCATCAGACCGTATTGAGTACAGCTTGTTATATATTTGAAGCAAGACAGGTGGGATACTCTGGAAGTCAACTTCAGCTTTATTTGTTTGTTTGTTTGTTTATTTATTTATTTTCATTTCTTTTCTTTTTAAAAATCATTATCACAAGGAACCAGAGATCTTGCCATAAAATGTTTCTTTTGCTGGAGAGAGCTGTGTACGGCAGAGGGATACAAGCCATTTTTCTCCTCTGCTTTTCTTTTATTCTGACTCCCCCCTCTACCCCCAGGCCAGTGTCACACGCAGACTGCAGTCTGTAGAACTCACCAGTGAATATTTGTCTTCTTTCTTTGTTCCCACTCTAGTTCTTATAGGGACCATAAGAGATAACGATTTGTCTAAAATTCAGGTTATCCACGGGATTTACAACAAATGAAAGGAAAATATGGTAGTAAAACACGGTGCACACATAGCAGAGTGCGGCGTGGTGGTATACACTACTCTGAATTCAGGCCCTTGTCCTTCTCGGCGTCTCTGCAGCCCCAAAGCTGTGTTCTAAGTACCAACCTCACACAAGTCAGGCTCTGTGAGCATGTGTGCTGCCTGCCTCATGACTTGACAACGAGTAGGAGGGAAATGGTCTGTCCTTAGTGTGTGTGAGTGCAAATCGCTGGCAGGGGGCTGCAGTCCAGTTGATTTGTGAACTGTGGTTTTGTAAACTGGTTTGATGAACTTCTTCATTCAGTTTTGATTGACTCATAAAAAGAGACTGTCTTATGATGAGTACTGGGCTGATTCCTTTTGCCTTGTAGATTTTTCTTTCTGGTATATTATGGACACCTGCTCTCAATAATAATAAAAAAAAGATACAGAAATTGCAGATATTTTCTCAAAATGAGAAATAATGTTCAGGGATGGTAGCCCAGAGATTTTGGTAGAATGTTGGTGGCTGATGAGTCAATTTATTATTGAAGATCTGTCTGAAGTGAGACTTCTCCAAGAGCTGACACTTTTGACTTTTCGTTGTAAATGTATTAGCTACACCTGGTGACTATTTTTAAATCAAAAACGGCCTTTAGTTTTCTGATAGAAAACATTCCAAAAGCTAGAACTCTTGTCTCTTCTGGACCAGAAGTAATTGGGTAAAAAGAGACTAACAATTTGCTGAATTTTCTGCTTATTAAGAAAATTGAGCCAAGCTTTATATAGTAAGAATTTCGGTTACCCAGGGTGTTTCAGGCGTGGCATACTTACGGACCATGGAAGTTTTAGATTAACTGATGATTAAGTAGAAATCTCTATAGAGGATTTTTTTCCGGTGATATAATTGACATATAACCTTATCTTAGTTTCAGGTGTACAACATAATGATATATTTGTATGTATTATGAAAAGACCACTACAGTAAGTCTAGTTAACATTCATCATCATACATAATCACAATTTTTTTTCCTTGTGATGAAAACTTATACAATCTGAGGAGGATGCTGATAAAATGCAGTAAGTATATGGAGTCTGCTGAGTCTTGCTTTGACGGCTTAGGCTCGCCTTGTTGATCCCTGTGAACATTAGTGATCGTTGAATAACACTGAATTTGAAAGCTAGAAAAAAGGAATCCTATGAAAATCTTTTTAAAAGATTTTATTCCTATAAATAAAATTTTGTAAATAAAAGTTATCTATTACAGGCCACTTAGCTCTCTGTCAGAGCAGATTGTAGGGAAGGCATGTCCGTTGGTGCAGTTCCATTGGTTCACTGACATTCTGCGGATTTGGGTTTTGCAGCATCTCCCTGGGGGTGTGGTGTAGTGCGCCATCCCCAGCTTCTTTGATTGTGCCCAGAGGCGCAGGATTTAGGTAGTGTGGCAGCAAAATAAACACATTTGCTTCCGTAAAGCATATAATTTAGAAGCATCAGTGTTAACTGCCAGATTATATTTTTAACCTTTTAACTGGTGGTTTCTCTTAATGCATTGGGGTGTTGAAAATGAGATTAAATTAGGGTTTCAGCTGAGGGGAATTGGTACCAGAAAGCAAAGCTAGAGTATGCCATACATTTGTGAGATATCATTCTCCAGGGCTGTTCATTTGGAGGGATGCCTTTGTTTAAATAAGAATAAAAATAACAATGGACTCCTTCAGCCCACTGACCTTGGTAATTGTGGCAACCTCTGATGTAATTTATTGAATGCCAAGTGTATTTAATTGATGTATAAAGCATGGAGTTTATATGGGACGCCTGCCAGTGGTCTCACTTAAAAGTTGAATGGGTATCTTTCTTCTCCTTTTTCTCCTTCATTCCTCTGTTTTCTCTTCCTCCTCCTTTTCTTGTTGTAGGTGAGCACTCTGAGATCATTTCTTTTCAGGAGACTTTGGCAGTTTGCCTTTGGCGACTTCCAGTAGGATTTTCACGTGGAGAAGAACCTGCCAGCATAGAATTAATCTGTTTCACAGCTCTCCTGTAAAGCTGCTTCACTCTTTCTTGCCTTCTGGATAGAGGTGACTGTTATTAGGGTTGGTGTCTGGTCCTGCAGAGCTGGGAAGGTTTGGTTGGGTGTTAGCATAACAATGTAAATTTCACCCACCCAGTAGAAACTTTGGTTTCATTTGCTTATTGCATTAAAGGTGAGGGCATCAAGTCTACAGGGAGGAGCCCAAGATAGGGTCTGTAACCTCTTTCAGAAAGTGGTTTATGGCTTCTCATTAACATAAGAATCCCAAAATAACTTCCCTTGGGAGGTGCCTAGTAAGATGATTTTCTCAACTGGAATTTTAGAATTTCTTTTTGGCCATCAGAGTGGGTCATAAGAAAAAAGGGTTTTGGAAGCCACATTAACAAGTAATTGCTTGGTATCTTGTTCAAAGTAGAGGAAAAGAATGAAAACCTAAGCTATTCAGAGTTTATTGGGCCATTAGATCCTGCTCTGTGGCCAGGACAGCACACTTTTTCCAAGAAGTGTGGTTCTTTGTCACCTCCAGAACATTGCTTATTTGAGTATCTAGATTTGATTCTTCTGCAGATGATCCGGCACATGTGTAGGCAGGATGGTTTTGTACAAGCTTCCCCTTTTTAGTATACCAGGGAGCATAGTTAGTGTATGAAAAATGACTACTCACATTAATATGTGGTCTCTAACATTTTCATCAATCATTAAAAAAATAAGATTGTGTGATCAAAGTGAGGCTGTTTGGTTTTAAGATCTTAAGCCATTCTGAGTTAATTTAAGTTGCTTATGTGCTTTATTTAGCTAGTCAAACATGTTTTTTCATCTTGGTAGAAGAGTTCAGAAAACTGTAAGAGTGACGCTTGGATCACTCTCATAGGAATGTTATCTGACTCCAAACATTTCTACAGAAGTGGGGACAGTGAGCCCATCGATCTGCTCTGGGTGGCAGGTCCTTGCCGACCATCACTTCTTTCCTCTGCGGTTCTGGGAGGCTCCAGGATGCCTTTTTTCCCTGCTCTTTGGCTGCAGACATCCCCGGAGACTGTTGCCCTGGGCACTGTCAGGTGTTCCTATGTGTGGGGCCAGCCCTGCCACGTGCCCTGCCACTCGCCTGCCTGCTCTCTGCACTGGCTTGCCAGGGCAGCCTGCATCTGTTATTCGCTCACCGGAGCGTTGCAGTGCTCAGAAAATTGCTTTCTCCAGGGGCTGGCTGTTTTTGTTTAGAACAGTCATTTTTCATGAGGAGGTAAAAGTAACTTCATGAGTAGTCTTTGAAAATTGTACATGTACTTAGTAAAAAGTGCTGAGTCCCAAAGCAGGTGGTGTGTTTTTACATAGGTTTTGACACAAAGCACCTTACATTGGGAGTTTTAATCCTGTCATGGAATTGGAAAAGGCATTTTTCCAGGATTTGAGCATTTCCTCTCTTTGGAATCCCCTACAACTTTCTAATCAAGTCAAAATGCAGGTGGTTCTGTGTTTTTTTTATTTTATTATTTTATTTTTTTTATTTTTTGAAGACTGAGAAACTATTCATCAGTTGCTATTTTTTGTAATAGCTGTATAAGAAAATATTGCGAAATGCAGCTTCCTAAGAGGAATATTATCTAATAAGGTATTTGCCAAATTGAAATTTCTATAGCTGTGATTCAAGAGACATTGTAAAATGATCTATTTGGCACATTTAAGAAAAAGTCAGGTCTTATTGTTAGAGATGTATGAATAATGATGGAATATTAAAATTTCAAAGATTTAATCTACCAAGTTAATAATAGCATTTATTTCTGACTGTAGCTGATTTGTGACATAATTCAAAGATAGAGTGAGCAAATTGTTTTCAATATATTGTCAGTCTAGTAATGCTATTGTTCATTCATTCACCTAGTTTGAAGTCTCAATAGTGTGATTATGGAAACACTTAGTTCATGTTGAAACAATTATTTCTACTGTGTTGTTGGTGTGTTTGTTTTCTCAGGTGCCTTTTCCCAGCCTGGCTTTTGCTTGCTTCCTGCTGACAAAGTTGATGAACATGTGGGGAGGTGGTGGGAAAAAGTGGGGTTACAAGTGATTTAAGCTGGCTCAGCCACAGAGAGCTGGAGGGGTTTTCATAGTGTCGGCGACATAGTTGCTGGGACAGCTGGAGGTGGACTCGTTGGATAAACCACAGAATCCTTAATCATCTAACTGTGTGCCTTGACTCTTGGACACCCTAAATGATAGAGCATTACATACCCTGTCGTTTTCCTCTGTTTGCTGCCCACAGGGGGAGGAGGAGGAGGGTCACGGGGAGGAAAAGGAGACAGATGGGCCAAGGAAGGTGGACCAATAGGAGAGAGGGCAAGGTGAGAGAGACTGTGGGGCTGCCAACAGAGTGGGAATGAAACCTTTGGGGTTTTCTTTGTGTTTGGTAGTTTCAAGCTTATTCTCTTAGACTGAGTGTGAAACTAGACCGAAAATTGGTGTGTCTGTATTTTGTATTCAGTTGCTTGTGTTCTAAGCAGAGTACCATGTAGGTTTTTGTTTAGTGCTTTTGAAGTTCATTTCTTACTGAACTGACTCCTTTTTCCCCTATCTGTTCCTCCTTTTAACATTGTTTACCTTTTCTTCCGGTATGTTTATATTTAGGTTTATTTTTTAAATCTTAGATTTACTGTTGATCTAGTGCCTTAGGTTCTTTTTAAAAACACTTACTGCCTTTTGTATTTCAGCTTTCCTTTTTTTGTTACTGCTGTTCTTCCATGTTGCAAAAAAATTTTTTAAAGTTAATTTTCTCAAAGTATAATTCTGGTAACCAATAGGACTCCACCAGCACAGATGAAGAACAGAAAAACTAGGGCCATGAGAAGTCCTGACAATAATCCTATCACATACCTGCCCCATTAGCAAGCTCCGTTAGAAAGGATGGTGAAAACCAACTTCATTATTAAAAGGGAGAAGTGGGATTTTAGTATTTCAAGCTTGTTATTAGTAGGGCATTTCATTATTGTTTAAATTGGCTTTCATCAGAAGTTAATGACTAATTGAAAATGGGCCTTTCTTGCCCCCACCCTTCTGTTTTCTCCCTTGTTAACATTTTAGTGCATGTATGAATGAAATGAAAATTCAGTCCTGTGGGGTTATGGCTAAGTCATGCATCATTTACACTGGAATTACACTTGACATGTGTAATTCAGACACGAGTATCTCAGTTGAGTGTACTTATATATGAGAAGTTTGTAATTTTATAGAACTGATACATATTTCCCATTGATGTCTTTAGGAGTTGTAAAGAATAGTTAATAACAACTCCCTCCCAAGACACAAACAAATAAACAGACTCATTCCTCTAATTCCAGATACTCATTTAAAATTATTTAAAACAGTACCAATGGTTGCTTTAAATGAATCATTTGAATATATTCTAGTTAGGTGCAAATTAGTCTAATTTTTCAAAAGTAGTAACATCAGCAGTAAATACAACAGCATTGAATTCTTAATTTTTGTTTTACTTTTACAGTGAGGTCTAAAAAGAAAAGGACATAAATTTAAGTAAATCTTATGCAGACAGAGCACAGCCTTCAGCAAGGTCACTAACCCTCTTTAAGAAGGTCTTTGTCAACATCTCCTTATGAAATGACAGCCAGAAAAGAGAATGTTCTAAGCGTAAGAAGGACTTAGTTGTGTTTTTAGTTTGAAATTTTGGTTCAACCACAAGTCAGTGAAAAATTAATGATCCAAGAACTAGAGCCTTGGGGTCTAGTGGATAAGTGGGCAGTTGACTTGATATCAGGAGATGACCGTCCTTCTGTACGCACTGGAGGGAGGGTCAAGAGAATGGGCAGTTACATGGAACTTGGCAGGTTTGCTGGCCAGAGCATGTAGAAGCTGACATAGCAGCTGAGTGCTTATTTCTATCCTCTTTCCCTCTTGGATTATTGTTTCATTGTCCTATCAGCTGAAGAGAGCATTGGTTCAGTAATATAAGAATAGCAATCCTGCCCTGGCTGGTGTGGATCAGTGGATTGAGTGCTGGCCTGTGAACCAAAAGGTCGCCGGTTCGATTTCTGGTCAGGGCACATGCCTGAATTGCAGGTCAGGTCCCCGATTGGGGGGTGTGCGAGAGGCAACCAGTCAATTTATCTCTTGCACATCACTTTTTCTCTTCTTCTCTCTCTCCCTCCCTGGCCCTTCTCTATAAAATAAATAATTAAAATTAAAATCTTTAAAAGAAAGAATATCAGTCTTGTCTGGTTCAGTTAGAACCCAGAAGGCTGGTGGCAGTCTTGGACCATCAGGCTGGGGTGGAAGTTGCATGGTACTGAACTGTTTTTTTTTATAAATCTGGGATTTCCTTGGATGAGATAAAAGCATAACTTGGTTTGTTTGCATTTCTTTCAGTTTTGAAATATAACTGACATTCAGCACTCTTTAAGTTTAAGGAGTGTGCAGCATAAGGACTTAACATTTGTTGCAAAATGGTTATCCCAAGTTCAGTGAACATCTGCCACCTCATATAAAAATATAACTTGTTTTAATCATTTGAAGATAGAGTGATAATTTGATTGACAATGAAAATGTTCAACACTTTTTGGGCGTTATTCAGTCTACTACACGTACAGGTCTGGGAAGTTAAATGCAGGCATGAATGGTAGACCAGAATCTCGCCTGTGCCTCCAGTGCTCCTGCTTCAGGGAACTGGCCGGCCTGTGAATGGCCAGTTAGGCAAATAAGCACCTGTTTTTTGTCTATGATTTTTCTGAGTGGAATTAGCCTCACAGTTTTTAGGAAGTAATTTGTTTCATGGGCATTTTCATGGATTTGAAGTATTATACTGCAAGGAAAATGCTTTTGTAGCATTGTACAAAGGCATTGGGAAAGCTTAAAAAATGCAGATGCATTGTGGTCGTTCAATATAGTATCAATTTAGTTCTCACTTTTTCCTGTTCTAAAGTTCTTCCATGAGCAATGATCACTAATTTACTATGACCTGAACTTGCTCATCCCTCTTGAGTGGCCTTTGACATAGAGGTAGCTGTGGGCTTGCAGATACTGACAGTGGTTTCTGTTCTACCTTTAAAATATTTACTCACCCTTTAAAGTTTAAAAAAACCTTGTTTTCTTCAAGTAAATAACCGATACGTGTATTACACATTTGTAAATCTGTGGTGCAAAATGGGGACACGATGTGTCTTCAGTGTCCTCTCTAATGGGGTTTTTTTTTTTTTTGTTCTTCCTATGGCACTGTCCTAATACGGGAGGCTCACACCAGGAATTGGCTCCATGTACCAGTAATTGTGCTCAGATCTCTCACAGTGGGCAACTTTGCAGAGTTGGGAATTTAGTGCTTAGAGTTGGTAGATTCTCCACTAACGCTGAGCTTCTTAGCCAAGAGATACTAGATTTTAGAAACTTTTAAATATGTTTCATACAGAGAGAGCCATGTCTTCCCAAATCTGAAAATGAAATCATTTTCTATTCTATCATTTCCCTGAACACTATTATTAGAAGAAAGGATTTCCATAGAAAATCTCAGGGTTACCAGAAATCTACAGGTAACAGCAGTGGAAAATTGAAATAATACCTCCCAATTTCTTTTTATAAATAAATGCCTTTCCTTAAGTAAGCTTCAATGTGTTTGGAGGGAAATAAGACACCTCACAGGCCCCACCACATGGAGGAGACAGTGGCCACCTGTGTAGTGTTTCCCTGACAATCCCTAAGCCCCTTCCTGCTCCTCCGCAGGGCAGACCCACAGTGGCTGGAGGGCCAGTGTGGATCAGCTCCTGTGACAGGCCTTAAACTGCTTCGTGGCTGCTGGGGCGGGTGCTTATGTGTTTCTCTCTCCCCACCCTAGGCTCTATCACAGCGTCCTGTGTCCGATAGACTGCATCCTAGCGTGTGCTGTATTCTATATTCGTTTATTTGGCTTTTGTGTCTCTTACACTAGAATGTGTGCTCCTCTAGCCTGAAGACAGTTATATCTCTAAAGCCTGGCAAGTGCCTGCAATATCAGAGGGACTTAGTAGAAAAATATTAAGCAATGAATGAACAAAAAAATGAATGAATCATTCAGGCCTTTCTCTTTGCATACTCACATATGTGTAAGTACATATACATTTGTCCTTAACAAAATTCTTTACAAAATTCTCAGTTTGATTTCTTTTTTCTAGATAGTACAGTTACTTTTCATTTTAGACACAGAGGATACGATTATAATGACACATATTTTCTTTAAAAGGCACTGAAAATTGATATTTATAATATTTATTTTTAGTAAAAAGAGAAGTACACAGTTTTCCAATTTTAAATTAGAAAGATCCAGACTACTGTACTATATTTAAAACTTAAAAAATGCAGGGCCAAATTTGGATCTTTTTTTTTTTTTTTAACCTTAGCTCTCTTTTTTTTTCTTTTTATAATGTATAATTTCAATCTTACATAAAAATTCTAAAAATAGTACAGAGTTCCTGCACACTTTTTACCCTGCTTTCTCTAGTGGTTTCAACTTGCATAACCACAGAACCATGATCCAACCCAGGAAATTAACACTGACAGAACACCAGTACCTAAAACACAGATCTGATATGAATTTAACCAGATTATGCCCTGATGTCTTTTTTTCTGTTCTAGGATCCAGTGCAAGATCTCACATTGCATTGTCTATCATGTCTCCTTAGTCTTCTCCTATCTCTGACAATTCCTCAATTTTTGATGACCATGACACTTTTCATAAGTACTGATCAGTTATTTCGTAGATTGTCACTCTTTTGGGGTTGGGCGTCATGTGTTCTCTGTGCAGTTTTAAGTCATAGAAGTAATGTGCTCTTCTTGGTGCATCATTAGGCGTCCATGAAGATGACTGTCTTACTTTGACCACTTGGCTAAGGTGATGTCTGCTTAATTTCTTCTCTGTAAAGGTGGTATTTTTTTCTTTGTAATTTGCTAAAGATTTGGGGGGAGACACTTTGAGACTAATTTTTGTGTTTCTTCTTAAACTTTTCTTAATTTGCCATAGTTTAGCATTCATTAGTGGATCTTCACTGCATTAGTTTTTAATATAATGTTTGCCTAATAGTGATTTTGTATTGGATTGCCCAAAAAGTCTGTTATATTTTTTCATAAAAGACACATTTTTCATTTTCACCGATAACTTTATTGATTTAGATATCTTGAGTATGTTGGCTATCTCCTGCTATTGGCTTCTAGTGGGTAGAGGCCGGGGATGCTGCTAAACACCTTCCAATTCATAAGACACCCCCACAGCAAAGAATTATTTGGCCAGAAGGCCGATAGTACCAAGAAACTTCGCAAACCACTTTCGACACATTTGATTAGTCATAGCACCTTCTCCATATACTGCATAGATCTTTTTGTGTGTTTCAGTTGTGTTTTTACCTTTCTTGTAATAATGAAGCATAATACACTGAAAATGTTGCATATCTTTTCCATTTTCAACATTAAAATGGCTGCACAAAAATTCACCAATTTTGCTAATTTTTTAAAATGCACACTGATATGACATCTGTCACAAAACAATCTAACAAAATTGTTTCGAATGAAGTTAAAGACAACTGAGCACTACTAGAGCCATCCTATGGTAAAAACATAATGGACTTTTGACCAACCCAATATTTGCTTCATTTCTTTGACCTTTATTAATGGAAATTATTCTGTAAAGAAAGCTGTCTCTTCTCTTTCATGTGTATTTGTTATTTATATCAAAATGCAGTTTTGGGTATTTTAAGGATTACAATCCAGAAGTGTTAACTATTTTTTTGCTCATGTTGTTCCAGATTTGGTCAGTTAAGAGCCCCTGCAGATTGGTTCCTTTTTGATGTTTTGGAGCACTTCCTAGTTTTCTGCCACCATGAGATGTTCAGGCTCATCCTGTATTTTTGCTTCCCCAGCTCTGGAGTCACCCATTTTTCCAAGAAGCCTTGATTTCTTTTATTGGAGAATGATATTCAGAAACCCAGATCCTGGTGTTAAGGGAGCTCATTGCTTCTAGGGCCCTTTCAGTGGACAGAGCTAGGAAAAACAGATACGTACTAACCTATGCTTGCATGCACATCTATGTTTATTACTATATCTATTTATTTATTCTAGCCCTCCCCTCTTTCCTTATTCCCCCTTCTTTCTTAGACGATGAGATATGTGGTTCTCATTATCCACAGCATATTTAGTTATGTGTTCAGTCCTGTTGTTGTATCATTGAGTGTTCAGTCAGAGAAATGGAACTAGAAGAAGATACATTAAAAGACTAATTGCAAGGAAATGTTTCCTGTGATTGTGGGGGCTGGCGAGGCAAGTGCTGCAACTTACAGGCGTGGGGTAAAGCTGCCAGGTGGAATTTCTTCTTCAGGGAAGCCTCAGCTTTGCTCATGAGGCCTTTCAATGGATTGAATCAAGCCCGCATAGTTATCTGGGGTCATTTCCCTTACTTAAGATGACCTGACTATAGACTTTAATTACATCTACAAAATACCTTCACAGAAACACCAAGATTTGTGTTAATATTATTGAGTAACTGGGGGATGTAATCTAGCCAAATGGACCCATGAAACTGACTATCACTCTTCATACTGCATGAAGTAGTTACAGAATTGCTAACACATACTTCTGTGAGAAACAGTTTGGTTTTTAAGCACCGTTTTCTATGTAAAATGTATAGATGCGACAGTGAACATAGAATAGCATTTGTCACAACCTCCAGTTAGCTCTGCTTTTTATAAGCTTATTTATTGTCTGTCTCCTTCACTTGGACCCCTATTCAGTCTTTCCCCGTGTCCCCAAGAGTTGGTGTGGTGTCTGGTACAGTGAACAGCTGTTGAATTAAAAATGAACAAGGTCATTCATCCTGTTATTTCTTTTTTGTGAGCTTTCCTCTCTGTCAGTGTTTGCATTAAGAGGGAGGGGGTGAAGGGGAAGACCCAGTTTGGAAAGGATGGAGAGAGACCCAAAGATGGGTGTTAGTTTAAAGCCTGGATTCCAAGGAAATATTTTGTTCTCTTTACTTTGGGTTAGTACTGAAATACTTAATTAATAGACAGAAACCTATTCCTTTCACAGAATGCCTGCTGGCCCTCCCTTCTCTTCCTACGTCTTCAATAAGTTCTGCTTGGTTTTTCTATCCTTGAGAAAGGGATAACTTCACATAATTTAAAGCTCCTGAATAGATTCATTTGCGGGCATTACCAGACAGAAGCAAGGCACATTTTTGCTGTTTTGGAGTAGTAGTAGCAGCATAATGCAAATTGTCTCCTTTATTCAGCCATATTTTATGAGTTTTCCTATGCCATGGATGCATTTGGACTAACAGAGAACAGGATACAGACTCTGCTATTAAAGCATATGTACTCCAGTGCACTGTTTTTCTAACTTGGTAATACATGGTTCTGTTTCAAAGGGAAAAAAAAAAATCTGGCATCCCTAGTGTTGATTTACATTACTTTGGTAATCATGTTATTTAGGGATGCACAAATACATAACTAGGAATAAACACCTTATGCTTATATCTATTTTACAACTATAAGCCTGAGCCAATTTGTAATGAAATATAAAACTACAGAGTCACTGGAATCTAGATTAACTATGTAATTTAATGTGATGGATGATATTGTTTTGCTAAAACAAAGCACCGTTTGTGATACAGAATACTGCATTGACTCATAAGGGCCAAGGTGCTTGAGTTCAGAGTGCCTTCCTTTTCTGCCTTGGGGTGACTCAGTCTTCCCACCAGCAGCTCCCTTTTGGAATGGCTGGAGTCCTTGTGTGATTTATTTGGCCTTGTGTTGATCCACTTGCATCATCTGCATAGTAGGTTGGCCTCTGTTGGTTTCTTGTTAATACCAGACAATGGAAGTGGTAATAGTCAGCCCCATCCTGATTCTAAATGCAGTACAGACTGGGACACTGAAGGGGAAGGTAGAAAATATGCTTCTTGATATTTTATGGAGCCCCAAGAATATGTCCGTGAATCCCCATTGGAGAAACATTGATTCAGTAAAGAGGGGGGTATGCACACATACAGTTACTGTATGCAGGCTGAGGGCAGTACCAGAGGTATGTACAGGTGCCCTGGGATGGTGGGGAGGGGTCAGCATTTAAGGTGAAACTTGAAGGGTGAGAAGGACTTTAGAGAACTAACAGCCTGTAGACGGTTGTGGGGACCTGGTGGCATGGGTAGCTGGGTCCTGTTGGACTATACTGCAAAGGAGACCTTTTGAAGTCGACAGTAGCATTCTTACACAGTCCTTATTATGGAATTCCGGTGTTTACAAGTTGAGAGATAAATTTTGCTTGTATTATAGCACTGTAATTAAAAGCCTTCATTTTGCTGTTAATGAGTATCTGTTTTTCTTTTTTACAGCTTTATTGAGGTATAATTTATGTGCCATGTAAGTTACCTATTTCAGTGTACAGTTGAATGGTTTTGCAGATTTGTATGTTCATTTATAAATTCATCCTGACAATGAAGTTTAGAACACTTTCATCACCCCAGAATGTTTCCTTGTGCCAGTTTGTAGTAAATTCTTGCTCCCACCCTCCAGCTCTAGGCAGTCACTGACCTGCTTTCTGACCCTGGAATTTTGCCTTTTCTAGAAATCTCCTGTAAATAGGACCATAGAGTATGTAGTCTTTTGTATCTAGCTTATTTCATTTAACATAATGTTTTCAAGAGGCATCCATGTTGTAGCATGTATCAGTACTTCATTCCCTTTTATGGCTAAATGATATTCTTGTCTTATGGGTGGTTGTTTATCCACTCACCAGCTGATGGACACTTGGATTGTTTCTGGTTTTTGGATTTTATGAATAATGTTGTTATGGACTTAGGCTTGCATGTCTTTGTGTAGACATATGTTCTTTGGTAGATACTTAGTAGTAGAATTACTGGGTCTGATAATACGTGTTCATTACATTTTTTAAGGAACTGCCAGACTGTTTCCAAAGATGCTGTACTATCTTACTGAGTATATGGTCTTCTTGACAAGAATGTTGTCATTTGCAGTTATGGGGACAGCAGCACATGCACACGGGCAGAGGGAAAGAAAAGATGTGGTAGTCACTGTGGTGGAATGGGTTGTTTTCTTTTTCTCCCACTTGATATTCTGAATTCCTATACCAGCACCAAAATGCGTAGGATGACATTCTGAGGATATTGCTTTCTTTCTTTGTAATGTCAGTATAATTTTTTTTTCTCTTTATGAACTCTTGTTTTTTGTGAACCTTTTATCAGACACTGGAATAGTGCAAGAGTGCCCCAGTAGTGACCCCCAGCTGTGCTAAAGTATCCCCCCCAGAACTGTCTGTCCTTTGATGGAATCCTTTGGCCCAGCTTTTAGAAAGTGAGGGAGAAGCGAGAAATGTGGAGGATGAGTGGATTTTTTTAAGTATGTGGTTTGGGTGTATGTTGAAAAGGAAAACTAGAGTATGGTTATGTCATCATTACCCGGGCGGTATTTTGACCACAGCTTATTAGTATGACAAGTTGTCTTGGAATCAGCCTCTGTAAGTAGCCCACGGACAGACAGGTTGAGGTTTAATATTTTAACAGCAGTGGATGGGAAGTACAGGTTGTTTCATATATTTTGGTCACAGTATGAAGTTTAGCACCAAGATCAGTATCTCTCTTCCCGCTTCAGTCTGATCCCGACTCTGGGTATTGGCATCATAAGCCCTGCAAACCAGAACCAGGATTGAGTCAACCTCGATCCTCCCCCCACCTCCCACACTGTATGGCTCGCTAAGTTTTTAAAAACTTTTTGCCTTCCAATTTGCCTTCTCTTTCCTGTCCCCTCCATGTCTGTCACCTAGTTCCTTTTCATCTTTTCTCCATTCCAGTGCATCCTTCTTTGTGCAAGTAGAGAGCTATGTCAACAATGAAAGGCAATTTACGTGACCCTCTTAGGATTTATATAAAAAAGTATGCGTACATATGTCGATTGTAGGCTGAAGTGTAAACTTTCTGTCTCCCTTGGTTCCCTGCACGTTGCCTACAGCCTCGCGGATCTGTGCGTCGCTGCTCAGGTGTCCCTAGTGCCCTGGAGCCTGCAGTCTCGGCAGATCCTGCTCTGCGTGTCTGGGAAACCCTGTCCTTCACCACCCTGTCTGCTCTGAATACGTCAGTTCTTCCTTCCAAGATATAGAGGTGGTGCCCAGGCCACCTGCCACCTTTGCAGACACCCTCCCCTCCTGTTGCCTCACAGCACTTTCACACACCTCTCTGTTTGACTGTCCCAGAGCACTGTGGCCGTGTGCTTGCGCCTCTGTCCCCTTGCTGGCCTGTGTGCTCCTTTCCTTACATGTTTGTGACCCTGACATTTAGTACAGTGTGTGGCACCGAGCGTGCATCAGTGAGGATTTGCAGGTGAGAGAGCTGAGGAGTCTGAGCTCAAGGTGGGGCTGAGCGACAGACAGGTGCTTGTGGGAGATGGGAAGTTGCCCGTGAGCATCAGGAGGAGGCATGTTGGGTCACTGTGCATCTTTCAGGATTAGACCCGACCCACTGCTGACGGATAGAGCGTCATCAGATACCACCTCCTGTGCGACTATTTCAGTAATCAGAAGCCCTCGTGCTCAGAAAATGTGGACTTATATTTTACACAAACCCTTTATGCTAGGGTTGTAATGAAATTGTAACAAGAATTGTGAAGTTAGATGCCAGAGTGTGCAAACCAATTAGATCAGCCTTAAACTACATATCCACGATTACGGAAAAGTGGGGGCTTTGCATAGGGTCTTTTTTCCTGTTTAACTTCTGCTTTATGCATAGCTCTGCTTTGCTCTGGTTAGGTATTCTGGATGCAGCAGCTCATTCTTTGTCCTTTTTTATTTCAACAACTTGCCAGGTGTGATCACAGGTGGAATTGTGCATTATAAAAGAAAGCCTGCCTGAGGTGCAGGGAGTCCATGAAGGCAATGCTATGAAGAAGAAATGTACAACTGTATCTCATCACCAGTACTTCTCTGTTTGGTTTCAATAGTTCCATTTTCCTTGGAGATTGGAGCCCACCATCTACTTTTTTGTAAAATCGACATCACAGTTGTGAAGAATCTTTTTGTCATTCTGCCAGATTAATTTTTACCTGAACTTCAGGAGTTGTATTGCCTCAGTTCATTTCCAGATCATATCACTTCTCATACCTTGAAGCACCTGTGAATAAGGTGTTAAGATCTCTATTTAAAATATTGCATACCTTATATTTTTGTACTTGTCCTTAGAGTGCAAGTGTCTGTCAGAGGATAATGCAAATATTTTTTGTCTTTCTCTTTTATATTTAAATGACATTTAATATCTTTCCTTGCATGTACAGAAACACATTTTTTCTGCTCTCTTCCTTTTTTGGTGGTGGTGGTGGGAGACTTTAACAGGTCTTGCTTCCCGCCCTGGTTGATGTGGCTCAGTGGATTGAGCACCAGCCTGTGAACCAAAGTGTCGCTGGTTCGATTCCCAGTCAGGGCACATGCCTGGGTTGCAGGCCAGGTCCCCAGTTGGGGGCGCGTGAGAGGCAACCACACATTGATGTTTCTCTCCTCTCTTTCTCCCTCCCTTCCCCTCTCTCTAAAAATAAATAAAATTAAAAAAAAAAGAAAAAAGGTCTTGCTTCCCAATAACTTTCTATGCTTGTCCTAACTACGTTGTGGGGAGGGTTGATGGCTTTTCGAGATATCTGTGGGATAGTCATTACCAATATTGTTATTAAGAGGAAACGTTAAAACTTAGACCTCTGTAATTATACTTGCTATCTTCCTTCTCAAGGCAGGTGTAAGGATAAATACTAAAGTGCTTTGATCTCCTCAAAAGCAGAGGAGTTTAAGGAGGAAATATTATGGGGATTATGTTCCTGGCAAAAAGCATTATGTAACTGTCAGGTGTGCCTGGTAGTTAACATTAAGATTCAGTGTTAAGTGCCAAAATGCCAACTTAAAGGAAACCATTTCCTCATGGATAGCCAAAGTAAAGAAATTCATTTAAACCGAGTTTAAGAATGAAGATGGATTTTAATGAGTGCTGATTGATCTGATAAAAACTTATAATTTACCCCATTCATTATCTCTTACCCTTTTGTTTAGTGTTTTCTTTCTTTTACCATTTTAAAATAGTTTTCAAGTAGTATTTTCAGATGAGTCTATACTGAGATAATGCTGTGCAGTGGTATATTAATGAATTTTGGGAGTAGATACTTTACATAAATAATTATGTTTAAATAAATGTTTAACTATATTTTGAGGTATTTATAGAATCTGGAAAATATCTTACAACCTTTTATTTCTGTGATGCTAGGTGTTTGAAGGGTTGTCAGTTTCTGTGATTCTAGGTGTTTGAAGGGTTGTCAGATAGAAAAAGGCGGCTTTAACCTGGTATAAGGAAGATTTAACAGAGACAAGGGCGTCCTTGAGCGGGCCTTCCCTGCGGCCATGTTTCAGTAGTGGTGACTGGTTGGGCCTCTGTCTCAGAGATAGCAGAGGGGCGGGCCTCTTGGTGGCAGTGGAGAGGCTGGGCCAGGTGATGCCCAGGTTCCTTCAGTCCTAGATCCCGAGAAATCTGGTAAGAAGACTGAGGTGTGAAAAAGATTAAATGATTTTGCCTCTTTGATGTTAAGAACTTAAGGAAGTGAGACGTTCAAGCACCATTGTCGTGTTACAGCTGGAGCTTAGAAAGAAAAGGTGAAAATGAGATTGAAGGTAGTTTAAACTGGGTGCTGCTGATCAGTTTTCTGACGGTGTCGTCTGCCCACACGTACGCACAGGACCCTGTGGAACCTTTTTGGAGCATCTTTGCCCACCTTGAGAGCAATTGCGGGGGTTTCATGTCACATGGTCTTTTGCATACACAGTTTCTCTGTTCCTCCCTGCCCCTCCTCACGTTTGCCTGGTGAATTTTTACTTCCTATCCAGTGGGCTGCTCTGCATTTTTCTCTGTGAACTCTTCTTTTGACCCTTGCCTACCCCAAACTTAACTGGCTCCAGGGGTTCCATCCTTGATGCTTTGTTACTTACAAAGACCTATTTTAGAACAGCACCCTGTATATGTGTTATTCATTTCTCAAGGGATTGAACTTGCTAAACATGTTACATGAATGTGATAATTCCTTAACCATTGGGACATACTGCATGGCTAATGGTTTTCATCTCAGCTCTGTAATGGTAGACAGGTTGCCCCAGTTTCTCATTTTGAATAAGGGTAATAACAGGGCCTCCCCCATAGGATTGTTAAGAAGATCAAATGAGTTAGTACATGTGAAGTGCTTAGAACAGTGTCAAGTAAGCATTTAATAAATTCCAGTTATTATTCGGACCAAAGCTAAGAACTGAGTTATTAAGAAACAAATTATTAGTAGGGTTTGTTTAAGAAGACAAAGCAAGTTTGGGGCTTCAGTATAATGAAGTTAAGTTCCTCTTAACAAAGATAACCCCCAAGTCACCTAAATACTACACCTGAAATTTAATAAACATTTCCTTGCTCATGAAATAGCCTAACATTGAGCAGTTCACTATTGCTGTGGTCCAGAGGGTCATTCAGGAACCCAGGCTTCTCTCATGTTGTTACTCTCAGGAAGTTGGTCTCACATAGTATGAGCTGTCCTAGCTCCCATCTGTGTCCTTCAGGGAAGAGTAAGGTCAGGGAAAGTGGTTTCAGTTTTAAGGAGAGGAGCCAGAAGTTTTATGCATCACTTACGGTCCCATTCCATTATCCCATCCAGTCACATGACCACATCCTAAACTGTCTTTATTTTAATTTTGGCAGGTTGTGAAGACTTTATTAGCTTTGTATTTGAATTTGGGAAGAGGGAAACTTAGGGAACTTTCCTCTTACGATTGGTTAGTGTCCCGGCTCTGCCACTGAATAACTGTGAGATGTTGGGAAAATTGCTTAACCTGTCTGTGCCTATTATATTTAAAATGGGGTGATAAGTGTACGTATCTCACAGGGTTTTGGTGAGGATTACATTAAGTGAGTACATGTAAAGCATTCAGGACAGTGCTTGGCATAAAGGAGGCACTATGTGGATGTCAGTGATTGTGACTGTTGCATTACTAAAAAAAAGGAAGAAGGGAGAATGAGTATTGGCGGGAAAAGGGAGGAAAACCAGACACTGGGGCTCCCTGGCCTGCCTCATGACCTGGGGTTTCTGAGTGGCCGCAGCTTTACTCTGGTTACTGTGGGTCCCAGGAACTTTGGGGCTCCTGGCTTGCACAGGACTTGTTTAGTTGTGCTTGGGTCATTAGGAGAAAGGCTTATGAGCTGTGTTTTCATTTTTAGCTCGCTCTTCACTGTAGCTTGTCATGTATATACGAAGGGCGTAACTTAAAGGAAACATTTTACTTATAACAATATTAATTTCTCATTTCAACACTCATTCCTCCTTATGGTGTATATAACAGTCAGAAGATGGATATAAAGTGAAATTTCATTCACTGAAATCCATTTCCAGTTGATGTCATTAGACAATGTGTACCGTCGTCGTCGTCGGCAGCCGTCCGTCTCGAGAGACGATGGTGTAGCTTCTTAAGAGTCTATCTGCACCGCCGAGAATGGTTGTGCAGTCCGACTCGGGAGTGACACGGTATCTGTCTCCTCCCGTGTTGAATCGACATCTTGCGATGACGCTGGAGTGTCCTCTCCAGTGAAGCTGAAGCTACAGAGCCTTTCTGATGTCATTAGAAAATGGGAAAGGCAGTATGCAGCCCAGTTATTTCTAACTTTTCCTGTTTTTTCTTCAAGACATTATTATCCCATATCTTTTAGTGACACAGTGGGCTGCATGGTATATACACACACATCAACCCTGGCAGTTCTCAAACTTTGCTGCTTAGAGCACTGTTCTAGGAGATGATTTTGCATGTGCCATGATAGTAGAGCATTAGGTTAAATAAATTTGGGACACACTGCATGCTGTATGTGCCACTTGGAGATTCATAGGGCATATTAGCATATTAAAATTGTGAGAAGTGTGATAGCAGAAAAAGCTGTTTAATTTTTTTTAGCTTACCTAACAAACTCTTTTGAAAATGAACTTTTTTGATTTATTGGTTTATTTTTGAGTACCACTGCTCTCTTAAGTATTCTGGGAAACTGGGTTCTGTACATTCTGGTTTGGACGGTACACAGAGTCCTGATCCACCTCAACGTTTACTACATATCAGGCTGCTAATTCTATGAGTTGGCTGAAATTCCTGCCCTTGTTTGTCATCAGAGTTGAGGTGTAAATATGAAGTCTAATACCCAATTCATCCTTAGAGAAGGCGTCAGAGAGATGATCCTGTGTGAGGGAAATGGAAGTTTGACATTGCTTAATATGTAGTGTCAAGAATTCTCTCCTAGGAATTAATCTAGAAATAAATTTTTTAGATTTAAACTTTTCAGAGGTCTGTTAGTACTCTTAATGATAAATTGCGTGAGTTAAAAATTTGACTAAAGTTCTATATAAAAGAATTAAGTATATTCATGTCAAGAATATCTGTGGTAGAAATAGAAAGCTGGGGATGTTTTTTAATTTAAAAGTACAAAAACGATAGATGCAAGGAGTTTTTTTTTGTAGAGTGACAGTTTTCCCAACTGTGAAGAACTTACTTTTGCTTCTCTGCCAGAGGTAATCCACGCATAAATGCTGTTTGTGAATGTAGCCATTTAACAGTTTAGACACATCGTGGCCTTCTATTGAGTATAAATTTATATTTTCTTCCCATCCTAAGAGTTGATTTTATTTCTGGGTATTGTATCAGAAACAAAATGAACACTATACCATTGGAAATTAAGACAATGAGACCACCTTATTTAATGAAATACATGCTTTTCTAAATGTTTCATTCTAATTTTTAAAAATACTCAATTTTTAGTCCTGACTGATGTGGCTCAGCTGGTTGGGTGTTGTCTGGCAAAGCGAAAGGTCGCTGGTTCAATTCTGGGTCAGGGCACAGGTCTGGGTTGTGGGTTTGGTCCCTGAATGGGGCATGTATAAGAGGCAGCTGATCGATGTTTCTCTTCCTCTCTTTTTCCCCTCCCTTCTCCTCTCTCTAAAAATAAATAAATAAAATCTTTTTAAAGATACTCAATGTAGATATTTAGAAGACATAGAAGAATATAAATAAGAATGAAATCACATAATTATGCTGTCAGTAACCATTGTCAATATTTTGGTGTATTTCAGTTTTTCCTATGAACACTTATTTTGAACTCATTAGTGATACTCTATGTACATTTTGTTGTATTCTCTTGTTCTTGTAATCCTTTTTCATTGCTATTAAGAATTTGTTGCGAATAGAATTTCATCATGTAAAATTGCGTTATTTACTTAACCCATTTATTAAACATGTAGGATATTTGCAGTTTTTCCCCATTATAGGCAATGATATAATTTAACATCTTTGTGCGTAAAACTTGACTTGCATTTCAGGACTATGTGCTGACAGTAGATCTCTCAAATTAGAATTACTAGGTCAAAGAACGTGAGTACTTATATATATATATATCAACATACACATGTTGATATATGTTGCTAAATTATTTTGCAGGGAGATTATACCAATTAAGATTCTCACCAATGGTGTATTACTATTTCACTTCAACAGTTTGGTAGTTTTATTGGCAAATAATGAACTCTTGTTTTCATTTGCATGTTTTTGATTCATGATGAGATTAAAACATTTAAAAATATTTATTAGTTATAGTTAATTTTTCTTGGATTTTCTACTTCTGTTCTTTTCTGTTTTTCTATTGTGTATTTATGGGAATGTCTGTTTTTCTCTTTCATATGTAAAGACATTTATGTATTAAAGATACCGAGCTTTTGTCATATTGTTGCCAATATTTTTTCTAGTTTTGTTGGATGTGTAATTTTATAATTTTTGATATGAAGAAGTTTCAGATTTTTATATATTTAAGATCTTTTACTTTTTTCCCACTGCTTTTATGTTCTTAACATTATTTCTGATTCTGGGCTAGTATAAACATTCAACTTTTTTTTTTTTTTAGTTTTATGATTGTTCACATTTACCTTTGAGTATTTTAAATTTTGTTTTGTGTTAGACTGTAAGATGCAACTCTAACCGTTTTTTTTTATTTTTTTTCTTTCAAAGTAGCTAGTCAGTTTCTGTACACAATTAATTGAATAACCCAATTTCTTTCCCATTGACTGGTGGTCCTTTATCCTCTATTACTTTCTTACAGAGTTAAGGGTGTATTTATGGAGAAAAACATGTTCTGTTCCATTGATTTGTGGTTCTTGTTCTCAAGTACTATATTAATTATTATAGCAATAACACCAGTTTTATATGTTCTTTTCCTATAGTTTATACCCCTTATTTCTAATTCAGTGGTTTTGGTTAGTCTAGGATTTTTAGACCAGAGTTTAATACAAAAGGTAACATCCTTGGTTTGTTCCTGATTTTTAATATAAATGCTTTAATGTTTTTTCTTTAAATAATTTATGGGGAGAAAGTCATTTTTTATTCTTGGCTCTTTAAAACATCAATCAGGAATGGATAAAAAATTTTTATCAAATCCCTTTTAAGTATCTGTATTAGGACTGAATTTAGTAGTTGTTTTTATAAGTGAATCACACTTTACCAGAACTTACACTGAATCCCAAAATGTGTCCCTAGAGAAAAATACTTTGGCTTTGAGCAAAATATATTTTTTGATGCTAACATGTTTTCTTTCCCTCAAAAGGCAGTAGAACATTTTCTTAATTATGAGATAGAAAAACATCTTCAAGCAAGAAATGGAGTTTGAGAATGGCTCCTAGTCCTCGACATTATTCATAGGAACTCACTTAGAAACACAGTGTCCAAAAATTAACAAATTCTAGAAATCTTGAGGGCCGAATTGCACTAGAATTCAGAATCCTACTGCTGGTCAGGCATGCAACCAGGAAGGTGCCTCCTCATTTGACTTGCATGAGCATCTGCCCCAGCGTTGTCCGAAAGAAAGTTTGTGATGGTGGGAATGTTCTGTAGTAGCTCTGCCATGTAGCCTGTAGCCACTGTCTACATGTGGCTGTGGAGCCCTTGAAATGTAGCGCATGGGAAGAATTGAAGTTTTAATTTTACTAAAATTTAAATAACCCTGTGTGGCTAGTGGCTATCATATTGGACAGTATAGCTCTCAAACTGTGTTTCTCTGAATAGGGCTATAAATTTCCTAAGAATCTTCTTATATTTTAAGACTTTGTAACTTGGGAGATGGGGCGTGGGGTTCTGATGTGTTCTGATTCTTAGGTTATTGATAATATACTCCCTGTATTCACATTGTGTACATGGCTGTTGACCGACTTCTATATCCATGTAAACATAATGTGTTATTTGTGTTAATTAAGTTAATGTACTTTTATAGTGAAGATGAAGGTGGTAGTGTGTTTTTTTTTCTTTTTTGCAGCTTATGGCTTAATGCTTCAAACCAAAATTAACTTCTTGATAGCATGCATTGTAGCACTGAAGGGTTGGTTAACAAAAATTATTTACTACAGAGAGGCTCAGAACGCCCTTTTGTATAATTGATTTGATTCACCTACTACTTTGCTGTTATAAAATGAGGTTTTAGAGAGTGCTTTCATTTTTTTAAATAAACGGATTTTTGAGTACATTTTTATATCTAAGTTTTTTAAATCTTGTGTTTTACTTATTAGTTATATGTAGGTGTCCTAGAAATAGAAAAATCTTCTTTAGAAAAGTTATGTGAAAGGGAGTGAATCTGTGTAGCATCATTAGACATGACATAGAGCTGCGAATGTCTTCAAGCTTGGTAGCTCAGTAAAAAATTTATATTTGGTTTAAAATTACTCCTCTGTCCCCCAAATTCTGTCATGGGTAATTGAATAAAGCTAATATATTTTATAACAAATTGTCTTGAGGACTTAATTGTTGTATACGATATCAATTATATATCTTTTTAGTAAGTAATTTGTCAGGGCATTGACCAGTCATGTTCCAAATTTGGATATGCTTGCTCTGACATGCTTATATTTCTAGGAATTTCTAAAAATTCTCTGTATACTCTAGAAATTTAAACTAAATAAACATTAGTAAAGTAGCACATATATTAGTGTGATTATTTTTAGGAGTAGTAAGGGAGGCTTGCCATGAAATTTTTAAAAAGGAAAGGAGCCCTGACTCTGGGGCTTAGTTGGTTGGGCATCGTCCTGCAAAGTGAAAGGTTGTCGGTTCAATTCCCTGTCAGGACACAAGCCAGGGTTCTGTGTTGGGTGCCTGGTTGGGTTACATACAAAAGGCAACCGATCGATCTTTCTCTCTCATGTATATGTTTTTCTCGTTCCCTTTCCCTTTCTCTCTCTCCCCCCGCCCCGCCCTCTCTCTCTCTCAAAACAAACAAAACTAAAAATGAGAAAAAGGGAAGAGATTGGAAGTAATTATTTTTGTAGTTAGGAGTAGTACTGATGAAGTTATGCTACAGAAGAGATTCCAGTACTAGATTTAATTTCTGGCTTTAATACTTACTCAGACTTTGGGCCAATAATCAAATTTCTTTGTACTATCAGGTTCTTTATTTGACATGCCCATAGCTTAATACACATTCAATGGTGGCCTTAATGTTAGTTTAAGATGCTTCCCTTTTAGGCAGCCTATGAGATGCTTACTTTTTAGAGGCCTCTATAGTAGAAGTTGTATATAAACAGATTTAAAAGAATCAATGCTTTGCCAAATAATTACTAAATTTTATACTGATTCTTTTATGTCTAAATTTGGGTTTTAGAGATTAAGACCTTTGTATACACATTATTTAGGTTATTTGAGGGATGATAAATTTCAATTGATAAAATAATTTTTGAAAAGAAAAAATGTACAATTATATTTCATCTTCCTCTTTGAAAAAGTATACATTAAAATATTTCTTTTTTCTTTCAGCCAATTTAAAAAGGGACACAGTTGAAATTATCTCTAATTTTAGACTTCTTCAGAATAAAAGAGCATTCTTCTATTTAAAATATTTTGATGGGTACATATTTGATATGTTATGTATGTGTCTTTAGGCCCAAGTTTTTAGGTACTGAGGAAGTTGCTTAAGTTAATTTGCTTTTGAAATGCAGGGTATTATTTAATGTTTGCTGGGTGATGCTGTGTAACCAGTCATCGCCAACTCAGTGACCTAAAACAACAGCCATTTATTCTCATGAATCCGTGGGTTGTTGAGGGATCTGCTTTACGAGTGGCTTCACTTCACGCTGCATTTAAGTGGTTTGGGTCTCCTCCGTGTGTCTCTTATCCTCCTTGGCGGGCTGGTTGGGACATGCTTTCCTGTAACTGTGGCACAGGTGCCAGACGATAATCCCGACTGCCAAACACACTTCAAGCCCCTGCTTGGGTCACATTTGTTAACATCCCGTTGGCCAAAACAAGTCATGGGGGCCCACCCAAAGTCCAGGGCAATGAAATTAACTGTAATGATAAAGTCATGGTGAAGGGCATGTCTTCAGGGAGGAGTGAAGAGTTGGCACCAATAGTTCAGTCTACCAGAGAGAATTTATACACCTGACCATTGTAATTTAGGTGATGAGAGGCTCAAATAAAGTGATGGGAAAAGAGTATGTAGGATTTAATGTTTTTCAAAATTATAATTGGTAAAATGAATAAAGAGGTGTGGAGTAAGATAGTGCTAATTCAAGAATAAAATCTGATAAATCTTTACCTGGCTGTTCTTGAGTTGTATAAATCTTGTACTATATCAAATCCATTTCTTGGGTTTTTCTCTTCATGTGATATTTCTTCTTTTAGGAATTAAACATTACTGCAGGGTAATACTTAAAAAATAGTTTTCACCCACAGGGTAAAAAATAGATTCTTTCACATAAAAGCACTAATGTTATTAATACATACTTATACAGAAGTCTTACCTGTTTTAAAAGTGACAGAAAGAGCCTTCCCTATAACTGACTTGTTGCTTACCTTCAGGTATTCAGTGAAAATAAGCTCTGCTGTTGGCCCTCTAGCTATGCTGAAAAATCAGGTTCAGTACAGTAAAAAAACTTTATCTTGTGTGATTCAGTGACAGTATGAGTTTGAATGGAAAAGACTTCAAAGACAAATGGATAGCTATTAGATAATAAATATTCTTTTCTTAAAGTTTATTTTTTACATAGACTAGATTTGCTTTGCATGTTCTTGTCTTTTGTTGGCCTTGTTGAAGGGAGAGCCAGTAGGGAAGTGTGATTCTTCCGAGTCCATAGAGCCTGAGAAAATGCAGGAAAGAGCACTGATTGCCCAGGGGCCAGGGCAGGTGTGGCACTCTTGAGGCTGGGGTCACCCTTCCGGGCCTCTCCTGAGCTCCCTAGCTTTGCCCTAACCCAAACCATAGAATGCTATGCTTTCCTACTTTATGGGGAAGGAAAGCAAAGTTCTGAGTTCAGGGACTTGGGCAAAGCCACATACAGGATTGGATGCAGAGCCAGGATGTGGTCCCCCTCTTGCCGTCACACCCTACCTTCTGCTGCAGGGGGCTGGATAAGCGCATGTGTGCAGCGTGAGTGGTGTAGACCCTGAACGAACAGCTTAAAACCTTCTGAGCGTGGGGGGAGTACTGTGGTCCTGATATTAAAAAAAACACTTTTTAATGTTTCACCCTGAAGCTAGAAAACCTCGAGATAAGAGAAAGGTAACCTGGAAGTATACCTGCCATATATCAACCTCTGCAAGGATGTGGGAGTCCTTGTGGAATGGTAGCCAGTGGTTAGAATAACGACCGCCGCCTTCACCTTCATTGGGCAGGTGGCAGATGGATGAAATGCCTTCTGTGTCCATGTTGAATTGAAATATCTGAAAGAGGTTTGGACATCTCTTTTTAAAACTGAATTTGGAACTTTGTGTTGTTTTCTTTGTAGCTGAGGAAACTGAGGCCCGTCTTGGGTAAGCTTGCAGCACCAGCCAGGAAAAGAGCGGGAGCTAGAATTCCTGTCTTGATCTCTACACCACTATCATTATTTCCATACCAACGTTGTGCCTGTTTTGTTGAGCCTCTCCTTAGCTTTAAAGTACTATGCAGAGTGCAGAGGTGTGTGTAGAGAAACGGGAAACTTCTCAAAGAGCATCCAGTCCAAATGGTATAAGTGGAAGATTAACCTGTGTTGTCACACAGGTCTGGTACAGAAGACTGTCATTAAGGTTCTGTGACTCAGATCACGTGTAGGAAACACAAGACACCAGGGTAGTGTCCTAATTCAAAGCTTTCTGCTCTGATTTATGTTTTTGCCATTGTATTTTGTAACTCACTTTCATTAGCATTTATCAGTGTTGTTTTATAGTCTTATTACCTTGCCTACCTTCTCCACCTGACTGAGTCATTGAGAGACAAGGTGTCTTTTTGTATCACTCGCCCCTTACCACCCAGCCCTGGGGCCTGACTTACCTGAGGCGCTTCATTTGATGCATTCTGAATGAATATATAGATTTTCATATTCAGTTGTTCTTATGTAGCTACTTGGAGCAAAGATCATTTCCAGCCAGAAATGGGACATTGAGAATTTTTGTTTTAAGGCCAAGCCTTAGGAAGATTTTCTGAACGGGTTTATGTTTAGAAAGCCGAAGCAGTGAGTCACCAGAGGGGGTAGACTTGTTACGGTGCTGCTCGTTCTCTGGCTGTCAGTGAAAGCCTACTGTTTATTTTATGAGACCCTACAATATGCAGTATTTGTGAGGCACAGTGAAATAATGTTGTGTCTCTGGGCTTTGTATGTAAAGTTCATTCAGGCCGGGCAAGTCCAGATGTGGATGGCAGGTTAACTAATACAGAGTGGGGACCATAATGATGTAAAGCTGGTGTCAGGCACTTACTGGTTTCTGAGCATTTTCTTACGCACAGTTGCAATTGTGCATCCACTGTTGTGGTGAGTTAGTTGTGCTCCTTCAAGACAGGTGCTGCGTGGCAGGGGTTTATCAGACTGTGCCCTGCCTTTGTGCCTCTGGTCTCTAGTGTCACCGATCCATTCATCTGCCGTGCACAGTCTACTCTGGTTGCAGTAGTTGCCTGTGATTTATCTGTGACAGAGATGTTGCTTTCGAGGGAGGGCAGAGCCTTCAGTCTGTAACGAGAAGCAGGCGGCCTGTGTAATGTGATCATTTGATGCTGATGATGCCTCCACTCTGCAGCCCACTTTCTCTTTCCCAGTTCCACGTGGATGCTGCTCTGTGTGTTCAGGCTGTTTTAACACCAAATGCAATGCCTCCAAATTGTGACTGGGAGCCCCCAGCACCCTCTCTTGCTGTTGTCTCCTATAGAAAATTCTTAGGGATCGAGCAAAAAGGAAAACGGACTCACGAACATGGACAAGAGTGTGGTGATTATGGGAGGAGGGGGGAAGAAGGGGGCTAAATGGTAATGGAAAAAAATTCAATGAAATTTTAAAGAAATTTTAAAAACTGAAAAAGAAAAGAAAGAAAATTCCTTTTGACAAATGCATTTTTAGATGGCAGGCATCTTCTCAAGACTCTGTGTTGTATTCCAAGAAATGCCTTGAATTTAAAAATCATCAGAGTTGCCTGCTGGAAAGAGTATGACATTTGGAGTCATTTCGAGCCAGGTGTGGATTCGGGTCCCGTCTGCCCTGTCCTAGTCACACAAATCTGTGTGTGCAAGCCTTCAAGCGTTTCCTCTGTCCACTAGGAGTAATAACACCTTCCCACCAGGGTTTCTTGGTACTAAGTGCACAGAAAATGCTATTAAAAAAACATTAATATGTGACCTCTGAATTTGCAATCAAGAAAAACCCTTTATTACTCCATGAGGTTTCTTATACAGGTTTTCCATTTGCTCTGCCTATATGAACAGTTAAATTTTCATCACACATTTACTAAATAAGTGGATGTCTTTAAGTATCCAGATTTTTTTTTTTAATGTGAAGCCTGAAGGGCAGCTTGTAGGTTTGACTCGCAGTACCCCTATTCCTGTGCAGTAGCTGAAACAGGTATGTCAGTAGCACTTGGAAATCTTATTTCTACAAATGAACTGGCAGAACAGCTAACCAGGCCAGGAAACATTCCAGCCTTTTCTGTGGAACAGTAACTTTTTGCCTTTGTAAACAATTTCATCTGTATGTCTGGGTTCTGCTCCACTATACAGAAGATGGTCCTTCTCTCCCATCATGTAGTTGATTTGGAGGGTTTCAGTGCCTACCATGTGCCCTGTGCAGTGGGCCAGGTGTTGAAGATGGACCCCCTGTTCCCTAGGGGGAAGAGGGGCCAGGTGGGGAGGCAGGAAGAGTGAGAGGAAGATTTGGTGATAGTGTTCAGGAGGAGGTGACACTGCTTAACTTGAATTAGATCAGGGGATGAAGGAGAGACCGGGAAGCAGGGAGAGGGAGACTGCTGAAGGGTTGGGGCTTGTTCCAGGCACCCATTTCTGTGTAACCAGCTATGCCGAACTCAGTAGTTTGAAACAACCACCATTTTATTTATTGCATGATTCTGTGGGTCTGGAATTTGGACAATGGTCTGTTGGGCAATTCTTCTGCCCCACATGGTATTGGCTGAGGTCACTTGGCTAGTCTGGAGAGTCCAGCATTCCTTCACTCTCTATGGCTAGTACCTTATCAGGGTGGTTGGAAGGCTGGCCTCAGCTGGGGCTTGCAGCTGGAGTGCCTGTCTGTGTCTTCGTCAGCATGGTGGTCCCAGGCTTCTTTCATGGTAGCTCAAAGCTCCCAAGAGACACAGGGAGGAACTGCAAAGCTTTTTCAGACCTGGCTTTGGAAGTGTCAGACTGCCACTCCCTCCCCATCCTGGTGGTAAATAAGTCACTGTGGCCCACCCAGGTTTAGGGAGAGGGACTTAGACTCACCTCTCAGTGGGATAACCAATGGAAATTTTTGGCCGTCTTTGATTTACCACACTGTATTCCTTGATAGGAGAGCCAGTTGAATGGAGTGGTAGGTGCGTGATGCGTGACCAGATTTGGAGGCAAAGGTAAAATGACAGTGGATTGAAGATTCAACAGGTGTTGGAAGTGACCGAGTGGATGTGCAGTACTCTTCCCAGGTTCTTGGCTGTGAGAAGATAGAAATGGGAGTGGAGATCAGAGTAAGACTGATGATTGGAGGGATTTGCTTATTTTTCAGTTTGCTTGTTTGACTTGAGGATGGGTGAGGTGACCAATGATCCGATCTTTTCCAGATCATATTTGTGGATTTTTGTTCTACTAACTGATTAACAGTGTTGAAATTCTCTCTTGTCTTTGGTGATACAACTTTCTTCGGACCTCATCCTTCTAAGCCTGTGGCTAAGAAGGGGTTCTTTCTATGAATGGTTGTATGTCCCAGGATCTGGCCTTGCCCTTCTTTATTCTGTATTTTTCTTAAGTAATCTCACCTACTCTCATGACTTGAACTGCCACATGTATGGAGAAAGCACCCAAGTCTATAACTTTGTTGCCTCCTACAGGTCTTCCCTGGATGTGGTTTAATTTCCTTTTCTCTTTTTAATAATGCTATCACTCTGGCCTAGGCCAGAAGCCTATATGACATTCACTTTCTCTGTCCCTTGCTCTGTGTAGCTAAACAGATTACCAAGTACTATTGATTTTTGCCATTAAAACCAAGGTTCACCACTGTGGCTGCAAGTAAGCATCACCTGCGGACGTTTTAAAATGTGCATACCTGGAGCACAGCCCCAGAGCTACTGAATCAGGGTCTCTTCAGACTTAGGCATGCCTGTTTTTTGAAAGCCCCCCTGGTGATTCAGATGTTCATCTATTATTGAAAACAACTCTCTAAAATTTTTCTCTAATCCTCCAGCTTTACTTCCATCAGCAGTGCTTTGGTTTAGGGTTTTAGTTTCCTGTAGCTACCACACAAATTACTACCAGCATGGTGGCTTAAAATAACAATTTATTCTTTCACTGTTCTGGAGGCCCCAAGTCTGGAATCAAGGCATGGGCAGGACCCTGCTGCCTCTGATGGCCTTAGGGGAGAAGCCTTCCTGGCCTCCTCCTTCTTTTGATGGTTCCAGGCACTCCTTGGCTTGTGGTTGCAGACTCCAATCTCTGCCTCTGTCTTCACACAGTTATCTCCTCCCATTCCCTGGGTCTCTTACAAAGACACTTGTCTTTGGATTTAGGGCCTACAAGTAACCAAGGAAGATCTCATCTCAAGATCTTTATTTTGACTACATCTGCAAAAATATTTTTTTCTCCAAAAAGGGTCGCATTCACAGGTCTGGGACATGCACATATCTTTTCAGAGGCTGCTATTCAATTTACTGTACTACTTCTATGGTTAGGATAGTTCTTCCCCACCTGATCATCTTGACTCTAATCTGGCTGCCCATCCTGCGCTGTGCTGCAGTTACTTTATACAGCAGGTCTTTGAATATTGTCATTTTGTTCAATGTCATCATTTTGTTATAACGTTGATGAGATACCATAGGAACTTAACTCTCATTTATATTAATTAGCCTATAGTAAAATTGGTTTCATAATGCATCGTTTTTCTTAAAGTCACAGAACCTACTTAACAACATTACGGGAGAACTTACTGTATACCCAATCATATTGTTACAGAAACAGGGGAGTCCAAAAACAAACCCGAGTTTTTGGCTGGGAGATAGGCAGCAGGAAGCAGCTTTCAGGATGCCCTTGCATGCCTGGAGCTAGTGGCTGGATACATTGTTGCAAAGATCCGCTTTACTTCCAAGACTCGGGAAGATGGGAGGGATCTTGGACTGTGGGCTGATAGTGGACTGTGGGCTGATACGGAAGAAGCAGACAGAGCCTTAGGAGGGTTCTGTGAATGGTCAGAACGGTTTGCAACACCGACTGCATGAGAGGACGCAGGGGGAGAGGGAGGGGAGGAAGAGAGAAGGAGCTGCGGACATTTGGGGCTGGCTCTGGCTCTAAGAGGCTCTCTCTCTCAGGCTCTCTCTGGCCCTCACGCCCTCACTCTCTGGCTCTTGTGGGCTCCCTCCATCTGGCTTGGAGCAGGGGTCTCCAGGCTGCTTTAAGAAGAGGCTCTTGCCAGGCTTCTTTGAGAAGGAGAGGAGATCCATGCGGTTTGCAGGAAGAAGGCAGTTTACAAGGAGGCTGAGAATCCAGGCGGTCCTGCATTGAGAGCTGGAGGGCACCACAGCACAGAAAGGACCTCCCCCATCAGAACTGAGTGATTGGCAGCTACTGGTAAAGCTGAACTGTGCCTAGGAAGTAGGGAAACGGTGTTTCTGACTTTCCTAAGACTGGCCAGGTCTGGGAGGGGGAGGCAGGACTTTGTGTCAATAAACAATTCTTTTCCTTTTCACCAAACTCTGGTATTGAGAGTTATGATTCTGGCGGCGGGCAATCAGAACCCTAACTAAACAGCCCGTGGGTTCTGTTTCAATCGGAGCAGCCCAGGGGTTCTGTTACAATATTAGTCCTTTGCTTAAATCTTACCAGATTCCCCATTCCCCTGAGAGTAAAAAGCCATGCCCCTTATCATGGAGTATCAGGCTGTTACAACCTAGCCCTTGCCTACCTTTTACCCTTCTTTCCCAGTATTTCCTCTCCTTTTGAACTGTATGCTCTGGAAGTACTAAATTATCTGTAGTCCTCCTTGCCTTTGTATATACTATTGCCCTGTGTTCCACACCTAGTCTTGTTCAGAGTTTAAGACAGTTCAGGCGGCATCTCCTCCGTGAAGCTTTCCTTAGTGCTACTAATGGACAAAATGACTAGTGCGCTCACCTGTGTTTTATCACACTTGGTTTTGTGCCTTTCTTTCCTTTTATCAGAGAGCTCTGTCAAGACAGGGAAGACTGATATTCATTATTGTGGCCCTGGTACTTGGTATTATAAATATTGAGTGAAGGACAGTGTAGCTTAACCTAATTTAGAAACTTGTCTCATCTTAACGTTGGTTTTCCTCTGCTACCTTAGTTATTTCGAGTAGGATTTTTTACTGGTAATCATCTAAATGTATTAAGTAAGAAGTCAATGTAAGTAGACTGACATTTTATTTGCTTGACCTGCAATATTTTCATCTATGCTCAGGCAATTTAAATTAAGTGTTTCTGCATATGTTAAGGTTGACATTTCTGGTTTTTGTATTTTTCCCTTTATATTAGATATGATGTGTAAGTAGCAGAAACCAAATTGAGTTAGCTGAAACTAAAAAGAATTTCATGAACAAGAGTCAAACTGTGTCTGGGCCCTGGGAAGCCCTCATGGGTCCACCCTTTTCATCTCTCTGCTACTTGTCTCTGTGCATCTGCTTCGGTCCAGACTGCAACATCCCCACAGCTCCGGTGCTTGTGTTGTACAGCTCTAGCATCCACAGAGACTGGCTGGGTGTCTCTGTCCTGTTTTTGTGTTTTCTGGGATGAGACTGTCTTTGGCCAGCTTGGACCAGATGCCCACCTCCAGCCAGGGCAGTGCAGATGGTGTTGCCCTGGCCATTTCATTCACCCGTGGTGCTGGGGCTCTCTTAAGTAGTTAAGGGATAGATTTCCAAGAACGAAGTGTTGTTGACAGCAGGTCCCTAAAGAGTGTCTGCCATATTCTTACTAGGTAAGATCCTGTTGACCAGCAGCAGATGGTTGAGAGGAAGATGCATCAGAGAGCCAGGGAAGCATGAGGGGCGCAGGAAACCTTGCCAGATTTTGTACCAGTTGCCTGTGGTCCACAGTGGTGAAAATGGTCTTCTGAATTGTGTAGAGTCCTGGCTTTAATTGATTCACATTCCTCTTATTACAGAATGTTCACCTTGATTTAAGGGATATGAAAATATATTAAAACATAGTGGGTTTATAGTGGTAGTTTATTCACAGGTATGTACATTATACTAATAATCACAAACATGTTTTAAATAATGCACATTATTCTGATCTTGCTGCAGAAAAAGGAGATGAATACTTGAAATAAATTATCTATATTATAGAGACATTTTTGTATAGCTGACATTCCTTTGTGATGGCAATGGTAACAGATGAAAAGCACAGCAGGAATAACTTCTGGTGATAATTTAAATCATTGTCATACTGTAGCTACGCAATTGTAAAACAAACACACAAAAACACTTGGTTTCAACTTTTACTGTTCTCAGTGGGCCTGATGTCCTTTCTCTGCCATACTGGCCACCGTGCCCTTTCTTGACAAAGGCAAGGGTGTTAGGACAGGAACTGTTACCAGATGTGCTGCCCCTGACTTTGGTGTTCTGAAGGAGCCCTGGAGCTGTCATACTTATCCATGTAAATATGACCTTCTTTCAGTTCTCTTGGAAAGAATTGCCAAGGGAGAGGGGAAGAATAGTCATGTCAGTGTGGCAGCTTGTGACAGCAGTCAGAACATACAAGAACCGATTAATCCAGAGTTTGAAAATTCAGCTGAAGACAGAAAAGCAACCTGCAATCCTGCATTTGTTTCAAACACTGGTATTAGCTTAAGGTATTAATACAGGGAATCTGCTTCAGGGCATGAGGTGTTTTCCAGGTGACTTCTTATATTATTATTTGACAGTTTGTGGACTAAAACTCATCTTTTTTACCTTCAGGCCATTTTGTGGGCAACCTTCCGGTAGTCATATTTTATGTTTAATTTTTATAAGCTATTTTTTGGCTCACCTGACTATGTGGGGCTCAAATAGAAATGGGAATGAGTGTAGAGAATTCAGAACTTATAAGAATGCAAGTAACTAAGTTTGGTCTTCTTACAAATAAAGATCCTCCAGACATTAACATGATTTGAGAGTGAGAGATGAGGTTTAATTAATATGCTATTTTCTAACTAGTTCATTTAAAAGTATTTCTTAAACGTTTCTCTGGGGTGCATTAGAACAGCGCTTGTTGAATGGAGCCAGCGCTAATAACAGCCTGTGTAGAATTCTCACTTGCTTATTTATATGCTGTCTCTTTCCAAAAAGATGTGAAGAGTCTGATTTTACAGGATAGGAAACCTGTAATTACCTTGTGCACCAGTCCTAAATTAACTTTCTGGAAGCATCTGACTTTCGCTATAGCTGACGTCTGTTTTGCAGCCCTTTCCTTTTGTGGGGTGTTTAGTGGGCAATTCTTTATGACCATTCCTCTCTTTTCCCTGTTCTATCTAACTTTTCTTCTTAAAACTTTTAAAACATCCTTGAATGAGTGAACTCTTTCATCTTTGTTTATAGGTACAATGGTGCATTACCTAATGGAGACAGGGGCCGGAGGAAAAGCAGATTTGCTCTCTATAAACGACCTAAGGCTAATGGAGTCAAACCCAGCACGGTCCACGTGATATCCACGCCACAAGCATCCAAGGTAGGTGGTTCTGGACCGCTGGGAGGGCTTGGCAGACAGTGACTCATGGTGATTTTCTTGTTACTCCTTGTCCTTTCAGTGTTATTTCTCTCTGGGACAGTTTCTCAACCATTTGAAGCTGGAAAAATCTTGGTTGTGAAGTGCTGTCCTGTGCATTGTATGATATGTAGCAACATCCCTTCATCTAGTAGATGCCTGTAGCATGTCAGTCCCCCCCCCCCACCACCACCAACTGCCACCAACATTGTGACAACCAAAAATGTCTCCAGACTTTGCAGAATGTCCCCTGGAGGGTCGAGTGAGCAAATCCCTCCTGCCCACCTCATAAACCACTGCTTTAGGTTATAGTGATTATATATATTTAGGTTATGTATCAATTTAGAATAGTTGTGGTAGGAAGATAAATGATGTTCTTTAGTCTAAGGAGTGTTTTTTATTAACTCTTGGTATAAACTTCATTAAGATTTATTTTCCTTCTGCTAATTGAGTAGTGGGTGTTTTCACATAATTTTCACTAATGTGGAATTGAATTTGTGTAATTATTAAAAGGATTGAAAGTAAACAGAGCTAAATGCTATAAGAAGTCTACACATATTTCCTATCATAAATTTAAAGCGAATAAAATGTTAATTTTTAGAATTATTTTATATGCTCTGATATAAAAGTGGGGACATGAATCTCAGTTTCCATTTTGGTTGATCTGTTCTTCCTGTTTGATGACAGTTTTCCTTTTAATTAAATAAATTCTTTTATGTATAATATAGTTTCCTTTTCTATAAAACAATTAGATTTACCTGAAGTATTTCATATGGAGCACTGGCTGTGCATGTTTATCATCGTGGGTTAGACCATCTGGAATAAATAAGAGACTTGATTCTCATTTTTACTGAAAACCCATGTTCAAAGAGAAATGAATGACTTCATAGAAGCACATGTGGTATTTATACTCAGTCTTAGAAACAGATCACTTTTGTTAATGTTTTTATTTTAAAAGCTCCTGTGGTTGTTTCTGAAGCTGTGCCTGGGAAAAGTTTGCTAGAATGTACCAATTAAAATTGTCTCACATTAATGAGGGAATGGTTAGGCAAGGAAGTATAAGGCTCCAAAGAAATAGGAAAAGAGAGATTAATATTTAGTGGCAAAGTTTTTGTCTAGAGAAGGGGGAATAAAGTAAAAGTTTTAGGAAGAGAAGGACATTTTGTCAGGAAAACAAAGAAAATTGGGCTTACAAAGATTCTGAGAAATGGAGGAAGTGAAATAGCAGCAGAATCTGCGAAAGTCAAGGAAATATGAGAAACATTTTATAGTCCAAAAATCTTTGGTGTGGAAGAACACCAAGACAAGTGTTTTCTAAGCATGGGATGAGTGCCAGAATATCTTGACATTATCGACATGGTCCTTATAATATTGTCTATATGTTGACATTTATTTTTCTTTCCTCTGGCTTTGTACCTTTTTTTATTACATTAACTTTTCTTCTTTTAATCTCAGATTTTATTTTAATACAATGGCTTTAGATATTTTTAAAAATTTTATAGAAATCTTTGATTACTCAGGCTTCATGTTATGATACAATATGAAAATTAGATAGTATTAGAAGGTCAGTGGCTCTTATTCATTACCCATCTCTGTCTGCTCCAGTTTTAGCTTTTTATGTTTTATACTTATGACTGCATTTTACCTGATGTCGTTTTAGATTATAAATCTCTTGCTAGTTGTCTTTCTAAATCTGTGTTTAAAAATATCAGCCATAATACTAATAGCAAGGCAACTTGGGTTTTGGTCTTGACCCTCTCCTCTTGTAACCTAGGAAAAATATATCCTCGTTTACAAAATGAAAGGGTTGGCTATAGGCAGGAGCCACATTGAATCAGATAAGATACTTTGGTGATAAGGAACATGAATGATTCTGGCATAAAAATTAAAAAAGCAAAAAAATGGAGAAATTATTAAAGGGTAGTGAGAGAATAGCTCTCAGAAATGGGGGAAAGTTGAGTAACTAGGTTTTGTGAGAACCTGGGTATCAAAATGCATTAACGTGGATTTTCTTTCAAGGGTGTTGTAAAGTGACTTGGCTCCAGCTACCTCCTATCTCTTTTAAAGGTTTTAAATTCTTAGGAAAGAGAATCTGATAGGCCTGGTCTAGGTCAGTCAACCATGGTGAAAGGAGATGAGTAGACCAGACATATTTATTGCGAGCTGATGAACTGCCCTGTACGACCTGTCCCTCATGCATCTTATTCATTTTCGTACCTGCAGGTTGAGAACCTCGCACCTAGTATTCCATCCTTCTCTAACCTAGCACCTTAGTCACAAACTCCTCACTCCTGTACCCACCCAGACTCCCATCCCTGATCAGTTCTGCCCTTCCACCCCAGCTGCTACCGTCTCTGTTGGCACCCTTGTCAAAACCCCTTACATATTTGACTTAGATGGTCCTCTTACTGCTACAATTTAACTGAGTCCTGGTTTTTATTGATGTGCTCTTTTTACTCTTTTTTTCCCACCTTTTCCTATTCCTGGAACTAGAAATGATTTCATTCTATTTCCATTTCAGTCTCCCTTTTAACCCTACATTATTAACTTAAGCTGCCCTAATCCTACTCCTGACCTCACTGACCTAGAGTTCACTCTTCTGCATCTTCCAGTGATTCAGCACCTAGGCAGGCCCATCTCTGTTTCTCCCCAACACCTGTTTAAACATAAATTAGCATCCATGATTCATACAGTGCTTTAACTCAGTTTCAGAGACTGTCACTTCCTTTCCACTTTTCCCACTGTCATTTGAAAGGGACCATAATCTCTACTGTGTTTACCTTTAGCTTCTTATCCCATCAAGACATCTGGCTCTTTCGCCTGTCCTTATTTGCCCCCATTGTTAGCCCACTGGACTTTTCCATCTGTGTTGCTGACTTCATCCCACATTCCCTTTCCCCAGTACCTTTTGGCACTGCTCTTTGTGGATTTGTGGGACCGGGCCCTGCCAAACCCCACTGGGTTGTTTTTCTTTCTCTTGCTCACCTCATTTCCCACTGGAGTGCCATGGTATGTGGTGGTACTTGGCAAAAGCTGCTTGTCCTCAGTCAGCAGTGGTTTGTCTGCCCTGGAAGTTCTGATTCTGCAGAATTGATCAGGAAAGGGTCGTTTTTGAGTGAAGTTCTAACAGTGAGAGCTAGAACGGTAGTTGTGCTTACCGTGGTTCCATTTGAGCACTTGGCCTTCTGACTGTTATTTCTTCCCTCTGCCCTAGTCACATCCTCTGCCCCACAGTCTTGGGCAAACAAGGGAGTGCGCCTTTGCTGATGGCAGCGGCCGCTGGGAGACGGGAGCTCTCAGTCTTCTGTGCATGCCAGTGTCCGAGCTAAGTCAGGTGAGGATGGCAGGGCGTGCGGCTATTGGGTAATCTCTAGCTGTGTAATCCTCGGTTGTGTACATATTTGCTCTTGCAATGCTAATAGAGAGATTTCACTTAAAAAAAAAGACAACCCTTCAGTCCTGTTTTACTTTTGGTGTGTATGTTACACAGACGTAGGGTATTTAGCAATTTATTCATCCATTCATTTCCTCACCAAATATTTATCTAGCTAGTTCTTTCTGTGTCCAGGTATCATGTTAGCTATTAGATACACTAAAGTCAACAAAAAATGCCTGCATGGAGCTAATTGTCTAGCAAGTAGGCAAACAGTAAGTAATCATGTGAGTACGTATTTAACTGCACATTGTGGAAAAGCACAGTGACGGAGAAGAATAAGGTGCGAGGGAAGACGGTACAGAATTGAAATTGGGTAGGCAGGAAAGACTGAAGGAGTGGCTTGTGAGCTGATAGCTGTAAGCTGTAGGAGGAGTTAGCCAGGAGAACAGTCACATTTGGAGCTCTCGTGAGTCTTCTGGAGAATTCGGATATTTTTCTGAGGGGAAACGTGGAAGGGACCAGCATGACATGACTGAGAGTTTACGCTGATTTATGTTTGTTCATTTACTTTTTAATGAGAGAGGGCAACTGGTTTGCTCTTACATAATCAGTAAATAGTATGATGGTGGTGGTGGTGGTGTTGCCGGAGAGGTGAATGTGTTGGTAGCAACATGGTTTAAATTTAGCAACATCACTGTGGAAAGCTCTTCATTGTGATCTTCCCTCCTGAGATTGTTCTATGTGGAAATCTCCTTTTTCGGTTATTTTTCCTTTTAAATAGTGACTGAATATCACTTCGTTCCAGTTTGCATATTTCAGTATGGAAAATATCAGTGGTCTTAAAATGACAGTTTAGTGAAAAATTAGGGCTATTTAATGTGATTACTACAGCCAGGACTGCTCTTCAACTGTTTTCACTGGAGTGGCTCTCCTGTTTGATAAGATAATGAGACTCTTCCTTATCAGTCAGCAAATAATGTATTGTAACTGGGTAAACTGGTAGAATTAATACATAAATTTCAATGTAAACTCATTAGTTCAAGCTAATTTTATAGGCTACAATCAGGTTTACTTTTGAGGCACTTACTGTCTATCTCTCTAGCCTTGGATCTTGGTGGCAAAGGATGACCTAGCTCCCATTTGAAAAGTTTTATACTTTTAGATATCATAAGCATGAATATTCTGAACCTGTCCAAGAAGAAATAAAAAAGAAATAGTAGTAATAAGTTGCAGTCCAGAATATCTTTTGATAATATACAATAATGCAAACCTAAAACAAATAACTTGTGTTTCCATAATGGAGTACAATTTATTTCAACAAAAAGATTTAAAAATGAATAACCTAACTTTATACCTTAAGGAAGAAGAAAAAGAAAAAGAAAGGAAACCCAAAGTTAGTAGAAGGAAGGAAATAGCAAAGATAAGAGCAGAAATAAATAAGATACAAAAAAAATAATAGAAAAGCAATGAAATTAAGAGCTGGCTTTTTGACACATCTTTAGTGAGACGCATCAAAAAATGAGAGGACACAAATCAAATTAGAAATGAAAAAGGAGATGTTATAACTGATAGCACAAAAATGCAAAGAATCATAAGAGAATTCTGTGAACAATTATATGTCAACAAATAGTCAATCTGGAAGAAATGGATAAATTCCTAGAAACATACAAGCTACCAAGACTGAATCATGAAGAAATAGAAAAACTGAACAAACCAGTAAGGAGATAATTTAAATTTAAATTAAAAATAATTTTCTGTCTTAAAGGGTTTTTTAAGACTTTAAAAACAGTTTTTATGTGAATGTATCATGGCAGCTCAGAGTTCTGGTCCCGATGGTTGCAAAACGTATCTGCTGAGATCCGAAAACAGCTTTCAGAAAACCTAAACCAAGCCTGTGAAATTTCTGTCATTATTGACAAAGCTCTAGCCACTTCTCAACTATATGGTTTAACAATTTACATACAATATTTAAGACTTTGAAGATAGATAATAGTTTTTGTTGATTGTTTTGGAGCTGGAAGGAACAATATCTGAGATATATTAAGCTTTATTGTCATAATCAAGAAAAATTGTCTCAGGGAGTAATGTTTAGCTGAAAACTATGAATTTTATACAGATGGTGAAAGTTTAGTGTTAGAAAAAAAGTTGTCTCCTGAAATTCTAGAAAAACTTTGGGATATTTTCATTTGATGCTGTCTTACTATATTTAGCTAACTCTGCATGATGCCATAGAAAGATAAAAGTAAAGTAGGCTATTTAACATTTTTCTTGATATTTTTATATTTATTTTATATCAAATCTATGCCATCAAGTTAAATAACATATCTGAGAACTTAGGATGGAAATAATGCTATGTTTAAGTTTGGCAGCTTGACTTGCAGTAAAGCAGCGTAATTATTTATCACCATTTTCCCTTCAGATTTATGTGAGTCTCTAAGGTAGGTTGTAAGATGTTTTAGTGTATTTTTAAAATTAAAATTCAAAGTATGATTTACAATATCTACTGTGAATAATTCTAGAAAGTTGAAGAGTTGATTCAGAATATCACATTTTTCTTAGTTTCTGCAGTTCATATAGTTTGACAGTTATATTTTTGTTTTTCTGACCCTTGTTCTAGTATATATAGTTTCATTGTTCCAGGCACTAATAACTAATGGGATTTTTGTGTGTGACCTTGCGATTACAAGGTCATTGTCTTCTTCATTTCTGTTCATTGATATTTAGCATAAATCTCTGCTTTGCTGTGTGGTTTGAACAGAATAATTTTTCATTGTTTTCTGGCAGAGAAATCTATGTCTTTTCTGTATTTATGATGTGGTTGGCAGAATAACGGCTGCCAAAGATCCCCACCCTTTAAATTCTCGGACCTGTGTTTATGTCCTCTCACAGCCGAAGGGACTTTGCAGATGGCATTGGGTTATCAGAGTGAGCCCAGTGTAATCACAAGAATACTTAACAGTGGAAGAGGGACGTAGAAGACTCACAGAGATGTGAGGGAAGAAGGGGCAGGAGAGTCTGGAGTATGAGCAAGACTCAACATGCTGTCCCTGGCTTTGAAGACGGAGGAAGGCGGTCATGCGCCAAGAAATGTAGCGCCCTCTAAAAGCTGCAAATAATTGGCAGGCAGCTGTGAAGGAAACAGAGACCTTAGTCCTGTATTACACAGACTCAGTTCTTCCAACAACCTGAGTGTCCCTGGAAACGGATTCTTCTTCCCCAGAGGCTCTATAAGGGGCACGGCCCTTGATTTTGGCCTTGTGAGACTTGGGGGGAGACACCACCAGATCTGTGAGTTAATAAATTTGTGTTGTTTGTAGCTGCCAGGTTTTGTGGTAATTTGTTGTGGCAGCAAATGAAAACAGATATATACTATTTTAAGGGAAATTAAATACAAAGTACCTTGGATTACTGAGCAGCTCTTAACCTTGTATTGGGGGAAAGGAAAGGATGGGGAAGCCATGAAGGAATTGGGGGACTGGGAAAGAGGTTTGTGTGATTGCTCTTTTTAAAATTCTTTTGGATCCAGAGCGCTGGCCCTGAAAAGTTTGACTCTAGCACTCAATAACATATATTGTAGTGTAATTTTCTGTATTACTCTGTATTACAGATATATAATAATGATACTATTGACTTGATGCAGGTATTCGTTGGAAAAACCATATAATTGGTGTCATTAAAGCACAATTTTATTAGAGTTGCTTTTAGTATGTCAATGTGGGAGAATACTTGTATTTATACTTATAATTATGCCTTTACTAAAATTTACTTGAATTATGACCCTGATTCAGGCACTAACACCCATCTTGGTGGGTTTTTGTGTGTGTGTGGAGGAAAAGAATCTTTTCTTGTAACTTTCGTTTGTAAAAACATTGAACATGAAAGTTGGAAGGAACTTATTTAGACTGACTCCTCGTTTTATAAATGAGGGACTTGAAGAAGTTCAGAGAAACCCAGTATGGAGTCTCAGGTCACTAAGCCAGGTGTGTTGCCCAGAACCCAGGAGTATTGGTCTGTTGTTGCAGGTGGCAGGTGGCAGGTGGAAAGTGCTATGAAAGATGGGAACCAGGCTGGGTCCCGCCCTTGATCCTCCCACCTCCCAGGAGTGACTTGGAAAATCCATTTATTTCCAAACTAGGACTGCTGTAACTATAAAACAAATTAATATAATTGTTAGTAAAAGTGGAAGTTTCTCTGGAGACTTAGGATTAGTAGCCCTGTTAGGATAAAGCTGTCCAGTCTTAAATCAGATTCTGTTCAGGGAGAACCTTTGTTTAACAAAATGAACAATGATGGAGGCTTGAGTTCAAGTAGTTGGTTTGTTTGCAGTGGTGGTTACAAAAGTGAGCGGTAAAAGCTACATCAAAATAAATTCTGTGCAGCTCAAAATAAGTGAAAGCCTGTAAGGGAGGGTCACAGACGTGTCATTGACCGACTTGACTTGGCTGTGGCTTCTTTTGTTACACCTTCGCCTTTACAATAAAGTACAGGGTTGACCTTCTGTCTGTGAGAAGGTACTTCAGCCTCTTTGAAGTCCTGCTGCCGACTGATTCACAGGGATACCCCCTTTACAAGCTCTCCCTTCATCACACCCAGGTCACCAGGGAGGCGTGAATGAGTGGCTCCAGCAACCTTTAGTTTTGTCTTACAAAGTGAGAGTTGATGGGAGCGTATTGGAGCCCGGGCACAGGAGCTCCAGATAGGTAACTCATCCTTGTCTTGCTGCTTATCCTTAGTCCGCTGTCAGCAAGCCTTGCAGGGCCGGTCCTCTCTTCTCTGCGGTCCAGCCTGCCCATTCAGGTGAAACTCCCCCCTGCCATGTTTTCCCTCACCGTCACGCCTTCCATGTTCCCATTTATTGGAAAATGCTTCAGCCTTCTGTACTAACTGATACTCCCACTGTTCTTTAGAACATGACCCAGTTGTCATTTCCTCCTAGAGACCCCCCTGACACTCTTTTCTTTCCCAGCCTCAGTGAGAAGTCCTTTTGTGAACTGAAGTTCCAAAAACGTGTACATCCTGCTGTGTCAGTTGCCTTACTGTCTTGTCATGCTGGGCAGCAGCTTCTTGAGGGCAGAGACTGTCTTTCCTGTCTGCATTCCCGTGGCCCAGCACAGTTTCTCGAGTGTGTAACCAAATAGTGTGGCCTGCCTTGGGCATGTGTGAGAACAGCTGGTTTTCCAGATGGGTCTGTAACTTCTGTGTGGTGTTCTGCAAACCCACAGGCACATGCACTGATCGGTTTATAATTCAGGTACATTTGGTAATTAAAATTACTCTTTTCATGCTGTTTTTGATTTTTTTGTATTATAGACACCAATCATGATAACCAGCTTTATACAAAAACTTGTGTATATCTCTGACCTTTTTTCCTTTGATCTCAGGAATCACATATTTGTTATTGACAGTTTTAAGAATAAATAGGTAAGTTTTGTAAATTATGAAAACAAGAATTGAATGAAAGTGTGGGCTTTGGAGTTTAGACTCTCTGAATGCTTAGTTTCCCTTGTTTACAAGCTGGGGACTCTGGGGCAAAATACCTTTCTGTGACTCACTTTCCATTTTTAGAAAACAGATTTGTGTCAGTCTGTATAGGTCACATTATCCTGCAGTAACAAACAACCTCTCAACCTCAATGGGTTTACTACACAGAACACAGAATATTTATTACTCACATTTCATGTACATTGTGGATTAGCGTGGAGGCTGTGTTCATTGTGGTAATTCAGGGACCCAGGCTGATGGAGGGAACATCTTGACTTAACACTTCAAAGATCATGGATGAGGTAAGAGAAGGACTGAGCTCTTAAAGCCTTTATCTGGAAGTGACATGCTTGCATTTCATTGGCTAAAGCAAGTCTCGTGGTGAACTGAATTCAGAGTTTGGTGATGCACAATCCTTTTGCAGGGAGAGGCATCAGATACTTGCAAATAGCAGTCTCTGCCTGGAGGTAGTGACTCATGAAGGAAACACTTTGAATATACCATATGGCTAGTATAGTATTGGGTTGGCCAAAAAATCTATTTAGTCTTTTCTATGAATTAAAGGACACATTTTTCATTTTCACCAATAACTTTATTGATTTGGATATTTTTAGTATGTTGGCTCTCTCCCACATGGTATGACATTGATTGTTCTCAATTAATGTCTCAATTTGATCACTATCAACTTCAACTGGATTACCTGACCTTGGAACATCATCCAGCAAGATATACACAGCATGAAACTTCGCAAACCACTTTTGGCACATTTGATCAGTCACAGCACCTTCTCTGTACACTGCACAAATCTTTTTTTGCATTTCAATTGCATGTTTATCTGTCTTTAAATAATAAAACATAATATGCTGAAAATGTTCCGTATTTTCTTCCCTCTTCAGTATTACAATGACTACACAAAAATTCACCAATTTTGGTAACTTTTTTTTTTAATGCACGCTAATATGACAGCTGTCACAATACAATCTAACAAAATTGTTTCAAATGATGTTAAAGACAGCTAAGTGCTACTAGAGCCATTTATGGGGAAAAATGAACTTTTTGGCCAACCCTATACATGGTAGTGATTAATTAATGTTTGCTAATATTATTAGTGATTGGTTTCTCTGAAAAGCATTAATTATCTCTTACAAGAAATTATAAATAGGCCCAGGATATGATGAAACCTTGCATCCATATTAATTATTAACAATTTGATTTTATGAAAACTTTACTTAAAATGCACTGATGGATTAAAAATTAAAGCCTGCAGCTTCATGATATGAATATAGGTTTTCTTTGTAAACTTGAGAATTTAAATTTATCATTTTTTAAAGGATCACAGCATTGGATGTTGAAAAAAAAATAGTTGCTGAATTATCGAACTCACTAACTTTGAGAATCAGTGCATTTCCTCCCTGGATAATGTACTTATGAATTAGAACATTTTGATAAGGCATTCTTATGTGAAAATGCATCTGGCCTAAATCAGTTTTGGTTTGTCATGCATTCTTCAGACTGCCAACATTAGCTTCATTCTTTGCTTTTTAAACAAAGGAGTAGTTCTGTGTTTTCTAATGTGGATTTAAATCTTGGTTTCACATGAGCAGTTAGATAAAAATCTTTTTTGGTCCTTCTATAGTGCCTGCTTCAAATTGTTAATATGAATATCAGCATTAAAAGAAATTATTTTATTCTGTAATTTAATATCGTAAATCCAAGAATACCATCTATTTAACTTCTAAATACCATCAATATTTAAGTTTTATAAACTAGGTAGAGCTAATATTGTTATAATTGGTTCCCCTAAAGTGCAAGAGAAAGAGAATTCTGGTAAACAGAGCTTATCTAGCATTTTTCATTTTAAGAAGACTTTCTTTATGCAAATCATAAATGTGGAGTTTGAGAGATTTTCATAGCTTACATACCTTTTTAAGCAGTAGCCAGATCAAGAAACAGTGTTACTAGTACCCCAAGGACCCCGTTGCTCCCCGACTTTCACTGCCCCCCCCACAGTAACCAGTTAACTGTCATCAGGACCCAATGCTGTAGTTTAGTTTTTGTATTTTCTATAAATTGGATCTATAAAATAGATTGTTCATTGCTATATAGTATTCTGTTGTGTGAATTTACCTTGTTATCCAGTATGATTTACAATTTTTAAAAAAATTTATTTATTTTTAGAGGGGAAGGGATGGAGAAAGAGAGGGAGAAAAACATTGACGTGTGAGATACATCCATCGATTCCTCTCACACGCCCCGAACTGGGGACCTGGCCCGCAACACAGGCACGTGCCCTGACTGGGAATCAAGCCAGCAACCTCTCGGTTCGCAGGCCTGTCCTCAGTCCACAGAGCCACACCAGCCAGGGTGCTTTACAGTTTTAATTGCACTAAAACCTCAGTTAAGTTTTTGTAAATTATTTAAGGTATTGTTTTTTAAGTTAGCTATTTTACTTTAGGACATGAAGTCAGAATACACAGAAGTCAGTAATAGCTACCAGCATTCACGTTTATAGCTTACAGCAGTGTAAAATCTGGTAACTTCACTTAGAAAACTGATTTGCCTGTTAAAACAATAATTACAGAATTGAGTATTTCAGTGAAGAACTCTTAATTGTATACTGAACTTTGAATTTTATGGTGTCTTGTATTCCTCTCCTGAAAAACATATACCTGTGTTACAGCTAAGGGCCTGAATGGCACATTTTTTTCACTTTTTACATTTGTGAGATAGGGAGGCAACCTGATATTGGAGGCAGGGAGAACACAGACTCTGATGTTAGATGAACCTAACTGTAGTGGGTCTTAGCTCCTCCCTTTGCTAATGATGTGACCAGGACAAGCCACAGGGCCCCTCTGGGTGTAACAGCCCCCTTCAGCTGTGAGGATTAGATAGAATGAACAGTACACACACCACCTGCCTCCTGATGTGGGTGGGCTCTTGGGAACTGTTCTTCTAGTTACCTCACAAGGGAGTTGTAAGGATGCAGTGGAATCATGTGGTATTTCGAGAGCCACTCTGTATCCCTATAGTAAGCTATTATTGCTCAGGGGAAACATAATCAGTGAGTTGAAAAGACTTTAGAATGATTCCCCTTTTAAAGTGCTAAAGGTGCTTATTCTCACGGGCTGTGTAATTGGATTTCAATATTTAAAAATGAGAGCACATCCTTAATATTTAAACCTTTACTAATTGCACACACACACACAGAGCATCCTTAAAACTTTCTTCTGAAAGGCGAGTGAACTTCCTTCTGAAAGGCAAATGGCCTTTCCCTCACTTGTGAAATCTGTGTTGTCATGCCCCTCCCTCAACTTGCATTAGTCTTGTCCCCAGGAGTCTATGTTCCCAGTGGACTCAAGCTCCTGGAGAGCAGGCCCTGCCCTGCAGACAGGCACCCAGGGGAGAGTGTTCGGCGACCAATGGAATGAACAACAGCCATCCATGATTTTAGAATCCCTTACTGCCCAATTAATTTACATAATTTCCTGAAAGTACAAAGGAAATGAATAATTTTTGGTCAGAGACATATGAAAGCTTTTCTCAGAAAATACATATTTTTAGCATTCCAGATAGTTGAACTGGTTGATAAAGTAAAGAATAATGTATATAAAAAAAAGAAATAAACTAAAACAGGAAAAAAAGAAACCCAATAAAACAAAAAAATGTTTTAAAAATAATAATATATAAGTTGGGAGGTGGCTGATTGAAGTTAGATTTTTCTACGGTCCTTGTAACAGTATTACTTAATTTTACATTTTGCGGTATGAAGTATGCATGTTAAAATGGCTAAAGGAACCCTAAGGGATAGATATAGAATATGGAACTTTCAATGACATAGAAAAGGGGGGGAAAAAGGAATGAAAAAGATGGCAAATGTGGTAATCCTAAAGAAAGTAAAAGAGGAGAAAAATAAGATAACAATAAGGAGAGTCTACCTCTGGCAACGCCAATGTGGCTCCGATCTATCAGAGCAACCCTCCTAGAGATAGGAATTCTGAACAAAATATACAAAACAGCTACCTGAAGCCTCCAGAAAGAGCTCAAAATCAGGAAGGATGTAGAGGGGAGCCAACATTTAAAAGAAGGAAGAGCTTCTACATGCAAAACTATGTACAATCTTACAAACATAATATTGAACCAAAGAAGCCAAAAACTTAAAAGGGTGTTGCTGTGTAATTCCATGTGTGTAAGTCAAAAGCAGACAAATGTAGAGTGGTGTTGGAAGTCAAGATCTGGTACCCTCTGTAGGGGATGGGAACTGGCAGGTGTCTGGGGTTGTGAGCAGCAATGGTCTATTTTCTTGATCTGGGTGCTGGTTGCATGGGTATCCTCGCTCAGTGAAAATGCATCAGCATTGAGAGTATGCGCCATTTCCTATATCTGTATGACGCTTCGGCATACAATTTTTAAAAATCAAAAAGGGAGCAGAAACAAGGTGACAGGCAGACAGAGGATGACTGAAAAGGGGCCTCAAAGTCAGACTGAAGAGCTTGCACGTGACCCTGCAGGCATGGAGACACTGAAGGGGTTAAGGGGGCATTGAGCTGTCAGGGAAGCTGCTTAGCTGCAGGAGGAGCGTGGCTAGCAGAGGGGAGAGCCTGCCTTGTGGGACATTATTGAGAAGAGTGGCCGGAGAAGAGCGGGTCTAATGATGAGGACCGAAGCCAGGCTAGAGGGTGTGGGGTTGGAGGAACAGGAGAGATTTGGACATAAAATTGAAAGAACTGTAACTGCACAGGGACCTTATTTTCTTTAATCTGGCCTTTTATTTTATTTTTTCCTTTGACCCAAGCTGGCCTCACCCAGCGCCCTGGCTCACCCACCTCCCTCCTCCTTGCTTAATCATTAATCCCTCAGGACAATGAGGTTCTGGTCAGCCTCCAGTAGTCCTGGGCCTAGTGACTACAGAGTTTTCAATCAAACTAAAGACAATATCTTGGCCTCAGTTGTGTTTTAGCTCCAGACCCACAGAAGGCAGAACAATCCCACAGAACAAATCCTTGTGAAATTGGACAGAACAACTCCATGGCCGACATCAGGACCAGATGCAATGATCAATTACTCCCTACTCTAGCACTAATCAATCAGTAGAGACCACGACCCTAACTCCTTTAGTAACCACGATTAATGATGTTTTCCCTATATAATTCATCCCCCTGGAAGCTATTGGGGAGCCAGGTCTTTGAGCATTAGCTACCTGTGACTCCGGGCATGGCGCCATCGCCTTAATAAATCCTTACTTTCTTGGCTGCAAACTCCTGTTAGTGTCTTATTGGGCTTTGATGTGTGCAGGCAAATGGACCCCTTGAGTCTGGTAACAGGACTTGGTGGTTCATTCGATGCATGAGACCAGGTGAGGAGAGGGAGGAGTCCAAAAGGGTTCTGGGGAGAGGCTGGTCACTGCAGCGAGTGAGGGGCTGCTGGGAGAAGCAATGAACTTGAAGGAAGGATTTTTGCTGAGAGAAAAGTTAGCCATGTTCACAGGCCACAGGGAAGAAGCAAGTAGAGAAAGAACTGGGACAACACAGTCCCCTGAAGCAGCAGGAGGGAACGAGAGGTGCAGGGCAGATACGAGGTGGACAGGAGAAAATTCACTATGGTGGATGAGAAAAGGGGTTCTATGGAAAGTAACCTCACGGGGAGATTTGATCATAAACTCCTAACTGGGCAGGTCACTGGGTAGTCACACCCCAGGCATGTAAATTTTTACAATTAGTAAAAGCTTTATCTTTGCTTCGAGCAAAACCTTGTGGATGCAACATTAAGTATAGTTCTTTTGTAAAGGGACTTATCAAGCAAGGAGCCCTGGAATTTTCGATTTCATTAGCTTCAGGGTAAAATTGCTTCTGGTGCCAATGGTGAGTGAACCTTCCCTACTTCTGAGGCAGGACGTGAAGCTGCTTGCTTGGAATGAAAGCAGCTCCCATTGTGCTCTGCCTTACTTTTCCCAATGCACAATGGGCCTTACTCCCCTCTGCCCACAGTGCCTGGCAGAGAGAAATAGAGCAAATGGCAATGATTTATAGAAAGCAGTAGGAGGGCTATTTGTGTGCAACAACCCTGGGGAGCAGGCTTTGTCTTCCGTATTAGCAATGAGGAGGATGAGGGTCAGAGGGGGAAAGTCTCTTACCCAAATTCACTAACACTAGTGAGAGGATGAGCTGGGACTTGAACCTGGGATAACGTGACTCCAAATCTACGGCCTTTCCAAAGCCAAGCTGTAAAGATGCACAGCAAAGTTTGTGGAGTAAGTGATTTAGTAAATGAGTGCATGAGCGAATAGTAAATGAGTAAGTGATGAAATCAGCTAGTGAAAGAATGGGTGAGGAAATGGAGACGAGATAAAAAGATGAAACAACAAGCTTACTTATGGAACATTTGACGTGTGCCAGGTGCTGTGCTAGACTCTCGTGGATCTTATTGTCTAGTGGAGAAACCAGATATTATGTGCCAAGAAAAGGGAAGTGGACCAGATGCTTTGGGAACTTACAAGTGGACCTCACTTATGTGGGAGACCTGAAGGCTTTTAATATTTGAGCTGAAATCTGAAGTGGTGGAGCTGTAGGTGTTAGCCAGGACAGAAGGCTGGAGAAAGGGGTGCCCAAATGTAGAAGGCCCAGACCTAACCTAGGAGCCTGGCTCTTTGAAAAAGCTCAAAGGAACTGAGGGATGGTGGAATGGAGTCGGGAAGGGAGTACCATGCATGCAGGCGAGCTGTGGTCTACGTGTGGGGCGGGATAGGGTGGGGGGATTAGGGAGGTCAGCCAGCAGTCAGATTGCTGGGTTGAGGCGGGGTGTGTTTTTGATGATTGCCCCAGCTTGTCCTCTACGTAGCCAGCCCCACCCAGAATAGGCAAACCGTTAGGGACGGTGGGCAGCTCTGCTAAGTCTGCTTTGGGAGTCTAGGCCACAGTCCTAGCAAGTTACGGGTTGGTTGGAAGTGGAGTGACTCACAAGGAAGCTCCTCCTTCCCTTTTTCTACTTAAGGTGGGAGAGGTTCCTCATTTATGGACTTCCTACCATGCACTTGGCACAGTGCTAGGTGCTGTGGATGCCCCAAGGACTAAGATATGCAGCTCTTGCCAGGGTGGAGCTCTGCCCAGCAGGGGCTGGCCTACTAATGGAGTCATTGGAATAAAGGGTGATGAATATTTTGTTGTGTAGGGTGGGGCTGGAAAAGTGGGCTGGGCGTGGTCATGGAGGTCCCTGTAAGTCACACAGGGCCTCATTTGAAAGATAGTGGGGATCCATGGAGAAATTTTAACAAGTGAGGCATTGCCTTTTCTCTCTCTTAGGAACACTGCAGAGAGTGTAACGGTCAGCTATTTGAGAGAAAGGGGCAGTGGCATTGAGGAACGTCTAGACCAGACATGGCTCTGAGTCCAAGGGCCAGTGTGGCCCTCGATGAAGAACCAAAGATGACACCGAGTCTCAACTCCACCGGGGCCCTAGTTTGGGCTCTGGCACCATCTCTGGGCCAAACCCAGATACAGACCTTGTTCCTATCTTGAATCCACCCGGGAATCCTGGCTTGGCTCTTCTTCCAGACCTTAATCTAATTCCGAGTCCTGTCTCTGAGCCAGCCCCTGGCCTGGTGTCTGATAACAGCCCCAGGCCTGTTGACAGTGAGGCCATGGCTCCAGCCTCCCTCCAGATCACCACTTCCCACTCTGGTGAAGCTCTGGGCCTGGATAGGAATCACATCTCAAGGCCCAGCTCACAGGGGCCCCCGTGTTCAGCCTCAAACCTTGTTCTGAGCCCTGGCTCTACTGAGGCCCAGTGTCTGAGCTGGAACAACTCCTCGGGGCTGAATTCTGAGGAGGCCTTCAACTGCCACTCAAGCACAATTTTTGATTTGGGTCAGAGTAACTCCAATCTTCCCAGGCCTGAATCAGATCCACTTATAAGGTCCTATTCAAGAGAAGCCCTAGCTCTGGGCTCATGTATCTCCAGGCCAAGCTCAAAAGGCCTTCTTACTCAAGCCTCAAACTGTTCTCTGGATACCAGCTCCAATGACCTGCTCAGTGTGGGCTCAAGAGCTACCTCCAAGCTGGACCTGAATGTGGCTCCAGGTTCCTGTGGGACCCCAATCCCAAACACCAACGAGACCATCACTTTGGTTTCACATAACACCTCAGGGTCTGTTTTGAAAGGAGCCTTTGGTACAGCCTGGAACGCGAGTTCCAAGGGAACCATCAATGTGGCTTCAAATAGCAATGTGAAGTCTGATTTGAACATGACCGTCACTCAGGCCTCATGCTTGGCCCTGAGTCCTGGCTCCAATGATGATATTAGCCTGCACTCCAGCACCTATGGACCCAATTCCGCCTTTTCTCCACCCTCATACATGACCTTGATACTAGGCTCCAAGGAGACTCTGAGTCTGGGCTCCAGCGAGACTCTGAATCTGGGCTCCAGCCTCATCTTCAGGGACATGTCCACCCTGACACTGAGCAGCCAGCACGATTATTCTGAGGACAACACCATCCACACTGTGCCCCTGGAGGGAGATCAGCAGAGCTTGAGCAAGATGGCCGGTGCCGAGGTGGAGGACAACACCATCCACACTGTGCCCCTGGAGGAAGATCAGCAGAGCTTGAGCAAGATGGCCGGTGCTGAGGTGGGCCAGTTCCCACTGTTGTTCCCCACCCACAACACCACAGACAAGGACACCAGAGCCTTCCAAAGTGTCCCTGAACGTGAGTGTGGCAGGGGTGACAGCCTTAGAGAGGGCACTGTCCTGGAAGAAACTTGTATTTAGACTTGTGGGGCAGGGAGGGGAGAGGAGAGGGGAAGAAAGGGAACATCAATCAGTGGATAACATGCAATATATTAATTATGCACAAGAGATTCAGTGCTCAGCCTCTGCTTGTTGAGGGATTTGGGACAAGCTACTTAATCTCTCTGAACTTCAGTCTCCTTAACTCTAACATCATCCATATGATAATACCTTTATTATGTCCAGATTACAAGTCAACTAACTATACCTTCCTTTCAAAATGTATGCCTCTTTCTTTTTTGATAAATTTCAGACCTGGCTTTCCAGATCAATGGAGGAGGCAGGCTCTAGGCTCAGCTCACCTCTATTATAGAGCGTTTGAGGTTCCCCACCTGAGCAAGGCCTTGGGGTCCTATCTGGAACCTTCACTCACTTCTGATATACAGGTGTTTTGGAAATGAATCTCCTGTTTTTGATGTTGTAAGGATCTCTCAATTATTTAGATCTCTAAATATTTATGTTTGTTCGTGGACCAATACTATATTGCAATTAAAAAATTACCATGGCTTTGCAAATATGTATTCGTATCTGGTAGGGTAAGAATCTCTTTAAAATGTCTCAAAATTATTCTGAGGGTAACAGCATCCAAACCATGCTCTGACGTCTATTAGCAAGCCCTCATTCTTCCATATACATTTTATTTTACTTTTTAAAAGATTTTATTTATTTACTTTTAGAGAGAAAGGAAGGGAGGGAGAAAGAGAGGGAGAGAAATATAAATGTGTGGTTACCTCTCTCATGCCCCCAAACGGGAACCTGGTGTGCAACCCAGGCATGTACTCTGACTGGAATCAAACTGGCGACCTTTTGGTTTGCAGGCCGATGCTCTATCCACTGAGTCACACCGGGAAGGGTCCATATATATTTTAGAATATGTTTGTCTAGGTCTTCAGAAAAATCTTGCTGGCATTTGTATTGGAATGCTATTAATTTATCCATCTATTGAAGTTTTCCTTTATATAGGATATAGCTTTTACTAGAACTGAAAAATTCTCCCTCAAGATCTATTGTATTTTTCGATAGGTTAATTCCTATGTACTTTATAGTTTTTATTGCTTGCATGAATCATATCTTATTTTTTAATACAATTCCTCTTTTGTACTGATGATGCTTGATGGTATAGAGAAATTTTGTTTCTGTATGTTGAACTTTTAAAAATACAACTTTATTGAGTTATAATTTAGATATCATAAAATTTCCCCACTTTAAGTGTATAATTTAATGGTACTAAAATACACACAGAATTGTGCAACTATCACCACAATCAACTGTAGAACATTTTCATCAACACCCCCCACCCCCCAAGAAACCCCCAAACCTCTTAGATATCATCCCAAACCCACTGTCCCCCAGTTCTAGGCAACCACTAATCTACTCTCTGTATAAATTTACCTGTTTTGGACTTTTCATATAAATACGTGGTCCTTTGTGATCGAAAAACAGTAACCCCACTTAATTCCTTCCCCCTAATTTATATGCTGTCCTGGTAATGCATATTCATTATTTTCTTAATCCTATAACATCATTATTATTTTATGTAGTTAATGTTCTTATAGTTACCCAAATATTAATCTTTCTTTTATTTCATTGCTTATTGCATCTCAGACCTTCCATCTGACATTGATTTCCTATGGCTTGAAGAGCATACTTTAGAATTTCCTTTAGTGAATTCTGCTGATGGTAAACTTTTATCATTTTTTGTCTGAAAAAGATTGCCTCTAGTTCTCTTTCATTCCTTTAAAACATGTTAAAACAATGAAAACTTGAAGAAGAATTGAAAGCACAGTATAAAATTTTTTGTCTGTGAATAATTTGATTAAATGGCCAAGTGATGTCCCACATCCCTGAATTTTGTTTTTTATTTCTTACAAAAAAGAACAAAGGTTAACCATCAAAATCATGAAATCAATGTTAATACACTGTTACCATCTAATTCGCAGACCCCATTCAAATGTCACTGATTGTCCCGGTAATTTTTTCTGGAAGAAAAAGATCCAGTGCAGAATAACTCACTGCACTTTTTTGTCTAGTTTGTTTTGTTTCCTCAGTCCTCACCTCAGCCTTTCCTTGACTTTCATGTTCTTTTTTTCTTTCTGAACATGTGCTTTAATGAGCTGTCAGGCCAAGGGGGCAGTAGCTGAGCAGAGCTCAGGGCCTAGAGGGGAGTCACCCATGGCTCCCTTTTGTCACCTCAGGAAGCCTATTTTTTTCCTTTCAACACTGAGAAAGTGTCAGAGGCTTGGCTAGCAGTCTTGTGGATGGTTTTCTGGGTGTACTTGGCCACCCCACCCATGGCTGCAGCCTGGGCTACCCCTTCCACTTGTGCTTCAGGTCCTGCAAGCCCTTGCTGGCTATGGCTGCAGGGGGCCTCTGAGGAGTCAAGGGTAGCTGAAGCCACATTGGATCTCCGGACTTTCATGTTCTTGATACATTTGAAGATTACAGGCCAGCTGTTTTGTAAGTTGTACCCAAGTTGGGGTTTGTCTGATGCTTCCCCATGATCACCTCCGTGTCATGCGCCTTTGGCAGGAAGAGCATGGAAGGGGAGCTAGCCTTTTCTCATGGCGTCCCACCTGGTGGTGTGTGATTTTGGCTTGTTCCGTTACTGATGATGCTCACTTCGGTCACATGAGTGAGATGGTTGCTGCCAAGTTCACCACTGTGAAGTCACTATTTACCCCTTCGTAATAAATATTGTGTGAGGAGGTTATCTGAAACTATGTAAATACCCCATTCCTCATCAAACTTTCTACTTATTCATTTACTTGTTTATATTAGTATGGAGTTGTGGCTTCCTAGTTTATTTAATGGACTGTATCATGTGTTGCTGCCATTATTTATTGTGATACCGAAACTTTCCCCAGTTTGACCAGTGGACTCCTCTTCAAGCAAGCTTTTGTGCCCTTTGACATAGCCTCATTGTTGCTTGAGTTCTCTTGTTCTCCGTTTCAAGATGTCTCTTCCTTGTCTTCTAGCTAATCTTCTATTTTTTGCCCAAGTCCTAGAATCAGCCCAAGGAGCCTTGTTCCTTTTAGTGGAGAATGGTACTTAGAAGCCAAGGTCTTGGTGCTGGCTGTATTTACTACTATTGGGATGTCTCTGCTTCTTTCTCTTGGCTTAATGCTCCAGCAGCCTCTGGTGGCCAAGAGGGCCCTGAAGTTCTAGGCTCTCATAGGTCCTCAGAAGGAGAAGACACACTTTCTTAAATAAAGAGCTCTATTGCCCTGCTCACCCAAGAGCCCATCCCTGGACCAGTCACTGTGGCGGTGGGCACAGGGCTCTTTTTATTGGCCAAGCTTGGGTTGCAGACCCGCGCCTATTTGAAGAGGGGGATAGGTGGGGCTTCAAGGGTTCAGCTTCATCTAACTATATGGAATGGGTAACCCACAGGGAAGGCAGGAATTCTTTTACCAAAGGAAAGATGAGCAAACCTGGGGCTGACAAAATAGCAACTATCTACTACTATAACAAATGAGAGTTTAATTATAAATTGTGATAATGGTTGAAAAAAGAGAGTAAGCTGATGCACAAGAGGATCACAGTGGGACCCCCATTAACCCAAAGGTCAGGGGAGGCCTCTTTGAGGAGAGGCAGGCAAGCTTAGACCTGAAGGACAGGTGTGGGACCTGGGCAAGGGGACGTGGCAGTGAATTGGTCCAGGTAGAGGAAACTGCCTTGTGCAAAGGCCCTGAGCATGGAAGCTTGTCTGGCCAGTGTGGCCAGAGCATGGTGAGTGAGGGAGAGCAGCGACAGTAAGGCTGGGGGTGGGGTCAGGGAGGCTGACCTGGCAGGGCCTTGAAGGCGCTGACAAGGATGCTGACTTTATGCTCAGTGAACTGGGGTGCCATTGAAGGGTCAGGGTAGGGGGAGCCTAGTCTGGCTGCCGAGAGAGTAAGGATTAGAGAAGCCCAGTTGGGGAGGAGAGAAGGGACTGTGGGTCCCTAGGTATATTATATCTTTCTACTCCTTTCTTCCCTCATCGAAACAACGACATGCAGAAGCCTTTGATGACGTGGCCTCATGCCTGGTGAACGTGCCAGGGAAGAAAGAGGATGGCAACAAAATGACTCTGGTATGCATCCTGCCCAACAAACAGCTGACTTCCTGGGATGCCCCCCAGCCCCCACTCCCCAGCCCCAGCCATCCCTGTTTCTCTGCCCAGCTCCTCTTTTCTCCATGGTGTTCATCACCATCCGATGCACAAGATGCTTTCCATCTTTAATCGGTCTCTCTCGCTATATGTATCTCCTATGCACTGGGCATTTTGATCTGTCTTATTCACAGCTGTATTCCCAGCATCTACTGTGGTGCCTGGCATATCAGAGGTGCTCAGTAAGTTTTCTAAACAACTAAATGAATTGTGAGAGGGTCTGTACTGGAGACAGAAAGGCTGGAAATGGCTTGTTTCAGGACATAGGCCTGACGCAGGTCTTGGCCACGCACCAGGCCTCGGGAGGCCAGAGAAAGCCAGTGTCTGCAGGACTTGTTGAGGGCCAGTTGGGGCAGACGGGACAGGCTGGTGGACACGAATATGACACACAGAATGTGGGCAAGGCTGGCTGATGGACAGAGTCTGGAGGTAGGGGATCCACCCAGGTCAGGACTTACAGGGGGGAGGCCCTGCCCTGCCCTCAGGCTGATTCAGAGGCCAGCTCAATGCAGCATGTGGGTGGGGGTGGGGAGAAGCTGACAGAACTATGAAGAGGTGTTGCATTTGGGAAGCATCTGTCTTTACCCCACGGCATTGTTCCAGTTGTCCACCTTGCTCTTGCCACACTAGCCTTCTTCTGTTCCATACCAAACTCATTCTTACCTCAGGGCCTTTGCACTTGTTATTCTGTCAGGAAGGTTCTTCCTATAAGATAGGCCTAATAAAGCTGAGGTGAGGTCTGTGTTACATAATGTATGCACAGCACTGAGCACGGTCCCTGCACAGAAAGAGTTCGTTACTGCAATCACTCGGCAAATTTAGGTGAGCCCTTGCTATGTGCCAGGCACTGTTTCAGGCACTAGAGATACACTAGTGAAATGACATTCTACTTTGGAGAGACAGACAGACCCTCCTTCTTGTTTTTCACATGGCTACCTCTTTCTTGTCATTCAGGACTCAGTCTAAATATTATCTCCCCTGAGAGGCCTTCCTGGACAGTGTTCTAAGTGAGCCATCCCTCTCCCATCACTTTAGTAGCCAAAGTCATTAATCGCTGTTTAACAAACTGCCTCAACACTTAGTGGTTTAAAAGTTCACTCTGACAGCCAGGGAAGTAAGGATGGAAAGGGCCCAATTTCTCATGATTCTAGTGTGACTGGGCTCAGCGGGTGGTTCTTCTGCTCTGTGTGGTGTAGACAGAGATCACTGGGGGAGGGGGCCTGGAACATCCAAGATGACCCCATCTTCCCAAGTCTCTGTGTACCTGACGTTGCCATTCCATGGCAGCTGGGTTCCAGAGGGGAAGGGCTGCCAGTTTCTTTAAGGGTTAGGCCAGAAACTGCACAGCAGCACTTGCATGGCCTTCTGTTGGTCCAAACGCGTGGTGGGATGAGCCCAGAGCCGTCTTGATAGGCAGAGTAAGAAAGAACTTGTGGGATCTTGAACCCACCACACTGTTCATCTGATTACCTTGTTTTGCTTTCTTTACTATATGAAGTCATTTTATTCATTATTTTATTTATTTCATGTTTTTTTCTCCTTCTTCTGCCCTAAGATAAGGAGAATGAATAGATTAATTGGACATTAGTAAATGTGTTGCCTCTCTCAGGTAGCAGAGTGCCTTAATCTGATTAGGACGTGTCCTCAAGAAGGGTAGATAGCAGAAGGCCCATAGGAGGTATTACATATGGTGAGATTTCAGCTTGAGGTGTGGGGGACCCTTTCTGTCCCTGCAGCCGCTGCTTCTCCCTTAGTTAACTGGCAAAGGGGGAGAATTCTGCAGCCCCTGATATCTGTCCTCTTCCAAACGCTGGACTTCAAGGATTATCCACACACCCCTGCTGTCACCTTCTCAAGGCTCACCCACTCCCCAGCTGTTCCCTTTGTGGGTTCTCATTTCTCTTGAGCAACACTGGGGCTGGCAGCTGGGGAGGAGCAAGCTGACATGCCTGCAGGCGGCGGGTGGCTGATGCAGGGGTAGGGACAGCCCCTGAAAGCTGGGTTCAGTGCGGCTCTCACCCTGTGGCTTTGCCCTCTGCTGCCCCCGAGGCTGAGAATGTCATCACCCTCCAGAAGAGCCAGGATGTGCTGGAAGGTGAAGGAGAGAAGAAGACTATGGTGAAGAAGATGATGGTGCGATAGCCACGTCTGGTCTGTGGCATTGGGGTGGGAGGAGCGGAAGTCCTGAGTCTACCCACTGATGAGACAGGGGGCTAGGCAGGGAGAGGAAGGACGAGGAGGCAGGGCACTTGGCCTTGAGTCTCAGCTCCACCTCTAGCTGCTCTCTGCCTGTCTAGAGGGAGCCCAGGCAAGTCATGTCCCTTCTCTGAGCCTCACTCTGCTCATCCGTGACAATGCCTGTGTCACTGCTTGGTGGGGGAGAACACAATCCAATGGTTTACTGTAGAGCATTGTGTACCTGGGAGCAGTTTTATTACTTAATACCAAAAGTTAGTTCTGGTGGGGAATTTTCTTATCATTTTGCTAAATACAGTCATTTCTCAGTTATCCACCAGCATGTGCTGGGTGGGGATAAGCAGAGAAGTTTCCAAAATCATACTTAGCTTTGAGTCCCTTAGAGAGGGAAAATATCCTTGCCCTTGATACCTTCATTTAACTAATATTAATTGAGTACCTATTGTCTGTAGGTAGTAAATCAAAAGTGAGAAGTAATTAGAAGAACATTTTAAAAGGAATTCAACTGGATTTCTCTCGAGGGTCCTTTGTGGTGTTTTTGCTTTGGGCTAGTAAGCTCGTAGAGCAGTTTTTACTGAAGTTCTCCATGATTCAACTGCATTTTCTGCTTCATATGGTCTTGGGTCAGTTGCTTCCTTTCTTAAGTGATCAAATTTGAAACAGATTCTATTTTTTGGATCCAAAAACTTTCCATTTCCCACATCACCATGTTCTGTTATCAATACCTGATCTTCAGAACCTTCAATTTTTACTGGAGTAAACTGGTCCAAGTTATATTGTGCAAATGCATGGGTTGCTCCTTCTCTGAGATTATCATTATTAAGCAGTAACTGAACATCGTTAAACACCTCATTAAATTCTCCAGGAGGGGCATGAATGATGAATTTTGCTGCGATACGTACCTTCTCCTCATCAGACAACTGCTCCTCCAGGTCCGCCATTTCCCTTCGGCGACAAACCGCGGTGGCAACGGCGGCCCTGCGCGCGGCTCACCCCCTCTTGAGGGTTTCAAAGGCTGGGAGATTTGGGGGAGGTCTAGGGGAGATCTCAATAGCATGTTCATTAGCTTTCTGCTGAGGAGCCAAAATGAGATTTATTTCCCTGACTTCATCTGTCCTTGGGTGTGGTTGGCACTAATTGGATTTCTGTTATCTATGTCAGTGAGTAGGGTGATTTAAGTTATTTATCCTCTGGTTAGGGAACAAAGGATTTCACGATTTACCAGATGGTTGTAAACTGCTTGGTCATTTAACTATCTCAGTTTGCCTGTTCCACTTGTCCTGGTCTACAAGCCTGTGTCAGAAGAACACTTAACTGCTTTTCACTGGTGCGTTGGCATGAGCAAGGGCCCCATTGGCTGGGAACTCTTCTGTGTCATCATGTCGACCTCACAAAGACTGTAGCACTGGCCTGGGCTTGGGGGAGCCTAGGTAACCTGAGAGGTGGCTCTGGAAACATTCCAGGAGTGGGGGCAGCCTTCACAGCCTTCACAAGGCAGTTACGGTCTTGACCCCACCCACCCTTCCTGGGTAAAAGTCTCTCTCCTAGGGTTTTAATTCCACAGTTGGAACTTCATACCTTTGTCTTAAAGCTGAATTTTCTGTTACCACATGGATACTCCAGAAGGAGGTAAGGCATTGAACTTTACACCAGCAACTTCAAGCTCACGGAGAAAATTTTGTGAGTGTGGTGGGTGGGAGTTGGGGGCAGGTGAGGGGGAAGAGAGTGAGAAGAAGACTCAAGGAGGCAGTCCCATAGGTTGGGGGACAGAGAAGGCAGACAACCCGGAAGCAAGACTTGGTCTTTTTCTCAAGTCCCCCTGCCCCCACTGTACCCTTACCCAGGGGGAGGAAGAGATGATGAGGATGAATATTTATTGAGGGCCTACTGGGGGCCAGGCCCTGTGATCATCACTCTCTGCATTATTCACTTTGTTCCCTACAGTAATCTTGTGGATTGCATATTAAGATTGATGCTCATTGTGGTAATGTTACAGAACCCCTGGGCTGCTCCAGTTGAAAACAAACCCACGGGCTCTTTAGTTAGGGGCCCGATTGCCCGCCGCCAAAATTATAACTCTCAATACCAGAGTTTGGTGAAAAGAAAACGAATTGTTTATTTAACAGTTATATAGATTTAGTTATTTGCGGATTTCCGTTGTTAAGTCTTATGCTCTTTAAAACACCCACAAACACATATCCTTGCCTCCCCCCCTTCCAAACCAGGCTAGTTTTAGGGAAGTCAGAGAAACCGTTTCCCTACTTTCCCAACACAGTTCAGCTTTACCAGCAGCTGCCAATCATTCAATCTGATTGGGGAGGTCCTTTCTGTGCTGTGGTGCCCTCCAGCTCTCAATGCAGAACCACCTGGATTCTCAGCCTCCTTGCAAACTGCCTTCTTTCTGCAAACCGGGTGGATCTTCTCTCCTTCTCAAAACTGCATGGCGAGAGCCTCTTAAAGCAGCCTGGAGACCCCTTCTCCAAGCCACATGGAGAAGGCCCCTTCACCAAGCCACGTGGAGGGAGCACACGAGAGAGCGAGAGAGCGAGCGCGAGAGTGTCTCAGAGTGAGAGCACGAGCAAGAGCCAGAGAGAGTCTGAGAGAGTCCGAGCGCCAGAGCCAGAGCGAGAGTCTGAGCTTGAGAGCCAGAGCCCGAACGAGAGCTTGAGAGACAGTCCCAGAGAGTCCGAGCTAAAATGTCTGCAGCTGCTTATATATCCCTGACTGCGTCATCTGACGCAGTGGGCGTTGCAAACAGTTCTGACCATTCACAGAACCTTACATAGGCTCTGTGTGCTTTTCATACCGTCCCCTGGTTCAAGACTCCTCCCATCTGCCTGAGGCTTTGGATGCATTAAAGCCATTTGCATAAGAAAGACAGTAGCCACCAGCCTCAGGCATGTGGAAGCATTTGAAAAGCTGCTTACTTCTCCCCATCCCCCAGCAGCAAACTCTGGGGATTTTTGGACTCCCCTGTTTCTGTAACAGTTTCCCCCCTTTCAGACTAAGACCCTTTATAATCTTATAAAGGACAATGGGCGAAGGTCTCATGCTCCTCTAACTGCTTCCTGCTGAACGTGGTCGTCGTCCTACCTACCCTTGGGTCTAGAAAATCCCTAATAAGAATGGGGATGTAGGGGAGGGTGCCCTTCCCACATGGGGAAGAATCTTGCAGAGTCCAGGTCAGTTGGCTATTCCTGCGTAGCAGCATGCTTGGTTTCCAAGGGCTGGTACTGCTGGACAAGCTGGCATTCTTGTCATATTCTGAGGGCAACAGATTAGGCAACAGGGTTAAAAAAAACACAATTCAACCTACAACCACTATATACAAAAGGCAGGAGTTAATTTTTCAATGCCCCACGTTAGGAAAAGAAATGGCTTCTTTGGAGGAAGGTGTGCAGGGCATGTCACACCTGTCCAAAGCCCTTTTGCCCACCATACTTAGCTTGGGTTGAGGGGTATAAATTTTGGATTTCCCCCCTCTCAGACCTCTGGGCCCTTTCTGTCCAAGCCATTAGGACAGAAAAGAAACCAGTTTTAAAGTGAAGCCTGCAGACCACCCCATACTTCACCAACTCAGCCACTTAGTTCAGCCAAACTGTTGAGTCTCAGGAGGTGGCAATGCAGATGGGCTTCTTAAGTGAGGCCTATATGTACAGATAATCACTCAGGTAGAGATCATAGGCTTATGCCCTATGAAAACAGAAAGAACATGCATGTTAAATCACACAACACAATTGACAAACCAGTCTCTTAATCTGAGAGACTGTCTTATTGGGAAGACATCCAGTTGCAAGGCATTTGACATTCTTCTTGCCTGTAAATAAAGCATCCTTTATAATGTCACAGACTTGGTTTAACTTTCAAATGGAAAACAAACTTTATAGACAGTTAGCTGCACTGAGCATTGCAATTTTCCTTAAGTCATGATTTTTCTCCTTAAGATCACCCTCCTTGCCAGTAAAGGGACTGCATTAAGTCCAGTTTTTAATTTAGCCTGTTCATTTGCATAAACACAACAAGAGCAGTGATTGATCACATATGATCTTTAAGTCTACTATGCTGGAACTTCCGCAAGGAACCTTCATGTTGACTTTTGTCTGCCCATCAGGGCACAGAAGCTGAGCCACATACCTGCCATTCAGCCTTGCCTGCAAACACCTGCTTTCCCAAGTTCTTTGGGTTTTCCATTGTGCCTTAAGGTTCTTTCCATCCATCCTTCAGGAAAGCAACCTTCGTTCCTTCCCTGGAAAGACTGCCATGAACCGCACAACCAACCAAGGTGTCAGGCCTTTTTCCTTCTGGGCTTTCCTTAGCTTCAAAAGTCAAGTCCAGTTCCTCAGGGCTTTCTGGTAACAACCAGAGCCTAAGCATGCCTCCTTCAGGCATGTCACTCCAGTCAAAAGTCTTGGTTAATAATACCTTTATTAACAACTGGTCTTTTTAGTTTTATGCAAAGAAACCTAATGTCATTTCTTACTCCTTTAAATTGCCAAATTCTGGAGGGATCAGGTAAGGAGAAAAATACACAGTGTGAAGGAAAGTCCTTGTCCTTCTAATATTCCCAAAATTGCATTTCCATGCCTTATACTTTCTTTTGTTCACTTTCCTACATGTGAAGTTTTTTTAACTTTCTCTGGGAAACCTCAATTTTCCTTTCAGATTATATGGCCAGTACCAATACAGAGAATTCCAGACCCTTCCTAGGCCTCAGAGAATTCTAGACCTTACATAGGTCTCCAATGGCTAATGCCAAACCAATACAGGGAATTCCAAACGACCTTTCATAGGTCCCAAGGCTAAATGCCAACACAGGGAATTCCAAATGACCTTTCATAGGTCCCAAGGCTAAATGCCAACACAGGGAATTCCAAATGACCTTTCATAGGTCCCCAATGGCTACATGCCAATACAGAGGTACAGTAACCATACAATTAGACCACAAGTAGTTGAGGTTTCCCTTTTCCCAGGTTTAAAAACTTTCACAACCTTTCTATATGTTTACCCATTCAGATTTAACCATAACCCATTTCCAATTCTTTTCCACACTGTAAAGGACTCTACCCAAACTCAGTATTTGGCAGCTAAAATTCCCTAGATTTGCAAGCACATGCCTAAAGCAAAAGAAACACTTTTAATCTGTGTTTCAGTTCACTGTCCTTTTTTTCGAAAGAGTAATTTCAAATCTTCTTCCGGAGTGCAGGTCCAACTTTCCCTTTTGGTGTCAGTCACAGCAGCAGGGTCTGTGTCCTCCTCAGGCGGTGCTCGTTTTACCCGTGTGTGGTGTATCCAGGGCTTGATTCCTACCAGCTTCAGCGAAGAATGTGTTGTTAGCATAACATCATAGGGACCAGTCCATTGTTCAGCCAGCTGCTGTTCGGGACTTTGCGTCTTCCAGGTCTTCAGTAAGACTCTGTCCCCAGGTCCGAATGGGTGCAAGGGTTTTCATTTCTACTTCCCTTCTTATGATTTGGACACTCATTTTTCCAGTGGCCCTTCTTTCTGCAATAGGCACACTGGTCCTTGCCCAATAGCTCTTTCCTCCTCTCTTTAGGGTCCTGTCTCTTCCTTTGGCCTCTCCAGCCTGTTTTAAAGAACATCAAGTCCTGTCTTCTCTTTTCTACTCCCCTTGCATGGTAAACTTTAAATGCGATGTCCACTAACTGAGAGCGGCTCATTCCTAATACTCCGTCTATACGCTGGAGTTTCCGTCTAATATCTGGGGCACTCTGCCCAATAAATGTCATGTTCACCATTCTTAAGTTCTCTTGTGCTTGTGGATCAACATCAGTGTACTTTCTATAGGCTTGATAGATCCTCTCTAAGAACTCAGAAGGATCCTCATCTGGTTTTTGCTGAATAGTCTGTACCATATTCAGGCTTTTTGGCTTGGGTACCCCTTTTCTAAGTCCTTCCAATATACACTTCCTGTAGTGTTTCAAAGGAACTAGGCCTCCACCATTTGGGTCCCAGTTAGGCTCTGTCCAAGGAATTGCCACAGTTGGGTCGGGGGTCCCATGGGGATCCTCTCCATGGAGACGCTGAGCCTCTTCATTAGCCTTACTTGTAACCAGTCGCTTCTCATCCCCAGTTAGCAGAATATTTAGGAGAGCCTGTACATCTGCCCAGTTCGGGTTATGAGTGGCAAAAATGGAGGCAACAAGCTCTGTCATTTTCTGAGGATCTTCCCTATATGAGGGGTTAGAATTTTTCCAATTTAGCAAATCTGAAGTGGAAAACGGAGTATGGGCCCAATAGTAGCCAGAGGGCTGGCCTTGCTGATTTATTCCACCTATTGGGTACTGCCGTAGAGGGAATTGGCTTGCTCCGAATTGGGAGGCCTCCTGACTATACTGAGTTCCTTGGTGGGTTCTGGCGGGGGAGACCCTCTCCTCCTCCTGTAAGGGTGGAGTCATTGACTTTGCAGTCACTTCAGAGGCTGGCTCCAAAAACGGTGGCGCGAGAGAAGTCCCTTGAGTTTGCAAAAGGGCGGGCACCGTGGAAGCCACTTCCATCTCTGGAGGTGGTATGGTGGAAGCAGCCTCCACCTGCAGAGGGCGCTGTGCCGTCGCCACTGGCGTTGCAGGAGCTGCGGCTGCCTGCAGAGGGCGCTGCGCCACAGGAACCGCCACCTCAGAAGCCTGGGCCTCCTGCAGAGGAGGTGGAGCCACTGCTGCGGAAGCTATGGCCTCCTGAACCGCCCCCACCTGTGCCTGGCTTGGTACCAAATTAGGGCCTTTGTCTCCCGGATTTAGAGAATTAAAGAGGGCTACTTCCTCATTCTCCCTTTCTTCCGGCGTTTGACTCTCAGGAAAAGGATTTGAGATCTCCTTTTTCCTCTGCACCATTATTCGGGCCTCCATTTCTGCTAAGGTCTTATTATGCAACTCTACAAATGCATTTAGATAATAAACATCTTCCCAATTTCCCGATTGCAGACAGTACCCCTTTAATTGATTAATCACATGGTAATTCAGAGAACCATTCACAGGCCACATTTTCTTACCACCCAGAACATACTCAGGCCAAACAGTGTTACAATAATAAATTAATATTTTTCTAGTCATAGGATAACAACAGTATTTATCCCAATTTTCCAAAATTCTTCCCAGCGGGCTGCCATCAGGGACTTGCCCAGAACTGCTTTCATTAACCCAGACATATATGCTAATGGCTATAACCAAAACAATCCCAAGGACTAGAAAACATATATACCACTCCGGCATCCATAATTCTATTACTTCCAGGAATTCTCCTAACCGGACAAACAAATCTAGTATCCACGATGCCATTATTTCAGAAATGAGTTTTAGCAAACAATCTTACTTCTCTAATCTCTTCCCAGTTCTGTTTTCTTTTCACCACACAGGCGTACTTAGGCGGTCGGCGCCCTCAGAAGGTGTCTCCCAAGGGGGTTGACCTGCCACGGGCAATTATTAATGTCCCACCTGGGGTGCCAAATTGTTACAGAACCCCTGGGCTGCTCCAGTTGAAAACAAACCCACGGGCTCTTTAGTTAGGGGCCCGATTGCCCGCCGCCAAAATTATAACTCTCAATACCAGAGTTTGGTGAAAAGAAAACGAATTGTTTATTTAACAGTTATATAGATTTAGTTACTTGCGGATTTCCGTTGTTAAGTCTTATGCTCTTTAAAACACCCACAAACACATATCCTTGCCTCCCCCCCTTCCAAACCAGGCTAGTTTTAGGGAAGTCAGAGAAACCGTTTCCCTACTTTCCCAACACAGTTCAGCTTTACCAGCAGCTGCCAATCATTCAATCTGATTGGGGAGGTCCTTTCTGTGCTGTGGTGCCCTCCAGCTCTCAATGCAGAACCACCTGGATTCTCAGCCTCCTTGCAAACTGCCTTCTTTCTGCAAACCGGGTGGATCTTCTCTCCTTCTCAAAACTGCATGGCGAGAGCCTCTTAAAGCAGCCTGGAGACCCCTTCTCCAAGCCACATGGAGAAGGCCCCTTCACCAAGCCACGTGGAGGGAGCACACGAGAGAGCGAGAGAGCGAGCGCGAGAGTGTCTCAGAGTGAGAGCACGAGCAAGAGCCAGAGAGAGTCTGAGAGAGTCCGAGCGCCAGAGCCAGAGCGAGAGTCTGAGCTTGAGAGCCAGAGCCCGAACGAGAGCTTGAGAGACAGTCCCAGAGAGTCCGAGCTAAAATGTCTGCAGCTGCTTATATATCCCTGACTGCGTCATCTGACGCAGTGGGCGTTGCAAACAGTTCTGACCATTCACAGAACCTTACGTAGGCTCTGTGTGCTTTTCATACCGTCCCCTGGTTCAAGACTCCTCCCATCTGCCTGAGGCTTTGGATGCATTAAAGCCATTTGCATAAGAAAGACAGTAGCCACCAGCCTCAGGCATGTGGAAGCATTTGAAAAGCTGCTTACTTCTCCCCATCCCCCAGCAGCAAACTCTGGGGATTTTTGGACTCCCCTGTTTCTGTAACAGTAAGGCTACGTGCCCAGGCTAACACAGCTGGTGGGAGACAGGGCAGGTTTTGAATTCAGGTCTATCTAATTCCAAAGCCTGGGGTTTGTGTATTATAAGCATTGGGAGACTTTTGTTGCTTTCATTGATCTCTTCCTTTTAGGATAGAGGCCTAATAGTGGCAGAGGGTTTAGAGAATGAGAACTGGGAAGACGTAGATTCACTCAGTGATTCATGCTTGGAGAATCTCTGAAATATTGTAGGGAAACCTGAGTGTAGAGGACCTGGGCTTGAATCCTGCCTCTGCCACTTGCTGGGGACTTTGCAAAAATCACTTTATATCTGTGAACAGTCTGAATTAATATGCCAGTAAATAAGGTTAATGACACTTACGTTGAAGAGTTGTCATTCATTCATTCATTCAATTTTTTATTTTATGAATATTTTCTGAACTTCCCCTGCGTGCTAGGCACTATGTCATGTGCTGGGAAAACAAGGGTAACTAGACAGCTAGACACTCACTAAGCTCATTTTCTAGATGGAGACGTATATGTACAAGTAAATAAACAGAGCAATTCTCTGATAAAAGAGTTGCTCATGTGAGGAAGGTTCCTCACCCACATTTGAGGGTCTCAGGAAGACTCCTTGAAGAAAGAGATTCTTAAGCTGGCATCTAATACGTGACTATATGTTAGCCAGGGGAGGTGATGGAAGTTTAGTTGGGTAGCCTTGGGTAAGTTTATAGGAAGAAAGAAGAGTATTTGCAAAGTCCCCAAGTCAAAAGGTTGGTCAATGCACTTGAGGCACTGGGAGAAATTGTGAATGGCTTGAGCACGGGATGCAACTTAATTGAGAGTGACTCAAGGATTGCACCAGGGAAGGGGATGGATGTCGCTGAAGAGATGGAGGGGTGAGGCATGTGGGCAGAGCTTACTGGTAAAGGAAATACACATATCAGACAGCAGATCAGGGTGTCCATCCACCAGCTATGTGATCATCACTTTGGGGAGAGGAGGTAGGGAAGAGCTTGCCAAAAAGGCTGATTCCTGGGCCCCTTCAGAGCTACAAAGTAGAGTTTCTGAGAGCAAGGTCCAGCAATCTGTCTTTTAAAAAAATATATAAACTATACCCCGACCCCAGAGTCTGAAAGCCTATGAGAAGTCACAGAGGAGGTCCGAGAGGGAAATGGTGTAGTTGGATTTACAAGCATTTTTCCTTTATTTGAGAATATCAATATTTCCACTTAATTCCTGAAAGAGTCTTGACAGAAAATCTGTAGTTGGCGGTTCTTTTCTTTCAGCAGCTGAAAAATGTATAGCACTTCTCTTTGGCCTCGTGGTTTCACATAAGAAATCCACTGCCATTCAAAGGGATGTTCTCTTAGAGGTAATGTTCTCTGGCTTCTCTGAAGATTTTTTTTATTTCTCTTCTTTTTCTTTTAGTTTTCAGAAGTTTAATCATGATGTTTTGAAATGGATTTCTTTGGGTTTATCCCATTTTGGATTTTCTCAGCTTCCTGAATCTGTATGTTTATATCTTTCACTAAATTTGGTTTATTTTCAGCTACTATTTCTTAGAAATTTTTTTTTCAGCATTCTTTCTCTTCTCCATCTGGAATTCTCATGATAAAAATGATTATATATATATATAATTTCCTCCTACATATCTCTGAGTCTGTATTTTTTTCAGCCTGTTTTCTCTTTGTCAGTGAAATTAAGTAAATTTATTGATCTGTTCATCAAGTTCATTGATTTATTGTCTGTCATCTCTACTCTGCTATTGAGCTCATCTAGTGAGTTAAAAATTCTTTTTTAGTTATTGTGCCTTTACAATAACTTCTACTTTAATTCCAGTTATTGTATTTTTAATAACTTTATGTATTGATTGAGATTTTGTATTTTTATATGTTTTAATAATGCTCAGAAATTCTGTACTTCTGATTCATCTCAGTGTTGGCGTTAGTTGATTATCTTTTCTTAAGATAAGATTTTCCTATTTTTTGGTATGATGAGTGATTTTTGATTGTATCTTTGGTGCTCTGGACATCAAAAGTCTCTTGACCCTACTTTAATCTTCTGTTTCAGCAGGGAGTCAACCTTGGTCTGCTTTGTTCCTCTGGCACTGCTGGGGCTGCCTGTAGGGGCAGACGGTGCTTCCCTGGGACATATGTTGTCCTTGGAGATCCAGGAACTGTGGGACCTGGCAAGTTCTCTGCCACTGGGTAGAGGGCCCAGAGATGCAGGGCTCTGCTAACACTGACACTGAAGTTGGATTGGTCTGTCACGGCCTAGATGTAGATGAAGAGTAGGGATTTGGGCACCTCACTGGGACTTCCCCTCTATTGGACTTCTCCTTTCCTGATCTTTTGGTCAGAAAGCAAGCTTTTCTTCTCCTTTTTCTCTCTCTGTGCGCATGTGTGTGTGCGTTTGTAAGCATTCTTGGCAGAACTGTGTTGCAGGCCTCTCTGGTGCTCAGTCGGGGTTTTATGGGAGATAAAAAGAAAACCTGGGAGCACTCACTCTCATGTCATCCCTTAAGTCCTGAGGTTTCTAGCTAGTTCACTGACTTGTCTGTTGAGCTTTTTTCAGGGTATTTAGTTGTATTTAGGAGGCAGGAGTAGGGAAAAGTGGGTCTATCCCCTGTTGTCTGTTACAAGCATTTAAAAATTGTGATACAATACACTTAGCATAAAATGTATTGTTAGTAACATTTAGTACCTTCACAATGTTGGGTAACACCACTACCTAGTTCCAGGATATTTTTTGTCAGTCCAAAAGGAAACTGTGTACCCATTAAGCATCACTTCCCAGTCCCTCCTTTCTCTGCCCTGGCAACTTTTTTGTCTGCTTTAATGTGCTTTCAGCATCTCTAGATTTGATTATTCTAGTTATTTTATATAAATGGAAGCATCCAATATGTGACCTTTTGTGTCTGGCTTCTTTCACTTAGCACACTTTCAAAGTTTATGTTTAGCATGTATTTAATTCTTTTGTATGGCTGAATAAAATTCCGTTGTGTGGATATACCATTTTTGTTTATCCATTCACCAGCTGACAAACATTAGGGGTATCTCTACCTTTGGCTGTTGTTAATAGTGCTGCTATGAACATGTGTGTACAAGTTTTTGTTGGAACACCAATTTTCAATTCTTTTGAGTATATACATAAGAGTAGAATTGCTGGATTGTATGATAATTCTATGCTTAACTTCTTGAAGAATTACCCAGTTGGTTTTTACAGAGGTTACATGATTTTACATTCCCACAAGCAGTGGGATTCCAACTTCCCACATCCAATTTGAGGGCTCCAATTACTATACATCCTTGCCAACACTTGTAATTTTCCATTAAAAAATTATAACCATCCTAATGGTGTGAAGTAGTATCTCTTTTTGGTTTTGATTTGCATTTCCTTAATGACTAATGATGTTGAGCATCTTTTCATGTGCTTGTTGGTTATTTATATATATATATATATATATATACACACATTTATATACATATAAAATATTTTAAAAATATTTTATATATATGGTCTGTCCAGAAGATATCCAGCCATGTAATATGAAAAGTAGAGACATTTATTGAAGAAGCTACAGGTTACAAGAGACATTGTACATAGGACAATGATGCCCCAGTTCCCTTCAAAGTAGGCACCTTGGGACCTCACACAGTTCTCCCAATCACCATCAGCTGCCCTGTGGTATTTTCCTGAAACTCATTGGTTTTAGTTTTGGGGAAAGCCAGAAGTACCAAACCTGGGCTGTAGGGGGGCCGAGTCACCTGGGTGATTTGATGTTTCACCAAGAACTCTGCACAAGATGTGATGAATGAGCAAGCACATCGTCCTCATGAAGCTGCAATCACCTGTTGCTCATAGCCGCAGCCTTCTGAGTCATGCGAACAGTTTCTTCGGAGGCGTGTTCAAGCTGAATGCAGAACCGATGCAGATTCATGCTCTAGTCGCTCAGTCACTTTGGATGTGACAGCCACGCAGCACACATGCTCACTCAGCGGTGGCTACCACCTTCACTGACTAGTGCAGTGCAGTCATCATCATTTACACATGTGTATTCCTGTCCACTCGCCTTGGCTACCAGCTTACATTGATGTTGCACAAACCTTTCTTGTTCTTTAACCATGGCTGGACTTTTTCCAGACGGACTATTTTTCAAGTGTATGTGTATGTGTGTGCGTGTGTGTATATATATACCCCCCCACACACACACTTCCTTTGGAGAAGTGTCCTGTTTAAGTCATTCGCTGATATAAAAATTGGGTTGTTTGTCTTTTTGTTGTTAAGTTGTTAGAGTTTTTTAATTTTTAGTTTTCTCTCTATATTTTTATTTATTGAATTTATTGGGGTGACATTGGTCAATAAAATCATATAGGTTTCAGGTGTATAATTCTATATGCATCAGCTGTATATTGTATTGTGTATTCACCACGCCAAGTGGTGAGTTCTTTATATATTCTGGATTCTAAACTCTTGTGAGATATATGATTTACAAATATTTTCTCTATTCTATAGATATTTCTCTTCTTAAAAGTATTTTTCTTTTTAAAAAGATTTTATTTATTTATTTTGAGAGAGAGAGAAAGGGATGGAGAAAGAGAGGGAGAGAAACATCAGTGTGTGGTTGCCTCTTGTGCACCCCAAACTGGGACCTGGCCCACAACCCAGGCATTTGCCCTGATGGGGAACCGAACTGGTGACCTTTTGGTTTTCAGGCCAGTTGAGAGTGTCTTTTGATGCGCAAGTTTTTGATATTAATGATGTCCAATCTATTTTTCCTTCTGTTGCCTGTGCTTTGGGTATCATATCTAAGGAACTATTACCAAATCCAAAGTCATGTGATTTACTCCCATGTTTCCTCCTGAGAGTTTTATAATTTTAGTTCTTACACTTAGGTCTTTAGTTTATTTGGAGTTAATTTCTGTATGCAGTGTGAGGTAAGGGGTCAAATCTCATTCTTTTTGATGTCAATATCCATTTGTCTCATCACCATTTGTTGAGGAGACTATTCTTTCCCCATTGACTGGAGTCAGCATTCTTATAAAAAATCAATTGACTATAAATGTGTGGATTTATTTCTAGGCTCTCAGTTTTATTCCACTTGTCTATATGTCTACCCTTAGACCAGTGCCACACTGTTAAATGTAATTTTTAATTTAAATTTTATTTTGTGTTGGTTTCAGGTATGCAGTTTATGGATTGGACAACCATATACTTTTCATAGTGTTCCCCTCCGTATTTCCAGGGTCCCACTGACACCATACAGAGTTATTGCAATATCATTGACTGTATTCCTTATGCTATACTTTACTTCCTATGACTATTTTGTAACTACCAATTTGTGTTGAATGCAATTTTAAGAAGATTTTGTGGCTCAGTTTGGAAAATGGTTTATTGGGTGCAGTCCTTAGATTCAGGGACCATTGTCAAGAGGGCAATTCTAAAACTGAGCCCCAAGGCAAGAGAGTTTCATTAGGGTCTGGGAGTGGTGATGGAGATGTGGCATGATATTTAGGAGCTTTTTTTGGAGCCAGAATGAGCAGAACTTGGCTAAAATGTGATGCAGCAAGTGAGGAAGAATTGTCAAGGATGATACTGTTTCTGGCTTGGATAGTGGAACCAGTTCCTTATAATGGAAGAAAATAGGAGGGTCCCGTTTGGGGAAAGGATAGCAAGTTGTGGTTTGGGTTTCCTAGGTCTGAAATGTCCTAATGCCAGATGTATGTGTGCACTGGCACATGTGCATGTGCACACACACTCACATGAGTGCCTTACACATTCCAGGCCCCTTCATCTGATAAACGTGTTCTCAGTGAGGAACTGGAAGATCCACTGATTTCATTTTCCTGAAAGCACCAGCAGGGGGCTGGAAGGGTTCACTGAGGTGGAGAAGACATGACGGGAATCAGTCCATGATTTTCTCAGTCTTGGATAAGACTAGCTGTTCCATGGCCATCCTCTGCCCTCCCCATTTGGGGCCCTGGGGCCCTGGGGCTTCAGGGCAAAGGCCAAAATATAGCATGTGCCTGTCAAGACAGTAGTGAGTTCCTTTAGTTCCTCTGGGTCCCACCCAAACCCCTCAAGAACCATCACTTCCCAAAGCACAATGACCCTTTAGCAGAGGGTGATGTGGGCTGCGTCAGTCATTGTAGTCAGCTCTGAAGTGTGACTTTTCTGTTGCAGAATAAAGGAGAATCAAAGGAACAGGAGAAAGTTGGGGGAGATCTGCTTTTTTCTCATGAAAGAGGGAGGGTCAGTCAGGGCTGGGACCTGCGGCTTTCTGCCCGTGACTGTGCCTCTGCTGTGTCAGAAGGGCGTAGATTACTCTCTTGGATAGCCCAGACCAGTTAGGCTTTCCAAAATCTTATGCACTGCTTCAGAGGCTTGACCTGATTCATATTTTTTTCCAGGTTGAAAATGCCTCTCTTTGATAACTATGGCATGTGTATGCATGCATGTGTGTGTGTGCCCTTGTGTGCGCAGGTGGAAGGGGTGATGAAGGGAAGATCCAGGGTTTTCTGGAGCCTGAAGCTTTTCATAGTTTTGAGGCTCCTCTTTAAGGAAAAGGAGACAAATTTGTGGATGCAACATTAAGTATAGTTCCTTTGTAAAGGGACTTATCAAGCAAGGAGCCCTGGAATTTTCGATTTCATTAGCTTCAGGGTAAAATTGCTTCTGGTGCCAATGGTGAGTGAACATTTCCTACTTCTGAGGCAGGACGTGAAGCTGCTTGCTTGGAATGAAAGCAGCTCCCACTGTGCTCTGCCTTACTTTTCCCAATGCACAATGGGCCTTATTCCCCTCTGCCCACAGTGCCTGGCAGAGAGAAATAGAGCAAATGGCAATGATTTATAGAAAGCAGTAGGAGGGCTATTTGTGTGCAACAACCCTGGGTAGCAGGCTTTGTCTTCCGTATTAGCAATGAGGAGGATGAGGGTCAGAGGGGGAAAGTCTCTTACCCAAATTCACTAACACTAGTGAGAGGATGAGCTGGGACTTGAACCTGGGATAACGTGACTCCAAATCTACGGCCTTTCCAAAGCCAAGCTGTAAAGATGCACAGCAAAGTTTGTGGAGTAAGTGATTTAGTAAATAAGTGCATGAGCGAATAGTAAATGAGTAAGTGATGAAATCAGCTAGTGAAAGAATGGGTGAGGAAATGGAGACGAGATAAAAAGATGAAACAACAAGCTTACTTATGGAACATTTGACTTGTGCCAGGTGCTGTGCTAGAGTCTCGTGGATCTTATTGTCTAGTGGAGAAACCAGATATTATGTGCCAAGAAAAGGGAAGTGGACCAGATGCCTTGGGAACTTACAAGTGGACCTCGCTTATGTGGGGGACCTGAAGGCTTTTAATATTTGAGCTGAAATCTGAAGTGGTGGAGCTGTAGGTGTTAGGCAGGGCAGAAGGCTGGAGAAAGGGGTGCCCAAATGTGGAAGGCCCAGATCTAACCTAGGAGACTGGCTCTTTGAAAAAGCTCAAAGGAACTGAGGAATGGTGGAATGGAGTTGGGAAGGGAGTATGGAGGGTCAAGAAGGGTGAAAAGAGAGTTGGGGCCACACACAGAATGGTGCTTTGGGTGTTGCTAAGGGTTGAGAATGTTGTCCTGAAGACAATGGGAAGTTATGGAGGGTAGGCAGACAGTTGGCATAAAGAGATGGTCTTGGCTGCCCTGAAGGTCAGTGGAGTGGGTGACCTTCCTCTATTTGAGCTCCACTTCCTTAAGTGTATAATGCAGCAATAATATCTCACTTTGGGACTCTGTATGTGTACACCTGACTTGTAGACTTTGCTCAGTAAGTATTGAAAAAGCCACTCTTCACCTGACTTATCTCCTCCTGTGTCTCCTCCCAGGGACCCATTCCCGACTAAGAGCACCACGCATGCAGGCGAGCTGTGGTCTAGGTGTTGGGCAGGATAGTGAGGGGGCGGGGATTAGGGAGGTCAGCCAGCAGTCAGATTGCTGGGTTGAGGCGGGCTGTGTTTTTAATGATTGCCCCAGCTTGTCCTCTACGTAGCCAGCCCCACCCAGAATAGGCAAACCGTTAGGGACGGTGGGCAGCTCTGCTAAGTCTGCTTTGGGAGTCTAGGCCACAGTCCTAGCAAGTTACGGGTTGGTTGGAAGTGGAGTGACTCACAAGGAAGCTCCTCCTTCCCTTTTTCTACTTAATGTGGGAGAGGTTCCTCATTTATGGACTTCCTACCATGCACTTGGCACAGTGCTAGGTGTTGTGGATGCCCCAAGGACTAAGATATGCAGCTCTTGCCAGGGTGGAGCTCTGCCCAGCAGGGGCTGGCCTACTAATGGAGTCATTGGAATAAAGGGTGATGAATATTTTGTTGTGTAGGGTGGGGCTGGAAAAGTGGGCTGGGCGTGGTCATGGAGGTCCCTGTAAGTCACACAGGGCCTCATTTGAAAGATAGTGGGGATCCATGGAGAAATTTTAACAAGTGAGGCATTGCCTTTTCTCTCAGGAACACTGCAGAGAGTGTAACGGTCAGCTATTTGAGAGAAAGGGGCAGTGGCATTGAGGAACGTCTAGACCAGACATGGCTCTGAGTCCAAGGGCCAGTGTGGCCCTCGATGAAGAACCAAAGATGACACCGAGTCTCAACTCCACCGGGGCCCTAGGTTTAGGCTCTGGCACCATCTCTGGACCAAACCCAGATACAGACCTTGTTCCTATCTTGAATCCACCCGGGAATCCTGGCTTGGCTCTTCTTCCAGACCTTAATCTAATTCCGAGTCCTGTCTCTGAGCCAGCCCCTGGCCTGGTGTCTGATAACAGCCCCAGGCCTGTTGACAGTGAGGCCATGGCTCCAGCCTCCCTCCAGATCACCACTTCCCACTCTGGTGAAGCTCTGGGCCTGGATAGGAATCACATCTCAAGGCCCAGCTCACAGGGGCCCCCGTGTTCAGCCTCAAACCTTGTTCTGAGCCCTGGCTCTACTGAGGCCCAGTGTCTGAGCTGGAACAACTCCTCGGGGCTGAATTCTGAGGAGGCCTTCAACTGCCACTCAAGCACAATTTTTGATTTGGGTCAGAGTAACTCCAATCTTCCCAGGCCTGAATCAGATCCACTTATAAGGTCCTATTCAAGAGAAGCCCTAGCTCTGGGCTCATGTATCTCCAGGCCAAGCTCAAAAGGCCGCCTTACTCAAGCCTCAAACTGTTCTCTGGATACCAGCTCCAATGACCTGCTCAGTGTGGGCTCAAGAGCTACCTCCAAGCTGGACCTGAATGTGGCTCCAGGTTCCTGTGGGACCCCAATCCCAAACACCAACGAGACCATCACTTTGGTTTCACATAACACCTCAGGGTCTGTTTTGAAAGGAGCCTTTGGTACAGCCTGGAACGCGAGTTCCAAGGGAACCATCAATGTGGCTTCAAATAGCAATGTGAAGTCTGATTTGAACATGACCGTCACTCAGGCCTCATGCTTGGCCCTGAGTCCTGGCTCCAATGATGATATTAGCCTGCACTCCAGCACCTATGGACCCAATTCCGCCTTTTCTCCACCCTCATACATGACCTTGATACTAGGCTCCAAGGAGACTCTGAGTCTGGGCTCCAGCGAGACTCTGAATCTGGGCTCCAGCCTCATCTTCAGGGACATGTCCACCCTGACACTGAGCAGCCAGCACGATTATTCTGAGGACAACACCATCCACACTGTGCCCCTGGAGGGAGATCAGCAGAGCTTGAGCAAGATGGCCGGTGCCGAGGTGGAGGACAACACCATCCACACTGTGCCCCTGGAGGAAGATCAGCAGAGCTTGAGCAAGATGGCCGGTGCTGAGGTGGGCCAGTTCCCACTGTTGTTCCCCACCCACAACACCACAGACAAGGACACCAGAGCCTTCCAAAGTGTCCCTGAACGTGAGTGTGGCAGGGGTGACAGCCCTAGAGAGGGCACTGTCCTAGAAGAAACTTGTATTTAGACTTGTGGGGCAGGGAGGGGAGAGGAGAGGGGAAGAAAGGGAACATCAATCAGTGGATAACATGCAATATATTAATTATGCACAAGAGATTCAGTGCTCAGCCTCTGCTTGTTGAGGGATTTGGGACAAGCTATTTAATCTCTCTGAACTTCAGTCTCCTTAACTCTAACATCATTCATATGATAATACCTTTATTATGTCCAGATTACAAGTCAACTAACTATACCTTCCTTTCAAAATGTATGCCTCTTTCTTTTTTGATAAATTTCAGACCTGGCTTTCCAGATCAATGGAGGAGGCAGGCTCTAGGCTCAGCTCACCTCTATTATAGAGCGTTTGAGGTTCCCCACCTGAGCAAGGCCTTGGGGTCCTATCTGGAACCTTCACTCACTTCTGATATACAGGTGTTTTGGAAATGAATCTCCTGTTTTTGATGTTGTAAGGATCTCTCAATTATTTAGATCTCCAAATATTTATGTTTTGTTTGTGGACCAATACTATATTGCAATTAAAAAGTTACCATGGCTTTGCAAATATATATTCATATCTGGTAGGGTAAGAATCTCTTTAAAATGTCTCAAAATTATTCTGAGGATAACAGCAACCAAACCATGCTCTGATGTCTATTAGAAAGCCCTCATTCTTCCATATACATTTTATTTTACTTTTTAAAAGATTTTATTTATTTATTTTTAGAGAGAAAGGAAGGGAGGGAGAAAGAGAGGGAGAGAAACATCAATGTGTGGTTACCTCTCTCATGCCCCCAAACGGGAACCTGGTGTGCAACCCAGGCATGTACTCTGACTGGAATCAAACTGGCGACCTTTTGGTTTGCAGGCCGATGCTCTATCCACTGAGTCACACCGGGAAGGGTCCATATATATTTTAGAATATGTTTGTCTAGGTCTTCAGAAAAATCTTGCTGGCATTTGTATTGGAATGCTATTAATTTATCCATCTATTGAAGTTTTCCTTTATATAGGATATAGCTTTTACTAGAACTGAAAAATTCTCCCTCAAGATCTATTGTATTTTTCGATAGGTTAATTCCTATGTACTTTATAGTTTTTATTGCTTGCATGAATCATATCTTATTTTTTAATACAATTCCTCTTTTGTACTGATGATGCTTGATGGTATAGAGAAATTTTGTTTCTTTATGTTGAACTTTTTAAAATACAACTTTATTGAGTTATAATTTAGATATCATAAAATTTCCCCACTTTAAGTGTATAATTTAATGGTACTAAAATACACACAGAATTGTGCAACTATCACCACAATCAACTGTAGAACATTTTCATCAACACCCCCCACCCCCCAAGAAACCCCCAAACCTCTTAGATATCATCCCAAACCCACTGTCCCCCAGTTCTAGGCAACCACTAATCTACTCTCTGTATAAATTTACCTGTTTTGGACTTTTCATATAAATATGTGGTCCTTTGTGATCAAAACACAGTAACCCCACTTAATTCCTTCCCCCTAATTTATATGCTGTCCTGGTAATGCATATTCATTATTTTCTTAATCCTATAACATCATTATTATTTTATGTAGTTAATGTTCTTATAGTTACCCAAATATTAATCTTTCTTTTATTTCATTGCTTATTGCATCTCAGACCTTCCATCTGACATTGATTTCCTATGGCTTGAAGAGCATACTTTAGAATTTCCTTTAGTGAATTCTGCTGATGGTAAACTTTTATCATTTTTTGTCTGAAAAAGATTGCCTCTAGTTCTCTTTCATTCCTTTAAAACATGTTAAAACAATGAAAACTTGAAGAAGAATTGAAAGCACAGTATAAAATTTTTTGTCTGTGAATAATTTGATTAAATGGCCAAGTGATGTCCCACATCCCTGAATTTTGTTTTTTATTTCTTACAAAAAAGAACAAAGGTTAACCATCAAAATCATGAAATCAATGTTAATACACTGTTACCATCTAATTCGCAGACCCCATTCAAATGTCACTGATTGTCCCGGTAATTTTTTCTGGAAGAAAAAGATCCAGTGCAGAATAACTCACTGCACTTTTTTGTCTAGTTTGTTTTGTTTCCTCAGTCCTCACCTCAGCCTTTCCTTGACTTTCATGTTCTTTTTTTCTTTCTGAACATGTGCTTCAATGAGCTGTCAGGCCAAGGGGGCAGCAGCTGAGCAGAGCTCAGGGCCTAGAGGGGAGTCACCCATGGCTCCCCTTTTGTCACCTCAGGAAGCCTATTTTTTTCCTTTCAACCCTGAGAAAGTGTCAGAGGCTTGGCTAGCAGTCTTGTGGATGGTTTTCTGGGTGTACTTGGCCACCCCGTCCATGGCTGCAGCCTGGGCTACCCCTTCCACTTGTGCTTCAGGTCCTGCAAGCCCTTGCTGGCTATGGCTGCAGGGGGCCTCTGAGGAGTCAAGGGTAGCTGAAGCCACATTGGATCTCCGGACTTTCATGTTCTTGATACATTTGAAGATTACAGGCCAGCTGTTTTGTAAGTTGTACCCAAGTTGGGGTTTGTCTGATGCTTCCCCATGATCACCTCCGTGTCATGCGCCTTTGGCAGGAAGAGCATGGAAGGGGAGCTAGCCTTTTCTCATGGCGTCCCACCTGGTGGTGTGTGATTTTGGCTTGTTCCGTTACTGATGATGCTCACTTCGGTCACGTGAGTGAGATGGTTGCTGCCAAGTTCACCACTGTGAAGTCAGTATTTACCCCTTCGTAATAAATCTTGTGTGAGGAGGTTATCTGAAACTGTGTAAATACCCCATTCCTCATCAAACTTTCTACTTATTCATTTACTTGTTTATATTAGTATGGAGTTGTGGCTTCCTAGTTTATTCAATGGACTGTATCATGTGTTGCTGCCATTATTTATTGTGATACCGAAACTTTCCCCAGTTTGACCAGTGGACTCCTCTTCAAGCAAGCTTTTGTGCCCTTTGACATAGCCTCATTGTTGCTTGAGTTCTCTTGTTGTCCGTTTCAAAATGTCTCTTCCTTGTCTTCTAGCTCATCTTCTATTTTTCCTGCCCAAGTCCTAGAATCAGCCCAAGGAGCCTTGTTCCTTTTAGTGGAGAATGGTACTTAGAAGCCAAGGTCTTGGTGCTGGCTGTATTTACTACTATTGGGATGTCTCTGCTTCTTTCTCTTGGCTTAATGCTCCAGCAGCCTCTGGTGGCCAAGAGGGCCCTGAAGTTCTAGGCTCTCATAGGTCCTCAGAAGGAGAAGACACACTTTCTTAAATAAAGAGCTCTATTGCCCTGCTCACCCAAGAGCCCATCCCTGGACCAGTCACTGTGGCTGTGGGCACAGGACTCTTTTTATTGGCCAAGCTTGGGTTGCAGGCCCGTGCCTATTTGAAGAGGGGGATAGGTAGGGCTTGAAGGATTCAGCTTCATCTAACTATATGGAATGGGTAACCCACAGGGAAGGCAGGAATTCTTTTACCAAAGGAAAGATGAGCAAACCTGGGGCTGACAAAATAGCAAGTATCTACTACAACAAATGAGAGTTTAATTATAAATTGTGATAATGGTTGAAAAAAGAGAGTAAGCTGATGCACAAGAGGATCACAGTGGGACCCCCATTAACCCAAAGGTCAGGGGAGGCCTCTTTGAGGAGAGGCAGGCAAGCTTAGACCTGAAGGACAGGTGTGGGACCTGGGCAAGGGGATGTGGCAGTGAATTGGTCCAGGTAGAGGAAACTGCCTTGTGCAAAGGCCCTGAGCCTGGAAGCTTGTCTGGCCAGTGTGGCCAGAGCATGGTGAGTGAGGGAGAGCAGCGACAGTAAGGCTGGGGGTGGGGTCAGGGAGGCTGACCTGGCAGGGCCTTGAAGGCGCTGACAAGGATGCTGACTTTATGCTCAGTGAACTGGGGTGCCATTGAAGGGTTAGGGTAGGGGGAGCCCAGTCTGGCTGCTGGGAGAGTAAGGATTAGAGAAGCCCAGTTGGTGAGGAGAGAAGGGACTGTCGGCCCCTAGGTATATTATATCTTTCTACTCCTTTCTTCCCTCATCGAAACAACGACATGCAGAAGCCTTTGATGACGTGGCCTCATGCCTGGTGAACGTGCCAGGGAAGGGAGAGGATGGCTACAAAATGACTCTGGTATGCATCCTGCCCAACAAACAGCTGACTTCCTGGGATGCCCCCCAGCCCCCACTCCCCAGCCCCAGCCATCCCTGTTTCTCTGCCCAGCTCCTCTTTTCTCCATGGTGTTCATCACCATCCGATGCACAAGGTGCTTTCCATCTTTTATCGGTCTCTCTCGCTATATGTATCTCCTATGCACTGGGCATTTTGATCTGTCTTATTCAAAGCTGTATTCCCAGCATCTACTGTGGTGCCTGGCATATCAGAGGTGCTCAGTAAGTTTTCTAAACAACTGAATGAATTGTGAGAGGGTCTGTACTGGAGACAGAAAGGCTGGAAATGGCCTGTTTCAGGACATAGGCCTGACGCAGGTCTTGGCCACGCACCAGGCCTCGGGAGGCCAGAGAAAGCCAGTGTCTGCAGGACTTGTTGAGGGCCAGTTGGGGCAGACGGGACAGGCTGGTGGACACGAATATGACACACAGAATGTGGGCAAGGCTGGCTGATGGACAGAGTCTGGAGGTAGGGGATAAGGACTTATAGGGGGGAGGCCCTGCCCTGCCCTCAGGCTGATTCAGAGGCCAGCTCAATGCAGCATGTGGGTGGGGGTGGGGAGAAGCTGACAGAACTATGAAGAGGTGTTGCATTTGGGAAGCATCTGTCTTTACCCCACGGCATTGTTCCAGTTGTCCACCTTGCTCTTGCCACACTAGCCTTCTTCTGTTCCATACCAAACTCATTCTTACCTCAGGGCCTTTGCATTTGTTATTCTGTCAGGAAGGTTCTTCCTATAAGATAGGCCTAATAAAGCTGAGGTGAGGTCTGTGTTACATAATGTATACACAGCACTGAGCACGGTCCCTGCACAGAAAGACTTTGTTACTGCAATCACTCAGCAAATTTAGGTGAGCCCTTGCTATGTGCCAGGCACTGTTTCAGGCACTAGAGATACACTAGTGAAATGACATTCTACTTTGGAGAGACAGACAGACCCTCCTTCTTGTTTTTCACATGGCTACCTCTTTCTTGTCATTCAGGACTCAGTCTAAATATTATCTCCCCTGAGAGGCCTTCCTGGACAGTGTTCTAAGTGAGCCATCCCCCTCCCATCACTTTAGTAGCCAAAGTCATTAATCGCTGTTTAACAAACTGCCTCAACACTTAGTGGTTTAAAAGTTCACTCTGACAGCCAGGGAAGTAAGGATGGAAAGGGCCCAATTTCTCATGATTCTAAAGTGTGACTGGGCTCAGCGGGTGGTTCTTCTGCTCTGTGTGGTGTAGACAGAGATCACTGGGGGAGGGGGCCTGGAACATCCAAGATGACCCCATCTTCCCAAGTCTCTGTGTACCTGACGTTGCCATTCCATGGCAGCTGGGTTCCAGAGGGGAAGGGCTGCCAGTTCCTTTAAGGGTTAGGCCAGCAACTGCACAGCAGCACTTGCATGGCCTTCTGTTGGTCCAAACGAGTGGTGGGATGAGCCCAGAGCCGTCTTGATAGGCAGAGTAAGAAAGAACTTGTGGGATCTTGAACCCACCACACTGTTCATCTGATTACCTTGTTTTGCTTTCTTTACTATATGAAGTCATTTTATTCATTATTTTATTTATTTCATGTTTTTTTCTCCTTCTTCTGCCCTAAGATAAGGAGAATGAATAGATTAATTGGACATTAGTAAATGTGTTGCCTCTCTCAGGTAGCAGAGTGCCTTAATCTGATTAGGACGTGTCCTCAAGAAGGGTAGATAGCAGAAGGCCCATAGGAGGTATTACATATGGTGAGATTTCAGCTTGAGGTGTGGGGGACCCTTTCTGTCCCTGCAGCCGCTGCTTCTCCCTTAGTTGACTGGCAAAGGGGGAGAATTCTGTAGCCCCTGATATCTGTCCTCTTCCAAACGCTGGACTTCAAGGATTATCCACACACCCCTGCGGTCACCTTCTCAAGGCTCACCCACTCCCCAGATGTTCCCTTTGTGGGTTCTCATTTCTCTTGAGCAACACTGGGGCTGGCAGCTGGGGAGGAGCAAGCTGGCATGCCTGCAGGCGGCGGGTGGCTGATGCAGGGGTAGGGACAGCCCCTGAAAGCTGGGTTCAGTGCGGCTCTCACCCTGTGGCTTTGCCCTCTGCTGCCCCCGAGGCTGAGAATGTCATCACCCTCCAGAAGAGCCAGGATGTGCTGGAAGGTGAAGGAGAGAAGAAGACTATGGTGAAGAAGATGATGGTGCGATAGCCACGTCTGGTCTGTGGCATTGGGGTGGGAGGAGCGGAAGTCCTGAGTCTACCCACTGATGAGACAGGGGGTAGGCGGGGAGAGGAGAGACGAGGAGGCAGGGCACTTGGCCTTGAGTCTCAACTCCACCTCTAGCTGCTCTCTGCCTGTCTAGAGGGAGCCCAGGCAAGTCATGTCCCTTCTCTGAGCCTCACTCTGCTCATCTGTGACAATGCCTGTGTCACTGCTTGGTGGGGGAGAACACAATCCAATGGTTTACTGTAGAGCATTGTGTACCTGGGAGCAGTTTTATTACTTAATACCAAAAGTTAGTTCTGGTGGGGAATTTTCTTATCATTTTGCTAAATACAGTCATTTCTCAGTTATCCACCAGCATGTGCTGGGTGGGGATAAGCAGAGAAGTTTCCAAAATCATACTTAGCTTTGAGTCCCTTAGAGAGGGAAAATATCCTTGCCCTTGATACCTTCATTTAACTAATATTAATTGAGCACCTATTGTCTGTAGGTAGTAAATCAAAAGTGAGAAGTAATTAGAAGAACATTTAAAAAGGAATTCAACTGGATTTCTCTCAAGGGCCCTTTGTGGTGTTTTTGCTTTGGGCTAGTCTGTGGTTTAAATAAACCTCCCGACCATGGGGCTTCAGAGACGCAGCTGGTTAGAACGGGGGGTGTTTGGGTGGCTTTGAACTGAGGCTCCAGACATGTCTGAGCAGTGAGCTGGCTCCCTCCGACTGGAGGCTGCCAGAGCGTGGAGGTGGGGAGTTCTGCCCAGGCTGAGGGGCTGCTGTAGCTGCTCCTGGAGGGGTAGCCGCAGCCCTGGTGGTCTGCAGCGGCCTGCTCCCCTCATCGGCCCTTCTGTGTGCCCTGCTCAGAGGCAGATCCAGGAGGAGCCACTGGATTCCCTCTCCAGCCCCGTCCGCCAGCAGGCCATGGAGACCCTGACGCAGCTGAGGTGTCCACAGCCCCTCCCCGACCCCCATCTCCTCTTCTTCTTGCCATGGGCTCCGCCTCTGTCTTCTGGAGCCTCTCTGCTGTGCCCTAACCCCACTCCTGGGCCTTCTCCTCTCCCCGTGCCCAGTCCCTCCCAGGGCTGTCTGCCCTCCGCACCCACTTCCCTCCTCCCCCCACCTCACCTCACCCTTTGTGGATCTGAATCTCAGGCCCACGCCTGGCACCCCGTCGAGGTACCCTCGCCCCAGCCCTGCATTCATAGCTCCAGCCTCCCTCACTCTATGCCTTTGCTTTCTGTCTCCTCACCAGTCACAGCCATCCTGTGCTGGATCTTTGGGAAAGGTCAGAGCTGGTGAACACGTGTGTGAAGAGTGTGTTCTCCCTGCCTTCTGTGCAGGCCATGCAGGAGAAAGATGAGGCCAAGGCTGACACCGTACAGGTAAGCAGCGCCCTCCCCAGTAGGTCCTAGGGTGGTCCAGGGTCCTCAGAGTGAGGTACATGGTAGGACTCCCAGCAGGGAAAGGAAGGGTGCTTGCTCGAGTTGCAGGGCCTGGGGCAATGTGCTGACCCTCTCTTGGTATGAGAGGGATGTTTGGTGAGTGAACGGATTTTTGGAATAGGGATCAGTCCCTCATCTGGAGGGTTCTATTGACTTCTGAGCCCTGCCCAGTGAGAGGCAGGTGGGCAGGCATTGGCATGGCCAGAGGAGGTAGCCAGGATTGACAGGAGGCTGGTTGAGGGCTAGGTCACAAGGAAGAAAGACTGGCTGTGGCCCAGAGAAGCAGGACCTCAAGGAGCTCAAACACATGAAAACCTTTCAACCTCTGCAGTTGTCCTAGGAGGAGCGGTCAGAGGTGACCTTTAGTGTAGGGTGTAGGGTCAGTGGGGGAAGTCAAGGGAGTGGTGTTTCGTCTCAGAGTAAAGCTCATTCATTCATTCATTCATTCATCCTTTCATTCATTGAATATTAACGGAGGGCCTACTAGAAGCACAGGGGTGGGATAGAGGAGGGGCAGGGGTAGGGGTGACATAGACCTTATCAGAGAATTATGCAGTTAATGCAAAATTACAACACTGGTACATGCTGCGAGCAAGAAGTACTGCTGCTATGAAGAGCCTGGAATGGAGGGGACCTGGCCTAGGTGGGCGGGGGTTCAGGATTCTTGGTGCTGGAGCTGAGAGGTTAAAGAAGAGCTTGTTAGCTGAAGGGAGTGAGGCTGGTAGAAGGAAAAGCATGCCGGGCAGAGGGAACAGCCTGTGCAGAGGCCTGAGGCTGGAGAGAACATGGTGACAGCAAGGATGACACTGAGGCGGTGTGGCTGGAGCCCAGGGTCGGGCGAGAGTGCTGAGAAGTGAGGCTGAGAGCTGTAGGGGCAGAGCATGCGGCGGTAAGAGGGCTCTGGGTCCCAGAGGTGGTGCCCTGAGATAAGACCCAAAGGAAGGGCGGGCAATCCTTGTTTGGGCCCAGGAAGGCAGAGGCCCCCTTGTAGTAACAGGTCCAGCCATCAGAGGTCAGCGCTACACAGTGCTGGGCTGCAGATGAGAAGGACCAAGGGGCGTAGCTGGACAGTGAGGTTTGCTTGGTGGTTGTGGTGCAACCCTGGTGTGAATGAACAGACTCAGGAAACCTGGGCAATACCAATGTGAGAGGCAGACATGGGGGACTGGCAGGACAAGGGAAGGCAGAGGAGAGAGGGCCTTTCCAGGGTGGCTCCAACCCATAGCTCAGCCTTGTGTATGTGTAATGCCTGCACCTTCCTAAAACCAAGGCCTGTGGTGTGATTGACAGGGGAGGAGCCCGGGCATGGGAGAGGTGGCGGCCCTGAAGAGGCGACTTGGAAAACCTATTTAAGTATAGCAATTAAAAAAAGAACCAGAGCGCTTCCCTAGAGACAATAATAAAAGTTTACCTAGCTCTTAGAGTCCTGGAGCATTTTCCCACTCACCCTCTCATTTGTTGCTTACTTGGCCTATGGTGAATGTTGGGTGTCTGCTTCCTTCACTATAAGGTAAAAAGTGCAGGGATAATAACGACCAATTTGTGGATAAGGAAACTGTAATCCATGGAGGGGAAGTAATGTGTCCAGTATCATACGTTAAGTTAGTCTCGGGTGGGACCGAAGAGCAGCTTCCTGGGTCCACACAAGGGGTGTCCTGGGGTGAGGGTCTGCTCCAGAGGCCTGCTAGTAGCTTGGTCCTTCTCCTGTCTACAGACACTTTACTGTCATACCTTGGAAGCCCTGCAGACACTGCTCAATGCTCTCTTTGTTGAGTGCCCCATTGCTGCTGGGCTGACGAGCATTTTGGAGGTGAGGGGACAGCGGGGAGGGGAAGGGTGGAGAAGAAAGGAGGATTGGCTTAGGAGGAGGGGGTGATGGGTGCTGGACCCAGAAGGAGTGATTTGATTTCAGGATGTGATCTTGTGCGTGTTCTGCCTCCCTGTCCCAGACCCGTGCCTCTTCACTCTCTCCCTCCCCTCCATACTCCCATGGTAGCTGCCCCCGTATCTTTGCTCTGTTCATTCATGCCCCTGTCTTCTTCTTTGAGCGTCATGATTCTCAATTTTTCATCTCTCTCCTCATTGACCATCCTCCCTCTAGTGTTTCAGTCCTATTCTCAGCTTCTGGACCCCATGACTCCCTATGCTCTAAGAAGAAGAGAAGAACTGTGGGGAGTGGTCTTTATGCTCTCCCCAGAAGCTGATCGGTGAAGACTGGGCTGCCCACCCAGGCAGTAGGGGCTGGCAGCCAGCCTGTAGCTCTGAGTCTTACCCTTGTCCTCACAGCCCCTGGGGCCCTGGATGAACTCTGGAAAGGCCCATGAACGAGCTCGTGCTGTGAGCAGCAATGTTTCTGTGTTGAAGCACACACTTCTCACCCTGCCTTACTCTGTGAGTGGCCTCTGGGAGATGGGGCGGGGGCGTCCTGGGGGGAATATTCCCAGTTCTGAGGGAGCCTGTGCACCTGTCCAAGCTGTCCAGAGATTCCCAGGTGGCCCTTACCATCCTCAGAGGGCTCCGCTATCAGGGACAGACATTCCATCTCTTTTTACCATTTGCTGTATAGCATTATTGAACCTATAAGACTCAGTCCCTAAGATTATTATAACACAAATAGGTATGTTTCGGATTCACGGGCCTGGGGCTTCTGCTGGGAAGACTCACCGTTCGCATCGGGGATCCCGATGAGCATATTGGCCGGGAGGCTCTGGAGGGCATCGCCATCCTTTATACCATCCTGGACGTCCGAAAACGTAAGTCTAGAGCACCTCTGAAGCAAAGCTTCTGAGCAGGCAGGCATTCAGCTAGGCACTTGACTAAGGCAGTAGCAAGGCACTGGTGGGTGGGAGATGGTGGAGACCAGCACAGGGTCTGATGGGGTATGTAGAGGTACAAAGAATTAGTCCCCACAGGACCAGGGACAAAGGCTATAAACAAACCTATTTTGATTGAAGCAATCCTTCTATCTAAGCTTTTCCTCATCCTTCCAAATGTAATCTGTGACTCTCATTTTCACATTCCCGTGGAACCATGTATACTCAGGCATGATAGCCCTAATCTCTTAGTTCCTGGTCTGTCTTCTCCACTAGACTATAATCTCACTTGAGGACAGGGCAAGGCTGTGTCTTGTTCACCGATGAATCCCCAAGGGTTAGCCATGGGCCAGGCACGTGGTGGGTGCTCAGTGAATATTTATGGAATGAATGAACAAAGAACAGATTGTATCTTAGAAGCACAGTGGTTCAAACCTGTAAGTGGAGAACATTCCTGGGATGTTCTTCCAGGGAGCTAGCGTTGCAGCATGGGCTGACACAGGTGCCCAGAAGGCACTGCACCTACAAGCGCACCGTATCATCGATTACTTGTGTCCTTCTTTTTTCCACAGTCCCAACACTGCCTCAAACCAAGGGTCCTTGGCATGTTGTTTAAACTGCCCTGGCTGTGGAGGCAGAGTGACCTGGGTACAAGACCTGGCTCTGGCCCTCCCTAGCTATATGACCTCAGACAAGTACTTTCCTTGTCCAGGTCTAGATTTATTCATCTGTAGAAAAGGGTAAAATAGCATATAACTCGCAAGCTTTCTGAAAAATTAAATGAGATCATATATGTAAAAAGACCAGCTCAGTACCACACATTATAGGCACTTGTCAAATAGAGCTTTCTTTTTTCTTTCTTAAAGACTTTATTTCCTTGTTTTTAGAGGCAGGGGAAGGGAAGGAGAAAGAGAGGGAGAGAAACATCAATATGTGGGTGCCTCTTGTGCACCCCCAACTGGGGACCTGGCCTGCAACCCAGGCATGTGCCCTGACTGGGAATTGAACCAGTGACCGTTTGGCTCGTAGGCCAGTGCTCAATCCACTGAGCCACACCAGCCAGGGCAAGTTTTCTTTTCTCCATGCCTACAATGATGGTCTTATTAGTTTCAGGCCTTTGGGATCTGTCTGGTGTCCCTGCTTTTCTTGACCTCTAACATTTGGGACAAAGATTTGTCCCCTGGACTATTTTTGCTGCTGCCCAGTAACCACTCAGACCTCCTGAGTAATGGGTAAAAGTGATATAAGTCATGTTAATAATCAGCCTTAAGGTCAGAAATAGTATAGACCAAGTTAGTATTGCTAGATTTTACAAATAAAAACACAGAACACTCACTTAAGTGTGAATTTCAGATAAACAATGAATAATCTGATTGAAAGTATTATATATTTGAGAGATATTTTCACTAAAACTTATTTGTTTACCTGAAATTCATATTTAACTGGTTATCCTGTATTTTATCTGGCAAGCCTAGGCCAAATCCACTCTGTTAGATTCTGCAGGAGAAAAGTGGTTTGTCTGGACCCCCTGACCGTAGGAATCAGCAAAGCTAGAATATAAAACCTGCGTTTGCCTGATGCCAGGTCCCAAGCTCCTTCCCTTTACAAAAAACCCACGCACTTGGTTCATGTGGTCACTCCACCTGATGGACCTTTCTCATGCCCATGTCTTGCCTACACTGGCAGATCCAGGAAGGACCCAGGCCAGGCCATAGTAAGGGCTCATAAAATGCACCTGAAATGTTTTTCCTTCAATAGAAAATACAAACCATCATGTGCCAGATACTATTCCAGGCACTGAGACACAGCAGTGATGAAATAAATATAAAATCAATTAATCAAATAATCCACGCTGTTGAACTTACCTTCTTGTTGTCAGTAGACAACAAATAAAAAAGTAATACCTATAGTAAGTCAGATGATGATGAGTCCTAAAGAATAAAGAAAGCAGAAAAGGGGCGTTGGGAATGCCAGGAGCAGGGGGATTGCCGATTAAGGGGCATTGCCATACGCCTACCGGAATGGCAAAAATGAAAGGGACAGTGCCGCACGCTGGTGTAACGTGAGCCACTGGAGCTCTCAGGATCTGCGGTGGGAGCATCACTGGCCTCCACCGCGGAAAGCTGTTTGTCAGTATCCCCTGAAGCTGAATCTATGTCTACCCAAGGACACAGCAATTTCTCTCCTAGTTATCTGCCTAGCAAATGTGTCCATGTAGTCAGCAAAAGACATGATTAGACATACTAGAGTGTTTATAGCAGCACTATGCACAATAGCTGGAACCAACCCAAATGTCCATCAGAGGTAGGACAGATACATAAATTGTAGTATATTCATACCATGGGAACTTGGGCAGCACTGAGGATGAATGAAGCAATGCTGCTTGCAACAGGGGCCATGAATCTCACCCACATGATGTTGAGTGAAGGCCAGACATCAAGGATCACATAATATATGAGTCCATTTGTAGAAGTCCAACAGTAAGGTTATCTAATCTGTGGGCTGAGAAGTCGGAATAGTGGTTACCCCAGGGTAGGGGAGGGACAGAGTGGACTGAAAGAGGGCATACGAGGGGCTTCTGGGGTGCTGATCACATTCTGTTTCTTGACCTAGGCGCCAGTTACGTGGATAGGTTGAGCATTTGAAAATTTATTTAGCTGGGTACCTATGATTTATGCACTTCCTACAATCTATGTTTAACAAGAAGTTTTAGAGAAAGGGTGATCAGGCCTCACTGAGAAGGTCCTCTTCTTACAGGAGCCAGGGATGAGAAAGAGATCCCCAAGACGGAACTGTATGAGAGCAACAAGCGTTTCCTGGGGCCCTACAACCCCGTCAGCCCACGCCAGAACATTCTGCGTGTGATCACGGTGACTGCTTGCTGCCTGCCAGCCCTGGGCCTTCCCGGGAATGGGGGAGAAGGGCAGCACCAGCCTGCCCAATGCCCTCCCCTCCTCTCCCATCTTCCAGGAAGGCTTCCCTGACCACATGGGCCATCCTGAGTGCCCATGACCCCTCTGGTCTGAGCCACAGTGAGTGGGCTGAGTCACCCAGCTCTGGGGCCACGTTGCCTCTTGTTTTGCAGCTCCTCCCCAGAGGTTGCGGGCTCTCCCTGCTGACCTCTGAGTGTGCTTGGTGGTGTTTATGGATCTGTGTATGGCTCATTCAGGGTCTGTCCATGTGTGCCAGCATCTCTGTGCCTTTGTTTCAGGAATTCAGAAGCTTCCTGGGGCCCGAGGAGGTAAAGGACGTGTTGCTAGCAGCCCTGGAAGGGCTGAAGGGTGCCTCGGAGGCTCGGGGGAAAGACTCAGGGGTGACGATGCGGCTGGCCTCAGAGATGACACTCAGCTCAGCGCTGCATTGTTACGAAGACAGGACACTGGAAGTGGTAAGGCCCCTGGGAGTGGGGGCTGGGCTGGGAGACCCCACAGGGCCTGCTCGTCCCTCAGGTAAGGCAGGGGTGGTGGTGGCTGAGTTCAAGGCAGGGAAGAACTCACCCATCCAGTGTGGGGCAGCGGGGGTGGGCAGTGAAGACAGAGTAGCTCGCTTTCAGGGAAGGAGCAGGCACTCTGCCCACTTCCCAATTTCTCTCCTGTGTGTCCCCTTCTATCCTATCACTCCTTTCCTCCTCCGTCTCCCTGCCCCCACAACTCCCTTGGCCTCGCCATTGGCCCTCTGCGTGCTCATGGCTTCCCGCCGTCCTCCAGATCCCAGAAATCACGGAGGCCGTCTACGTGCAGCTGAGCCACATCCAGGAGCCACAGGCACAGAAGGTGGCCCTGCTGCCCGTCTCTCTCCTGGCCAGCTCCTTTATGCCCGAGGTCATGGACGCCCTGCTCCTGTGCCCTCTCCCACTAGACAGGTACCAAGGTGGGGGTTGGCCTCAGAGGGTTGAAGCAGCCCCCGCCCGGGCCTGGGACTCTTCTTCTACCCAGAGGAGTCCCTTGCCCTTCTAGACGGCCCCTCTTCTGTGATCCGTGGTACTACGACGACCATTAGGCACTTCCCAAACACTGCTAGCTGTCTTTTCTCAGCATTAATAGTGCAATAACCCCATTCTACAGATGAGGAAACTGAGGCTCAGGGGAAGTTTCTTACCCTAGGCATCCACTGAGCCAGCAACAAAATGAGGACCTGAACTCAGATCTGACCAACTCCAAGCCCAGAGCTCTATAATGATGCAATAGAAAGGAGGCCGGAGTGACAGTCCTGACTCAGCTTTCAGCTGCTGTGTGGTCTTGGGTAGCCTGCTTGTCCTCTCTGGGCTTCAGTTTTCCCCCATAGGCCAAAGGAAGAAATAATCCCTGCATTCCCACTCCATATGGTGGTTGTGCCGAGTAACACAGCCAGTTGTGCCGGGTCCGTGCAGGAGGGCGCACTGTGCCCTCAGCCTTCAGGGAGCAGGTGGTCTGATGGGCAGAGGGGACTGTGGCCAATGGTGAGCTCATGGCCAGGAGAGACCAGTGTGACTGGTGCAGCCTCCTGGCCCTGGAAATGCTCCCACACCTTTGAATGACTAAATCAAGGCAGAAAGCGTGTGGTCCACATCTTAAGATGGTTGGTTGAGAGTGAAGGTAACAGAATTGTGCAGAGCTATGCAAATGGGGTGTGTCTCTAAGAAGGAGAGTTGGTGTCATTCACAGAAGCCAAGGACATCAGCGGTGAGGGCTGGGGTGACACATATCTGTCCTCCCACCTGCAAGAATTTAAACCTTGTGACTGCACTGCCCACCAGAGGGTTTGCTTCTTAGAGCCACTAGTCATGCAGACTCACAAGGCTGCGGAGGCCACACTTGAAATCAGAGTCACTCAGGATATAGGACAGGATGGCATCAGGGGCTCCTCTTTGCAGGAGACCTTGCAGCAGCCCATGAAGCTGGCCAGACGGAGCAGGAACAAAATTCAAGGAGGCCCTTGCTCTCAGGTGACCTGCCTGCCTGCACTTGTGTGAGCCTGAGAGTGAGGGACTCCTTACGTTTTGTGCCCTGGATGCTTCACTTCCCTTACCCCAGCCTTGGCCCTGGTTCCAAGAGTTGGTCTCGTGGGTCTCAGGCGGAAGGTGCGGGAGCTGCCTTATAGCTTAAGTGGCTCAGGCCACACGGGAACTAGCATTTCTTCTAACAACTCTATAGACTTGGCTTCCAGGGTCCCCACAGGGACAAGCACAGTCACCCCAGGAAGCTCAATGCTACAATGTCCCCATCGGTTCTTATAGTTAATTTATAGTTCCTCCCAGCTCAGATGCAATTTACCAGTTGGGTCACTTTTCCCATAAACAATGTTACCTAGCAACATAGTTGACATACTATCTGTATCAGGTTTCCAGGGGAACAGAGCTGGAAAGTTAATGGGAGGCTCACATGTTCCTGCAGAAGGTAGAAAGGGCTGGGTTAACCCTGTAGCTCACCGGCCCATCAGAATGCCCGCAGGCCGGTGCCGCCTGGCGCAGGCGCCTTCCCCTGCCTGGGGTACTGCCTCCTAAGGGACAGGGGCGTGGGCTTCTTGATATCATGTGACAGATGCAGGGTCCAGGCCCCAAAGGGCTCCTTGGCCTGGGGGAAGGAGCACAGGCTTTGGGACACCAGACCCGGTCACTTCTTGATGATACAACTCATGAGCTGTGTTGTCTTAGACTGGTGACTCCACGTCTCTGAGCCTCAACTCTCCATGTCTAAAATGGGAATAACAACCCACCTTGAGGGTCATTGTGAGAATTCAGTGACCCTGAATGTCTTAAATGTCTGTTCGTATCTGTATCCCCAGAGATATGCTTAGTGCCTGGACGATAGCAGATGCTCAATATTTGCTGAAGTAATAAATTGTATGTAAAGCACCTGGCATAATAGCTAGGAAATAGGGTTTTGTATCGCTGTTAGCCCCCTGCCTCATAGGGAGTGTTTTCTGGACCATTCCAGGAAATTGCTAGCATGCCCATGGGTAACAGTGGGAAGCTGGGTTGCCCCCGCGGGCCTGGTCCCCATAACTCTCTTACCCCCAACCTCCCAGCAATGGAGCAGAGATGTGGAGGCAGCTGATACTGTACAAGTACAGCCGTGATATCAAAAAGGTCCTGGACCTGCTCCTGCTCATCCTGAAGGAGGAGCCTGTCACCAAGAAGGGCGGGGCCTCCAGCAAGCCACTAGCGGTGAGCCCTGTCTGCCTGCCCCTTTTCTCCTCCCCCCTCCTGCTGGACTCAACCCGCCCAGCTTCTAGGGTGCTGCTCTGCGAGCAGCTAGTTGTGTGGCCTTGGGTAAGTGTCTGTCTGTCTGCTCTTGACTGTGATCCATCGATGGCAGCAGTGCTGCTACTTACAGTTACGTCAGTGGCCTGGAATAGTAAACGTCTAACATTTACCTGGCACAGAGCAGATATTCAAGAAATTTCAACTCATATATTTAACAATTGTTTATTGAGCACACGTAAGTTCTGGAGACTCAGCAGAGAGCAAGACATTCTGAGGGAGGGAAGCAAATAAGCAAAGATATGGGGAATGGAGGAGTGGGTGGTATTATCCTTTACAGAGGGAGATCCTCCTGTTTAGGAACAGTCTGTGTCTTGCCCAAGGTCACACAGCCATTGAGTGGTGGTGGCAGGACTCAAACCCAGATCCCGTGCTTCCCCATCGGATCTCTCTGCCTCTCTCTGCCAGCATCGAGCTCTATGGATCAGGCACCCCGTGCCCTCCCTGATTTCGGCATTTAATTCACTCCTCCCATGTATTCTCCAGTCACTCATCCATGCGTCTTGCTGAACAAGCATAGTTTGAGCATAGATACAGTGTGGGCAAATTTTTACCTTGTGGCATTGATACACCATTTGAGCAAGATTAAGCCAAGAGCAGAGCCTTATGGCACATCACCAGAGGCTTTTCTCTATACCGCAGACTGCTTTCTTTGAATAAAGTATTAGTTTTGGGCTGCTGACAAGTGGAAAGGCTTGGATTCCAAGAGACTCATCTTACCTCTGCCACTGCCTCTCTGTGTAACCTTGGCCAGTCACTTCCCCCTCCTTAGCTTTCATAGTAAGATCTGTCAAATGAGTAGTCATAACTCTTGCCTCTCTGTCTTACCTGTTGAGAAGAGTGAGATAGTGGATGCGTGAAAGGGTTTCCTAAGCCGTGAATTACAAATAAGGGCCGTTTATTGTTCTCCTCCAGCCCATATTATGTCATTTATTTCCATGGGAACAAGTCATGGGCTCTTTCACTTCACAATTAAATGGGCCAGCTGCATGGTGGCACAAATTTCAATCATTTCTTTAGGAAGCAGTCTCCCTTCTCCTTCATTCACTTCTCACCACATCTGTGGGGCTGGCTGGACGAGGCCCAGTGACCTCACCTTATGGAGGATGAATCTGAGGCTCAAAGGGGGGCAGGGAGCGGTGGAGCCAGAAAGAGCCATCAGGTCTTGTGACCCCAACCCATTACTGCCTGCTCCCTGCCCCCACATTGTCCTGCAAGTCAGGGAGGATTCAGTGAGCCAAGTGTGAGGGGTGGGCCCAGGCCAGGACCAGAGTGAATGTAGGTGGGGAAGTTGGAGGGGGACAGCGGTGAGTGCAAATTTGGTCCTTGGGAACCTGGTGGGACAAATGCCAACGAAGCCAAATTCCCAGGGCTTGGGAGGATTGGTGTCGGGGGGGGGTGTGTGAGGCAGGTTGTCATGGAGTTCAGAACAGGTCCTTCCTGGCTCCTGCTCCAGGCTGCGGCTTGTTTCTTTTAGCTGCTGGCCACATGGGGAGGCAGTGAGGGCAGTCCACCTTAATGGCCCAAAGTAAAGGGTCAGCTGGTGCCCCTTTGCATCTTTGTTCCTGTGGTACAGAAGAGGAAGAGGAAGGGCATGCCACAGCCCTATCTGAAACCCTCGGTTCAAGACTCAGCCCTGCACCCCAGGGGCTAGGTGACCCTTGGGCAAGTCCCATCACCCCTCTGCTCTTGTCTCCTCACTGGCACAGTGGGATCAAGACCACCACCATGATCTTCCAGGGGTGTGTCAACATCAAAGAGGCAGGCTTTTGTTATTGCTCCAGTGCAGGGCTCACCCACAAAGCCAGGAGTGGGAGTCGGGATTCGGGAAGATCTGGGCTTTCCCAGGCCACGCCAGAGTAGAGCAAAGATCCAGGTCTGACCTCCTAGAGAAGCAGTCCACCCCCTGCCAGCAATGCTGAGACAGTGGGCCAGGACTTCCCACACGCCTCTTCTCTGCCCCCAGGCAGCCAGCGGCCTGTGTGAGCTCCTGTCCGTCGACAGCTGCCTGGACCATGTGAGGCGCATCTATCCCCAGCTGCTTCTGGCCTTGCTCGTTCAGGTGCATTACCACATCGGCCTCAACCTGTCTGGCCTCGTGGGTTCCCACAAGGATGCCAAGGAGGATGCACAGCTGTCTGCCTTCGTACCTGTGCGGTATGCTCCTGCTGTTCCTGGCTCAGGGAGGGCCACCCCCCAAGGGCCCTTCTGAAAGTCTTTAGGGCAATCGGTAAATAGAAATCAGCTGTGAGACTTGAAGAGAAAACAGAACCACACTTCTATGAGAGGCAATCATTTGTTCAGCAGCTATTTGTGAACCCTTGCTGTGTGTCAGACTCTGCTTAGTGCTGGGCTGCGGGAGAGAATCGGCCCTCCCCAGGGGGGTTTTATCTAAGGCCTGAACATCCAGTTTTAAATGATTAATTGGAATAGGTAATAAATGCACATGGTAAAAATCTCAAAAGATATTTTCTTCACCCAGTCACCCTCCCCAGAAGGACAGAGTTCTTTCATGACCTTCCAGAGGTGGTGTGTACAAAGATAAGCACACATTTATTTCTCTGTTTTTCCACCGATGGAACTGTGACCCTTAAACGCAGTTGCACATTTTCGCTTTTAGCATATATTATGTCTTGGAGGTCATTACATATAGTGCCACCCATTATTTTTCACAGCTGCATGATATTTCCATGTAAAAAATTAATTTCAATGTTAATTTCAATGTACCGTAATTTATTTCACCAGAGTCCTCTTCATTTAGGCACTTTGAAGCCCTTTGTGATTACAAACAATGCTGCCGTGAGTTTGCTTGTCCACATGTCTGTATGTGCACACATGCGATCATATGTATAGGAGGAATTCCTGACAGCAGAATGGCTGCAGCAAAGAAGGTTTCTGCATCTAAATAGTCAGGTGGAATAGGAATGTGTGGGGAAAAGGGTTCTTGACCAGTGATGTGATGGAAGAGAAATTGCAATATATCCTAAAGCAACGAACTTGCCAAATAGCCTCCAACAAGGGCACCGCCACCAGTGGTGTATGAGTGTCTGTCTCCTCGCATTTTGCCAGCACAATACTGTATAAAACATTTTCATCTCAGCCAGTCTGAGAACTGGGGGAAAAAAGGTACAGTAGTCCCTCTCTATATCGCAGTTCACTTATCGCAGCCTCACTGCATCACGGAATTAAAAAATATATATTATATTTAATTATTTATCGCGGATTTTTCGCTATATCATGGGATTTTGTGGTACTGTATACGTATGGTGTTAAAGTTACGTAGGTTTCAGAGTGTAGAATAAATATAAATTTCCTACTTCATGGGGGAGGGGGCTCTAGAACGTAATACCTGCGATAAGTGAGAGAATGCTGTATTTTGCTGCAATTTTAGTTTGTGTTTCTCTTATCGTGAGTGGGGTTGAGGTTGAGATGCTATTTGTGTTTTCTGTGAGCCACTTGTTCTTGTCCTTTGTCCAATTTTATACAAAACTGTTGGGAATTTTCCTTAATTATTTGTAAAAGCGCTTTACATATTAAGGACACTGCTCTTTGTCATTTATATTCTAGTTTGTTACGTGACTGGCAACTATTTTATTATTTATTTTTTGTTTGTTTGTTTTTGCCACTCAGACATTTTAAATGTGTGTAGACCAGTTTGTTAGCTTTTTCCTTTCTGGCTTCTCTTGAGTGTTATGCTCACAGAGGTGCACTTTGAGGGGCACAGGGCAAGCAGTTGTGCAGCTGGGCTTGGATTTGAGTCATGGTTCCACCACTTTGTGCTTTGCACTTTAGGGAAACTACCTTAACGTCTTGGTGGCTTGTTCCTTTGCCTATAAAATGGGGTAAGAGATTTCTACCCCGTAGGTGTGTTGTAAGGACTAAAGAGGATGGCATCACAGCAGGACACTGGCTCTCATTCCCCTGGCGCTCACAGGTGCTGCCATGAGGGTGTCACCCCTGACTCAGAAAGCTGGTGGCTGGAGGGAAAACAAAACCAGAGGAAAGTGTAGGGGGCAGTGGAGGAGGAAGAAGAGGAACACATCGTGGAAAAGTCCTGGGCTGCCGAGTGAAGGTGCAAACTCCGGACATGGAGGGCTTCAATCCGCTGACGCTTGCACCAGGGAGCTGGAAGAGAGCCTGAGCGCCCCCCCTCACCTCTGCCTCGCAGGAGGCAGCACCTGAGACAGAAAACCAGAGGTGGGCAAGTGCCACGCTGAAGGGGACCAGAAAAGCCACAGGGTGGTACCTGGGTGGAGAGGGCTGCATGCTGGGTCCCACCTGGAACCTCTAAGTGTGACCTTATTTGGAAAAAGAGTCTTTGAAGATAATTGAGGAGCTTGAGATGACATCCTCCTGGACGAGCCAGGTGGGTCCTAAATGCAGCAGTAAGTGTTCTTACACGAAGAGGAAAAGACGCACACGGAGGGGAAGGCCACGTGAAGAGAGGCAGAGACCGGAGTGCCGCAGCCACAAGCCAAGGAACGCCATGAGTCACCGGAAGCAGGCGGAGGCCGGGACGGGTGCTCTCCTCGACCTTCAGAGGGAGCAGGGCCCTGCTGGCAACTGGATTTGGGACTTGTGGTGTCCAGAATGGAGAGAGAATAAATTTCTGTTGTTTTAAGCCACCAATTATGTGGCCGTTGGTTAGGGCAGCCCGAGGAAACTAGGCACCGGGGCGTGGAAGCCAAGTGGGTCGTGGGTGCTCCAGGCCCCGGTGAAGGAATGGAAAAGCTCTAAGGAGATGGCTAAGTGCACAGAGACTGTCGCACCCTCCCGTGAGGAGAGGTGGGTGGAGGCGATGAGTGTGGGCACCAGCTCTGTCACACAGACTTGGGTTTGACGGGGGTGGGGGCGTCCTGCTGGACCGGACACCATAGATAGAGCTTGACAGTGCATCCCGTGCAGTCCAGCTTCCATGCTCTGCAGCAGCCTCGGGCTCTGAAGCAGCTGGTGTTAGATCCTTGCTCCCTGCCCTCTTCCCACCCCCCATCCCAGTGCAGGAACAGGGCAACACTGGCTCCATTTGCTGGGAAAAGCCAAGGACCTTCCAGGAAGGTGAAGCTCGCAGAGTTGGTGTTTGGAGAGCCGAAGGAAATGCACCCCCTACCCCGCAGCTTTCTCCCAACAGTGTACCTCTGCCTTTTTACAAAGCAGCGCAGGCTGGCCTTCTTTGGGCTTTTCCAGGTGTCTCTTCGGGAGTGAGGTGGGGAGGAAGGGTGATGAAGAAGGTCATTTTTGTTAAACTTTGGAGCCTTATTGAGAAAGTGGTGAAGTGGGAGAAGACAAACTATGAATGACGTAGCTCTGTGTTTGGAAGTTTTGGCCTAAATCTACATTCTTTGTGGGCTGCACAGATGAGGTCAGGGGTCTACTGTGACTGTCTGAAACCTCTTAAGTCACATTCTTTCCTGTGGAGCTTCTGAGCCCTGAGCTCAATGCTGTCCCCAAACCAGTTAGCGAGAGGCGACCAACTGCCACCGGACATGGAGACACATAACAGGGAGCACACGCAGGTGGTTCGTTCTGTTTTAGTTAAAGGTGCTGCTAATACTGGAACTGGAAGGTATAACCTTCCTTCTCTAAACAAAATGCATAAACCTCAGCTTAGCCAGTGCTGGGAGTTTCAGGGGCAGAGGGAGGACAGTGGATGGGAGAGTTGGGGAGGGTGAGCCCTCGGCTGTTAGGGTGAACAACACCTGGGGTCTGCCCCACTGCATCCCCTCGTGTGTGTGTGTGTGTGTGTGTGTGTGTATGCATGTGTGTGCATGTATGCACGTGTGTGTGTAACTTGAAACTCTTAACGGCATGGCTGGTGAAGGACTGTCCCCGACAGCACATGTTTCAAAGAATCCGCACAAGGATTGCATGACTGGAATTTCTACACTGGACTCATATTCATTACAAAACCCCAAACAGAAAAATTCAGAGCAAATTCCTGAACATCACCTGAGTTCCAAAATGCTTTGATGCCTTGTCCGGGATGCTGAGAACCACCAGCCGTGGGCATCAGCTGAACTATGCCCACAAAACTGTGTCTTAAACTCTTAAAGCAAGGGTTTGGCTTTCTGGAAAACTGTGTTTAAATGTAAACTTTATTACACACATTGTCAGTTTTTATTTTACTAAAGGCTCATACACGCATGCACAGATCTACACGCGTGCATATCCAGACACACACATATACAAGATATTCCCATGAGCAGCCGGGGCCGTGGCAGGCATGCAGGAGGATGACAGCCCCTGGTGGAGCCCTCCTTCTGCTCCCTCGTACCGGGGCTCCTCAGGCCCACCCAGGGCCTTCAAAGCACAGACCGGCGTCCCAGCCTGATAGTCCCCGGGTTGCGCAGGCTCCCCAGGAACTTTTGTTGTGCACCTAGACTTGGGACTCACTACTTAAGTGTCCTGAGCGAATGAAGGACTCAGGGTTGGACAGGAGACTGTGTGTGAAGGAGCAGAAAGGACTGTCCCATGGAGCTCCCCCCGCCATGGGCTTGATGGGGGTGGAGGGCAAGGTTGAGGCAGGACCTGGGCGGCGGGAGGCTCCAATCCAACCTCTCCATTCAGTAAAGAAACTCAGGGGAAAGGGAGGGTAAAGCAGCAGCTCCAAAGAGAGGGACATCTTGCTTCTGTTTACTTTCTTGTTCTCAAAGCTAATAATTGTTTGTAAAAAAGCCACTTTTTGTGGATCCACTGGACACCACTAGCTATTGATTAGCATGACAGAGAGGAGCTTGTCTGGCCAGATGGGAGCTGATGGTGGGAGAGTCCTGGGTGGAGGGCGGCCCAGCCTACTGGGGGGGGGGGGTGACATGAGGTCTCAGCTCTCTTATCTTGGCAGCTGGGTGGTCAAAGTGGTGAAAACCCTGCTGCTGAAGATGGGCTGCTCGTCCGAGGCCACCTTTCTGGATGAGCAGGGTGGCTGGGAGCTCATGGGACAAGCGGAGAACCACCACCGAGGAGTGTCCCTGCTGGCTAGGTGAGGCCAGGGGCCCCCAAGGCAGGCGTTGGAGGGAGGGGAGGGACCTCAGCGTCTTCAGACAGACTTGGGTTTGCATGTCTCTGGGCAAAACCCTTCCCTCAGTCCATCACCTCTCCTCTAAAACCAGCAGATCCTGTCTGCCTTGGTGGATAGACAATATAGATGTGAACGATGGTACATGCTCTTCAGAGCAAACTGCTTACCACAGTACCTGGCAAAAGCAGAGCACTTAGGTTGTTTATAAAGCACCTTTCCTCACAGCATCATGAATTTAATACCCCCAATGCTAAAGAAATGATGGGATGGCTGAGAGGTTCAGAGTGTGGCCTTGGAGGTGGTCTGCCTGCATCTGAATGCCCGCTTGCTGCGTTCCATCTGTGTGACACAGGGCAAGTTACATCCCTGTCCATGTCTCTGCTTTCCCTTCAGTAGTAAGGAAGTAATAATAGGACCCACAGCCAAGATTTGGGGTGAGGATTAAGTAAAGAAGTTTGAACAGCCCCTGGCATATGGTCAGAGCTCAGACACACAGGTTAGCTCTTACTATCGTTATGCTGCCTGGTGGGGCAGGAATTACTGATGCAGAGGACGATGCCAGAGAGGGACAGTTGTGTCCCAAAGGTCACACAGCCAGAAAGTGGCCAAGCTGGGAAATGACCTGCTGACCCCAACTGGGGCTCTTCTCTGCAACCACACACAGCCTCCCATGGGGTCAGGAGAGGACAGACACCTTGATTTTAAAGATGTGAGTCCTGCAGGAATGCCTGCCTCAGCCCTGCACCAAGTGCCCAGGATGGGGTCTCCTTGGGGTCTCAGGATACAAGCACATTTATTGAGCACTTACTATGCTTGAGGCACCATGCAAAGAGCTGTATGTATGTGGATTATTCCATTTAATTCTCACCGCGACTGATGAAATAGTACTACTGCTATCCCAGTGTTCCCAAAGAGGAAACCAAGGCACAGAGAAGTTAAGTGACTTGCCAAAGTCACACAGCTAGTGGTGGGGCCAGGATTTGAACCCGAGCTGCCTTACTCCAGTCTGTGCACAGCTGCCACACTTCCTGGGTTCGCTGATAATGGAGCATAGTGCAGTGGTCCCCAGACTTGAGCAAGCAGGGCTTGTTTCAACACTGATTGCTGGGCCCCACTCTCCGAGTTTCTGATTCAGTCGGTCTGGGATGGGGGCCCGAGAATGTGAATTTTTGACACGTATCTAGGGATGCTGATACTGCTGATCGAGGGGCCACGTTTTGAGAACCACTGACTTGGTACAACGAACAAGGCAGCTGGAGTGGGGGGCCCTGGGCTGGGGCGCCAGCTCTGCCATTTTTCCAGTTCTGTGATCCTGAGCAGGTTACACTCGAAGCCCCTGTCCCCTTATTTATGAAAATGGGAATAATAATAATGGTAATCTGCTCGAGGCTTAATGGGGAGGATCAAATGCAATAACAATGTGAAAGCACCTGGCTGCTGCCGGGCGCTTAGTGAGTGGGTCCTCACACCCTCTCCTTCCGGCCTCCTCCTCCTGGGGTGGTCCTGTTCAGTGGGCAGTCTGAAGCCAGGCTGTCTTACTGATTTGCCCTGTGCTGTTGGGCAAGCCACATTCCTACTCTAAGCCTCAGTTTCCCCATCTGTAAAACAAAATAGTTAAACTAGATGGCCTCTGAGGTCCTGTCCAGGTGGGAAATCCTGGGAATGCAGAAGCCCAGGTGACCCTGTCTTGTCCATGGTTTGCAGAGTCTCAGCCAGACTCCCGCACAGCAGGCCTCCCTGGGGCCGGAGAGCCTGAGGGACTGTTCCCCTTCCCCACCTGCAGGGCCATGGTGCACTGCTCCTGCGAGGACCTGTGCCGCGTCCTCTACCTGCTCATCCCGCTCCTGGAGCGAGGCGACGAGAAGCACAAGATCACCGCCACCGCCTTCTTTGTGGAGGTACCAAAGGGGCACCGCGTGCAGGATGGGGCTGCTCCCAGGCCTTCCCCTGAGCATAGGCTTCAGTTCACATTAGCGGTCTTTTGTCCTGCGCAAATAGTACTTAACAATTGACAGCCTGTCGTGCGCATGATTTCTCGTGAATGTGAAGAGCTCCTTCTTCCCTCCCTTTTCTCCTCCTCTCTCCACTCCTTCACTCCATTCCACTCTTCTCAGACCCCTTCTGTTCCCCAGGCAACCGCTATCCTTTGCTGGGCATTTCTGTATGCCAAGCACCAGATTGGAGCTATAAACATACGTTTGACTCTGTCCTGCCCTCAATGAATCCTTGGTGCAACAAAGGAGCGAGATGACATCCTCGTTATAACATGCGGTGCTGTAGAGTGATGTGTGCTATGATGGGGATCATCAGGGAGGGCTTCCTTGAGCAAGTGATATCTAAGCTGAGTGAGTGTGTGTGTGGGTACTAGGAGGGGGTTGCTGGGGAAAGATTAGTCAGGACATGGATAGGGTCAGACCCAGCAGGAGAGACTGACTTATAATAATAGAACATGTACTGAGCACTTACTACCTTCCAGGCACATTCTAGGAGCCTTACACATACCGATTCATGTAATCCTCACACAATCCGGTGGTGCAGATACCATTCTATCTCCCATTTCAGAGGAATAAACAGGCACAGATTTAAATAACTTTCCTAAGGCCATGCAGCCTGTAAGTGGCAGATCCGGCATTCAAACCCAGACATCTGAGCTCTTAGAACACTGTGTGTATGTGTGCGCGCGTGTGCGCGTGTGTGGTAAAATACACATGGGGCAAAAGTAGGTTTACACTTGTGAGTACATTATTTTTGTATTATTATTTATTAATTATTGTATTATTTTCCATACGAACAGCTGTAAGCCTACTTTTGCCCCACCATGTATATCATAAAACTTACTGCTTTAATAATTTTAACTGTACAGCACAGTGGCATTAAGTGCATTCGTAGTGTTGTGCAGCCATCACCACCATCATCTCCAGAACGTTTTCATCTTCCTTCCCAAACTGAAACTTCCCATCCACCCTCTCCTGGCCCCTGGAACCACCTTCTACTTCCTGTCTCTATGAATCTGCCTTTTCTAGGTTTTGGATAAGTGAAATCTACACTATCTGGCTTATTGTACTTAACATAAGGTTTTTAAGATTCACCGATGTTGTAGAATTTCGTTCCTTTTTAAGGCTAAATCATATTTCGTAGTATGTATATACCATGTTTTGTTTATCCATTCATCGGTTGACGGACACTTGCAAAACCCACTCTCTTAACCTACCCCTGTGTGCCTCTTTTGACCTGCCGATTGTCATAGAGCGGGTCAGAGCTATCACCGGGGTCTGTACAGTGGGGCTCAGAGGCAGGAGGCTCAGTTAAGGAAGGCTTCCTGGAGGAGGTGCCATTTGAGACAGGCCTTGACAGGTGAGCCAAGTCTGCCAGGCGGACAGGAGGCAGCATGGCATTCCACGTACTCCTTGCATATTTTCTGCCTCTGCAGAAGTCCTCTTCTGGACTGCGAGTCTGCAGAACAGGGGCCATGCATTGCAGCCCCAGACCCAGTCCTCAGAGGGCTCCCAGATGGGGAGATTGAATAGAGGAGTGAGGGTCGGAATGGACACTTTGCCTGGCTTTGCAGGCACCAGCAGAACATCACCTCCAGGATGATAAGCATGGGTCTTACTTCTAATTTTCCGCATGGTTCCAGTGTGGAAAGGGAAAATACCATTTCTTGAGGGCCTACTATGTCCCAAACCCTGTGCTGACCGCTTTCATTTGTTAGTTACCCTTCTAATCTGCACAGCAGTGCTGCAAAGGAAAACTTGTGATGCTCAAGTTTAGGGACATTTTTCCAGGTCACGCAGCTCAGGAAGTCCAGAGAGCTTCAGACCACGTCTCCATGACTGGCTCTCCTATTGCAATCAGCCTTAGTCTTAAGTGGCTGCCACACAGTTTCTTTGGGGAGGGGTGGGAAGTTGGACCTTGCCAGATCTCGGGGGATGCTCTTGTTTTCACCACAAGGTCATGGATTCTAGACTTAATCTTCCGCAGCATTCCCCTGGAACCCTGAGCAGTGGCCCTTCCTCTGGGAGCAAGGGTCCTCCCCTAGGCTCTCCTACTTCCCAGAAGAGGTGGTGGTCTGCTCCTGGCCAGAGCCAGGCCTGCTGCGTACACTCTGGAACTTTGATGTAGCTCAGATGTTCCTCCCTGGCTCCCCCGGCCCCTATGCTGTGAGTGTCGTGTGTGTACTTGCTTCTACCAATGGCCGGAGAACTCCTCTAGGGAGCTTTGTGACCTTGGGTGAGTCATGGAGCCTGCCTGTGCCTCGGTTTCCTCACCTGTAATATGGGGATAATGAACTGCCCATCTGATAGGGTTTCGATGAGGATTCAGTGAGTTTACATCCAGCACTCAGAACAGTTCCAGGACACAGGAAGTGCTCTCTGTGAGTCAACTCTGTTGCTATTATTACCACCATCATCATCTTTACTCTTTCCTGTATTTCTAGTGCCCAGCACAGAACCTGGTGCATAGTAGGCCTGAGTATCCTGTATGGATGGGTAGGAGCCCCTCTCCCCAGCTCTCTCTTCTCATTATACAGACACATGGTCTCACTAGTCTCAGTAGATATAGGGCAAGGTAAGAGGTAGGAGAAGTGTTTATTAGGACAACTAGGAGGAAATTGAAGAGCGGTGGTTGTGGTGGGTGGGGAGGGTGTGGAGGGAGAGGAAGGAGGTGAGAGTGATGCCTGGTTTGGGGCTGGGAAAAGAACTGGGGAGGGTGGGGGTTTGCTAACCCTGCAATGGGGACACAGGAGGAAGGGCAATTCTAGTGAGGAAAGGATCCAAATTTCATGTTTCAGGCAACAAGTGTCCCCTAAGCACATATGCCAAAACACAGCTGTCTCAAAGGGACCCAAAGGAGAAACACTCGTTTGTGTCCTCAAGGAAACCCACAATGGGAGAGGGCAGGCAGATACATTAGCAGAGGGGAGTCCTAAGGTCTCCATGTTCAGGGCCCTAGGGGGCCCAGAGAAGGGAGCCAGCTGCCGAGGTGAGTCTTGGGGGCACTGTCAGACATGGCTTCTCAGGGGCTGAGTTCTAGATGGAGTCATTCAAAGTAAGCATGGGCTAGAGCGGAGGTGGCTGCTGTGGCAGAAGGGCATCCTGTCCACCCTAAAGGGACAAAACAGTCTGGGTCATTCCATGAATGATGCGCAGCTTGTTTAGAAGCTGGTTGATAGTGAGTGTGGCTAGAGGGCAGGCAGGCACGAATGGGGCCCCAGAGCAATTAGGGTTGATGGTGGAAGGCAATGGGGGAGAATGGGGGCTCTGAGCTGGGTAGTGACATGTTCAACTCTGACATGAGGTGCTGGACATCCAGTGGAGGTGTGCGGTAAACTGTTGGTTTTCCAAATTGGAAGCTCCAGATGGAGGCTGAGCCGGAGGCACAGACTTAGGAGTTATTTACCCAGGGACAGCAGTTAAGATTCTGAGAATGGGGGGCTCACTGGGAAGAGTAGGCAGAAAGGACAGGGCACAGGGCCGTCACCACTGAGTGCCGGGTGGAGACAGAGGACCAGTGGCTATCACTAACCAAAGCTGGACCGTCCAATATGGTTGCCACCAGCCACATGGGACCTAGTGACCCTTGTAATGCAGTCTGAATTGAAAGGTGTTTGGAGTATAAAATTCACACCAAGTTTCAGTGTGAAATATATCAATAATTTTTATATTGATTACATGCTGAAATGATACTAGTTTGGATATACTGGGTTAAATAAGATGTATTAGTAAAGTTAATGTTACCTATTTCTTTTCACTCTTTTAATGTTGCTATTAGGAAGTTTAGGCCTGCATTGTGGCTTGCATTGGACGGTGCTGACTGGGCAGTAATTGTTCGTGCTCCACACCCGGCCCCTGGTCATCCGGCCTGTGCTACCAGTGCATGGGGACCCAGAGGGCTGCCTATCCCCTCCGTCCAGGGAGTAATCACTGTCCCTCCCTTAGCTCCTCCAGATGGAGGAGGTGCAGCGGATTCCTGAGAAATACTCTTTGGGGCGGATGGTGGAAGGCCTGAACCACCGCGATCCCATCATGAAGGTTCTGTCCATCCGAGGCCTGGCCACCCTGGCCCGCAAGACTGAGAAGGTAAGCCGAGGGTAGAGGAAAGCCCAGCCCAGCTGGACTCTGGGTTGGAGGAAGGACAGAGCTGGCTGTCATCGACTTTCAGATGCCGGTGACTGGAATCAGAATCGGAGCCTGTTTCTGTCCCTGCCTCAGTTGCTCCATCTGTAAAATGGATATCCCTTAATAATTCCCTAAATACTTCATTTGTTTTGAAGTAGTTTGTAATCCAGAGTTTTCACAATGTCCCTAAAGGCAGCGTGTGTGAGAGAGGGGCTGGGGATGGCAGTAATTATTCCTGCTTTACAGATTAGGAAACCAAGGCTAGGATTGTTGGGACATCATTAGCATTTCTTAAAGTGCTTTGCTTTTTTCTACCAAGCACTGTTACGGCTCATGATATATATATATATATATATATATAGCAGGAGAAATGACAAGATGTAGACTCTAAAGTTAACTAATAATTATACAATGAAGGGAGTAGACAGCCAAGTGCTTCGGGTATTCAGGCCAGGAAGGAGTCGGCAGAGCCAAAGAAGACTCTGAGGACAGCAAGAGCTTCAGTGAGGGTGTCCCAGGCTGGAGGGATGGCAGAAGCTAAGGCCTGGAAGTGAGCCTTGTTGCACTAAGTTCTTCTCGGTGAAGCAGAGGCTGGGTCTCCCACCTGTTAGCCCAAGTAGGAGGCCCCATCCCAAATGCTCCTGCCCCACAGACCACCAAGGTGCAGGCTCTTCTGCCGTTCATGGTGAAGGCTCTGAAGGATGTGGATGGGCTGCTGTTGATGGAGGCAGGCGAAAACCTCAAGACCATCTTCAAGGGGTTGGACCACAAGAAACTGAATGACAGCTCAGCCTATGTGGAGCTGCTGCAGATCCTGCTGCCACACTTCAGTGATGTAAGGGACCCCCTTGGGTGTGGGTGGGAGGGGTGGGAGTTGGCTATAGAGGATGGTTCTTTACTTCCCTGCAGGTTGCAATACCTCCATGGCCCACTGGCACCTGGGCAGTGCCAAGTGGGCAGGGCCAAGTCAGCCCAGGGGAAGGGGTACCTCATTCATCATTCCAACTTGTCTACATCTTTTTGTAATAGGTCTGCATAGAAAGGTCCTTTTCTAATTGTCTCGCATGGAGGGAGCTCTTCTTTTATAATCAAGTCTCCCAGTGACTTGCTTCATTGCTATTGGTCCACCTACAGGAGGTGCATTTCTTATTGGTCCAGGCAGAGGGCTCATTTTCCCACTTGACTCTAAGACATGTTTTGGGTGAGCAGGAGGCCTGGCTGGGAAGAGCGGGAGGAGCTCCAGACCTGGGCTCCAGCAGGGAGACACCAGCCCCAGATCAGGCCCACCAGGGGGCCTCTGCTCTTCTCTGTCTCTGTGCCTCCTGTGCCTGGAGGGCCACTCAGAACGAGTGGAAGGAAGGCCGTGGTGTGTCCCTGTGAGGCGCAGAGGCCCAGGCTGCCTCCTGGAGGAGGGAGCGTGCCTAAGCCTCCACGTCTCTCCCAGTCACGAGAAGACGTGCGCTCCTCCTGCATCAAGCTGTACGGCAAGGTGGTCCGGAAGCTGCGGTCGTCGCCCCGCACCCCTGCCATGGAGGAACAGCTGATCAGCGCCTTGGTTCCCCTGCTGCTGACCATGCAAGAGGGCAACACCAAGGTGGGCCCGGTGAGTGCGCGCAGGCCCCTGGCCCTGCGTGTGCCTCTCCCTCTATGGAAACTGACCCGGAGTCACTAACCACTCTGGTGAGAAGTCTGTTTTCCGAAAGCACCTGTGTCAGGATTCCTCTTCCAAACACCAGCTGCGCTTGTCCACTTCAAATAGGAATTGATTCTCCAAAGTGCCGTTTCACACGACTTTCTTCTGGAACATGTTCTGGCTGTCCCGGAACTCCACAGCTCTGGTATTCTCTTTCTGTTGGTCCTCAGTGCTGCGTGAAGACCCTGTCCCGCTGTTCTTGCTTCATGGCGTGGGACTTGCCAAAAAGAGCTTATAGCCGGAAGCCCTGGGACAGCCAGCAACGGACGGTGGCCAAGATTTGCAACTACCTTGTGAGTGCTTCCAAGACGCCAGTGGTTCCTTCTGAGTATGTTGGAGGTGGGCAGTTCTTTCCTTTCCTCTTCTTTCTTTTTACATCTTGACTGGAAATTCCAATAGCACCCATGAGTTGTTGGCTCCTGAATGTTCATCTCGGTCTCTAACTTCTCTCCTTACTCCTAGTGTTCCCTTTCCAGGGGTTTACCACACACAACCCCCAAACTGAACCACACAAACTGTGAGCTCAGCATGTCTCTTCGGTACTTATGACTTTCTGTTGCAATTTTGCTCTGTCCCTCTTGAGCCCCAAAGCTGAAACCCAGAATCGGCCTAGACGCCTTCATCTCCCTCACCTTCCACACTGGATCAAACTTAAATATCTTAAATACGTCTGAATCTGATTTTCCCTCCCCACCCCCACTGTCACTGCCTTTAGTTCAGGTCATGGATGTCTCTCAGCTGGGACTTGGGTCTAGCCCTCCAGTGGGTCTCCCAGCTTTTATTCTCACCTTTCCAATCCATTCCCCACTCAGGCCACCAGAGTGGTCTGGTGAAAACACACATCTGTTTATCTTGCTGAAAGGGCTTTACCGGCTCCCTTTTCTACAACAGTAATTCCCAGAGTGTCTTGTCTATGACAACGGTTCTTTTGTTTCTTTTTATCCTTACCTGAGGACATGCTTATTGGCTTTTAGAGAGAAGGGAAGGGAGGGGGAGAGAGGAAGAGGGAGATGAACATCGATGTGAGAGAGAAACATCGATCAGTTGCCTCTTGTATGCACCCTGACAGGCCTGGCCCCCAGACCTAGGCACGTACGCTGACTGGGAATAGAATCCGAGATCTCTTGGTTTATGAGATGATGCTCCAACCAAGTGAGCTGCAGCAGGCAGGGCTGTGACACCAGTTCTATAGGATATGCCCTACTGGGGAGAAAGGACGTTCTCAGACGTCCCAAACTAGGTTTGCGAAACACTGCATTGTCATCTTCCTCTTGGGTATTTGCAGCACCATCAGCTCTTTAAAGTCTCTGAGATGTTCCGTGCTAAGGACACGTTTCATGGCTGTTTAATTTACGGTTTTCCAAACTTATCTGACCACACAGAACCCCTTTTCTAGGTAACACCTGAGAACATCCTAAGGTAGTAAAGTGCTGGGTATGGCCCAGTACCTACGCATAACATTTAGGAAGGTTTGGCATCTGGTCCCACTTACCCTCCCTGTTGTCATGGGCAGGGTTCCCCTGGATGCAGACTCTTAAGACGGATTAGCACGCACGGGGTTTATGAAGGTGCACCCTTGGGGTTAACACCTGCAGAAGGGAAAGCGAGGAGCAGGAGTGGTAGAGCAGTCAAGTCTCCTCGTGGTTGCAGGGAGGCCTCAGCCAGCACTTCATGAGATTCCCCAAATTGGAGTCGGGGGTCATATCTTTACATCCTGCCTGTCTCTGGCCGCCAGTCCCCCTGGGAAGGGACGTGACCTTGGGTTAACGGTTTTCTTCAGCCAAAGCAATCTCCATAGCTGGGGGAATACATTTTTCAAACCCAAAGGGAGATTTGGACCGAGCATGTCAGTATTCCCCATACCAACCTAACAAATATATACAAAATATCAGATTGGGAAGATGTTTCAGGACCACCATTCTCAGGAAGGCTCAAAATCTCCTCACCCAGTGTCTAATATCGTTACCATCATTTTACACAGAGAGAAAACGCCCTGGAGGAAGTGCTTGGCCAGGGCGCTAATTCACATACTTGCAGTGCCCAGGGACTGGGCAGACATGATCACGAGTGACGTGGCAACGGTAGTGCCTGTGGCAGCCTGCAGGGCCCAGTCCTGCTGAAAGCCCGAGTGGAGTGCTCCAACTCACTGTGCAGCCACTCTTGCCAGGTCCTCGCCTTCACAACAGAAGCTAGAAACCCAGATTTTTTTTTTTTATTAGAGAGAGAAACATTGATTTATTGTTCCACTAATTGATGCATTCATTGGTTGATTCTTGTATATGCCCTAACCAGGGATGTGACCCATAACCTTGGCATATTGGGAAGACATTTTAACCAACTGAGCTACTTGGCCAGAGTGAAACCCAGATTTGTATAAGACATTAATCAGTAATCAGTTTAGCTTGCTTAAAACACTGTGTGGGTCACCACTTGGCTGGTCACTTATGGCCCGTGCGCTGCCAGCTCGTGACTCTGCAGGATCCTCTGTCCATAGTTTTGCTCACGCGAAGGTTAAGTTCTACCGTTTGGTTTAGGAAGGGGTTGGGAACCTAGTCACCAATTCATTCATTCACTCACTCACTCACTCATCCATCCATCATCCAACAGTTTCTGGGCACCTGCAGCATGCCAAGTCCTGTGCAGGCCACTGAGGCCCTGAGTGCAGTGAGATGGCTCCTTCTCTCTGGGGAGCTTAGGATCCGGTGGAGGAAACGGGTATAAATAATTACAACACAATGTCATAGGTGCTGTGACAAAGATTGTGCAAGATGCTGCAGAAACATCACAGGTGCTGGGATCAGCTCTGCCTGAGGTTTGCGGGAGCTTCAGGGAGGAGCTGGCTTCTGAGCTGAGCCTCAAGGGATGAGAGGGAATTCCTCAGATGAAGAGAGGGAAGGGCGCTGCAGTTAGGAGCAACTGCTTGCATCAGGCACAGATCTGAGGAGAACTGGGCTACGTCCTGGGACTGGAGCATAACGTGCATGGCAGGTGAAGGCAGTGCAGAAGTTGAGGCCGAGAAGGAACATGATCATAAAGGCTTTGCATCATGCCCAGGAGTTCACTCCGTGATGTGGAGATTGTCAACAGGGGAGTGATCAGATCAGATTTCTCTTCATTTCCCACAACAGCCTCTTAGCAAGATGTCTGCCCCCTAGTTTCTACTTGATCAAATTCATCCCAAACACCACTGTCAGATTATTTTGCCCAAATTATTGCTTTGCCATCACCTTATCAAGAACGAATGTTGGGCTTTGGCTAGTGTGGCTTAACCCATTGAGCGCTCACCTTCAAACTAAAGGGCCTCTGGTTCAATTCCCAGTCAGGGCACATGCATGAGTTGCAGGCCAGGTCCCCGGTTGGGGGCGCACAAGCAGCAACCACTTGTTGATGTTTTCCTCCCTCTTTCTCCCTTCCTCCCCCTCTCTCTAAAAGTAAATACATAAAACATAAAAACAAGACAAAAAAAATGAATGAATGCTGGCTTCCTATTTTCTAAAGCATAAGTCAGCCCTCTGCCTGCTTGGCTTTTAAGGGCCTTTAAGAACTTCCTCACTTTCCGGTTTATTCCCACCTGCTCTGCAACTTGAATCCTTCACCCTGGTCAGACCTTTCTCCTTATCGATCATGTCCCTTGTACGTCATGTGCATTCTCGCCTCTGAATGGACTTGCATTTTAGAATTTTCCTTCCAGCTGCAGCAGGGGGGTGGGTTGGAAGAGGAGACACTCGAGGCAGAAAGACCACAAAAGTGATTTTTGTAATCCGCCAGGAGATGAGGCCTGGCCTCTGGGGGCTCAGGCAGAGATTTTCAGGAGGCAAGAGGCCAGGGCTTGGCTGCCTGACAGTCACCATTCCCAGCTTCGGGAGGAGTGGATGAGTAATTAGTTCTCATGAGGGCTCAGCACTTTGGGGGTTCTCTTTGTCCCAGGTGAACACCCACCGAGACAGCGCCTTCACATTTCTCAACCAGAGCCTGGAGTACGCCAAGAATTCCCGAGCCTCCCTGCGGAAGTCCTCCGTCATGTTCATAGGTAACCTACCTGGGCACTAGTGCTGCTCCTGGGGCTCTGCACAATCTCCAACTTGGAAGGAAGCTGCTAGCCCTTTGGGCACCTGGGTGGGTGCCTCCCCTGGGGTTTGAGGGTTGGTTAGCGGATAGTTGTGGTGCAAATTAGAAAGGTCTTCTCTCCTCTGAGATCACTGCGTGGACCACAGGCTGGATTCAGCCTGGAGTCCTTGTGCAGGTCAGAACCTTGGCAACTATACACAGCAGAACAGTTCCCCCTGGAGTGCAGCCTGGGCCCAGGTGCAGCGAGGCCCTGCCACTGTGGACGTGGAAAAGTGACGTCGAATCTCAGCTCCATGACCCCCCTTTCTGAGCTCAGTTTCCTTACCTGTGAGATGGGGAGCAACTACTGTTTCACATACTAGACAAGAATTTTTCTTTTTTTTTAATGTGAAGCCTGGCACGTCAAGGTGCTCACTCAGTGTTAGTTACCTTCATTCTCGCCACAGTGCCAGGCTCTGTCTCTGTGTGGAAAAAACAAATAGCAGATTCCCCTCACCCAGAATCCCCTGCAGGACCCTTCTGATGACATGCTGGGTATGTCTTCTTTCAGCTATACTCCTACTCCCCACAAAATAACTACACACCCTTCACCAAAGACCAGGAAGCCCTGCTGCAAAGAGGCTTAGAGAGGATGACGCTCCCAGCCCTGTACTTTGTAGAGTGATGTTTCCTTGACTTTCCTCAAATCAGTTGCAGTTTTTTATCCATCCATCCATCCATGGATCCCTTCAGTGGTTTGTGTAGCAAATGGTGGTTGACCGTCTACTCTGTGCCAGTCACTATGCCTAGTCCAGGCAAACAAAGAACCCTTCAGGGGGTGATGCCGTTCACATGATCAGTGATGGGACAGAGGAGTCATGCCCTCAGAATGTGGGGGCCTGTTCAGAGGCAGCTTCTCCCGGGGAGTGACATTACTTCCTAAATCTTGTTCCAAATTAATCACTTCTAAAGATGTTGGTGTTTAACACCGTGGGAGTCTCCTCTCTGCCAGGCGCTGTGCTGGGGGAACAGAGTTGAGCATTGCCAGCCTTGCCCACAGACAGCCCCCACTGTGGGGCAGGACTCCAGCCTCCATGGGTGACCGATCTTTTGTGAGCCTCTGAAGAAAGTTAGGAACACCTTTTCTAGGAAAATGCATATCTGCATACAGTTGTGCCCATGCTCTAGGATCCTTGGAGACTGCCCTCCCTCTCCCCCAGGGAGTTTAAGCTGAAGAAACCCCTGGTCTGATGGGAGAGTCATAAGTCACATGTAAAATACAACAGGCCATATACAGATAGAGAGAGACTCACAGGGACTCTGGGAACCCAGAGAAGCATTTAACCTAGCTTGGGGGCAGGGGCAGGAACGATTTCCTGGAGGAGCAACTATGTTGAGCTGAATATTCAAAAATAAATAAGAATTAGCCAGGTAAGAAAGTGTAGGAAGGGCCTTGCAAGAGGTATAGGCCATTTAAGGATCTGGTGGCACTTTGGGAGCCAGGCATGCAGGCTGGGGGCAGGGGAGGGCTAAGTAACATCGCTGAGGAGCTGGGTCTCAGCCCCTCCATGGGCCCTGCCAACTGCCTGCCTGGAGGGTATGCCAGGCACTTGGTGTCTTTCATGTTATTGTGGTTCCAACTCCCCAGAGAAGGGGCAGCTGGGGCAGCACCGCCTCCAGTCTCAGGTGAGGATACTAAGGGCCAGTCTGACTAAGTGACTGCCTGGGGCTGTCTGTCAGAGTTGGCTACAGCCCACATCCTGCCCCTGTCCTGGAGCCATCCCTGCCCGTTGAGCCTGCCACCTCTCTCAGGGCCTCTGTTGCAGGGTCAGAATGAAGTTCTCCTTTTGTGTCCTCATTTGCAAGGCTGGAGAAGGGTGGGGAGAGCTTGTCTGAGGAGGTCTGGTCCGAGGGTGAGATGGGGGTGGGGTCAGAGTAAGGAGGTAGGTATGCTCACCTCTCGGATTATGCTCAAGGGTCCCTGGTCCCCTCCATGAAGAACGTGATGACAGAAGAGCATCTGCGTGAAGTTAAAGCTGGTAAGTTGTGCTCTGCGTTGGTGAGATTTCAGGGGCGAGTGAGAGAATGGGTAGGCTCACAGTGGGTCATAGAACAGGAAAGGGATAGGTCCCAAGGGAAGGGTCCTCAGCTCAATCCAGTTAAGTCTTTATGCAGATGAGTACATGTTATGTACCATGGAGTCGCCAAGACAGAGAACATAGCCCCATCCTGATGGAGTTTATAGTGTAAGAAACCAGACTTCAGGCTTTGAAGAAGCTGGGAGGAAGGTAAGATGACGGGAGGTTGAACAACGGGTGCCGAAGCCCTGTCATGGAAGTGAGAAGGAAGGTAAGGTGTGAGACCCATGTGGAGACCTGGTCTTCACAAGTGGTCCCTTTCCTTCCCATGACTCAGCTCTGAAAAACTTGAGACACGACCCAGAAGCCTCCATATGTATCTGTGCGGCCCAGGCCCAGGACAACATCCTGGCCAGCTGTTGGCTGAACTCATCGCCACTGCCACATGGGGATTCAGCCATCATACATCGCGGGAGCCCTAGTGATGAGAACCTGCCCACTTCCAACCGGCGGCGCTCCTGGATCATGCGGGCACTGGGCTTCTGATCGATGTCCTTGAAGCAGTGTTTTGATATGATATGGTTACAATAGTTCCAAGTTTTTCCCGTTTACTCCCCTCCACCCAGCACCCCCGCCCCAGCAATCCGCCCCCAAGTCCATACCCATGGCTCATATGTACAAGCTCTCCCGCTTCACCCTTCTATGTATTCTTTTTATCCTTCTTCTTTTAATAAATAATTAATGATTTTAAGAATAAAAAATAACAATCCCTCCCTCTTAGATATTAAGACCCTTAATAATCTTATAAAGGATACTGGGTGAAGGTCTCATGCTCCTCTAGCTGCTTCAAGCTGGACATGGTCGTCATCCTACCTACCCTTGCGTCCAGAAATCCCTAATAAGAGTGGGGGTGTGGAGGGGAGGGTGGCCTTCCCACGTGGGGAAGGATCGTGCAGACTCCAGGTCAGTTGGCTGTCTCCGGACAACGGCGTGCTTGGTTAAACAGGCTGGCCTCCTTGTTGTATTCTGGGGGCAACGTATTTGGCAAAAAGGGTTAAAAGACATCATTCAATCCATAACCACTAGATGACAAAAGGCAGGGATTAATTTTTCAATGTTCCACATTAGGAGAAAAAAAAAAAAGGCTTCTTTGGAGGAAAGTGCTAGGCACTACTCACCTGTCCAAAACCCTTTTGCTCATTATACTTAGTTTTGGCTGAGGGAAATATTTTAGGTTTCCCCCCTCTCAGACCTCTGGGCCCTTTCAGTCCACGCCATTAGGATAGAAAAGAGAAACCAGTTTTAAAGTGAAGCCCACAGACCACCCCATTCTTCACCAACCCAGCCACTTAGTTCAGCCAAACCGTGGAGTCTCAGGAGGCAGCGCTGCAGACAGGATTAAGTGAGACCTATACGTACAGACAATCACTCGGGTAATGCGGTCATAGGCTTATGCCCTTTGAAAACAGAAAACACATGTTAATTTATGTATCATAACCTACAAACAAGTCTCTAAATCTGTAAGACTGTCTTATTGGAAAGACATCCAGTTGCAAGGCATTTGACATTCTTCTTGCCTGTAACTTAAATATCTCTGATGATACCACAGACGTGGTTTAACTTTCAAGTGAAAACATATTTTAAATGAAAAGAAACTTTAAAGACGGTTAGCTGCACTAATTTATAGTTTACCGCTGATCATTGTGGTTTTGCTTGAATAATGGTTTTTCTCCCTAAGATTACTCTCCTTGTCATTAAAGGGACTGCATTAAGTCCATTTTTAATTTATTCTGTTCATTTGCATAAACACAACAAGAGCAGCAAATGATTACTTATGTTCTTTAGTTTTCCTTTGCTGGAACTTACCCAAGGAACATTTAGGTTGACCTTCAGTCTGCTCTTCAGGGCACAGAAGCTGGGCCACATACCTGGCATTCAGCCTTGCCTGTACACTCCTGTCTTTTCCAAGTCCTTCTGGTTTTTCATTGTGCCTTAAGGTCCCTTCTAGCCATCTTTCAGGAAAACAGCCTTCGTTTCTTCCCTGGAAAGATTGCTCTGGACCGCACAACCAACCATGGTAGCAGGCCTTTTATCTCGCGGGCTTTTATTACCTTCAAAAGTCATTCCCAGATCCTCAGGGCTTTTTGGTAACAACCTGAGCCAAAGCATGTCTCTTTTGGGCTTGACATTCCAGTCACAGTCTTGGTCAAAAAACAAAACAAACAAATAAAAAAAATCACCCTCTATTCACAACTGGTCTTATTAATTTTCTGCAAATAAACTTATGTCATTACTTACTTCTTGAGAATGCCAAACTCTGGAAGGATCAGATAGGGAAAAAAATATCCAGTGTGAAGGAAAATCCTAGTCCTTCTAATATTCACTGAACTGGCATTTCCATTCTTCATATTTTCATTTTTGCCCCACTAAAAATTTTTTTGTCTGTTTTCCCATTACAGTTGTCTCAAAATTTTCCCCCTCTTGCTTCCCTGTCCCTGTTCCCTCCCTCTCCAACATTTAGTCCCCACTCAGCTGTCCATGTCCGTGGGTCATCCATATATGTTCTTTGACTAGACCCTTCCCCTTCTCTCTCGCGCGCCTCCCTCCTTGTTACTGTTAGTCTACTCCTTGTTTACATACCTGTGGTTCAATTTTGCTCATTTGTTTGTGTTGTTCATTAGTTTCCTGTAATAGGTGACAGCATAAGGTATTTTTCTTTCGTTGCCTGGCTTATTTCGCTAAGCATAATTCTCTCTAGTTCCATCCATGTTGTTGCAAACGGTAGAAGTTCCTTCTTTCTCTCTGCTACATAGTATTCCATTGTGTAAATGTACCACAGTTTTTTGATCCACTCATCTACAGATGGGCACTTAGGTTGTTTCCAGCACTTGGCTATTGTAAATAGTGCTGCTATGAACATAGGGGTGCATAGGTTCTTTTGAATTGGTGTTTCAGGATTTTTTGGATATAATCCTAACAATGGAATTGCTGGTTCAAAAGGCAGTTCCATTTTTAGTTTTTTGAGGAAATTCCAAACTGTTTTCCATAGTGGCTGCACCAGTCTGCATTCCTACCAGCAATGCACCATGGTTCCCATTTCTCTGCGTCCTCTCCAGCACAAGTTGTTTGTTGATTTGTTGATGATGGCCATTCTGAGTGGTGTGAGGTGGTATCTCATTGTGGTTTTTATTTGCATCTCTCTGATGGCTAGTGATGTTGAGCATTCTTTCATATGTCTATGGACCCTCTGTATGTCCTCTTTGGAGAAGTGTTTGTTCAGGTCCTTTGCCCATTTTTTAATTGCGTTGTCTGTCTTCTTGGTGTTGAGTCGTGTGAGTTCTTTATATATTTTGGAGATCAATCCCTTGTCTGAGATGTCATTGGCGAATATATTTTCCCATATGGTTGGTTTCCTTTTCATCTTGCTGATGTTTTCTTTAGCTGAGCAGAAACTTTTTAGTTTGATGTAGTCCCATTTGTTCATTCTTTCCTTTATCTCTCTTGCCTTAGGAGATATAGCAGTGAAAATGTAGCTACGTGGGATATCTGAAATTTTCCTGCCTATTTTTCCTTCTAGGACTTTTATGATATCACGGCTTACATTTAAGTCTTTGATCCGTTTTGAGTTTATTCTGGTGTATGGTGTAAGTTGGTGGTCTACTTTCATTTTTTTTTGCATGTCCCTGTCCTGTTCTCCCAACACCATTTGTTGAAGAGGCTCTTTTCACTCCATTTGATGTTCCTTCCCCCTTTGTCAAATATTAGTTGACCATATAGACCTGGGTTTATTTCTGGGCTCTCTATTCTGTTCCATTGAGCTATATGTCTTTTCTTATGCCAGTACCAGACTGTTTTGATTACCGTGGCCTTGTAATATCGTTTGATATCAGGTATTGTGATTCCTCCTGCTGTGTTCTTCTTCCTCAAAATTACTGTGGCTATTCAAGCTCTTTTTTGGTTCCATATAAATTTTTGAAGTATTTGTTCTAGGTCTGAGAAATATGTCACTGGCATTTTAATAGGGATTGCATTGAATCTATAAATTGCTTTGGGTAGTATGGACATTTTAATGATGTGGATTCTTCCCATCCATGAGCATGGTATATGCTTCCATTTATTTGTATCGTCTTTAATTTCTTTCTTCAGTGTTATGTAGTTTTCTGAGTACAGGTCTTTTATCTCCTTGGTTAAGTTTCTTCCTAGGTACCTTATTTTTCTTGTTGCTATGGTAAATGGGATTTTTCTTTCAGTTTCTATCTCTGAGTTTTTATTGTTGGTGTACAGAAATGCCTTCAATTTCTTAATATTGACTTTGTACCCTGCTATTTTGCCAAATTCACTTATTAGGTTGAGTAGTTTCTTTGTGGAGTCTGTAGTGTTTTCTATGTACACTATCATGTCATCTGCAAATAATGACAGTTTTACTTCCTCTTTTCCAATTTGGATGCCTTTTATTTCTCCTTCTTGTCTGATTGCTGTGGCTAGAACTTCCAAGACTGTGTTGAATAGGAGTGGAGAGAGTGGGCATCCTTGTCTTGTTCCTGATCTCAGGGGGAATGCTCTCAGTTTTTGCCCATTGAGTATGATGTTGGCTTCAGGTTTCTCGTATACGGCCTTTATTATGTTGAGGTATGCTCCCTCTATTCCCATTTTGCTGAGAGTTTTCATCATAAATGGGTGTTGTACTTTATCAAATGCTTTTTCTGCATCTATTGATATGATCATGTGGTTTTTGTCTTTCATTTTGTTTATGTGGTGTATTATGTTTATTGATCTGCGAATGTTAAACCATCCTTGCATCCCTGGGATGAATCCCACTTGATCGTGGTGTATGATATTTTTAATGTGTTGCTGGATCCGGTTTGCCAATATTTTGTTGAGGATTTTAGCATCTATGTTCATCAGTGATATTGGCCTGTAGTTTTCTTTCTTTGTTGTGTCTTGACCTGGTTTTGGAATTAGGGTTATACTGGCTTCATAGAACGAGTTTGGGAGTCTTCCCTCTTCTTGGATCTTTTGGAATAGTCTGAGGAGGATAGGAGTTAGTTCTTTCTTAAAGGTTTTGTAGAATTCCCATGTGAAGTCATCCGGTCCAGGGCTTTTGTGTGCTGGGAGTTTTTTGATTACTGCTTCAATTTCACTAGCTGTTATTGGCCTATTCAGACCTTCTGCTGCTTCTTGATTCAGTTTGGGAAGACTATAGGTTTCCCGGAATTGGTTCATTTCCTCTAGGTTGTCAAATTTCTTGCCATAGAATTGTTTGTAATAATTTCTTATATTCCTTTGTATTTCTGTTGTATCAGTTGTGATTTCTCCTCTTTCATTTCTGATTTCATTTATTTGGGTCCTCTCTCTTTTTATCTTGATGAGCCTGGTTAAAGGCTTGTCAATTTTGTTTATGTTGTCAAAGAACCAGCTCCTACTTATGTTGATCTTTTGAATTGTTAGTTTCGACTCTATGTCATTTAATTGTGCTCTGATCTTGATGATTTCCTTCCTTCTACTTGATCTGGGCTTTGCTTGTTGTTCTTCCTCTAGTTCTTGTAGCTGTAGGGTTAAACTTTTTATTAGAGATTCTTTTAGCTTTTTTAGGTAGGCCTGTATTGGTATGAACTTTCCTCTCAGGACTGCTTTCGCTGTATCCCATAGGTTTTGGGTTGTTGTGTGTTCATTATCATTAGTTTCCAGAAACTTTTTGATTTCTTCCTTGATGTCATTGTTAACCCATTATTATTATTTAGTAGCATGTTATTCATTCTCCATGAGTTTGAATGTTTTTGAGTGTTTTCCTTGAGGTTGATTTCCAATTTTAAGCCATTGTGATCTGAGAAGATGCTTGATATAATTTCAATTTTCTTGAATTTGTTCAGGCTTATTTTGTGTCCTACCATGTGGTTTATCTTTGAAAATATTCCATGTGCACTTGAGAAGTCTGTATATTTTTCTTCTTTGGGGTCAAAAGTTCTATATATATCGACTAAGTCCATTTGATCTAGAGTGTTGTTCAGTGCGTCAATATCTTTGGTGTTTCTTTGCTTCGAAGATCTGTTCCTTGTTGACGATGGGGTGTTAAAGTCTTCTACTATGAGTGTATTGCTGTCTATATCTTTCTCGGAGTCTTTTAAATTTTTTCTTATATATTTGGGTGCTCCTAAGTTGGGTGTATATATATTTATAAGGGTTATATCTTCTTGATGGACTTTTCCCTTAAGTATTATGAAATGCCCTTTTTTGTCTCTTTTATGTCCTTTGCTGTGAAATCTGTTTTGTCTGATATAAGTATTGCTATGCCAGCTATTTTTTTCTTTTCTTTTTTTTTAGCTTTTTTTTTTTTTCATGTCCATTTGCTTGAAATACTTTTTTCCATCCCTTCACTTTTAGTCTGTGTAGATCTGTTGTTCTAAGGTGGGTCTCTTGTAGACAGCATATATGTGGGTCATTCTTTCTAATCCATTCAGCTACCCTATGTCTTTTAATTGGAGCGTTTAATCCATTTACATTTAAGGTTACTATTGATAAGTACTTATTCATTGTGATTTTCCCCCTTTGTACTTGTGTTCTTGTCTGTCTCTTTCTGTTTCTTTATCTTCTTAAAGCAGACCTTTTAGCATCTCTTGCAATGCTGGTTTGGTGGAGATGTATTCTTTTAACCTTCTTTTGTCTTGGAAGCTCCTTATTTCACCCTCCATTTTAAATGAGAGCTTTGCAGGGTAGAGTATTCTTGGTTGTAGGCCTTTGTTTTTCATTGCTTGGAATATTTTTTGCCATTCCCTTCTGGCTTGTAGTGTTTCTGCTGAAAATCTGATGATAGCCTTATTGGAGCTCCCTTGTATGTTATTAGTTTTTTCTCTCTTGCTGCTTTTAGGATTCTCTCTTTGTCTTTGAATGTTGGCATTTTAACTATGATGTGTCTTGAAGTGGGCCTGTTGGGGTTCAACTTCACTGGGACCCTCTGTGCTTCCTTGACTTGCATGACTCTTTCTCTCCTCATGTGAGGGAAGTTTTCTGTCATTAGTTTTTCAAAGAGGTTTTCTATCCCTTGCTCTTCTTCTTCTCCTTCTGGAATTCCTATGATACGGATATTATTATGTTTCATGTTGTCCTGCAGCTGTCTTAGAATGTCTTCAGTCTTGTTCAGTATTTTTTCATTTTGTTGCACTGTCTGGGAGTTTTTGTCTACGTTGTCCTCTAGCTCCCTGATCCGATCTTCTGATTCCTCTAGCCTACTTTTAATTCCTTCTACTGTGTTCTTCAGTTCAGAGATCGTATTCTTCATTTCCTCCTGGCTCTTATTGATAGCTTCTATGTCCTTTTTCATGCTCATGTAATTCTCAGCAAGTTCCTTGTAGTTTTTTTGGAGTTCCTTGTAGTTTCCCTGGAATTCTTTGTAGTTTCCGCTGAGCTCATTCAGCTTCTCCATAATCCATGTTTTGAATTCCATATCTGATAGTTGGCTCCCCTCTATTTTACTTAGCACTCTTTCTGGGGTTCTACCTTTCCTTTTGATGGGGGGTTGTTTCTCTGTCTCCCCATTTTTGTGACTCCTGTTGTGTGTTGGTGCTTCTTAGAATGATCTGCACTTCCTGGATCTGCCCCTGTTGGCGTCAGATCCTGTATCATTCTGGGCCTAGGGAGCCTGTTGGAGACTTCCAGGGATCTACTGCCTTTGTCTGTCTTCTTTAGTTGTTAATCTACTCAATCTATGAGTAGCCATCAGGCTTAAGGACTATGGGTGTGGCAGCTTAATTCCTGTAGGCAGGGATTTATTTCCCCTCAGGCTGATGCCACTCAGAGGGGAATGGTCTGCCTGCAGTTCTGGGGATGAGTCAGCACTGGGACCTGGTCGGCTGCTCCTCCAGTTCTCCCCTCAAAGCCACAGCGTCAAACTCTCCCCAACTGTCTTCAGTCCTCTCTGCCTCCCCTCTGATTGAGCTCAGGGTAAGTGGGGGCCAAAATAGTTTTGTATGTGATTCACTTAAGAGCTCTTTTTCTCCTGCTGTTTCTCTCTGGCTAGCAACAGACCGTGTGGCTTTTCACTTGTCACAGTTGGATACTATTTTACTTTCCACTCTGTTGCTGTAGGCTGGGAAGCCCAGCTGTGGATTTAGACCCTGCCCTTCTCAAGGGGAACCCCCGGCTGCTAAGCTATTTCTCAGTCCCTTCAGCTGCTACCTGTGGGATCCCAGCCAGCCCTTCTGCGTCTCTGCACTCCCTACCAGTCACGTTGTGATGTTGTGACCTTTTCTGTCTCTCCATGGTTATAAGACTTCTTTCCAGCTGATTTTCATTTGGTTATTCCAGATGATTTCTCCAAAGTTAAGTTGTAAATCCAGACTGGTCCTGGGAGGAGGTTCGTGTAGCTTCCACTTACTCCTCCGCCCTCTTGGATCTCCGTCTGTGTTGTCCTTTATGTTATTTGTTTAATCTGTCTGGTTGTATTTCAGCTACTCTTTGGTGGGCCTTTTTCTCTTGTTAGTTGATTGAGAGTCACTCTGCCCACCTTGTCTTGAGACCTTTTGTGGTGGTGCTGTTAAAACGTAATCACACAACTCAGGCAAGAAACCCACACCCTCCAATATCTCCCCCAACTACAGCCTCACTATAGGTTGCAAATGAGCCCATATTAATATACTTGTGGAGATATTGGGACTAGTATTTCGTAGGAGAAACAGATAGCAGTTGTTTTAAATGAAGGAAGGGTAATTTTTCAGAGGGAAGTTGATAGAGTAAAAATATTAGCAGTTGGGATCAAGGCTATGTAAGACAGCAATTAACATATACACTGTATGTTTGAAAAGGAGGAGAGGGGAACAGTATGTAGTGAGAAAGTGGAAGTGTATAGTATTAAGATTATATAATCGGTATATGCTATATGTTTAGTGTGGAAGGGAGGATATAAACAACAGACATCCAGGTAGACAGACAGCCAAAAATTGAAGCAGAAGGCTGAGGGGGTTAGAAGGTAAGAAACAGATTGAGAAAGAATTTTTCAAGAATAAAAATACAGAGTAGAAAATAGCAGGACAGGAGGGAGTGAGGAAAGAGACAGAGAAAGTAGAGAAGAGGAGGGTAGGAAAGAGAACGAAAGAAGAAGGGGAGGGAGAAGAGAGGGAAATGGATTAAAATTTTTAAAAAATTAGAAGATTAAAACATGATATAAAATAGCGAGATAGAGAGAAAGAGAGAATATATAGGGAAAGGAATAAGAGATGGGAAAGGGAATAAAAAAAGAAATGAATGGAGAGGGGGGGTAAAATAAAGAGAAATATTAATAAAAGTACTTAGAAAGAAAGAAGAGAAGAAAGAAGAGGATGAGGGAGGGAAAGAACACGGGGGAGGGAAAGAAATTGAGAGGAAGAGGAGATATTAAGGAGGGAAAAAATTGAAATTGAAGAGTTGACAAAAGATAGGATGAAGGAGAGAAATAAAATAGGGAGAGAAAGGAGAGAAGGGATGGGGAGGAAAGAGAAAAGGGGTAAGAAGGGGATGGTGAAGAGGGAGGGGAATATATTAGAATTAAAATTAAAAGATCAGAAAATAAAGTGGACTAGGGAGGAAGAAAGAAAGAAAGACAGAATATATATAGGGAGAGAAGGAAAACAAGGGAAAGGGAAGAAAGAAAAACAAACGATGAGGGAAGGGGGACAAAATAAAGAAAGAAAGTTAATAAAATTGAAAGTGCTTAGCGCGGAAGAAGGAAAGAGAGAGAAAGGCAACAGAGGGAGGATGAGAATAGGGGGGGCGGGAAGGAGATAAGAAGAAGGGAATAGGAAGGAATGGGAAAGAACTTGAAATTAAAAAATTAACAAAGAATAGGATGAAGGGGAGACATCCTAAAGGGAGAGAAGGGAGGGAAGAAGAGGGGAGAAGAGAAGAGAGAATAAGAAAGGACGGGAGGGTCAGTAATAGAGAGAGTAAGAAATAAAAGAATGAGATGATTTTAATTCAATTCAACTTTTGGACACAGTCTCTGTTTTTTCTTTGTTGTTGTTTGTTTGTTTTTTGTTTTTCCTTCCGTCCTTCCTGGATCCACCCCTATTCAAAATTCAATGGGTTTCAAATCTTTTCTGGTTGGTTGGCTGGCTGTGAGAGGGTTCTGCTTGGTTCTGGGATTGCTAGTCTTTTATTCGTGGGCCTACTGCCGCTCTGCTGGGAGCTGCGTTTAGTTGTCCCCTCCTGTGGCACCCTCAGCCCTCCTCAGGCTTGTCCAGCTACTCCTTCTCCCTGTTGGTCCAGCCTGTGCCTGCCAGCAATCCCCGCCCTGCCTCTAGTCGTGTCTCTATTCCCAGGCTACAGCTTCTGCTCTCTTCCCTGTCTATATGCCTGCGCGCCCTACCTCTCTCCCTGTCTCAAGACCATCCCTTTGTTCTGCAGGACTCTGGCGCAGTCGGTCAAAGCACCGGGCCCAGTGGCACTCTCCTGTCCAGGGCCTCTTCCCTAGTCTGGAGCTCTGCAGTGGCTTTCCTGCGTGGGCTCCTCTCCTTGCCCCAAAACTGTCTCTATTCTGAGCTCCAGCTTCCGCTGGCTTCCCTGTCTATAGGCCTGCGCGCTCTATCTCCTTCCCCGCCCCAGCACCATCCTTTGTTCTGCAGGACTCTAGTGTTGTCGGTCAATGCTGCGCTCTCCTACCCAGGAGCTCTCCGCCAGTCTGGAGCTCCACAGCAGCCTTTCCCCGTGGGCCCTTCTCCCCGCCCTAAAACCGTCTCCACTCCCAAGCCACAGTCTCAGCTCGCTTCCCTGCTTACATGTCCTGCATGCCCTATCTCTCTCCTAGCCCCGAACCCGCCCTTTGTTCTGTGGTATTCTAATGCCATCACTCAAAGCGCTGGGGCATGCACTACTCTCCTGCTCAGAAGCTCTCCCCCGGTCCGGAGTTCCACAGCGGCTTTTCTGCACAGCCGGTCTCCTTGCCCCCAAACTGTCCCTTAGTCCTGTAGGGCCCTAGCGCCGGTGCTGCGCGCACCCGGAATGCTGAGCTCTTGGTTGGAGGTTGCAGCTGAGGAGGTTTCCCTTTAGACTCAGATCACACAGTTTCTCCCAGTCCTGGTTGTTCACTGTTCTCTCCCTCCTCTGGCTTTTTCAGCCGAATCCTCTCCCTAACTCCCTATAAGAATTCACTTATCAGTGTGCCCCTAGCAGGGGGAGCCTCCAAGCAGCTCTCAGCTATTGAGCCCTCAGGCGTGGTACTGCAGATGACCGGGTCCGAAATGACTCAGCCTGCAGTGCGTGGTAAACCCCTCCACCCCCCTCCACACTGCTCCCACACTCTCCTCCCTGTTCACGCTATCGGAGATCCACACCCACTCAGTCACTCCTCTCCGCATTCGTTCCTGGAGTCTCTCCTTAACAGGAGTGAGCAGAGAACACTGTCCCTACTCCGTCGCCATCTTCCCCTCTCTTTTTGAGCTATTTTCTTTCTTGTTAAATTGAATTTACTGGGATGACATTGGTTAATAAAATTATATAGACTTCATGTGTACAATTCTAAAATACATCAACTGTATATTCTATTGTGTGTTCACCAACCTGAGTCAAGTCTCCTTCTATCATTATTTACTGCCCATCCCCGACCCCCGCCATTCCCTCTTCTGCCTTCTCTTATCCCCCTTTCCCTCTGGTAATTATCATACTGTTATCTACCTCTATGAGTTTAAAAATCATATGTAACTATTGTATTAGATTGCACTTCTCTGGATTATTACAAGAATTCTTACTCACTTAAATAATAGTCTTTCTCATTTATTTGCTGTTTTTCATGTTAACCTTTTCCTTTTTTCTTTGTTCTGGAGAACCACCCAAACTACCAACAGGCTTTGCATAAGAGAGAAACAAATTGTTGACGTATAAAACCAATGAAATTTCATGCATTGGAAGAGTCCACATAGTTAAAATGGCCAGAGCAATAGAGATTTAGTGCAATCCCCGTCAAAATTCCAATGGTATTTTTAAAGCAAATGATTTTTTTAAAAAATAATCAGATTTGTATGGAACCACAAACACCCTCGAAGAGCCAAAATAATCCTGACAAAAATAAATGAAGCTAAAGGTATTACACTCCCTGACTTCAAATTATACTGCAAAGTGCAAATAATTAAAACAGCATGGTATCAGCAGGAAAAGAAACACACAGACCAATGAAAGAGAATTGAGAGCTTAGAAATAAATGCATGTGCATATGGGCAAATAATTTTTGACAAAGAAGCCAACAACACACAATAGGGAAAAGAAAACCTCTTCAATAAATGGTTTAAAAAAATTGGAAAGCCAAATGTAAAAGAATGAAAATAAACCACTGTTTGTCCCCATATACAAAAAATAACTAAAAATGAATCAAAGACGTAAATATAAGACCTGAAACAATAAATCACACAAAAGAAAACATAAGTACTAAACTTATGGGCCTTGGTCTTAGAGAGGATTTTATTAACTTAACCCAGAAGACAAGGGAAATAAAGGCAAAAATAAATGAATGGAACCATATCACATTGAAAAGCTTCTGGACACACACAGGAGACTTCTGGCCAAGCTGGAGGCCTAGACTGACACACTCTGTCTCCCTCCACAACTAAGAAGGAATACAACTACCACAAAACCAGAAAAAAACAGAAGTTCTAGAAAATAAATGGAAGTCCAAAACATGAAGTTATAAAGAAGTAGTGCTCATCTGGACAGGTAGGAGGGGCAAAACCGGGGCAGAGAGGTAAAGCTGTGCTTGCAGCAGCAGCAACAGTGACAGTGGTGGGACGGCGGTAAGCACAGACACCTATATTTAAGGGGAGGTTAGAAGCACTGGGGGAGCACCCCTAGCTGCAGACCAGATCCTCCAGCTTGAGATTCCAATGCCGGGAAAGGCAGACCCCCATTGCCTTGGACTGTGAGGGCTGGAAGATGTGGGGATGGAGGAGGAGGCTCCCATTCTCTCAGCGGAGAATGAATGGCAGGAATCCATCTTGGACTCCCACCCCCACAGAAAATGCTACAGCATGGTGAGAAGTGTTGACTGGTTGTGATGAGTGCACGGGGCTCTGCCCCCTATAGCGTAAGAGGTGTGACAGCCCCACCCAGGAAGAAAAGCTAAACAGAAAACTGTCAGGATGGCACAGATCATGATAGAGATCCCAGTGAAGGAGCTGACCATCTAATGCAAATATCTAATCTAATGAAGCTGCAGATAGGAAATCTTTCTGAGGGACAGTTCAGAGCTCTTGTTATGAAAATGCTTACAGACCTAACAGAAGATCTTAAACAAGATGGAAAAGGAATGAAGGCTAGTTCTGTTGAAATGAACAAAGACACATACAAAACTAGTGGTGAGGGAAATAAAACCAGGGATCAAATCAATAAATCGGAACATAGAAAAGGAACAAACAGTCAACCAGCATAGAAAGAGGAAACAAAAAGTGAGGAAAATGAGGAAAGGCTCAGAAACATATGGAACAGCTATAAGTGGGCCAACATCTGTATCATAGGGTTGCTAGAAAGTGAAGATAAAGAACTAGAAATTGAAAAATTATGTGAAAAATAATGAAGCAGAACTTCCCAAACTTGGGGAAGGAAATAGACTTACAGGTCCAGGAAGCACAGAGAGTCCAAAAAAAACTGGACCCAGGGAGAACCACACCAAGACACATTATAATCAAATTGTCAAAAATTAAAGATAAAGAGAGAGTCTTAAAAGCAGCAAGAGAGAAGAAAAGAATCATGTACAAAGGGGTCCCAATTAGACTATCAGCTGACTTCTCAAGGGAGACTCTGCAGCAAGAAGGGACTGGCAAGAAGTATTCAAAGTAATGAAAATCAAAAACCTAAAACCACAAATATTCTATCCAGCAAAACTGTCATTCAGAATAGAAGGGCAGAGAAAGTGCTTCCAGGACAAAATAAAACTGAAGGAGTTCATTAGATCCAAACCACTATTATATGAGATATTAAAGAGAATGGTTTAGAAGGAGGATCAAAACTATGAACATTAAAATGAAAACTCATTACAACAACCAACAACAGAAGCTAGGGAATCGAAACAAAGGGAAACTAAGTAGGCAATGAGAGTGGAGAAAGAACTATAGGTATGGGGAACATACTGGGGGGAGGTCAGAAGGTGGGGGAAGGGGGAGAGAGAGGGAGATGGTATAGGAATTAAGAAGCATAGTAGGAGGGAATGGAATAGACAGGAAGAGGTTGAGAAGAACTATATGCACAACCAATGGACATGGACTAAAACGGGGGGACAACTGGAGAGAGGGAGGCATCAGGTAGAGGGCAGCAGAGAGAAGGGAAATTGGGACAACTGTAACAGCATAATCAATAAAACATATTTTTTAAAAAACTATGAACATTAAAATGAAAAATGTATCACAACAACCAACAACAGAAGCTAGGGAACTGAAACAAAGACAAACATAGTAGGCAACGAGGGTGATAAAAGAATTATAGGGATGGGAACATTATAGGGGACGGTGAGTAGGGAGGGGGGAAGGGGGACAGGGAGGGAGATGGTACAGAAATTAAGAAGCATAGTAGGAAGGAGTGGAGTACAGAGGAAGATGTTGAGAAGAACTATATGCACAACCAATGGGCATGGACTAATGGGCAGGGACAACTGGAGGGAGTGGGTCACTGGGTGGAAGGGAACAAATGCAAAAGAAACAGCATAATCAATAAAGCATAATTTTAAAAAGGAAATAAATTCTCTTTGGTATAAAAAATTAAATTAATTATTAAGTGGATAAATTAATTTTTGAAGCTGGAGGTAAAAGCAAAAAATCAGAATCCGAGATGTGATCTCTAAAATTCCTAGCTAAGTCTTTTTGATATAATACCTGCAGAGCAACTTCAAAAGAATAACATTCTACTTAATCAAATGAGAAATACTCCATTTCCAGTTTCTAAATTAGGTTGGAAGTTTTAATACAACTAAAACATTCATTTCAATACATTTTTTGTGACTGAGAACAATATGTACAGTGGCCGCCTGCTTACCAACAACCTATGCTTATTAATCAACATTGGAGGAGTTTGTGTCCTAAGCCTTGACCTGCATGTAAAAATTCTAGTTTGCTTGCCAGTAAGGAATACATGAGGAGTGGTCCAACTATACAGAGAAATACTTTTTCCTATGTTGCTCTTAAGAGTTGAAAAGTTTAAAAATTATTAAAGCCTCTATCATCCTCAATCCATTTGCCTTGAAAAAACCCCAGGTAATTCTCTGTCTTTGCAATCACAGGTAAGAATTAGGAATAAATTTTTTTTATACAGATGTTGTTATAAATGGTATTTACAAAATAGGAGTCTGATACTGTTTTACAAATTATATGTAAGAAAGGCTAAGGCATATGGAGAAAACTATTGAATAAAAATAATCAGAAAGCATTCTTGAAATGGATGAATTATAAGACAACATCTTAAGTTTCCCAGAATAAAAATGGGTTTTCTGAATCATGCAAATTACTAGTTATTCTTCATCTTTTCTGGGAACATCTCTTTTCTGCATGGACAATGGAAAGAGCACTGCCCAGAAGCTGAATGAGTCAATTATGAGCACCCTCACCAGCTGATACCTTTGGCTAAATCTATTTATTTTTTCCTGAATCTCAGTTTTCTCATCTATAAAATGTGTGATAAAATTATTTACCTCACAAAATTGTTACAAAAATACAATGAGATTGAAAATATAACTTTTTTTTTGTATTTACAAAGTGTTTTGTAATAATAATTTGATCTATGACGTGGGATCTCTCTAGTAAGTAGAATTTGTAATTTGATTTAGTCAGCTATTATATAAACATTATATAATGTTCCTCTATATCCTTGAATATTATTTGAATCAATGAAAATTGCACTTGCCTCTTTCACTGGTTAAATGCCATTCCAGTTGGAAAACTTTCTAGCTGTCTTCTTGATCATGGTCCCACCACATGGATTTGGACAACCCGCAATCTTCTTGGATCAATAAAACTTTCTGAGATAGAAATGTTATCTATATCCAGATAGTCACACTACAAAATTGTAATATGTATAGTGTTGCTTCTTTTATGTATGTGCAGCTTAAGAAGAAGTCCTGAGTCTGTCTGCCCATCTGTTTCTCTCTCCCAGAATTTTATGAGTTTATTGTTATACCATTGCTTCTGAACTTGGTCTGCAAGAACTTTTTATGTTTCTGCTTCAAAGAGAGAGAAACTATAAGCAATCTTTATGACTCATCACAACCCTGAGGGAATAGTTGGGCCACTGATTGAGCAGCAGCTGGAGAGTATTGTTAGGCAGAGAAAGTACAAGGGTAATTACCACTAAAGGACTCATCGTAAAAGTATAGGCTATTTGATAAGTAACTAAGTAATAAATATTGAGGCCATTTCTACAGTTTTGCACAATTTACTCAGGGAAGTGGAGAGGGTGGTTCTCAGTGTCACTATATTGAACAACTAACCCAACAACAAAATATTGGTTTATAAGACTTTTTAAATATTTTGCTTTATTTTAAAATTTGCTAAAGCTCAAGTAGGCAAGCAAAACTTTTAATTTAGTGGTGCTGTGAAGGTGCTGCCTCAGTCCATATGAGCCATGGGTATGGACTTGGGGGCGGATTGCTGGGGCGGGGGTGCTGGGTGGAGGGGAGTAAACGGGAAAAAGTTGGAACTATTGTAACCATATCATATCAAAACACTGCTTCAAGGACATCGATCAGAAGCCCAGTGCCCGCATGATCCAGCAGCGCCGCTGATGGCAAGTGGGCAGGTTCTCATCATTAGGACTCCTGCGATGTATGATGGCTGAGTCCCCATGTGGCAGCGGCGATGAGTTCAGCCAACAGCTGGCCAGGATGTTGTCCTGGGCCTGGGCCGCACAGATACATACTGAGGCTTCTGGGTCGTGTCTCAAGTTTTTCAGAGCTGAGTCATGGGAAGGAAAGGGGCCACTTGTGAAGACCAGGTCTCCACATGGGTCTCACACCTTACCTTCCTTCTCACTTCCATGACATGGCTTCGGCACCCTTTGTTCAACCTCCCCTCATCTTACCTTCCTCTCAGCTTCTTCAATGCCTGAAGCAAAACCTGCCTCTTCCAGGAAGTCTTCTTGGAGTGCCCCAGCCTACCTTCAGTTTTCCCATCAGCTTTCCCAGTTACAAAATTAATCTTCCCCTTTTAAGAGTCTGAAGTGCTTGCCCTGAACTAAGTGATTTTGAGTCTGGTTCTCTGAGTCTGGTTTCTTAGACTATAAGCTCCCTTAGGATGGGGCTATGTCCTCTGTCTTGGCGACTCCATGGTACATAACATGTACTCATCTGCATAAAGACTTAACACAACTGAATTGAGCTGAGGACCGTTCCCTTGGGACTTATCCCTTCCCTCTTCTATGACCCACTGTGGGCCTACGCATTCTCTCACTGGCCCCTGAAATCTCACCAACGCAGAGCACAACTTACCGGCTTTAACTTCATGCAGATGCTCTTCCGTCATTACGATCTTCATGAAGGGGACCAAGGACCCTTGAGCATAATCCGAGAGGTGAGCATATCTACCTCCTTACTCTGATCCCTCCCCCATCCCACCCTCGGACCAGATCTCCTCAGAGAAACTCTCCCTTACCCTTCTCCAGTCTTGCAAATGGGGACACAAAAGGAGAACTTCATTCTGACCCTGCAACAGAGGCCCTGAGAGAGGTGGCAGGCTCAACGGGCAGGGATGGCTCCAGGACAGGGGCAGGATGTGGGCTGTAGCCAACTCTGACAGACAGCCCCAGGCAGTCACTTAGTCAGACTGGCCCTTAGTATCCTCACCTGAGACTGGAGGCGGTGCTGCCCCAGCTGCCCCTTCTCTGGGGAGTTGGAACCACAATAACATGAAAGACACCAAGTGCCTGGCATACCCTCCAGGCAGGCAGTTGGCAGGGCCCATGGAGGGGCTGAGACCCAGCTCCTCAGTGATGTTACTTAGCCCTCCCCTGCCCCCAGCCTGCATGCCTGGCTCCCAAAGTGCCACCAGATCCTTAAATGGCCTATACCTCTTGCAAGGCCCTTCCTACACTTTCTTACCTGGCTAATTCTTATTTATTTTTGAATATTCAGCTCAACATAGTTGCTCCTCCAGGAAATCGTTCCTGCCCCTGCCCCCAAGCTAGGTTAAATGCTTCTCTGGGTTCCCAGAGTCCCTGTGAGTCTCTCTCTATCTGTATATGGCCTGTTGTATTTTATATGTGACTTATGACTCTCCCATCAGACCAGGAGTTTCTTCAGCTTAAACTCCCTGGGGGAGAGGGAGGGCAGTCTCCAAGGATCCTAGAGCATGAGCACAATTGTATGCAGATATGCATTTTCCTAGAATAGGTGTTCCTAACTTTCTTCAGAGGCTCACAAAAGATCGGTCACCCATGGAGGCTGGAGTCCTGCCCCACAGTGGGGGCTGTCTGTGGGCAAGGCTGGCATTGCTCAACTCTGTTCCCCCAGCACAGCGCCTGGCAGAGAGGAGACTCCCGCGGTGTTAAACACCAACACTTTTAGAAGTGATTAATTTGGAACAAGATTTAGGAAGTAATGTCACTCCCCGGGAGAAGCTGCCTCTGAACAGGCCCCCACATTCTGAGGGCTCCCCCAGTCCAGGCATGACTCCTCTGTCCCATCACTGATAATGTGAACGGCATCACCCCCTGAAGGGTTCTTTGTTTCCCTGGACTAAGCATAGTGACTGACACAGAGTAGAGGGTCAACCACCATTTGCTAAACAAACCCCCGAAGGGATCCACGGATGGATGGATGGATAAAAAACTGCAACTGATTTGAGGAAAGTAAAGGAAACATCACTTTACAAAGTACAGGGCTGGGAGCATCATCGTCTCTAAGCCTCTTTGCAGCAGGGCTTCCTGGTCTTCGGTGAAGGGTGTGTAATTATTTTGTGGGGAGCGGGAGAATAGCTGGGAGAAGACATACCCAGCATGTCATCAGAAGGGTCCTGCAGGGGATTCTGGGTGAGGGGACTCTGCTATTTGTTTTTTCCACACAGAGACAGAGCCTGGCACTGTGGCGAGAATGAAGGTAACTAACACTGAGTGAGCACCTTGACGTGCCAGGCTTCACGTTAAAAAAAAAGAAAAATTCTTGTCTAGTCTGTGAAACAGGAGTTGCTCCCCATCTCACAGGTGAGGAAACTGAGCTCAAAGAGGGGGCATCATGGAGCTGAGATTCGATGTCACTTTTCCACGTCCACAGTGGCAGGTCCCCGCTGCGCCTGGGCCCAGGCTGCACTCCAGGGGGAACTGTTCTGCTATGTATAGTTGTCAAGGTTCTGACCTGCACAAGGACTCCAGGCTGAATCCAGCCTGTGGTCCACGCAGTGATCTCAGAGGAGAGAAGACCTTTCTAATTTGCACCACAACTATCCGCTAACCAACCCTCAAACCCCAGGGGAGGCACCCATCCAGGTGCCCAAAGGGCTGGCAGTTTCCTTCCACGTTGGAGATTGTGCAGAGCCCCAGGAGCAGCACTAATGCCCAGGTACGTTACCTATGAACATGACGGAGGACTTCCGCAGGGAGGCTCGGGAATTCTTGGCGTACTCCAGGCTCTGGTTGAGAAATGTGAAGGCGCTGTCTCGGTGGGTGTTCACCTGGGACAAAGAGAACCCCCAAAGTGCTGAGCCCTCATGAGAACTAATTACTCATCCACTCCTCCCGAAGCTGGGAATGGTGACTGTCAGGCAGCCAAGCCTTGGCCTCTTGCCTCCTGAAAATCTCTGCCTGAGGCCCCAGAGGCCAGGCCTCATCTTCTCCTGGCGGATTACAAAAATCACTTTTGTGGTCTTTCTGCCTTGAGTGTCTCCTCTTCCAACCCACCCCCCTGCTGCAGCTGGAAGGAAAATTCTAAAATGCAAGTCCATTCAGAGGTGAGGATGCACATGACGTACAAGGGACATGATCGATAAGGAGAAAGATCTGACCAGGGTGAAGGATTCAAGTTGCAGAGCAGGTGGGAATAAACTGGAAAGTGAGGAAGTTCTTAAAGGCCCTTAAAAGCCAAGCAGGCAGAGGGCTGACTTATGCTTTAGAAAATAGGAAGCCAGCATTCATTTATTTTTTTTTCTTATTTTTAGATTTTATTTATTACTTTTAGAGAGAGGGAGAGGAAGGGAGAAAGAGGGAGGAAAACATCAACATATGGTTGCTGCTCACGCGCCCCCAACCAGGGACCTGGCCTGCAACTCATGCATGTGCCCTGACCAGGAATTGAACCAGAGGCCCTTTAGTTTGCAGGTGAGCACTCAATCGGCTAAGCCACACCAGCCAGGGCCCAACATTCATTCTTGATAAGGTGATGGCAAAGCAATAATTTGGGCAAAATAATCTGACAGTGGGGCTTGGGATGAATTTGATCAAGTAGAAACTAGGGGGCAGACATCTTGCTAAGAGGCTGTTGTGGGAAATGAAGAGAAATCTGATCTGATCACTCCCCTGTTGACAATCTCCACATCACGGAGTGAACTCCTGGGCATGACGCAAAGCCCTTATGATCATGTTCCTTCTCGGCCTCAACTTCCGCACTGCCTTCACCTGCCATGCACATTATGCTCCAGTCCCAGGATGTAGCCCAGTTCTCCTCAGATCTGTGCCTGATACAAGCAGTTGCTCCTAACTGCAGCGCCCTTCCCTCTCTTCATCTGAGGAATTCCCTCTCATCCCTTGAGGCTCAGCTCAGAAGCCAGCTCCTCCCTGAAGCTCCCGCAAACCTCAGGCAGAGCTGATCCCAGCACCTGTGATGTTTCTGCAGCATCTTGCACAATCTTTGTCACAGCACCTATGACATTGTGTTGTAATTATTTATACCCGTTTCCTCCACTGGATCCTAAGCTCCCCAGAGAGAAGGAGCCATCTCACTGCACTCAGGGCCTCAGTGCCCTGCACAGGACTTGGCATGCTGCAGGTGCCCAGAAACTGTTGGATGATGGATGGATGAGTGAGTGAGTGAATGAATGAATTGATGACTAGGTTCCCAACCCCTTCCTAAACCAAACGGTAGAACTTAACCTACGCGTGAGCAAAACTAGGGACAGAGAATCCTGCAGAGTCACAAGCTGGCAGCCCACGGGCCATAAGTGACCAGTCGAGTGGTGACCCACACAGTGTTTTAAGCAAGCTAAACTGATTACTGATTAATGTCATAAAAATCTGGGTTTCACTCTGGCCAAGTAGCTCAGTTGGTTAAAATGTCTTCCCAATATGCCAAGGTTATGGGTCAGATCCCTGGTCAGGGCATATACAAGAATCAACCAATGAATGCATCAATTAGTGAAACAATAAATCAATATTTCTCTCTCTAATAAAAAAAAAAAATCTGGGTTTCTAGCTTCTGTTGTGAAGGCGAGGACCTGGCAAGAGTGGCTGCACAGTGAGTTGGAGCACTCCACTCGGGCTTTCAGCAGGGACTGGGCCCTGCAGGCTGCCACAGGCACTACCGCTGGCACGTCACTCGTGATCATGTCTGCCCAGTCCCTGGGCACTGCAAGTATGTGAATTAGTGCCCTGGCCAAGCACTTCCTCCAGGGCGTTTTCTCTCTGTGTAAAATGATGGTAACGATATTAGACACTGGGTGAGGAGATTTTGAGCCTTCCTGAGAATGGTGGTCCTGAAACATCTTCCCAATCTGATATTTTGTATATATTTGTTAGGTTGGTATGGGGAATACTGACATGCTCGGTCCAAATCTCCCTTTAGGTTTGAAAAATGCATTCTCCCAGCTATGGAGATTGCTTTGGCTGAAGAAAACCGTTAACCCAAGGTCACATCCCTTCCCAGGGGGGCTGGCAGCCAGAGACAGGCAGGATGTAAAGATATGACCCCCGACTCCAATTTGGGGAATCTCACGAAGTGCTGGCTGAGGCCTCCCTGCAACCACGAGGAGGCTTGACTGCTCTACCACTCCTGCTCCTCGCTTTCCCTTCTGCAGGTGTTAACCCCAAGGGTGCACCCTCTTAAACCCTGTGCATGCTAATCTGTCTTAGAGTCTGCATCCAGGGGAACCCTGCCCATGACAACAGGGAGGGTAAGTGGGACCAGATGCCAAACCTTCCTAAATGTTATGCGTAGGTACTGGGCCATATCCAGAACTTTACTACCTTAGGATGTTCTCAGGTGTTACCTAGAAAAGGGGTTCTGTGTGGTCAGATAAGTTTGGAAAACCGTAAATTAAACAGCCATGAAACGTGCCCTTAGCACAGAACATCTCAGAGACTTTAAAGAGCTGATGGTGCTGCAAATACCCAAGAGGAAGATGACAATGCAGTGTTTCGCAAACCTAGTTTGGGACGTCTGAGAACGTCCTTTCTCCCCAGTAGGGCATATCCTATAGAACTGGTGTCATAGCCCTGGCTGCTGCGGCTCACTTGGTTGGAGCATCATCTCATAAACCAAGAGATCTCGGGTTCTTTTCGCAGTCAGCGTACGTGCCTAGGTCTGGGGGCCGGGCCTGTCAGGGTGCATACAAGAGGCAACTGATCGATGTTTCTCTCTCACATCGATGTTCATCTCCCTCTCTCTCTCTCCCCCTCCCTTCCCTTCTCTCTAAAAACCAATAAGCATGTCCTCAGGTAAGGATAAAAAGAAACAAAAGAATTGTTGTCATAGACAAGACACTCTGGGAATTACTGTTGTAGAAAAGGGAGCCGGTAAAGCCCTTTCAGCAAGATAAACAGATGTGTGTTTTCACCAGACCAATCTGGTGGCCTGAGTGGGGAATGGATTGGAAAGGTGAGAATAAAAGCTGGGAGACCCACTGGAGGGCTAGACCCAAGTCCTAGCTGAGAGACATCCATGACCTGAACTAAAGGCAGTGACAGTGGGGGTGGGGAGGGAAAATCAGATTCAGACGTATTTAAGATATTTAAGATTGATCCAGTGTGGAAGGTGAGGGAGATGAAGGCGTCTAGGCCAATTCTGGGTTTCAGCTTTGGGGCTCAAGAGGGACAGAGCAGAATTGCAACAGGAAGTCATAAGTTTGGAAGAGACATGCTGAGCTTGCAGTGCGTGTGGTTCAGTTTGGGGGTTGTGTGTGGTAAACCCCTGGAAAGGGAACACTAGGAGTAAGGAGAGAAGTTAGAGACCGAGATGAACATTCAGGAGCCAACAACTCATGGGTGCTATTAGAATTTCCAGTCAAGATGTAAAAAGAAAGAAGAGGAAAGGAAAGAACTGCCCACCTCCAACATACTCAGAAGGAACCACTGGCATCTTGGAAGCACTCACAAGGTAGTTGCAAATCTTGGCCACCGTCCGTTGCTGGCTGTCCCAGGGCTTCCGGCTATAAGCTCTTTTTGGCAAGTCCCACGCCATGAAGCAAGAACAGCGGGACAGGGTCTTCACGCAGCACTGAGGACCAACAGAAAGAGAATACCAGAGCTGTGGAGTTCCGGGACAGCCAGAACATGTTCCAGAAGAAAGTCGTGTGAAACGGCACTTTGGAGAATCAATTCCTATTTGAAGTGGACAAGCGCAGCTGGTGTTTGGAAGAGGAATCCTGACACAGGTGCTTTCGGAAAACAGACTTCTCACCAGAGTGGTTAGTGACTCCGGATCAGTTTCCATAGAGGGAGAGGCACACACAGGGCCAGGGGCCTGCGCACACTCACCGGGCCCACCTTGGTGTTGCCCTCTTGCATGGTCAGCAGCAGGGGAACCAAGGCGCTGATCAGCTGTTCCTCCATGGCAGGGGTGCGGGGCGACGACCGCAGCTTCTGGACCACCTTGCCGTACAGCTTGATGCAGGAGGAGCGCACGTCTTCTCGTTACTGGGAGAGACGTGGAGGCTCAGGCATGCTCCCTCCTCCAGGAGGCAGCCTGGGCCTCTGCGCCTCACAGGGACACACCACGGCCTTCCTTCCACTCATTCTGAGTGGCCCTCCAGGCACAGGAGGCACAGAGACAGAGAAGAGCAGAGGCCCCCTGGTGGGCCTGATCTGGGGCTGGTGTCTCCCTGCTGGAGCCCAGGTCTGGAGCTCCTCCCGCTCTTCCCAGCCAGGCCTCCTGCTCACCCAAAACATGTCTTAGAGTCAAGTGGGAAAATGAGCCCTCTGCCTGGACCAATAAGAAATGCACCTCCTGTAGGTGGACCAACAGCAATGAAGCAAGTCACTGGGAGACTTGATTATAAAAGAAGAGCTCCCTCCATGCGAGACAATTAGAAAAGGACCTTTCTATGCAGACCTATTACAAAAAGATGTAGACAAGTTGAAATAATGAATGAGGTACCCCTTCCCCTGGGCTGACTTGGCCCTGCCCACTTGGCACTGCCCAGGTGCCAGTGGGCCATGGAGGTATTGCAACCTGCAGGGAAGTAAAGAACCATCCTCTATAGCCAACTCCCACCCCTCCCACCCACACCCAAGGGGGTCCCTTACATCACTGAAGTGTGGCAGCAGGATCTGCAGCAGCTCCACATAGGCTGAGCTGTCATTCAGTTTCTTGTGGTCCAGCCCCTTGAAGATGGTCTTGAGGTTTTCGCCTGCCTCCATCAACAGCAGCCCATCCACATTCTTCAGAGCCTTCACCATGAACGGCAGAAGAGCCTGCACCTTGGTGGTCTGTGGGGCAGGAGCATTTGGAATGGGGCCTCCTACTTGGGCTAACAGGTGGGAGGCCCAGCCTCTGCTTCACCGAGAACTCAGTGCAACAAGGCTCACTTCCAGGTCTTTGCTTCTGCCATCCCTCCGGCCTGGGACACCCTCACTGAAGCTTTTGCTGTCCTCAGAGCCTTCTTTGGCCCTGCCGACTCCTTCCTGGCCTGAATACCCGAAGCACTTGGCTGTCTACTCCCTTCCTTGTATAATTATTAGTTAGCTTTAGAGTCTACATCTTGTCATTTCACCTGCTATATATATATATATCATGAGCCATAACAGTGCTTGGTAGAAAAAAACAAAGCACTTTAAGAAATGCTAATGATGTCCCAACAATCCTAGCCTTGGTTTCCTAATCTGTAAAGCAGGAATAATTACTGCCATCCCCAGCCCCTCTCACACACACGCTGCCTTTAGGGACATTATGAAAACTCTGGATTACAAACTACTTCAAAACAAATGAAGTATTTAGGGAATTATTAAGGGATACCCATTTTACAGATGGAGCAGCTGAGGAAGGGACAGAAACAGGCTCCGATTCTGATTCTAGCCACCGGCATCTGAAAGTTGATGACAGCAAGCTCCGTCCTTCCTCCAACCCAGAGTCCAGCTGGGCTGGGCTTTCCTCTTCCCTTGGCTTACCTTCTCAGTCTTGCGGGCCAGGGTGGCCAGGCCTCGGATGGACAGAACCTTCATGATGGGATCGTGGTGGTTCAGGCCTTCCACCATCCGCCCCAAAGAGTATTTCTCAGGAATCTGCTGCACCTGCTCCATCTGGAGGAGCTAAGGGAGGAACAGTGATTACTCCCAGGACGGAGGGGATAGGCAGCCCTCTGGGTCCCCACGCACTGGTAGCACAGGCCGGATGAACAGGGGCCGAGTGTGGGACATGAAAAATTATTGCCCAGTCAGCACCGTCCAATGCAAGCCACATGTACAGGCCTAAACTTCCTAATAGCCTCATTAAAAGAGTGAAAAGAAATAAGTAACATTAACTTTACTAATACATCTTATTTAACCCAGGATATCCAAACTAGTATCATTTCAGCATGTAATCAATATAAAAATTATTGATATATTTCACAGTGAAACTTGGTGTGAATTTTATACTCCAAACACCTTTCAATTCAGACTGCATTACAAGGGTCACTAGGTCCCATGTGGCTGGTGGCAACCATATTGGACGGTCCAGCTTTGGTTAGTGATAGCCACTGGTCCTCTGTCTCCACCCGGCACTCAGTGGTGATGGCCCTGTGCCCTGTCCTTTCTGCCTACTCTTCCCAGTGAGCCCCCCATTTTCAGAATCTTAACTGGTGCCCCTGGGTAAATAACTCCTAAGTCTGTGCCTCCGGCTCAGCCTCCATCTGGAGCTTCCAATTTGGAAAACCAACGGTTTACCGCACACCTCCACCGGATGTCCAGCACCTCATGTCAGAGCTGAACATGTCACTACCCAGCTCAGAGCCCCCATTCTCCCCCATTGCCTTCCACCATCAACCCTAATTGCTCTGGGGCCCCATTCGTGCCTGCCTGCCCTCTAGCCACACTCACTATCAACCAGCTTCTAAACAAGCTGCGCACCATTCATGGAATGACCCAGACTGTTTTGTCCCTTTAGGGTGGACAGGATGCCCTTCTGCCACAGCAGCCACCTCCGCTCTAGCCCATGCTTACTTTGCGTGACTCCATCTAGAACTCAGCCCCTGAGAAGCCATGTCTGACAGTGCCCCCAAGACTCACCTCGGCAGCTGGCTCCCTTCTCTGGGCCCCCTAGGGCCCTGAACATGGAGACCTTAGGACTCCCCTCTGCTAATGTATCTGCCTGCCCTCTCCCATTGTGGGTTTCCTTGAGGACACAAACGAGTGTTTCTCCTTTGGGTCCCTTTGAGACAGCTGTGTTGTGGCATATGTGCTTAGGGGACACTTGTTGCCTGAAACATGAAATTTGGATCCTTTCCTCACTAGAATTGCCCTTCCTCCTGTGTCCCCATTGCAGGGTTAGCAATCCCCCCACCCCCAGTTCTTTTCCCAGCCCCAAACCAGGCATCACTCTCATCTCCTTCCTCTCCCTCCACACCCTCCCCACCTACCACAACCACCGCTCTTCAATTTCCTCCTAGTTGTCCTCATAAACACTTCTCCTACCTCTTACCTTGCCCTATATCTACTGAGACTAGTGAGACCATGTGTCTGTATAATGAGAAGAGGGAGCTGGGGAGAGGGGCTCCTACCCATCCATACAAGATACTCAGGCCTGCTATGCACCAGGTTCTGTGCTGGGCACTAGAAATACAGGAAAGAGTAAAGATGATGATGATGGTAATAATAGCAACAGAGTTGACTCACAGAGAGCACTTCCTGTGTCCTGGAACTGTTCTGAGTGCTGGATGTAAACTCACTGAATCCTCATTGAAACCTATGAGATCGGCAGTTCATTATCCCTGTATTACAGGTGAGGAAACCGAGGCACAGGCAGGTTCCGTGACTCACCCAAGGTCACAAAGCTCCCTAGAGGAGTTCTCCGGCCATTGGTAGAAGCAAGTACACATATGACACTCACAGCATAGGGGCCTGGGGGGCTAGGGAGGAACATGTGAGCTACATCAAAGTTCCAGAGTGTACGCAGCAGGCCTGGCTCTGGCCAGGAGCAGACCACCACCTCTTCTGGGAAGTAGGAGAGCCTCGGGGAGGACACTTGCTCCTAGAGGAAGGGCCACTGCTCAGGGTTCCAGGGGAATGCTGCGGAAGATTAAGTCTAGAGTCCTTGACATTGTGGTGAACACAAGAGCATCCCCCGAGATCTGGCAAGGTCCAACTTTCCACCCCTCCCCAAAGAAACTGTGTGGCAGCCACTTAAGACTAAGGCTGATTGCAATAGGAGAGCCAGTCATGGAGACGTGGTCTGAAGCTCTCTGGACTTCCTGAGCTGCGTGACCTGGAAAAATGCCCCTAAACTTGTGCCTCACAAGTCTTCCTTTGCAGCACTGCTGTTTAGATTAGAAGGGTAACTAACAAATGAAAGCGGTCAGCACAGGGTTTGGGACATAGTAGGCCCTCAAGAAATGGTATTTTCCCTTTCCACACCGGAACCATGCGGAAAATTAGAAGTAAGACCCATGCTTATCATCCTGGAGGTGATGTTCTGCTGGTGCCTGCAAAGCCAGGCAAAGTGTCCATTCCGACCCTCACTCCTCTATTCAATCTCCCCATCTGGGAGCCCTCCGAGGACTGGGTCTGGGGCTGCAATGCATGGCCCCTGTTCTGCAGACTCGCAGTCCAGAAGAGGACTTCTGCAGAGGCAGAAAATATGCAAGGAGTACGTGGAATGCCATGCTGCCTCCTGTCCACCTGGCAGACTTTGCTCACCTGTCAAGGCCTGTCTCAAATGGCACCTCCTCCAGGAAGCCTTCCTTAACTGAGCCTCCTGCCTCTGAGCCCCACTGTACAGACCCCGGTGATAGCCCTGACCCATTCTACGACAATCGGCGGGTCAAAAGAGGCACACAGGGGTAGGTTAAGAGAGTGGGTTTTGCAAGTGTCCGTCTACCGATGAATGGATAAACAAAACATGGTATATACATACTACGAAATATGATTTAGCCTTAAAAAGGAACGAAATTCTACAACATCCGTGAATCTTAAGAACCTTATGTTAAGTACAATAAGCCAGATAGTGTAGATTTCACTTATCCAAAACCTAGAAAAGGCAGATTCACAGAGACAGGAAGTAGAAGGTGGTTCCAGGGGCCAGAGGAGGGGGGATGGGAAGTTTCAGTTTGGGAAGGAAGATGAAAACGTTCTGGAGATGATGGTGGTGATGGCTGCACAACACTACGAATGCACTTAATGCCACTGTGCTGTACAGTTAAAATTATTAAAGCAGTAAGTTTTATGATATACATGGTAGGGCAAAAGTAGGCTTACAGCTGTTCGTATGGAAAATAATACAATAATTAATAAATAATAATACAAAAATAATGTACTCACAAGTGTAAACCTACTCTTGCCCCATGTGTATTTTACCACACGCGCGCACACATACACACACATACACACAGTGTTCTAAGAGCTCAGATGTCTGGGTTTGAATGCTGGATCTGCCACTTACAGGCTGCATGGCCTTAGGAAAGTTATTTAAATCTGTGCCTGTTTATTCCTCTGAAATGGGAGATAGAATGGTATCTGCACCACCGGATTGTGTGAGGATTACATGAATCGGTATGTGTAAGGCTCCTAGAATGTGCCTGGAAGGTAGTAAGTGCTCAGTACATGTTCTATTATTATAAGTCAGTCTCTCCTTCTGGGTCTGACCCTATCCATGTCCTGACTCCTCTTTCCCCAGCAACCCCTTCCTAGTACCCACACACACACTCACTCAGCTTAGATGTCACTTGCTCAAGGAAGCCCTCCCTGATGAGCCCCATCATAGCACACATCACTCTACAGCACCCCATGTTATAACGGGGATGTCCTCTCGCTCCTTTGTTGCACCAAGGATTCATTGAGGGCAGGACAGAGTCAAACGTATGTTTATAGCTCCAATCTGGTGCTTGGCATACAGAAATGCCCAGCAAAGGATAGCGGTTGCCTGGGGAACAGAAGGGGTCTGAGAAGAGTGGAATGGGGTGAAGGAGTGGAGAGAGGAGGAGAAAAGGGAGGGAAGAAGGAGCTCTTCACATTCAGGAGAAATCATGCTCACGACAGACTGTCAATTGTTAAGTACTACTTGCGCGGGAAAAAAGACCGCTAATGTGAACTGAAGCCTATGCTCAGGGGAAGGCCTGGGAGCAGCCCCATCCTGCACGCGGTGCCCCTTTGGTACCTCCACAAAGAAGGCGGTGGTGGTGATCTTGTGCTTCTCGTCGCCTCGCTCCAGGAGCGGGATGAGCAGGTAGAGGACGCGGCACAGGTCCTCGCAGGAGCAGTGCACCATGGCCCTGCAGGTGGGGAAGGGGAGCAGTCCCTCGGGCTCTCCGGCCCCAGGGAGGCCTGCTGTGTGGGAGTCTGGCTGAGACACTGCAAACCATGGACAAGACAGGGTCACCTGGGCTTCTGCATTCCCAGGATTTCCCACCTGGACAGGACCTCAGAGGCCATCTAGTTTAACTATTTTGTTTTACAGACGGGGAAACTGAGGCTTAGAGTAGGAATGTGGCTTGCCCAACAGCACAGGGCAAATCAGTAAGACAGCCTGGCTTCAGACTGCCCACTGAACAGGACCACCCCAGGAGGAGGAGGCCGGAAGGAGAGGGTGTGAGGACCCACTCACTAAGCGCCCGGCAGCAGCCAGGTGCTTTCACATTGTTATTGCATTTGATCCTTCCCAGCTGTGTGTGGTTGCAGGGAAGAGCCCCAGTTGGGGTCAGCAGGTCATTTCGCAGCTTGGCCACTTTCTGGCTGTGTGACCTTTGGGACACAACTGTCCCTCTCTGGCATCGTCCTCTGCATCAGTAATTCCTGCCCCACCAGGCAGCATAACGATAGTAAGAGCTAACCTGTGTGTCTGAGCTCTGACCATATGCCAGGGGCTGTTCCGAGTTCTTTACTTAATCCTCACCCCAAATCTTGGCTCTGGGTCCTATTATTACTTCCTTACTACTGAAGGGAAAGTGGAGACATGGACAGGGATGTAACTTGCCCTGGGTCACACAGATGGTTCACAGCAAGCGGGCATTCAGCCGCAGGCAGACCACCTCCAAGGCCACACTCTGAACCTCTCAGCCATCCCATCATTTCTGTAGCACTGGGGGTATTAAATTCATGATGCTGTGAGGAAAGGTGCTTTATAAACAACCTAAGTGCTCTGCGGTTGCCAGGTACTGTGGTAAGCAGTTTGCTCTGAAGAGCATGTACCATCGTTCACATCTATATTGTCTATCCACCAAGGCAGACAGGATCTGCTGGTTTTAGAGGAGAGGTGATGGACTGAGGGAAGGGTTTTGCCCAGAGACATGCAAACCCAAGTCTGTCTGAAGACGCTGAGGTCCCTCCCCTCCCTCCAACCCCTGCCTTGTGGTTCCCTGGCCTCACCTAGCCAGCAGGGTCACTCCTCGGTGGTGGTCCTCCGCTTGTCCCATGAGCTCCCAGCCGCCCTGCTCATCCAGAAAGGTGGCCTCGGACGAGCAGCCCATCTTCAGCAGCAGGGTTTTCACCACTTTGACCACCCAGCTGCCAAGATAAGGGAGCTGAGACCACATGTCACCCCGCCCCCAGTAGGCTGGGCCGCCCTCCACCCAAGACTCTCCCACCATCAGCTCCCATCTGGCCAGACAAGCTCCTCTCTGTCATGCTAATCAATAGCTAGTGGTGTCCAGTGGATCCACAAAAAGTGGCTTTTTTACAAACAATTATTAGCTTTGAGAACAAGAAAGTAAACAGAAGCAAGACGTCCCTCTCTTTGGAGCTGCTGCTTTACCCTCCCGTTTCCCCTGAGTTTCTTTACTGAATGGAGAGGTTGGATTGGAGCCTCCCGCCGCCCAGGTCCTGCCTCAACCTTGCCCTCCACCCCCATCAAGCCCATGGCGGGGGGAGCTCCATGGGACAGTCCTTTCTGCTTCTTCACACACAGTCTCCTGTCCAACGCTGAGTCCTTCATTCGCTCAGGACACTTAAGTAGTGAGTCCCAAGTCTAGGTGCACAACAAAAGTTCCTGGGGAGCCTGCGCAACCCGGGGACTATCAGGCTGGGACGCCGGTCTGTGCTTTGAAGGCCCTGGGTGGGCCTGAGGAGCCCCGGTACGAGGGAGCAGAAGGAGGGCTCCGCCAGGGGCTGTCATCCTCCTGCATGCACGGCCCCGGCTGCTCATGGGAATATCTTGTATATGTGTGTGTCTGGATATGCACGCGTGTAGATCTGTGCATGCGTGTATGAGCCTTTAGTAAAATAAAAACTGACAATGTGTGTAATAAAGTTTACATTTAAACACAGTTTTCCAGAAAGCCAAACCTTTGCTTTAAGAGTTTAAGACACGGTTTTGTGGGCATAGTTCAGCTGATGCCCACGGCTGGTGGTTCTCAGCATCCCGGACAAGGCATCAAAGCATTTTGGAACTCAGGTGATGTTCAGGAATTTGCTCTGAATTTTTCTGTTTGGGGTTTTGTAATGAATATGAGTCCAGTGTAGAAATTCCAGTCATGCAATCCTTGTGCGGATTCTTTGAAACATGTGCTGTCGGGGACAGTCCTTCACCAGCCATGCCGTTAAGAGTTTCTAGTTACACACACACGTGCATACATGCACACACATGCATACACACACACACACACACACGAGGGGATGGAGTGGGGCAGACCCCAGGTGTTGTTCACCCTAACAGCTGAGGGCTCACCCTCCCCAACTCTCCCATCCACTGTCCTCCCTCTGCCCCTGAAACTCCCAGCACTGGCTAAGCTGAGATTTATGCATTTTGTTTAGAGAAGGAAGGTTATACCTTCCAGTTCCAGTATTAGCAGCACCTTTAACTAAAACAGAACGAACCACCTGCGTGTGCTCTCTGTTACGTGTCTCCATGTCCGGTGGCAGTTGGTCGCCTCTCGCTAACTGGTTTGGGGACAGCATTGAGCTCAGGGCTCAGAAGCTCCACAGAAAAGAATGTGACTTAAGAGGTTTCAGACAGTCACAGTAGACCCCTGACCTCATCTGTGCAGCCCACAAAGAATGTAGATTTAGGCCAAAACTTCCAAACACAGAGCTACATCATTCATAGTTTGTCTTCTCCCACTTCACCACTTTCTCAATAAGGCTCCAAAGTTTAACAAAAATGACCTTCTTCATCACCCTTCCTCCCCACCTCACTCCCGAAGAGACACCTGGAAAAGCCCAAAGAAGGCCAGCCTGCACTGCTTTGTAAAAAGGCAGAGGTACACTGTTGGGAGAAAGCTGCGGGGTAGGGGGTGCATTTCCTTCGGCTCTCCAAACACCAACTCTGCGAGCTTCACCTTCCTGGAAGGTTCTTGGCTTTTCCCAGCAAATGGAGGCAGTGTTGCCCTGTTCCTGCACTGGGATGGGGGGTGGGAAGAGGGCAGGGAGCAAGGATCTAACACCAGCTGCTTCAGAGCCTGAGGCTGCTGCAGAGCATGGAAGCTGGACTGCACGCAATGCACTGTCAAGCTATCTATGGTGTCCGGTCCAGCAGGACGCCCCCACCCCCGTCAAACCCAAGTCTGTGTGACAGAGCTGGTGCCCACACTCATCGCCTCCACCCACCTCTTTTCACGGGAGGGTGCCACAGTCTCTGTGCACTTTAGCCATCTCCTTAGAGCTTTTCCATTCCTTCACCGGGGCCTGGAGCACCCACGACCCACTTGGCTTCCACGCCCCGATGCCTAGTTTCCTCGGGCTGCCCTAACCAATGGCCACATAACTGGTGGCTTAAAACAACAGAAATTTATTCTCTCTCCATTCTGGACACCACAAGTCCCAAATCCAGTTGCCAGCAGGGCCCTGCTCCCTCTGAAGGTCAAGGAGAGCACCCGTCCCGGCCTCCGCCTGCTTCCGGTGACTCATGGCATTCCTTGGCTTGTGGCTGCGGCACTCCGGTCTCTGCCTCTCTTCACGTGGCCTTCCCCTCCGTGTGCGCCTTTTCCTCTTCGTATAACAACACTTATTGCTGCATTTAGGACCCACCTGGCTCGTCCAGGAGGATGTCATCTCAAGCTCCTCAGTTATCTTCAAAGACTCTTTTTCCAAATAAGGTCACACTTGGAGGTTCCAGGTGGGACCCAGCATGCAGCCCTCTCCACCCAGGTACCACCCTGTGGCTTTTCTGGTCCCCTTCAGCGTGGCACTTGCCCACCTCTGGTTTTCTGTCTCAGGTGCTGCCTCCTGTGAGGCAGAGGTGAGGGTGGGCGCTCAGGCTCTCTTCCAGCTCCCTGGTGCATGCGTCAGCGGATTGAAGCCCTCCATGTCCGGAGTTTGCACCTTCACTCGGCAGCCCAGGACTTTTCCACGATGTGTTCCTCTTCTTCCTCTTCTACTTCCCCCTCCACTTTCCTCTGGTTTTGTTTTCCCTCCAGCCACCAGCTTTCTGAGTCAGGGGTGACACCCTCATGGCAGCACCTGTGAGCGCCAGGAGAGTGAGTGCCAGTGTCCTGCTGTGATGCCATCCTCTTTAGTCCTTACAACACACCTAGGGGGTAGAAATCTCTTACCCCATTTTATAGGCAAAGGAACAAGCCACCAAGACGTTAAGGTAGTTTCCCTAAAGTGCAAAGCACAAAGTGGTGGAACCATGACTCAAATCCAAGCCCAGCTGCACAACTGCTTGCCCTGTGCCCCTCAAAATGCACCACTGTGAGCATAACACTCAAGAGAAGTCAGAAAGGAAAAAGCTAACAAACCGGTCTACATACATTTAAAATGTCTGAGTGGCAAAAACAAACAAACAAAAAATAAATAAACAATAAAATAGTTGCCAGTCACGTAACAAACTAGAATATAAATGACAAAGAGCAGTGTCCTTAATATGTAAAACGCTTTTACAAATAATTAAGGAAAATTCCCAACAGTTTTGTATAAAATTGGACAAAGGACAAGAACAAGTGGCTCACAGAAAACACAAATAGCATCTCAGCCTCAACCCCGCTCACGATAAGAGAAACACAAACTAAAATTGCAGCAAAATACAGCATTCTCTCACTTATCGCAGGTATTACGTTCTAGAGCCCCCTCCCCCGTGAAGTAGGAAACTTACATTTATTCTACACTCTGAAACCTACGTAACTTTAACACCATACGTATACAGTACCGCAAAATCCCGTGATATAGCGAAAAATCCGCGATAAATAATCAAATATAATATATTTTTTTTAATTCCCTGATGCAGTGTGGCTGCGATAAGTGAACTGCGATATAGAGAGGGACTACTGTACCTTTTTTCCCCCCGTTCTCAGACTGGCTGAGATGAAAATGTTTTATACAGTATTGTGCTGGCAAAATGCGAGGAGACAGACACTCATACACCACTGGTGGCGGTGCCCTTGTTGGAGGCTATTTGGCAAGTTCGGTGCTTTAGGATATATTGCAATTCCTCTTCCATCACATCACTGGTCAAGAACCCTTTTCCCCACACATTCCTATTCCACCTGACTATTTAGATGCAGAGACCTTCTGTGCTGCAGCTATTCTGCTGTCAGGAATTCCTCCTATACATACGATCGCATGTGTGCACATACAGACATGTGGACAAGCAAACTCACGGCAGCATTGTTTGTAATCACAAAGGGCTTCAAAGTGCCTAAATGAAGAGGACTCTAGTGAAATAAATTACGGTACATTGAAATTAACATTGAAATTAATTTTTTACATGGAAATATCATGCAGCTGTGAAAAATAATGGGTGGCACTATATGTAATGATCTCCAAGACATAATATATGCTAAAAGCGAAAATGTGTAACTGCGTAAGGGTCACAGTTCCATTGGTAGAAAAAGAGAGAAATAAATGTGTGCTTATCTTTGTACACACCACCTCTGGAAGGTCATGAAAGAACTCTGTCCTTCTGGGGAGGGTGACTGGGTGAAGAAAATGTCTTTTGATATTTTTACCATGTGCATTTATTACCTATTCCAATTAATCATTTAAAACTGGATGTCTAGGCCTTAGATAAAACCCCCCTGGGGAGGGCCGATTCTCTCCCGCAGCCCAGCACTAAGCAGAGTCTGACACACAGCAAGGGCTCACAAATAGTTGCTGAACAAATGATTGCCTCTCATAGAAGTGTGGTTCTGTTTTCTCTTCAAGTCTCACAGCTGATTTCTATTTACCGATTGCCCTAAAGACTTTCAGAAGGGCCCTTGGGGGGTGGCCCTCCCTGAGCCAGGAACAGCAGGAGCATACCGCACAGGTACGAAGGCAGACAGCTGTGCATCCTCCTTGGCATCCTTGTGGGAACCCACGAGGCCAGACAGGTTGAGGCCGATGTGGTAATGCACCTGAACAAGCAAGGCCAGAAGCAGCTGGGGATAGATGCGCCTCACATGGTCCAGGCAGCTGTCGACGGACAGGAGCTCACACAGGCCGCTGGCTGCCTGGGGGCAGAGAAGAGGCGTGTGGGAAGTCCTGGCCCACTGTCTCAGCATTGCTGGCAGGGGGTGGACTGCTTCTCTAGGAGGTCAGACCTGGATCTTTGCTCTACTCTGGCGTGGCCTGGGAAAGCCCAGATCTTCCCGAATCCCGACTCCCACTCCTGGCTTTGTGGGTGAGCCCTGCACTGGAGCAATAACAAAAGCCTGCCTCTTTGATGTTGACACACCCCTGGAAGATCATGGTGGTGGTCTTGATCCCACTGTGCCAGTGAGGAGACAAGAGCAGAGGGGTGATGGGACTTGCCCAAGGGTCACCTAGCCCCTGGGGTGCAGGGCTGAGTCTTGAACCGAGGGTTTCAGATAGGGCTGTGGCATGCCCTTCCTCTTCCTCTTCTGTACCACAGGAACAAAGACCGCAAAGGGGCACCAGCTGACCCTTTACTTTGGGCCATTAAGGTGGACTGCCCTCACTGCCTCCCCATGTGGCCAGCAGCTAAAAGAAACAAGCCGCAGCCTGGAGCAGGAGCCAGGAAGGACCTGTTCTGAACTCCATGACAACCTGCCTCACACACCCTCCCCGACACCAATCCTCCCAAGCCCTGGGAATTTGGCTTCATTGGCATTTGTCCCACCAGGTTCCCAAGGACCAAATTTGCACTCACCGCTGTCCCCCTCCAACTTCCCCACCTACATTCACTCTGGTCCTGGCCTGGGCCCACCCCTCACACTTGGCTCACTGAATCCTCCCTGACTTGCAGGACAATGTGGGGGCAGGGAGCAGGCAGTAATGGGTTGGGGTCACAAGACCTGATGGCTCTTTCTGGCTCCACCGCTCCCTACCTCCCTTTGAGCCTCAGATTCATCCTCCATAAGGTGAGGTCACTGGGCCTCGTCCAGCCAGCCCCACAGATGTGGTGAGAAGTGAATGAAGGAGAAGGGAGACTGCTTCCTAAAGAAATGATTGAAATTTGTGCCACCATGCAGCTGGCCCATTTAATTGTGAAGTGAAAGAGCCCATGACTTGTTCCCATGGAAATAAATGACATAATGTGGGCTGGAGGAGAACAATAAATGGCCCTTATTTGTAATTCACGGCTTAGGAAACCCTTTCACGCATCCACTATCTCACTCTTCTCAACAGGTAAGACAGAGAGGCAGGAGTTATGACTACTCATTTGACAGATCTTACTATGAAAGCTAAGGAGGGGGAAGTGACTGGCCAAGGTTACACAGAGAGGCAGTGGCAGAGCTAAGATGAGTCTCTTGGACTCAAAGCCTTTCCACTTGTCAGCAGCCCAAAACGAATACTTTATTCAAAGAAAGCAGTCTGCGGTGTAGAGAAAAGCCTCTGGTGATGTGCCATAAGGCTCTGCTCTTGGCTTAATCTTGCTCAAATGGTGTATCAATGCCACAAGGTAAAAATTTGCCCACGCCGTATCTATGCTCAAACTATGCTTGTTCAGCAAGACGCATGGATGAGTGACTGGAGAATACATGGGAGGAGTGAATTAAATGCCGAAATCAGGGAGGGCACGGGGCGCCTGATCCACAGAGCTCGATGCTGGCAGAGAGATCCGATGGGGAAGCACGGGATCTGGGTTTGAGTCCTGCCACCACCACTCAATGGCTGTGTGACCTTGGGCAAGACACAGACTGTTCCTAAACAGGAGGATCTCCCTCTGTAAAGGATAATACCACCCACTCCTCCATTCCCCATATCTTTGCTTATTTGCTTCCCTCCCTCTGAATGTTTTACTCTCTGCTGAGTCTCCAGAACTTACGTGTGCTCAATAAACAATTGTTAAATATATCAGTTGAAATTTCTTGAATATCTGCTCTGTGCCAGGTAAATGTTAGACGTTTACTATTCCAGGCCACTGACGTAACTGTAAGTAGCAGCACTGCTGCCATCGATGGATCACAGTCAAGAGCAGACAGACAGACACTTACCCAAGGCCACACAACTAGCTGCTTGCAGAGCAGCACCCTAGAAGCTGGGCGGGTTGAATCCAGCAGGAGGGGGGAGGAGAAAAGGGCAGGCAGACAGGTCTCACCGCTAGTGGCTTGCTGGAGGCCCCGCCCTTCTTGGTGACAGGCTCCTCCTTCAGGATGAGCAGGAGCAGGTCCAGGACCTTTACGACGTCACGGCTGTGCTTGTACAGTATCAGCTGCCTCCACATCTCTGCTCCATTGCTGGGAGGTTGGGGGTAAGATAGTTATGGGGACCAGGCCCGCGGGGGCAACCCAGCTTCCCACTGTTACCCATGGGCATGCTAGCAAATTCATGGAATGGCCCAGAAAACACTCCCTGTGAGGCAGGGGGCTAACAGCGATACAAAACCCTATTTCCTAGCTATTATGCCAGGTGCTTTACAGACAATTTATTACTTCAGCAAATATCGAGCATCTGCTATCGTCCAGGCACTAAGCATATCTCTGGGGATACAGATACGAACAGACATTTAAGACATTCAGGGTCACTGAATTCTCACAATGACCCTCAAGGTGGGTTGTTATTCCCATTTTAGACATGGAGAGTTGAGGCTCAGAGACGTGGAGTCACCAGTCTAAGACAACACAGCTCATGAGTTGTATCATCAAGAAGTGACCGGGTCTGGTGTCCCAAAGCCTGTGCTCCTTCCCCCAGGCCAAGGAGCCCTTTGGGGCCTGGACCCTGCATCTGTCACATGATATCAAGAAGCCCACGCCCCCGTCCCTTAGGAGGCAGTACCCCAGGCAGGGGAAGGCGCCTGCGCCAGGCGGCACCGGCCTGCGGGCATTCTGATGGGCCGGTGAGCTACAGGGTTAACCCAGCCCTTTCTACCTTCTGCAGGAACATGTGAGCCTCCCATTAACTTTCCAGCTCTGTTCCCCTGGAAACCTGATAAAGATAGTATGTCAACTATGTTGCTAGGTAACATTGTTTATGGGAAAAGTGACCCAACTGGTAAATTGCATCTGAGCTGGGAGGAACTATAAATTAACTATAAGAACCGATGGGGACATTGTAGCATTGAGCTTCCTGGGGTGACTGGGCTTGTCCCTGCGGGGACCCTGGAAGCCAAGTCTATAGAGTTGTTAGAAGAAATGCTAGTTCCCGTGTGGCCTGAGCCACTTAAGCTAAGGCAGCTCCCGCACCTTCCGCCTGAGACCCACGAGACCAACTCTTGGAACCAGGGCCAAGGCTGGGGTAAGGGAAGTGAAGCATCCAGGGCACAAAACGTAAGGAGTCCCTCACTCTCAGGCTCACACAAGTGCAGGCAGGCAGGTCACCTGAGAGCAAGGGCCTCCTTGAATTTTGTTCCTGCTCCGTCTGGCCAGCTTCATGGGCTGCTGCAAGGTCTCCTGCAAAGAGGAGCCCCTGATGCCATCCTGTCCTTTATCCTGAGTGACTCTGATTTCAAGTGTGGCCTCCGCAGCCTTGTGAGTATGCATGTCTAGTGGCTCCAAGAAGCAAAGCCTCTGGTGGGCAGTGCAGTCACAAGGTTTAAATTCTTGCAGGTGGGAGGACAGATATGTGTCACCCCAGGTCACTGGTTCAATTCCCAGTCAGGGCACATGCCTGGGTTGCAGGCCAGGTCCCCAGTTGGGGGTGCACAAGAGGCACCCACATATTGATGTTTCTCTCCCTCTCTTTCTCCTTCCCTTCCCCTGCCTCTAAAAACAAGGAAATAAAGTCTTTAAGAAAGAAAAAAGAAAGCTCTATTTGACAAGTGCCTATAATGTTTGGTACTGAGCTGGTCTTTTTACATATATGATCTCATTTAATTTTTCAGAAAGCTTGCGAGTTATATGCTATTTTACCCTTTTCTACAGATGAATAAATCTAGACCTGGACAAGGAAAGTACTTGTCTGAGGTCATACAGCTAGGGAGGGCCAGAGCCAGGTCTTGTACCCAGGTCACTCTGCCTCCAGAGCCAGGGCAGTTTAAACAACATGCCAAGGTCCCTTGGTTTGAGGCAGTGTTGGGACTGTGGGAAAAAGAAGGACACAAGTAATCAATGATACGGTGCGCTTGTAGGTGCAGTGCCTTCTGGGCACCTGTGTCAGCCCATGCTGCAACGCTAGCTCCCTGGAAGAACATCCCAGGAATGTTCTCCACTTACAGGTTTGAACCACTGTGCTTCTAAGATACAATCTGTTCTTTGTTCATTCATTCCATAAATATTCACTGAGCACCCACCACGTGCCTGGCCCATGGCTAGCCCTTGGGGGTTCATCGGTGAACAAGACACAGCCTTGCCCTGTCCTCAAGTGAGATTATAGTCTAGTGGAGAAGACAGACCAGGAACTAAGAGATTAGGGCTATCATGCCTGAGTATACATGGTTCCACGGGAATGTGAAAATGAGAGTCACAGATTACATTTGGAAGGATGAGGAAAAGCTTAGATAGAAGGATTGCTTCAATCAAAATAGGTTTGTTTATAGCCTTTGTCTCTGGTCCTGTGGGGACTAATTCTTTGTACCTCTACATACCCCATCAGACTCTGTGCTGGTCTCCACCATCTCCCACCCACCAGTGCCTTGCTACTGCCTTAGTCACGTGCCTAGCTGAATGCCTGCTCAGAAGCTTTGCTTCAGAGGTGCTCTAGACTTACGTTTTCGGACGTCCAGGATGGTATAAAGGATGGCGATGCCCTCCAGAGCCTCCCGGCCAATATGCTCATCGGGATCCCCGATGCGAACGGTGAGTCTTCCCAGCAGAAGCCCCAGGCCCGTGAATCCGAAACATACCTATTTGTGTTATAATAATCTTAGGGACTGAGTCTTATAGGTTCAATAATGCTATACAGCAAATGGTAAAAAGAGATGGAATGTCTGTCCCTGATAGCGGAGCCCTCTGAGGATGGTAAGGGCCACCTGGGAATCTCTGGACAGCTTGGACAGGTGCACAGGCTCCCTCAGAACTGGGAATATTCCCCCCAGGACGCCCCCGCCCCATCTCCCAGAGGCCACTCACAGAGTAAGGCAGGGTGAGAAGTGTGTGCTTCAACACAGAAACATTGCTGCTCACAGCACGAGCTCGTTCATGGGCCTTTCCAGAGTTCATCCAGGGCCCCAGGGGCTGTGAGGACAAGGGTAAGACTCAGAGCTACAGGTTGGCTGCCAGCCCCTACTGCCTGGGTGGGCAGCCCAATCTTCACTGATCAGCTTCTGGGGAGAGCATAAAGACCACTCCCCACAGTTCTTCTCTTATTCTTAGAGCATAGGGAGTCATGGGGTCCAGAAGCTGAGAATAGGACTGAAACACTAGAGGGAGGATGGTCAATGAGGAGAGAGATGAAAAATGGAGAATCATGAGGCTCAAAGAAGAAGACAGGGGCAAGAATGAACAGAGCAAAGATACGGGGGCAGCTACCATGGGAGTATGGAAGGGAGGGAGAGAGTGAAGAGGCACGGGTCTGGGACAGGGAGGCAGAACACGCACAAGATCACATCCTGAAATCAAATCACTCCTTCTGGGTCCAGCACCCATCACCCCCTCCTCCTAAGCCAATCCTCCTTTCTTCTCCACCCTTCCCCTCCCCCCTGTCCCCTCACCTCCAAAATGCTCGTCAGCCCAGCAGCAATGGGGCACTCAACAAAGAGAGCATTGAGCAGTGTCTGCAGGGCTTCCAAGGTATGACAGTAAAGTGTCTGTAGACAGGAGAAGGACCAAGCTACTAGCAGGCCTCTGGAGCAGACCCTCACCCCAGGACACCCCTTGTGTGGACCCAGGAAGCTGCTCTTCGGTCCCACCCGAGACTAACTTAACGTATGATACTGGACACATTACTTCCCCTCCATGGGTTACAGTTTCCTTATCCACAAATTGGTCGTTATTATCCCTGCACTTTTTACCTTATAGTGAAGGAAGCAGACACCCAACATTCACTAAGAATCTACCATAGGCCAAGTAAGCAACAAATGAGAGGGTGAGTGGGAAAATGCTCCAGAACTCTAAGAGCTAGGTAAACTTTTATTATTGTCTCTAGGGAAGCGCTCTGGTTCTTTTTTTAATTGCTACTCCTAGACTTAAATAGGTTTTCCAAGTCGCCTCTTCAGGGCCGCCACCTCTCCCATGCCCGGGCTCCTCCCCTGTCAATCACACCACAGGCCTTGGTTTTAGGAAGGTGCAGGCATTACACATACACAAGGCTGAGCTATGGGTTGGAGCCACTCTGGAAAGGCCCTCTATCCTCTGCCTTCCCTTGTCCTGCCAGTTCCCCATGTCTGCCTCTCACATTGGTATTGCCCAGGCTTCCTGAGTCTGTTCATTCACACCAGGGTTGCACCACAACCACCAAGCAAACCTCACTCTCCAGCTACACCCCTTGGTCCTTCTCATCTGCAGCCCAGCACTGTGCAGCGCTGTCCTCTGCTGGCTGGACCTGTTACTACAAGGGGGCCTCTGCCTTCCTGGGCCCAAACAAGGATTGCCTGCCCTTCCTTTGGGTCTTATCTCAGGGCACCACCTCTGGGACCCAGAGCCCTCTTACCGCCGCATGCTGTGCCCCCACAGCTCTCAGCCTCACTTCTCAGCACTCTCGCCCGACCCTGGGCTGCAGCCACACCGCCTCAGTGTCATCCTTGCTGTCACCATGTTCTCTCCAGCCTCAGGCCTCTGCACAGGCTGTTCCCTCTGCCCGGCATGCTTTTCCTTCTGCCAGCCCCACTCCCTGCAGCTAACAAGCTCTTCTTTAACCTCTCAGCTCCAGCACCAAGAATCCTGAAACCCCGCCCACCTAGGCCAGGTCCCCTCCATTCCAGGCTCTTCATAGCAGCAGTACTTCTTGCTCGCAGCATGTACCAGTGTTGTAATTTTGCATTAACTGCATAATTCTCTGATAAGGTCTATCTCACCCCTGCCCTTGCCCCTCCTCTATCCCACCCCTGTGCTTCTTGTAGGCCCTCCGTTAATATTCAATGAATGAAAGGATGAATGAATGAATGAATGAGCTTTACTCTGAGCCGAAACACCACTCCCTTGACTTCCCCCACTGACCCTACACCCTACACTAAAGGTCACCTCTGACCGTTCCTCCTAGGACAACTGCAGAGGTTGAAAGGTTTTCATGTGTTTGAGCTCCTTGAGGTCCTGCTTCTCTGGGCCACAGCCAGTCTTTCTTCCTTGTGACCTAGCCCTCAACCAGCTTCCTGTCAATCCCGGCTACCTCCTCTGGCCATGCCAATGCCTGCCCACCTGCCTCTCACTGGGCAGGGCTCAGAAGTCAATAGAACCCTCCAGATGAGGGACTGATCCCTATTCCAAAAATCCGTTCACTCACCAAACATCCCTCTCATACCAAGAGAGGGTCAGCACATTGCCCCAGGCCCTGCAACTCGAGCAAGCACCCTTCCTTTCCCTGCTGGGAGTCCTACCATGTACCTCACTCTGAGGACCCTGGACCACCCTAGGACCCACCGGGGAGGGTGCTGCTTACCTGTACGGTGTCAGCCTTGGCCTCATCTTTCTCCTGCATGGCCTGCACAGAAGGCAGGGAGAACACACTCTTCACACACGTGTTCACCAGCTCTGACCTTTCCCAAAGATCCAGCACAGGATGGCTGTGACTGGTGAGGAGACAGAAAGCAAAGGCATAGAGTGAGGGAGGCTGGAGCTATGAATGCAGGGCTGGGGCGAGGGTATCTCGACGGGGTGCCAGGCGTGGGCCTGAGATTCAGATCCACAAAGGGTGAGGTGAGGTGGGGGGAGGAGGGAGGTGGGTGCGGAGGGCAGACAGCCCTGGGAGGGACTGGGCACGGGGAGAGGAGAAGGCCCAGGAGTGGGGTTAGGGCACAGCAGAGAGGCTCCAGAAGACAGAGTCAGAGCCCATGGCAAGAAGAAGAGGAGATGGGGGTCGGGGAGGGGCTGTGGACACCTTAGCTGCGTCAGGGTCTCCATGGCCTGCTGGCGGACGGGGCTGGAGAGGGAATCCAGTGGCTCCTCCTGGATCTGCCTCTGAGCAGGGCACACAGAAGGGCCGATAAGGGGAGCAGGCCGCTGCAGACCACCAGGGCTGCGGCTGCCCCTCCAGGAGCAGCTACAGCAGCCCCTCAGCCTGGGCAGAACTCCCCACCTCCACGCTCTGGCAGCCTCCAGTCGGAGGGAGCCAGCTCACTGCTCAGACCTGTCTGGAGCCTCAGTTCAAAGCCACCCAAACACCCCACGTTCTAACCAGCTGCGTCTCTGAAGCCCCATGGTGGGGAGGTTTATTTAAACCACAGACTAGCCCAAAGCAAAAACACCACAAAGGGCCCTCGAGAGAAATCCAGTTGAATTCCTTTTTAAATGTTCTTCTAATTACTTCTCACTTTTGATTTACTACCTACAGACAATAGGTGCTCAATTAATATTAGTTAAATGAAGGTATCAAGGGCAAGGATATTTTCCCTCTCTAAGGGACTCAAAGCCAAGTATGATTTTGGAAACTTCTCTGCTTATCCCCACCCAGCACATGCTGGTGGATAACTGAGAAATGACTGTATTTAGCAAAATGATAAGAAAATTCCCCACCAGAACTAACTTTTGGTATTAAGTAATAAAACTGCTCCCAGGTACACAATGCTCTACAGTAAACCATTGGATTGTGTTCTCCCCCGCCAAGCAGTGACACAGGCATTGTCACAGATGAGCAGAGTGAGGCTCAGAGAAGGGACATGACTTGCCTGGGCTCCCTCTAGACAGGCAGAGAGCAGTTAGAGGTGGAGCTGAGACTCAAGGCCAAGTGCCCTGCCTCCTCGTCTCTCCTCTCCCCGCCTACCCCCTGTCTCATCAGTGGGTAGACTCAGGACTTCCGCTCCTCCCACCCCAATGCCACAGACCAGATGTGGCTCTGGCACCATCATCTTCTTCACCATAGTCTTCTTCTCTCCTTCACCTTCCAGCACATGCTGGCTCTTCTGGAGGGTGATGACATTCTCAGCCTCGGGGGCAGCAGAGGGCAAAGCCACAGGGTGAGAGCCGCACTGAACCCAGCTTTCAGGGGCTGTCCCTACCCCTGCTGCATCAGCCACCCGCCGCCTGCAGGCATGTCAGCTTGCTCCTCCCCAGCTGCCAGCCACAGTGTTGCTCAAGAGAAATGAGAACCCACAAAGGGAACATCTGGGGAGTGGGTGAGCCTTGAGAAGGTGACCGCAGGGTTGTGTGGATAATCCTTGAAGTCCAGCGTTTGGAAGAGGACAGATATCAGGGGCTGCAGAATTCTCCCCCTTTGCCAGTCAACTAAGGGAGAAGCAGCGGCTGCGGGGACAGAAAGGGTCTCCCACACCTCAAGCTGAAATCTCACCATATGCAATACCTCCTATGGGCCTTCTGCTATCTACCCTTCTTGAGGACACGTCCTAATCAGATTAAGGCACTCTGCTACCTGAGAGAGGCAACACATTTACTAATGTCCAATTCATCTACTCATTCTCCTTATCTTAGGGCAGAAGAAGGAGAAAAAAAACATGAAATAAATAAAATAATGAATAAAATGACTTCATATAGTAAAGAAAGCAAAACAAGGTAATCAGATGAACAGTGTGGTGGGTTCAAGATCCCACAAGTTCTTTCTTACTCTGCCTATCAAGACGGCTCTGGGCTCATCCCACCACTCGTTTGGACCAACAGAAGGCCATGCAAGTGCTGCTGTGCAGTTGCTGGCCTAACCCTTAAAGGAACTGGCAGCCCTTCCCCTCTGGAACCCAGCTGCCATGGAATGGCAACGTCAGGTACACAGAGACTTGGGAAGATGGGGTCATCTTGGATGTTCCAGGCCCCCTCCCCCAGTGATCTCTGTCTACACCACACAGAGCAGAAGAACCACCCGCTGAGCCCAGTCACACTTTAGAATCATGAGAAATTGGGCCCTTTCCATCCTTACTTCCCTGGCTGTCAGAGTGAACTTTTAAACCACTAAGTGTTGAGGCAGTTTGTTAAACAGCGATTAATGACTTTGGCTACTAAAGTGATGGGAGAGGGATGGCTCACTTAGAACAAACTGTCCAGGAAGGCCTCTCAGGGGAGATAATATTTAGACTGAGTCCTGAATGACAAGAAAGTGGTAGTCATGTGAAAAACAAGAAGGAGGGTCTGTCTGTCTCTCCAAAGTAGAATGTCATTTCACTAGTGTATCTCTAGTGCCTGAAACAGTGCCTGGCACATAGCAAGGGCTCACCTAAATTTGCCGAGTGATTGCAGTAACAAAGTCTTTCTGTGCAGGGACCGTGCTCAGTGCTGTGTATACATTATGTAACACAGACCTCACTTCAGTTTTATTTAGGCCTATCTTATAGGAAGAACCTTCCTGACAGAATAACAAGTGCAAAGGCCCTGAGGTAAGAATGAGTTTGGTATGGAACAGAAGAAGGCTAGTGCGGCAAGAGCAAGGTGGACAACTGGAAGAATGCCGTGGGGTAAAGACAGATGCTTCCCAAATGCAACACCTCTTCATAGTTCTGTCAGCTTCTCCCCACCCCCACCCACATGCTGCATTGAGCTGGCCTCTGAATCAGCCTGAGGGCAGGGCAGGGCCTCCCCCCTGTAAGTCCTGACCTGGGTGGATCCCCTACCTCCAGACTCTGTCCATCAGCCAGCCTTGCCCACATTCTGTGTGTCATATTCGTATCCACCAGCCTGTCCCGTCTGCCCCAACTGGCCCTCAACAAGTCCTGCAGACACTGGCTTTCTCTGGCCTCCCGAGGCCTGGTGCGTGGCCAAGACCTGGGTCAGGCCTATGTCCTGAAACAGGCCATTTCCAGCCTTTCTGTCTCCAGTACAGATCCTCTCACAATTCATTCAGTTGTTTAGAAAACTTACTGAGCACCTCTGATATGCCAGGCACCACAGTAGATGCTGGGAATACAGCTGTGAATAAGACAGATGAAAATGCCCAGTGCATAGGAGATACATATAGCGAGAGAGACCGATAAAAGATGGAAAGCACCTTGTGCATCGGATGGTGATGAACACCATGGAGAAAAGAGGAGCTGGGCAGAGAAACAGGGATGGCTGGGGCTGGGGAGTGGGGGCTGGGGGGCATCCCAGTAAGTCAGCTGTTTGTTGGGCAGGATGCATACCAGAGTCATTTTGTAGCCATCCTCTCCCTTCCCTGGCACGTTCACCAGGCATGAGGCCACGTCATCAAAGGCTTCTGCATGTCGTTGTTTCGATGAGGGAAGAAAGGAGTAGAAAGATATAATATACCTAGGGGCCCACAGTCCCTTCTCTCCTCCCCAACTGGGCTTCTCTAATCCTTACTCTCCTGGCAGCCAGACTGGGCTTCCCCTACCCTTACCCTTCAATGGCACCCCAGTTAACTGAGCATAAAGTCAGCATCCTTGTCAGCGCCTTCAAGGCCCTGCCAGGTCAGCCTCCCTGACCCCACCCCCAGCCTTACTGTCGCTGCTCTCCCTCACTCACCATGCTCTGGCCACACTGGCCAGACAAGCTTCCAGGCTCAGGGCCTTTGCACAAGGCAGTTTCCTCTACCTGGACCAATTCACTGCCACGTCCCCTTGCCCAGGTCCCACACCTGTCCTTCAGGTCTAAGCTTGCCTGCCTCTCCTCAAAGAGGCCTCCCCTGACCTTTGGGTTAATGGGGGTCCCACTGTGATCCTCTTGTGCATCAGCTTACTCTCTTTTTTCAACCATTATCACAATTTATAATGAAACTCTCATTTGTTATAGTAGTAGATAGTTGCTATTTTGTCAGCCCCAGGTTTGCTCATCTTTCCTTTGGTAAAAGAATTCCTGCCTTCCCTGTGGGTTACCCATTCCATATAGTTAGATGAAGCTGAACCCTTGAAGCCCCACCTATCCCCCTCTTCAAATAGGCGCGGGCCTGCAACCCAAGCTTGGCCAATTAAAAGAGTCCTGTGCCCACTGCCACAGTAACTGGTCCAGGGATGGGCTCTTGGGTGAGCAGGGCAATAGAGCTCTTTATTTAAGAAAGTGTGTCTTCTCCTTCTGAGGACCTATGAGAGCCTAGAACTTCAGGGCCCTCTTGGCCACCAGAGGCTGCTGGAGCATTAAGCCAAGAGAAAGAAGCAGAGACATCCCAATAGTAGTAAATACAGCCAGCACCAAGAGCTTGGCTTCTAAGTACCATTCTCCACTAAAAGGAACAAAGCTCCTTGGGCTGATTCTAGGACTTGGGCAGGAAAAATAGAAGATGAGCTAGAAGACAAGGAAGAGACATCTTGAAACGGAGAACAAGAGAACTCAAGCAACAATGAGGCTATGTCAAAGGGCACAAAAGCTTGCTTGAAGAGGAGTCCACTGGTCAAACTGGGGAAAGTTTCGGTATCACAATAAATAATGGCAGCAACACATGATACAGTCCATTGAATAAACTAGGAAGCCACAACTCCATACTAACATAAACAAGTAAATGAATAAGTAGAAAGTTTGATGAGGAATGGGGTATTTACATAGTTTCAGATAACCTCCTCACACAATATTTATTACGAAGGGGTAAATAGTGACTTCACAGTGGTGAACTTGGCAGCAACCATCTCACTCACGTGACCGAAGTGAGCATCATCAGTAACGGAACAAGCCAAAATCACACACCACCAGGTGGGACGCCATGAGAAAAGGCTAGCTCCCCTTCCATGCTCTTCCTGCCAAAGGCGCATGACACGGAGGTGATCATGGGGAAGCATCAGACAAACCCAAACCTGGGTACAACTTACAAAACAGCTGGCCTGTAATCTTCAAATGTATCAAGAACATGAAAGTCCAGAGATCCAATGTGGCTTCAGCTACCCTTGACTCCTCAGAGGCCCCCTGCAGCCATAGCCAGCAAGGGCTTGCAGGACCTGAAGCACAAGTGGAAGGGGTAGCCCAGGCTGCAGCCATGGGCGGGGTGGCCAAGTACACCCAGAAAACCATCCACAAGACTGCTAGCCAAGCCTCTGACACTTTCTCAGGGTTGAAAGGAAAAAAATAGTCTTCCTGAGGTGACAAAGGGGAGCCATGGGTGACTCCCCTCTAGGCCCTGAGCTCTGGTCAGCTGCTGCCCCCTTGGCCTGACAGCTCATTGAAGCACATGTTCAGAAAGAAAAAAAGAACATGAAAGTCAAGGAAAGGCTGAGGTGAGGACTGAGGAAACAAAACAAACTAGACAAAAAAGTGCAGTGAGTTATTCTGCACTGGATCTTTTTCTTCCAGAAAAAATTACCGGGACAATCAGTGACATTTGAATGGGCTCTGCGAATTAGATGGTAACAGTGTATTAACATTGATTTCATGATTTTGATGGTTAACCTTTGTTCTTTTTTGTAAGAAATAAAAAACAAAATTCAGGGATGTGGAACATCACTTGGCCATTTAATCAAATTATTCACAGACAAAAAATTTTATACTGTGCTTTCAATTCTTCTTCAAGTTTTCATTGTTTTAACATGTTTTAAAGGAATGAAAGAGAACTAGAGGCAATCTTTTTCAGACAAAAAATGATAAAAGTTTACCATCAGCAGAATTCACTAAAGGAAATTCTAAAGTATGCTCTTCAAGCCATAGGAAATCAATGTCAGATGGAAGGTCTGAGATGCAATAAGCAATGAAATAAAAGAAAGATTAATATTTGGGTAACTATAAGAACATTAACTACATAAAATAATAATGATGTTATAGGATTAAGAAAATAATGAATATGCATTACCAGGACAGCATATAAATTAGGGGGAAGGAATTAAGTGGGGTTACTGTTTTTCGATCACAAAGGACCACGTATTTATATGAAAAGTCCAAAACAGGTAAATTTATACAGAGAGTAGATTAGTGGTTGCCTAGAACTGGGGGACAGTGGGTTTGGGATGATATCTAAGAGGTTTGGGGGTTTCTTGGGGGGTGGGGGGTGTTGATGAAAATGTTCTACAGTTGATTGTGGTGATAGTTGCACAATTCTGTGTGTATTTTAGTACCATTAAATTATACACTTAAAGTGGGGAAATTTTATGATATCTAAATTATAACTCAATAAAGTTGTATTTTTAAAAGTTCAACATACAGAAACAAAATTTCTCTATACCATCAAGCATCATCAGTACAAAAGAGGAATTGTATTAAAAAATAAGATATGATTCATGCAAGCAATAAAAACTATAAAGTACATAGGAATTAACCTATCGAAAAATACAATAGATCTTGAGGGAGAATTTTTCAGTTCTAGTAAAAGCTATATCCTATATAAAGGAAAACTTCAATAGATGGATAAATTAATAGCATTCCAATACAAATGCCAGCAAGATTTTTCTGAAGACCTAGACAAACATATTCTAAAATATATATGGACCCTTCCCGGTGTGACTCAGTGGATAGAGCATCGGCCTGCAAACCAAAAGGTCGCCAGTTTGATTCCAGTCAGAGTACATGCCTGGGTTGCACACCAGGTTCCCGTTTGGGGGCATGAGAGAGGTAACCACACATTTATATTTCTCTCCCTCTCTTTCTCCCTCCCTTCCTTTCTCTCTAAAAGTAAATAAATAAAATCTTTTAAAAAGTAAAATAAAATGTATATGGAAGAATGAGGGCTTGCTAATAGACGTCAGAGCATGGTTTGGATGCTGTTACCCTCAGAATAATTTTGAGACATTTTAAAGAGATTCTTACCCTACCAGATACGAATACATATTTGCAAAGCCATGGTAATTTTTTAATTGCAATATAGTATTGGTCCACGAACAAACATAAATATTTAGAGATCTAAATAATTGAGAGATCCTTACAACATCAAAAACAGGAGATTCATTTCCAAAACACCTGTATATCAGAAGTGAGTGAAGGTTCCAGATAGGACCCCAAGGCCTTGCTCAGGTGGGGAACCTCAAACGCTCTATAATAGAGGTGAGCTGAGCCTAGAGCCTGCCTCCTCCATTGATCTGGAAAGCCAGGTCTGAAATTTATCAAAAAAGAAAGAGGCATACATTTTGAAAGGAAGGTATAGTTAGTTGACTTGTAATCTGGACATAATAAAGGTATTATCATATGGATGATGTTAGAGTTAAGGAGACTGAAGTTCAGAGAGATTAAGTAGCTTGTCCCAAATCCCTCAACAAGCAGAGGCTGAGCACTGAATCTCTTGTGCATAATGAATATATTGCATGTTATCCACTGATTGATGTTCCCTTTCTTCCCCTCTCCTCTCCCCTCCATGCCCCACAAGTCTAAATACAAGTTTCTTCCAGGACAGTGCCCTCTCTAGGGCTGTCACCCCTGCCACACTCACGTTCAGGGACACTTTGGAAGGCTCTGGTGTCCTTGTCTGTGGTGTTGTGGGTGGGGAACAACAGTGGGAACTGGCCCACCTCAGCACCGGCCATCTTGCTCAAGCTCTGCTGATCTCCCTCCAGGGGCACAGTGTGGATGGTGTTGTCCTCAGAATAATCGTGCTGGCTGCTCAGTGTCAGCGTGGACATGTCCCTGAAGATGAGGCTGGAGCCCAGATTCAGAGTCTCGCTGGAGCCCAGACTCAGAGTCTCCTTGGAGCCTAGTATCAAGGTCATGTATGAGGGTGGAGAAAAGGCGGAATTGGGTCCATAGGTGCTGGAGTGCAGGCTAATATCATCATTGGAGCCAGGACTCAGGGCCAAGCATGAGGCCTGAGTGACGGTCATGTTCAAATCAGACTTCACATTGCTATTTGAAGCCACATTGATGGTTCCCTTGGAACTCGCGTTCCAGGCTGTACCAAAGGCTCCTTTCAAAACAGACCCTGAGGTGTTATGTGAAACCAAAGTGATGGTCTCGTTGGTGTTTGGGATTGGGGCCCCACAGGAACCTGGAGCCACATTCAGGTCCAGCTTGGAGGTAGCTCTTGAGCCCACACTGAGCAGGTCATTGGAGCTGGTATCCAGAGAACAGTTTGAGGCTTGAGTAAGGCGGCCTTTTGAGCTTGGCCTGGAGATACATGAGCCCAGAGCTAGGGCTTCTCTTGAATAGGACCTTATACGTGGATCTGATTCAGGCCTGGAAAGATTGGAGTTACTCTGACCCAAATCAAAAATTGTGCTTGAGTGGCAGTTGAAGGCCTCCTCAGAATTCAGCCCCGAGGAGTTGTTCCAGCTCAGACACTGGGCCTCAGTAGAGCCAGGGCTCAGAACAAGGTTTGAGGCTGAACACGGGGGCCCCTGTGAGCTGGGCCTTGAGATGTGATTCCTATCCAGGCCCAGAGCTTCACCAGAGTGGGAAGTGGTGATCTGGAGGGAGGCTGGAGCCATGGCCTCACTGTCAACAGGCCTGGGGCTGTTATCAGACACCAGGCCAGGGGCTGGCTCAGAGACAGGACTCGGAATTAGATTAAGGTCTGGAAGAAGAGCCAAGCCAGGATTCCCGGGTGGATTCAAGATAGGAACAAGGTCTGTATCTGGGTTTGGCCCAGAGATGGTACCAGAGCCTAAACTAGGGCTCCGGTGGAGTTGAGACTCGGTGTCATCTTTGGTTCTTCATCGAGGGCCACACTGGCCCTTGGACTCAGAGCCATGTCTGGTCTAGACGTTCCTCAATGCCACTGCCCCTTTCTCTCAAATAGCTGACCGTTACACTCTCTGCAGTGTTCCTAAGAGAGAGAAAAGGCAATGCCTCACTTGTTAAAATTTCTCCATGGATCCCCACTATCTTTCAAATGAGGCCCTGTGTGACTTACAGGGACCTCCATGACCACGCCCAGCCCACTTTTCCAGCCCCACCCTACACAACAAAATATTCATCACCCTTTATTCCAATGACTCCATTAGTAGGCCAGCCCCTGCTGGGCAGAGCTCCACCCTGGCAAGAACTGCATATCTTAGTCCTTGGGGCATCCACAGCACCTAGCACTGTGCCAAGTGCATGGTAGGAAGTCCATAAATGAGGAACCTCTCCCACCTTAAGTAGAAAAAGGGAAGGAGGAGCTTCCTTGTGAGTCACCCCACTTCCAACCAACCCGTAACTTGCTAGAACTGTGGCCTAGACTCCCAAAGCAGACTTAGCAGAGCTGCCCACCATCCCTAACGGTTTGCCTATTCTGGGTGGGGCTGGCTACATAGAGGACAAGCTGGGGCAATCATCAAAAACACAGCCCGCCTCAACCCAGCAATCTGACTGCTGGCTGACCTCCCTAATCCCCCCACCCTATCCCGCCCAACATCTAGACCACAGCTCGCCTGCATGCATGGTACTCCCTTCCCGACTCCATTCCACCATCCCCCAGTTCCTTTGAGCTTTTTCAAAGAGCCAGGCTCCTAGGTTAGGTCTGGGCCTTCCACATTTGGGCACCCCTTTCTCCAGCCTTCTGTCCTGGCTAACACCTACAGCTCCACCACTTCAGATTTCAGCTCAAATATTAAAAGCCTTCAGGTCCCCCACATAAGTGAGGTCCACTTGTAAGTTCCCAAGGCATCTGGTCCACTTCCCTTTTCTTGGCACGTAATATCTTGTTTCTCCACTAGACAATAAGATCCACGAGAGTCTAGCACAGCACCTGGCACACGTCAAATGTTCCATAAGTAAGCTTGTTGTTTCATCTTTTTATCTCGTCTCCATTTCCTCACCCATTCTTTCACTAGCTGATTTCATCACTGTTTCATTTACTATTCGCTCATGCACTCATTTACTAAATCACTTACTCCACAAACTTTGCTGTGCATCTTTACAACTTGGCTTTGGAAAGGCCGTAGATTTGGAGTCACGTTATCCCAGGTTCAAGTCCCAGCTCATCCTCTCACTAGTGTTTGTGAATTTGGGTAAGAGACTTTCCCCCTCTGACCCTCATCCTCCTCATTGCTAATACGGAAGACAAAGCCTGCTCCCCAGGGTTGTTGCACACAAATAGCCCTCCTACTGCTTTCTATAAATCATTGCCATTTGCTCTATTTCTCTCTGCCAGGCACTGTGGGCAGAGGGGAGTAAGGCCCATTGTGCATTGGGAAAAGTAAGGCAGAGCACAATGGGAGCTGCTTTCATTCCAAGCAAGCAGCTTCACGTCCTGCCTCAGAAGTAGGAAAGGTTCACTCGCCATTGGCACCAGAAGCAATTTTACCTTGAAGCTAATGAAATCGAAAATTCCAGGGCTCCTTGCTGATAAGTCCCTTTACAAAGGAACTATACTTAATGTTGCATCCACAAGGTTTTGCTCGAAGCAAAGATAAAGCTTTTACTAATTGTAAAAATTTACATGCCTGGGGTGTGACTACCCAGTGACCTGCCCAGTTAGGGGTGTATGATCAAATCTCCCCGTGAGGTTACTTTCCATAGAACCCCTTTTCTCATCCACCATAGTGAATTTTCTCCTGTCCACCTCGTATCTGCCCTGCACCTCTCATTCCCTCCTGCTGCTTCAGGGGACTGTGTTGTCCCAGTTCTTTCTCTACTTGCTTCTTCCCTGTGGCCTGTGAACCTGGCTAAGTTTTCTCTCAGCAAAAATCCTTCCTTCAAGTCCATTGCTTCTCCCAGCAGCCCCTCACTCAGCCCCTCACTCGCTGCAGTGACCAGCCTCTCCCCAGAACCCTTTTGGACTCCTCCCTCTCCTCACCTGGTCTCATGCATCGAATGAACCACCAAGTCCTGTTACCAGACTCAAGGGGTCCATTTGCCTGCACACATCAAAGCCCAATAAGACACTAACGGGAGTTTGCAGCCAAGAAAGTAAGGATTTATTAAGGCGATGGTGCCATGCCCGGAGTCACAGGTAGCTAATGCTCAAAGACCTGACTCCCCAATAGCTTCCAGGGGGATGAATTATATGGGGAAAACATCATTAATCGTGGTTACTAAAGGAGTTAGGGTCGTGGTCTCTACTGATTGATTAGTGCTAGAGTAGGGGGGTAATTGATCATTGCATCTGGTCCAGATGTCGGCCATGGAGTTGCTCTGTCCAATTTCACAAGGATTTGTTCTGTGGGATTGTTCTGCCTTCTGTGGGTCTGGAGCTAAAACACAACTGAGGCCAAGATATTGTCTTTAGTTTGATTGAAAACTCTGTAGTCACTAGGCCCAGGACTACTGGAGGTTGACCAGAACCTCATTGTCCTGAGGGATTAATGATTAAGCAAGGAGGAGGGAGGTGGGTGAGCCAGGGCGCTGGGTGAGGCCAGCTTGGGTCAAAGGAAAAAATAAAATAAAAGGCCAGATTAAAGAAAATAAGGTCCCTGCGCAGTTACAGTTCTTTCAATTTTATGTCCAAATCTCTCCTGTTCCTCCAACCCCACACCCTCTAGCCTGGCTTCGGTCCTCATCATTAGACCCGCTCTTCTCCGGCCACTCTTCTCAATAATGTCCCGGACTTCCGGCCAAGATGGAGGCTTAGACGGACACACTAAGTCTCCCTCTACAACTAGAGAGGAATACAACTACTTCAAAACAAAGGATAACTAGAAATTCCAGAAAATAAAACTACACGGAAGCCCAACATATGAAGTTATAAACCAGCGGTGCCATTCAAGCAGGTAAGAGTTAAAGAGGGCAAAGCTGTTTGCGGTCAGTGGCGGGGCGGCGAAAAATCCCGGCGGCAGTCAAGCCCCTGGCAGTGCGCGACCCCAGCGCTGGGGAGAGCGGCCACCGCATCGCCTTGAACAGTGAGGCCCAGGGGGGCGGGAGGACGGATCCCGGTCTCCTAGCTGAATAACTGTGTGAATCCATTTTGGACCCCCACCCCCAAAGAAAGAAAGCACCACAGGGCTGCGAAATAGGTCGCAGACAGGCGCCGGTCGCTGACTTGTGACGCCAAACGGCGCCGGTCGCTGGGTCATTACGAGTACACAGGCACTGCCCCCGACATCCGGCCCAAGAAAACAAAACGCATCTGTCAAAATGAGGCAGACAACTATAGAAATACCGGTGACACACCTCACCAGGCAGCAGATAGAGAACCTGACAGATGAACAGATAAGAAACCTGTCAGAGGCTCAGTTCTGGGCCATTGTTATCAGGTGGCTTACAGAATTCACAAAAGAGCAGGAAAAAGATAAGAAAGAAGCAAAAAACTTTCATAACGAAAGGAACAAAACCACATACGAGACAGATGGTGAGGAACAAAAATCCAGAGTTCATTTCAACAAACTGGAATATGGAGAAGGAACAAGCAGCCAACCAATGCAGCAAGAGGAAATGGGAAGCAACAATGAGAGGATCAGAAACCTCTGGGACAGCTATAAAAGGCCCAACATAAGAATCATTGGTTTGCCAGAGAATGAGGAAGATGAACTAGAACTTGAAAAATTGAGTGAAAATATAATAAAGGAGAACTTCCCAGACTTGGGGAAGGGAATAGACTTGCAGGTCCAGGAAGCAAGGAGAGTTCCCAAGAGACTGGACCCAGGGAGAACCACTCCAAGACACATTATAATCAAAATGTCAAAAATTAAAGATAAAGAGAGAATCTTAAAAGCAGCAAGAGAGAAGAAAAGAATTATGTACAAAGGGGTCCCAATTAGACTATCAGCAGACTTCTCAAGGGAAACCCTACAGGCAAGAAGGGACTGGCAAGAAATATTCAAAGTAATGAAAATCCAAAACCTACAACCACGAATACTCTATCCAGCGAAATTGTCATTCAGAATAGAAGGACAGAGAAAGTGTTTCCAGGACAAAATAAAACTGAAAGAGTTCATTAGATCCAAATCACTGTTATATGAGATGTTAAAGGGACTGGTTTAAAAAACAGAAGCTAAGGAGATGAAACAAAGGCAAACTAAATAGGCAACGAGAGTGGAAAAGGAACTGTGGGTACGGGAAGCATATTGGGGGGAGGTCAACAGGGAGGGGGAATGGGGAAAGGGAGGGAGATGATATAGGAATTGGGGATCAAGGTAGGAGGGAATGGAATAGACGGAGAGAGGTTGGGAGGAACTGTATGCACAACTAATGGACATAATCTAAAATGGGGGGACAACTGGAGGGAGGGGGGCCACCGGGTGGAGGGGAGCAGAGGGAAGGGAAATTGGCACAAATGTAATATTTTAATCAATAAAACACATTAAATCTGAAAAAAAAATTTCCAAGTTAATAGAAAAAAAAAAAAGAAGTATTCAATGTGATGAAAAACAACCTACAGCCAAGATTACTCTATCTAGCAAAGCTATCATTTGGAATGGAAGGGCAGTTGAAGTGCTTCCCAGACAAGGTGAAGCTAAAGGAGCTCATCATCACCAAGCCATTATTATATAAAATGTCAAAGGGACTTAAGAAAAAGAAGATCAATACTATGAACACTAAAATGACAACAAACTCACAACGATCAACAACTGACTCTTAAAAATAAAAACAAAATCCAACTAAGCAAACCAGAATAGGAACAGAATCAGAGGTACGGGGATCATTTGGAGGGTTATCAGCTGGGAGGAGGGAGGGGGAGAAATGGGTAAATGGTGCAGGGACTAATAGGAAGCATAACCGGTTGGTACTAAAGAGGCAGGGGAATGTTAAGAATAATATAAGAAAGTGTGAAGACAAAGAACTTATATGCATGACCCATGGACATTGGTGCAGGGGTGGGATTGCTGGAGGGAAGCGGGGTACTGGGCAAAGGGGAGCAAAGGGTAAAAAAATTGGAACTACTGTAGCAACATAATCAATAAAATATACTTAAAAAAAAAACCTGCCTTGATTCAACATTTACTAAGATCTGTGCACAAAAGTATTACACACAGTTTTATCTTGAGGGTTTCCTGCCTTTTCTTAATGTGTTTTTAGAAGGCTTAGAAATGTGCTTTTATACACAATTCATAAAAGAATTTGAGTTGTGAAAGAATGAGTTTTGAGGGAACACTGATAAAAATATAAAAGCTGCTATTAACGCTTGTCATTTTTATTCTTTGCCATATAAAACTACAAATTATTCTTAATTTGGGTTTCATCCTTTCCTGTAAACCTTCATTCCTCTTTACTGTTTTTGTCTCTGCCAGCTTTTATTTCATTCCCATTTTATATCTGAATATTAATTTTTGGAAACTCTGTCTTTTGTCTTTTTTCTTCTTTCTCACTTTGAGGAGTTACCTTAGTTCACTAACTGGTTGTTTTCTTGGAGCCCCCTTTGTCCTTTCATCAGAATTGACCTTACTCCAGGATATCTCCTTGGAGTAAATGGTAGGTTCAGTGGTTCAGTGGTGGGAGGTGAGGGACTTCATTCTCTTCACACAGGGGCAGCTGGAAGATTCCCATCCTATGTGCTCAGCTTTACTGGTTGTTTTCTTTTAGTATTTTCTCTTAAGCAACATATAGCAAGATTTTTAAATTTTGATTCAATCAAATAATTTCTTTTTATATATGTTTTGACTCAATTCTAACATTGATTTTGGTCTTCACATGCGCTTGTTTTTTCTTTTCTTTTTAGTCTTCTATTGCATCGCTAAAATTTTCTGGTTTTCTGTCTGCTTATTTGAAAAATGTGAAGTTTTTTTTCTTTTTACCAGTATCCTTGATTATTCTCAAATGTGTGTGTGTTTTTCTATATCATTTCTGCCTACATTATCTTCTTGTATTTTGGATTAGTTTATCTCTTGTTGTCTTTAGAATGACCTCAGTGGCTGGTTGAACAAATGACACACCAGCTGTATATTAGGACAGTAATTTCAGAGAGAGATGATCAAATGAGCTCTTAAGCTATAGTTCCAATGCACATTAAGGAGAATATAGTTGGAAATTATTCAACACAAAAAACAGAACGTGAGTTTTCTCCCTTCTCCCTCAGAGCCTTTGTCCCTGATCTTCCCTCTGCCTGGAGTGATCTTCACTTACTATTCTCAGGGCTCATTCCTTTATATCTTCCTAGTGTCTGCTACTTGAGAAACATGTGCACATGTGCATGTGTGACTAGACAAGTGCTCAAAAAGGCTTATTGTAGTGTTGTATTTCATAGATAAAAATCAATATATTAATTGTTCATTGCGGAAGGGCTATTTACACAATAGCATATCAGTCATATGGGATATAATGGAGCAGAAGGATCTAAGTGTGTTAACATGACAAATGTATTATTGAGTTCATAAAACAAGTTACAGAAAGGTATGCACAATATGTCTATTTGTATTATAATAAAGTATAAATGAAATACTATGTATTTTCTGTTGATTTAAATATTTAGTAAAAAACCCAAAACTATAAACTTCAAATTGATCAGGATGAAGAAAGAATTAGTGTTAAGTGATGGAAGAGTGGGAATTGAGAGTAGTACTCAAAGGGTATTTTAGTCTATATGTAATGTTTTATTACTTTTAATAATACATATTCATGAATTTCTTGTACTGTTAAATTAATAGTCATAAGCCACTATAAAGTTTATCTGTATTCTTTATTCTTCTCATCAATATAGGGGAAAAGGAGAAAATGGCACCTAACATACTTCATAAGATTTTTTTCAACCATCTCCAGTATAAGCACTTTTCTTCTTCTGGGACCATATCATGTTTAGTTTTCAGTCCTCTGAGGGCCATACTCTTTGACTGTATTTAGTTATGTATACTCTTGTCTTCCCCAATAGCCTATAAAATGGATGTTACAATCAAAGTTAAAGAAATCAATTAAAAAGCACAAGAAGAATTTTATCAAAATAATAATTTTCATGATATGACATTTTAAATGTAGGATTTAAAAAAAATTAAATGTTTTGCGGTAACACTGGTCAATAAGATCATATAGGTAGATTTTGGTTCATTTATTATCTCCATCCAGTCTAAGCAATTTCTTTGTTTTCTAAAGATCTGCACTTCCTCCATTAGGATACATTGAGTAAATGAGGCTGTGGTAGAGTGACTGCTGAGTTAGCAGGTCTAAATTCCTCTTTAATGATGGTTTTGGCCCATTAGGGGCAATGCAGGCTTTACAGAAAATGACTTTCTGATGGTTCTGAGGGTTGAGCAGTTAAGAAGGGAGACCAGTGAGCATGTGAGCCTTTCAAATCATAAACAGCAAAAGTGAAGAGAGGGTTAATGTTTGCCCAAAGTTCATCTCCGTTTTCCAGCTGTGCACTCTATGTAAACAACAGAAAGCTGGACTCCGTACTGTATGTACCCATTGTGAGAACGATTCTCTGTGCTCAGTCACAGGAGTAAGAGTGTTACTGGTCATTGTGAACACAGGAGCTCAATAGAAAACATCTTTACAACCTGTTTTTAATTTTTAATTGTTTTGACTAAAATTATCCAAAATTTTAGACCCAGAAATTATCCTAATACCCAAAATATCTTACCTTTCCATATGTCTCTGTAGAAGTAGAAGGAAAAAGAAAAAATAAAGAAAGAAAAGAGAAGAAAAAAAAAGTACAGAAGAAAAAGGAGAGGACAATTTTTATCTTAACCAGCAGTGTGGTTGCTTCCCAATTGGCTGTGTGAGTCAGCATGGTATCCAAGACTTAGACAGCAGAAGGGGACAGGTGGAAATTAAGTCAGAGTGGACATTGTACACATATTCTATATTTCATCAAGCAAATTTTGTTGGAATCATTTTCTATGCAGATATTGACTGTATGTCTGGTTTCTAGAACTCTACTGACAAAAAAAAATAAGAATTAACTTCTGCAATGTACAATAATGCTATCAGTGTTCCTTTATCAGAATGTTCATTTAACTGAATTCTCAAATTCTCTATCAAACTATGCAAGTTGGGAAATGGTGCTCATTCTCCTTGGGATTCTTTAAGGTTATACATAATCTGAGACACTTTTTCTTTTAGAAACATCATTCACCCTTCTTCACACATTATCTCACAAACTTCTTATAAATATTTTAAGAAAACAAACTGTATATCTTCATACACTGTATATCTTCATACACTGTATATATTTCCCCTTAGTCTCCTGCACAGTTCTTACTCAGAATTTTGGAGCAATGACTGTGCCTATCACTAGGACATGTGGGTGGAGTTTGCTGTAAGGATAAATGACAGAGCTCAGATGTGACTGGTGCTCAGTGAGACTGGTGGAACACACTGAGGGTAGGGACAAACTTTGCCTGAGTCCAGGATTCTACACCTTCCAGAGCAGGGACATAGGCACCACAGCCACTGGGAAAGAAGTCATGGAGAAACACTGGGGAACTATGCTGTGGCTTCTGTGGGCCCAGGTGTGCTGTGAGTTGGGGCCATCCCAGATGGGGAACTGGGGAGTGGTCCACAGCTGACAGTGCGAGAGGGAAGGAAGACCTGTCACAGAGCTCCTACTTCGATGTTCTGTGGGATATTTCACAGCTTTGAAAACTGCATCAGTCATCTGTCAGTGATGTCATTTGTGTTTGTTTCTCTCTTTCCAAGCAGGGGTGAGAGGACTGAAGGTGGAGCAGAGTCCTTCAGCTCTGAGCCTTCAGGAGGGAACCAACTCTACTCTGAGATGCAATTTTTCCACCTAGTGACCAATATGCAGTGGTTCCAACAGAATCCTGGTGGTGGTCTCATCAATCTATTTTACATGACCACAGGAGCAAAGCACAATGGAAGGTTAAGCTCCACAATGAAACCTAAGGACCTGTATAGCACCCTGCACATCACGGCCTCCCGGCTGGGTGACTCAGCCACTTACTTCTGTGCAGCGGAGGCACAGTGCTCACAGGTGATCTGCAGCCTGCACCCAAACTGTAGCTGGGCCTGCAGCTCCACCCCTTCCACAGGGCGGGCATGCATGCTGCCTCACGTTATGAGCCTTTACATGTCTTTGGGTTTTTCAATTTAATTTCCAGAACCTTTCCCTTTGTATAATTGCACTATTCATCAGTATCATTTCACTTGGATTTCTACCCCTTTTCTTCCCAGAAATCCCTTTACAAGTGAAAAGCTCTACTGTGGGACCATTAAAAATAACCAATAAGATGCCAACATCCGATGTCCTGCTACTACAGATCCCCATTCAGGTCGCACATAAATGACATTAATAACTCTGCTGGAAAAGGTTTGGAAAAATATATAGTGATCAAGAAGTAGAAAGAGATGACTCATTTATTTAGTTATCTGCACGTTTGTCTACTTTCAAGGAAAAGGAAAGAGAGCCTGTGGAATTATTTTCAAAATTTGTATTAAGCTTATTTACACATGGAAATAACAAATATAAGAAAAATAACTGTTGAAGATTTGGCACTCAAGCTAGTGTTTTACATATAACACTGATAACACTCTGTAAATAAGTACTCTCTGTGCTTTTATAAATGAATAAAGTGAAGACTGTAGAACGTAAGTGACTTGTATGAGCTAACAGTATTAGTAAAGAGTGAAGCTTGAGTGTCATGAAAACTTACGTTCTGAGCTTACTGGTTTAAAACACTCTTGCTTCACCTAATTGAAATGATTTCTATTGAAATATTTATACAACATGCTTACATACTTCACTAAGAAATACCCATTTAGGTCATTTTTAAAATTAAATTTATTGAGTAACACTTATGAATAACATTATGTAACTTTTAGGTATAAAATTTTTTAAATGCTTTGTTTGTATATTGCCTGGTACACTCACCACCCAGACTCTAGTCTTTCTCTATCACCATATATTTGATGGCCTTCATCCTTTCCTTCCTCCCTTCAATCTCATTCTCTTCTGGTAACCACCATACTGTTGTCTGTGTCTGTAAGTTTGTTTATTTGTTTTGTTTGCTCATTTGTTACTTTCTGTTATTTGTACTGCATATGATTGAAGTCGTCTGGTTCTTGCATTTTTCCATCCTAATTTTTCACTTAACATGATATTCTAAACATACATCCATGTTGACCTGAAATAAAATATTTTATATATATTATTTATGGCTGAGTAGTATTCCAATTTGGGTATGTACCAAACTTCTTTATCCAATCATCTGTTAAAGGACACTTAGGTTGTTTTCATGCACTGGCTATTGTGAGTAATGCTAAAATACACATGGGGTATGTGCATCATTACAAAGAAGAATTTTCAATTTTTTTTTGATGGTGTATACAAAGAAGAGGGATTGCTGGGTCTTATGAGAGCTTTATTCTTATTTTTTTTTGCGGAACCTCCATAGAGTTTCAAAAAGGCTTCACCAATTTACATTCCCATCAGCAATTTAGGTAATTTCTAAACACCTTGTATGGAAGAGATTGTGAAAATTTTCCTTCTGTTCCATTAAAATTTACTGCTCTTTCTTGCATTTTTAGTAAGTCTATTATTCATGATTTTGTAAAATCATTCACAGTCTGAAAAGTTAGCAGAAAACTTCCTCAACTATCTTAAAAAAACCTTATCTATTATATCCAGAGACAAAGACTTCTCGCCACCAAACACAAAGTTTAAACTTTCATGTGGGACTTCCGGCCAGAATGGAGACCTAGACAGACATGCTGCATCTGCCTCCACAACTAAGAAGGAATGCAACTACCTCAGAACCAGAGAAAACCAGAAGTTCCAGAAAATTGAGCTGCATGGAAGTCCAACAAATAAAGATATAAAGAAGAAATACACATCCACACAGGTAGGAGGGGCGGAGCTGGGGTGAAGAGGGTGTGGGGTGGTGGTGGTAGCAGCAGCAGCGGCAGCAGCAGGCCAGCGGAAAGCGCAGTCACACATTTAAAAAAGTTAGGAGGGACACCTAGGGAGTGCTCCCAGCACCAAACCAGACTGCGAGGCTCATGGTCCCAGCTCCATGGAAAATAAAGCCTCATTGCTTTTGATTGTGTAAACCAGTGGGAGTTGGGACAGAGGAAGAAACTTCCCATTTCTCAGTAGAGACTGCTTCTTTAAAGGGCTCCCATGGTCCTAGAATGTCCGCAGACCCACCCACTCTGGGAACGATGGCCAGGGCAACAGCTAGAGAGGTGTCAGTACCACACAAAAGTGGGAGAAGTGCCTGGAAAAGGGGCGAGTGCTGAGCAAGTGGCATTGTTCCCTCTCAGACCCATTCCTCACATAAAGAGCCACGACGTGGTGTGACAGGTCACCCTCTACTGACAAGAAAACCTAAGGCTCTGACCCTTACAACATAACAACAGTGACAGCTCTACATAAGACACAAAGGCAAACAAACACAGGAGCCTGTCAAGATGAGGAGACAAAGAAGTATGGCCCAAAAGAGGACATGGATCAAGGTTCCAGTGGGAGAACTAAGGGATGAGGAGATTGCCAAACTAAGAAATGAGGAGATAGTCAACAAAACAGATGCAGAGTTCAAAACACTGGTGATAAAGATGCTCAAAGGCTTGACAGATATGCTTAAGTATGACAAACACATAAGGAAGAAATGAAGGCTATGCTAAGTGAAAAAAAGGAAAATCCACACAAAACCAGTGATGAAGGGAAGGGGGTTCAAATCAATAATTTGGAACATAAGGAAGAAAAAATCAGTCACCCAGTACAGAATGAGTAAACAAGGACTGAAAAAAATGAGGAGAGGCTTAGGAACCCCTGGAACAACTTTAAACGTGCCAATATCCGAACCATAGGGGTAGCAGAAGGAGAAGAGGAAGAGCAAGAAATTGAAAAGTTATGTGAGAAAATAATGAAGGAAAACTCCCCAAATTTGATGAAAGAAATAGACATACAAGTCCAGGAAGCACAGAGAGTTCCAAACAAGCTAGACCCAAAGAGGACCACACCAAGAAACATCATCATTAAAATGCCAAAAGTTAAAGATAAAGAGAGAATATTAAAAGCAGTAAGAGAAAGGCAGAGAGGTTCCTACAAAGGGGTGCCTATAAGACTATCAGCTGATTTCTCAAAAGGAACTTTGCAGAAAAGAAGGGACTTGCAAGAAGCATTCAAGGTGATGAAAAGCAAGGACTTACAACCAAGATTACTCTATCCAGCAAAGCTATCATTTAGAAAGGAAGGGCAGATGAAGTGCTTCCCAGACAAGGTAAAGCTAAAGGATTTCATCACCACCAAGCCATTATTATATGAAATGTCAAAGGGATTTACTCAAGAAAAAGAAGATAAAAATTATGAACGTTAAAATGTCAACAAACTCACAACTATGAATAACTGAATCTAAAAAATAAAAACAAAATCCAACTAAGCAAACCAGAATAGGAACAGAATTATAGGTATGGGGACCATTTGGAGGGTTATCAGCTGGGAGGGGAAGGGGAATAAATGGGGAAATGGTACAGGAATTAAGAAGCATAATTTGTTGGTACAAAATAGGGGGAAGTTAAGAATAATATAGGAAAGGGTGAAGCCAAAGAACTTATGTGCATGACCCATGGACATGAACTAAGGAGGGTGGGGTTGCTGGAGGGAAGAAGGGTACTGGGCAGGGGAGCGCAAAGGGAAGAAAACCTTGGGACTACTGTAACAACATCAAGAAAATATACTTTAAAAAAAAAACTTGCATGTGGAATAATTGCAATGCAAATTGTCTCCCAACCTACATGTCTTTTATTTCAATGTAAGAACATCGTTAGAAAGAAATGGAGCCCCCCAAATTAAGATGAAGACAAAGGAGCAGACTCCAGTGAAGCTGAGAGCAAGACCAGTTTCCTGGACATGTGACCTGTGAAGTTGCAGAAGGAACCCTGCCCTTGGCTTAAGGCTCTCTATCATTATCTTGAAATTTTTAATAAATTTTTTCTTTATGCTTGTGTTTTTGTTTTTAAATGTTTTATTGATTATGCTGTTACAGTTATCCCAATTTATTTTTCCTATGCTCCCCTCCACCCAGTGACCCCCCTCCACTTGTCTCCCCTCCTAAATCCATGTCCATTAGTCGTGCATATATTTCTTCTCAACATCTTCCTATCTACTCCACTCCCTCCTACTATGTTTGTTAATTCCTGCATGATATCCCTCCCTTTCTCCCTTCCCTCTCCCGACTGACCTCCCCCCTTTATGTTCCCCATACCTATAATTCTTTTTCCACTCTCGTTGCCTACTTAGTTTGCCTTTGTTTTGATTCCCTAGTTTCTGTTGTTGGTTGTTGTGATACAGTTTTCATTTTAATGTTCATAGTTTTGATCCTCTTTCTCCTAAACAAGTCCCTTTAACATTTCATATAACAGTGGTTTGAATCTAATGAACTCCGTCAGTTTTACTTTGTCCTGGAAGCACTTTCTCTGCCCTTCTATTCTGAATGACCCCTTCGCTGCTTACATTAATCGTGGCTATAGGTTTTTGCTTTTCATTCCTTTGAATATTTATTGTCAGTCCATTCTTGCCTGCAGGGTCTCCTTTGAGAAATCAGCTGATAGTCTAATTGGGACCCCTTTGTACATGATTCTTTTCTTCTCTCTTGGTGCTTTTAAGATTCTCTCTTTATCTTTTTTTTAAAGTATATTTTATTGATTATGTTGCTACAATAGTCCCAATTTTTTCCCCTTTGCTCCCCTATGCCCAGTAACCCCCTTCCCTCCAGCAATCCCACCCTCCTTAGTTCAAGTCCATGGGTCATGCATGTAAGTTCTTTGGCTTCACCCTTTCCTATATTATTCTTAACATCCTATTATGCTTCTTAGTCCCTGCACCATTTCCCCATTTCTTCCCCTCCCCCCTTTCAGCTGATAACCCTCCAAATGATCCCCATACCTATGATTCTGTTCCTATTCTGGTTTGCTTAGTTGGATTTTGTTTTTATTTTTAAGATTCAGTTGTTGATCGTTGTAAGTTTGTTGTCATTTTAGTGTTCATAGTTTTGATCTTTTTCTTAAGTAAGTCCCTTTGACATTTTATATAATAATGGCTTGGTGATGATGAGTTCCTTTCGCTTCACCTTGTCTGGGAAGCACTTCATCTGCCCTTCTATTCCAAATGATAGCTTTGCTGGGTAGAGTAATCTGGTTGCAGGTTGCCTTTCATCACATTAAATACTGCTTGCCAATCCCTTCCTGCCTGCAACGTGTCCTCTGAGAAATCAGCTTATAGTCCTATAGGCACCCTCCTGTAGGCAATCCTCCGCCTTTCCCTTGCTGCCCCAGGACTCTCTTTATCTTTCATCTTTGGCATTTCAGTCATGATGTGTCCTGGTGTCATCCCCTCTGGGTCCAGCTCATCTGGGACTGTCCCTACTTCCCAGACCTGTATGTCCTTCCCTTTTGCAAAATTTGGGAAGTTTTCCTCATTTTTTTCAATTCTTTCTTTCTCATTCTGCACTGGTTGACGGATTTTTTTGTTCCTTATATTCCAAATCATTGATTTGAATCCTGGTTTCCTCCCCTTCACCATTGGTTTTTTGTGGATTTTCCTTCATCTCACTTAGCATAGACTTCACTTCTTCACTTATGCGTTTGCCGTACTCAAGCATATCTATCAAGCTTATGAGTATCTTTATCACCAGTGTTATAAATTCTGCACCTGTTAGGTTGTCTAACTCCTCATCTGCTAGGGTGGCTATCTCCTTGTCACTTAGTTCTCCCACTGGGACCTTGATCCATTTCCCCTTTTGGGCCATACTTCTCTGTCTCCTCATTCTGACAGGCTCCTGTGTTTGTTTGCCTCCGGGTCCCAGGTAGAGCTGTAAGCGGTGGAGCCTTAGGAATTCGTCGGTACAGGGTGACCCGTTTCACAAAATTGTGGTGCGGTATGTGGGGGAGTGGTCTGAGAGGAAACAATGCCACCAGCCCAGCACTCACCCCTTTTCCACGTACCTCTCCCACTTTCTCACCTGACTGGCACTCCTCTAGCCGCTGTCCTCGCCATCGTTCCCAAAGTGGGTGGGTCTGCAAACATTTTAGGACCATGGGGACCCTTTAAACAAGTGGACTCTGCTGAGACTGGCAGTTTCTGCCTCCACCCTAATCCCCACTGGTTTGCACAGTCAGTAGCAATGAGGTTTGATTTTCCCTGGTGCTGGGATAGTGAGCTTCTAGATCTGGTTTGGTGCTGGAAGAGCTCCCCAGGTGTCCTTCCTGACTTTTTGAAATGTGTGACTGTGCTTTCCGCCAGCCTGCCACTGCTGCCGCAGCTGCTGCCACTGTGTCTGTGCTTACTGAATGAAGTCCTGCCGCCCACCTGTCACTGCAGCTGCCGCCACTAGCACAGCTTGACGTCTCCATCCCGGCTTCACCCCTCCTACCTGTCCGGATGAGCACCACTTATTTATAACTTCATATGTTGGACTTCCATGTAGCTTTATTTTTTGGAACTTCTGGTTATTTCTGGTTTTGCAGTAGTTGTAGTCCTTCTTAGTTGTGGAGGGAGATGGAGTGTGTCTGCCTAGGCCTCCATCGTGGTCGGAAGTTGTGTGCTTGTGTTTTTTAAGAGAAGTCCTTTAAGTTGTTGGAACATGTGTGATAGTAGAAGAGATGTATGTGACAGCAGGACACAGAACAGGAACATACATGGGCTCTGGCTCATAGTCACAGCAGGGAATGTGTGAGCTAAGCAGTTGTCAGAACCACCTGTTGTGTCTGTTAATGATTTTACTCTCTGAGACTTTTACATGCAGCAAAGGAGAGCAGTAAACTTTATTAGTGAATGTGTGTACATAGGATATTTCAATAAAGCAGCCTGTTTTTTTAAAAATGTAATATTCTCATCATATGATGTAGTAATGTTGTTTATGGGTATTTATCTAAAGAAGTTAAGAAATTATGTCTACACAAAATCCTGCCCACTGGTTCTTTTCACAGCTATATTAATAATTGTCTAAACTTGAAAGCAACCTAGAAGTCTTTTAGTAGTTTAATGGAGGAATAAAGGTGGTCCACTGAAATAATAGAAAATTATTCAGCACTAGAAAGAAAGGAGCTATCAAGCCATGAAAGGATAGGGAAAAGTTAAATGTATGTTACTAAATAAAAAAGCTAACTTGAAAATGCTATATACTGTCCAAGTCCAGTCATGTATAGGTCATTATACATTTGTGTAAACCGCTACATTGGACAACACCAAGAGTAAACTGTATGGTGAACTATGGACTTTGGGTGGTTTATGTGTCAATATAAAAAATACATTTTGTTAATTTTAAGAATTATATAACTCTTGTGAGGAAATTCATAATAGGAGAGGATATGCATATGTAAGGGCAGGAGGTATATTAGAAATTCTGTGCCTTCTTCCTCATTTTTTGTGAGCCTAAAATGTCAAAAATGAAGTCTTAAAAACTTAAACTCAGACTTACATGAAACTGACTAGTATGAAGAGTTAAGGCATTTTAGAAAAACGGTACCTCTAGAAACATTACCCAATGACACTTTTTAATTACTTTTTTGAATGAGATTCCAATTTTCATCTCAACTGGATCTCAAACATTATATACCCAATACTGGCTGGGAATTTTGAACCCCCAGACTACCCTTGCTAGGAGAAAGCCCAGAAGACAGGATGCCATTAGGTATTATTTAAGAAATAGGATCAAAACAATGAACACTAAAATGACACCAAACTCACACCTATCAACAACTGAATCTAAAAAAATAAAAACAAACTACACAAACTACCAGAAGAGGAACAAAATCATAGGTATGGGGATCATTTGGAGAGTTATCAGCTGGGAGGGGGAAAGGAGAGAAATGGAGAGTGGTGCAGAGATTAAGAAGCATAATTGGTAGAAACAAAATAGACAGGAGATGTTAAAAATAATATAGGAAAGGGTGAAGCCAAAGAACTTAATACATGACTATAGACATGAACTAAGGAGGGTGGGAAGAGTGGTACTGGGTGGTGAAGGGCAAAGGGAAAAGAAATTGGGACTAGTGTAACAGCATAAATCAATAAAATATACTTAAAAAAAAAAGAAGCAGCATAATTGGTAGGTACAAAATAGGGGGATGTTAAGAATTGTGTAAGAAATGGAGAAGCCAAAGAATTTATATGCACAACCCATGGACATGAACTAAGGGGGAAACTGCTGTAGGGAAGATGGTACCTGGTGGAGGGGAGCAAAGGGGGAAAAATTGGGACAACTATAAAAGCACAATCAATGAAATATATATATTTTAAAGGTGTTTCTTACTTTGCATATTTATAAGTTCATCCTCTTCCTCTAGGTTCTTCTATCTCTGAAGATTTTCTTTATTTTTTTCCCTACAAGATCTATAATGATATATTATACATATACATATAAGAATGGGCAACAGCAGACCCTCCATATCACCCTGCCCAGGCTCTGTAGCTTCAGCTTCACTGGAGAGGACACTCCAGCGTCATCGCAAGATGTCGATTCAACACGGGAGGAGACAGATACCGTGTCACTCCTGAGTCGGACTGCACAGCCATTCTCGGCGGTGCAGATTGACTCTTAAGAAGCTACACCATCGTCTCTCGAGACGGACGGCTGCCGACGACGAATACATATAAGAAATAAGTCTTCAGAAGAAATACTGCTTATCCATGTCTTAGCCATACAACCAACTCTATCTTTCTGCCTATGGTGTTATTAACATTCTGTGGTGAAGTCCCATTTTATTCCATTTTACTATAACCCAGGTTCTTCTTAATTCATCACTGATCTTACAGGAGAAATGAAAACTCAGACAGAAACTAATCCTGAGGACCCTGTCTCAGCCACTGAAAAGGGCCCAAAGTTGATTAGGGACCCACATATTGAATGTGAATGCAAAAATGGTCTTGGGATTCCAGGATGCAGGACAATATTTCACCACTCTAACATGACTGTACCTTGTGCTCTATGAGTCCTCAATAAATAATTGCTTTGTTATAATAGTATAAAGAAATTTTAGAGGTCCAAGAGGCCGTAGAAATCCTCTAGACCAACCTTATTTTACAGAGACACAGACTAAATTCAAGATTCAAGTACAAAACAATTAGATAATAAATGAGCTGGGAGTAAAAAGAAACTGGATCATCTTACTTCCTCTCCAGCAATCTTTTTCCTGCTTCAATCTTGCAGGACCATATTGCTGAGCAAAGAGGAGCTGTCTAATGCAAGCTCAGCTACTTAGATCTCTGTAGTCTAGGTCTGGGAAATCCTTGGTCAGTCAGTTAACTACTGGAATAGGGAATTCCAATATGTGTAAATGTTTGACACCTTGGCAAGATAGGAAATAAAGGCTGAGCCACAGTTACTGTATCAGTAAGCAGTCCACTAGTTACTAGCTTGTCTGAGAGGAAGCAGAGGTGATGGTGTCACCCTCAACACACAGATGTATTGCAATGGACCTTCCTGAAAGTGGACATTCCTTGAAGGCAGCGTGTGAATAAAATGAGCAGAACACATATAGTCAACAAAAATAATTGGGATAGGAAGTCTCATGCAACTAGTGGTTCATGACGATGCTAGGTAAAGGTTTTTCAGGTCACAGTTTAATGATAAAAAAATATTTTATGAAGTAATCATTGAACTGAGGATATTGTCTAAGGGGTGACTATACCTGTGATATAGTTAATATACAAAACACTTACTTTCATATGAATGGTCATGTTCACACCATTACAGTCACTTTTGTATGCCATACCTCAAAAGGGCAAATATTAACCTTAGTATCTGTCTCCATAAAGTATGAAATTTGCCTACAGAAGGGTTAAAAAATCTTACCTCATGGGGAATAAATGAGAGAATGGAAGATCCTTAAAATCAAGAAGTTTTACCTATATGAAAACACACATTTTATATATACATTTAAATCTATATATTGAGTTTATATTCTTTACCAAAGCTGTGAGAGGTGGAAGAGAGTTCAGATTTATTGTTTATAATTCTAGAGGACCAGTGAGTTCAAATCACAGGAAAGGGTCTCCCACTTCTGGAAATGAGGCAGTCTTGGGTTCATAGGTACCATTTCTCATGATCAGTTCCTTAGGGTCAGTTTCTGTTTGTATTATTCCCTTAGCAGACACAGGCAATATTTACTTTTCCCTAGATTTATTCTCACAGAGGCAATAAGAAAACTCCAAGATATTAAAGTGGACTAGAGAAGGTTATTTGTAGAGAAAGATCATTCTGGAAACTCACAGGACTGAAGTACTTGATCAATGTCATGAGGAAAGAACATTGAGGTGGAGTTTGGGAGAAAAGTGTAGATTATGGAATCTGAACCAGCAATGGCCAGGGAGGCAGGAACCCAGGCTAGGAGAGCTGGCTTATACTTTAAAGGAAATCCCACTAAGGATATTGCATTTTAGGATATGCCACCCAGTTTGATATAAAAAGTGAAACCACCTCCAGAATAAAGTTCCATGACTTTATAATTTCTGAGTCTGCAGCCTGATGTTTTCTCAGAAGTTGTATTCTTTCCATATTTTGAGAAATATAAGACACAGCATTGAAAAAGATTTCTTAAATCATGTCAGATTTCTCATTGCAAATTAACCCAATCTATGTGTCAAATTGTTTCCTATGGTTGAAAAGTCTAAAACTTGTGGCTGATTTCTCCCTGCTCCCTTTATTATTTAGATTCAATTTTTATTTTTCATTATGGTCATTAGTTGATTCCTCATTATGACTGTCTGTACTGTCAGTTCTTTGGGAAGAGCAAGGTCACAAGCAAGGGCAGTTTGGAGGAGCAAGGTAAGCACTTGAACTATCAAATTATTTTCTCCCTCATACTCTTCTCTTTGACTTACACGTTCCTTTTAGGAAGAGTTGTTCTTCATGGTAGAAAACAATACTACAATAGAATTAGCTAAAAAAGAAAGGTTTTATATTATCTTTAACAGTGAATCATGGCATTTCCTTGATTTCAAACATAAAAATGTAAATTTGAACAAATACCAACATCATCTGCCTCTTTACAACATATTAACAATGACTGAGCAGTATGCAGAGATATAATTCTTGATCTCTACATTCTTACTTCATCTCTGATGTAAGACTTAATTTGTTTGACTTATTGCTGTCTTTGTGTGTCTGAGTCTCTTACAGGCACAGGGGAAGAGAACATTTAACGAGATCAGTAGTTACAGATGTGACCACAAGATGGTGGTGCACCTCTGCTGATACAGAATACGTAGTGGATTCATTTTAGTGGATTCTTTTTAAATAGGTGTTGGCAGAAGCACCATCTTTTACTTATTGGCTGGGTAGAGAATGTGAGAGACCCCTATTATTGTTAGAGGAAAAAATAGAGAACTTTATAATAGCAGTAGCTCTCCTTGCTATAGATTGCAAGTCCACAATTGATTAAAGCAGGAAGAATGATGAAGACATCCATTGGAGCATTTCTCATATTCTTGATGTTGCAACTGAAGTGTGAGTTGAGTGTGTTAGTGGATATTCTTTAGAAGACAACTCTGGCTTTATTTGGGTTTCCTTATTTACTATACTATAGAAAAATAAAATTCTGAAGCTTAATAATCTGGACACTCTTCTTTTTTCTCTGTATTTGTTTTTCTGCATAGGGGTCAGCCGGGGAGAGAAAGTGGATCAGCATCCTTCTACCCTGAATGTTCAGGAGGGAAACACCTCTGTCATCACCTGCTCTTATTCAGACAGTTCCTCGAGCTACTTCCCATGGCATAAGCAAGAAGCTGAAAAAGGACCCCAGCTCATTATAGACATTCGTTCAAATAAGAACAAAAACCAGCTTGGAAGACTCACTGTTTTCTTCAATAAGACGGCCAAACATTTCTCCCTGCACATCGCATCTACTCAACCTGGAGACGCAGCTGTCTACTTCTGTGCAGCGGGTGCACATTGCTTCTTAGGCACCTACACCTGGACACAAATCTGCAAATGCAGCTGCCCTTCTTCTTTGGGACAGATCTTCAAGTATAGCATGTCATTTTGCTTGTCTGAGAGTGGAAACTAATGTGTTTTATCTTAAAAACACATAATAAGAAAGTTAGTTTCAAGATGATCCAGAAAATGTTAGAACATTTTGTTGGATGATTGTTGCATAATGGATTATTCAAGTGACTTAGTAGTTTTATTTTGAAGTCAAGGTTTAAAGATTGCTTCACATTTATAGTTAGATATCTCTCCTATAAACAATCTCTTAGTATCAACATCAAATTTTTATTAAAGATGAACTTTTAAATATTTTGTTTTCAAAAGAACATTTTTTTCTGATTATAAATCATTAAACTGGGGGAGGGAAAAGTAAGTTTACAGTTGTGACTATGTGAAAGAATTAATTCTGGTATTATTTATTATTGTGTTATTTATTTGTATTACAACTATAAACCTACTTTTCCTTATTCTGTACTTCAAATATAAAAAATATGTAAAATACTAAAAATATGAAATGATAATTCTGTATTTAGGTAATATTTGGATTAGTCTATCAATTTTATTGTTATTAGATTCATGATTTTTCACTTAATATTATATCTTGAGCATTCTTCATTTCATCATCTTTTTAAATACCTACTTTGTATTAGGTCTGTGAGAGATTGTAATAAATTGCAGTTTTATGTTAATTTTCTTCTATAATGCTGGCAAAATGGGACAGTCCTTCCCTATGTGCTCTGACCAGGTTTTTGTTAGGAAAATGTGACATGGTTTTCCTCTAGAGCCCAGTCATGGTATATATTATTTATGTGTTTGAGGAAATTAGGAGAGGAAGTGATTTTAGACTGTGAGCTTCTGATTAAAACCATAAATTGATTCTTTTTTACCAAATTCTATGCATATCTATTCACATTTATTTTCTCATAGAATTAAAAAGGCAGATGTGTTATATTCGCTGTTTTAGTTGCAATACCTTCCACAAACTTTTTCACATATTGACTTTCAGTAGCTGTTTATTAAAGAATGATGGAATAGTGAGCTTTTTTATTGATTCATAATTTTAATTTAAGATTTGTGGTAAAATTAAATTTATTAATTGATTGATGAACAACAAATCTCTTCAATGGGTGTATTTGATTATCCAGTGTTTAAGAACATATTATTTCTTTCCATTGATATCTTTGTCTTTTTAGATAGTTTCATTATTTTAAGATAAATTAAAAATCATTTCATTATTATTAAAATCTTACTTTCTGAAGTTTATGGAAAATGTTATGTGTATTTATCAATCACCTTCTTATTATTAATGGATTGAATAAAGGCATTGGACTAATTTAAGAGTAACTTTTTACAAATCTCCCTGACTCATCTTCATATTTTGACTGAGTGAAACATTACAAGCCACATCCTTCCTTAAAAAGGTTATCTCTTTTAGTGTTATAGATAAATTAATGAATGAAAGATGTTGCATAAATAATTAATTACCTAGTTCTTCCAACCTTGGTCAAGGGAAGGCTATTTTTGAGATCTCTCATATTCTTCCTAAGGATGGACATAGCTGATGATTGTTTGCTTTAAATTTTATTTTTATTGTTTTTCTATTAAAATTGTCCCACTTTTCCCCTCATTGCTACCCCCCCATCCAGCCCACCCCCTCTCCCATGGTCAATCCTCACCCAGTTGTCTGTGCCCATGGCTTATTTATACTAGTTCCTTTACTATACCCTTCCCCTGTTTATGCCCCTTCTCTCCCTCCCCCTTCTCCCATGATAACTGTTACTCTGTTCCTTGTTCAGTTTTGCTCATTTGTTTGTGTTGATTATTAGTCTCCTGTATCAGGTGATATCACATGGTATTTTTCTTTCATTGCCTGGCTAATCTCACTAAGCATAATTCTCTCTAGTTCCATCCATATTGTTGCAAATGGGAGGAGTTCCTTCTTTCTTGCTGCTGCATAGTACTCCATTGTCTAAATGTACTACAGTTTTTTAATCCACTCATCCACAGATGGGCACTTAGGCTGTTTCCAGCTCTTGGTTATTGTAAACAGTGCTGTTATGAACATATGGGTGCATAAGTTCTTTTAAATTCTGGTTTCAGGATTCTTCAGGTATAATCCTAGCAGTGGAATCACTGGTTCACATGGCAGTTCCATTTTTAGTTTTTTTGAGGGAATTTCATACTGTTTTCCATAGTGGCTGCACCAGTCTTCATTCCCACCGACAGTGCACCAGGGTTCCCATTTCTCCACATCCTCGTCAGCACTTGTTGTTTGTTGATTTATTGATGATGGCCATTCTGACTGGTGTAAAGTGGTATCTCATTGTGGTTTTTATTTGCATCTCTCTGATGGCTAGTGATGTTGAGCATTCTTTCACATACCTATGGACCCTCTGTATATCCTCCTTAGACAAGTGTTTGTTCAGGTCCTTTGCCCATTTTTTAATTGGGCTGTCTTCTTTGTGTTGATACATGTAAATTCTTTATATATTTTGGAGATCAATCCTTTGTCTGAGGTATCATTGGCAAATATATTTTCCCATATGGTTGGTTCCCTTTTAATCTTGCTGATGTTTTCTTTTGCTGAGCAGAAACTCTTTAGTTTGATGTAGTCCCATTTGTTTATTTTTTTCTTTATTTCTCTTGCCTTAGGAGATGTATCCATGAAAATATTGTTACGTGGGATATCTGACATTTTCCTGCCTATGTTTTCCTCTAGAGCTGTTATAGTGTCACATCTTACATTTAAGTCTTCGATCCATCTTGAGTTTATTCTTATGTGTGGTGTAAGATGGTGGTCTAGTTTCATTTTTTTTGCACATCCTTGTCCAATTCTCCCAGCACCATTTGTTGAAGTGGTTCTTCTCACTCCATTTTATGTTCCTTCCCCCTTTGTCAAATACTAGTTGACCATAGAGACCTGGGTTTATTTCTGGGCTCTCTATTCTGTTCCATTGATCTATATTTCTGTTCTTATGCCAGTACCAGGCTGTTTTGATTACAGTGGCCTTGTAGTATAGTTTGATGTCAGGTATTGTGATTCCTCCTACTGTGTTCTTCTGTCTCAAGATTGCTGTGGCAATTTGGGGTCTTTTTGGTTCCATATAAATTATAACTCATGATTGTTATGGTGAGATAATTCCTCTGGCTAAGTTTTTGTTGTCTGTTATTAACTAATTGGTTTGTTCTTATAAGGAAAGTCACTCGATTAAATTACATTTATAACATCTGAAAAAGAAAGGCCAGTATTGTAACCCAACACCTCCATACCTTTTACTATCTCCTCACTATAACCACTAACTCCAGTCCAGTGAAAAAAAGGTGACTCTTGATTGCTCCACTTTCTCTGATTAATGGAGGGAGAGAGATGCATGGCTCTGTTTTGTTGCCTTATTCTTCTTAATCCAAGTTAGAAGAGAGAGAGAGTGTGTGTCTGCAGTTATTATGGACTCTGCTACTTTATCACACTTGAGAATTTATTTAAAGGATAAAAAAGAAATGCTCTAGCCAGATGTGCAGAGTCAGGATGTACTTAGACACATTCAAGCTTTAAACCTTAACCATGGTTTGCATATTGGTTTCCTATCTTCTCTGGGCAATTACTACCACCGTGCCCCTCTCTTGATCTTGCAAAGCCAACTGGATGCTGACAGCGTCCCTTTTCCTTGCTTTCCCTAGGGTGGTGTTGACTGCTCAAGTTTGTGTGGTTTCATCTAGTGCTGTAGAGTGGAGCCCTTTCTGTGCATGCTCACTAGCCATCTGCAAAGGATCATTTAAAAAATTTTATTAAATGTATTGGGGTGACATTGATTAATAAAATTACATAGGTTTCAAGCGTAGGATTCTATAATATATCTTCTGTACATTGCATTGTGATTCACCACTGCTGCAGTCTCCATATATTTGATCCCATTATCCTCTTCTCTCTCTCTCTTGCTCACCTCTCCATTCCCTCTGGTAAATGCCATACTATTTTCTGTGTCTGGTTCTTGACTTTTTCTGTCTGACTTATCTCACTTAACTTGATATTCTCAAGATTCATCCAGATTGTCACAAATGGCAGTATTTCATAATTTTTAATAGCTTAGTATTTTCCATTGTATATTTGTACCACATATTCTTTATCCAATTATCTATCTAAGGACACAGATTGTTTCCATGTTGTGCACACTGTGAACAAAGCTTCAGTGAATATAGGGGTGCATATATCTTTATGAATAAATGTTTTCAAAAATTTTCAGTAGATACCCAGAAGATGGATTTCTGAATCACACGGTCACCCCATGCTTCATGTTTTGAGGAACTGCCATACTGTTTGCCATAGTGGCTGTACCAATTTGTATTCCTATGAGCAATATGAGGGTTTCCTTTTTCTCCACAACTTCTCTAACATTTATTTCCTGTCTTTTTGATAATAGGCATTATAACAGGAGTGAGGTGGTATCTCATCATGGTCAGTGGCTCACTCTTGTTTCCCTCCTAAGTGCATGGGCAACAGGGTGGAATGAGAGATGCTGAGCATTGGGGGTGCTCATGAGTGAGTTGTGGGGATCTGCAGGCAAGGCATCCCCAGAAATTTCTGGGAAGGATCCTGATGACATCTGTGTTGTGGTCACTAGAATTCATGTTCTTTTACTCCCCACTGGGGGCCCTGGCTGCTGTTTTCCCAGGTGCTTCCCACTTCTCACCTCTGTGCACACTTCAGTATCCTAATGAGGCAAGAATGAGGTGTGTCTCTTTGACAATGTCCCCCCAAACACGAGGAGCTAGATACTCTGTTGCATGCTCTAACTTTTCCCTATGGAAGAAATCAAAGACCTAGAGAATTTATCTTGGCACTGAGCTGTGTTGCACAAGAAGATGTCTGACTAGGCTAATGTGAAATTGTTCTTTTTATCCTTTCAATGCCTCCAATCTCAGGTATTTCTGCTTCCACATTGTGTTTCTCCCATGGAGTAGCTTCTCTGTTGTACTGGAGTTTCTCAAAGGTGCTCAATTTAATGTATGATTGCAAAAAATTATATATATATATATATATATATATATATATATATATATATATATACACACATATATATTTTGGCAAGGGAAGATGCTAGAAAATACATATTTCACCATTTTGATCTCTGTGTTTTTAATTTTCATTTAAAAATATTAAAATGACTATTTTTGATATACAGTTCTTTAAGTTGTAAATACATTGTATATATCATGTAACCATCAAATGACCATGATACAAAACAGTTGCATGTAGTATTTTTAAATAGATGCCACCACCCAATTTCATCACAAATACAATGATTGAACATAGCAGTCTGTGAAATCATCAGTCTTCTTTTCAATATACCAGTTTACTTATGTTTTTGTTGATGTAATTGTTTTAAAGTTAAGGTGGGCTAATTAAAAAGAAAGTTTGGGTTGACTGCTACTCTCAGCTGGTACATACAGAAGTCTGACATGACCCACAGCAATGTGCTGCACCAGGAAACCCTGTTTCCTGTTCTGGGGCTGCAGCAACACAGCCAGCATTTCATCTCTTCCTGTCAGAGTCATCTCACCTGGCAGAGCCCTGAAACTGAAGAAGCACAAGATATTTTTCACCTATTGGAGGAAATTGATCATGTTGCTCTCCATCCTTCTGAAGGTGGCCCTGGCTTCAATGTGGCTAGGTAGGGAAGCCCCAGTGGTATGGGTCTCCTCTATGACCTAAGGACTGGGTTTTCAGGCAGTGTTTTATAAATACCCTTGGAAGAAGAAGTAGCAGGGTGTGAAAAAGAATTTTTGTCACACCACTTATGCTAACATCTTCTGATTTTTTTTCCTTTCAGAATCCAGTATTGCCCAGAAGGTAACTCAAGGCCAACTAGCAATGTTAGATCAGGAGAAGGAGGCTGTGTCCCTGGACTGCACATATCACACCAGTGATAGTCATTATAGCCTGTTCTGGTACTAGCAGCTCAGCAGTGGGGTGATGATTTTCCTTATTTGTCAGGACTACTATAACCAGAAAAATTACACAGAATGTTACTACTCATTGAATTTTCAAAAAGTGAACAGTTCCATCAAACTTGTCTTCTCAGTTTCCCAGCTGGAGGACTCTTCAGTGTATTTCTGTGCCCTGAGTGAGCACACAGTGAGAGGCATTAGGAAGGAGGAATACCAAAACCCCAGGGCTCTGCTTGACGCATCCACCTGCTGAGGATCCAAGGCTGGGAATTGCCAACACAGTCAAGAAGTGGCAAAGGCTATGGCAGCACAGGTGTAGATAGGATTCAAGGGAAACACTCTATAAAAATACCTCCCTATTTCCACAGACCATGTGTAGAGTTATCATTCATCATATACATCTGTATCCTTAAAATTTTGAGTTTAATTATTTATTGAAGATAAGAAACAACTATAACAAACCATTTGCCATTTGGTGAGAGATTAAGCTAGAAGAATTGACTAAGGAAATTCAGAAACACCTGAATCTAAAAACCAGTACACTATAAATGTTTTTGGAATTGTAAGATTTTCAGATCAATTTGTTCCATAAATATTTATTGAGTAAATTTTATGTTACAGGCACTGATTTGAATTAGAAAGGCTGTTTAATGAATAAGTTTAATATAGATTTGTTAGTTGAATTAAGTGTACTCTGATTTATTTTCTAAGATGCTTCTTATGTGAAAAACTTTGTGTTGATGCTCTTTCTATAATATTAACATTCTAACATAGATCAGCTTATTTCCATCATGCAGATTTACCTGCCTCTCACCAGTCTTACTCATAAAATGATCAAGAATTAGTGGCTGTAGTGGGATATTGTGTAGAAGCAGAGTGTGAATTATCTTCTTTTACTAATCTTGTCCTTCACTTCACCGCTCCTTCAAAAGCATTTTTTGTTGTTGTTTCCATCATTGGCTAATTTGTACACCTCTATGCCCTCTTTGTTCAATCAATGTTCCCCAATTTAAAATTCTCATTTTCTCTTATTTCCACCTCTTACTTCTAACCCTGTTGTCTCAGTGTATATAATGTAAATGGTAATATATGTTTCATAAGTGATTTGCATTATAACTCACTCCCATATTTTTATTTGGGAAGCAGATGTGCACATTAGAAATCTGAGACATAGTGTCTTTAAAAAATGTTTTAAGTTTAAAATTTTTACTGTTTTAACATAAATTTTAACCATTTAAAAAATTTAAATGTGTAATCCAGTGATATTAAGTATATTTACATTGTTTTTCAGCCAACACCACCATCTATCTCTCTAGCACTCTTTTCATTGAAAATGGTAAACAATAACTCCTCGTACCCTGTTCCTTGCAGCTCTTGGCAACTACTTTTCTACTTATTTTTATGAGTTTAACTATTTTAGATACCTTATAAAAGTAGAATTATGCAATATTGGTCATATTGTTACTTATTTCACCTAGCATAGTCTGAAAGTTCACTCGTGTTGTAGTGTGTGTCAGAATTTCTTCCTTTTCTGAGGTTGAATACTATTTCAGTGTCTGCGTATACCACATTTTGTTTATCCATATCCATTCATGTGTTGATGGAATTTGTGTTCCTTCTACCTTTGGAGGAAACATGTATATAAATATATCAATATCTTGGGTATATACCCAAATACTTTCAATTTTTTAGGATGTACACAAAAGTAGATTTGCTGGATCATATGGCAAGTCTATTTAAATTTTTTGAGAAACATTTATAGTGATTAGTTTCAAGAACTATTGTCTACACGGATTTATCACATGCAAGTTTAAAAGAAAAAGAATGATCATTAGCCATGAAAGAAGGTGTTGAATATAATGGTCTCTGTAAATGGCACAAAAATGTCTTTGTCCTTCTTGCTCTTTATCCTTTTATACAAAAGCTTTGAATGTGATTAGAAATGACAAGAAAATATTAGAGTTATTGCTTCTAGAATGGTCACACCAGTTTGGTGGTAGTGGAAAAAGAGCAACAACCCTGGCACCTGGGATGAGAAGACCTAGAACCATGAGGGGAAGGAGGCAGGTAATGCTCTGTTTGTATACTATGTTCAGTATTACAGCCTAATAAAACAACCATATGATCTTCTGGAGTCAAGCAGCAGCTGCTGCTGGCAATCTGACCTGGCCTGGTTTTTTATTCTCTTCTATATTCTATGAAAACAGAAACACTCCTATGAATATGGCCTGTCCTGAACTATTGCTCTGTGCCTGACACCAACAGTGGAAGCCTCCCAACATGGTTTTCCATCCCCATTTGTGTGCAAACACATAAATCAGCACAACCTTGTTTCACTGTGATTGGTACAGATGTATACATTTCTAATCTTTAAGCAGTCTTGAGCTATGTGTCACGAATGTCTGTAAAGGTTGCAAATACTCAGTAGCACTGCTAATTTAGCTTAACCAGATTGATGTGATGGTGATTCTAATCAAGTTCAACAATAGATCCCAAACTTGATCCACTTATGCCTCTTTGGGTTATATGTTAAAGTCTGAGGAGAAAGAACATCCGTCCATTTGAAAAGGTGGTTGCTTCTTGGTTTCTTCTTGGCAATTAAACCAAAGATTAGTGTGTCAAATTACTTTGCATGAATCATAATAATTATTATACTATTTCCTAGCTGTTTATATCCTGAGACTTATTCACAGTTGACTAATTCTGGGATCCTAGGAGGCATAACTGAGGTTAATGTCACAGATTGATCTCATCTTGCTATTTAGAGTTCTGCTAATAGTAGATTTAATTAAATGTTGAGACTATTAGAATGGATGTAGTCTCAGTTTCTGTCAGTCAGATTAATCAGAATAGCTGATGAAGTTTTTTACTTGTGAGAAAAATTTCTAGAAACTAACACAATATGGGACCATGTGGATATTGTTGAAAGACAGTCAATTGTGAGTCTCTCATACTTGCTGGATGTGCCACTAATGTAAGGCCATCACCTCTCAACCTGAACCATTTCACAGGGTTGTGCTTGCAACAAGCAACCTTGAGAGACAAGGTAATGTTTTCTCTGAGACAAAGAGCAGGCTTACTACTTGTTTAAAAAAAAAGAAGTGAATTCTCCAAGCTTAGTGTTTCTTAGCTATTACACAATCCATCTGCACCAATTTTACCACCCTATGAGACTTAAGGGCAAAGGCAACTGAAGCAAACATGCTGATTGTCATGCTCCTTGCTATGCCATAAGTAATAAAATCCTTTGTCTCTGACCCAGGAGTCTTGTGTCTTTACTGACAGCATCAAAGGAAAATCAAGCTTATTATCTTGTAAGAAGGGTAAAATCAGGGACCTGATATATTCCCTCTCTAGCACTTTTATAGATACTATAGTAAAGACTTGAGTTACTATTGAGAAGTAGAAGTTTTCCAAAACTGGTCCAGAATGAACATTTTGAGAAGGATGCAATGTCTAGCCCCATATGAGATTTAATTTTCACTTCTAATCAAATACTTCAGCAATTTTCTGATATGTTTTAATGAAATAAATACTACTGGGAAATCAGTGTTACACACTTAAATGACTATTGATTGTGTGAGGAATCTAATAACCACCAGACAGTCAGAAGTAAAATAATTATGAGCCAGTCCTCTGACCATAATAATGTTCTTTAATCCAACTTTTAAAAAAATCTAATCTCCTAGAAAATGTTTCTACCAAGGCTAATTATTTAAATATGTCTCCTGAGGGGATTTTCTTCTGCAGTGATTTGAAATAAAGGATTGACATGTGCTCATAATTATTTGACTTGAAGGTACTTTTATACTTTCCAAAGTCTTCTGGATGTGTATTTTTTTTTCTTTTATATATTTCACCATGGGGTTATTAGCTTTCCAGTTGACCAAGTTCATTCAGATAATGCCTGATAAAGTGATGTCAGTTGAGTGATGACAGGCTGAGACCCTGAGTGGGTCTAATTATCAGAGCCCACTGAGCAAAGGAAGGCTGAGAATGTAAGTCTGGGGTAAAGGGGCAGAGGGGACTGAATTGTACCACATAACCAATCAAGGAGAACATACACAAAGTTGAGTTACTAGGGTAGGAATGAGGGGAAGGAAATAGAGAGGTAGAGAGAAGGACCAAGAAAGATTAATTCAGTAGATATTTATTAATTACTAGTATCAAACAATAACTACTCTATGCACTAAGGATAAAGCCATGAACAAAAACAACAACAATAACTCTGACCTCATAGAGGTCAATATTCTAATCTAGGGCATAAACAATGAACACATTGACACATAAATCTATAATATAACTGCATGTTATAATTACCACATTAAACAAAATAACCAGATTGTGATAAGAGGTTAAGAGGAGGTCTATGGATAGGTGCATTTTTCAAGGAGATCAGCAGAGGTCCAAGAGCTTTCTCTACAGCAATGGTATTTGTGCTGAGAACTGAAGGATGAAAATGAATCAGGCTCACCAAGATTTTGGGGAAGAAACTTTCAGATAGATGAAAGGCTAAGACCGAATGTGGGAAAAGACATGCAAGTTCAGAAACTAGAAAGGAGATCAGAGCTGTTGCTGCCAAGAGCCAGGGAAAGAGAGGTAAGAGCTGAGATTGAAGAGCTGGGCAGAATCTTGTATCTTACAGCCTGGAGTTGCTATTTTCTTCGAGGTGCAATATAAAAACATTGCCACATTTTAGGCAAGTAGAGGTAACTTTTGATTTTTTATTAAAAATATCCCTCTGGCAACTGGTTAGATTAGTGTTTCTCAAACTGTTCAGAGATAGAATCACATAGGGATCTTGTTAAAATACAGATTCAACTTCAGTCCCTCTGGATTATGCACAAGTTCCAGTACTAATTGTCCACATATTGAGTATCAAAGATGTGAGAAATACATTGTTTTGAGAGAAAAGAAACCACTTAGAAGGAAACTTGGACCTGAACTGTGTTTTTAAAACTTTGTTTAATATATCTTATTTTATGAAATTGTATTCTTATTCTGTGTTGTACTCTGAAGTTTTTTAATCTTATTTTATTTTAATTATTTTAATGACAAAATATGTAACCTCACAGGTTAAAAGAAAATTAAGACACTAAAATTTTCACATAGCGAAATGGAAACAATTTAAAAATAACAATATTCATTATTGGTAAAGTGTTGGAAAATCAGCAGCCTCATTCATATACTCCTTCTGAAGTCATAACTTGGTAAAAAATTTGTTCATGGAAACCGGACATTTATTATCATGTATTTTACCTTATTTAAGTAATTTCCTTCCCATTAAAGCTACAGATTTAATGATGTTCATAAAAAACTTTGTCTCTAATATCAGATAATTGGAAACAGTACTAAAAAGTAATAAATTTAAAAAATACATCCATATAACAGAAACTAGGCTGTCATTTGAAATTGTGTTCTCAGTGTATGTTTTCTGGCTTAGGAATACCTACAATATAATGCTGAAAACATTATATGAGAAACAAGTATGTTAACAAGTACTAGGTACATTATAAGCGCCTCTCAAAGCAAAATGTAGCTGTGTATGCATACCAAAGAATCTGAAAACTCATAACAGTCATTATTTCTAGGTCATGAAATTATGGGAATGTTTTATTTTTTCTGGGTGCTTATATCTTCTAATTTATCTGATATATTTAAAGTATATTTTATTGATTATGTTGTTACAGTAGTCACAATTTTTTTCACTTCACTACCCTCTGCCCAGTACCCCCCTTCTCTTCAGCAATCCTATCCCCCTTAGTTAATATCCATGGGTTGTGCATATAAGTTCTTTGGATTCACCCTTTCCTATATTATTAACTTCCCCCTGTCTATTTTGTACCAACCAATTATGCTTCTTAATCCCTGCATCATTTCCTCATTTCTTCTCCTTCTCCCTCGCAGCTGATAACCCTCCAAATGATCCCCATACCTATGATTCTGCTCCTATTCTGGTTTGCTTAGTTGGATTTTGTTTTTACTTTTTAGATTCGGTTGTTGATAGTTGTGAGTTTGTTGTCATTTTAATGTTCATAGCTTTAACCTTCTTTTTCTTAAGTAAGTTCCCTTGACATTTCATACAATAATGGCTTGGTGATGATGAGCTCCTTAAGCTTAACCTTGTCTGGGAAGCACTTCATCTGCCCTTTTACTCTAAATAATAGTTTTCCTGGATAGAGTAATCATGGTTTTAGGTCCTTGCTTTTCATCACATTGAATATTTCTTGCCAGTCCCTTCTTTTCTGCAAAGTTTCTTTTGAGAAATCAGCTGATAGTCTTATAGGCACCCCTTTATAAGTAACTCTCTTCTTTTCTCTTGCTGGTTTTAAGATTCTTTCTTTATCTTTCATCTTCGACATTTTAATTATGTTGTGTCTTGGTGTGGTCCTCTTTGGGTCTAGCTTGTTTGGGACTCTCTGTCCTTCCTGGACTTCTCTATTACCTTCACCAAATTTGGGGAGTTTTTCTTCATTACTTTTTCATTTAAGCTTTCAATTTCTTGCTCTTCCTTTTCTTCTTCTGACACCCCTATGATTTGAATGTTGGTATGTTTAAAGTTGTCCCAGAGGTTCCTAAGCCTCTTCTCATTTTTTTCAATTCTTGTTTCCTCATTCTGTACTGGTTGACTGCTTTTTTCTTCTTTATATTCCAAATCATTGATCTGAACTCTAGTTTCTTTTTTTTACCATTGGTTTTGGGTGGATTTTTTTTGCTTAATTTAGCATAGCTTTCACTTCTTTCCTTATGTGTTTGCCATACTTAAGAATATCTGTCAAGCCTGTGAGCATCTTTATCACCAGTGTTTCTAACTCTTCAACTGATAGGTTAGCTATCTCCTTGTTTGTTAGGTTGGCTGTCTCCTCGTTGCTTAGTTCTCCCACTGAAACCTTGAATCGTTCCCTCTTTTGGACCATATTCCTCTGTCTCCTCATCTTGACAGGCTCCTGGGTTTATTTGCCTCTGTGTCTTAGGTAGAGCTGTCACACCTGTTACATTGTAAGGGGCAGAGCCTTAGATATTCATCACTACTGGTGACTCTATTCACCATGTTGTGGCGCTGTATGTGGGGGAGGGATTTGAGAGGGAACATTGTCGCTTGCTCAGCACTCACCCCTTTTCCAGGCACTTTTCTCACTTCCTTATGGTACTGGCACCTCTCTAGCTGTTGCCCTGGCTGTCATTCCTGGAGTGGGTGGGTCTGCAGACGTTCTAGGACCATGGTGGCCTTTTAAACAAGCGGACTCTGCTGAGAGACTGGCAGTTTCTTTCTCCACCCCAACCCCCACTCGTTCGCACAGTTAGAAGCAATGGGGCTTTATTTTCCCTGGCGCTGGGACCATGAGTTGTGCAGTCTGGTTTCATGCTGGGAGTGCTCCCCAGGTGTCCCTCCCAACTTTTAAAAATGTTTGACTGCGCTTTCTGTTGACCTGCGGCTTTCATCACTGCCATCGCTGCTGTCAACACCACACTGCATCCTCTCTGCTCCTCTTACCCGTCAGGATGAGTATTTTTTCTTTATATCTTTGTTTGTTTGACTTTCATGCAGCTTGATTTTCTGGAACTTCTGGTTGTCTCTAGTTTTGAGGTAGTTGTATTCCTTCTTAGTTGTGGAGGGAGACCCAGCATGTCTCTCTAGGCATCTATCTGGCCGGAAGTCTCCGTATGAAAGCTTTTTCATTTTCTTCATTTGCTTAAGTACCCAATTAGACATTTAAATCTTTTTGAATTTTTTGTATTATAAGTAGAATCTTTCTTTTATATTATACTGCTGTTGGGAGATTGTTTAATGAATATTTATGAATAATCTTATCTTTTAAAGTTTTTGACTATTGGCCACAACATTTTCTAATGGTCTTAAAAAGGTACTTTTTATTTATTACAGGATTAGATATTTTATTTTTAGTTAATTGAGACTTTATATCAAAAATATATTTTGAAATTTACAATTTCTTGTTTTCTTGCAGGGTTACAGAGATTTTGTGTTTTTCAACTGGAAGAATTATATTTGACCATTCTTGAGTTCCTGGAATAAAGAGTATTTATAATAAGTATATATTTTTATTTATCTTGTTTTCAAATAAGAAAAACTTTCACTTTTATTCCAGTTAGCTAATCCCACCATTCTCCTACTCAGAGGACAGTAATGTTATGGTTTCATTTTGTGCTTCTAGTTATGTATATGAGGTCTGTCTGGAAAAAGTCCAGCCATTGTTAATATAATGAGAATGGTTTATATGACATTGCTGTAACCTGGCAGCCAAGGGGAGGGGACTGGAATGCACATGCATGAACAATGATGACTTCACTGTACCAGCTAGTGAGAGCTGTAGCTACCATTGAGTGAGCATGTGTACAGTGTGGTCATCCCATTCAAAACTTCTGAGCAAGTAGAGCAATAAAACTGCATCTAATTTTTCATTAAGCTTGGACAGTCCTCTGAGGAAATTATTTGGATGATTCAGAAGGCCACAGCTATAGGCAACCAGGGACTGACAGCTTCATCATACAACACTCCCACTCATGCACCACATCTCATGCAGACATTTTTTGTGGAACATCAAATCACTCAGGTGACTTAGCCACCCTACAGCCCAGATTTGGCACCCAGCAAATCTGGCTTTTCCCAAAACTAAAATCACCTTTTAAAGGGAAGAGATTTCAGAATGTCAGTGAGATGTAGGAAAATACAACACAGCAGCTGATGGCAATTCCAACAAAGGATTTTTCAGAGTGTTTTGAACAGTGGAAGAGATGCTAGGAGAACTGTGTAGGGTGCCAATGTACCTACTTTGAAGGGGACTAAGACATCATTGTCCTATGTACAATGTTTCTTGTATCTTGTATCTTCTTCAGTAAATGTTTCTATTTTTCCTATTACATGACTGGATATGTTCCAGACAGACCTCGTGTTTTTTTTTTTTTTTTATGTGTGTTCAAATGCATACAAATATTAAGGGAACTAGATTCTTTCCCTCTTTGTTGTAAGACAGTGGGCAAGTCCTTTAATTTCTTGGAGGTACGTAGTATCTTTTAATTATAATTCCAAATTTCATCACAAACTTTTCAAACCTATCTAGTGTTTTTAAATAACATCAGTTGCTTGCTCAGAAAGCTTTAACATTTCTTTGTTTCCTGCTGACCAATGTCCAGATTTATTTTTGCAGACATGCTGCCCAAATCACCTTCCAGTCTTATCTCCTCGTACACTCAAATCCATAAATAGCTCCAGCCATCATTCTCTTCCCTTTTTTCTTTTATCAAAGAAGTTTCTTTCTTCCTTTCCCTCTCCCCGACATCTCACTCTATTATAAGCATAAAATATCTTAAAACCCAAGACTTCTGGCCAAGATTGAGGCCTACACGGACATGCTCCATTTCCCTCCACAACTAAGAAGGACTACAACTACCGCAAAATAAGAAATAACCATAAGTTCCAGAAAATAAAACTACATGGAAGTCCAATGTATGAAGTTATAAACAAGTGGTGCTCGGCTGGACGGGTAGGAGGGGCGATGCCAGGGTGGAGAGGTTAAGCTGTGCTGGCGGTGGCAGCTGCAGTGATGGCAATAAACACAGACACCCATATTTAAAAAGAGGTGAGAGGCGCCTGGGGAGCACCCTTGGTTGCAGACCAAACCCGTCAGCTTGCGATTCCAATGCTGGGGAAGGCAGACCCCCATTGCCTTGGACTGTGAGGGCTGGAGGGCATGAGGATGGAGGAGGAGGCTCCCAGTCTCTCAGTAGAGAGTGAATGGCAGGAATCCATCTTGGACCCCCTCCCTCACACAAAGCGCCACAGTGTAGTGAGAAGGGTCACCCGGTAGTGACGAGTGCAAGGAGCTCCACCCCCTATAGATAGAAGGTGCGACAGCCCCGCTCAGGAATCAAAAGTAAACACAAAACTGTCAGATAGCAGGGAGAATGATAGAGATCCCAATCATGCATCTGACCAAACAGCAAATATATGATCTATTGGACAAGCAGATAGAAAATCTTTCTGAGGCTCAGTTCAGAGCTCTGGTTATAAGAAAGCTTACAGATCTAACAGCAGATTTTAAACAAAACGGGGAAGGAATGAAGGCCAACACTGCTGAAATGAACAAAACCACATACAAAACAAGTAGTGATAGAAGGAAAACCAGGGATCAAATCAACAAATCGAAACATAAGGAAGAAACAAACAGTCAACCAATGCAGAAAGAGGAAATGAAAAGTGAGGAAAATGAAGAAAGGATCAGAAACCTATGAGACAGCTATAAGCGGGCCAACATCTGAATCATAGGGTTGCCATAAAGTGAATAAGAACTAGAAATTAAAAAATTATGTGAAAACAATGAAGCAGAACTTCCTTAACGTGGGGAAGGAAATAGACTTACAGGTCCAGGAAGCACAGAGACTTCCAAAAAAACTTGACCCAGAGAAAAGCACACCAAGTCACATTATGATCAAAATTTCAAAAATTGAGGATAAAGAGAAAATCTTAAAAGCAGCAACGGAGAAGAAGGAAATTACATACAAAGGGGTCCCAATAAGACTATCAGGTAATATCTCAAAAAAAACTCTGCAGGCAAGAAGGGATTGGCAAGAAATATTCAAAGTAATAAAAAAGAAAAACCTACAACCATGATTACTCTATCCAGCAAAGCTGTCATTCAGAATAGAAGGGCAGAGAAAGTGCTTCCAGGACAAAGTAAAACTGAAGGAGTTCATCAGATCCAAACTAGTGTTATATGAAATGTTAAAGGGACTTGTTTAGGAGAAAGAGGATCAAAACTATGAACATTAAAATTAAAACTGTTTCACAACAACCAACAACAGAAGCTAGGGAATCAAAACAAAGGCAAACTAAGTAGGCAACAAAAGTAGGAAAAGAATTATAGATGTGGGGAACATATTGAGGGTAGGTCAGTGGAGAGGGAAAAGCGGGAAAAGGGAGGGAGATGGTACAGTAATTAAGAGGTATAGTAGGAGGGAGTGGAGTAGACAGGAAAATGTTGAGGGGAACTATATGCACAGCCAATTAGCATGGACTAAGGGGGTGGGAACTACTGGAGTGGGGGGGTCACTGGTTGGAGGGGAACAAAGGGAAAATAAATTGGGACAACTGTAACAGCATAATCAATAAAGCATATTTTAAAAAATATATTTTAAAACCCATTTAAAAAACATTTACAAACTACTCTAGAGTATGTTTGCCATTCTTTTTGATGTGTAGGAAACAGTAGATTCATCAGACATTAGAACTGCAAAAAATCACAGGGCTCTTTCACCAAAACATTTTATCTTAAAGCTGAGCAGTAGAAACATTGTCTAATAATAAACACGAAGATCTGAATCTGATTCTGTCATTTACTAGTTGTGTGGCTTCCAAGTATCAAATTCTATAACTCTCCCTAAGTGAAAGGTGTATGTTCTTCACTACCACTTCCTGCAATGTTGTTTTTTGAGAGTGGGTACTTCTATAATCAAATACGTAACAGTTTTCCATTCATTTATTCTTGCTCCTAGTAAGATAAATGCATGTGAAATATAGTTTTCTTGTTACAGTTTTGATATTACTAAAAATGTGTTTGTGGAGATAATTGGGCATTTGTATTTATGTGCATGTTTGGTGAGAAAGGTGGGGAAAGTAGTTTGCATAAAGACATGGTTGCCAAATGCCAGACCTTATACCTCTGACATCACCTGTGTTGGAATCACCTAGAGCACCTTTGAAGATCTGGATTGTTAGGATTTATCCTGGTTAACTCAATCAGTCTGATAAAATGAAGAATTTGCATTTTTTAATGAACATCATTTCTCTCAGGGATTGGTTCAACCTCATGTTACAGAAAACTCAAATAATAAGGTTTTGAAAAAGGCGGAGTTTTTATTTCACATAAAGAAACTTTATACTATGTAGTCCAGGGCCAGTATGCTAGCTTTATCATGTTATGAGGGATTGAGGGTCTTTCAAGCTTACTGTGTCTGCTCCTTAAGGTGTCACTCTTGTTTTCATAGTTTCAAGAAACTATCAGAGATCCACCCACTTCATACACCTACCAGGAAGAAAGAAAGTCAAAGGACAAATGGGTACATGCTGGCTGAGCCAATCAGTTCCAGAACTTCCACCCAAAAGCTCCTACTTATATTTTATTTACCAGAGTGTTACTCAGTGTCTCCATGCCACTGCCATCTGCAAGGTAGACAGGACGATTGGAATAATTTTTTAAAAATTTTAACATGTTGACACCCACATCAAAATTGTGGTTTTATTAGTAAGAAGTAGGAGAGAATGGGCACTGTATAGGGAAACAGCAATTTCTGCCATACTCTTAGTTTAGGGTATAGTAGGACTCACATTTTAAAAATTCAGTTATTTATTTTTGAAATATCTTATCCAATCTATCTTTCAGTCCTGTTGAATTAGCCTCTGAAAATCATCCAGAAGACATCACAGCCTACACAGTCCAATTCACCTCCACAATCCTAATTAAAAATCCATGTGAATCTCTAGCTCACCAGCCCACTTGATACTCCCCATCACCCCTCAGAGCAGTCTTTAGTGCTGTAATGACAGTAATCTGTGAGAGTGCCAAGCTGGCCATGCAATCACCTGGATCCCCATTTGCTTTTAGAATAAAGAATAAGGCTTTGGTATTACCTACAAATCCTTGAATAAAATTTAGGATCTTGCTACTCTTCCAACTTCATTTCACAAACATGCTTCTAATCTCTCTCTCCTTATCTCTTCAATACTATTGGCATTATTTAGTTTCCTAAAAGTACTCTGTTCCTCCTATATGGCCCTTCCTGTACATCTTTCCACAGGTCGTCGTCGTCGGCAGCCGTCCGTCTCGAGAGACGATGGTGTAGCTTCTTAAGAGTCTATCTGCACCGCCGAGAATGGCTGTGCAGTCCGACTCGGGAGTGACATGGTATCTGTCTCCTCCCGTGTTGAATCGACATCTTGTGATGACGCTGAAGCTACAGAGCCTGGGCAGGGTAATATGGAGGGTCTGCTGTTGCCCATGCAGCAGACCCCCCCTCTCTTCGCAGCTGAAGGGTCCAAGGGAAAGACGGAGTCGATACAGCTTGGGTTCAGGTGCGCCGCAGGAGTTGCCGGTGTTGACTACAACGTCAAACCGCCTTAGGGACTCCGGCTCCGGATTTTCTGTCGGGGTTTACTCCCTTAGCCTTTCCCCTGAAGAGGTATGCCGCAAGGCAGCGGAGGTTTTTTGGAGTCAGAGTTTTCCTTCTCTGAGGTACCCTGACTGGAAGATAGAACCAGCGACACTTAGCTCGCAGGCCGACGCTCAATCCACTGAGCTAAACCAGCCAGGGCAAGTAACTGAAATAAACTCAATGTGCATATTTAGAATCACAGATCTCTGCCTCTTCCAACTTGCAGTTTTTCCTGTATTTATTATTTAATTAAAATCTATTTTCACTACTACTCTGTGATCTCCTTAATGTCAGGGACAATATCTATGTTTCTTGCCCTTAAATCCTGAGCACCAAAGTATCTTAGGCATTAGGACCATCAAATCTTTTTCTTCTTCCTTTCTATCTAGTAACTCATTTAATATATATCCTATATTTTAAGCCTCCTCAAAAAGCTAGTATAATATTGTAGAAAAAATACAAATGAAATATGGCTGAGTTTTTCAGGCTGGCGTCCATGGATCTCTGTAGGTTTATGGATAAATTCTTGGGGTGTAGAAGTGTTACAGAACCCCTGGGCTGCTCCAATTTAAAACGAACCCATGGGCTCTTTAGTTAGGGGTCCGATTGCCCGCCGCCAGAATTACAACTCTTAATACTTCAGTTGAGTGAAAAGAAAATTGTTTATTTAACAGTTACACATATCCTTGCCTCCCCCACACCAAACCTAGCCAGTTTTAGGAAGGTCAGAAACACCAGTTTCCCTACTTCCCAAACATAGTTCAGCTTTACCAGCGGCTGCCAATCATTCAATCTGATTGGGGAGGTCCTTTCTGTGCTGTGGTGCCCTCCAGCTCTCAATACAAAACCGCCTGGATTCTCAGCCTCCTTGCAAACTGTCTTCTTTCTGTAAACCGCGTGGATCTCCTCTCCTTCTCCAGAGCACCCCTGCGAACACCTGCCAGTGAGGGAGACAGCCCCAGAGTGCGCCCCCCTAAAGTATTCGCAGCTGCCTATATATCCCTGACTGCGTCCTCTGATGCAGTGGGTGTTGCCAACAGTTTTGACCATTCACAGAACCCCACATAGGCTCTGTGTGCTTTCCATACCATCCCCTGGTTCAAGACCCCTCCCATCCACCTGAGGCCTTGGAAGCATCCAAGCAATTTTGCATAATGAAAGACACCAGCCACCAGCCTCAGGCGTGTGGAGGCATTCTGAAAGCTTCTTCCTTCTCCCCATCCCCCACCCGCAAATTCCAGGGATTTTTGGACTCCCCTGTTTCTGTAACAGAAGGGGTTTTCAAACTCTGGCCCACAGGTTAAAGCTGCCTGCCCCCTATTTTTTAAAATAGGTTTTATTGAAAAACAGCCTTGCCCATTTATTTATGCATTGACTATGACTGCTTTGTGCTGTAACAGCAGAGTTTGATAATTGCAACAAAGACCAAATGACTTCAAAACCTGAGGTATTTACTATTTGACCCTTTACAAAAAAAAGTTTGTGAACTCCTGGGGGACAGAAATTACATGAAAAATTTTAGATTTAGCATTTTTGGTTCAATATAAAACTTGTGAGCCTCAGAAGTTTGTTTTAACTCCTTTATTTTGTGCACTATAACTTTTTAAAGATATTGAGTATGAGAATTGTCCTCTATTTGAAGATCAGTACTTTGAGAAACATTGAATGCACCTGTTTTCTAGGTCCTGGTTCTGCCTCTGAAAGAAGCCGGTCAAATGCTCTCATTGAGACTATACTTCTTAAAAAGATAATTGTACCTACCAGACATCTCCACTCATTCATTTATTCACTCATTCATCAGATATTTTTTAAACATCAACTGTGAACTAAGGGACTGTATATTCTCAGGAATTGGCTACCTAAACTCATAAGATTCAGTTTCTGATCACAAAGTCACCAACTGTAGTTTGAAAAACAGGATAAGGATGATTCTAGATATAGTAATGACAGTGATGATAATGTTAGAGGTAAACTGGTAAAATAGAGGAGCACCAACTCAGCCTGAAGAGCTGGGTGAGTACTTTCATAGGAAGGTAGCATGTAAGTTGGATCTTAAAGAATAAATAGGAGAGATCTGGCCAAGATGGCAGCATAGGCAGACATGGCTTGCCTCTTCACACAACCACATCCAAATTACAATTAAAATATACAACAATCATCAACCAGAACCATCAGAAATTAAGTTGAAATAAAGTTTGACAGCAACAGAATTAAAGAAACCACATCCATTGACACAGGTAGAAGGGATGCAGATGTGTAATATGATGTGGATAAAAATTTGGGAGGGATATATCAGGAGCGAGGAGTCCCAGCCCTACACCAGACTCCTCAGGCCAGGGCTCCAGTGCCAGAAAGATAAGTCCCAAAAACTTTTGATTGAATCAGTGGGAGAAACTGCTGGAGCCCCAAAAAGTTCATCTTAAAGAACCTACACACAGACTCAGCTGCTCAGACTCTCTCCCTCTGGGCTCCAGCACCAGGGTGGCAGCTTGAGGGGCACCAGTGGTATAAAGGGAGAAACTAAAGTGGCTGACATCAGGGTGAGCAGAGGCCATTGTCTGTTTTCTGGGCCCTCTTCCCACAGAGCTGGCAAGCTGGTGCTCTGTCCAAGTCTCCATCAACCTGGTTACACTGATCTGCCTTGTAGATCTCCAGAGACTCCACCCCACCCAATTTATGTCCCCACCCAATCTTCTTTTCCATATGAATGGCTGATCTTGGCTTATGTTTCAAAACTTCCTAAATCCTATCAAACAAGTAACTGTGAACTAAGAAACTGTATATTCTCAGGAATTGGCAGCTGAGACTCAAACAAGCTGACCTCAGTGAGTTCAAGGTCCGGCAATACCAGCAGCCAGCTTAGAATCACAGCTTGGCTTTGCCTGGGAATCTCCAAGCCCAGCACAAGTAGCAGCCATCTCGAATTGCTTTTTAGCTCAGGCAGGATGCCTGAGGCAAAACACAGGTGGGGGCTAAACTTGGCCTGCACCACCCAGGAAACCCTGGGGCCAGCCCACTCAGTGGACAGCAGCAGACCACGCCAGAGCACCACCACCACCCTGCCCCTGCACAGATGATCCTCCACAGAGGTTGGTGGTATGTGGTAACAGCCAATAGGTGCAACTGACTGACCTAGATTACTCCCTCTCACTGATTTGCCAACAACAACCAAGGCTCAACTACAAGAGGAGGGTGTACTCAGCCCATATGAAGGGTGCACCTCAAGTACCCAGCTTCGGTGATAGGGGAGGCTATGCCACTGGACCCTACAGGACACCTACTACATTAGGCCACACTACCAAGACACAGAGTCAAAGCAGCTCTACCCAAATACACAGAAAAAAACACAGGGAGGCTGCCAAATTGATGAGGCAAAGAAATATGGCTTAAATGAAAGAAAAGAACAAACCACAGAAAAAGAAATAAATAAAACAGAGATAGCCAACCTATCAAATGCAGAGTTCAAAACACTGGTGATTGGGATGCTCAGAGAAATGATTGAATACAGCCAAAAAATAAAGGAAGAAGTGAAAATTATACAAAGCAAAATAAAGAAAAATATATAGGGAACTAACAGTGATGGGAAGGAAGCTGGGATTCAAATAAATGATTTGGAACAAAAGGAAGAAATAAACATCCACCTGGAACAGAAAAAAGAAACAAGAATTGAAAAACATGAGGAGCGGATTAGGAAACTCTGAGATAACTTTAAATGTACCAACATTCAAATCATAAGGGTGATAGAAGGAGATGAGGAAGAGCAAAAAATTGAAAACTTAGCTAAAAAATTATGAGAGAAAACTTCCTTAATTTGGCAAAGTAAATAGACATACAAGTCCAGAAAGCACAGAGTCCCAAACAAGTTGGAGCCAGAGAACCACACCAAGACACATTATAATTAAAAAGTCAAAGGTTAAAAATAAAGAGAGAATATCAAAAGCAGCAAGAGAAGAGAGTTACCTACAAAAGGATTTCTATAAGACTATCAGCTGATTTTTCAAAAGAAACTTTTCAGGCAAGAAGGGGCTGGCAAGAAGCATTTAAAGTGATGAAAAGCAAGGTCATACAACTAAGATTACTCTATCCAGAAAAGCTGTTATTTAAAAGAAAAAGGCGAGACTTCCGGCCAAGATGGAGACTTAGACGGACGCGCTAGGTCTCCCTCTACAACTAGAGAGGAATACAACTACTTCAAAACAAAGGATAACTAGAAATTCCAGAAAATAAAACTACACGGAAGCCCAACATATGAAGTTATAAACCAGCGGCGCCCTTTGGGCAGGTAAGGGGAGCGAAAGGGGGCGGTGCTGTTTGCGGTCGCACCTGGGACAGCTGCAGGGAGAACAACCCCGGCTGCAGTCGAACCCCCGGCAGCTCGCGACCCCAACGCTGGGGAAAGCAGCCACCACATCGCCTTGAACAGTGAGGCCCAGGGGGGCGGGAGGACGGATCCCGGTCTCCTAGTGGAATAACTGTGTGAATCCATCTTGGACCCCCGCCCCCAAAGAAAGCGCCACAGGGCTGCGAAATAGGTCGCGGACAGGCACCGGTTGCTGGATTGTGACGACAAAGCACCACGGCGCAGCAAGAAAGGTTGCCGAACGGCGCCGGTCGCTGGGTCATTACGAGTACACAGGCACTGCCCCCTACAGCTGGCCCAAGAAAACAAAACGCATCTGTCAAAATGAGGCAGACAACTATAGAAATCCCGGTGGCACAGCTCACCAGGCAACAGATAGAGAACCTGACAGATGAACAGATAAGAAACCTGTCAGATGCTCAGTTCTGGGCCATTGTTATCAGGTGGCTTACAGAATTCACAAAAGATCTGGAAAAAGATGAGAAAGAAGCGAAAAACACTCATAACAAAAGGAACAAAACCACATACGAGACAGATGGTGAGGAAAAAAAATCCAGAGTTCATTTCAACAAACTGGAATATGGAGAAGGAACAAGCAGTCAACCAATGCAGAGAGAGGAAATGGGAAGCAACGATGAGAGGATCAGAAACCTCTGGGACAGCTATAAAAGGCCCAACATAAGAATCATTGGTTTGCCAGAGAGCGAGGAAGATGAACTAGAACTTGAAAAATTGAGTGAAAATATAATAAAGGAGAACTTCCCAGACTTGGGGAAGGAAATAGACTTACAGGTCCAGGAAGCACAGAGAGTTCCAAAAAAACTGGACCCAGGGAGAACCACTCCAAGACACATTATAATCAAAATGTCAAAAATTAAAAATAAAGAGAGAATCTTAAAAGCAGCAAGAGAGAAGAAAAGAATTATGTACAAAGGGGTCCCAATTAGACTATCAGCAGACTTCTCAAGGGAGACCCTGCAGGCAAGAAGGGACTGGCAAGAAATATTCAAAGTAATGAAAATCCAAAACCTACAACCACGAATACTCTATCCAGCGAAATTGTCATTCAGAATAGAAGGACAGAGAAAGTATTTCCAGGACAAAATAAAACTGAAAGAGTTCATTAGATCCAAACCACTGTTATATGAGATGTTAAAGGGACTGGTTTAGAAAAAGGAGGATCAAGACAATGAAATCTAAAATGAAAACTGCATCACAAGAAACAACAGAAGCTAGGGAATTGAAACAAAGGCAAACTAAACAGGCAACGAGAGTGGAAAAAGAACTATAGGTACGGGGAACATATTGGGGGGAGGTCAACAGGGAGAGGGAATGGGGAGAGGGAGGGAGATGATATAGGAATTAAGGATCATGGTAGGAGGGAATGGAATAGACAGAGAGAGGTTGAGAAGAACTGTATGCACAACTAATGGACATGATCTAAAAGGGGGGGACAACTGGAGGGAGGGGGGCCACTGGGTGGAGGGGAGCAGAGGGAAGGGAAATTGGCACAAATGTAATATTATAATCAATAAAACATTAAAAAAATAAAATGGATTATAATGTCACTTAAAAAAAAAAAAAAAGAAAGAAAAAGAAAAGAAAAAGGCAGCTAAAATGCTTCCCAGACAAGATAAAGCTAAAGGAGTTCATCAGCACCAAGCCATTATTATATGAAATATTAAAAGAAATTACTTAAGAAAAAGAAGACCAGAATTATGAACATTAAAATGACGACAAAGTCACAATTATCAACAGCTGGATCTAAAAAGTAAAAACAAAAACAAACTAAGCAAAGAATCAGAATAGGAATAGAATAATAAGTATGGGGATCATTTGGAGGGTTATCAGCTGGGAAGGGGGAGGGTGAGAAAAGGGGGAAAGGTGTGGGGATCAAGAAGCATAATCGGTAGGATCAAAATAGACAGGGAGATATTTAGAATATATAGAAAAAGGTGAAGCCAAAGAACTTACATAGACATGAACATGAACTAAGGTGGGGGAGGGGGTGTGATTGCTGGAGGGAATGTGTGTACTTAGCAGAGGGGGGCAAAGGGAAAAAATATTGAGACAACTGTAACTGCATAATCAATAAAATACACTTAAAAAAGAAGTAAATAGAAGTTACCAAGGCAAGAGTAGTGGAGAGAGGGGTATATTCTAAGCAGAGGAGCTCATCCTCTGGTTCCAGGGGACAATGGTGGACTATGTCAAGAAGAGAACTCAGATAATGATTTTTTTCATTCTCGGTATGCCCTATAATTCCTAAACTAGCTTAATACTTGGTGTGGACACACATAAAATGCTGGGACTAGGAAGACTTAAGGGAACCATATTGCCCTGAATCTTACATAGGGTGACTGAGGAATTGCACACCCTAAGCCTCATACACTGCTGTGAAGTCTGCAGAAGGAGCTTTGTTCTTCCTTCCTGGAGCTCTTCCTCTCACCCAGACACCTGTTTCCCATCTTTGTCTATAATTTAAACGCCATTCCCAGGTAAATGTCAAATTCAAAGATGTGAGGATGGCTGCAGATCAGAGGAGAAACCACAAGAAGGCGCCGCTCCCCTTGGGTGCTAGTTTGACATATCTTCCATGTCTGAACACGCCTCTTTTTTTTTTTTTACAGCCTGTGACATGAACTTGCAAGGCAGTTTGTCTTAACACATCAGCCCAGGTATTCTAGAACTTCACCAAAGAATCAAGAAAGTAGCAGAATAGCTCTCTCAGATTCGATATTATCAAACAAAACCTGCTGCTGCTTCTCTGCCAGCCATGCTGTCTCCTTCCTGCTTGGGACTTGTGATTTTGTTGATATTGAGTAAGTAACATTTATTCAGGATTTCTAAGGTGTTCTAATCCTTGGTTTTAGGGTGACTTTTAATGCCCACCAAACTGGAAACTATTCTTCATTGCCAATATAACAATGTCTTTACTTCTTTTTTTTTAAAGGAGGGACCAGTGGAGACTCTGTGAACCAGACAGAAGGCCCTGTTGCCCTCCCAGAGGATACAGTTTTGACCCTGCAATGCACTTACCAGAGCACCTATGAGTATTCAGATTATTATCTTTTCTGGTATGTCCAATATCCAAACAAAGAGCCTGTTCTCCTCCTGAAAAGCTCATCAGATAATCAGGAGGTGAACAGCAGAGGTTTTCAGGCCAAACTTGTGAAGAACAACAAATCCTTCCACCTGAAGAAACCTTCAGTGCAAATGTCAGACTCGGCCGTGTACTTCTGTGCTGTGACAGACACAGTGAGGGAGGCTGCATGGGGAGCTGAGCACAAACCCAGAGGGGCTCACATGGGGCTACAGGGGAGCAGCCTGGCTATTCTGGGAGCCACAGTGAGCCTCCCTAACTGTTATCAGGAGACGTACAGTATTTGCCAAGGAAATGGAGACTATATTTTCCAAACACAAACAAAAATACTTGATATGGCAAATATGTCTACTCATTGAAAGTGTAGGACATAACATTTTCTGTTCTGTGACTGTGTATCTCATTAAAACAGTTTTCTTACCCAGTTAGTAAATACAGGTATGATGTCAACACGATGTGGAAGTTTCACTTATTCTCTGTGATTTTTCTAAGCACATTAATAATTTGTGTTACACCAAAGAACTATCGGAACAAATTCCTCATTATAAAAGTGCCTCAACTCTACTTTAGTATAAATGTCGTTTGTTTTAGTAGAGTTCAAGAATTCCCAGAGTTTTCAAGGCAAGCCACCAGATGAAATGGAGAGGAAGGGTAAAATGACCCTGCTATCCCCAACTCTTATCTTATTAATTTATGAAAAACAATTACATTTAAAATTTTGATGAATCTGGTTTTATTGGAAATACATGTTCCCATGAACCTGTATCTAGAGAAGTGAAATACAAGTTCCAATGTTAAGGACTACAGAGAGTTTACTGGCAATGATACAAAGGACAAATGCCAATGGAGATTTGAACTTTGCTGGTACTTTTAATAGGATTTCTTTCTTTCTTTTTATAATGCTCTTGTTACAAAGTTGTGGTGTCTAAGGATTTTCTCTTTCTTAATTTTCACCATAATTATTATATGTGGTTTGGAGGAACAAGAGGATTCTCAGAAATATTTGTATTGAGTTATAACAGAAATTCCTGTACTTAGGCACAGAAATTTGTTCACACACACACACACACACACACACACACACACACACACACACACACACATGTTTTCTCCCAGCTATTACTGAACGTGGCACATACATGACACATTTTGTGACTCAGTAGGCTGATGTGAAATCATTCATTAACAACAAAATATTTCTCATGTAAATTTAACTGGATCCCATGCAAGATGGAAACAAAAACTGAGACTAAAATTTTGCCTTCTTGTTAGAAAGTTAAAACCTCATGATTACTCTCCACATTGATTCTCTTGGGAGAAAAGGAGACATATATAAGACCTAAAGATACATTATTAACTATGTTATCCAATGTATTCACCATAGTTCATAATAAATTATATTCTATAAGAGTCCCACATTTCCATCAAAGAGGAATTAACTGAACAGGATTTCATTTCTCCACTGTTTATTTCCAGTCCACTAAGTTATAATTAGACAAAATAAGTTTAGCTCAGGAGTCTAGCATGTCCCACCAATACAGGAAGCATGTGACATGACATAGGCAAACTTGTCCTATAGCCACTAACTCTATTTCCTCTGTGGGGCAGAGCATCACACAGCCCAGAGACCTTGCCTATGCCTCTTGAGCACAGGATACAAAATTAAGATCTGGGTTTGAGATGGAATATAGAACATTTCATTCAAGAGAAGAGCTACCAATATGCTGATTACCAATGTGCTGAAGATAGTCATAGCCTCTATCTGTCTAGATAAAGATGGCCACAAGCACAGGACTCCAGCTCCTCTCAGCGCTGAAGGTTGTGGAGAGAAGCAGATCACTGTAGTCTGATAAGGCTTAAAAGGGAGGACAATGGGCAATGGAACTGGGGTGCTGGGTCCTAAGCCACTTCATCCCTCATACCCTCATGTTCACAGTCCATTTCTTCTCTCTTTCCTGCATGATCCAGCATGACCTAGAGACATCCAGTCTGCAATTTCTGTGGTAGAGAAAAAGGCTGTAACCTTGTACTATGTTTATGAAACTAGCAATTACACTTATTATTTATTCTGGTACAAGTGGCAAGTGGGAAAATGACTTTCCTTATTCAACAAGAGTCTTATGATGAACTAAGTACAACAGAGGGTCAATATTCTCTGAACTTCCAGAAACCAGCCAGTTCCATCCACCTCAGGATCACAGACTCACAGTTTGGGAATTCAGCTGTGTTTTTCTGTGCTCTGTGAAAGGCAACAGTGATGGGGTGCTTTGGGAGCCCCACGAAATTGTCAACATGAGGTAGGGTTCCCAGGGAGAAACTCCATCACAGACAGGATGAAGCAGGGGCTGTGTCAGCACAGGTGGGGGTTTGGTAAGGAAACCTTAGTTCAATTCATATAGAATGTCTAGATATATCATTCGATAAAAGCATGTGTATCTCCCATTCTTTAGAATAGATTAAGTTAGAATATGTAGCATGTAAAATTTTATAAAACAAAAAAGGGCAACAAGTAAATCTATTAATCTTTTGTTGATTTTATTGAGATGAGAGAAAGAGCTAATTATCTTTAGACAAAAGAGGTGGCTCCACTGTTGGTATTGTTAAATCTTCAGAATCATTCATACATTTATGAATTCATCATCATGTCAAATGCTTTAATCTACTTGTAATAAAAATGTCTTTCATTGATTTTTCTTAAAAATCATCATTAGTCCATGAGGTAGAATGAATTACTTAATTTAGATTTTTTTTCTGTGACCATTATGATGCTCTCTTGCACAAGAGAATTAGATTTGAAATGTCCCTCAAACTACCTCTCCTTGGCTCTTCTCTTTTTTGTGACATGATCATGATGATTAGAAAAACATCAAAATGTGCTGCTCACTTGTAGAGGCTGCCTACAGAAGAGACATTTAAAGTGAGGATTTGTTCTAACCTGTGGAGTCTCTTGCCTTCCCTTCCCCCTCCTCCAATAGCCCCCTCCCCAACCACCCAGGTGCCAGGGTCAGAATGACAGCTGCATGGCAACCAAGGCCCATCTGCGACTGTCCAGTGTCTGCTTTCTGTGCAGAAATGTGTTTTTTTCAGATGTTACAATAGATGTTCGAGAGCAAAGATTTTTAGTTTTTCTTCCACATTAGTGTTTAAAAACCTCTGAGTTAGTTGTCAATATCTAAAAATCAAACATCACATTAAAAATTGGATTTCTAGATTCTCTAGATCTAGGAATATGAGATTCTCTGAGGTAGAGGTCAAAAGTTCTGTTTGACTACATAATGACTTTAATGTAGTCTCATTTTATTTAAAAATCTTCAAATTTTCCATTCGCAATATGAATTAATCAGAAGTAAAATTTTAAATTATTAGTCATAATATACAAGCTAATCCACAAGACAAACAAATCTGAATTAACATCTCATTTAACTATGGCTACTTCCCACCTGATATTTCATTTGTCACAACATGCATTCCACTTTGATAAACTCAAGTCTATTCATTAGTTCAAAAAATACTTAGTTTTATGGTAAGCGCTGGGGAAACATTAGTTAGCAAGACTGATTCGGTTTTTGCCTTTATTGGAGATTTTATTTTCCAGTGGCACACAGTACAGAATAGAAGGGAGAAAGAACATTGACTTATGTTTTAGAGCTTATTACACAAATAACCTATGTGACTTTAATCAAGTTGTTAACTTCTCTGAGTCTGTTTCCTCATCCATAACATGTAGAGGTTCAATTAGGAAGTAGCTGTTGAATACTGTTCCAAATATTACTAGCCTCACAGGGGCACTTAGTCCACTGTTATTTTTAAGTTTCAATTCCCCTTTATTTAGAAATAGACTCTCAGGTGTTATAGAAACTGTCGTGCTGCTCCACTCATTGCATGATAATGATCTAGTAATACCAAGAAGTCAAATGGAGCAGAAAGAGAGGACAGTGACTTGGGAAGGCACTTCCTTATAACACAGAAGCTATACTGTTCTAGGTAGCTGGGCAGGAGAGAGTAGGGAGGGGCAAAGTAAAGGAGAGTGGGAGAGCCAGCACAAACTCATAAGTAAAAGTTATTTGCATTCGATGTTATGGTTTCTTTCACAAAGATTAAGCATGCTTTCTCATCTTAGTTTTGCAGAATTGGGAAATGAAGAAAATGCCCTTTTGATGAGCATAAGGTCACAGTGAACTTGGACCTGCTGGGTGGAACTCTAGATAATATAGCTCCTTCTGTGTAGTTCTATGGCAGGCTGAGAGACTGATTTTTGAGTTAGAGATATGTCCAATGTGCCTTGTAAAATGAAAATAATTCACCCAACCCTAGAGAAACTAAGAACATTGTAAGAGGGTGAGGTTCTTTTATATCAGACAGTTTGGTCTACGGTGGGGTTTCAAATGCCAAAGCTCACAGGTGCCAAGAACAGAATGAAACTGAGTGGAGAAATCCAAATATTTTTCAAATGCTGCAAGTCTTAACCTGCACTGGTCCTCAGTATCAGAGGGATGAAAGAAAGTGATGTTTCAAAATCAAGGTTTCTCCCAAGTAGACGGAGTGCTGAAAGGTGATTTAAAGATTGAAGCTTTGTCTTTGAGTCCTTGAGTCCCATTCAAGTCTGGCTGCAAGCTTATTAGATATGGACAGTCTGAGACAGAAGCTATAGTGCAGGGGGCCTCTGGGTCAGGAGGTGAGGATGTAAAGCTGTCATAGCCTATAGGACAGCTGGGGCTCTCTGAGAAGTCCCTGAAATAGACCCATGAATAAGGGGGCTGATTGCAGCCATCAGGCTCCAGTCCCTGTTACTTCACCATCTTCCTTCTTCAGGTGTTCCCTGAAATTACCTGAGGTATCCCCCACATCTCAGAGCCTCTGTTCTAGCACACGATATCTCTACTGCAAAGTTGTTCCAGTGCCCCAGGATAGAGTTTCACCTAAATCAAATAAAGCAAAGTAACACAAATTTAAACATTTAAATAAATATACAAAAGCTACTGCTCACACAATTCACTCTCTGGTTTCCTGAATCACTTAGACTATACAATTTCTGTTCTGGACTTAATCCATTCTGTTGTTTTTAAAGATGGAATAAAGTAGTACATATGACATGTGATACAAATAAGCTCTGAAGTTGATCCTTTATCCCACTTTGTTCTGCTACATGTAGCAGTGACCTTTTGTCTGGCCCCTAGTGCAATCTGTCTACTACCTACTTCATCTACTATGTTTGCCCTTATTCCCATCTTCTTCCAGAGAATGGGATGCAGGTTCAACAACTTAGTGCCGACCCCCGGTCATCTTTAAAAAATCCTTGTATTTGACTTTATAATGAAAGTTTCCTTTTCTTTGACAAAGAGTAAAATTGCCCTTCAGTGTCAGATGTCCTTGGGTGTGAACAGTACTCCCTCTCAAGTGGAGTGAGCCCCATGTTTCACACCATTATTACACTATAATCTCCAGTCCTCTCAGCATATCTGAACAGAAAAACAAAAACAAAACAGATTAGCTGGATGTGAAATAGTAATTCAGTCTGAGGAGCTACCTAAAGAAGTGAAAAACATCATTTTTTTGTTATTTATTATATTAAAAAAGAATCTTCCCTTTTTATGTAATCACCAACTTACAAGAAGCACAAAGGATAGAGGAACATATGAAGTGCATCAAAATTATACAGTAAGTGGATATTCAAGATGGAAGAGGAGTAAGTGAAAGCTTACTCCCCTCCCCAGACCTATCTGGAATTACAACTAAATTGTAAAGAAATCATCTGGAATAACCAACTGAACACTAGCTGGAGAGAAGCCGTATAACCAAAGACAGGTGGAAGAAATCACTTCACCAAAACATGACCGGAAGGGAGTGCAGAGGAGACATGAGAGGGCTGGCTGGACTCCCACTGGTGGCAGCTGAAGGTTCAAAGGGATATTTCAGTGGCTGGGGGGTTCCCCTGAGAAGTATGAGGTCTAAATCCCAAACTGGGTTCCCAAGTCTATAGCACCAGAGCCAGAAAGGAACTCAGGTATTATCTAGCTGTGAAAAGCAGCAGGATTTTTGTCTGCCAGGAAGAGAGGACTGGAGACTGAGAAAGCTTATTAAAAAGCCAACACACAAAATTTAACTTGCAGCCACTTACTCTGGACTTCAGCACAAGGAGGGCAGAGTGGATTAGAGATGCATCAGGAGAGTCTGGGGATGGTGGCTTTGGGGAGAGAAATGAGGGAGCAGCCCCCAGGATCCCTGTGCTGAGTCATTCCCCATACTAAAGGAGCCATCTTGCTCAGGCAGAGCAGTCACCTCCCAGTGTCATCAGCCTGAGGGGAAGCAGGAATTACTCTGCCCTGCCCTGTGGAGCTTAAGCCAGACTGCTTATAGCTTGACAGTTTAACAACACATCAGTTTAATGATTGATTAGTTTGAAAGCTAAGGTGGAAAATACAAAGAAGCAGCTCAAATGGTAAGACAAAGAGACAGACTTCAAATTAAAGAACAAGATAATTCTCCAGAAGATGAAATGGAGGCAAGCAATTTATCAGATAAAGAGTTTAGAGTAATGATTATAAGGATACTCAAAAGCATAAAAAAAGACATAGAAACCATAAAAAAGGACTTGTCAGAATACAGAAAGCAATTCAGTATTCCCTCACTTATCATATTATGCTCTAGATCCCCCCATGAGAGGTGAAAATCCGCGAAGTAGAAACCTTATATTTATTTTAGTATTTATATATATTTTAAGGTTTTATAAACCCTTTCAACATACTTATAAACCATTCCCAGTCCCTTATTAACCTTTCCCACTCCCTTATTAACCTTTTCTACACTTTTATAAACACTACTTATGTTCTTAAACATATTCTACACTCTTAAACCTACATAACTTTAACAACATACATATACAGTACTGGAAAATCCCATGACATAGCGAAAAATATGAGATAAATAATTAAATATAATATTTTTAAAAATCCCGCAATACAGTGAGGCCACAATAAGTGAACCGCGATATAGAGAGGGGGACTACTGTATTTAAAATAAATAATACATGGGAAGGAATAAACAGTAGGCTAGATGAAGCAGAGGATCTCATCAGTGGTTTGGAAGACAAGGTAGAAGAAAATACCCAGGCTCTGGCTGGTGTGTGAACCAAAGGGTCACCAGTTCAATGCCAAATCAGGGTACATGCCTGGATTGAGGGCCAGGTCCCTGGTTGGGGGAGCACCAGAGGCAACCACACATTGCTGTTTCTCTCTTTCTCTTTCTCCCATCCTTCTTCTCTAAAATAAATAAAACCTTTAAAAAAATACCTAGGCAGAGCAGCAAAAAGAAAAAAGAATTTTAAAAAATGAGGAGAGCTTAAGAAGTATTTTGGACAACATGAAGTAGGACAGCATCCACATCATGGGAATACAAGAGGGAGAGAGAGCAAACAAGGGATCAAGAACCTATTAGAAGAAATAATGACTGAAAACTTCCCTGATTTGATGATGAAAAAAGACATGTAAGTCCAGGAAGCTCAGAGAGTTCTAACGAAGTTGGACCCAAAGAAGCTTACACTGAGACACATCATAATAGAAACAACAAGGCTTAAAGACAAGGAGAATCCTAAAAGCCCCAAGAGAAAAGCAGGTAGTTACCTACGAAGGAGTACCAACTAGACTGCCATGTGATTACTCAACAGAGACACTTCAGGCCAGAAGGGAGTGGCATGAAATATTCAAGGTGATAAAAAGCAAGGACCTACAACCAGGATACTTTACTCAGCAAGGCTATCATTTAAAATCAAAGGAAAAATAAGGAGTTTCCCAGACCAAAAAAAAAAAAAAAAAGCTAAAGAAGTTTGTTAATGCCAAACCAGTACTGCAACAAAAGTTAAAGTGCTTGTTTTAAGAAGATAAAGAAGAAAAAGAAAAAGAAAGAAGGAAAAAAAAAAACAAAAAACAGAGGAAAACTGTCTAACAATAAAATGCCACTACACATGTATCTATCAATGATCACTTTCACTGTAAATGGCTTAAATGCTCCAACCAAAAAACATAGGGGAGCTGAATGAATGAAAAAACAAGACCTATAATATGGTGCCTCCAGGAGACCCATCTTAGGTTGAAAGATATACATAGACTAAAAGTAAAGGGATGAAAAAGTACATTTTATGCAAATAGAAAAGAAAAAAGAGCTGAGGTAGCAGTACTTATATCTGAAAAAATAAACTTTAAAACCAAGGCTACAGTAAGAGATAAAAAAAAGACACTACATAATGATAAAGGGAACTATCCTACAAGGATATAATCCTAGTAAACATTTATGCACACAACATAGAAGCACCTAAATATGTGAAGCAAATCTTGATGGACACAAAGGGAAAGATCAACAGAAATACAGTCAAAGTCAGAGACTTTAACACCTATTGACTTCAATGGACAGATCTTCCAGGCAGAAAATCAACAAGGAGACAGTGGCCTTAAATGACGCACTAGGTCAAATGGATTTAATTGATCTCTTCAGAGCATTTTACCTCAGAGAAGCAGAATATACATACTTTTCAAGTGCACATAGAATATTTTCTAGGATAGACCATGTTAGGAAACAAAACAAGTCTCTATAAGTTTAAAAAGACTGAAGTCATATTAAGCATTTTCTCTGACCCCAATGCTATGAAACTAGAACTCAATCAAAGGAAGAACACTGGAAAACATGCAAAGACACAGAAGCTAAATAACAAATTATTAAACAACAAATGGGTCAATAAAGAGATCAAGGAAAAAGTTAGAAGATACCTCAAAACAAATGAAAATAAGGACACAACAAACTAAAATTGGTGGGAGACAGGGAAAGCAATCTTGAGGGAAATCCATAGATTTACAGGCTTATCTTAAAAAAACAAGAAAAAGCTCAAGTAAACAATCTAACTTCACCCTTAAAGGAAGTTAAAAAGGACAAAAAACAGAGCACAAAGCAAGTAGAATGAAGGAAATAATAAAGATCAGAGCAAAAATAAACAAAAGAGAGTCTAAAAAAAAAAAAGATAATACAAAAGACCAATGAATCTGGGAACTGGTTCTTTGAAAAGATAAACAAGATTGATTAACCTTTAACCAGGCTCATCAAGAGAAAAAGAGAAAGGACCCAAGTAATTAAAATCAGAAATGAAAGAGAAGAAATACAACTGACACCAAAGAAATACAAAGTATTGTAAGAAAATATTACGAACATCTCTATGTCAATAAACAGTACAACCTGGACAAAATGGATAAATTTCTAGAAATATACAATTATCCAAAACTAAATCTGAAAGAATCAGAGAATCTGAATAAGCAGATTACAACTAGTGAAATAAAAGCAGTTATTAAAAATCTCTCAATAAACAAAAACCCTGGACTGGATGGCTTCACAGGTGAATTTTACCAAACGTTCCTAGAAAAACTAATACCTCTCCTTCTCAAACTATTTCATAAAATTCAAGAGGAGGGAATGCTCCCAAACTCATTTTATGAGGCCAGCATTATCCTAATTCCAGAACCAGATAAAGACACTACAAAGATAGAAAATTATAGGCCAATATCTCTGATGAACAAAGATCCTAAAATCTTCAACAAAATATTATCAGACTGAATACAGAAATGCATTAAAAGATCACACACCATGATCAAGTGGGGTTTATTCTGGGAATGCAAGGTTGGTACATTGCAAATCAATAAATGTGATTCACCATATAAACAAAATGAAGGATAAAAACCACATGATCATATCAATAGATACAGAAAAAGCATTTTATAAAATCTAACACCCATTTATGATGAAAATTCTCAGCAAAGTGGGATTAGATGGAACATACCTAAACATAATAAAGGCCATATATGACAAACCCACTGCCAGCATCATACTCAATGGGCAAAAACTAGAAGCATTCCCCTTATGAGTGGGAACAAGTCAGGGATATTCGCTTTCACCTCTTTTATTCAACATAGTACTGAAAGTCCTGGCCACAGCAATCAGAAAAGGAGAAGAAATAAAAGGCATTATTGTAAAAGAAGAAGTAAAACTGTTTTTATTCACAGATGACGTTATTCTGTACATAGAGTACCCCAAAGATTTCACCTAGAAACTACTAGAACTGATAAATGAGTTCTGCAATGTATCAGGATACAAAATTAATATCCAGAAAGCAGTTGCATTTTTATATTCCAATAATGAACTAACAGAAAGGGAAATCAAGAAAACAATCCCATTCACAATTCTTCAAAAAGAATAAAATACCAAGGAATAAACCTAACCAAGGATGTGAGAGACCTGTACTTGGAAAATTATAAGACCACTGAAGAAAGAAATTAAGAAAGATACAAAAAAGTGGAAGCACATACTGTGTTCATGGGTAGGAATAATTATCATCATTAAAGTGTCCATACTACCCAAAACAATATATAGATTCAGTGCAATTTCTATCAAGATTCCAATGACGAAAGGCCCCACATAGCAACAGCAATCCTGAAAAATAAGAACAAAGTTAGAGGACTCACACTAGCTAATGTCAAACTGTACTATAAGGCCATAGTAATCAAAACACCATGGTACTGGAATAAAAACCGACACATAGGTCAATGGAACAGAACAGAGAGTCCAGAAATAAACAGATACCTTTATAGTCAATTACTATTTGACAGAGGAAGCAAACACATACAATGGGCTAAAAATAGTTTATTCAATAAATGGTGTTGGGAAAATTGGACAGATATATACAGAAAAATGAAGCTAGACCATCTTCTTACACCACACATAAGAATAAATTCAAAATGTATCAAAGTCTTAAATGTCAGGCCCAAAATCATAAACATCCAAGAAGAATACATAGGCAGCAAAATTTTGGACATTGTGCCTAGAAATGTTTTATCAGATATATCTCCCCAGGGAAAGGAAACAAAAGAAAAAATAAACAATGAGACTACACCAAACTAAAAAGGTTTTGCACAGCAAAGGAAATCATAAATAAAATAAAAAGACAACCCAGAGAATGGGAGAACATATTCACTGATACATCTAATAAGGGGCTGATATCCATAATTTACAAAGTACTTAAAAAACTCAACACCAAACAAACAAACAAACCAATTAAAAGATGGGCAAAGGACCTGAATAGACACTTCTCCAAAGAGGACACACAGATGGCAAATAGACATGAAAGATGCTTAATGTCACTAATCATTAGAGAAATGCAAATTAAAACCACAATGAGATATCATTTCATACTTGTCAGAATAGCTATCATAAATAAATCAACAAACAACAGGAGCTGTCAAGGTTGTGGAGAAAGAGGAACTCTTTTGCACTGTTGGTGGGAATGCAGACTGGTGCAGCCACTGTGGACAGCAGTATGAAATGCCCTCAGAAAATTTAAAATGGATCTTCCTTTTGATCCAGTAATCCCACTTCTGGGAATATATCTGAGGGAACCCAAACACTAATTTGAAAGAACATAAGCACACCTATGTTCATTGCAGCGTTATTTATAATCAACAAGATACAGAAGCAGCCCAAGTGTCCGTCAGTAGATGAGTGGATAAAAGAACCATAGGACATTTACACAATGGAATATTACTTGGCTGTAAAATAGAAGAGAATTTTACCCTTTGTGACAGTATGAATGGACCTGGAGAACATTATGCTAAGTGAAATAAACCAGTCAGAGAAAGGCAAATACCATATGATTTCACTCATATGTGGAATCTAATGAACAAAGTGGACTTACAAGGAAAATGGGGGCAGACTTATAGATGGAGAGCAGGATGACAGCTAAGTGGTGAGGGAGTAGAGGGTGGAGGGATTGAGGAAAAAGGAAAAAGGACTCATGGACATGGACAACAGTGTGGTCATTGCAGTGGGAAGGGGGTGTAAGGGGACTAAAAGTAATGTAAAAAAATACAATAAGCAAAGCCCATAATATGGAAAACTCTATAGGGCAAACCAGATTCTTCCAACAATAAACTACAAGAAATGAAATGGAGTGAAAGGATGTATGGACTTATAGAGGCCTTACACATTGTAGGTAACTGTAAATTTCCAGAAAGAATGCTTGCACTTCACTTCCCAAATGTGCACAAGAGTGTGAGAGCAGCCAGGTGATCTGCTTAGCCAGAGAATCTTGCCAACATGCTGACCCTATTAAAGAGCTGAATTTTAGTAAGAGTTAAAGTTAATTTTAATTTTGGGGGAAAATCTATTTAAAGTGAATATTATTATTTGAAGAAAATGATATTTGTCTTCAACTGACATATTCACAGGCACTGTTTTTTTATTTTGTCTTCAATAATTTTTTAAATGTGCTTTATTGATGATAGTGTTACAGTTGTCCCAATTTCCCTTCCCTCTGCTCCCCTCCACCCGGTGGCCCCCTCCCTCCAGTTGTCCCCCCGTTTTAGTCCATGTCCATTGGTTGTGCATATAGTTCTTCTCAACCTCTCTCTATCTATTCCATTCCCTCCTACTATGCTTCTTAATTCCTATACTATTTCCCTCCCTCTCCGTCTTCCCCATCCCTGCTGACCTCCCCCCAATATGTTCCCCATACCTATAGTTCTTTTTCCACTCTCGTTGCCTATTTAATTTGCCTTTGTTTCAATTCCCTAGCTTCTGTTGTTGGTTCTTGTGATGCAGTTTTCATTTTAGTGTTCATAGTTTTGATCCTCTTTTTTTCCAAACCAGTCCCTTTAACATCTCATATAATAGTGGTTTGAATCTAATGAACTCCTTCAGTTTTACTTTGTCCTGGAAACACTTCCTCTGCCCTTCTATTCTGAATGACAATTTCGCTGGATAGAGTATTCGTGGTTGTAGGTTTTGGATTTTCATTTCTTTGAATATTTCTTGCCATCCCTTCTTGCCTGCAGGGTCTCCCTTGAGAAGTCAGCTGATAGTCTAATTGGGACCCCTTTGTACATGATTGTTTTCTTCTCTCTTGCTGCTTTTAAGATTCTCTCTTTAACTTTTGACATTTTGATTATAATGTGTCTTGGAGTGGTTCTCCGTGGGTCCAGTTTTTCTGGAACTCTCTGTGCTTCCTGGACCTGTAAGTCTATTTCCTTCCCCAAGTTCGGGAAGTTCTGCTTTATTATATTTTCACTTAATTTTTCACTTTCTAGTTCTTCTTCTTCACCCTCTGGCAATCCTATTATTCTTACGTTCGGTCTCTTATAGCTGTTCCAGAGGTTTCTAATCCTCTCTTCACTTTCTTTGTTTCCAGTTTCCTCTCTCTGCACTGGTTGACTGTGTGTTCCTTCTCTATGTTCTGGTTTGTTGATTTGAACTCTGAATTTTATTTCCTCACCATCTGTCTTGTATGAGGTTTTGTTCCTTTCAGTATGAGTGTTTTTCAATTCTTTCTCATCTTTTTCCAGATCTTTTGTTAATTCTGTAAACCACCTGATAACAATGGCCCTGAACTGAGCCTCTGGCAAGTTTCTTAATTGTTCATTTGTGAGATTCTTCATCTGTTGCCTGGTGAGCTGCGCCACCAGGATTTCTATAGTTGTCTGACTCATTTTGACAGATGCGTTTTGCTTTCTTGGGTCGGCATAGGGGGCAGTGCCTGTGTACTCGTCACTACTCAGTGAATGGCAGCGATCCGCAACCTTTTTTGCTACGCTGTGGCCCTTTGTCATCACTACCCAGTTACCAGTGGTGGTCCAGCAACCTATTTCGCAGCCCTGTGGCGCTTTGTGTGGGGGTGGGGGTCCAAGATGGATTCCTGCATTTATTCCGCTAGGAGACCGGGATCCGTCCTCCCGCCCTCTGGGCTTCACCGTTTGAGATGATGTGGTGGTTGCTTTTCCCAGCGTTGGGGTCATGGGCTGCTGAGGTTTGACTGCAACTAGGATTGCTCTCCCTGCCGCTGTCCCTGGTGCTACAGCAAACAGCACCACCCGATTCGCTATTCTTACCTGCCTGAAGAGCGCCGCTGGTTTATAACTTTGTACGCTGGGCTTCCGTGTAGCTTTATTTTCTGGAATTTCTAGTTATCTTTTGTTTTGAAGTAGTTGTATTCCTTTCTAGTTGTAGAGGGAGATTGAGTGTGTTCATCTAAGCCTCCATCTTGGCCGGAAGTCTTGTCTTCAATAATTTTTATTGTCCAATTTTTAAAGTAAGACAGCAATATATATTTTTATGAAACATACATGAATATGTAATACATGAAAATCCATATTGCTACTGTTAACATCCTCTATTATTTGTGTTATGTTAGACTCCTTTAAACTGGCATATATGTATCACTATTTTCTTTTGTTATTTAAAAAATTTTAATATATTTTATTGATTATGCTATTACAGTTGTCCCAATTTTTCCCCCTTTGCCCCTCTCTGCCCAATACCACCTTTCCCTCCAGCACTCCCTCCCCTTAGTTCATGTCCATGGGTTGTGCCTATAAGTTCTTTGGCTTCTCCACTTTCTATATTATTCTTTTTATTTTTATTTTTTTATTTTATTGATTATGCTGTTACAGTTGTCCCAATTTATTTTCCCTTTGTTCCCCTCCGCTTAGTGACCCCCCTCTAGCTGTCCCCCTCTTAGTCCATGTCCATTGGTTGTGCATATAGTTTTTCTCAACATCTTCCTGTCTACTCCACTCCCTCCTACTATGCTTCTTAATTCCTGCATCATCTCCTTCCCTTTTCCCCCTTCTCCCTTCCCACTGACCTCCCCCCAATATGTTCCCCATGCCTATATTTCTTTTTCCCCTCTCCTTGCCCACTTAGTTTGCCTTTGTTTCAATTCCCTAGCTTCTGCTGTTGGTTGTTGTGATACAGTTTTCATTTTAATGTTTATAGTTTTGATCCTCCTTCTTCTAAACAAGTCCCTTTAACATCTCATATAACAGTGGTTTGGACCTAACAAACTCCTTCAGTTTTACTTTGTAATGGAAGCACTTTCTCTGCCCTCCTATCCTGAATGACAGCTTCGCTGGATGGAGTAATTGTAGTTATAGGTTTTGCTTTTCATTACTTGGAATATTTCTTGCCAGTCCCTTCTTGCCTGTAAAGTCTCCTTTGAGAAATCAGTTGATAGTCTAATTGGGAACCCTTTGTACATAATTCTTCTCTTCTCTCTTGCTGCTTTTAAGATTCTCTCTTTATCTTTAAGTTTTGACATTTTGATTATAATGTGTCTTGGAGTGGTTCTCCCTGGGTTCAGTTTATCTGGAACTCTCTGTGCTTCCTGGACCTGTAAGTCCATTTCCTTCCCCAAGTTAGGGAAGTTCTGCTTCATTATTTCTTCACATAATTTTTTAATTTCTAGTTCTTCCTCACCCTCTGGAATCCTATAATTTGAGTGTTTGTTTGCTTATAGCTGTCCCAAAGGCTTCTGAGTGTCTCCTCATATTCCTCAATTTTTATTTCCTCTTTCTGCACTGGTTGACTGGTTGTTCCCTCCCTATGTTCTGATTTGTTGATTTGATCCATGGCTTTCCCTTTCTCACCACTTGTATGTATTTTTGTTCATTTCAGCAGGACTAGCTTTCATTCCTTCCCTGTCTTGATTTAGTCCCACTGTTAGGCCTGTAAGCTGCCTTATGACTACAGCTCTGAACTGAGCCTCAGATAGATTCTCTATTTGTTCATTGGTCAAGTCCTTTATTTGCTTTTTGGTTAACTGCATGATTGGTATTTCAATCATTAATCTGCCACTCTGACCGTTTTGTTTATCTTTCCTTCTTGGGTGGGGTGCTGTCACATCTCCTATGCTATATTGGATGGAGCCCCATGTACTTGTCACAATCTGGTGACCTTTCTCACCACCGTGTGGTGCTTTGCGTGGGGGTGGGGGTCCAACATGGATTCTTGCTGTTACCCTCTGCTGAGAGACCGGGAGCCCCTCCTCCATCCCCACACCCTCCAGACCTCACAGTCTGAGACAGTGGGAATCTGCCTTCCCTGGCATTGGAATCGCGAGCCGACGGGTCTGGTCTGCAGCTAGGGACAGCTCCCAGGCGCTTCTCTCCTCCCCACAAATATGGGTGTATGATTACCAAGTCCTGCTGTTCATTGCTGCAGCTGCCGCCTCCAGCACAGCTTGATCTTTGGCTGTGGGTTCGCCCCTCCTACCCATCCAGACGAGCACCACTTGTTTATGACTCCATACTTAGGACTTCCATGTAGCTTTATTTCCTGGAACTTCTGGTTATTTTTGGTTTTGTGGTAGTTGTAGTCCTTCTTAGTTGTGGAGGGAGACAGAGTGTGTTGGTCTATGCCTCCACATTGGCTGGAAGTCTCTCACAGGTGTTGTTATTATATGAACATCACAGTGACTGAGAGTCTGTGTAGGAAAATAACAATAACAAGGCCCAATGCCTTAAACGGTTTATGGAAGCTGGTGTTTCTCACTATAGTGGTTTCTCACTATAACACCATCAGACCTTACATAAAGTAAACCCAATCCTAGAGAAACAAGATATGACAATGGCCCTTTTCATCTTCTTCTGGGTTTGTTTTAGCAGCACAGATAACTACAAAGAAAATGAGACAAACAAACTGACAATGAGTAAGCATTACCTTTAATTGAGATTCCTGAGTTCCCTAAAAAAACAAATAAATACCACATGCATGCCTCTGGAATGAAGAGAGCTGGGCTAATAATATTAGGGATCTAAACCTTGTTTTCTAAAAGCCAATACTTAATTGGGTTAAAACAATGATGCAATGAAAATACAAAGATGGTGTTTCAAGAACCAGGTTACCTAAGTAAGGTTATCTGTCCCTCATAAGACTAAAAGTGTAAGGTTGCTATCCTTCAAGTGTGATCCAGGAACTTGTATGGAGACCCTTTCAGAGAGGGGATACCAGAGCCAGTGAGTGTCCTCTCTTGTGTGTGCAGATCAGTACTCAGTCAAAGACTCAAACTGACCCACCTATAGTCTCTCCCTCTCCCTTTCTCCCTCTCTCTTGTGGCAAATCCCTCCTCTATGGTGCACAAATCCTAGGTGCTTCTGGATTTCCAAACTCCTCATTTGTCTCATCAACACAGTGAAACAGCTACATTATTCTTTGGTAAGTCCTCCCAGCTCTGAAACTTCCTCCAGGAAGCACACTGGGGCAATGTTATGTCTCACCTCTCTTCTTTCCCTCATCTCTGTGCTACCTGTAGTCCAATGTCCAAAATGTACTGTTTCATTTATTTTGTCCAGTCTTTTGGTTTGAAGGTCAATTTCTATAGCACTCTACCCTTGCCAGTGAAACAGAAGTCACAGTAATGCATTTTATGTGTATTTTACAAATGTGTCAGTTCATGAAAGATTGGGAAAATACTAGTTATTCAACCACAGATTGAGAAGAACTGCATTAGATAATGCTTCTTCTATACCATTGAGTCTTGGGAAATGAATAAAACTAATTCAGGTAAAAGATTGTAGGAGAGTAGGGAGCACTCTTTAGGCAGAGGGATGCTTCTCTGACACATGAGAATCATGGGGACATACACAAGGAAGAGACCTCAGACTATGCCGCTTAGTAGTTGCGCCTGGGGTTCTCTGGGAAGTAGTAGATCTCTGTACCATGAAAGAAATGATGGAAGTGATAATTAAATATTTCCACAAGAATACTAATTAACCCATAGAATGAACGTTTAATACTTTTCTATCCCATTCTCTTGTGTCTATCTCTCTAGCTGTTATTAGAAGGAGTGGTGTCCAGGACATGGTGTTGTGGTGAAATTTGAGGGATAACCACCAGAGGGCGATGCTTCCTTCTGACGTGGTTCCTGGTTGTATTCAGGTGGTGGTTTGACTCTGGTGCCTTTGTAGACCCGAAACAGACTGTTGTGCAGAAAGGGGCGAGGAGTTTCTGTAAGAGCCCGCTGGAGACTAGCCATGTTGCATTCGCTGTATTCCAGGGAGCAAGGATCATTTTCTTTTGCCAACATGCTTTTTGCCACCTGTTCAGTTCTTGTGATCTTAATATTCAGTAAGTAACATTTTACCCTAAATGTTAATGATTTTTCACTTTACCTTAATTATAGGTAACTTTTAGTTTTCTCCTCTGGCTGAAAACTCTCTTCCTATACATTTCTAGCATAACAAAATAATTATTTTTTAGGAGGGACCAATGGAGACTCAGTGACCCAGACAGAAGGCCCTGTTACCCTCCTTGAAGGGGCATCTATGATCCTGAACTGCAATTACCAGACTGCTTATTTAAGTCCTTTATTTTTATGGTATGTCCAGTATCTCAATAAAGGTCCCCAACTCCTCCTGAAGAGCTCATCAGAAAACCAGAGGACAGAGCATCAAGGGTTTCAGGCCAAACTTGTGAAGAATGACAAATCCTTCCACCTGAAGAAACCTTCAGTGCAAATGTCAGACTCGGCCGTGTACTTCTGCGCTCTGAGAGGCACAGTGAATGATGCTGCAGGGAGAGCTGAGCACAAACCCAGAGGGGTGCAGGTGGGGCCTAGTTGTGGGCAGCCCTGGGAGGAAGAGTTATATTCTTTCCCTAAGCAGCACTGATTCTATTTAGAGTTTCCCCAAGAAAGTGAACCAAGCTTAGGCAATTTCTAGAAGCCTAAGAGGCTGGGAATTACTCTACAGGTTAAAAAAAAAAAAAAGAAAGGTAGATGTCAGTGGTAAAGAGAACTCAAGCTTTGACCCCCAGAAGTTCTCAGCAGGAAAGGTTTTTCTCTTCTCCAGACTCCAATCCTCTCACAGAAAGCATTTCCATGGAAACTTTATCATGGAATTAATGTCTACCAAGATATTTTAACTATTTAATTATACAAAAGCTTCAGCGATCTTGTGCTGTTCATGCAAACATTCATGAACCAAACGAGGGACTTAGAGTCTCGTCTTTAGTGTTCCTCACAGTTAAGCATCCACAACTAAAATGGACATATCCCTCTCTGGCTCAGTCCTTGCTGCAGAAAAGTCAACCCAACTCCACACTACTCCTCACTCCATACAGCTGCTCAGGAAACATTGGTGTGGGAGGCATCATAGGTTAGGGCACTGAAGGACATCACATACTCTGGTCCACACTCCACACTAGGTGAGAGGCAGCCAGTCTGGAAAGGCTGCATCCAGGGAGTCCTCACTCTGTAAGTTCAGTCTCCTCTGCCATCACCCAGATCTTTAGCCTGGGATGATGTGAGAAGTCCCCTGGGTTTGGGCTTTAGGTTCTAAGAAAATTTATCTGAAAGGAGGCCAGGATTTTACTCATCTCAGCTTTTAATTTTTTTAAAATAATTTATTTGTTTGTTTATTTATTTATTTTTAGAGAGAGGAGAAAGAGAGGGAGAGAAACATCACTGTGTGGTAGCCTCTCACTTGCGCCCCAAACTGGGGACCTGATGTACAACCTAGTCATGTGCCCTGACTGGGAATTGAACCAGCGACACTTGGCTCATAGGCCAACACTCAATCCACTGAGCCACAGCAGCCCGAGCTCTCATCTCAGCTTTTTAAACTAAAATAGTAGTTAAACTATAATACTTTTATATTATTATATATTTCCCTGTGAAACAAGGAAGACCTTTATGCAAAGACCACAGAGCTTTGCACAGAGAAGATCCATATTTATATATAAAGTAGGAAATAGAGTGTAGAGAATAGGAAAGTAGATTAGTCAGCTGGGGCTGTCATAACATGATACCACAGATTGGGTGGTTCAAACAACAGAAATTTATTCTCTCATAGTTCTAGAGGCTGGAAGTCCAAGATCAAAGTACCAGCAAATTTGGTTTCTGCTGAGTGTTTATTTCTGATTCATAGACAGCTGGCTGCCTCCTTGCAGTGTCCTCACATGGCCTTTTTTTCTGTACACAAGGTGAGAGAAAGAGAGAGAGAGATGTAGTGTCTCTCTTTTTATATAGTCATCAGTCTTATTAAATTAAGGCCTCTTCTTTATGACCTTGTTAAATGTTAATTACCTCTTTAAAGACCCTATCTCCAAATACGGTCACATTAGTGGTTGGGGGTTTAACATAGGAATTTTAGGAAGGCAAAACTCAGTCCATAAGAGAAAAATATGTGCTGTCTACTATTAGCTAGGGAGCTAAATGTATAAGGTAATCCCATATAATAGCACTACACAGGAAAACAAAGTCATCTAAATAGTGGTCAAACTTCACACTCTAAGATAAACTCTTAATTTTAATAAGAAACAATGAAGTATTCTCTTGAATTCTTTTTACTGACCTTATGACTTCAGCTGAAGGGTTCACTGAGAGAGGAGCAAGGATACCCAGGACTTAGTCCTTCCTTACCTCATTGTCAGCTATTCTTGGTTTGCCTTTTCACCTAAATCCAGGCTTCCTCCCCATCTCTCTGTCTTGTTCTATGCCTTGGTAGTCCAACCCCTGTGAATGGCATCATCCAGGCTTACCTTGCTTTAGTGGCATCTCACTGTATTCAGCCATGGATGAAAACTGGCAAGATATCTGTGGGTAGGAAGAGAGAAAGATCAAGTATTTCCTCTTTTGCCCCCTACCTGCTAGGATGTACTGGTTCTTAAACTGGCTGCCTCCATCTCTGTTTTGGATTAAATGGCGACCCGCCCCTCCCGCCCCCCCCCAATCTGCAATTCATACGTTGGACTGATAACTCCCAATGTAATGGGGTTTGCAGGTAGAACCTTTGACAGATATTAGGTTTAGGTGAGGTCCTGAGTATGGGGCTGGCATGATAGAATTAGTGTCATTTTTTGAGACTTTTTTTTTTTTAGAACAATGATCCCAAGTATAATAAATACAAAGAAGGCCACATCTAGGCACATTACAATCAAAATTCTATAAAACAATTAAATAAAGATCAGATCTCAAAAGCAATCCCTGTAAAAAACAGATATATTACAGGCATGCAGGAATAATAATGCAAATAATGCACTATTTTTTTACTCACAACAATGCAAACCAGAAGATAATGAAACAGCATATTTAAAGTGCTAAAAGAAAAATACATGGCCATCTAGAATTCTATTGCCAGTCAAAATATCCTTTAAAAATTAAGGCAAATTTGTTTTTCTTGTTTGTTCATTTGTTGCTTTCAGTTCTATGTCCCACATATGAATAAAATCATATGGTTCTTAACATTTTCTGCCTGAATTATGCATTTAGCATGATATTCTCAAGGTCCATCCACATTGTCTCAAATAGCAGTATATCATCTTTTCTTACAGCTGAGTAATATTCCATTGTATACATGTACGACATATTCTTTATCCAATAATCTATCAAAAATACTTTCGTTGTTCTCATGTCTTGGCCACTGTGAATAATGCTTCAATGAACACAGGGGTGCATATATTTTTTCAAATAAAATGTTTTCAAACTTTTCAGGTTGATATCCATAAGAGGGGTTGCTGGACAAAGGTAACAGTATGGTGGTTACCAGAAGGAAGGTGGGGTATGGGTGAGGTAGTAAAGGATACAGAGGACCAAATTATGGTGATGAAAGATGATTTGACTTTGGGTGGTGAGCACACAATGCCATACATAGATCATATATCACAGAAACATATACAGTAGTCCCTCTCTATATCACAGTTCACTTATCGCAGCCTCACTATATCGCGGGATTTAAAAAAATATTATATTTAATTATTTATCGCGGATTTTTCACTATGTCGCTGGATTTTGCAGTACTGTATACGTATATTGTTAAAGTTACATAGGTTTAAGAGTGTAGAATATGTTTAAGAATATAAGTAGTGTTTATAAAAGTGTGGGAAAGGTTAATAAGGGACTGGGAATGGTTTATAAGTGTATGGCAAGGGTTTATAAAGCCTTAAAATATATATAAATACTAAAATAAATGTAGGGTTTCTACACAGATTTTCACCTATTGCGCGCGGGGGGTGGTTCTCGAACGTAATACCCATGATAAGCGAGGGAATACTGTAAAACATATCCTTTACCTTGTGCTTCTTTCCAGTCAAATCCCTTCTCCCACAGACACCACTTTCTAATATTTTATTACTAGTTGAACCATCCTCAGCTTTTAAAAATTCTATTTTCTCACAATGTATCATGGATGTTAGATGCCACTAAATTAATATACACATTTAGGGAAGAAAAAAAATAGATGATTAAAGCTACAGTCAACTGAATCACAATCATAAAGCAGCATATTGACTCCAGGCCAACCAGGCACCAATTTCTGTGCTGCTGAAACTGAAGCTATTGCGGTGCTGCGCCCAGTGAAGTCTCTCTTGGAACCACAGCTGCCACTGCAGTGCCATGAAAACATTTGAAAAATTTCAGTGGCTACTTTTTTGATAGAAGAACACGAGAATGAATGGTCTGGCAAGTTTGACTGCATTCGTTTTGAAGGTAGGGTGCAAAATTTGAAACCAAGGTTTTTCTAGCACAGACTAACTAGTGATTGCTGTTAGACATGGAACCAGCTTGTCCATCAGAAAACTTGCTGTGATAGCATTAAGCAGACAGGTAACTTTATCTGGTGTAATTTTCCACGAAACCAATTCCTTAAAATGTAGGGAGAGACATTATGGTGATTGAGAATGATGTTTATCTTCCTGTCTGGAAGAAAAATCTGTGACCATTTTTTGCTGTAGATTTTGACTGGAGACAAACAACAAAAACCCCACCATACTAAAAGATGGATGACAGTTTGTTCCCAGAAATCACCATAATCATAATAAATTGTATCTCTTATGAAACTCACAAGTCTCTCTTAAATGCATTGTCTGAATATGGCAAATGGTTGAATCATTAATATACTACAATTCAATTTAACTCATATACATGTCCAGATATAATTCTTAATTAATAACTAAAAGACTAAATACGCAGGTTGAAATGTCCAACCATCTCAACAAGGCTTGGTACAACACAGGCAAACCGATATCAGCAATTTACACTTCCTGTTCCTGTCCTGTATTTTACAGCTCAATGACTGTGCACATACCCCGTCAGGCACTGGCCCAGCATTTAGACCTGACCCTGAGATAGAACACAGCACATTTCACTCAGAGAATGACCTTCCAACATGCTGCTCCCCAACCTGCTGAGCATAGTCATAGCTCCATCTGCCTTGGCAAAGCTGGTAAAAATGTCCACAAGCACAGACTCAGGGTTCTCTCAGCTCCCAAGTCTGGGGGTAGAAACAAGTTATTATTGTCAGGTGGGGTTAGGAGAGTAGAGAAATGGTCAGTGGAATCAGAACCCTCAGACTTACCTTAGTTCCTTACAAGTCTATGGGTACCAAAAGGAGAATCAGCCTAGTTCAGTTTTTCTCTCTCTCCTCTCTCTGCCTCTCCCTCTTCTTTTCACACTGTCCCCTCCCCTCCACTTTATCCTCTCCCTCTTCCAACCTCTCTCCCTCTCTCTCTAGATCCAAGATGGCCCAGAAGGTAACTCAAGCTTAGCTTGCAATTTCTATGCGGGAGAAGGCCGTGAACTTTAAGCATGTATGAAGCTAGCAGTTTGGGTCATTATTTATTCTGGTACAAACAAATGCTAAGCGAGAAAATGATTTTCCTTATTGATCAGGAATCTTACAACAGGGAAAATGCCACAGCGGGTTGGTATTTTTCCAGAAACCAGCCAGTTCCACCAGCCTCACCATCCCAGCCTTACAGCTTGGGGACTCGGCCATGTATTTCTGTGTTCTGATAGATGTTACAATAATGTAGGTGCCTGTGGGAGCCCTAGGAAAACCTCAGATCGCCACATGACATCCCCCAGCTAGAACACCTGGGCGAGAGCCTCCAGGTGGACAAGAGGAGTCTGGGTAGTATCCATAGAGGTGGGGTTCAGAAGCAGCAGCCTCACTCAAAGACAAATGTGATCTCTCTGGCTCAGAGAACAGGTCTAAAAGTGCCACTCATCCAAAGCACTCTTATCGTTAATCTTTCTCTTGAAGTAGATTGTTTGGCAAAAGATTAAAAAACAAAAACAAAACAAAACCTTTTTAAATGCTGATTACATTAAGTGGAAGACACAATACCCTGTTCAAACCAGTGCAGCCCAAAGTGGATGCTTGTCATATTGCACCCAGGTCTGTCCTGCTGTTGAAAAGGGATCTTAGTATTTGAAGGATTTAGTACTGAAGTTGTATCTGCTGTTCTTTCCTGTTTGTACCTTTGCTCTCCAGAAGACTCCCATAGGTCCCCTTCTGTTTACAACCTGCCTTTCTAGTGAAACTACAATCCTATAAATAGATTAGTTTTGCCCATTCTGAAATATATATAGTTTAGATTTTTTTCTATTTGGATTTTTCTTAATATTACATTTCTGAGATTCATCCATGCTGTGTATAGTTTACTTTGTTTATTCTCATTGCTGTATGAAAATAAATGTTTTAAGTAGATGGCTAAATTTAGCCATCTACTTAAATGATTACTTATATTTTTCTACACTTTAGCTATTATCAACAGTATTGTCATGAATATTTGCATACATGTTCTTTGGTGAACATGTTTATACAGTGCCATCAGGCATATATGTTAGAATTTTTGGGTGAAAAATTATACATATATCTGGCTTTCATGCCTCTACTAGTTAAGTTCTCAGTAAGAGGACTAATGACCTCTCTGTTGTAAATGAACAGAAATTTTTATCTCTCATTGTAGCTGACTTCTCAGAAACTTGACACATGAGTTTTGGCCCCTCCCTCCCACTTAAAACTCTCGCTTCCCCAGGCTTCAATGACAACCCACTCTCTTGTGGTTTTTATCTACTTCTTGGGCTGTTTCTCTGACTCCTGCACACACTCTCATCTCCCTTCCAGTCACTAGCTGCTGGAAGTCTGCAAGTCTTAGCTTAGGCCATCTCCTCTCCTTTGGTTATTCTCTCTCTCTCTGACATTTCATTCATGCTTATGTGACACATATTTACATCTGTGTACAAGGCCTCATCATCCACTTTTTCTTGTCTTTCACTCAACAAAAAAATCACTTATCTGTCATGTATAATATATAGATTTTAAAAAATATTGACTATAAACATAGTAAAGTGAGAGAAATTGTCATTGCAACCTAACAGCACCTTTGAAATACTCCAAACCCTAGGGTACTCATTTTAAACTATCTGAGCCATTTCTTCCTTTCTTCCTTTCTTCCTTTCTTTCTTTCTTTTTCTTTCTTTCTTTCTTTCTTTTTTTTCCAGAGAGAGGGGAAGAGAGGGAGAAAGAGAAGGAGAGAAACATCAATGTGTGGGAGAAACATCAGTCGGTTGCCTCTTTCACATCCCTCACTGGGGACCTGGCCCACAATACAGGCATGTGCCCTGACAGGGAACTGAACCTGCAACCTTTCAGTTCACAGCCTGGTGCTCAATCCAGTGAGCTGTACTAGTGAGGGCCTGAGCAATTTCTTGAATCTCCCCTAACTTGGCTTGAGGAAAATTGGAAATGCCAATTATCTTCTATTCTTTAGTGAAGTCTTAGTTTTCTCACATATAATATCATTATTGTGATTAATAGGCTAAGAAAAAAGTTTTTAAATGGGTTTCAAAATTGTTTTGCAAGCATCCTCAAGCATATATTGTGTTCTTTTTCTATGTAGTTTCATGTATTGAGGGCTCTCTCCCAAGTCCAAGACAAAGTTAAATGTTTCAATTAGGTAATATATGTATATATATATATATATATATATATATATATATGTTTATATCTATTCCTATGTTTAAATTTTAAAAATTGCTGTCATGCTTATAGCTGTGAGCTCCATTGGGTCAGGACACATGTAGGTATTGTGCATTATATCATACTTAGCACATAGTGGTTGCACATTAAATATTTGTTGACTGAAGCAGAATAAATTAATTGGTGAGCTTCTATCTTTTGGATGCTGTTAGAGAAATATGGATCAGTTATTTCTTGTATTTGTCCACTTCTCATCACCATGAGAACACTTCTATTTGCAGATACCATAAATTCCATTTCAGTTTTTGCATATTTTCCTGACTAGGCACAATTTTCAGCTTTGGAGACATGAGCCCTGTGAAGCTAAGAGTGGCGATGGGGGCAATCCAAGCTGAAAGAAAGTAACATTTAACTCAGTTATGTGTCCCCATGCTTTTCACTTTCATCCTAATCTCTGGGGCACAAGTGAAATAACCTTTGTATAGTAGATGTTCTCCATATACATCTGCTGCTCTTATATACAATTAATTGGATGAGGTCAAATTTTCTGTTGCTAGTTGTTTTGATCATTGCCATGACTTGCTCTGCTTTTTTGTATATTTTTCTTTCAAGTCTAGTGACCTTGTTGACTTACTGAGCTTTGAGGTAGATATTCCCACCATTGTGAGTCCTAGTCCAAGATTTAAGAAAAATAAACCTGTTTTTCCAATTCCTTGACTCTGATTCCAAGGACTAAATTATTTCAACTGAGGACCCTTTAAAACTCCTGGATTCTTCTTAAGAAAACTTTCAGAAAATATTAGCCTGAACTATAATGTTGACCTCTTCTTCTTCCCCTTCCCCTGAACCTAAAATCAGTTTGAAGGTGGCTTAATTCTGTCAGCTACTCACACTAAAAACTTTCGTATTCCTGGGTATTTCATTTCAACTTCATAAAGATCAAACACAGGATATACAGGTTGGCCTACCATACTTCTCCCACATATGTAGCAGAATGGACAGTACCGAGGGAGACTAGTGTAGCTCTTCACATATTGACCTTCCGTTGATCCCCTTGATTTCTGTCTGTCCTGCTCTCCATCATACCTACTCTCTTTCCCAGCCCAGGAGTTCTCCAGGCTCCTAAGGAGTAAGTTTCCTTCAATCATGTTTCCACTAAAATCTTTTCATAGTTCACTCTGGGCTGTGCCTTTTCCCTGACTCATCCATCAACAGGCTCACATCTACTTTCCATCTTATAGGAATTGTTCATATCTTTCATCATTTTATTACTTCCCCATTATGGACTTAAGTTCCTCTTGTTTATTCTTCTAAACTTATCCCAGTGGGAATTCTGGAGAGAAGGGAGAAGAGTACATATGCTTAGTCAGAAATTTTGAATCAGAAGCACACCCCAGCAACATTTAAAATTTCAAACTGACTCTATGATATAGTTTCCCATGTTAAATAAAACCCATCAGCAGTGTCTAGAAGTAAATCAGAAGCATAAGAGGGAGTTAATTCCAAACGGTACAATTCAACAGAGTACTCAGAAAGGAATGAGTTGCTCTGACCTGGTGAAAAGGACCACTGTTGGCCAGATTTGCATTTCACCCAAGACTTCTCTCTTTAGTTGTTACTTCAGTTTTAGGTTCCAGTGGTCTCTATGCTAAAATAAGTTCAGTAGGGAGAGCTCCCTTAAGTATTATACTGTAGAATGGACTTGTTTCGTTTGATAGGCCCTATCTCGCATGCACACATGACTGTTGCTTGTTTAGTGTGTTGAGTGTCACTGTTGGTCTACTCCCATGTCTTTAATAGCCCACAGGAATTCCTCTTATTTCTGCTCTGATGGTGGAACTCCTTCCAGTTTATTGAGCTCATATCGATTTACTTTTGTTTTTATTTTTCTCTCCTGAATTCTTTCCAGAATCACTTATTTACATGTCATATTTCCCTTACATTTATATTTCTGTTCTGGTTTCTCCATAGATTCTCTTTCATCAATGCCTTTTTTAGTGTGAGGTCCCCGTAATATGGCATAATTATCAGCCTATTCTGACCATTGGCAAGTGGAACAGGACTCTCATTTTCTCCACTTAGCCATGTGGTGTCCAAGTTATTTACTCATAGCCTACACAAATAGCAAATCTGTTCACCTGAAACCACAGAGTATTCTTCACATTTTCTGCTTAACAAATAAAATTATTGCCTTTGTTTTCATTGATTAAATAATTAATGGGACATGTTCTAGGCTGATTTTAAGCATGAGCCACCATTCCAATTTATTTATTTTTCTCTTTTAACACAAAATAAAAGAATAATTTTGCCCTGGCTGGTGTGGCTTGGTGGACTGAGTGCTGGCCTGTGAACCTAAATGTCACCAGTTTGATTCCCAGTCAGGGCACATGCCTGGGTTGCAGGCCAGGTCGTTGGTTAGGGACATCCGAGAGGCAACCGATCAACGTATCTCTCACACATCTCCCCCTCTTTCTCCCTTCCTTCCACTCTCTCTACAAATAAATAAATAAATAAAATCTTAAAAAATAAAGAAATAATCTCTTTCCCACGTTGTGACTCTCACATCCGTCAGCATGAGGACTTAGGAAGCTCAGCTCAGGTGAGGCAGTTGGTTTTGGTCTTTCTACCTGATGAATGGCTTTTAAAAATAATATAAAATTTCTCAAAAGTATTCTAAAATCTAGAATATTATATTCTGTGACTAATTTCTCAAAGAAGTTACTCTTCTATTTTTAGTTCACTCCCATTTTTCATTTATTTTAGGACTAACACCACTTACTACAGAAGGTGACATCATCACACATTTGGGAAGGAAGAAACACGTTGTGTTGCAGTTTTGAGCTCACCTCTCTGAAATGAGAAGGAAACACGGTTCTCTTGGATCTTTGGTCCTGCCTCTGACCTGCAGAGGGCTATGTTGCATAAGTGAAATATTTGGTGATTTTATTTTTTCAAATCATTACCATTCACTTAGCCCCTCCTCCCTGCAGCTGGCTGTCTTGTCCTCAGTGATGTCTGTGCAGACAGGAACCTGTAAGGAGAATAAGAGGCCAGAATAGATCCAAACTCATTAAGAGAAAGTCTTGTCACGGCAAGGGACTTGGCCAACCCAGCCTTCCCACTGGTACTATAACTAACTCCAAAGGCTCAGTAACCTCAGCTCCTGTCCTACCTGCTCCAGAGCCTGCAGCCCCTCCACTGCTCAGCCATGCTCTTGCTACTCATTCCAGTGCTTGAGATGATTTTTGTTCTGAGTAAGTACCATTCCAGTCCCTTTTTTACTTGTACGAAAGTGACCATGTTCTAATTGGAACCTGAATAGAGCCACCTTTTCTTCACAGCCAATTCTGCCCTGCTTGTACTTACACAGCATTGATGTTTCAGGAGGAACTGGAGCACAGTCTGCGACTCAGCCTGACAGCCACAGAACTGTCTCTGAAGGAGCCTCACTAGAGCTGAGGTGCAACTATTTATCTCCTACTGCACCATATCTGTTCTTGTATGTGCAATACCCCAACCAAGGACTTCAGCTTCTCCTCAGGTACTTTTCAGGACCTACCCTCATTAAAGGCATCAAAGATTTTGAAGCTGTTTTAAAGAATGAAACCTCTTTCCACCTAAAAAATCCTCAGCCCACTGGAGTGACTCAGCTGTGTACTTCTGTGCTCTGAGTGACACAGTGCCTGAGGCTGCAGGGGGAGCTGAGCACAAACCTCCTGAGATACTGGGACTTTCTGTGACTCAAGAACTCAACCTGGGGAGTTTTTAAGAAGGTCTTTTTTTTCTCCGAAGGCAAAAAGGCGGGGTGGGCTGAGCTCTGTGGAGTGCTTCAACAACAATGCTGTGCTACATTCAGATGCACTTTGTGCTCCATGGATGTCTTGTAATGAATTTGTCCAGGAGGGACATACCCCTCTCCAACTTCCAGCCCCAACTCACACAACAGTGAAAGTAAATCGTAAGGTGTATCAGAATGAAGTGAAAAAAGCAAGAGAACTTTTATTTGAAAAAACATTTCTACATTCATTTTTGATAATTATCACTGACTCATTGTTGATCAATATGTAGAAATCTGAAGTACTTGCTTATGATGTTAGCTGAGAAGATTTTATGAATAAATTCTCAATTAATACAACCTGTATGGCATAGATTCTTAATTAGCGTAGTATAGGTTCTCAACATGGATTTGAAGCTTAACTTCTAGCACATACATAATACCTCATTGTGCAATATTTACATAGATTTCTAATCTTATATTACAAAAAAAGAACAAATTGAACACCTTTTTATTGGCAAGAAAACTGTATTTTATTTATTTATTTTCTTAATGAGATTAAATATTGTTTTTACAGTAGTCCCTTTCTATATTGTGGTTCACTTATCACAGCCTCACTGTATCGCGGGATTTTAAAAAATATTATATTTAATTATTTATCACACATTTTTCACTATATTGTGGGATTTTGTGGTACTGTATATGTATGTTGTTAAAGTTACGTAGGTTTAAGAGTGTAGAATATGTTTAAGAACCTAAGTAGTGTTTATAAAAGTGTGGAGAAGGTTAATAAGGGAGTGGGAAAGGTTAATAAGGAACTGGGAACGGTTTATAAGTGTGTGGGAAGGGTTTATAAAGCCTTAAAATATATATAGATACTAAAATAAATGTAAGGTTCCTACTTCACAGATTTTCACCTATCAAGGGGTGTGTGTGACTAGAACGTAATACCCGCGATAAGTGAGGGAATACTGTATTTGTTATTCTTATTAAATTTATTGGGGTGACATTTGTTAATAAAGTTATATAGGTGTTAAATATACATTTCTATGATACTTGGAATCAAAACTACATTAAACATAATTCTTTTTTAAAGTATATTTTATTGGTTAGGTTGTTACAGCAGTCCAATTTTTTTCCCTTTGTTCCCCTCTGCCCCGTACCACTCTTCCCTCCAGCAATCCCACCCCCCTTAGTTCATGTCCATGGGTCATGCATATAAGTCCTTTGGCTTCTCCCTTTCCTATATTATTCTTAACTTCCCCTGTCTATTTTGTACCAACGAATTATGATTCTTAATCCCTGCACCATTTACCCATTTCTCCCGCTTCCCCCTCCCAGCTGATTACCCTCCAAATGATCCCCATACTTATGATTCTGTTCCTATTCTGGTTTGCTTAGTTGGGTTTTGTTTTTATTTTTTAGATTCAGTTGTTGATAGCTGTGAGTTTGTTGTCATTTTAATGTTCATAATTTTGATCTTTTTCTTAAGTAAGTTCCTTTGACATTTCTATAATAATGGCTTGGTGATGATAAGCTCCTTTACCTTTACCTTGTCTGGGAAGCGCTTTATCTGCCCTTCCATTCTAAATGATAGTTTTGCTGGATAGAGTAATCTTGGTTGTAAGTCCTTGCTTTTCATTGCCTTGAATACTTCTTGCCAGCCCCTTCTTGCCTGCAAAGTCTTCTGAGAAATCAGCTGATAGTCTTACAGGCACTCCTTTGTAGGTAACTCTCCGCTTTTCTCTTGCTGCCTGTAAGATTCCCTCTTTATCTTTAACCTTTGGGACCTCAACTATGATGTGTCTTGGTGTGGTCCTCCCAGTGCCTAGCCTGTTTAGGATTTTCTGGAGTTCTGGACTTGTATGTCTATTTCCTTTGTCAAATTTGGGGAGTTTTCCTTTATTATTTTCTCACTTAAGCTTTCAATTTCTTGCTCTTCCTCTTCTCCTTCTGGCACCCCTATGGTTCAGATGTTGGCATGTTTAAAGTATCCCAGAGGTTCCTAAGCCTCTTCTCATTTTTTTCAATTCTTGTTTCCTCATTCTGTACTGGTTGACTTTTTTTTCTTCTCTTTGTTCCAAGTCATTAATTTGAAGCCTGGTTTTCTTCCCTTCCCCATTGGTTTTGTGTGGATTTTCCTTCGTTTCATTTAGCATAGCCTTCTTGTCTTCCCTTATGCGTTTGCCCTACTTAACCATATCTATCAAGCCTATGAGCATCTTTACCACCAGTGTTTTGAACTCTATGTCTGTTAGATTGGCTATCTCTTCATCTATGAGGTTGGCTATTTCCTCATTGCGTAGTTCTCCCACTGGAACCTTGATCCGTTCCTTATTTTGGACCATACTTCTCTGTCTCCTTATCTTGACAGGCTCCTGTGTTTGTTTGCCTCTATGCCTTAGGTAGAGCTGTCAAACCTGTTATGTTGTAAGAGGCAGAGTCTTAGGTATTCATCAGCACAGGTGACCTGTTTCACTACTGTGTAGCGCTGTGTGTGGGGGAGAGGTTCGTGAGGGAACATTGCCACTTGCTCAGCACTTATCCCTTTTCCAGGCACTTCTCCCACTTCCGTATGGGACTGGTGCCTCTCTAGCTGTTGCCCTGGCTGTTGTTCCCAGAGTGGGTGGGTCTGCAGATGTTTTAGGACCATGGGGGCCCTTTAAATAAGCAGACGCTGCTGAGAGACCAGCAGTTTCTGCCTCCACCCCAACCCCCACTGGTCTGCACAGTCGGAAGCAGTGAGGCTTAATTTTCCCCAGTGCTGGCACTGTGAGCTGCAAGGTCCGGTGAGGAGAGGAGCTGGGAACGCTCCCCAGGTGTCCCTCCTGACCTTTTAAAAACACGTGACTGCGTTCTCTGCCAGCCCGCTGCTGCCACCAACGGCTCTTTGCCCCAGCTCCGCCCCTCCTACCTGTTTGGATGAGTATTTCTTCTTTATATCTTTGTTTGCTGACTTCCATGCAGTTTGATTTTCTGGAACTTCTGGTTGTTTCTAATTTTGAGGTAGTTGTATTCCTTCTTAGTTGTGGAGGGAGATGCAGGGTGTCTGTCTATGCCTCCATCTTGGCCGGACCTTTTCCCCATTTTTATTATAACTACATTACCATTAGTAATTTGTATGTTGGACTTTCTATTCTACTTCATTGGCCTCTCTATCTGAACCTTTCTAGTGACATACTGTTTCACCTAATATAGCATTATCCTTCACTTCCTTAACTGTGGGGGAACTCCCCCATCATTCTGGTTCAGAATTTAAAGGCTTCTTGAAGCCTGAGATTATCTGCAGTATTATATTTGGCCTCTAGAAAATGAAATGACTCATATTGGATTTAGTAGAAAGTCCCAAAGCAGCCAGCGCTTTGAGAAAATGCTTTTGCTTTACATGCTGGGTAAACTCACTCACCACTTTGCTAGGGTCCACGTGGCTGAACTGTTTCCAGAAAGGAGCCTCCTCTTTCCCCACAGCTCAGACATGACGCCCATCCTCACATCAGTGCCTATGATCATATTCACGCTTCGTGAGTAAAGTTTCTTTTTATTCTATCTTTCTATGGTCTTCTGATTTAGAATCAGTTTAAAGAAATACTTTCCTTTGTCTGCAAGATGATCCCTGATCTATCATTGGTGTTACAGGAAGAATTAGAGCACAGACGGTGCCTCATCCTGAGGACAACATCATGGTCCTTGAAAGGGCCTCGGTGCAGGTGAAGTGCGACTATGTCTATTCCGGGAGTCCTTACCTCTTCTGGTATGTCCAGTACCCCAAACAAAGCCTCTGGGTCCTCTTGAAACACATCTCAAAAGGCAGCATCAAAGGTTTCATGGCTAACCTTAACCAGAGTGAGGCGTTCTTCCATCTGAAGAAACCATCAGCTCAGGAGGAAGACTCAGCCAAGTATTACTGTGCACTGAGTGCCACAGTGGCTGGTTTACAAAGGAAGCAGATCACAAACCCCTTAGAAGTTCCAGCAAATATTTCATTGTAAGTTTTCTGTATGGCCAGAGTGGGGCATTCTCTCTCTTAAAAGACTGACATTGAGTTTACTCCTTAGATAAAATATCATCAGTTGTTTATGAGCTCAAGATTAACCTCAAAATAATTTATTCAAGAAAATTCTGTTTACTATTCTGCCTAAATTCACTTTTGAAATAGTAAGTGTATTTATTTTGTCTAGAGGTACCTGGAAAAATACGTTTGAAATAAAAAAGTGAAATAGCACAGCATAAGAAAGCATTTTTCTTTTTCTTGGCCCAGAGGGACTCTCCAGGTTTAAGCAGTTCAGTCCCACCTCCCCAACTCCTCTGCCAACCGACCACCCCACATGTCTTTGTCACCACATGCCTGAGCAGAGTTGCTTAAAAGTATGATACTATTACATGACATGTGATTGCTGGTCTTTCTGCATCTAATGTCTTCCCTCTCCTGGAATCCTACTAACTCAGTCAGGGTTCAATAAGAAGAAAAAAACACAATAATTTTAATTATGAAGGTAATATAAACAATTAGTAATAAGAGAATCACTAATGAGTAAAAAAAATAACTCTAAAGAACATAGGAATAGCACATGTAGGGAGAAGCTCTTATCCCTAGGACTAATCAAAAGTTCCAAAAATAAGTAACACATAGAAATACATGCCCTCCTCTCTTAATACTTTAGACCTCTTTTGGGAGTTTGGGGGGGGCGGATAGTGTGGTGCACTGGGCTGGTGGGTGGTGGTGAAGTTTGCTGAGGTGCCAGAGGAAAAGGCTGGCAAGCAAGAAAACTCCTACCAGGGTTCCAACGAAATGTACAGGACTCTGGCAAAGGGTTGCTGCTGAACTGGCTTGGTGTGCTTGTGAAACTTGCCAAGAAACCACCTGTGGGGCTGTCACTGAACTCTGCTGAAGGTGAGTATCACTGGTGTCCCACAGGCTGCCAAGCACTGCAGCAACAAGCCATGTGCCAGACATGCCAGAGCAGGAAAAAAGCCTCTTCTTCCTCCAGTGCCCTTTCAGTTCACCCCACGGACAAAGCTTAATATCATGCCAGCTGGCAAAGGGTAATGTTTACAAGGTCCAGGTCCAGAATCCCAAATAGAGCAATGAAGAGTGGGTCGTCGTCGGCAGCCGTCCGTCTCGAGAGACGATGGTGTAGCTTCTTAAGAGTCTATCTGCACCGCCAAGAATGGCTGTGCAGTCCAACTCGGGAGTGACACGGTATCTGTCTCCTCCCGTGTTGTATCGACATCTTGTGATGACGCTGGAGTGTCCTCTCCAGTGAAGCTGAAGCTACAGAGCCTGGGCAGGGTGATATGGAGGGTCTGCTGTTGCCCATGCAGCAGACTCCCCCTCTCTTCGCAGCTGAAGGATCCAAGGGAAAGACGGAGTCAATACAGCTTGGCTTCAGGTGCGCCGCAGGAGTTGCCGGTGTTGACTACAACGTCAAACCGCCTTAGGGACTCCGGCTCCGGATTTTCTGTCGGGGTTTACTCCCTTAGCCTTTCCCCTGAAGAGGTATGCCGCAAGGCAGCGGAGGTTTTTTGGAGTCAGAGTTTTCCTTCTCTGATGTGCCCTGACTGGAAGATCGAACCAGCGACGCTTAGCTCGCAGGCCGACGCTCAATCCACTGAGCCAAACCAGCCAGGGGCTGAAGAGTGGGTAAGTTTGGAGTTAAAAGGCAATAAATTGGTAATTGCACACACATCCTCCTGGTAGCGATCTTTCACATGCATGCCTCCACACACATTAGAACTTTCAAATAACAATGACTTGACTCCATGTTTCCATCTAACAAGCTAAAGCTGACTTTTGAGTAAGTGAAGTCCTCATCCTTTTCCCAAAATGAGGAAGCTGATAGTCCCTACTGTCACTATGAATTTTTGGCTATATTAATCACTTTTAATATATAGATAAAATGCCACTGAATATGCTGTTACATACAGATGAAACTAGATTTAATCTGCAACAATATATAAAAATTATGAGAGAGAAAGAAGAAGACAATAACAGCATATACAAAGGATTACATATATGTAAAGAGCAAAGAGAAAACACAGAAAACCACTACAATCCTTGATTCCAGATTTGGCGATGAGGCTGCAGTTGACATAGATAGCTTCCTTCTTTTATTACATATTTTATATTTCACCTGCTCTCAGCCATAGCTCAGTGGATTGTTGTTATTTGCCTTGAGGAGTGACCTAAATTTTCATTCTCAAAGGGTCTGAGTCCTCAATAATACTGCTTTTTTTATTTCTTGCTGTCATTTTCCATTAACCTTTATGAAAATACCAAGAAGTCACCCACAAAAATCTTCTGGGTTCCAGACATAGTCCTCTTTATATGTTATATAGCAGTAGCCCAGTTCTCATTTGGTAATTGGTATCAATCACTCCAGCCAGGCAAGTAACATCTTTTTCTGTTCAGTTTAGTGACATATGTGGTTCAAATGGCCACATGGAGTGTCATCTTCTAATTCAATGGAATCATTGTCTCCTGGTGGAAGCATTCTTCCTTTTAAAGAATAGGAACTGCAAACCAAGAGAGCTAGGTTACAAAGATTGGAAGCAAAATTTCTGCTAGTGGATTACTGGTAATAATAGTAAGAAGATCCACTCCCAAGGCCACTTCCTTGATGCCTTAGCCCATGTATTCTGGCTGTGGGGCACACAATACCATATAATGGTTTCTGATATAAAGCATATACTGCATCTTGCAAGACAGAACCCCATTTTTTTCAGGGAGTTTTACTCCTAATGGTGTCTTAGCAAAATCATAAGCCATTCCACAATTTTTTATTTTCTTTTTTTAAATTGTCGTTCTATTACAGTTGTACCAATGTTCCCCCCCTTAATATCCACTACCCCCCCAACCTCTCACAGTCAATCCCTGCCCTGTTGTCCATGTCCATTGGTCATCTATACTAGTTCCTTAACTAGACCTTTTCCCTTCTGTCCCCTCCTACTCTTCCTCCCCCATCCCCTCTGGCCCCTGTCAGTCTGTTCCTTGTTTCCATGCTTCCAGTTCTATTTTGCTCATTTGTTTATTTTGTTCATTAGGTTCCTGTATTAGGTGAAATATGTGGTAATTGTCTTTTGCTGCCTGGCTTATTTCACTCAGCATAATATTCTCCAGTCCCATCCATGCTGTTGCAAATAGTAGGAGTTCCTTCTTTCTTTCTGCTGCATAGTAATCAATTGTGTAAATGTACCACAGTTTTTTGATCCACTCATCCACAGATGAGCTTTTAGGCTGTTTCCAACACTTGGCTATTGTAAATAGCACTGTTATGAACATAGGGGTGCACAGGTTCTTTTAAATCGGTGTTTCAGGATTCTTCAGGTATAATCCCAGCAGTGGAATCACTGGATCTAAAGGCAGTTCAATTTTTAATCTTTTGAGAAAATTCCTTACTGTTTTCCAGTGACTGCACCAGTCTGCATTTTCACCAACAATACACTAGGTTTCCCTTTTCTCCACACCCTTGCCAGTACTTGTTTGTTGATTTGTTAATCATGGTCATTCTGGCACATGTGAGGTGATATCTCATTCTTGTTTTAATTTGCATCTCTCTGATGACTAATGATGTTGAGCATCCTTTCATATGCCTAAGGACCTTCTGTATGTCCTCCTTGGATAAGTGTCTATTCAGGTCCTTTTTGCCCATTTTTAAATTGGATTGTTTGTCTTCCTGGTGTCAAGTCATACGAGTTCTTTATATATTTTGGAGATCAAACCCTTCTCCAAGGTATCATTGGCAAATGTGTTTTCCCATATAGTCAATTCCCTTTCCATTTTAATGATGTTTTCTTTAATCATACAGAAGCTTTTTAATTTGATGTAGTCCCATTGTTTATTCTTTTCTTCATTTCCCTTGTTCTAAAGGATATATTGGTGAAATTTTTGCTGTGTGGGATATCTGAAATTTTACTGCCTGTGTTTTCCTCTAAGAATTTTATGGTGTTATGGCTTATGTTTAAGTATTTCATCCATTTTGAGTTTTTTTCTGGTGTGTGGTGTAAGTTAGTGGTCTAGTTTTATTTATTTATTTATTTGCATGAACCACTCCAGTTCTCCCAACATAGTGTGTTGGAGAGGCTATTTTTAGTCCATTTTATGCTCTTGTCCCCTTTGTCAAGTATCAATTGGCCATAGAAACATGAGTTTTTTTTCTGAGTTCTCTATTCTGTTCCATTGACCTATGTGTCTGACCTTATGCCAGTACCAGACTATTTTGATTACAGTGCCTTTGTAATACAGTTTGATGTCGGGTATTGTGATCCCTCCTATTTTGTTCTCCTTTGTAAAGGTTGCTGAGGCTATTTGGAGTCACTTTTGGTTTCATATAAATTTTTGAAATATTTGTTCTAAATCTGTGAGATATGCCATTGGTATTTCAATAGGAATTGTATTGAATCTATAGATTGCTTTGGGTAGTATGGACATTTTAATGATGTTAATTCTTTTAAACTATAAATGGTATATGCTTCCATTTCTTTGTATCTCCTTTAATTTCTTCTTCAGTGTTCTATAGTTTTGTTAATACATTTCTTTTACCTCTTTGGTTGAGTTCATTCCTAGGTACTTTATTTTTCTTGTTGCTATAGTAAATGGGATTTTTTCTTAGTATCTGTTTCTGATATTTCATTGTTTGTGTACAAAGATACCATTGACTTCTGAATATTGACTTTGTAGCCTGCTATTTTGTCATATTCACTTATTAGGTTGAGTAGATTTTTGTGGAGACTATAGGGTTTTCTACGTACAGTATCATGTCATCTGCCAAAAATGACAGTTTTACTTCCTCTTTTCCAATTTGAATGCCTTTTATTTCTTTTTCTTGTGTGATCACTGTGACTAGAAATTCCAAAACTATGTTGAATAAAAGTGGAGAAAGTGGACATCTTGTCTTGTTCCTGACCTTCGGGGAAAAGTTTTTAGTTCTTATCCATTGAGTACGATGTTGGCTGTAAGTTTCTTGTATATGGCCTTTATTTGTCAAGGTGTGCTCCCCCTAGTCCCACTTTACTTAGTGTTTTTATTGTAAATGACTGCTGTACTTTATCAAATGCTTTTTCAGTATCTATTGATATGAACGTGTGACTTTTGTCTTTCTTTTTGTTTGTGTGGTGTGTTATGTTTATTGATTTGCAAATATTATACCATCCTTGTATCCCTGGGATAAATCCCATTTGATCATGGTGTATGATCTTTTTAATGTATTGTTGGATCCAATTTGCCAATATTTTGTTGAGGATTTTAGCATCTATGTTCATCAGTGATATTGGCCTGTAGTATTCTTTCTTTGTTGTGTCTTTACCTGATTTTGGAATTAGGATAATACTGGCCTCATAAAGAGTTTGGGAGTTATCCCTCTCCTTGGATTTTTGGAATAGTTTGAGGAGGATAAGCGTTAGCTCTTCCCTAAATGTTTGATTAAATTTACCTGTGAAGGCATCCAGTCCAGGACTTTTGTGTGCTGGAAGTATTTTGATTACTGCTTCAATTTTACTAGTTGTTATCAGTCTACTCAGGCTTTCTGCTGCTTCTTGATTCAGTTTTAGAAGATGATCTGTTTCTAGAAATTTGTCCATTTCATCCAGGTTGTCAAAATTCTTGCCATATAGTTATTCATAGTGACTTCTTAACAATCTTTTGTATTTTTGTGGTATTGGTTGTAACTTCTTCTCTTTTGTTTCTGACTTTATTTATTTGTGTCTTCTTTCTTTTTTTCTGGATGGGCCTCGTTAAAGTCTTGTCAATTTTGCCTATCTTTTCAAAGAACAAGCTCCTGGATTTATTGATCCTTTGAATTGTTCCTTTAGTCTCTATGATATTTAATTCTGCTCTAATCTTTATTATTTCCTTCCTTCTACTCAGGACTCTGTTGTTGTTCCTCTAGTTCTTGTAGATGTAGGGTTAGGTTGTTTATTTTAGATTTTCCTTTTTTTGGTAGGCCCATATTGCTATAAATTTCCCTCTCAGGACTGTATTTGCTGTGTCCCATAGGTTTTGGCCTGTTCTGTGTTCATTTTCATTTGTTTTCAGAGACTTTTTTATTCCTTTCTTGATCTCATTGTTAACCTGTTCGTTACTTAATACCATGTTACTTAGTCTCCATGAATTTAAATGTTTTTAGTTTTTTCCTTTAGGTTGGTTTCTAGTTTCGTCACGGTGATCTCAGAATATTTTTTTTTGTTTACAGTATTCTTTTTTATTTTTTATTTTAATTTTTATTATTGATTATGCTGTTACAGTTGTCCCAATTTCCTTCCCCCCTGCTCCCCCCTCCCTCCAGTTGTCTCCCCCCTTAGTGCATGCCCATTGGTCCTGCATATAGTTCTTTTCAACATCTTTCTGTCCACTTCACTCCCTCCAACTATGCTTCCCAATTCCTGCACCATCTCCCTCCTTCTCCCCCTGCCCCCTCCCCACTGACCTCCCCCCAATATGCTCCCCTTACCTATAATTCTTTTTCCCTTCTCATTGCCTACTTAGTTTGCCCTTGCCTCAGTTCCCTAGCTTCTGCTGTTGGTTGTTGTGATACAGTTTTCATTTTAATGTTCATTGTCCTGATCCTCCTTCTTCTAAGCAAGTCCCTTTAACATCTCATATAACAGTGGTTTGGACCTAACAAACTCCTTCAGTCTTACTTTGTCCTGGAAACACTTTCTCTAACCTTCTATCCTGAATAAGAGCTTCGCTGGATAGAGTAATCGTGGTTGTAGGTTTTTGATTTTCATTACTTGGAATATTTCTTGCCAGTCCCTTCTTGCCTGTAAATTCTCCTTTGAGAAATCCGCTGATAGACTCATTGGGACCCCTTTGTACATGATTCTTCTCTTCTCTCTTGCTGCTTTTAAGATTCTCTATCTTTAATTTTTGACATTTTGATTATAATGTGTCTTGGTGTGGTTCTCCCTGGGTCCAGTCTATCTGGAACTCTCTGTGCTTCTTAGACCTGTAAGTTCACATCCTTCCCCAAGTTAGGAAAGTTCTGCTTCATTATTTTTTCACATAATTTTTCTATTTCTAATTCTTCTTCTTCACCCTCTGGCAATCCGATAACCCAAATGTTCATTCTCTTATAGCTGTCCCAGAGGCTTCTGAGTCTCTCGTCATATTCCTCACTCTTTGTTTCTTCTTTCTGCACTGGTTGACTGTTCCTTCCCTATGTTCCGATTTGTTGGCTTGATCCATGGCTTTCCCTTCCTCATCACTTGTCTTGTATGTATTTTTGTTCATTTCAGCAGGGCTAGCCTCTGTTCCTTCCTAGTCTTAATTCAGCCCCACTGTTATGTCTGTAAGCTGTCTTATAACTATGGCTCTAACGTGAGCTTCTGAAAGATTCGCTATTTATTTCTCGGTCAAGACTTTTATTTGTTTTTTAGTTAGCTGTGTGATTGGTATTTCAATCATTAATTCTGCCATTCTGACCATTTTGTTTTTCTTTCCCTCTTGGGCAGGGCACTGTCACACCTCCTACACTGTATTGGGCAGAGCCCCGTGTGCTCCTCACAACCTGGCGACCTTTCTCACCACCCTGTGGCGCTTTGCATGGGGGCGGGGGTCCAAGATGGATTCCTGCTGTTACTCTCCGCTGGCAAACAGGGCTGCCTCCCAACAAAGTCCGCCCTCTCTGCTGTTGGAATGTTAGGCCAAAGAATTTGGTCCGCAGCCAGGGTGGCCCCCAGGTGCCTCTCTCCTCCCCCCAGACACAGGTGTCTGCTCACCAGGTCCTGCCTTTTGCCTCTGCGGCTGCCACCTCCAGCACAGTTCGATCTTTCTCAACTGCGGGCTTGTACTTCCTACCCATCCGGATGAACACTGCTTGTTTATGACTGCATACGTTGGACTTCCATGTAGCTTTATTTTCAGGAACTTCTTATTATTTTTAGTTTTGCATTAGCTGTAATCTTTATTAGTTGTAGCGGAGACAGAACATGTTGGTCTATGCCTCCATCTTGGCCAGAAGTCAGCTGAGAAGATGTTTGATATAATTTCAATTTTCTTGAATTTGTTGAGGCTTGTTTTGTGTTCTATCATGTGATCTATCTTTGAAAATGTTCTATGTGCATTTGAAAAGGATGTGTATTTTGCTTTTTGGGGGGGAAAGGTTCTGTATATATCAATTAAGTCCATTTGATCTAGAGTGCTGTTCAATGCCACAGTATCCTCATTGATTCTTTGCTTGGATGATCTATCCATTGTTGACAATGGGGTGTTAAACTCTCCTACTATGATTGTGTTGCTGTCAATATCTTTCTTGAAGTCCTCCAAAATTTTCCTTATATATTTGGGTAATTCTAAGTTGGCTGCATATGTTTAGCATGATTATATTTTCTTGATGGATTATTCTCTAAGTATCATATAGTGTCCTTCTTTGTATCTTTATATGGCCTTTGTTTTAAAATCCATTTTGTCTGATATAAGTATTGCCAAATGAGCTTTTTTTTCCTTGTTGGTTTGCTTGGAATATATTTTTCCATCCTTCACTTTAAGTCTGTGTAGATGTTTTGTTCTGATGTGGATCTCTTGTAGACAGAATATGTACAGGTCATGTTTTCTTATCCATTCAGCTATCCTATTTCTTCTGATTAGAGCATTTAATCCATTTACAGTTAAGGTTATTATTGAAAGGTACTTATTCATTGCCATTTTTTCCCTTTATGCCTGTATTTCTGTCTCTCTCATTCTTTTTCTTCATCTTCTAAAAGCAGTCCCTTTAGCATCTCTTGCAATGCTCTTCTGGTTAGGCTTTTCTTTTCTGGGAAACTTCTTATTTTACCTCTCATTTCAAATGAGAGCCTTGCTGAGTAGAGTAGTGTCGGTTGCAGGTCTTTGCTTTTCTCAGAAGCAGAAACAACCAAGAGTAGCCAACAGGGACAAGGCAACAAGAAAAATAAAGTAAAATTTACATTGTAAATAAAAAAGGGAGGGAAGAAGGCAGAATGAAGTAATAGAAGGGAAGTGCATATGATTCTAATATAGTAATGATGGTGATGATATGTTACAGGTAAAGGTGGGAAAACAGGCAAGCAGGCAAGCACTAACTCAGCCTGAAGAGCTGGATGGGTGCTTTCACAAGAATGTAATGTGTAAAGTGGATCTTAAAGAGTGAACAGAAGTTACCGAGACAAAGGGCAGCGGAGAGAAGGGAGACCATTCTAAGCAGAGGGGCTCGTCCCCTGATTCCAGGGACCAGTTGGCAATTACATCAAGAAAGAAAGTCAGATTATGCTTTTTTCCCCACTCTCAGTATACCCTAAGGTAACTGAAACTAGCTTAATATTCAGTGTGCACAGACATTACATGCTTGGTCTACGGAGACTCCAGGGAGCCATATTGCCCTGAATCTTAAAGAGGGTGACTGAGGAATTGCACACTGTCTAAGCCTCATACACCATCATGAAGTCTGCTGAAGGTGCTTGGTGCTTCCTTCCTGGAACGCAACCTCTCCTCCCAGACACCTATTTCCTTCCATGTCTAAAATTTAAGCTCCATTCCTAAGTGAATATCAAATTCAGTTGAAGGACAGAGGAGAAACCACAAGAGGGCGCTTGGGTGCTGGTTTGACATTCGTTTCTGAACACATCTCACTTTTTTATAGCCTGTGACATGAACTGGCAGGGCAGTTTGTCTTGCTTAACATGAGTCGAGACTTTCTAGAAGATTTCACCAAAATATCAAGAAAGTAGCAGAACAGCCCTCTCAGCTTTGGTATTATCAAACTAAAACCTGCTGCTGCTTCTCTGCCAGTCATGCTCTTTTCTTTCTGCTCTGGACTTGTGATCTTGTTGATGTTGGGTAAGTAACATTTTTGGGGGGGATTTCTAAGGTGTTATATTCCTTGGTTTTAGGTTGACTTTTAATGCCTACCAAACTGGAGACTATTCCTCTTCATTGCCAATATAACAAAGTCTTTCCTTTTTTCAGGGGGGGCTAATGGAGATTCAGTGAACCAGACAGAAGGCCCTGTTACCCTCCCAGAGGATGCATTTTTGACCCTGCAATGCACTTACCAGGCCACATATGGGTATTCAGATGATCTTTTTTGGTATGTTCAATATCAAAACAAAGAGCCTGTTCTCCTTCTTAAAAGCTCACCAGATAATCAGGAGGTGAACAACAGAGGTTTTCTGGCCAAATCGGAGAAGAAAGACAAATCTTTCCACCTGAAGAAACCTTCAGTGCAAGTGTCAGACTCAGCCATGTACTTCTGTGCTGTGAACACAGTGAGTGAGGCTGCATGGAGACCCGAGCACAAACCCAGATGGGTGTAGGTGGGGCCTAGATGTACACAGGCCTTGGAGGGAGAGTTATATTCTCTCCCTAAGCAGTTTTGGTTCTATTTAGAGGTTTCTCACAGAAATTAACCAAGCTTAGGTAATTCCTAGAAGCTTAAGAGGTTGAGAATTACTCTACAGCAATTTAAAGGATTTTAAAAAGGGATGGATGTCAGTGGTAAAGAGAACCCAAGCTTTGACCCGTGGAAGTGCTCAGCTGGAAAGACTTCTCCCTTCTCCTGACTCCAAACCTCTGATAGAAAGCATTTCCAGGAAAACTCTATCATGGAATGACTGGCTACCAAGGCATTTTAATTATTTAATTATTTTAAAGCCCCAGCAATCTTGTGCTTTTCATGCAAATGTTCACAAACCAAATGAAAGACTTAGTCTGATCTTTAGTGTTCTGCATAGCTAAGTGTTCACAATTAATATGGACACAACCCTCTCTGGCTCAGTCTTTGCTGCAGACACGTCAGCCCAACTCCTCACTAACTCTTCACTCCATACAGCTGCTCAGGAAACACTGCTGTGGAAGGACTCATAGTTCAGGGCACTGAAGGACATTGGCTGCGATCCTCTGTTTTGGACTTAGTGTTTGAGTCTCCCACTCCCCCTTCACCCTCTGCTCCCAAATCATATGTTGGATCACTAAGTCTCAATGTAATGGTGTTTGGAGGTAAAACTTCTGAGAAGTAATTAGGTCATTAGAACTCTTTTAGGACAGCATGATCCCAAGTATGATAAATGCAAAGAAAGCCACATCAAGGCACATTACAATCAAAATTCTGTAAAAAAATTAAATAAAGATCATATCTTAAAAGCAGCAAGGAAAAAAGACAGATACATTACTTGCATGCAGGAACAATAATGCAAATAATGACTGATTTTTTTTACTCACAACAGTGAAAACCAGAAGACAATGAAACAGCATATTTAAAGTGCTGAAAGAAAAATAGTTGACCATCACCCTGGCTAGCGTGGCTCAGCTGGTTGACTGCTTTCCCACAAAGCAAAATATTGCTGGTTCAATTCCAAGTCAGGGCACATGCCTGGGTTGTGGGCCTGGTGCCTGGTTGGAGCATGTACGAGAGGCAACCAATTGATGTTTCTCTCACACATCGATGTTTCTCTCCCTCTCTTTCTCCCTCCCTTGCCCTCTCTCTAAAAATAAATAAATAAAATTTTAAAAAATAGAAAAATAATTGACTGGTTAGAATTCTTTTCTTTTTTTAACTTTTAATTTTTTATTATATTTTATTTTTTAAACGTATTTTATTGATTATATTGTTACAATAGTTCCAATTTTCTCCCCTTTACTCCCCTCCACCCAGCATCTCCCTCCCCAGCAATCCCCCCCCAAGTCCATAAAGGGACTACATTAAGTCCATTTTTAATTTATCCTGTTCATTTGCATAAACACAACAAGAGCAGAAAATGATCACTTATGATCTTTAGTTCTGCTTTGCTGGAACTTACCCAAGGAACATTTAGGGTGACCCTCAGTCTGCTCTTCAGAGCACAGAAACTCAGCCACATACCTGGCATTCATCCTTGCCTGTACACACCTGTCCTTTCCAAGTCTTTCTGGTTTTCCATTGTGCCTTAAGGTCCCTTCTAGCCATCTTTCAGGAAAACAACCTTCGTTCCTTCCCTGGAAAGATTGCTGTAGACTGCACAACCACCCATGGTACCAGGCCTTTTATCTCTCGGGCTTTTATTACCTTTGAAAGTCATTCCCAGTTCCTCTGGGTTTTTTGGTAACAACCAGAGCCCAAGCACGTCTCCTTTAGGCTTGACATTCCAGTCAAAGACTTGGTCAAAAAAAAAAAAAAAAGGAACCTCTATTAACAACTGGTCTTATTAGTTTTATACAAAGAAACTTATGTCATTACTTACTTGTTTAGAATGCCAAACTCTGGAGGGATCAGATAGGGAGAAAAATATACAAAGTGAAGGAAAATCTTTGTCTTAATATTCACTAAACTGGCATTTCCATTCTTCATTTTTCCACCACTAAAAAATTTTTTTTGTTTGTTTTTCCATTACAGTTGTCTCACTTTTTTCCCCCTCTTGCTTCCCTGTACCCTGCCCCTCCCTTCCCCCACATTCAGTCTCTACTCAGTTGCCCATGTCCGTGGGTCATTTATACATGTTCTTTGACTAGGCCCTTCCCCTTCTTACCCCCTTCTCTCCCTCCCACCTCCCCCTTTGTTACTGTTAGTCTACTTCTTGTTTACATACCTCTGGTTCAATTTTGCTCATTTGTTTGTGTTGTTCATTAGTTTTCTGTAATAGATGACAGCATAAGGTATTTTTCTTTCATTGCCTAGCTTATTTCACTAAGCATAATTCTCTCTAGTTCCATCCATGTTGTTGCAAATGGTAGAAGTTCCTTCTTTCTTTCTGCTACATAGTACTCCATTGTGTAAATGTACCACAGTTTTTTGATCCACTCATCTACAGATGGGCACTTAGGTTGTTTCCAGCACTTGGCTATTGTAAATAGTGCTGCTATGAACATAGGGGTGCATAGGTTCTTTTGGATTGGTGTCTCAGGATTTTTCGGATATAATCCTAGCAATGGAATTGCTGGTTCAAAAGGCAGTTCCATTTTTAGTTTTTTGAGGAAATTTCAAACTCTTTTCCATAGTGGCTGCACCAGTCTGCATTCCCACCAGCAATGCACCAGGGTTCCCATTTCTCCGTATCCTCTCCAGCACAAGTTATTTGTTGATTTGTTGATGATGGCCATTCTGACTGGTTGTGGTTTTTATTTGCATCTCTCTGGTGGCTAGTGATGTTGAGCATTCTTTCATATGTCTATGGACCCTCTGTATGTCCTCTTTGGAGAAGTGTTTGTTCAGGTCCTTTGCCCATTTTTTAATTGGGTTGTCTGTCTTCTTGATGTTGAGTCGTATGAGTTCTTTATACATTTTGGAGATCAATCCCTTGTCTGAGATGTCATTGGTGAATATATTTTCCCATACAGTTGGTTTCCTTTTCATCTTGCTGATGTTTTCTTTAGCTGAGCAGAAACTTTTTAGTTTGCTGTAGTCCCATTTGTTTATTCTTTCCTTTATTTCTCTTGCCTTAGGAGATATTTCAGTGAAAATGTTGCTACGTGGGATATCTGAAATTTTCCTGCCTATTTTTTCCTCCAGGACTTTTATGGTATCATGGCTTACATTTAAGTCTTTGATCCATTTTGAGTTTATTCTGGTGTATGGTGTAAGTTGGTGGTCTAGTTTCATTTTTTTGCATGTCCGTGTCCAGTTCTCCCAACACCATTTGTTGAAGAGGCTCTTCTCACTCCATTTGATGTTCTTTCCCCCTTTGTCAAATATTAGTTGACCATATGAACCTGGGTTTATTTCTGGGCTCTCTATTCTGTTCCATTGATCTATATGTCTGTTTTTATGCTAGTACCAGACTGTTTGAATTACCGTGGCCTTGTAGTATAGTTTGATATCAGGTATTGTGATCCCTCCTACTGTGTTCTTCTTCCTCAAAATTGCTGTGGCTATTTGGGCTCTTTTTTGGTTCCATATAAATTTTTGAAGTATTTGTTCTAGGTCTGTGAAATATGTTCCTGGTATTTTAATAGGGTTTGCATTGAATCTATAAATTGCTTTGGGTAGTATGGACATTTTAATGATGGTGATTCTTCCCATCCATGAGCATGGTATATGCTTCCATTTATTTGTATCTTTCTTAATTTCTTTCTTCAGTGTTATCTAGTTTTCTTTTTTTTAAATTATTATTATTTTTATTTTTTTAATGTGTTTTATTGATTATAATGTTACATTTGTCCCAATTTCACTTCACTCTTCTCACCTCCAGCCGGTGGCCCCCCTCCCTCCAGTTGTCCCCCCCTTTTAGACCATGTCCATTAGTTGTACATATAGTTCTTCTCAACCTCTCTCTGTCTATTCCATTCTCTCCTACCATGATCTTTAATTCCTATATCATCTCCCTACCTCTCCCCCTTCCCCCTCCCTGCTCACCTCCCCCCAATATGCTCCCCATACCTGTAGTTCTTTTTCCACTCTCGTTGCCTGTTTAGTTTGCCTTTGTTTCAATTCCCTAGCTTCTGTTGTTGTTTCTTGTGATGTAGTTTTCATTTTGGATTTCATAGTTTTGATCCTCCTTTTACTAAACCAGTCCCTTTAACATCTCATATAACAGTGGTTTGGATCTAATGAACTCTTTCAGTTTTGTTTTGTCCTGGAAACACTTTCTCTGCCCTTCTATTCTGAATGACTATTTCACTGGATAGAGTATTTGTGGTTGTAGGTTTTTGATTTTCATTACTTTGAATATTTCTTGCCAGTCCCTTCTTGCCTGCAGGGTCTCCCTTGAGAAGTCAGCTGATAGTCTAATTGGGACCCCTTTGTACATGATTCTTTTCTTCTCTTTTGCTGCTTTTAAGATTCTCTCTTTATCTTTAACTTTTGACATTTTGATTATAATGTGTCTTGGAGTGGTTCTCCCTGGGTCCAGTTTTTTTGTAACTCTCTGTTCTTCCTGGACCTGTAAGTCTATTTCCTTCCCCAAGTTTGGGAAGTTCTGCTTTATTATATTTTCACTTAATTTTTCAATTTCTAGTTCATCTTCTTCGCCTTCCATGAGCATGGTATATGCTTCCATTTATTTGTATCTCTCTTAATTTCTTTCTTCAGTGTTATCTAATTTTCTGAGTGCAGGTCTTTTACCTCCTTGGTTAAGTTTGTTCCTAGGTATTTTATTTTTCTTGTTGTTATGGTAAATGGGATTTTTCTTTCAGTTCCTATCTCTGAGTTTTTATTGTTGGTGTATAAAAATGCCTTCGATTTCCTAATATTGACTTTGTATCCTGCTATTTTGCCGAATTCACTTATTAGGTTGAGTAGTTTTTTTGTGGAGTCTATAGGGTTTTCTATGTACACTATCATGTCATCTGCAAATAATGACAGTTTTACTTCCTCTTTTCCAATTTGGATGCCTTTTATTTCTCTTTCTTGTCTGATTGCTGTGGCTAGAACTTCCAAGACTGTGTTGAATAGGAGTGGAGAGAGTGGACATCCTTGTGTTGTTCCTGATCTCAGGGTTAATTCTCTCAGTTTTTGCCCATTGAGTATGATGCTGGCTTCAGGTTTCTTGTATATGGCCTTTATTATGTTGAGGTATGCTCCCTCTATTCCCATTTTGCTGAGAGTTTTCATCATAAATGGGTGTTGTACTTTATCAAATGCTTTTTCCGCATCTATTGATATGATCATGTTGTTTGGTCTTTCATTTTGTTTATGTGGTGTATTATGTTTATTTATTTGCGAATATTAAACCATCCTTGCATCTCTGGGATGAATCCCACTTGATCGTGGTGTATGATCTTTCTAATGTGTTGCTGGATCCAGTTTGCCAATATTTTGTTGAGGATTTTAGCATCTATGTTCATCAGCGATATTGGCCTGTAGTTTTCTTTCTTTGTTGTGTCTTGACCTGGTTTTGGAATTAGTGTTATACTGGCTTCATAGAACGAGTTTGGGAGTCTTCTCTCTTCTTGTATCTTTAAGAATAGTCTGAGGTGGATAGGAGTTAGTTCTTTCCTAAGTGCTTTGTAGAATTCACTTTTGAAGCCATCCAGACCAGGGCTTTTGAGTGCTGGGAGTTTTTTGATTACTGCTTCAATTTCACTAGCTGTTATTTGTCTATTCAGACTTTCTGCTTCTTCTTGATTCAGTTTGGGAAGACTATAGGTTTCCAGAAATTTGTCCATTTCCTCTAGGTTGTCAAATTTCTTGCCATACAGTTGTTCATAATAATTTCTTACAATCCTTTGTATTTCTGTGGAATCAGTTGTGATTTCTCCTCTTTCATTTCTGATTTTATTTATTTGGGTCCTCTCTCTTTTTATCTTGATGAGCCTGGTTAAAGGCTTGTCAATTTTGTTTATCTTTTCAAAGAACCAGCTACTACTTTTGTTGATTTTTTGAATTGTTAGTTTAGTCTCTACGTCATTTAATTGTGCACTGATCTTGATGATTTCCTTCCTTCTACTTGATCTGGGCTTTGCTTGTTGTTCTTCCTCTAGTTCTTGTAGCTGTAGGGTTAAATTTTTTATTAGAGATTCTTCTAGCTTTTTTAGGTAGGCCTGTGTTGCTATGAACTTTTCTCTCAGGACTGCTTTCGCTGTATCCCATAGGTTTTGGGTTGTTGTGTGTTCATTATCATTAGTTTACAGAAACTTTTTGATTTCTTCCTTGATGTCATTGTTAACCCATTCATTATTTAATAGCATGTTATTCATTCTCCATGAGTTTGAGTGTTTTTGAGTTTTTTCCTTGAGGTTGATTTCCAATTTTAAGCAATTGTGATCTGAGAAGGTACTTGATATAATTTTAATTTTTTGGAATTTCTTAAGGCTTGTTTTGTGTCCTATCATGTGGCCTATCTTTGAAAATATTCCATGTGCACTTGAGAAGAATGTATATTTTGCTTCTTTGAGGTAAAAGCTTCTATATATATTGACTAAGTCCATTTGATCTAGAGAGTTGTTCAGTGCCTCGATATCTTTGGTGTTTCTTTGCTTCAAATATCTGTCCATTGTTGACAATGGGGTGTTAAAGTCCCCTACTATGAGTGTGTTGCTGTCTATATCTTTCTTGGAGTCTTTCAAAATTTTCCTTATATGTTTGGGTGCTCCTAAGTTGGGTTCATATATATTTATAAGGATTATATCTTCTTGATGGATTTTTCCCTTAAGTATTATGAAATGCCCTTCTTTGTCTCTTTTTATGGACTTTGCTGTGAAATCTGTTTTGTCTGATATAAGTATTGCTGCCCCAGCTTTTTTTTTATGTCCGTTTGCTTGAAATAATTGTTTCCATCCCTTTACTTTCAGTCTGTGTAAATCTTTTGTTCTAAGGTGGGTCTCTTGTAGACAGCATATATGTGGGCCATTCTTTCTAATCCATTCAGCTACCCTATGTCTTTTAATTGGAGCGTTTAATCCATTTACATTTAAGATTATTACCGATAAGTACTTATTCATTGTCATTTTTCCCCTTTGTACTCGTGTTCCTCTCTGTCTCTCTCTGTTTCTTTATCTTCTTAAAGCAGACCCTTTAGCATCTCTTGCATTGCTGGTTTAGTGGAGATGTATTCTTTTAGCCTTATTTTGTCTTGGAAACTCCTTATTTCACCCTCCATTTTGAATGAGAGCCTTGCTGGGTATAGTATTCTAGGTTGTAGGCCTTTGTTTTTCATTGCTTGGAATGCCATTCCCTTCTGGCTTGTAGTGTTTCTGCTGAGAAATCTGATGATAGTCTTATTGGAGCTCCCTTGTATGTTATTATTTGTTTCTCTCTTGCTGCTTTTAGGATTCTCTCTTTGTCTTTGAATGTTGCCATTTTAATTATGATGTGTCTTGAGGTGGGCCTGTTGGGGTTCATCTTCATTCGGACTCTCTGTGCTTCCTGGACTTGTATGACTCTTTCTCTTCTCATGTTAGGGAAGTTTTCTGTCATTATATTTATTTTTATTTTTTAATATGCTTTATTGATTATGCTGTTACAGTTATCCCAATGTCTTTTCCCTTTCTTCCCCTTCACCCAGTGACCCCCCGCCCTCCAGTTGTCACCCCCGTAGTCCATGCCCATTGGTTGTGCATATAGTTCTCAACATCTTTCTATCTACTCCACTCCCTCTTATTATGCTTCTTAATTCCTGTATCATTTTCCCCCTTTTCCTCCTTCCACCTCCCTGCTGACCTCCCCTCAAAATGTTCCCCATACCTATCATTCTTTTCCCACTCTCGTTGCCTATTTAGTTTGCCTTTGTTTCAATTCCCTAGCTTCTGTTGTTAGTTGTTGTAATACAGTTTTCACATTAATGTTCATAGTTTTGATCCTGTTTCTCCTAAACAAGGCCCTTTAACATTTTATATAACAGTGGTTTAGATCTAATGAACTCTTTCAGTTTTACTTTGTCCTGGAAGCACTTTCTCTGCCCTTCTATTCTACATGACAGCTTTTCTGGATAAAGTAATCATGATTGTAGGTTTTTGCTTTTCATTATTTCCAATATTTCTTGCCAGTCCCTTCTTCCCTGCAGAGTTTCTTTTGAGAAATCAGCTGAGAGTCTAATTGGGACCCCTTTGGACATGATTCTCTTCTACTCTCTTACTGCTTTTAAGATTCTCTCTTTACCCTTAATTTTGGACATTTTGATTATAATATGCCTTGATGTGGTTCACCCTGCATAGAGCTTTTTTGGAACTCTCTGTGTTTCCTGGACCTGTAAGTCTATTTCCTTCTTCATGTTAAGGAAGTTCTGCTTCATTATTTTTTCACATAATTTTTAAATTTCTAGTTCTTTTTCTTCTTCTGGCAACCCTATGATTCAGATGTTCATCCGCTTATAGCTGTCCCATGAGTTTTTGAGCCTCTCCTCATTTTTCTCACTTTTTGTTCCCTCTTTCTACAGTGGTTGACTGTTTGTTCCTTCCCTATGTCCTGATTTATTGATTTGATCCCTGGTTTTCTTTCCCTCACCAGTAGTTTCATGAGCGTTTTTATTTTTTTCAGCAGGGTTAGCCTTCATTCCTCCCCGGTCTTGCTTAAGATCTGCTGTTAGGTCTGTAAGCATTCTTATAACCAAAGCTCTGAACTGTGCCTCAGAAAGATTTTCTATCTGCTGCTTCATTAGATTAGATATTTGCTGTCTGGTCAGCTGCATCACTGGGATCTTTATCATGATCTGAGTCATCCTGACAGTTTTCTACTTATTTTTGCTTCATGGTCGGGGATGTCACACTATAGGGGGCAAATCCCTGTGAGCCTGTCACTACTGGGTGACCCTTCTCACCACACTGTGGCATTTTGTGTGTGGGCAGTGTTCCAATATGGATTCTTGCTGTTCACTTTTCACTGAGAGACTGTGAGCCTCCTCCTCTATCCCCTCACCCTCTGGCCCTCACAGTCAAAGGCAATGGGGGGTCTGCCTTTCCTGACGTTGTAATTGTGAGCTGATGGGTTTGGTCTTCAGCCAGGGTGCTCCCAGGATCTTCTTGCATCCCCTTTAATATGAATGTCTGTGCTTACTGCCATCCCACCACTGTTGCCACAGCTGCTGCCACCAGCAAAGTTTGACCTCTGTACTCCGGCTTCCCCCCTCCTATCTGTCTGGATGAGCACCACTTGTTTATAACTTTATACATTGCACTTCCATGTAGCTTTATTTTCTGGAACTTCTGGTTATTTCTGGTTTTGCAGTAGTTGTATTCCTTCTTAGTTGTGGAGGGAGATGGAGCATGTCAGTCTAGGCTTCCATCTTGGCTGCAATTGTTTGTTTTTTTTAATTGACCTATAGAGTTACTCATATGAACAAACAACAATTTCATCATTCTCCTTGAAATAGACATTGGGTTGTTTGGATTATTTACAGTTTGGTGTCATTATCAAAAAGGCTGTCTACTGGGAAAAGCTCAGATATTTTCCTTTTTATTTAGGGAAAACCCAGTTCTTCTCTGCTGTTTTTCTTTCCTGTGATTCTCATTTTCTACTTACACAAAACATTCACACTTCTGGTCACCAAATGTGTGGAGGTTTTACCCCCACACGAAGCAATCCTCTGCCGACACCCGCTTGGTGTTCTACCACTGGACTCTATTCTGACATTGTCTGCATAGAGATCGTGTCAAACCTCACAGGTTAAGGGCTCAGTCCCACAAGACTGCTCCCCAACCCCACACTTCAGAGCTCAGTGGAAAGCTCAGGATATCACCCTTGCTTATGACCAACTGGCTACAGATTAGAAGTTCCAATGAATACTCTGGGCTTGGTCAACTTGCTAGAGCAGCTCCTAGACTCAGAGAAACATTTTACTTATATTTATCAATTTATTATGGTAGAATACAATAAAGGATATGGGTAAACATCTGGATGGAAGAGACGCATAGGGAAAGGTATATGGAAGGGACGCGGAGTTTCCATTCCCTCTCTGGGCACCACTCTCTCTGCATCCCAATGTGTTCACCAACCCAGAAGTTCTCCAGTCTCTCACCAGTACCCCATATGTCTGGGCAGCAGAACTGTGGGAAGGGAGACTGACCTGGCTGCCCCACTTGGGACCTAGCATTTTCATTTTGCAATTAGTCCCACAAATTACACAGCAAACTCTACTTAACTGGCTAGGATCACCTATAAAATTGATTGAATAGAAATCTCCTTATTTCTAAACTCAAAAATAAAGCATTCAGTATTTCAGTCTGTCAATTATAATTTTTTTTTCTTCTGGTAAATATCTTTTATGTAGTCTAATTATTAAAAAGTCTCCTTTTGACTTCCAACCAAGAAGGAGGCTTAGACAGACATGCTGCATCTCCCTCCACAACTAAGAAGGAATACAACTACCTCAAAACTAGAGACAACCAGAAGTTTCAGAAAACTGAGCTGCATGGAAGTTCAACAAATAACTATAAAAGAAGAAATACTCACCCAGACATGTAGGAGGGGTGGAGCTGGGGCAGAGAGGACACGGTGTGGTGGCGGCAGCAGCGGCGACTGTGGCAGGCTGGCAGAAAGCACAGTCACATGTTTTAAAAAATTGGGAAGGACACCTGGGGAGTGCTGCCAGCACCAGGCAAGACCATGCAGCTCACGGTCCCAGTGCCGGGGAAAATAAAGCCTCATTCCTTCTGACTGTGCAAACTAGTGTGGGTTGAGGTGGAGGAAGATACTTCTGGTCTCTCAGCAGAGTCCACTTGTTTAAAGGGCCCTCACAGTCCTAGAATGTCCATACCCATCCACTCTGGGAACGACAGCCAGAGCATCACCTAGAGAGGCACCAGGTCCATACGGAAGTGGGAGATGTGCCTGGAAAAGAGGGTAGTGCTGAGCAAGCAGCATTGTTCCCTCTCAGACCCCTCCCCCCACACATAGCACCACAACATGGTGAAATGTTTCACCCTGTACTGATGAATACCTAAGGCTCCGCCCCTTACAACATAACAGGTGTGACATCTCTACCTAAGACACAGACAAGCAAACACAGGAGACTGTCAAGATGAGAAGACAGAGGAGTATGGCCCAAAGGGGGAATGAATCAAGGTTCTAGTGGGAGAACTAAGCAATGAGGAGATAGCCAACCTAACAAACAATGAGATGGCCAACCTAACAGATGCAAAGTTCAAAGCCCTGGTGAAAAAGATGCTCACAGGCTTGACAGATATGCTTAAGAATGGCAGACGCATAAGGGAAGAAGTGAAGGCTATGCTAAATGAAACAAAGGAAAATCCACACAAAACCAATGGTGAAGAGAAAGAAACCCAGGTTCAAATCCATGCTTTGGAACATAAGAAAGAAAAAAATAGTCAACCAGTACAAAATGAGGAAATATGAATTGAAAAAAAGGAGGATAGGTTAGGAACCTCTGGGACAACTTTAAATGTGCCAACATCCAAATTATAGGGATGCCAGAAGGAGAAGAGGAAGAGCAAGAAATTGAAAGCTTATGTGAAAAAATAATGAAGGAAAACTTCCCAAATTTGGTGAAGGAAACAGACATACAAGTCCAGGAAGCACAGAGAGTCACAAACAAGCTAAACCCAAAGAGGACCACACCAAGACATATCATCATTAAAATGCCAAAGATTCAAGATAAAGAGAGAATCTTAAAAGCATCAAGAGAAAAGCAGAGAGTTACTTGCAAAGGGGTGCCTATAAGAGTATCAGCTGATTTCTCAAAAGAAACTTTGCAGGCAAGAAGGGACTGGCAAGAAGCATTCAATATGATGAAAAGCATGGACCTACAACCCAGACTACTCTATTCAACAAAGCTATCATTTAAAATGGAAGGGCAGATAAAGTGCTTCCCAGACAAGGTAAAGCTAAAGGAGTTCATCATCACCAAGCCCTTATTATATAAAATGTTAAAGTGACTTATTTAAGAAAAAGAAGATTAACACTATGAACATTAAAATGACAACAAACACAACTGTCAACAACTGAATTTAAAAAATAAAAACAAAAACAAACTAAGCAAACAACCAGAACAGGAACAGAATCATAGGTATGGGGATCATTTGCAGGGTTATCAGCTGGAAAGGGGAAGGGAGATAAATGGATAAATGGTGCAGGGATTAAGAAGCATAATTTGTTGGTACAAAATAGATGGGGAAGTTAAGAATAATATAGGAAAGGGTGAAGCCAAAGAACTTATATGTACAACCCCATGGACATGAACTAAGGTGGGTGGGATTGTTGGAGGGAAGGGGGTTACTGGGAAGAGGGGAGCAAAGGGAAGAGAAATTGGGACTATTGTAACAACATAGCAATAAAATATACTTTTTAAAAAGTCTCCTTTTAATTTCTAATTCATTGAGAATTATCATAAATATAAAATAAATTTCATCAAATTATCAATATCTGTCTATCTGTTGGGATAATTATGTATTAATATTATAAATTAAAATGCTTTTCAAATTTTAAACTAACTTTCATTTCTGGAATAAAATGCACTTAGTAATGTTATATTATTCTTTTCATATTTCAACATCTTTTGCTATTATTTTGTTGAGGTTTTTGTTTCCATGTTCTTCAATAATATTGGTACTCAGATTTTTATTTTCAATGTTTATGCCAGATTTTAGTATCAACATTATAATGGTTCATTAGATGAGTTGCAATTTATTGCTCCTTTTCTACCTATAGAAGAATTTGTGAAGGATTCTTATTATTTAAATTTTTTTTTCAGAATATTTAGTAATGAAACCATCCAAATATAAAATTTTGCTTATGGGAGAGCTTTATGAAATATTGGATTCAGTTAATTTAACAACTAAGGGATTCTTTGTATATTTGATTTTCTCTTGTTGGTAAATTATGTTTTTATTTTTTCTGTTCATATTTTGTTACTTGTTTCCTTTACTTTCTTTGGATTTAACTAGCTACTTTTTCTAGTTTTTTGAGTTTCAAATTTGACCACTGATTTTCAACTTTCTTCTTTCCTAACAAATGTATTTACATCCACAAATTTGCCTCTAATTATTGCTTTCACTATATCCCCCATCTTTTGATATATAATATATTCATTATTATTTAACTAAAATATTTTCTAATTTCCACTTGAATGGGGATTTTATGGAAGATGATGATATTGACAGGGCCCTAAGAATGGCCAAATTCTGCCCTGCCCACTGTCAGAGAGATTCCTAAGAAAACTATACAGTATTAATTCATGTTAGCAGTATTATTGGAATATATTTTATTATATATAATATATTTATATTTATATATTTATAATCATACATTATATTTTATATAACATATAGTTATTGGACTATATATGTATACATTTTTATTTTCTCTTTTGAATTTTTAGAGACCCATATTTAGAGTGACTTATAGAACCAAATAGATTTTTTTCCCATTTAGATGAATAGGATGTACTGCAGGCATTTTCTATGATCATGAATGTGGCAACCAGAGTCCAAAGCTAGGGACCAGGAGGCATTAGGCATCTACCATTTTCAGAGCCAGATACTCTAGGATTTATGAAGAAGTGCCTGAACAGGCTCTACAACGCAGGACCTTCATCCCCTTAACTGATGTGAGGGATGGGAAGAGTCAGGAGGTGAATATCACCAGTGCCCCGCTTTACCCACAAGCCACCTGAGAGGTTACAATCCCAAAATAATTGCTTTAAAAGACAGAGGTCACCTGAATAAAAGGAAAAATTGCATGTCCTTCTGTCCTTGGATATGTGCTTCCGAAGCAGATTTTGGTCTACTTCAGCATCTACTTAAGTAGAAGACAAAGAAACTGGAGAATGGGGGTGGAGTGGAGAGGGACGGCAGTGGGGCTGCAGGGCTTTCTCCATGAGACATGGTGAGGAGGAGCCAGTATTCTGCTGGGCAAGTGACACCTCTGAAGGCAGCAGGGACTGAGCTGCCTTGCCAATGCTCCACTTAGGAGAAGAGACAGTAAAAAGCTCTGGAAAGTGCCCCCTGAGCAGGAACTGACAGGAAGGGGAGGATCTTGCCTTGAGGGGGCCCCCAAGGGTCTGGGTGCCTCTCTCACAGTGAAGACCTTCGCCACACAGTGGCTGTCAGTGGTTGGCCAGGAAAATGCTGTTTTTGATTCTTAATGTTTTTTTTCTGCCCTAACCTTGAGTAAATTAGAGCCAAAGAAGGAAGGGGGTATAGGAAGTGAACAGAGTCTGCCATGCTGACCTCACTGTAGCCAGGAGTCATGACTCAAGTTCAGAGAGCAAAGGAGAGATAAAGATGAAAATTTTAAACAGGGATACCCTGAGGTTTATTTAATAACTGAAAATGGCCCTGAGGTCTTATGGTTTCTTCCCATTATGTCTTTAAGAGTATAATGTTCAGTGTTCCTCCTCCAAAGGACCTCATCAACATTTAAGCCTCTGTTTTTCTTTGATACTCTTTTCTCTGCCCTTTACTCCACTTAGAAAATATTTCAGTTTGTTTTTGTCTCAGGTAGGCAAACTTGGATTATTTCATTGTAACATCTCTTAAATTTATAGCTTATGCTAGATCATTTTGTTTGCCTATATGGCTGAAATTATGAAGTAAAATGATAAGAAAGGCATCTTTATTTTCTTTTTTCAGCTATACATCATTTCCTTGAAGTGATGAGCAGAGAATCACCCAATTGCCTGGAGGGCGGAAAGATCATGTGGTTTTAAAAAAAATGAAGGAAAGAAAAAACTGTTAATATTGAAAAATTATCCTGTCACACTGCAATCCTTCTGACCAAAGTTGTTTGCCCTTTCTGTTACATGATAAGCTCATCTAAGCTATTCTTCTCCATATCTTTACAAAAGCAGGTTGCTGACTTGTCTGGGTTCTGAATGAAGACATTCACATGTTTAGTCACAAGAGGGGGCTGGTGTATCTGTCAATAACATCCCTAATCAGTTGGGGAAAGGGTGGTTGGCTCACATTCAATATTGAAGTTATGCAGAACTCTGACAAATGGTGTATTCTATTCTCTGTGTTATAAGCAGAACACTCTGTGCACAGCTTTCAACATTCAATGATTCCTGTCCTTGTTCCAATACATCATGAAAGGCCTTCCTTCCACTGAAAATAAAATTTCCCTGAAAGAGGAAGACAGAAAGTGGTTATGCAGCTTTCAAACTTAACCTATTTTTTGTCATTTTTTGGTAGTAATAGAGAAAAGTAGACTTTTTTGGTGGGAAGGAAATTATTTTAATCTATTTCAGTTCTCTTAAATTCGAGGAGATAATAAGAAAATATTTTCAAGGCTACTCCCTTATATTTTACAGTGCCTTTCTTTTTCTCCCTTCTTTCTTTTCTCCTCTGCTAAGACTGTCATAACAAGCACCACCAACTAGTTGATTTAAACAATAGAAATGTATTGTGTCATAGATCTGGAGGCCAGAAGTCTGAAATCAAGGTATTGGCACGTTTAGTTCTTTCTGAGGGCTGTGAGGAAAAGTTGTTTCAGGCTCCTCCCTTGGCTTGTAGAAAGCTATCTTCTCCTTATGTCTCTTCATATAACTTTCCCCCTATGCATGTCTCTGTATCAAAATTTTCCCTTTTATAAGAACACCAGACATATTGCATTAAGGCTCATTCTAGTCACCTCATTTTAACTCGGTTACTTCAGTAAAGACGCTATATAGATATAAAATCACATTTGAGGTCCTTCAGTTAGAATTTCAATGTATGAATCTGAAGGGGATACAATTCAATGCATAACCCTCAGTGATCAAAAAAATGCTTGCCCTACTATAAAAAAAAACTTCTTATAGTCATTGACCCCAAGGAGAAATGGGAAGAGTATAGAGTCCTACCTTTTTGTCAATGACTCTAGATAATTATAGCCATATTTTGCTCTTTTTGTAGAGTGAAAATGAGATAAAGTTGAAGTAAGGGATGAGAATCAGGGAGGAAATTTCTAAAGGTACTATATCTTGACCTTGAAAATATACCTTTGTTGTTTGGGGCAATCTTATATATTTTTACCCTCGTAGGAATCACATGTAATGCTAAGACCACAGAGCCTAACCCTATGGACAGTGTTGAAGGACAGGGAGTGAACATATCCTGTTCCCACTCCACCTTCGGAGGAAATGAGCATGTCATCTGGTATTGACAGTTTTATAATTAGAGCCCACAATATTTGATTTGAGGTTCAAAGAACAGTGTGACCAATAAAATGGCTTCTCTGCCTATGCTTGTAAACAGGAAGTTCAGTACCCTGATTCTGTACCAGCTCACTCTGGAAGACACTACTGTGCATTATTGCATTGTGAGAGATGCACAATGGGGCAGACTGGGCCATGCCTGTCTCTCTGGTTGGGAAGGGAAGATAATTTCTATTCAAAGAGGACATTACACAGAACCTGTAAACTTAATGCAATATGGTGAAAAAATAAGAAAGAAAGGGAAAAAAAATAAGGAAAATGTGCATGAAATCAAGAATGGGACCAAGAAAGAAAAAACAGGGAGAAGGAGGAGGCCGGATGTGTGCCTGTCTCCAATCTAACATTCTTATCCTTGCCTAAGGTCTAATGTGAAGCTCATAAATTTAACATTATTCCTCTGAGCAATGTATGAGTGCTCTCAGTTTCAACAATACCACATACATTTGAGAAATAGATAAATTTTGAAAGTTTGCTACAAAGGGACAATTATGTTTATATTTCTTATTTCAATTTTTTCTTAGTTCCTTTATAGCCACCCATTTCTCTATTTTTATGATTAAAAACATAAATTACACTTATATGTAAAGCACTGTGATATACATCAGAAAAAAATTTGCCCTTTTTTTTCACAATGGGTTTGCTGCCAGAACACAGGTGTTGCAAAAACCACCACTACTAAATCAAAGCCAAAATGGGATAGGAAAGGACTCACATCAACATTGTGGTCATTGGACACATAGATTCCAGCAAGTCTACCACTACTGGCCATGTGATCTACAAATGTGATGGGATTGACAAAAGAACCATTGAAAAATTTGAGAAGGAGGCTGCTGAGATGGGCAAGGGCTCCTTCAAGTATGCCTGGGTCTTGGATAAACTTAAAGCTGAATGTGAGCATGGTATCACAATTGATACCTCCCTGTGGAAATTTGAGACCAGCAAGTATTATGTGACCATCATCGATGCCCCAGGACACAGAGACTTTATCAAAAACCTGATTACAGGCACATCTCAGGCTGACTGCTGTCCTGATTGTTGCTGCTGCTGTTGGTGAATTTGAAGCAGGCATCTCCAAGAATGGGCAGACCCGTGAGCATGCCCTTCTGGCTTACACACTGGGTATGAAACAGCTATTTGTCGGTGTTAACAAAATGGATTCCACTGAGCCACCATACAGCCAGAAGAGATACGAGAAAATTGTTAAAGAAGTCAGCACCTACATTAAGAAAATTGCTACAACCCTGACACAGTAGCATTTGTGCCAATTTCTGGTTGGAATGGCAACAACATGCTGGAGCCAAGTGCTAACATGCCTTGGTTCAAGGGATGGAAAGTCACCCATAAAGATGGCAATGCCAGTGGAACCACACTGCTTGAAGCTCTGGATTGCATCCTGCCACCAACTCATCCAACTGAAAAGCCTCTGCATCTGCCACGCCAGGATGTCTATAAAATTGGTGGTATTGGTACTGTCCTTGTGGGTAGAGTGGAGACTGGTGTTCTCAAACCTGGCATGGTGGTCACCTTTGCTCCAGCCAATGTTACAACTGAGGTAAAGTCTGTTGAAATGCACCATTAAGCTTTGAGTCAAGCTCTTCCTGGGGACAACATCAGATTCAATGTCAAGAATGTGTCTGTCAAAGATGTCTGTCATGGCAATGTGGCTGGTGACAGCAAAAATGACCCGTCAATGGAAGCAGCTGGCTTCACAGCTCAGGTGATTATCCTGAACCATCCAAGCCAAATCAGTGCTGGATATGCACCTGTTCTGAATTGTCACACAGCCCATATTGCTTGCAAGTTCGCTGAGCTGAAGGAGAAGATCGATTGTCGTTCTGGGAAAAAGCTGGAAGATGGCCCAAAGGTTTTGAAATCTGGTGATGCTGCCATTGTTCTTATGGTTCCTGGAAAGCCCATGTGTGTTGAGAGCTTCTCTGACTATCCTCTTCTAGGCTGCTTTGCTGTTCGTAACATGAGAAAGACAGTTGCTGTGGGTGTCATCAAAGCAGTGGACAAGAAGGCAGCTGGAGCTGGCAAAGTCACTACGTCTGCCCAGAAAGTTCAGAAAGCTAAATGAATATTATCTCCAACATCTGCCACCCTAGTCTTAATCAGTGGTGGAAGAATGGTCTCAGAACTGTTTGTCCCAATTGGCTGTTTAAGTTTAATAGTAAAAGACTGGTTAATGATTACAATGCATTGTAAAACCTTCAGAAGAAAAGGAGAATTTTGTGGACGATTTGTTTTGTGTGTGTGTGTGTGTGGCAGTTATTAGTTTTTAAAATCAGTACTTTTTAATGAAAACAACTTGACCGAAATCTGTCACAGAATTTTTGAGACCCATTAAAACAAAGTTTAATGAGAAAAAAAAAAGAAAAAATTTGCAAGTTAGGATATTTAAGTCTACTTATTCTTTTTCACACCTGTATTGTTTACTATAATACAGCTCTACCATAATGTATTAAATATTTATTTATTTAAATATGTTTTATTGATTATACTGTTACAGCTGTACCAATTTTTTTTCCTCTGCTCCCCTCCACCTGGTGGACCCCTCCCTCCAGTTGTGCCCCCCTTTTAGTCCATGTCCATTGGTTGTGCATACAGTTCTTCTCAACCTCTTCCTGTCTACTCCACTTCCTCCTACTATGCTTCTTAATTCCTGTACCATCTCTCTCCCTTTCCCCCCTTCCTCCTCCCTGCTGACCTTCCCCCAATATGTTCCCCATACCTATAATTCTTTTCCCACTCTCGTTGCCTACTTAGTTTGCCTTTCTTTCAATTCCCTAGCTTCTGTTGTTGGTTGTTGTGATGCAGTTTTCATTTTAATGTTCATAATTTTGATCCTCCTTCTTCTAAACCAGTCCCTTTAACATCTCATATAACAGTGGTTTGGATCTAATGAACTCCTTCAGTTTTACTTTGTCCTAGAAGCACTTTCTCTGCCCTTCTATTCTGAATGACAGTTTCACTGGATAGAGTATTTGTGGTTGTAGGTTTTGAATTTTCATTACTTTGAATATTTCTTGCCAGTCCATTCTTGCCTGCAGGGTCTCCTTTGAGAAATCAGCTGATAGTCTAATTGGGACCCCTTTGTACATGATTCTTTTCTTCTCTCTTGCAGCTTTTAAGATTCTCTCTTTATCTTTAATTTTGACAATTTGATTATAATGTGTCTTGGAGTGGTTCTCCCTGGGTCCAGTTTATCTGGAACTCTCTGTGCTTCCTGGACCTGTAGGTCTATTTCCTTCCCCAAGTTTGAAAAGTTCTGCTTCATTATTTTTTCACATAATTTTTCTATTTCTAGTTCTTCTTCTTTGCCTTCTGGCAATCCTATAATTTGAATGTTCAGTCTCTTATAGCTGTCCCAGAGGTTTCTGAGCCTCTCCTCATATTCCTCCCTTTTTGTTTCCTCTTCCTGCAGTGGTTGACTATTTGTTCCTTCCGTATGTTCCGATTTGTTGATTTGATCTCTGGTTTTCATTTCCTCAGCACTTGTCTCATATGTGTTTTTGTTTGTTTCAGTATGACTAGTTTTCATTCTTTCCCCATCTTGTTCCAAATCTTTTGTTAATTCTGTAAGCCACCTTATGACTATAGCTCTGAACTGAGCCTCAGAAAGATTTCCTATTTGCTAATCAGTTAGGTCCCTCATCTGCTGCCTGGTGAGCTGCATCACTGGGATTTTAATCATGGTCTGCTTCATTCTGACAGTTTTCTGTTTACCTTTGCTTCCTGGGTGGGCTGTAGGGGTGGAGCCCTATGCACTCGTCACTACCAGGCGAACAGCGACCTTTTTCACTGCTCTGTGGTGCTTTGTGTGGCAGCGGGGGTCCAGGATGGATTCCTGCCATTACTATCCACTGAGAGACCGGGAGCCTCCTTTCTCATGACCTCTGGACCTCACAGTCCAAGGCAATGGGAGGTCTGTCTTCCCAAGTGTTGGAATCACGAGCAGCCGGGTCTCGACTGCCGCCGGAATTGCTCCCCTGGCATTTCTGGCAGTCCCGCCACTATCCCTGCCGCTACCGTGGACAGCACAGCCCAACCTTTCCGTCCCAATTCCGATTTCGCCCCACTTACCTCTCCAGATGAGCACTGCTGGTTTATAACTTCATATGTTGGGTTTCCATGTAGTCTTAACTTCTGGAATTTCTGGTTATCATTGGTTTTGAGGTAGTTGTATTCCTACTTAGTTGTGGAGGGAGACAGAGCATGTAGTCTAAGCCTCCATCTTGGCCAGAAGTCTCTGTATTAATACTTATATTGAAGGATATTTATTTTTTCACTTTTTTCTTGCTACATGTAACGTACTATTTTATATATATTTTATAAGGGCATTTCTTAAGAAAAATTCCCAGCCAAGTGGAGTTTTTGGCATCCAATGGTATGTAAATAATGCCTATAAATCTTTATTAGTTTATACTTCAGCTTTGAGATACGAGAGTACCAATTTCTTGACATTAACACACACACTAAATATTAATAGTATACTTTTATATCCTTTGCAATCTGTGGAAGAGAAATGATATAAAGGAACTTTTCAAGAAAGTGTAAGTTAAGATAAATCAGTCACTAAGGACTGAAGTAGCAAGAGGAGGGAGCAGATATAGGAAAAATTCAGATTTATTATTTTCTAATATAAGCATTTGTGCTATACATTTCTCTTTATATACTGATTTAGCTACATTCTACAAACTTTTGTTTGTTTTGTTTTTATTTTCTTCTTTACACTATTACAGTTGTTCCACTTTCTCCTTTTTGCCCACATCATCCCAGCCCTTGTCCCCCCCCCCCCCCAAGGCCATCACCTTTGTCTAAGTCCATGGGTCATGTATATATGTCCTTTAGTTAATCCCTTTACCTTCTTTCATCCAGTGTCCCCTTCCCCAATCCCTTCAACAGCTATCAGTCTGTTCCATGGATCTATGCCTCTGTTTCTATTTTGTCCATTAGTTTTTTTTGTTCATTAGATTCTACATATAAGATCAAATCACCAATTCAAATGAATATATGCACCCCTATGTTCAAAGCAGCACTATTTATAATAACCAAGATCTGGAAACAGCCCAAGTGTCCATCAGTAGGTCAGTGGATAAAAAAAGCTGTGGTACGTTTACACAACGGGATACTACACAGCAGTAAACAAGAAGGAACCCTTACCTTTTGTGACAGCATGGATGGACCTGGAGACTATTATGCTAAGTAAAATAACCCAGTCAGTGAAAGACAAATACGATTCTACAAATTTGATATTATAAAAAAATGGGCCCTGGCTGGGGTAGCTCAGTTGGTTAGAGCATTGTTCTGATACATGAAGGTTGAGGATTCCATTTCTGGTCAGGGCACATACCAGAGTCAACCAATGAATGCATAAGTAATTGAAACAACGAATTGATATTTCTCTCTCTATTTCCCTCTTTCTCCCTTTCCCCCACCCCCAACTCCCATCCTGCTCCTTTTCTCTCTTCTCTAAAAAAAAACAAAAACTTTTCATTTAGTAGAGGTAAGCATTTATCTGGCAATTCTGGGACCCATCCCTAGATGGCATTGTTTCCATTTCTGTTTCTCACTGTGCAAATCAGTGTGACTTGTCTCTGATTGACTGGGCTGACAATGTGTTCCCTGCAGGACATATAAGAGAGCAAAGTTGATCCTTTATTTTGTGACCTCATCAACAGTACAGACTCTAGAACAGTTCTCAGTGAGTGTAAGTAACAGAAAGAATGGACAAATTCCTGAGCCTGCTCATCTTTTGGCTGCAACTAAACTGTGAGTTAGAGAACTCCGGAAATGGTCAAAGAATAGGCAAACCCTGGGACATTCTCTCCAAGGAAAAAAGAGAGAAACAGGGAGCTGTACTAGTGTAATTTTCTGGGAGTTTCTGTAGAGATTAAAAACTAAATTTAAAAGGAATTTCCCAAGAATAACCAGCCACTAATCAGTCCCTCTCTCTGCATGTTCTCTTTTTAAACAGGGGTGAGCAGTCAAGAGGAGGTGACTCAGAGTCCTGAAACTCTGACTGTCCAAGAGGGAGACGGCCTGTTTCTCAACTGCAGTTACTCCAGTAGCGCTATTTACTTCCTGCAGTGGTTTAGGCAGGATCCTGGGAAAGGGCTCACATCGCTGTTGTTAATTCAGTCAAATCAGAAAGAGGAAACAAATGGAAGAATTAAAGCCTTGTTGGCTAACACGTCAAAACGTAGTGCTTTATACATTGCAATTTCTCGGCTCGATGACTCGGCCACCTACCTCTGTGCTGTGAGGCACAGTGCACAGCAGGCACGAGTCACCAATACACAAACTCTGTGGCTGAGGCTCCAACCACATGTTCTTTCTTGAAGCTGAGGCACCTTTCTCCGTTACGAGGTTTTTGAAATTGACTCTCCAGGTAGAAGCAATTTAATATACAAAATCTGATATAATGGACTAAAATGAAATTGTGAATTCTTTGATATTTAGATTTTTATCACTATCAAATTAACTAATAGCTCTTTTAAGATTAATTCACATGTCATACAGTTCTCTCTTACTTTAAAAAATTTTTTAGAAGATTTTATTTATTTAGTTTTAGATAGATGGGAAGGGAGGGAGAAAGAGAGTGAGAGAAACATCGATGTATCTTGATGCATCAGCTGGTTGCCTCTCGTATGCCCCCAACTGGGAACCTGGCCTGCAACCCAGGCATGTGCCCTGACTAGGAATTGAACCAGTGACCATTAGGGTTTGCAGGCCTGCACTCAATCCACTGGGCCACACCAGCCAAGGTGAGTTCTCTCTTTTAAAGTGAACAATTAACTGACATATAATACCACCATGAAAGGTAATCACATACCCATTAAACAATTACTCACCATTTTCTCCTTCCTTAGCCCCTGATAACCACCAGCCTTGTTTTCTGTTGCTATGAATTTACCTATTCTGTAGATTTCATATATCATGTACAGTATGTGGTCTTTTGTATATGGCTTCTTTCACTCAACATAATGTTTTGGAGGTTTGTCCAACTTAGGACCAGCTGGACAAAGGCAAACTTTTACCCTTGAGCAATCACATACAACACCCAACTTCTAGTTAGCCTGCTTACATCTGCCCCATTTTTTCCTTTAGTTTTCTAGAAGATTGTCAGTTTTATTGATCTTTTAAACAACCAGCTCTTTTGTTTCATTGATTTTTCTCTATTTTCTGTTTTCAATTTCATCAATTTCTGCTTTTATCTTTATCATTTTCCTCCTTCTGTTTGTTTTAGATTAATCTGCCTCTTCTCTTTCTAGATTTTTTAGGTAGAAGTTTAGATCCATTAACAAATCTTGGTTTCCTTAAAGGCATGATAATGTATCATCAGCAACTTTCCAGTATTTAAAACTATATCCCACCTCTCTAACTGGTTCCAATACTCATAGTTTTATTGCCCACTGTTGCCATATCTGTACACTCCACTCTATATAAACTGATCCCTTCCCTTTGCTGGAGGCTGCCTTTGCTTATTTTCTTCTGTTGATTTGAAACAGTCATGTGTAACCATATTAATGTTTTTATTAACTTTTTGCTGATTGGCCACAAAATGTTTACATTTATGGGAATAATATAAAACTCATGATACATCTGTACAGCGAGGACACAACTGTTATATGCAGAATTCTAAGATGGTACCCAAGATTTCTGCCACCCCCCCCCCCCCCCCGGTGTACATGCCCTGCATGATCTCCTTTCCTTGAGTTTGGGCTGGACCTAGAGATGATGGATGGCACCCCTATAATAAGTTACATTATTACATTATTGGCGAAGGTGAAGAGATTTTGTAGATGTTATTAAAGTCCTTATCAGTTTGACTTTGTTAATGAAAATGGAGATTGGTGGGCCTGATGTAACCCTCTGGGCTCTTTTAAAAAGGGCTGAGGCTTTTCCTGAGGTCAGATTCTCCTGCTAGTCTTAAGGAAGCAAGCCACAATTAGCCATACAGCTACAAGGAAATAAATTTTGCCAACAACCACATGACCTTGAAAAAGGACCCTCATGCCTCAGACAACATGGCAGTCTTAGTTGACTCCTTGATTGCAGTCTTGTGAGATCCAGCTTAGCTGTGCCCAGACTCTTCACCTACAGAAACTGTGAGATAGGTGGGTATTGTCCTAAGCCACAAAGTTAGTGGTAACTTGTTACACAGCAATAGAAAACTAATACAGACTTAATAAACTGGATAGTGAGTATCATCAGTTCATAATATTTAGGATTTGTTATAGCATAAGAAAACTTGAAACGTAATGACATTTTATAGCACATAGTAACCCAATAGACATTTCCCAAAATTTGATTATAATCCTAAAAACTTACTTGGTAATATCAAATTCACTGTGAAATCAAAAAAAGAAATTTGATCAACCATGCTAAGAGTAAAGACTGAATTATATTCATTTCCTCTTTATAAGAAGTATTACAAATATATTGTCATGTGAAGAGACAATTTAAAGGTATGGACCCAAAAATCATAGAAATAAAGTGTTATACAAATGTGTAGGGAAATAAGCAATAAAACAGTATGTAACTTTGTAGATTTTATCATGTTTGTGGTACTGTATTTGCTTTTTGTTTAATTTTCACTTTGTTATGATTTTATTTCTCATTCTACACGTCATGGATAGGCAACCCCTCCCCATGGGGGTGGGGGATTCCCTGAGGCTTTCCAGGAGTTAACTCTCAGAAGGTATGCACCCCCTTGCTGGAGATCATTTTCTCTAAGAGCCCCAAAAGGGGTGACCTGTCATTTGGGTAACTGCCTACACCTAGAAACCTGGGCCCTCCAAGTAAGTCCCTCCTACCTGGTCAATGGTCAACTCTCATTCCTAGCAACTGTCACCATGCCAGCTGGAGACTCAGTAGAGGAGCTGTGGTCCCATGATGTTTGCCAGCGACCAACCCTCTTTCAGTCCACTCTGATCACTTTATGTGGGTTCTACCCCATGTCTGGCCTGGGGACAACACTTGAGGGGGCTGCACCTCCATGCAGGGGATGATTTACTCAGAGAATTCCACTGGGGTTTTCTTCCCAGATGGATAACTGGTTACAGTTGGATCTCTGAACCTTGCCACAATCTCCCTACCAGCTGGGTAACCCCAGTTCCTAGACAACCATTACCATGCTCACTGGAGACCCTCAAGAAACTTACAGGGAGCTGCGAGCCCCCAAAGGCTTGGCTCCTGAATTGCTGGGGGCCAACGCTTGAGAGAGTACACACCTGCTCTCTACAGAACTACAGATGAGTACATTAGAGAAGCAAGGAAATAGATCCTCAGCACTCCTAGGAAACAATATTTTGTTATGTAAGAATCTATTGCATCCATGCCATCTGAGAGGAAAATTGGTCCAGTTAATTAATTATTTTTCTATTTCTCGGATTCTCCCCAAATTCCAAATCAGAGTCTGTCTTCTATGTCAGTAGCAGCACAACTCACAAAATTTTCTGATATTTAAATACAGCCTCTACCTGGCTGCTGTGGCTCAGTGGACTGAGCATCAGCCTGTGAGCTAAGTGTTGCTGGTTCGATTCCCAGTCAGGGCACATGACTAGGTTGCAGGTCAGGTCCCCAGTTGGGGGCGCGAGTGAGAGGCAACCACACAGTGATGTTTCTCTCCCTCTCTTTCTCCTTTCCCCTCTTTCTACAAATAAGTAAATAAACAAACAAATAAATAAATAATTAAAAAACACAGCCTCAAGGATAAATGTTAAGGTAGTAAATAAGCATTTTCACTGAGCCTACACAGTATGTTGGTAGGTTACACTTTGTGCCCAGATGCAAGAGACAGAGACACCCTGTGTTCTTTAGTACATTCATTTTGTTTGTGCGTGTTTGTTATCAGGGGCCCTGTCAATACACTTGCTCAATTTCTCTGTTCCTTGTATTCAAAATAAGTTACTCCCTGTGAAAGATTACTCAGCTTTGCTTTTGTTATTATCCTCTCCAGTCACTTCCATAGAAGACATACAGTATCACATGTTCCACTTAACTGTCTCCTATAATATAGGCTTGAAGTAATTGTCAGATCTCTTGGTATTCTTGTTGTATTTATGCCATGCTTTTATAATGGTGCTCTTTAGGACTTTATTACTTTTACAGAGATGTTCGTCTCCCCCACTTTACAAGTTCTCTCAAGGAAGATATAATGTCTAATTTATTTTGTATTTTCCCAGGTCTAGAATACTCTTGAATATATTGGCTGAACTGGATGAATCACTTTGGAGGGCTCAGTTTTTATAAATTCACAGGTAAAAGATAAATTATTTTCATATAATCGCAGAAAATTACATTATATAAAATAATTTATTTTTTATGAAAAGGCACCGTGGGGACTCATGGTCCTATTTATGGTACTCTCTGTCGTGGTGGACACTTCTGGAGCTCCAAGTCAATCCACAGGGATAGCCCTAGGAAGGAAGGCTAGGCTGAGCCATCTCATCTGCTGAGTGACAAGTTCTCCTTATTAAGGTTTTATCCCATTAGGAGGCACTATTGGCTTTTCTTAAACCAGGACTGCTGTGAGGAATCTACTGTGCAATAGGGGCTAGTAATAGTAAAGAAGGAAGAATAATTGTGTGTGAGGGAAAATGAAATCTTTACCAGTACATAAGAATCATTCTTGCTGAATATTCCTTTCAATTAATAGCTTTGTCTATTCCTTAATTCAAGTACTAGAAGTTGGTAGCTATAATGCATATGTCTACATTTACATTGGTGTTGTACCTATATCTATGTCATTATTTTTATCTGTAGCAATTAGAAAAGACTCTTGGATCAAACAGAGTCATATAAAGCAAAAGGGAAGATTACAGTTTCCAAAGTATAGATTTTGGATTTCTCTGATTTTTACATTTTTATTGCCTAAGATTTTAAAATATCACAGTTCCTGTATTATTTCTAAACTATAGAATGCCATCTTTTATTTAATATTCTTTCTGTCTCTTTCCTGTAACTGGTGGGGGACTCAAATGTTGGAAAGATTTTAATTTCAGGTAATGGTTTATAAACTTAGTAATCAATGTACATAAAAAGATACTGTTTCAGGAACTGGAGGTATCACCCACCTTGACTCCAGGAGAACAAAAGCAGCTCCACCTCTGTGCCTCAGGAGGCCTGCAAGCAATCAAGACGGTATCTGAGCCATGGTACTCCACGGTGAGATAACCATTGCCCAGGACACAGATAAAGACCCAGGGCTCAAAGACCACCACCCAGGACACAGATGAAAGAATGCTGCAGCTTTTATCTGATTAACTTTTCCCCTGAGTTCCAAAGTCTTTACCTACACTTTTCTTCTCCTTATAGAAACGGTCTGTTTATAATGGAATTGAAGACAGTCTGTTAGGGTATAAACTGCCATCTTCTCAGATCGCCGACCATCTGAATAAAGTGCCCATAAAGACTCAATCCCTGTCTCTGCTTATTGGGCCTGGTAGGTGACAGGCAGCATAAATACCAGCTTTTCCAGTTTCGGTATTCCATTGTGTAAATGTACCACAGTTTTTAAATCCATTAACCAGAGACATGAATACTTGGAACAGACTGACAGCTGCCAGAGAAGAGGAAGTGGGGCAATGGTGGAAAGAAGGGGGACAGATTAGTCAAAGAACATATATGAATGGCCATGGACATTGACTGTGGGTGTGGAGGGTGCACTGGGTGGAGGAAGGCAAAGGAGAAAAATTTGGGACAACTATGTGAGAAATGCTCACAATAAAAACCAGGACACAGGACTTGAGCAGCAAAGTGAGGCGTTTATTCAGGAGTCTGCAGAGTCCGGCACACCCTCAGCCAAGAGAATGTGCATGACAGGTAGGCAAAGAAAACTGGTTTATAGTAATGTGATTAGCTCCCCCTCCCTAACGCGATTAGCTCCCCCACCCCTCTTCTTCTCCCCAGCAACATGCCCAATAAATCACCAAGTGCCTTCTCTCCAGCAACATACCCAACAAAACACCAAATACCTCGTTGTTTCCACCATTGTGCCCACCATTACCCCCAGACCCAACCCATTGTTCCCGCCATTACCCCCAGGCGCAACCAATCACTAGGCGCCCCGATACCCTGTTCCAGTCATTCCCTATCCCTCCCTTTAAAACCTTGTCAGCCTGTATGCCAGCTGCTGTTCTCTCCTTTGAGATAGCCCAGCAGGTTCCTCTTAATAAATCTTGCATCTCAGCTTCCTTGGTTTCGGTTTTTACTATTTCTAACACTAGTCTTTTCCTCACAGTTTATAGTCTCATTTGGTTCATTTCTTATTAACAATGTTTGCCACAAGTCTTGGTTATTCCAGGAGAGTCACATCCATATATGTCATGTAGCCCAATAATAGGCATTCATTAAGTAGCTAATATGTAAATTTATGTTCTTATTGCTTTGTATGACTGCCATGACTCTCATATAATTAATTTATAGATTAGTAAAGATCCTTTTGTCAGAACCAGCCTGTTACTTGGATTTAAAATGTGGATGTTCTTTTTATGATCCTCCCCAGACTGTAATTAGCATAGATAAAGAAGACAGCCTCTCCATTTCCTGCTCACACTCTTTAGTACATCCAGGATTATCAGAAAATGCCCCTCAAGTAACAGAACAGTGACCTTTCTTTTTCCCTCTCCCTCCACCGCTTTCCATGCAGCGTATTCTCAGTAAGGGTGAGGCTGAAGGGTGGGGCTTTCTGTCACCGGCTGAGCAGGGTTTGTTGAGTGAGGCTGATTGGTTGCAGGCACAGAAACAGTTCCAGAACCAAATTATGCCACTCACCATCCAGGGTAGAGTTAAATACATCTTAGGGTAAAAATGTCTCAAGCCACAAGGCAAAGCGTCATGAAGAGGCTGTTGGGCACTGTGCTGGGACTTTTGTGCGCCCATGTTTGCTGTGAGTTGGGGCTGTCCCAGACGGGAGTCTGAAAGGAGCAGTCTTGAGGGAGGGAGGAAAAGCTGCTCACCAGTCTTGCAGACTTTCTGTCTTTCTCATGACTTATGGGGGCATTTTCTGGGTGTTGTGGGCGTTATACTGACCATCACGTGTGACTGTTTCTCTGTTTCTCATCAGGTGTGAGAGGGATGCAGGTGGAGCAGCATCCCCCAGCCTTGACTCTCCAGGAAGGAGCCAGTTCCACACTGCGGTGCAACTTTTCTACCTCTGTGAACAGTGTGCAGTGGTTTCGCCAAAATCCTGGGGGCCGCCTCATCAATCTGTTTTACATTCCTTCAGGGACAAAGTGGAATGGAAACTTAAACGCTACGACAAAGCCGAAAGAACGCCACAGTTCATTGTGTATTTCCTCTTCCCAGACCACAGACTCAGGCGTTTACTTCTGCGCTGTGGAGCCACAGTGCTTCCCAGGCACCTGCAGCCTGTACACAAACTCTCAGCTGCGCTCAGCGCCTCCTCCAACCACAGTCACATCACACGCTCACCATGCAGCATCTACACAGCTCAAAATCCCAAACCCACATTGGTAGGGTTTTAACCACAGGTACTTTTTAGCGCTACCTGTTTGGGATTTTGTTCTCTATCGTCCCTTCTTAATCTACACCTCTTTCCGCACTATAAATCTCTAACTTGGAACCAGCAGAGAAACTGATAAGAAGACAGTGTAATGTATAATTAATATACATAATCAAGCCACAGGAATCTGGGCTCCAAATGAGAAAAAACAAGAGGAATAAAAAGAAAATAAAAATTACTCCAATTAAGATGTTACACGGTGATCCAGCTTAGTGGGTGTCTCAAGAATATTCAGGTCAGCCACATCACAATGTGTCCCGAGACATCTGCAAATACTTATATCTCATCCTACTAGTGCAGCAAAGCAAAAAACAAAAACAAAAAAAGCTAAATGTTCATATATTGATAAATCTGTGGGAAAAAAATAACTTTAAAATGTGTATTCCATTCAGTTATGTTCTTGAGGCTTGTTTTATGCCCTAGGGTGTGGTCTATCCTGGAGAGTGTTCCCTCCATGCTTGAGAAGAATGTGTGTTCTGTTGCTATAGGGTGGATATCTGCTAGGTCTACTTGGTTTATGGGTTTTTTTTCAAGTTTTCTCTTTCCTTGCTGCTATTCTCCCTAGTTGTTCTGTTATTGAAAGTGAGATTCTGAAATCTCCAACTATTATCATTGAATTACCCATTTCCTCAATTCTGCCCATTTTTGCTTCATGTATTTTTGTGTCTCCTATTAGATACAATATATGTTTATAGCATCTTTTTGATGGGTTGGCTGTTTTATTATTATAAAATATTCTTTATCTCTAGTGACATTTATTGGTTAAAGTTTATCTTGTCTAATAATCATATTGCAACTCCAGCTCTCATGTTTGCTGTTTGTATATCTTTTTTCATCTTTTTAGTTTTAATCTATTTTTCCTTTGAATTAAAAGTGTGTCTTGTGGAAATAGTTTAGAATTGTATTTCACTTAAAAAAATGTTTTATGCTGTTACAGTTGTCCCAATTTCCCTTCCGTCTGCTCCCCTCCATCCAGTGGCCCCCCTCCTTCCCATTTTCCCTTCCCCCAGTCCATGTCCATTGGTTGTGCATATAGTTCCTCTCAACCTCTTCCTGTCTATTCCATTCCCTCCTAATATGCCCTCTAATTCCTACACCATCTCACTCTCTCTCCTCCTTCCCCCTCCCTGCTGACTTCCCCCAGTATGTTCCCCACACCTATAGTTCTTCTTACACTCTCGTTGCCTACTTAGCCTGCTTTTGTTTCAATTCCCCAGCTTCTGTTGTTGGTTCTTGTGATGCAGTTTTCATTTTAATGTTCATAGTTTTGATCCTCCTTCTTCTAAACCAGTCCCTTTAACATCTCATATAATAGTGGTTTGGATCTAATGAACTCCTTCAGTTTTGTTTTGTCCTGGAAGTACTTTCTCTGTCGTTCTATTCTGAATGACAGTTTTGCTGGATAGAATATTCATGGTTGTAGGTTTTTGATTTTCATTCCTTTGAATATTTCTTGCCAGTCCCTTCTTGCCTGCAGGGTCTCCCTTGAGAAGTCAGATGATAGTCTAATTGGGACCCCTTTGTATGTAATTCTCTTCTTCTCTCTTGCAGCTTTTAAGATTCTCTCTTTATCTTTAATTTTTGACAATTTGATTATAATGTATCTTGGAGTGGTTCTCCTTGGGTCCAGTTTTTCTGGAACTCTCTGTGCTTCCTGGACCTGTAAGTCTATTTCCTTCCCCAAGTTTGGGAAGTTCTGCTTTGTTATTTCTTTACATAATATTTCAATTTCTAGTTCTTCTTTGCCCTCTGACAATCCTATAATCCAAATGTTCGATCTCTTATAGCTGTCCCAGAGGCTTCTGAGCCTCATATTCCTCACTTTTTATTTCCTCTTTCTGCACTGGTTGACTGTTCCTTCCCTATGTTTCGATTTGTTGATTTGATCTCTGGATTTTATTTCCTTACCACTTGTCTTGTATGTGTTTTCGTTCATTTCAGAATGAGTAGCTTTCGTTCCTTCCCTGTCTTGTTCCAAATCTTTTGTTAATTCTGTAAGCCACCTTATAACAATGGCTCTGAACTGAGCCTCTGACAAGTTTCTTATTTGTTCATAAGGTCCCTCATCTGCTTCCTGGTGATCTGTGTCACCGGGATTTCAATCATTGTCTGCTTCATTCCCACAGACTTGTGTTTAGCTTTGCTTCCTGCGCAGGCTATAGGGGGTGGAGCCCTGTGTTCTCATCACTACCCAGCGATGGGCGGCGATCCTGACCTTTTTGACCCTTTTCGCAGTGCTGCGGCGCTTTGTGTGGGGGCGGGGGTCCAAGATGGATTCCTGCTGCTATTCTCTGCTGGGAGACCGGGATCCATCCCCCCGCCCTCTGGGCTCACTGTCCCGTTGCAATGGGAGCGGGGTGGGGCGGGGGTGCTGCCTTTTCCCATGTTGGGGTCATGAGCTTCCGGGGCTTGACTGCAGCCGGGATTGCTCCCCCTGTCACTCTCCCTGCTGCTGCCGCAAACAGCCCCGTGCGACCTTTCTGTTCAGGTTCTGATTTTGCCCCTCTTACCCATCCAGGCGAGCACCATTGGTTTATAACTTCAGACACTGGGCTTCCATGTAGTTTTATTTTCTGGAATTTCTGGTTATCTTTTGTTTTGAGGTAGTTGTATTTCTTTCTAGTTGTAGAAGGAGATAGAGCATGTCTGTCTAAGCCTCCATTTTGGCCGGAAATATGTATATCACTTTTTAACCAGTTTGATCATCTCTGCTTTTTGATTGAATTTTTAATTGATTCACATTTAATGTCATTATTGATATATTTGGATTTGTCTGTCATTTTAATTTTTTTCCCCACACATCCCATGTATTTTTTTTAATCCTTACCAAAGATTATTTTATTGATTTTTTAAAGAGGGGAAGAGAGAGAGAGACAAGAGATGAGAAAGAGAGATATTAATTTGAGAGAGAAGCATCTATCAGTTGCCTCCCGTACATGTTCCAAACAGGGATTGAACCTGCAACCTTTTTGGTGTATGGGACAATGCTCCAACCAACTGGGCCGCTTGGCCAGGGCTCTCATGCATTTTTTTATTCCTCTGTTCTTCATTTACTGCTTTCTTTAGAATTAAGTGAATATTTTCTAGTGTAATATTTTAATTCCTTTAGTTATTTTTCACTATATTTTTCAGTTATTTTCTCAATGGTTACTTTAGGGTTTTTAATACACATCTTAACTTTGTGGACAGAAAAGGAGTCACATATTACACCTGACAAGCTCAGGGGAGGCCTGCATGGCAGGACTTAAAAACTCAGAGACCTAAAGTTAACCACATAGGATGGACTGAAATTAAAACTTCCTAACTAAAGATGAGTCATGGAAGGCAGTCATGTCTTAGGCTAGTATCTTCCTTAACAAATGTCAATCTTTACCTTAACTATTGCCTTTTTACATCTACAATAACACATCTTTGGAATATCAGAGTAATTCCCTTTGTCAAACCCTTCAGTGCACCAGAACACAGACCACAGAACCCCTCATTGTTGTCTTGTTCTGCCTGCCACCTCTATGTGTTATACATGTTAATTGTTAACTATCCTATACCCACCAATGTAAAAGAAGTACAGTATTCCCTCACTTATCATGGGTATTACGTTCTAGACACCCCCCGCGATAGGTGAAAATCCACAAAGTAGAAACCTTACATTTATTTTAGTATTTATATATATTTTAAGGCTTTAAAAACCCTTTATATATATTTTAAGACTTTAAAAACACTCCCCACATACTTATGAACCATTCCCAGTCCTTATTAACCTTTTCCACACTTTTATAAACACTACTTATGTTCTTAAACATACTCTACACTTTAAAACCTCCGTAACTTTAACAACATAGTATACAGTACCGCAAAATCTCATGATATAGCAAAAAATCCGTGATAAATAATTAAATATAATATATTTTAAGGCCCTGGCTGCTGTGGTTCAGTGGATTGAGCATTGGTCTGTGAACCAAGTGTCGCTGGTTCAATTTCCAGTCAGGGCACATGACTAGGTTGCACGTCAGGTCCCCAGTTGGGGGCGCGAGTGAGAGGCAATCACACAGTGATGTTTCTCTCCCTCTCTTTCTCATTTCCCCTCTCTCTAAAAATAAAATAAACAAATAAATAAATAAATTATTTTTTAAAAGTATTTTTAAAAATCCCACGATACAGTGAGGCCGTGATAACCGAACCGCGATATAGAGAGGGACTACTGTATGTGTTTATCCACTTTACTTTGTATTCAATCCCAGTGATTTCCCTGCTTTGCTTTCTCCCTCCTCCCTAATCTATCACCAATAAATTTCATGTGACGCCCTTAAGTCTTCCTTTTTGATTCTGATATATAAAGTGGTAAAACTTGCCATTTTCTGAAGCATTTTCTTGATCTCTTGAGATTTTGCTTCCCAGCAATCGTCATCAGTTTGACTCAAATAAACTCATAAAAATTCTTTATAGGTTTGGACATTTCTTACATTGACAGCTTATTAGTGAGCATTACTGTTGTCAGGAGTTCTTGGGAACTCCAGAGATGGAAATAAAGAGAGTTCACCACAAAAATAGTACTCAGGCAAGAAGTTTATTAAAAAGCTGGTTTGTGCAAGGGAATTAGCCCCGAGAGAAAGAAAAAATAGACTGCTTCTGGAACAAAGTTTGGGGAACAGTTTTAAAGAAGCTGAGGTGCCATAGATGACATCTAAGTGTGCCATCTCAGAGGTGAGGAGGATTGCACAGTGGACCTGCATGCACAGAAAAGCATATTGATGAAAAGTCAAGTTTTAATTTTATTAGAGTTCTCTTGTACATAAAGATTTTCTCTTTGTGCTTTCAATGTTTTCTGTTTATCTTTTAACATTTGAACCATGTGTCTGGGTGAAGATATCTTTGCATTTACCCTACACTGATTTATTGAGCTTCTGAAATGAGTAAATTGTTTTCTGTCAAACTAAAGTAGTTCTCAACCATTATTTCTTTTTTCTTTTTAAAAATTATTTATTTGTTTGTTCATTTATTTATTTTTAGAGAGAGGGGAAAGGAGAAAGAAAGGAAGAGAAATATCACTGTGTGGTTGCCTCTCACTCTTCCTCCAACTGGGGACCTGACGTGCAACCTAGTCATGTGCCCTGACTGGGAATCACAGGCCAACACTCAATCCACTGAGCCTCAACAGCCAGGTCAACCATTATTTCTTAAAATATTTTTTCTGATACTTTCTTTCTCTCCTCTCCCTCTGGTACTACCATTATGCATATGTTGGTGTTTTTAATTGTGTCCCATATTTCTCTAAGTCTGTGTTCACTTTTCTTGATTCTTTTTCCTCTCCATTTTTTCAGATGGTATAAACTCTGTAGATCTACCATCAAGTTTGCTAATTTATTATTCTGGGAGTTCAGATTTACCTTTGAGAAACTTTAGTGACAGTTTCATTTTGGTTATTAGATTTTCCAAATCCATAATTTCAATTTTGTTCCTTTTAAAAAACAATTTCTACCTTTTTAATAGATATTCTCTATTTAAAGAGATGCTGTCAACATATCTTCTTTACCTTCTTAAGCACGCTTTCCTTTAGTTTTAAAAATCTTATTTAAACTATTTTAAAATATTTACCTGCTAAGTCCAACATCTGAACACTTTCAGTAAAAGTTTCTGTTGCCTACATTTTTTTTTCTGTGTGAAGATTACATTTTCCTCTTTCTTCTGATGTCTTATAATTTTTTTTAATTTCTTTTTTTATTGTTGTTTTATTACAATTGTCCTATTTTTTCCCCATTGCTCTCCACTTCCCCTCCCCCCTCATGTCTCATAAGTTTTGATAATATATTACATATAGTTTCCTATGGCTACTGTTAGGGTTCAATTGTGTTTCTTCACACCCCAATTTATATGTCGAAGCTCTAATCCCTAGTATATCTGATTGTGGCTTTATTTGAAAATAGGGTCATTGCAAATGTAACTAGTTAAGTTAAAATTAGGTCATTACAATGGGCTTTAGTCCAGTATGACTGATATCCTTAGAAAAAGAAAATTTGGACACAGAGACAGACATGCAGGGAGAACACTACATGAAGATGAAGCAGATATTGAAATGATGCTTCTACAAGCCAAAGAAAATGGAAGTTTGCCATCTAACTGTTGTCGGTGGAAATGAGGCTCTTTCACGGAGCTGCAAGGAAAGCATTCCAGGAACCCAGAAATGGGAAGCTGTAGTGTAGTGATGTTTATTGAAGTTAAAGTAAACACAAAGGGATATCTCGGTTCAGTTCCATGTCTCTTAATTTGTCCTGCCATGATAAAACTTCAGCCTTGTCTTCATTGGGCCCAGAAATAGAACCAGTGTCCAGATATTTTGTGCCATTGGTTCAGTCCACGTCTCTGTTCCCATCAGGCTAGCTTAGCCTCTGTTGTCTGCTGCACTCTGGCTGGTGCTGTGCCCAGACCCTCACTTGGAGCCCACACAGTTGTTTACAGAGAGAACATGCAAGCGAACAAGGCGAGCATGTGTTACCGAGAGAGAGAATAGAGGATAGGAAAGAGAGAGGGGGGAAAAGCTCCCTTGTTAAACTGGGATTATATTATCTCAAGTTTAGGAAGGACCAGGCACCCTTTCAAACTAACCTCTCAATTTCCCAGTCCTTCCCAGGCTTGTGTTGGGCCCGTCCCCTAACCAATTCATTTTCTAGATCTTTTGGGCTTTTGTGTCCCTTATCTAATTCAATCCTTTTCCCAGGCTAGACATTCCTCCTTATGGTCACCACTTTAGCTCCTACTGAGCATACTGCAAAATAGAAGCACCTCCCCTTGCATCATCCTGGCTTCTGCCTGGCATGTGCCCAGCAGAGAATTTTCCCCTTTATTGTTCTCTTCCTACCCCTCAGTGATCAGTTGGAGAAGACCAGTGGTTCCTTGGGGAGTGTGTGAAGCTGCAGCTTCCTCGTAAAGCAAGGCCAATATTGGGTTCAGCTTCCCAGTTCATTAGGTTTCTTAATGTCTGATTAAGTCCCTTTTCTCCTTTTCTTTGTTAATATCTAACTACCTATGCTAACAAAACCATCAGAAGCTGAGGAAGAGGAATGAACAGGTTTTTTCTCACAGCCCTCAGAAGGAAACAAACTTGCTCACACCTTGATCTTGTACTTCTAAACTAGAACTGTGAGACAATAAATTTCTCTTACTTAAGCTTCCTAATTTGTGATGCTTTGTTATAGCAACTCGTCGTCGGCAGCCGTCCGTCTCGAGAGACGATGGCGTAGCTTCTTGAGAGTCTATCTGCACCGCCGAGAATGGCTGTGCAGTCCGACTCGGGAGTGACAATCCCTGCCGCACTTGTTACAGGTGAAGGCAGATGGCTGTTGTTGCTGCTGTTGACGCTGCTTCCGCCTCGATCTTTTCTGGACCGCCTCCTCATTGCACGCAGCCTCTGCGCGTTAAGTACCTTGCCTGACCGCGAGCCTCCAGGCTAGGCGGTCGTCTGCTTGAACTTCCCATGTGTTGAGATTGATGGAGCATTGTGTCATGTCCTTTTTGCAGATGTCCTTGAACCGCAGTTTTGGGCGCCCTCTCATCCTCTTGCCTTCTGCTAGCTCGCCGTAGAGGAGGTCTTTGGGGATACGGCCTGCATCCATTCTTTTGACATGGCCGAGCCACCTGAGGCGTCTCTCGCTAAGAACTGCATGCAAACTGCTCATATTGGCTCGCTTCAGCACCTCGGTGTTGGGGACCTTATCCTGCCAGGCGACATGCAGGACGCGTCGCAGGCACCTCATGTGGAAGCTGTTGGGTTTCCTTTCGTGCCTTGCGTAGGTGGTCCACGTCTCGCTGCCATAGAGGAGAGTGCTGAGTACGCAGGCGTGGTAGATGCGCAGTCTGGTTTTCTCAGTGAGGCTGGAATTGTTCCACGCTCGCCGGTTCAGTCTGGCCATAACTGTGGCTGCCCTGGCGATTCTCCGATTGACCTCCAAGTCGACTGACAGAGAGCTCGAGATGGTGGACCCGAGGTAAGTGAAGTCGTTGACAACCTCCAGGGTGTATCCATCGATGGTGATGCATGGGGGAGTCCCCGTGCCTTGAGCCATAACATTCGTCTTCGTCAGGCTGATGGCTAGTCCAAACTCCTTGAATACGTGGGAAAGGCAAGTGACTAGCTGCTGGAGTCCCTCTTCGGAGTGTGATGTCAAAGCTGCGTCGTCGGCGAAGAGCATCTCACGGATGAGCACCTCTTTGACTTTGGTCTTGGCTCGTAGACGGGCCAGGTTGTAGAGCTTGCCATCGGATCTGGTGTGAATGAAGACACCCTCGCTGCAGTCCTTAAAGGCGTATTGGAGGAGCATGGAGAAGAAGATTCCGAACAGCGTAGGCGCGAGGACGCAGCCCTGCTTTACTCCACTGCTGACTGGGAAGGCCTCAGAGGTTGCGCCGTTGTAGGACACCGTGCTGTGCATGTTGTCGTGAAAGGACGTGACCACAGCAAGCAGATGTGGTGGACAGCCAATCTTCCCTAGCAAGCTGAAGAGACCGCTTCGACTGACCAGATCAAACGCCTTCGTAAGGTCGATAAAGGCGAGGTAGAGTGGTTTATGCTGCTCATGACACTTCTCCTGCAGCTGGCGTAGGGAGAAGATCATGTCCACTGTTGAACGGCCAGCTCTGAAGCCACACTGGGACTCTGGGTAGACGCAGGAAGCAAGGATCTGCAGGCGGGCAAGAGCGACCCGGGCGAATACTTTGCCGACGACGCTGAGGAGAGAGATGCCCCGGTAGTTGTTGCAGTCGCTGCGGTCTCCTTTGTTCTTGTACATGGTGATAATGTTGGCGTCTCTCATATCCTGGGGGATGTAACCCTCCTTCCAGCAGAGACAGAGTAGATGGTGGAGCGGCTGTAGCAGGACTGGTTTCCCGCTCTTTAGGATTTCTGGAGGGATTCCGTCGCTTCCTGGTGCTTTCCCGCAAGCGAGGCGGTCGATGGCTTTGCTGAGCTCTGCCGCAGTAGGTGGGGTGTCTAGCTCCTCCATGACTGGTAGGTCTGGGATGGCGTTAAGAGCAGTGTCTGTTATGGTGTTCTTCGTTGCGTACAGCTCGAGGTAGTGCTCGGTCCACCGCCGCATTTGCTGTTCCTGGTCAGTGATGACCTCACCTGTCTTGGACTTAAGGGGTGCGATCTTGGAGGGGATTGGGCCTGTTGCCTTCTTGATACCCTCATACATTCCTCGTGCGTTGCCTATATCGGCGGCTTCCTGAATGCTTCTGCACAGGTTTAGCCAATAGGTGTTGGCACAGTGGCGGGCGGTCTTCTGGACTTTGTTCCTGGCAGCCCGTAGAGCTTGAAGTGTACTGGGAGTGGGCGTGACCTTGTAAGCCAGCAGGGCCCTCCTCTTAGCCTCGATCACGGGTTCCATTTCTTCCCAGTGAGCCTCGTACCAGTCAGCGTTCTTCCGCTCTTTCTTCCCGTAAGCAATAATGGCGGAGTTGTATATGGCGTCGCGGAGACGTGGCCAATTGGATTCGATAATGTCATCTGCCACCACTCCCTCGCCGAGTGCATCTTCCATCTTGTTGATGAATTGCTGGGTCTTAACTGAGTTGCTGGCACAACTGGTGTTGATGCGTGGGCGACCCTTCATCTTGGAGTGGTGCAACCTCTTCGGCATTATGCGCACCTTGCTTACCACGAGGGCATGGTCCGTGTCGCAGTCTGCACTGTGGTAGCTGCGGGTGAGGAGGGTGCTGCCAATATCCGTTCTTCTGGTGATGACGAGGTCAAGCTGGTGCCAGTGGTGGGAGCGGGGGTGCCTCCATGACACCTGGTGGATCTCTTTGCACTTGAAGAATGTGTTTGTCACGCACAGGCCGTGGTGACACGAAAGCTCAAGCAGTCGCTGACCATTCTCATTGATCTTTCCTCTCCCAAAGTTTCCAAGGCAGGTGGGCCAGGCCATGTGGTCGGCTCCTACTCTTGCGTTTAAGTCTCCAAGGAGATAGAGAGCGTTACTTCTGGGGATCTTGGATAACGCTTCGTCCAGTGCATGGTAGAACTGTTCTTTCTCTTCGGTGGTGGCGCAGAGGGTTGGGGCGTACGCGCTAAGAATGCTGACTGGGCCGAAAGTTGTTGACAATCGGAGGGTAAGTAATCTCTCTGTGCCTCCTGTGGGTGGCTCTATGGAGTTAACAAGCGTGTTCTTCACAGCGAACCCAACACCGTGCTGTCTTGGTTGGTCCGGAGACTTCCCTTGCCAGTAGAAGGTGTAGTTGGTTTCTCTGATAGTTCCGTTGTCGGCCAACCGGGTCTCCTGTAGAGCCGCAATGTCGATGTTTAGTCGTGCCAGTTCCCTATCGATGACAGCGGTTTTCCTGGCACTATTGATCCACGGAAGGTCTGCAGTAAGTCCGGGGCACATGGTCCTGATGTTCCAGCTGGCGAGGCGAAGAGCTGGAGGCTTCTTTCTTGTTGTTTGCTTGGAATTAACTGGTGCGGGTGTTTTGTGGCCCACTTTTCGAGAGGCGCCTCTCTGATCCCCACGCACCCAGTGGGGCAGGCGTGCCATGGCGAGACGGCACCTAATTGGCTGGGGCTGCCCAGCTTGAGGCGGGCGGTAGCTGTCCAGTGAGGTGCGATGACCTCTCCCACCGTCAGAGGAGACCCCTGGCGCTCGTTTCCTTCGCCAATCGGATGAGCTTATAACCGGTATCTGTCTCCTTCCGTGTTGAGTCGACATCTTGCGATGATGCTGGAGTGTCCTCTCCAGTGAAACTGAAGCTACAGAGCCTGGGCAGGGTGATATGGAGGGTCTGCTGTTGCCCATGCAGCAGACCCCCCCTCTCTTCGCAGCTGAAGGGTCCAAGGGAAAGACGAAGTCAATACAGCTTGGCTTCAGGTGCGCCGCAGGAGTTGCCGGTGTTGACTACAATGTCAAACCGCCTTAGGGACTCCGGCTCCGGATTTTCTGTCGGGGTTTACTCCCTTAGCCTTTCCCCTGAAGAGGTATGCCACAAGGCAGCGGAGGTTTTTTGGAGTCAGAGTTTTCCTTCTCTGATTTTAGAGATGTCCTTCCTCTTTCCTCCTTTACAGGAGTAGAGATGGCCCTTTACAGTAAACTAATCGTATTGTAATGTATAAAATAAGCTGCAAAACTGTCTTTTGCATTTTCTCAGTCCACTGAGATTTTGCATCTGGGCAACTGCTGTCAGTTTGGCTCAAATAAACTCATAAAAATTCTCTACAAGTTTGGATGATTCTTACGCCAACACCTTACATGTATTAACTCACTCATTCCTCACAATAAGCCTATCATCTCCATGTTACACAGAGGGAAACTGAGTCAGTGAGAGTGCAATAGCTCATCCAAAGTCACACCATGAGGAAAGATCAGTCATGGTTGGAAGCCATAGCAACTATAGCAAGTTAATAAAACTGCTGTAATAAATTATCACAAACATGGTCACTTAAAACAAAACAATTTTTTTTCTCTTTTGGTTCTGGTTGCAGGAAATCTAAAATCATCTTCATTGGCTTTAGTCAAGGTCTTGGCAAGGTTGATTCCTTCTAGAGTCCCTAGGTGGCAACCCATTTCCTTGCCTTCTCTAGCTTCTGAAGGTCACCTGGATTCCTTGGCTCATGACTCACTTCTTTAAACATTCCAACCTTTTTATTTTATTTTTTGTTATTCAATTACAGTTGTCCCACTTTTCCCCCATTGCTCCCCCCTCTCAGCCCATCCCTTCTCCCACAATTATTCCCTCCCCACATTCTAATATTCTGCTTCCATCTGTGGTTTCTTCTTTTTCTTAAAAGGACACTTATGATTATATATAGTGCCTACACAGGTAATCCAGGATAACTCACATCAAGATCCTTAAATTAATCATATATGCAAGTGCCTTTTGCCAAATAAAGTCACATTTTTAGATTCCAGGCATTCAGGCCTGGATATCTTTTGAGGCCATTACCCTGGCTATCATAATATGTCATAGCAATGCTGGATATCCATTCACCACCCCCTCTAGGACTTGTTGTCATTGTTTGCTTATTTATTTGCTTAGTGACTTGACTATTTTAGTTAAGTCCATTTTCCCCACAATGTGCAGTCTATGATGTTGTTACTCCAAGGACACAGTGTTGCATATGTGCCCAGACATCCTGGTATAGTCATGATTTTAGCAAGGCTCTCTGGCAATATTTTTTCCTCATGCCCGCATTAAGCTATCTGCTTCCACTAAGTGCTGGCTGATTGTTCTGTTGTTTACAATAATATTCTGGGGCATAAATTGCTTCAAGGTCTGATCCAATTAGACTTAAACCCCTTTGTGGAGATAGTCTTTGAGGCATATTCTGATCCCTTGTTATCCCTTTTCCTGATCTCTGTTAAATTTCTGGCTAGTTGTCTATAATTTAGCTTGTTGTTCTCACTGAGCTACCAATCTTCTATTAATTTTTTACTACCAAAATATACATTATTTTTAATAGCACCCTGAACTTGAACCTCTCAATGCTGTGTTCCAAATAAAGTCTTCCCCAGGGAAGAGTTCCTTGTTCCCTCAGGTGTTACTTGACCTGGACACAACTGCTGTGCCACTGTTTTGGAGCTGTGAAAAAGGGCAGTGACTTGCTTGTCTCAGAGTGACATCTTAGTTTTAAGAACAGTGTGCTGGGTAGGGGCAATAACCTCTGGTCCTGGTTTGCCTTTCCCATAATGGAACCACCACTCTCTGAGTGAGGTGAGGTAAGAACAACAGAGACCCAGTATTCTCAGTCTGTCATGCCTGGGGTAGAGCTTCTGCGCTATGAATGGGGGATGGGAGGTAAAAAGTGACCCAAAACCTCTCAGCTCCTCTTGCTTGCAATAGAGCTTCTGCAAAACAATGCTGGAGAGATGAGAAATGTTGGCAGTCAGCCCCTCCCAAGAAGATACGGTAGCCTATACTGGAAGCTGTGGGGAAAGGGAGCCTTGTGTTCTCGGCTGCATCCACCCAGAGTAGAGCTCCCATCATGCTGAGGTCAGGGTGAGGAGTGAATTATGGTTTTGATGCAACAGATTCTTTCTGTTCCTGTGGAGATTTAGTAGCTTTTTCTGTATACATATTTTTGAATACCCTTTCGAATTTCTGGATACAATGTTTAGTCTTAGGACAATTTCCAGAGATTTTGATTTTTAAAAAATAATTTTCACTAGTTATAATTATTTTGCTAGGAAGAGTGTCTATGAATCTACTCACACTGCCATTCTTGAATTCACAGCCTCTCATTCCACTTATTAGCACAATAGAATAGGCTTAGAGAGAAGATAACCAAAAGTTGAGCTTTTCTTTGAAATGTATTGACTTTCTCCATTGAAAAATTAAGTGGCCATCTTGTCCTTAGCCCAACCATGCCACGAATGTAACTAATCAAATATGTTTCCCCATCATAAAACAATCATGTATTTTGAGAGTATTAATGATGAAAAACAGGAATGCCATGTATTTTTTTAAATCAAATATTATGTGCTTAGAGGTGTTATCCAAAATAAACAAAGACTAAACCTCAGTCTCTTCTAAATTTCTGACTCTTTATGAAACCTTTATTAGTGTTGGTTTTCACAATGTCTAATATTATGGATTTAATAGGTCTATTGAGGATATCATAATTATGAAAAGTGCTACTATTTTTCCAATGAAAATAATGAACAAACTATTTAAATATCCACCATCTTAGGGCTTGTTACCAAGTGGGAGACCCTGGAGATGTAGATTTGTACAGCTCAATCAGGAATGGGAAAAGGCAAAAGAAGAGTCAGATTTCAAATGTTGTTCCTGACATTCTGAAAGCCTGATATTGTTGGGGCGCTCTGGAGCATAAACCTTACTGCAGTTTGTCTCATTCTTTGACAGCTGTCAGTGCATATTTCCTATGAGATATTTGAATTTGGGCAACACTTTTTTCTGTTTTTCTTTTACATTTACAACAAACCTAACACCAAAGATGTCTACCCTTGTTTGAACATTAGTATCAGCAGAAGTAGTTGACATGATATCAGAACTTATAAAGTCATCAACATTTATGATTATGGGAAAATAAATTTAGCTTTGCAGCTCATTCCAGTCAGAATCATGATATTTATTGCTCTGTATATACACCAAGTTACTGATTTCAAAGACAGATTTTTCAAGGAAGTCTTGAAATTACTTTTAGGGTGATTGTGTCCACATAGCAATAAGATTATTGTATGAAGAACATGCTATTAAAAAAGAATCTCAATAAAGGATAAATTACCCAATCTAAAAATGGCCACAATATTTGAGCAGACTCTTTTTAAAAGACACATGAATGATCAATAAGCACATAAAAAGGCATTCTACATCAGGGGTCAACAAAATATGGCCCAAGAACCAAATTCAGCTTGTCACTTACTTTTGTAAATAAAGTTTTATTGGACCACAGCAATACTCGCTATTTATATAATATCAATGGCTTCTTTCATGCAAAAAGGCAGAGTTGAGTAGTTACAACAGACTGAATGGCCCACAAAGCCAAAAATATTTACTATTTGACCCTCTGTTCTGCATCATTAGTTACCATGGAAATACAGATTAGTGAAGAGATGTAGAACAATTGTCTAATTTAGAATCAGTTTAAGGCCATGTTCATTCTGAAGGGCTCACCTTGATCTGATGTTGGCATTATAGGAGGAAGGACAGCCCTATGCAGTGACTCATCCTGAGGACCAATTTCTGCCTCTGAGGGAAAGCTAGGCCAGGTGAGATGCTACTAGGAATATTTCAGGAGCCTTGTTTTCTCTTGGTGTGCCCAGATCCCAACCAGGGCCCCCAGGTCTGCCTGAGGCATACCTCAATAAAAACAAGCAAACATTTCAGAGGGGATCTCAACAAAATTTTTACATCTGAAGAAATCATTGGCTCAGGAAGACTCAGCCACTTATTTCAGTGCTATGATTGGCACAATGGTTGCTGAACACACTTTTAATAAGCTGTAGAAAATTGTTCAGTGTAGCCTTGGTTGGGTTGCTCAGTTGGTTGGAGTGTCATCTTGTATATCAAAAGGTTGCAGGTTTGATCTCTGGTTAGAGCACATGTCTCGGTTGTAGGTTGGATTCCTGGCCAGGGTGCATACGGGAGGCAACCAAATGATGTTTCTCTATCACCTCGATGTGTGTGTGTCTTTCTCTCTCTTTCTCTCCCCCTTCCTCTCTCTCTCTAAAAATCAATAAAACATATCCTCAGGTGAGGATAAAAAAAAATTCAGTGTAACTTCTCTAAATGACCACAAAGGGGCAATGTTGCTTTGAAGAAGATTAAGGTTTGCACATACATGTATTAATTGAGTAGACAGACATCCTTTTAAAAACACCTAGTAAATTATTACCTAATCCTTTGATTCAATTTATAGCTATCAATCATGTATATATGTATGTATCCATTCATCTACCTAAATAATGTCTGTATTTTTCTAATCTAATGGATTTGTTACACATGACTTTGGAAGTCAACAATTCCTTGAATAATATATATTGCCTTTCAAGGTCAGTGCCACATTAGCTTCTCTAATATAAATTTTTCATGTTTTTACCCATGCACAGTCCACTCTCCAGCCACACTAAGTTAATCTGTGCTCAGAATTCTCTTATAACATTCTTTTTACTGGGGAATCTACTGATTAAATGGTGTAAGTCCCAGTTCAAGCATGTCCTACATCAGAACCCTTCTTTGGCTGGGCTGACAAGCACAGTTCATCACTCTGTTTTTTTCTTTTTTATTTGTTACATTATATAGACACACAGTTCTCTTTAGTAGGTTTTATCTGACTGTACTTGAATATTGGGACTAGGTTGACTGAAGACTAGGACTATGTGTCTTGCATGAATGAGACCCAAGTACTGCACAATTAGTAGGCATGTATTAGGTAATCAGTAAATATATATTGAATATATGCATTGATGAATGAATAAATGAAAAAGAAAAAACACATAAAAAATTCAACAAGTATTAAAAAAAATTCCCTGAGAGTACTGGAGTTGAATGAACTAGATTGTAGATTGAGGGATGAGCACTTTTACTATTGTCTCCTGTTGGACTGTGATGGTATTTTTCTTTTATTGAATTTGAGATGATGTCAAATACAAATAACAAAATTTTCTTTGTGCTTCAAAAAATGTGCTCCTTATTTCCTTTAACTTCTACTATTTATAATGCAGATCAATGTTATTTTTAGGGCTGTTTTGGAATTTATCTTCAATTTATGTCTGTATACCCTGCTGTGCTAACATGAAAAGCCAAATTGATTCTTTATGTTTTCATATTTCATCCACAAAGATAAAGTATGAAGAATATATTAAATGTTTCTTCAAACTCACAATGAGAGCTATCAAAAGTGCTGCTTTCCTGGATGGTCACGGCCCACATCTTCTGATGTCTGCAGGATTTTTCAATCTTCTCTTATCTATTTGGCAATCAAAGCTATTACAAATAAATCTTTCTGGTACTTGCCAATATCTTTTCCCCAAGCATATTTTTAGAAATGCTTAATTTATCTGATTTATACTTCAGAATAAAAATTAAAAAATTAAAATTGATTTAGTTATATTCTATCATTTATTTGGGTTATATAACACATCTAAAAGATTGTAATAAAATTTTAAGTAACCTGAGGGCAAATAAGCCATATATTCTCTATATTTTGATTTGTGACTTTAGCTTGTAATATTATGCCACTGTGTGTTCTCAATAGACTTCAGTTCATATTTGTAATAAAAAAGGAGATGCTTCTATATGTGTTAATCTTGTGGCTTCTTGAGATCCCTCTCTTACTTACTGTAAAATAATTAATCTAAATTGACATATCAATTTGTCCTAGCTCATAACTTTTACATTCTAGGAGGTGTGAGAAAAAGAAGGATTGGGAAAGATAAATTCTAATTCTTATATATGTATAAGTAGGGGATTTTCCATACCTAATGAAAGTATTTTCAGCAATTCTAAGTTAGGGCAAAATGAGGAAGTGCTTTCTTTGACAGAAGTAGCTTTAAATGAAACTATGTGTGAAAGGGTGGGGCCTCTTGAAAGAATTAAAGCAGGGGTGGATTTAAAGTCATAGTTCCAGCTGGCTGAGGAGACCATAAGACCACTTGAGTTGTCACTAACTTTGGTACCAGGAAATGGACAAGATCCTGGGAGCATCAATTTTAATTCTATGCCTTCAACTAAGATGTGAGTTGTGGAGGAGAAACTCTGGGACATCATTTATCTGGGCAAGTGAGAAAATTGGGACATGGACAAACCCATGCAAGTAGAAACTTTAAGAAGAAAATATAGTTTGAGGGGCCTAATGACTTTTTATCTTTTTAAACAGGGGTGAGTGGCCAACAGAAGGGAAAAAGTGACCAACAGCAGGTGAAACAGAGCCCTCAATCTTTGGTATTACAAGAAGGAGAGACTTCAGTTCTGAACTGTACTTATGAGAACAATGCATTTGACTACTTCCCATGGTACCGACAATATCCTGGTAAAGGCCCTGAATTACTGATAGCCATACGTTCAGTTCAGAATAAAAGGGAAGATGGAAGATTTACAGTTTTCTTCAACAAAAATACCAACCACTTCTCACTGCACATCATGGCCTCCCAGCCTGGAGACTCAGCCACTTACTTCTGTGCAGCAAGCACACAATGCTCTACAGGCACCTGCAGCCTGTACCCTAACCTGCAGCTGGGGCTACAGCCAAACCCTGCTATATAGATGAAATAGTCACACATAAACAAACAAAAATCTGGCCATAAAATAGTTTTAATACATGTAAAAGGGCTGAAATTAAACAGAACTTATTCTCTGACCTAAATGGAATTGATTTAGAAAAACCAATTTAGAAAATTAATTGCAGAAAGATGTCTAAAAACTGCCAAATATTTAGAATTTAAGCATTAAACTTTAAAATAATCAATAGGTCAAAGAAGCAATTACAGTGGCTATTAGAAAATATTTTTGAAAAAAATGTAAGGAAAACACATACATATAGATTTATATGAGATACCACTAAAATAGTACATAGAAAAAATGTATCATATAAAATACCTATACTATTAAAGAAGAAAAGTTAAAAAGAACAATGATCAAAGCTTTCAAGAAAAGAAGATAGATAAATAAAAACAAATTAAACCCAATGTAATCTAAAAGAATGAAATAATAAAAAGTCAAATTGGTGAAATGCAAAACAATAATAGACAATAAATTAAAAAGTTAATTTTTAAAAAATTATTAATAAAATTGATATGTACCTAGCTAGAAGTATCAAGGGAAAAAGAGAAAGAAAACATAAATTATAAATATAAGGAATGGCTCCAGCCAGTGTGGCTCAGCTGATTGAAGCATTGCCCTGTGCACCAAAAAGCTGTGGGTTTTGTTCCAGGGTGGGCTGTGTATAAAATCAGCTGATCAATTTTTTTTTCTCACATCAATGTCTGTCTCTCTCCTACCACCTCTAAAAGCAATTAAAAAATCAAAATGGTTTAGAAAAAGGAGGATCAAAATTATGAACACTAAAATGAAAACTGCATCACAAGAAACAAGAACAGAAGCTAGGGAATTGAAACAAAGGCAAACTAAATAGACAACGAGAGTGGAAAAAGAACTATAGGTATGGGGAACATATTGGGGGGAGGTCATCAGGGAGGGGGAAGGGGGAGAGGGAGGGAGATGGTATAGGAATTAAGAAGCATAGTAGGAGGGAATGGAATAGACAGAGAGAGGTTGAGAAGAACTATATGCACAACCAATGGGCATGGACTAAAAGAGGGGGACAACTGGAGGCAGGGGGGCTACCGGGTGGAGGGGAGCAAGTGGAAGGGAAATTGGGACAAATGTAACACTATAACATATAAAACACATAAATAAAATCAAAATGTCTTTGGGTGAGGACAAAAATAAGAAAATAAATTAAAAAAATATAAGGAATGAAAAAACCCATACCACAGATTCTCCAACATTTAAACTAAAATAAAACTATAGCATTAGCAATTTTATGCCGCCTAGTAAGAGTATAGAATTAAACCCACACAAATGGGGAAAAATGATTTTTTTTTAAAACAAAGGTGCAAAGGCAATTCAATAAAGGAAAGATAGTCTAATTAACAAATGGTGTGTGGAAACTGGTTATTCATAGGCAAGTAATTGAACTTTTCTCTAAACTCACAACTTATACAAAAAATTTGAGGACAGCCTCAAAATGGATCACTCATCCAAGTGTAAAATGTAAACCTATAAATATTTTAGAAAAAAATATGAGAAAATCTCCATTAGATGAAGATATTTTTGACATGACACCAAAAAATATAACCCATAAAAAAACAAAAATAACTTAAAGTTCAGCAAAATTTAAAAACCTGCTAAGAGAATAAAAAAGAAAAACCACAAATTCTCAGGAAATATTTGCAAAATAAATTTCCATCAAAGGACTGGTATTCAGAATATAAAGAACTGTCTAAACTCAACAGAAAGAAAACTAACAAAGCCTTTTAAAAATGGTCAAAAGACTCACAGAGACCTTCACCAAAGAGGGTACGAGATAGGAAAATAAGCGTATAAATAAACACATGAACAGATGTTTAACATCATTAACCAGTAGGGAAATGCAAGTTAAAGCCACAATGAGACACTGCTCCACATCTACCAGAATGGCTAAAATAAAAAATTATTGATAATGCCAAGTCCTGACTAGGATGCAGAGAAATAGAATTGCTTGTACATTGCTGGTAGGTGAGTGGTACAGCCACTCTGGAAAACAGTTCATTAGTTTCACATAAAGTTAAAATTTCACTTACCTTACACCTCAGCAATCACACTCCTGGGTTCTTATGCTAGAGCAGTGATTTTCAACCCATGTGCTACCAGAATGTTTAAAACATGGAATACCTGATGATTTAGTCAGGGGCACTGATCTCTTTTCCCTTAGGTTGTCAAATAAAAACAAAATGACAACAGTTAACACAACAATAGCCATCTGTTATGAAGGATTAAAAATTATACCTATTTTTGTCATATTGCCAAAAATATATTCATGTGGTGTGCTGCAGAATTTTAGTAATTAGTCCACATGTGCCATGAAATGAAAAATATTGGAAATCACTGTGCTAGAGAAATGAAAAACATGTCCATAAAAAAATCTGTACATGAATTTTCCTGGCATCTACATTTGTGGTGGCCAAAACCTGGAAACCACCCAAACACTCTTCACTGGGTGAATGGATAAATACACTGTGGTACATTCATATAATGGAATACTATTTAGTAATAAAAATGAATGGAATATTAATACATGCAACAACCTGGATGGCTCTCAAACACATTATGCTGACTAAAAAAAAAATCAATTTTAGAAGGTTACATGGTTATGATTCCACTTATTAAATTATGATCCCATACATAATGTATGAATTCAATATTATCTAAAAGACAAAATTATAGCAATGGAAAAGAGGCCAGTGGTTGCCAGAGGTTACCAGTGGTTGCAGGAATGGGGAAAGTGAACAAAGGGGGTTTCTTTAGAGTGATGAAAGTTTTGTATCTTGATTATAGTGGTAATGACACAACCTATACATGTGAAAAATTTCATAGAATTATCCATGAAAAAAGTACAAGTAAAAACTGGTGAGTCAGAGTAATATCTGCAGTTTAATAGTATTGTATCAATTTCCTGGTTTTGATCATTCTATTATGATCATTGGGTGTTATCAGTGAGAAATCTGCAATGTTTTTGCAACTCCTATATGAGTCAAAAATTATTTCAAAATAAAAAGTAAGCATGTGAGACAACCAGATTCAGAAATAATGTCGATTGGAGTGTAAACAAGCAACCACTTCAGCAGTTTCTCATAAAATTAAACATACATCTACCACAACCCAACAATTCCACTTCTAAGCATTTACTGAAGGGAAATGAAAACATGTTCACAAAAAGACTTGTAGAAAATGGTCATAGCAGCTTTATTTGTAATAGCAATTAACTAGAGAAAATGTCCACAAATGACAGATTAAATAAATTGCATTATACATATACAATGAAATATCAGTCAGCTATAAAATGAACAGAACCACTGACATCCATAACAACATGAATAAACCTCAATAACATAATGCCTAGCAAGATTCCAGATATAAATCCTATTGTTTGATTTCATTTTTAAAAAAATATGTTTTATTGATTATGCTGTTAGAGTTGTCCCAATTTCTTTTCCTTCTGCTCCGCTCCACCTGGTGGCCTCCTTCCCTCCAGTTGTCCCCCCCTTTTAGTCCATGCCCATTGGCTGTGCATATAGTTCTTCTCAACTTCTTCCTGTCTACTCCATTCTCTCCTACTATGCTTCTTAATTCCTGTACCATCTCCCTCCCTTTCCCCCTTCCACCTCCCTCCTGACCTCCCCCCAATATGTTCCCCATACCTATACCTATACCTATAGTTATTTTCCCACTCTCTATTTAGTTTGCCTTTGTTTCAATTCCCTAGCTTCTGTTGTTGTTTCTTGTGATGCAGTTTTCATTTTAGTGTTCATAGTTTTGATCCTCCTTTTTCTAAACCAGTCCTTTTAGCATCTCATATAACAGTGGTTTGGGTCTAATGAACTCCTTCAGTTTTATTTTGTCCTGGAAACACTTTCTCTGCCCTTCTATTCTGAATGACAGCTTCCCTGGATAAAGTATTCGTGGTTGTAGGTTTTGACTTTCATTACTTTGAATATTTCTAGCCAGTCCCTTCTTGCCTGCAGGGTCTCCCTTGAGAAGTCAGCTGATAGTCTAATTGGGACCCCTTTGTACATGATCCTTTTCTTCTCTCTTGCTGCTTTTAAGATTCTCTCTTTATCTTTAACTTTTGACATTTTGATTATAATGTGTCTTGGAGTGGTTCTCCCTGAGTCCAGTTGTTTTGGAACTCTCTGTGCTTCCTGGACCTGTAAGTCTATTTCCTTCCCCAAGTTTGGGAAGCTCTGCTTTATTATATTTTCACTTAATTTTTCAATTTCTAGTTCTTCTTCTTCGCCCTCTGGCAATCTGATCATCTGTATGTTGGATCTCTTATAGCTGTTCCAGAGGTTTCTGATCCTCTCATCATTTTCCTTGCTTCCCGTTTCCTCTCTCTGCATTGGTTGACTTTTTGTTCCTTCTCTATGTTCTAGTTTGTTGATTTGAACTCTGGATTTTATTTCCTCACCATCTGTCTCATATGTGGTTTTGTTCCTTTCAGTATGAGTGTTTTTCAATTCTTTCTCATCTTTTTCCAGATCTTTTGTTAATTCTGTAAGCCACCTGATAACAATGGCCCTGAACTGAGTCTCTGACAGGTTTCTTATTTGTTCATCTGTCAGGTTCTTCATCTGTTGCCTGGTGAGCTGCGCCCCCAGGATTTCTATAGTTGTCTGCCTCATTTTGACAGATGCGTTTTGCTTTCTTGGGCCAGCTATAGGGGGCAGTGCCTGTGTACTCATCACAACCCGGCGACCGGCGGCGATCTGCAACCTTTTTTGCCACGCTGTGGCCCTTTGTCATCACTGCCCAGTGACCTGTGGCAATCCGCAACCTATTTCGCAGCACTGTGGCGCTTTGTGTGGGGGTGGGGTTCCAAGATTGATTCCTGCAGTTATTCCGCTAGGAGACCGGGATCCGTCCTCCCATCCTCTGGGCCTCAGCATTTGAAGTGATGTGGTGGCTGCTTTTCCCAGTGTTGGGGTCACAAGCTGCCGGGGTTAGACTGCAGCTGAGATTGCTCTCCCTGCCGCTGTCCCTGGTGCTACCACAAATAGCACCGTCCCCTTTCGCTCTTCTTACCTGCCCAAAGGGTGTCGCTGGTTTATAACTTCATACATTGGGCTTCCGTGTAGCTTTATTTTCTGAAATTTCTAGTTCTCTTTTGTTTTGAAGTAGTTGTATTCCTCTCTAGTTGTAGAAGGAGACCGAGCTTGTCCGTCTAAGCCTCCATCTTGGCCAGAAGTCCGCTAGGAGTGTTCTTAAGGAGAATCCCCTCAGCTGTCTATGGGGAGGGGTCTGAGAGGAAACAATGCCACTTGCTCAAAACTCGCCCCTTTTCCAGGCACTTCTCCCACCTTTGTATGGGACTGGTCCTTCTCTAGCTGTTGTCCTGGCCATCGTCCCAGAATGGGTGAATCTGCAGATGTTCTAGAACTGTGGGGGCCCTTTAAATAAGTGGACTCTGTTGAGAGACTGGCAGTTTCTTCCTCCACACCAACTCCCACTGGTTTGCACAGTCAGAAGCAATGAGGTTTTATTTACCCCTGGCACTGGGACCTTGAGCTGTGTGGTCTGGTCTGGTGCTGGGAGCAGTCCCCAGGTGTTCCTCTCTACTTTCAAAAATGTGTGACTGTACTTTCCGCTTGTTTGCCACCATCACCACACTGCATCCTCTCCGCCCTTCCTACCTGTCTGGATAAATATTTCATCCTTATATCTTTGTTTGTGGAACTTCCACGCAGCCTAGTTTTCTGGAACTTCTAGTTATCTCTAGTTTTGAGGTAGTTGTATTCCTTCTTAGTTGTGGAGGGAGATGCAGTATGGCTGTCTAAGCCTCCATCTTGGCTGGAAGTCCCTCTGCCCATTTTTAATTGGCCCATTTGTTGGTGAGATTTCCCTTATGCTGACTGACTGAGAGGCTCAACCCCAACCAGATTGTACAGGTGCTCGCAGAATAAAAGAAAACTAAAACAAAACAAAGAAAAACTAACAATAATAGAGAAAAATACCCGAGATTAATATAAGAACAAAAACAATATGAGAATAAAAAAAGGAAAGAAAAATAATATGACAGGAAAGAAGAGAATAAATAAGAATAAGGATTAGGAAAGAAGACACCAAAAAGGGAAATGAAAGAGGAAAAAAAGGAAAGAAGTAAAAAATAAAGTAAGATAGAGAAAGAGATATGAAAGAAAAGAAAAATAGAAAAAATAATAATAAAAAAGCAATTAAAAAACAAAGAATAAAAAAAAAACTAATGAAAAGAACAAAGTGGAACTCATCTGAGAACAGTTAATGCCAGCCTGCTGGAATCTCCCTTTGGTTCCTGCTGCAATGTCTGCTGCTACTATTCTTCAATGACATTCATGTACTTATGAGCTCATGGTGTGGATGATAGATTTCCTCAGAGAAATGGAGGGTTGTTGTAACACAAGGGACAAGGTTGACATGAAAAGTAAAGTATATCATGGATGGTAAGACCGTTCACTTTGTTTATACCTACATTGACTTCACATAGAGAAAGTTGGAGGTGAAAGAACAAGGAAAAAGGGAGGAAGAGACTTCTCATTCACAGAGATTTGACATAGAGTATAAGAAAATAGAGAGAAGTGATTATGAACCTAAACAATATCTAGACCCAAATTTTCTACTCAGGTCTGAAGCAGACCTGAGTAGAAAATTTAGACCTTCATGCAGCTGCTTTTGCTGAATTTGTAGAGAATGCATTTTTCAAGAGGCACCTTGAAAACATGATTCTGTGTTTAGACACATGTTAGTAAGTTTGACAGATAAAAGACATCCTTTACTCTAATTTCTCCTATGAACATTCAGCATGTTTTGTTATAAGTTGAATGGGGAGAGTAAGCAAATTTTTTTTTTTTTTTGCTACCGTGACATCAGTAGTACCACAAGAGGAAAATGACTTTAAAGTTCTGTGGAAATGGAAGCATTTTCCCCTGCTGACTCCTGAAGTGCTTCACTGAGACCCAGACTGTCCTCTTAGGTCAGGGTTCCTGATGATCATTTTGTAAATGTATATAGAACTGACTACATCATAAAACACCTGAAATTTTTAACTTCCCAAATTCTAATTCTGGAGATTATGATTTTGTAAAGTGGAGAGATCTTCAAATGTGACTTGATCATCAACTACCTTCTCTTTTGAATTTTTATAAAATTTTTTTGAGTCATACTAGGATATACCTGGAAGCAAGATCTCAGCAGACTGAGATAAATGCTTCCAAAAATAAACGTTTAGTTTCTTTTATGCTTTGAAATTAAGGAGGGAAGGTAAGGGAGATTACATGAAGGTGGGAGAAAGCAAGGTGGAAATAGAATTACAGGATAGTTAAGGGTGATATGGTTCATTTCAAAGGTGTGTTAAGCAAGTGCACACACACAAAAACATGAATAGGGTTTACTTAAAGCAAAGATAAAAACTTTTACTGAAGAAGTTATATGTCTGAGGTGAGACCACCTATTATGACGTACTCAGTTAGAAATTTATGATCTGATCATCCCAACTAACTTGTATAAAAAAAGAGTTTCACCCTCCCTTTAAAATGCTTCTGTACATCAGCAGATATGTTTCTACCAGTCCTAGAAGCTGAGATTCAGCTCATTCTTTTGTTTTTGGAGGCAAATCCATATTATGTATGTATTATGTCATGTGGTAAAATTAAGTATGTTGAACCATGTTGTGCAGTATCATGGACAGGTGGATATATGCAGAGAACATACTTGAGACTTAAATTCTATTAAAAATGTAGAACATTTTGCCTGATGCACTTAGGCCAATTGGATTATCTCAGAATCATTAAATGCCTAAGGAAGAAGAAAGTGATGCCAGATAACTTTAGAAGGATTCAATAACTTGAATTTTATGTTTCTTCAATGGTAAGAGTTACATATTTTTTTCACAATTAAGTCAATGTATATGTAATATAGAATTTCTTTTATTCTCTGGAAAGCTTTTATTAAATTGTGTTTCTTTCAATGGATGTCTTAACCAAGTTGTATTTAGAGTAGCAGAAATTCCTCAAACAAAGAGCATCATTTATTTATTCATGCATGCACTTAAGAAATATTTTATGATCACTTGCTGCGAAGTGTCCAACCTTGTTGTAGGTGTGGAAATAGAGCGGTGAAAAATGGTTCTCTGCCATACCAAAGCATCTACTAATAATTAAACATGTCTTGTTATTCATCGGATTTTATGTTACACATTGCTTATATAATATTTCAGTGAATTACAGGGAAGCTAAACATAGCTAAATAAGCAAAAGTTAAGTTGAATTCTTTTCATAAATGCCGTGGTATGAAGCTTCCATGCTAGACAGTGTGCTGGGAGAAATAAGCTTATTTAAAATACTAAGAATTCTTTAGATTTTCAGAGGGCCATCTGTCAGTTAAAAGGTGTCATTAAAGGAAAAAGAAAAGCCAAAAGTGAAGATACAAGACTGAATTTTGAGAGAAAATGTTAACATTCCCACTAGTTTAGTATTTTGCCCAAAAGGGGGCGCATTTACCTAACAGGTACACATTTCCTGCTTAAATTCTGAGCTCACATTCATCTTTTGACTCTGACCTTAAATGAACCGTTCTTCACACTCAGAAGTCAAGAACCAAAGACGCTCAGAATGAATTCGTCTGCAGGATCAGTGATTATGCTGTTCTTAATGATTGGTAAGTAAAATGGCATAAAAGCTTAAAGTCTTTCTTCCCATTATGTTGTAAATCTTTAACCATGATTTTCTCTAAGTGGTAAAGCCCCAGATCATGCCCAAGGCAACAAAAATTTTTATTGTTATTTTTTTTCAGGAAGAAGCAATGGAGACTTGGTGACCCAGACAAAAGGCCAGGTGACTGTCTCAGAAGGGGCTTCCCTGACTGTGAACTGCTCCTATGAATCCTCATGGTTCCCCACTCTCTTCTGGTATGTTCAGTATCGTGGAGAAGGTCCACAGCTCCTCCTGAAAGCAGCCACAGTGAATGATAAAGGAATCAACAAAGGTTTCGAAGCCACATACCACAAAGAACCAAAGTCCTTCCACTTGGAGAAACACTCAGCCCACGTGTCAGATTCTGCAATGTACTACTGCGCTCAGCATGACACAATGACAGAAACTGCAGGGGGAGCTGAGCACAAACTCAGAGAAGCAGTGAGAAGCTTGTGTGCTCAGTGTCTGACCTGATGATCCACTCTATTTTAGGGGCCAAGATCTAGTCCACTATTCTTGTCACCCATCACTCACCCCAGAACACAACAGAACAACAAGTAAACATGGCTCATAGGAGGTGCTTTAATGGGGAGAGTGAAAACAGAGTCTGTCACCATAGTTTCTTAATCACAGCTGAAATTTGTGGTTTTGAATGTATAAATCCTGAATGAAAGAAAGAATCTCTGTGTTCATTTCTGCATAAAATTTTAGCCCCTTGATTTACCCCCAACTCATCCAGGGAAATACTGTATTTAGAGACACATGTGTAAGAGATGAGGTTGCGGATGTCTCCTTGATAAGCTGGGCTGAAAGCGTGATTTGTAGGGGAACGTCAGCCCAGGAAGCAATAGATTCTTAAAAAAAAAAAAAAAGAAAACAATTTTATTTATTTATTTGTTTGTTTTTAGAGAGAGGGGAAAGGAGAAAGAGAGGGAGAGAAATGCCACTGTGTGGTTGCCTCTCATGCGCCCCCAACTGGAGACCTGACATGCAACCTGGTTATGTACCCTGACTGGGAATCAACCCTGCGACACTTGGTTTGCAGGCTGACGCTCAATTCACTGAGCCACAACAGCCAGGAATAGATTCTTAAAAGAAAAAAGAAATACAAGAATGAAGGGAAGAGGATGAGAGAGTGCTACATATGACTCCTCATATGGAAAGAAAATATGGAACATTTCTTACAGTTTCTTCTCAAGGAATTTACATGTCAGGCATAGGATGATGTTTTCTGTGAAAATTAAAGAAAAAAAATATCTCTGTAATAAGAATAGTGTTTGCATCACAGTAGAACCTCTTTAAACATTTAGCTTAATAAACGAGTAAAAAATGTTATTATTGCTACCACAAAAAGCTATCGATTTTTTCATTAAACAAATTTATTCAACACAAAATTATTTCTTTCTGCTCTGTACCAGATAATAATCTAAGAGATATACAAAGAATAAACAAAATTTGCTGCACTAATAGCTGTCATATCTTAATACAGGCCTTACTCCGTGCCTTTAATATACATCAGATCATTTAATTCTCTCCAAAATTGTTGTATGTTACCATGCCAATTGTGAATAAAAGAAAGTGAGGCACAAAGAGTTTAAGTCACTTATTCATGATCACATAGGTACTTGGTAGAACAGCCAGGACTCAAATACAGGTTTTCAGCACATGTCTTAAGTATTAATCTAGAGCATTTATATGAATATATATACAGATCCCATTGCCAGAAGTGAGGAAGATTCTGAATCATAAGTGAACCAGAAGTTTAGAGCAACTATAGAACTGACTCTAAGATGTTCTTGTTGTCTTTCTGCTCACACACACAAAATGACAGTTTGCATAGATATAAATGTATCTAGTAGAGCCAAGGCTGGTGTCTGATGAGCCAGGCAATAAACTCTTGTCTGCCTTTCATGTGGCAGAAGAGACTATAGGACAGAGAAACTGGACTTGGATGCAGCCCTGTGCAGTGTTTTAGTTGCTCATTTATATTATGTCTACATACATTGAAAATAACACCATGAATATTTGTGCATATTTTAACACTTAAAGGAGGAATAAGAGGTATTTTCTTTTTATCAGCTATTTATCATTTCTTGTGTTTTTCTCCATTCCAGTAGTTTCAAGTTTTCTTCTGATACTAGGGAGTTATCTGAAATGTTGCATTTTTCTTCAACCTTGAAAACTTCCTTGAGCATTTCTTTTAAATAGGTCTATATATTTTTTCTATTTTTTTCTTTTTTAATTTATTTTTTAACATGCTTTATTGTCTACGCTGTTACAGTTGTCCCAATTTCTTTTCCCTTTGTTTCCCTCCACCCAGTGACATCCCTCCCTCCAATTGTCCCCCCTCCTTAGTCCATGCCCTTTGGTTGTGCATATAGTTCTTTTCAACATCTTCCTATCTACCCACTCCCTCCCACTATGCTTCTTAATTCCTGTACATCTCCCTCCCTTTCCCCTCTTCCTCCTCCCAGCTAACCTCCCTCCAATATGTTCCGCATACCTATAATTCTTTTCCCATTCTCGTTGCCTGCTTAGTTTGCCCTTGTTTCAATTCCCTAGCTTCTGTTGTTGATTGTTTTGATACAGTTTTCATTTTAGTGTTCATAGTTTTGATCCTCTTTCTCCTAAACAAGTGCCTTTAACATTTCATATAACAGTGGTTTGGATCTGATGAACTCCTTCAGTTCTACTTTATCCTGGAAGCACTTTCTCTGCCCTTCTATTCTGAATGACAGCTTCACTGGATACAGTACTTGTGGTTGTAGGTTTTTGCTTTTCATTACTTTGAATATTTCTTGCCAGACCCTTCTTGCCTGCAGAGTTTCTTTTGAGAAATCAGCTGAGTCTTATTGGGACCCTTTTGTATGTAATTCTCTTCTTCTCCCTTGGTGCTTTTAAGATTCTCCCTTTATCCTTAATTTTTGACATTTTGATTATAATGTGTCTTGGTGTGGTTCTCCCTGGGTCCAGTTGTTTTGGAACTCTCTGTGCTTCCTGGACCTGTAAGTCTATTTCCTTCCCCAAGTTAGGGAATTTCAGCTTCATTATTTTTCACATAATTTTTCAATTTCTAGTTCTTCTTCACCTTCTGGCAGCCCTATTATTCACATGTTGGCCTGCTTATAGCTGTCCCATAGGTTTCTGAGCCTCTCCTCATTTTCCTCACTTTTTGTTTCCTCTTTCTGCACTGGTTGACTGTTCCTTCCCTATCTTCAGATTTGTTGATTTGTTCCCTGGTTTTCTTTCCCTCATAACTTGTTTCATATGGTTTTTATTTCTTTTTTTTTTTTTTTTTCATTTCAGCAGAACTAGCCTTCATTCCTTTGCTGCTTGTTTAAGTTCTGCTGTTAGGTCTGTAAGCATTCGTATAACCAAAGCTCTGAACTGTGCCTCAGAAAGATTTTCTATCTGCTGATCTGTTATATCAGATATTTGCTGTCTGGTCAGCTGCATGATTGGGATCTCTATCGTGATCTGTGCCATCCTGACAGTTTTGTGTTTACCTTTGCTTCCTGGGCAGGACTGACACACCTCCTACGCTATAGGGGGCAGAGCCTTGTGCACTCATCTCTACAGGGTGACCCTTCTCACCATGCTGTGGCGTTTTGTGTGTAGGGGCAGGGGTCCAAGATGGATTCTTGCCATTTACTTTCCGCTGAGAGACCAGAAGCTTTTTCCTTCATCCCCATTCCCTCTGGCCTCCACAGTCTGAGGTAATGGGGGTCTGCCTTCCCTGGTGTTGGAATTGTGAGCTGACAGGTCTGGTCTGCAACCAAGGGTGCTCCCCAGGTGTTTCTTGCCTCTTTTTAAATATCGGTGTCTGTGCTTACTGTCGTCCCTCTGCCATTGTCACAGCTGCCACTGCCAGCGCAGCTTGACCTCTCAGCCCTGGCTTTGCTCCTCCTACCCACCTGGACAAGCACCACTTCTTTATAACTTCATATGTTGGACTTCCATGTAGCTTTATTTTCTGGAAGTTCTGGTTACTTCTGGTTTCGCGGTAATTGTGTTCTTTCTTAGTTGCGGAGGGAGATGGAGTTTGTCAGTCTAGGCCTCCATCTTGGCCAGAAGTCCAGGTCTGTATTTTTTAGTTGCCTTCAACTGTAAATCTATTTCACTTTTATTTTGGAAAGATTGTTCATTAGGTCTGCTGTTTTGTACTGACAGTATTTTTGCACTTTATTTTATTTTAATTAATTAATTTTTAATTAAGGTAACATTAGTTAATGTCATTTTATAGCTCTCAGGTGTCGTCGTCGTCAGCAGCCGTCCGTCTTGAGAGACGATGGCGTAGCTTCTTGAGAGTCTGTCTGCACCACCGAGAATGGCTGTGCAGTCCGACTCGGGAGTGACAATCCCTGCCGCACTTGTTACAGGTGAAGGCAGATGGCTGTTGTTGCTGCTGTTGACGCTGCTTCCACCTTGATCTTTTCTGGACTGCCTCCTCATTGCGCGCAGCCTCTGCGCGTGACGTACCTTGCCTGACCGCGAGCCTCCAGGTTAGGCGGTCGTCTGCTTGAACTTCCCATGTGTTGAGATTGATGGAGCATTGTGTCATGTCCTTTTTGCAGATGTCTTTGAACCACAGTTTTGTGCACCCTGTCATCCTCTGGCCTTCTGCTAGCTCACCGTAGAGGAGGTCTTTGGGGATATGGCCTGCATCCATTCTTTTGACATGGCCGAGCCACCTGAGGCATCTCTCACTAAGAACTGCATGCAAACTGCTCATGTTGGCTCGCTTCAGCACCTCGGTGTTGGGGACCTTATCCTGCCAGGCGACATGCAGGACGCATCGCAGGCACCTCATGTGGAAGCTGTTGAGTTTCCTTTCGTGCCTTGCGCAGGTGGTCCACGTCTCGCTGCCATAGAGGAGAGTGCTGAGTACGCAGGCGTGGTAGATGCGCAGTCTGGTTTTCTCAGTGAGGCTGGAATTGTTCCACGCTCGCCGGTTCAGTTTGGCCATAACTGTGGCTGCCCTGGCGATTCTCCGATTGACCTCCAAGTCGACTGACAGAGAGCTCGAGATGGTGGACCCGAGGTAAGTGAAGTCGTTGACAGCCTCCAGGGTGTATCCGTCGATGGTGATGCATGGGGGAGTCCCCGTGCCTTGAGCCATAACGTTCGTCTTCGTCAGGCTGATGGCTAGTCCGAACTCCTTGCATGCGTGGGAAAGGCAAGTGACTAGCTGCTGGAGTCCCTCTTCGGAGTGTGATGTCAAGGCTGCGTCGTCGGCGAAGAGCATCTCACGGATGAGCACCTCTTTGACTTTGGTCTTGGCTCGTAGACGGGCCAGGTTGTAGAGCTTGCCATCGGACCTGGTGTGAATGAAGACACCCTCGCTGCAGTCCTTAAAGGCGTATTGGAGGAGCATGGAGAAGATTCCGAACAGCGTAGGCGCGAGGACGCAGTCCTGCTTTACTCCGCTGCTGACTGGGAAGGCCTCAGAGGTTGCGCCGTTGTAGGACACCGTGCTGTGCATGTTGTCGTGAAAGGACATGACCACAGCAAGCAGATGTGGTGGACAGCCAATCTTCCCTAGCAAGCTGAAGAGTCCACTTCGACTGACCAGATCAAACGCCTTCGTGAGGTCGATAAAGGCGAGGTAGAGTGGTTTATGCTGCTCGTGACACTTCTCCTGCAGCTGGCGTAGGGAGAAGATCATGTCCACTGTTGAACGGCCAGCTCTGAAGCCACACTGGGACTCTGGGTAGACGTGGGAAGCAAGGGTCTGCAGGCGGGCAAGAGCGACCCGGACGAATACTTTGCCGACGACGCTGAGGAGAGAGATGCCCCGGTAGTTGTTGCAGTTGCTGCGGTCTTCTTTGTTCTTGTACATGGTGATAATGTTGGCATCTCTCATATCCTGGGGGATGTAACCCTCCTTCCAGCAGAGACAGAGTAGATGGTGGAGCGGCTGTAGCAGGACTGGTTTCCCGCTCTTTAGGATTTCTGGAGGGATTCCGTTGCTTCCTGGTGCTTTCCCGCAAGCGAGGCGGTCGATGGCTTTGCCGAGCTCTGCCACAGTAGGTGGGGTGTCTAGCTCCTCCATGACTGGTAGGTCTGGGATGGCGTTAAGAGCAGTGTCTGTTACGGTGTTCCTCGTTGCATACAGCTCGAGGTAGTGCTCGGTCCACCGCCGCATTTGCTGTTCCTGGTCAGTGATGACCTCACCTGTCTTGGACTTAAGGGGGGCGATCTTGGAGGGGATTGGGCCTGTTGCCTTCTTGATACCCTCATACATTCCTCGTGTGTTGCCTATATCGGCGGCTTCCTGGATGGTTCTGCACAGGTTTAGCCAATAGGTGTTGGCACAGTGGCGGGCGGTCTTCTGGACTTTGTTCCTGGCAGCCCGTAGAGCTTGAAGTGTACTGGGAGTGGGCGTGGCCTTGTAAGCCAGTAGGGCCTTCCTCTTAGCCTCGATCACGGGTTCCATTTCTTCCCAGTGAGCCTCGTACCAGTCAGCGTTCTTCCGCTCTTTCTTCCCGTAAGCAATAATGGCGGAGTTGTATATGGCGTCGCGGAGACGTGGCCAATTGGATTCGATAATGTCATCTGCCGCCATTCCCTTGCCGAGTGCATCTTCCATCCTGTTGATGAATTGCTGGGTCTTAACTGGGTTGCTGGCACAACTGGTGTTGATGCGTGGGCGACCCTTCATCTTGGAGTGGTGCAACCTCTTTGGCGTTATGCGCACCTTGCTTACCACGAGGGCATGGTCCGTGTCGCAGTCTGCACTGTGGTAGCTGCGGGTGAGGAGGGTGCTGCCAATATCTGTTATTCTGGTGATGACGAGGTCAAGCTAGTGCCAGTGGCGGGAGCGGGGGTGCCTCCATGACACCTGGTGGATCTCTTTGCACTTGAAGAATGTTTGTCACGCACAGGCCGTGGTGACACGAAAGCTCAAGCAGTCGCTGACCATTCTCATTGATCTTTCCTCTCCCAAAGTTTCCGAGGCAGGTGGGCCAGGCCATGTGGTCGGCTCCTACTCTTGCGTTGAAGTCTCCAAGGAGACAAAGAGCGTTACTTCTGGGGATCTTGGATAACGCTTCGTCCAGTGCATGGTAGAACTGTTCTTTCTCTTCGGTGGTGGCGCAGAGGGTTGGGGCGTACGCGCTAAGAATGCTGACTGGGCCGAAAGTTGTTGACAATCGGAGGGTAAATAATCTCTCTGTGCCTTCTGTGGGTGGCTCTATGGAGTTAACAAGCGTGTTCTTCACAGCGAACCCAACACCGTGCTGTCTTGGTTGGTCCGGAGACTTCCCTTGCCAGTAGAAGGTGTAGTTGTTTTCTCTGATAGTTCCGTTGTTGGCCAACCGGGTCTTCTGTAGAGCCGCAATATCGATGTTTAGTCGTGCCAGTTCCCTGTCGATGACGGCGGTTTTCCTGGCATCATTGATCCACGGAAGGTCTGCAGTAAGTCCGGGACACATGGTCCTGATGTTCCAGCTAGCGAGGCGAAGAGCTGGAGGCTTCTTTCTTGTTTTTTGCTTGGAATTGCCTGGTGCGAGTGTTTTGTGGCCCACTTTTTGAGAGACGCCTCTCTGATCCCCACGCACCCAGTGGGGCAGGCGACCTATGGTGAGACGGCACCTAATTGGCTGGGGGCTGCCCAGCTTGAGGCGGGCGGTAGCTGTCCAGTGAGGTGTGATGACCTCTCCCACCATCCGAGGAGACCTCTGGCGCTCGTTTCCTTCGCCAATCGGATGAGCTTATAACTGGTATCTGTCTCCTCCCATGTTGAGTCGACATCTTGCGATGACGCTGGAGTGTCCTCTCCAGTGAAGCTACAAAGCCTGGGCAGGGTGATATGGAGGGCCAGCTGTTGCCCATGCAGCAGACCCCCCCTCTCTTCGCAGCTGAAGGATCCAAGGGGAAAGACAGAGTCAATACAGCTTGGCTTCAGGTGCGCCACAGGAGTTGCCGGTGTTGACTACAATGTCAAACCGCCTTAGGGACTCCGGCTCCAGATTTTCTGTCGGGGTTTTCTGTCAGGTGTACAACATTACAATTTGATAGCTGTGTGCACCATATATTCTCACCTCCAAAGTCTAGTTTCCATCAGTCATTATACATATGACTCACTTTCCTCATTTTGCCCTTCCGTCATGCCCCCTTACCTGTGGTAACTACCAATATGTTGTCTATATCTATGAGTTTGTTTTTGGTTTTTGTGTGTTTGTTTCTTTATATATACATGTATTTATTATATATACATATTCTACATGTGGTGAAATCATACGATTTCTATCTTTTTCACTTTGCATGATACCATTAAGGGCCATTCTGTTGCAAATAGCAATATTCTATCTTTTTAATGACCGAGTAATATTCCATTATATGTGTGTATATATCACATCTTCTCTCTATTTATTTGTTGATGTATATATAGATTGTTTTTCATAACTTGGCTATTGTAAATAATGCTTCAGCACACATGGGGGTGAGCTTTTCAAATATGTGTATTCTTTGAATAAATATCCATAAGTCTTATAGCAGGATCATATAGTAGTTCTAGTCTTAATTTTCTGAGGACTCTTTATACTATTTTCCATACTGGCTGTACAAATGAACAATTCTGCCTTATTTTTTCACCTTAAATATGCTATTTTACTGTCTCTGTGTTGTCACTGTGTCTGTGTGTCATGATAAGAAATCCATGGTCATTAAAGTAATTGCTCACAGACACATATGTGTTTTTTTCCAACCAATAAATTTATGTATACCTGCTTTAACATATATTATATATTATTATAGAATCTTTGGCTGAGAGTAGTTTAATTATAATGGGTTTATGTGTAATTGTTTTTATTTTATCTTATTTTAGGTTTGCCAATGTTCTTAAATTTTTAAATCTCTGTCTTTCTTCAAATTAGTTATGTTTTTGCCCATTCTTTTTTAAAATATGTTTTATGATCCAATCTGTTTTCTTTTTTTCTTTTTCTACTCGGGATTCCAATTACATTTATTTTAGAATTTTGTTATATTCTCACATGTCTTTGGGGGCTCTGTCCTTTTTTTGTTTCAGTTTTTTCCTTGTTCTTAAATTTGATTAGAGTTTCTTGAGTTTGGTGCTATTAACATTTAGGATCAAATAATTTTTTACTGGTGGGAGGCTTTTTTATAAATTGTAGAATTTTCTGAAGTACCCATGGGTTCTACTTAATAGGTGCCAATAATACTCTGCCCTCAAGTTGTGGCAACCAACATGTGTCCAGAGTGGGAAAATGTCTTCCTCAGGGGAGGCAGAGTCACCCGTTGTTCGTAATTGCAGAGATAGAAAATTTATCCTGATCTGTTTTTAGTTCACATACTATTTTCTTTACCATCTTCATTCTGCTATTGAGCCTTTGCTGTGAGATTTTATTTAATGTATTTTTGGCCATAAAATTTTCATTTACTTTTTTTTGTAGGATCTATTTCTTTGTTGAGAATTCCTATGTTATCATTAATTTTGTTAACCTAAAATAAAAAGCCTTCAGGTAACAAGCATTTATTTGAGATCAATAAAGATAGCTACTTGGAATACACTAATTCAGACAGAAACCCAAATAGTGATCTAATTAGGAGACAAAGTCAATGGGTATTTATGAGAATAGGATGGGGAAAATTACATCATAGAGGAAACCATTTCAATTGGTGCAGATAACATAACATAGTGATGAATTATTAATTCTAAACAATTAAAATTTTTTCTTCAGGCTGCGGTCATCAGTCCAGTAGTCATAACTATTTTCTTTTTAGCTTTGCTTACAGGTCATTGGTAAACTGGGTTGCTTTACACCCAGTTCAAAAGTTATTTTACCACTTTTAACATCCTGAAGATCTGAGGCATGAGATGTGCAAAGCAGTTCCTCTGGCATGGCAGACCTGGTTCCATTTTAAAGTGGCTCCATATTATTTTGACAACTTTAAGTGTGCTTCCTTTTACTTCATGGACTATAGTTAAAAGGGGTGCTTTAACTTCTTTCTCTATTTGTTTTACTTCTTAATTATCTTGACAATTGCATCTGTAGAATATCTTATAGTTAGATACATATCAAATTTTCTGATGCTTTGTGTTAAAAGAAGGAAGCAACAGGCCCAAGGTGAAGGCTCTTGATCCCAGGACAACAAACATAGGCTTAATTATAATTTCAGCCTCTCCCAGTAATGCGACATTTATTTATTTATTTATTTATTTATTTATTTATTTTCATCCTCACCCAAGGATATATTTACTGATTTGCGAGAGAGAGAGTGTAACTGAACATAGGTCTGGCTGCCCGCCACTTGGAAAGCCAATAATCCAGAGGCGGGTGCTGATGTAAAGGACAGTGGTTTTATTCAGGTGCTGGCAACCTGGAAGATGAAGGACTCTTGTCTTGAAGCCCATCTTAACATCTCAGAGCAGGCTGGGACTTTATAAGGTGGGAGAGGGACAAGGAGAACAAAGAGTTCAGGGGCAGAGGCTGTGGACATGCAGGCAATGTCCTCACTGTTCTTTAATCCTAGCATCTTAAAGCTGGTCAGTGCCAGCCAAATTTCTGCAGTTGGGCAACTTGTGTCACCTGAAGTCATGGAAAGTCATGGTCATGGCCATTTCTTATACAACAGGAATGAGGAACAGGAACTCCTGAAAGTTGCAATATGCTTACAAAGAAACTGTCAGTATGTGAGTTCTTTTTAATCAGTTTGTTAGTACATTTTATTCTAATTTACTTTATGGTAAGTCAGAGTGGTACAAAGTTTTTATTCCCTGTGACAAGAGGAAGGAGGAGGGGGCAGAGAGAGAGAGAGATTGAGAGAGAGAGATATCGATTGGTTTTCTCCTGTATGTGACCTGATTGGAGATGGTACCTACAACCTAGGTATGTGCCCTGACGAGGGACTGAACCTGCAACCTTTTGGTGTACGAGATGACACTCTAACCAACTGAGCCACTGGATTCTCCTGGATCAACATTATAAGGTGCTATGTCTGATAAGAAAGACTCTTGCTAATGTCCTCTCTCTCCCACCCTGAAAAGTGACATTTATTTCTTTTCTTTTGCCATTAACTTTCTTCTCCTGCCCTGCTTATTCCTATAAAAACTTCCTATTTGCTTAGGTGCAATGAGATGTTGTACAAAATGGAAAGTTTTTATAGAAATAAACAAGGCAATTCATGAATTGTTCAATAAAGCCAATTAGTTCTTCAAACTTAGATGAATTTTGTTTTTAACATTTGCATGTTGAATAATTTGGTAATTTATCTTAAACCTTTTAAATGTTACGTAGTGTAAGTATCTTTATTTTTTTCAACGATTCTCTGGAGAATGTTGATGCTTTTGTTTTAGCAATAAATCAATCAAGTTTAGTTTAGACTATAAGTTTTGTCTCTCTTTTTGTAAGTGGCAGCTCAAGTCTCAGTTCAGTTCTCTAATCATTTGCTATGTTGGTTTGGCGCTTCCCCAGTCATGTGTAACTCAGTGATTAGTATGAAACTTGTTTGGGTGGGTCTAATCTCAGGTTAGTTTCTGAAACTGCTACTACATTGATTAAGTCTGTCTTGCATGGGTCTATGCAGAAGCTGGTCTGAGACTTGGACAGTGGTTCATGTCACAAATTTGTTCTCTGGGTGTGGGCCTGTCCCATGCATGTCCAGTATGGAATTAGTCTGGCCCTTCATATGTTCTCCATGTTTTTCATGAGGGTGTTTCTTCCCATTTTAGCTTTGTGTTCTGCCACAGTGCCATCAGGAGTCTGATATAGCAAAGCACCCCACCGCTGCCAAAAAAAAAAAAGAAAGAAAGAAAATATAAATTTGTCCTTGTGTAGGTTGCTTCTCCAATTTTTGACTCCCCTGCTTTTGTATACTTTTTAGAATCCATTTGAAAATAAGTATGCTTACTTGTTTTTACTCATGCCTTAAGTACTAAAATTTTTGCTGCAATTCTAAAATTATAGAATAACATTTTAGAATAATGCATCAGTTCCTAAGAGTGCAATAGGTATGGTACAACTAGTCAAAGACTATGTTTTTTCAGTACCTAAAAGAGTAGTTTTGTTTTCAATTTTCTATTTCTCATTCTATTTTTTAAAGTTTCTTAATATTTTGTTGTTTTAATGGACCATGGTTTATGGTGTTCTAGGCTGTCCATGGAGACTCTTAAATCTTTCTGGCAATCAATATATGAATTTCTTAGAATCTTGGCAAATATCTTAATGGAGAACATTCCACTTCTGATCTTATTTTTCTTCAACTATAACAAGTTAAAGATTGGAGAATTCCTTTACATTCTTTCAGTTCATATGAAACAGCACTGTTCCAAGACCAAGAAAAGAAATCCTGAGGCCTTTGACTTCATACATGCTGGAGTTTGCCAATGCCCAGCAACACCAACAGGAGTGAAATGACCACCACTCTGAAAGCCAGCAGGGATGGCTCCTTATAGCACTTTTACTATGGCTTTTTTCCTGTCCTAACTTGAATCCTCAATATGAGCCCATCATCTTTCTGTATTCTGGAAATAGGTATAAATATCTCCCATTCAGATGATCCCCGCTTTTTAAAAAATTTATGGATTTGTGTTTGTTCTCTTTTACATTTTTATTCTTTTAGTTAGGAGGACATTTGGAAAGGCTGGGAAGTGAGTATACAAAGAAGTCCCCCAAACTCTAAAATTTATTTACAAAAACTGTGTATTTATTCTCACATGTTTAAACTCCAGTCCAGTCCCTTTCAAAGTATTCTTCATTTTATGTAATGAATTTATTGAGATGTTTTTTTCCACTGTTCATAACGATGAATTTTTGAACTCATTGTTTTTGATGTCTTTTAGTACTTCTGTCATTTTTTCCTGTTTCACCTCTTCCACGAAGGAAAAACCTTTCCCTTTGAGGACTTTTTTCATCTGGAGAAACAAAAGAAAGTTCATTGGGTGTGATAGGGTGAATGGGCAGAGTGGGGCATAAGAGTTCATGCTGTTTTTGGTCAAAAACTGCTGAACACTCTGCATGGTGTGGACAGGTATGTTCGTAAATCACCCATTATGAATTGGGCAAACGTGTTGAAAGAATCTTCAAAAAAAATCTCACTGAGCCCTGGCTAGTGTGGCTCAGTGGATTGAGTGCCTGCCTGCAATCTGAAGGGTTATTGATTCAATTCCTGATCAGGGCAAATGCCTAGGTTGTAAACCAGTTACCAGTTAGGCGTGTGTGAGGGACAACCAATTGATGTATTTTGTACATCAATGTTTCTCCCCTTCTCTTCCCTCCTCTCTAAAAATAAATAAATAAAATATTTAAAAAAATTCTCGGGCCAAGATGGAGGCCTAGACAGACATGCTGCATCTCCGTCCACAACTAAGAAGGAATACAACTACCTCAAAACTAGAGCCAACCAGAAACTCCAGAAAATCGAGCTGCATGAAATCCAACGAACAGATATAAAGAAGAAATACTCATCCAGTCAGGTAGGAGGGGCGGAGTCGGGGTGGAAGGATGTGGTGTGGTGGTGGCAGCAGCAGGCTGGTGGAAAGATAAAGTGCTTCCCAGACAAGGTAAAGCTAAAGGAGTTCATCACCACCAAGCCATTATTATATGAAATGTCAAAGAGACTTAAGAAAAAGAAGATCAAAATTATGAACGTTAAAATGTCAACAAACTCACAACTATGAACAACTGAATCTAAAAAATAAAAACAAAATACAACTAAGCAAACCAGAATAGAAACAGAATCATAGGTATGGGGATCATTTGGAGGGTTATCAGCTGGGAGGTGGCAGGGGGAGAAATGGGGAAATGGTGCAGGGATTAAGAAGCATAATTGGTTGGTACAAAATAGACATAGGAAAGTTATCAATAATATAGGAAAAGGTGAAGCCAAAGAACTTATATGCACAATGCATGGACACAAACTAAGGGGTATGGGATTTCTGGAGGGAAGTGGGGTACTGGGCAGAGGGGAGCAAAGATGAAAAAAATTGCGATACTGTAACAACATAATCAATAAAATATACTAAAAAAAATTCTCTGAAGCTGAACACAGCCTCTCACAACAATGCCATCTGCTACATTGATACAGATGGGTTCCTGGAACACTCACCTAGTGGGGAAGCTTGTACTAAAAGGGGTGGCCCTCCAGATCCATTTTGGGGAGACTTCACCTCTTGAATATCCCCAGGAATTAGAAGTTCACATATATAGACTACATGTTAAAAAATTAACAGCATTACTAAATTTTCTGAGTAGATGGCAATCCTAATGAGAATAAGTAAGTGAATAAATAACCCCCCAAATGCAATCAAGAAAAGAAGTATTTGACATTTGTCAAAGAGACAATTGGCCACAGAGAAAGCAGAGAACTCTATTCTCAGGTTGTAAGAGATAGCTTTTTTCATATGGATGTATGTCCTTGATCCCTAGGACATACTTTCCACCCAGAGTGACTCCTTGCCACATATCACTAGTCTCATTTCATGGGCCATATATTTTCCTTTAAAAAGTTTCACAAGCATCATGTGCTTGCATGAGCATCAGTCAAGGGCAACCTCTCTGCCATCTTCCATCACCACAGGGCAGCACTGGGCCATGCAAAACTCAGCCTGAGGCAACTGATCTGATTTCATGGACCCCTACGAACTTGAATTCCACAGCAGACATACTTTTTAAAAACTGATTTTTCAGTGAAGTGACTTGTTAGTCTTTTTATATGACATGTCATTTCTAATGAACTGTAGGACTAATGTTCGATCATAGATTTGGGAAGGAAGAAACATATTGCTTGGAACTTCTGATATATAATAGAAAAAAAGATGAAAACACTAATTTGTTCTCAGGATCTTTGGTTCTGCACCTGATCTCCAGAGGGCGATGCTGCACACACTAAAGACCTTGTGGATCAGTGTCATCTGCTCAGCTCCTCCTCTCTGCAGCTGGCTGAGTACTTTGCAGATAGAGGCAGGTGACTATATTCAGACATCAGAAAGCTCCAGGCTTATCTCAGCATATTTTGTATTTTTGTCTACCAAAAAACTTGTCCAGCGTACCCTTCGCTACACCTCCTACTTCCAAGGGCTTGGTTTCTGCAGCCACTTTCCTGCCTGCTCAGGGGAGATTTTTCCAGAGAAGCCCACAACGTTTCTACTGCTCAGCCATGCTCCTGTTGCTTATCTTAATACTGGGGATGATATTTGTACTGAGTGAGTAAAATTTCATAACACTCTATAGTTCTACACATTTTGACTAGAAGTACTTATTTCTCATAACAATGTCAGCAATGCTTTCACTGATAAAATATTGATGTTGCAGGAGATGCCAGAGCCCAGTCAGTGACTCAGCCTGACAGCCACATTAGTGTCTCTGAAGGAGCCTTACTGGAGCTGAAGTGCAAGTATAACTATAGTGCAACTCCTTATCTTTTCTGGTATGTCCAATACCCCATCCAAGGCCTCCAGCTTCTCCTCAAGCACTATTCAACCGGTAGCCTGGTTCAAGGCATTAAAGGCTTTGAGGCTGACTTTAAGAAGAGTGAATCTTCCTTCCACCTGAGGAAATCCTCAGCCCACTGGAGCGACTCAGCTGTGTACTTCTGTGCTCTGAGTGACACAGTGTCTGAGGCTCCAGGGGGAGCTGAGCACAAACCACTCGTGGTGGTGGAGTTTTCTCAACTTAAGATCCATTCCTGTGGGTTCTTTTTGTTGTAACAATTGTCCTGCTCAGAGAAACTTATTTAAGAAATTGGCTCATATGACTGTGGAGAATGGCAAGTCCAATATTTATAAGGTAGGCTGCAAATTCATAACAGACTCGAATTTGCAGTCTTAAGTCCTAAATCCGCAGGGCAGGCTGGCAGGATAGAAATCAGGCAGGATTTCTATGTTAGAGTCTTGAGGCAGAATTCCTTCTTGTCCCAGAATCCTCAGTTTTTGCTACAAGTAATTGGATGAAGCCTACTGTTCCTGTGGTATTTTTAACAATCTTATGCTACATATTAGCAAATGATGCAAAGAGAGGTGTGCAGACCCAGATTATTTTATATAATCCCACAATTCCATGCTTTATACATATTTCAAAAGCTTTTTGCTCTTTGTGGAACCTACATAATAATAGTTAGTATTCTCTAATGGTGAGTGTTCTTTTCTAATCAGATGTTTTACTTGCCTTGAGGATGACTCCGTGGGTTTTTATTCACCATTTTATCTTTCTGTTAACTCAGGAAACAGAAGATGAACTCCTCTTGTTTCATTCTTGTCAGTTTGCCTCTGTATCTACGTGGTCATTTACAAACAATTTTCTTGGAATATTTCCCCCTGTGTCTCATTGTGTCAGTAACAATGTGTTAGAATATTTTTTCTGTGTCTGACTACCTCTAGTCAAGAAATCTGAAAAATTATTGGTCAACAGTAGGAGATTGATGAAATTCATGAAGGGCTTTGAGAACTGTCATGGTCCTGTGAATTCTGGCAACTATTTAAGAATAGTGTGGAAAGAGAATGGAGATGTAGAATTTATCAGTGTTTGTCCAAATACTTTTTCTCAGTTACGGAGGTAGTTTCTTATTATTTCCATAACTTAAATTCTATAAATCTACACCAGATATTTGTGGGCATATTCCTTTCACTGCTTTTCTTTTCTAGCTATCAACCTTTTTCTCTTGCCTTCATTCTAATTTTGTATGGTTTCTCTGTTTGAATATCAGAGAAGGATTCTGATTATGTTAACATTGTCAAAATTGATCATGTAATAAGCTTAGCATTGCCAACTATGCTAGAAATAGTGATTATAATTGCTGTGGATACTAGGTGTTCACTGAACTTGATTAAAACTTATTATACAGTATGAATATTTTTGTCTTATACAGGTGGAAAGACCTCTGTGAGAAGCTGCTACATTCCCTGTGTTCTTAACACCTTAGGGAGTAATAAATAATTTGGAAAAAGGAGAAGGAGGATGAGGGAGCTCCCTAGCTGCTAATTAGCTTACACTGTAATATATAAAAAGAGACATGAAACAGAACCAACCGGCTCTTCATTTATGAGGGGTTCGATTGTCTGCAACCAAAAACATAACTCTCAATACCATAGTTTGGTGAAAAGAAAAGGAATTGTTTATCTAAAGATTATACAGATTTAGATTTTTCATGGATTTCTGCCCTTAAACCTCACTTTCTTTAAAACACCCACAAGCACATAGGTCTGCCTCTCCCTGCCAAACAAAGATAGTTTTAGAATACTAAAGTCAGAGGTACCATTTCCCTCTAGAAAAATAGAAGTCTGTGGTTTTCCCAGACACAGTTCAGCTTTATTGGCAGCTCCCAATCATTCGTGCCTGATTAGGAAGGTTTTCCCTGTGTCACGCTGTTTTCCAGCTCTTAATCCAAAACCACGTGGTTCCTTTTAAACTCATGTGGCTCTCTCCTTTTACCTCCTTGCAAACCGTGTTCAGTTCCCCTGCTTAATGGCTGCCACCTTATTTTTAGATGCCTGACTGTGGCCTGTGACTCAGTGGGTATGGCTACCAGTCGCAGCCACTTGTAGAATTTTATGTAAGGCCCGTAAGCTTTTCATCACCATTCTATAGTTGAAGCCCCTCCAATCTCCTTGAGGACCCTGCTCTGTAACAGACATGCTTAGGAGTCCTCAAAATATAAACATAGTAAGTAGATTATATTCAATAGGTCATCTTAGCCAAATGGCAAACCAGGAGGTCAACAGTAATTTTTAGGGCATAGTAATATGGTTCTATGTAGTACTTGTCTTTGTGTCATTTCTATAAGGTAATAAGGATGTAAATGGGGTATTAGAGATATAGAATTATGCATAAGAAATGTATGTTCTATTAATGTTCCTTTTCCTCCATCCTTCCTTTCTGTTTATGATCTGTCTCTTTTCTACATCTGACTATATTCAGGTGATTCACTGTCATTGGCTCAGCCAATTGCCCAAAGAACTATGGTGGGCACTTTATGTAGATTGCAATAAGAAGAACTACTAGTCTCTTCTGATATTGAACTCAGCAGAGTATGAACAAAATAAGTTTTACACCAAGGACCTGAAACATCTGGGAGATCATATTCCCACTCCCAAACTTAACTCTGCCTGAGAAATCCAAGTAGTCTTTAATCCTCCCTCCATTTTCCATTCTTTATTAATAATTTGTTATTTATGTAATTATATATTTTTTGTGGTGAAATTTTGCAATAAAAATTTTATCAGAATGAAGTGGAAATTCTAAATTATTTTATTAATGAAATTAATAATTCTGACTTTTCATGTAATTAACTTGTCTTGCTAAAAGCCCATCACTCAGAAGCAGCTGGCCTGATTGGAAGGTGGAATGGCTTACTGGAAAGAGAGTTACAGTGATAGTTGGAGGACCACACCCTGCCAGGATGGAGCTTTGTTTAACAGGATTTAACATGTGCTTTGAATCAGAGACTCTTATATGTCACTGTGTTCCATAAAGTCACCATACATCGGTCTGGGAATCAAAAGGTGGACATGGGATTTGCTCCTCTTACGATTACACCTAATAATTCACTAACAGACTTTTAGATTCTCAGGAAGTCAACTTTTCACTGTGTTGATTTTGAAATCGTAGTCCTTAATAGAAGACTTCTTTCACCAGGTGACTAAAAGTGGCTTCATTTAGTGGATGATGAGAATACCTCCTGGACACTTGGGCCTAAGTCATCAACTAATATGAAAGAAAAAAAAAGTCTGTTGGTTGGAGTGATTGATTCTGCTTAACAAGTGGAAATTGTTTTGCTTATACACAATAAAAACAAGAAATACTATGTGGCCAATGGTAAAGCTAATGGAGAACTGTAGCCACCAAAACCAAAAAAGAACAATTTGAGGGTCCAAATAATTCTGAAATAAAGGTTTGGGTCATTCAGCCAGACAAGGAGCCCAGACCAGCAAAGGTTTTGGTTGAGGGTAGTTGAAAATGTTGCTGGTGGATGTGATGTTAAAGGCTTCCCCTGTGTCTTATCTCCATCCATCCCACCATGAAAAAACTCCAGCCGTATATTTCACAAGGCTAAAACAAAGTCTAGTGCCCAGAGTTCTTATTTAATTGTTTGACATCAGCCATCTCAGTCCCTGTTGAGGTAGCTAAGCCATGTTCCTGGTTGTGCTACTGTGCCAGACTTCTGCCTGGAGCCTGTGTCTGTAGTCTACACTGCCATTGGCCACCTGGCTGTTAGAGTGACATGGTTACTATAGAGAGAATGTGTGACCAATGGAACTTGCAAAGGTGAGAGAGAGAGAGAGAGAGAGAGAGAGAGAGAGAGAGAGAGAGAGAGAGAGAGAGAGAAAATCTTTGTTCCCTGGGATTATATTATCTCAGGTTGGGGAGCACCATGAGCTTTTTCAAAGGAACCAATCTAGCCCTGCTTGGGTGGCTCAGTAGGTTGATGTACCATGTGGATATACCAAGGTTGAGGTTTGAACCAAAGTTGAGGTTTGATCCCTGTTTGGGGCACATATAAGAATCAACAAATCAATGTCTTTCTCTCTCTCTCTCTCCATTCCTCACCCTCTAAAGAAATTTTTTGTCAACTGTACTAAAGCTATTTTAGATTAATTTTAAAACCACCACTAATGTATCTTATGCTGTTTTAGTTTGTAAACTAATCTTATAGATATAAGATAATTAAAAACAGGGAAGAATGATAGGGTAACTCAAGAGTTAAACATTTTAGCCTTAGATGATAAGGTTAAGTGATTAATGCACATGGAAAAGTGTTGTTCTAGGAACTGGAATGCATGACTGTACAGAACCCCAGTCTATGCTCTTCTGGAACAGCTGTGGGATCCATTTGCCTGCTGCCAAGACACATGACTCCCAATACAAAAGTTTGGTGGAAAAAGAGTGTTTATTTTAAAGTTTTACTCATTCAGAATAATGATGGGTTTCTATTGTTATGTCCCATTCCCTTTAAAACACCCCAAAACACTTATTACTGCCTTCCCCTGCCAAACTAGGCCAGTTTCAGAATACACCAATCAGAGGTACCCTCTTTCAGAAAAGCTGAAGTCTGTGGCTCAGTATTCCTGGTCACAGTTCAGCATTTTAGGCATCTCCAACTAATCCATGCTTGGTTAGGCAGGTCCCTGCAATCCCAGCCTCATCAGCCATGCTGCCATGTTCCCAAGGCAGGTTTCCTAGTGGCTCTCCTTTTTCTTACACCAGATCTCTTGGTGGACTATCTTTCCAAATCACGTGGCTTCCCCTTTACACCCCAGACCTTCTAGCTGACTCTCGTCTACAACCCTTTCAGACCCTGTGGCTTCTTTCTCTTTATGGTTGCCTGCCCTTATTTTAAATACTGCCCTAGAACACCAGACATCGTGGTTATGAGAAGTACCTTAAGCCTATCATCCTCCCTTTTACCTGGGGCAATGTAAAAGTATCTTAAGGCTGTCATCTGACCTTTTGCCTGGGGGCAGCATAAATGTATCTGAAGCCTATCAGTTACCCTTTTGCTCTGGGCTGCAGCACAGCTATTATCTAGCTACCAACTTGCCATAGATATGCAAAGTACCTTAAAAGCTGTACTATCTCCTTTCCCCATTCCCAAAACCATGAGCTGTGGAGACTTTTGGGACCCCATCCACCACTCTGTTACATCATCAGGCGACTCTAGGAGGTCACAGGCAATTCTGCCTTTGAACCCCAGAGGGTCTGCCAGTCACAGAGATGGTATCTGAGCCATTGTTTTCCAGGGAGGGAATGTCCTTGGTGCAGAAAAAGAGTTGTTGATCAACAGATAAAGAATACTAGGAAAATCATAGCAGGACTGCAATTCTCAACCAATTAACCTTTTCCCAAGCCCTTATCCACCTTTTCTTCTTATATAAAGGATTGCTTGAAAAGAGTTAAGATGGTTTTTGAGGAAGAATAACTTGCCATCTTTTCAGATCAATGGCCATCTGACTTAAGCAGCCATAAAGACCAATTTTTTTTTCTCTACTTGTTGGTTCTGGTAGTGACAGGAAGCACAAATGCTGACTTTTATGGTTTCAATAGGAAGGGTAGCTGTATCCATATGTGTTTCAAACATGTGCAGAAGATTGTATATAGAAGCTGACTAGTCAAATGTGTGGATTGAGTTATCAATTCTTAGCTCAAATTTGTTTGCTTGTTTTATGACAATAGATACGGACCATTCAAGTATTTTCTTTTGATAGTGGCACAATGTTAAACTTTGTCAGTAGAGGGTGTAGAATGAAAGGGCTACACTACTATGCCCCCCGCCCCCCAACCTGGTTTCTGTTTATCCTGTTGGCAGGATCCTGCAGCATGGGAGGCTTCTCTAGTGAGCAGGGCACCTGCACCAGGTTCCTGTGGTGCTGTGGCCAGCAGCACCCAAAGGACAGCAACTTCCCCTATTGTCCCCATGTTTAGGTAGTTTGTATGAGTGCCTCCAGTGAGACACTTACCTGTGAACATCTTTTTCCAGCACCATAGAGAATGGTTATGTGGTGTAAAGGAGGGATAAATTTATCTCTACACTTAAGGTTCTTCTAGATGTGCTAATAATGAAATAGACATGACATACATTAACAGGAATAAAAACTGAATTTAATACACACATGTAAATGGGAAACTTGCATACATGAGAGAGTCAGAGACCTGACATGCAGGAAAGGTTCAGAGATAGAAAGAGAACATGGGCATATAAGACATCTGAGCCCTGGCTGGTGTGCCTCACTGGATTGAGTGCCAGCCTGCAAACCAAAGTGTTGCTAGTTTGATTCCCAGTTAGGGCACATGCCTGGGTTGTGGGCTAGGTCCCCAGTTGGGGGCATGTGAGAGGCAACCACATACTGATGTTTCTCTCCCTCTCTTTCTCCCTCCCTTCCCCTCTCTCAAAAAATTAATAAATAAAGTCTTAAAAAAAAAAGACATCTGAGTTAGGAGTGAAGTAAAATGCCTTGGGGGTTTCAAAGTCTCATTGCAGGGTGATAAAAAGAGCTGATGCTTAGTAAATAGCAGTTTGCCCTTCCCTATAGAGAGGTCAAAAGAAGTTATCACTGAGGACTTGTGGGCAAGGCCTCTATTTTAAGTTCTTCTAGGTAGTTAAAGAATAGGTGAAAGTTTCTTTTGAGACTTTGACTCAAGTTACCTTTAGCTCAAGATGATTTTTATACACTGAGGCACATCTTGGGGTGACTCCATCTGAAACCCACACTATACTATTTATCAAAGTTTTAGGTATTGGTCCAGATGTATTAGGTAGCTGATTTGTAATTTCCTCTGTAGCTGACCTTTTATTACAATGTAAGTTGACAACCCTTAGACTGGAATCTTCTTTCTTTTTTTTTTAAAGTATATTTTATTGATTATGTTGTTATAGTAGTTCCAATTTTTCCCCCTATGCTCCACTCTGCCCAACACCCCTCTTCTCTCCAGCAATCCCACCCACCTTAGTTCATGTCCATCAGTCGTGCATATGTTTCTGGGCTTCACATTTTTCTATATTATTCTTAACTTCTCCCTGTCTGTTTTGTATCAACCAATTATGCTCCTTAATCCCTGCACCATTTGCTCATTTGTCTCCCTTCCCTATCCCAGCTGATAACCCTCCAAATGATTCCCATACCTACAGTTCTGTTCCTATTCTGGTTTGCTTAGTTGGATTTTGTTTTTAGTTTTTAGATTCAGTTGTTGATAGTTGTGAGTTTGTTGTCATTTTAGTGTTCATAGTTTTGATCTTCTTTTTCTGAAGTAAGTCCCTTTGACATTTCATATAATAATGGTTTGGTGATAATGAACTCTTTTAGTTTTACCTTGTCTGGGAAGCACTTTATCTGTCCTTCCATTCTAAATGATAGCTTTGCTGGATAGAGTAATCTTGGTCGTATGTCCTTGATTTTCATCCCATTGAATACTTCTTGCCAGTCTCTTCTTGCTTGCAAATTTTCTTTTGAGAAATCAGCTGACAGTCTTATAGCCACCCCTTTGTAGGTAACTCTTGCTTTTCTCTTGCTGCTTTTAAGATTCTCTCTTTATCTTTCATCTTTGGCATTTTAATTATGATGCGTCTTGGTGTTGTCCTCTTTGGGTCCAGCTTGTTTGGGACTCTGTACTTCCTGGACTTGTATGTCTATTTTCTTCGCAAAATTTGGGAAGTACTCCTTCATTATTTTTTCACATTAGCTTTTAATTTCTTACTCTTCCACTTCTCCTTCTGGCACCCATATGGTTCAGATGTTGGCATGTTTAAAGTTGTCCCAGAGGTTCCTAAGCCTCTCCTTATTTTTTTTAATTCTTGTTTCTTTATTCTGTACTGGTTGACTGTATTTTTTCTTCTTTATGTTCAAAATCATTGATTTGAACCTAAGTTTCCTTCCCTTCACCATTGGTTTTGTATGGATTTTCCTTCATTTCACTTAGCATGGGCTTTAGTTCTTCTCCTATGTGTTTGCCATACTCAAGTATATCTGTCAAGCCTGTGAGCATCTTTATCACCAGTGTTTTGAATCTGCATATGTTAGGTTGGCTATTTCCTCATGTGTCAGGTTAGCTATCTCATCATTGCTTAGTTCTTCCACTGGAACCTTGATCCATTTCCTCTTTTGGGCCATACTTCTCTGTCTCCTCATCTTGACAGACTCCTGTGTTTGTTTGCCTCTGTGTCTTAGGTAAGCTGTCACTCCTGTTACATTGTAAGGGGGAGAGCCTTAAGTATTCGTCAGTACAGAGTGACTCGTTTCACCATGCTGTGGTGCTGTATGTAGGGGAGGGACCCAAGAGGAAACAATGCCACCTGCTCACCCCTCTTCCAGGCATCTCTTCTACCTCGATATCGGACTGGAGTCTCCTTAGCTGTTGCCTTGGCTGTTGTTCCCAGAGAGGGTGGTTCTACAGACATTCTAAGACCAGGGGGGCCTTCAAACAAGCAGACTCTGCTGAGAGACAGGAGTTTCTTCCTCCACCCCAACTCCCACTGGTTTGCAGAGTCAGAAGCAATGAGCTCTTATTTTCCCCTGCACTGGGACCGTGAGCTGCACAGCCTGGTCTGGGATTTGGGACACTCCCCAGGTGTCCCTCCCGACTTTTTAAAACGTGTAACTGAGTTTTCCGCCAGCCTGCTGCTGCTGCTGCTACTGCATCTGCTGCCGCCACCACACTGTGTCCTCTCCACTCAGGCTCTGTCCCTTCTACTTGTCTGGATGAGTATTTCTTCCTTATATATTTGTTTGTTGGATTTTCATGCAGCTTGATTTTCTGGAACTTCTGGCTGTCTCTAGTTTTGAGGTAGTTGTGTTCCTTTTCAGTTGTGGAGGGAGATGCAGCATGTCTGTCTATGCCTCCATCTTGGCTGGAAGTGGAATTTTCTTTCTTGATTAGGGCCATTGATCTCCTTAGAGTTGAAGTTTAATTTAAATGGAAAATCATGCACAATATTCTATTGTTTGTGTTGAGAACATTTTAATATAAATTATATATCCTAACACTAATATATTCAGCTCTTACATTGTGATATAAAAATATCACAATTTTTATCTACTATAAAAATTGCGGATAATTGTTGGGGGAATTTCTGAAAATCTATAATACATGTAACTATAGTCCTTTGTAATTAGTTATTCCAGAGATTATTTTTAGTTTAAGATTTAGAGACACTCTTTCATAAAAGAATGTGAGGGTGACCCCCCAAAATGGAATTTATTTATGAAAAATTGTGTATTTATTTTTACATGTTTAAACTTTAGTCACTTTTAAAGTACTCTCCATTTGATACAGTATACCTTTTGAGAAAAATTTTCCACTGCTCAAAATAGTTTTTGAACTTGTTGATTTTGATGTCTTCTTGTACTTCTGCCACATCATCACCTCTTCCACATCATCAAAACATATCCCTTTGAGGAATTTTTTCATCCAGAGGGAAAAATTCGTTGCTTCAGGCAAGATCAGGTGAATAGGGAGGATAAGACATGGAGGACATGCCATTTTTGGTCAAAAACTGCTGAATACTAAGCGTGGTGTGGGCAGGTGCACTCATAACTCATCAATCATGAAAAGGGCAAATGCATTGAGTTTTAAAAAATAATTCACTGAAGTCAAACGCAGCCTCTCACAACAATACCAGGTAGTACACTGATACAGATGGGTTCTTTGAACACTCACCTAGCAGGGGAAGCCTGTACTACAAGAGGTCTGCCCTCCAGAAGATAATTTCATTTTGGGGAGGATCCCCCCCATATTAACATACCGTATAGTTTATTTGGTAACTTACTTTAAAATTCCACTATTTTATTATCTATTTATTATCAAATACACAACACATTCAATTTACATCTCTGTTGCAGACTCCAACCAGTGGGGTCTGCGGTGTTGTGGATGAGCGGGAACAAATGCACAAGGACTCAATGAATCCTGTGGAGAAAAGGGACAGTGTGACCACTCTCTAGGTGAGAGAGCACTTTGACCCTTGCCTAGACAGGCTTTTTATTACCATTCGCAGGGAATTACATCCAAGAGAATCATAAATTATCATACTAAAATTGCTTAAGTGGTTATAGCTTACAGATAAAAAAGAAGAGAATGTTGTGCTTGTGGGGGAATGAAAAGGATGGGTGACCTGGCCACATCCTGTCCTTGAAACAGCTCAGAATAAACCTTAGGAAGTTACTTCAAGGTTATATGCTAAACATCTGCTGTTCTCAACTTAGGGTGAGAGAGTTTTAGCAAAAGTAAGCTTTAAAGCAGCCTAGATAAAATGCAGGCCTGATTCCCACAGGAAAGCCAATCTGCGGACCTGGTTTCTGTGTGCCACCTCGCGCCTGTCAGTTTTCCAGACCAGGGCTGAGTTACATTCGCCACTGCCACATGGACTGGTTCCCTATACATGTCCAATACTTCAGCACATTAACAAAGTCATTAGGAAAATAAGCCCTCCTTGTACAATTCCTAGGGGGATATCTAAGACAAAAAAACTTTTATTTAGTAAATAAATATGCTAAAATATGGGTATAAAAGGTAGATTGTTAAAATGTTTAAAATATGTTATATATATGGTTATGACTTAAAATTGCTTTTTGTGACTTGTTTTATATAACAGGATATTAAAATTAATTCTTGCATTAATTTTCTAGGGTAGCAATAAAAAAATACCATAGAATGGGTAGCTTAAACAACATAAAATTTTTATTTTGCAAACTTTTGGTGTATGGATGATTCTCCAATTAACTGAGATACCCAGCCAGGGCCCTAGATTTTTTTTCTTACACAGGTAGTTGCAAAATACCACGTTATTAAAGGAAATGAAAAAGGGTTCTTGACAGAGGGAGATAATTCTGGAAATGTATGGAACTGACAATTTTATGTTTTGGGAAAACACTGTAGTGGAGTTTGGGAGAAAAATGATAGATTATGGAATCTGATCCAGCAATGGCCAGGGAAACAGGAATACATACTAGCAGAGTTGGCTTATTCTTTAAAGGAAATTTCAATAAAGATATGAGCTAGTCATTGCCTTTAGAATATAGCATCCCTTTTGATATAAGAAAATAAAAAACCCATAGAATAAATTTACATATAGTTACATTTTCCGAATCTGCAGCCTGATGTGTTTTGAGAATTTCTGATCTTTCTCTCAATACTTTGCTGGATATAATCCACATAACAACCACAATAGATTTCTTAAAGCATGTCAGATTTCTCATTGCAAATCAACCCTATCTGTGGGTCCAACTGTTTCCCAGCTCATGGAACTTTTCACCATTTGCTTTTTTATTACTTAGAGTCAATCCTTTACCTTTTATAACAGTCATCTTTATTGAAGGGAGTTTCTACATTTTGACTGTTGGTACTCTCAGCTTGTTGGGAATAACAAGGTCATGGGCAAGACCAACTTAGAGAAGCAGAACCTGAGATAATAGTTGTTTGAAATATTGAATGATATATCTTTAATTCTGATCTTTGACTTAGATGTTCCTTTTAGAAAGAGTTTTTTCCCCATAATAGACAAATGAAGATGGTAAATTTAGCTGAAAATGAAGGTTTTATATTTTCTTTGCTTAAGAGAGTGAATCTTGGTGTTTTCCTGATTTCAAACATGTAAACCCAGGCCATTGTTGCATAAATACCAATGGCATCTGCCTCTTTCCAACTTAATAATAACTCAGCAGTATGCAGAGTTATAAATATTGATCTCTACATTCTTATTGTGCATGCAATCCTGATCTAAGGCCTAATTTGTTTGTCTATTTCTGCCTTCACACATTTGAGTACCTCACAGGCACAGGGTAAGAGAACATTTAACCAACAAGCTCAGCAGTTAGAGATGTGACCACAAGATGGTGGTGCCCCTCTGCTCATGCAGAATATGTAGAGGGTTCATTTTAGTGGATTCTGAATAAATAGGCAATGGCAGAAGCACAGCCTTTTTCTTATTGGCTGAGTAGACAATGTGAGAAATCATTATGATTGTTAGAGAAAAGAAGGGACAGCTTGATAACAGAAGTAGCTCTGTTGGCTGGGGATTGCAAGTTTATAATTGATTCTAATTAGAAGGAACAATGAAGATATTCATCGAAGCTTTAGTTATGTTCTTGTGGTTGCAGATGAATTGTGAGTTGAGGGAACTGGGGAGAGTATATTAGTGAATATTTCTTAGAAGCCAAGGAAGAGAGTGTCTTTATCAGGTTTCCTCCAGTTACTATAGATAAGGAAAAGTAAATTCTGGACTGTAATAATCTGGCAAACTTTTTCCTCCTCTGACTCTTTCTTTCTGCATAGGGGTCAGCCAAGGAGAGAAAGTGGATCAGCATCCTTCTGCCCTGAGTTTTCAGGAGGGAAGCACCTCTGTTATTACCTGTTCTTATTCAGACCGTGCCTCAGAGTACTTTCCTTGGTATAAGAAAGAACATGGAAAAGGTCTCCAGCTCATTATAGACATTCGTTCAAATAAGGACAAAAATCAAAACGGAAGATTCACTGTTTTATTGAATAAGACAGCCAGACATTTCTCCCTGCACATCACAGCCACCCAACCTGGAGACGCAGCTGTCTACTTCTGTGGGAGTGCACATTGTTTCTTAGGCACCTACAACCTGTATGCAAGCCTGTGAGTAGAGCAGATCCCTCTCCTTTGGGACAGACCTTCAAGAACAGCTTTTGTGAAATTGTCTGCAAGTGAAAACTAGTGTGCTGTATGTTAAAAACACATAATAAGAAGTTTAGTTTCAAGATGACCCAGAGAGTGTTAGATCATTTTGTTAGATGATGGTTTCTTAATGGATTCTCTTTTTCATTCTGTGATGTAAAGCTCTTTTAAATTATAGTTGAAATAGAATATTATATTAATTTCAGGGGTACACATAGTGATTTGAGATTTATATACCTTACAAATTGATCACCATGAGAAGTTTAATAGCTAATCATTTGTTGAACATTACATCCTCATAACTTATTTATGTTATAACTTTGTACTTCATAATCCCCTTCATCTTTTTTGCCCATTCAAGTTTTCCACCATTTATTGAACACTTTTCCCATTCTATATTCTTGACTCCTTTGTCACAAATGTAATTGACTATATAAACATGTGTTCATTTCTGGGCTCTCCTGTTCCATTGATCTATGTTTTCTTTTTTCTTTTTTGGTCTATTTTTTTGACCAGTATCATACTTTTTTCATTACTACAGCTTTGTAGTACAGTTTAAATCAGTGAGTGTGAGGTCTCCAACTTCAGTTTCACTTACTTCTGCTCTGGTCTTTATTATTTTCTTTCTTGTACTAACGAGCTTTATTTATTCTTCTTTTTCTAGTTCCTTTATGTGTAAGGTTAGATTATTTGAGATTTTTCTTATTTCTTGAGGTAGGCCTGCATTGCTGTAACCATCTTCCTTAGTACAACTTTTGCTATGTACTATAGATTTTATAACATTGTTTCCATTTTTGTTCATCTCAAGGTGTTTTTTGATTTCCTATTTGATTTCTTCATTGACCTATTGGTTTTTTAGTAGCAGGTTGTTCAGTTCCACATGTGTTTTTTCCAGGTTTCCTCTTATAATTGATTTCTAGTTTCATACCGTTGTGGTTGAAGAAGATGCTTGATATGATTTCAATCTTCTTGAACTTATTGGCTTGTTTTGTGGCCTAACATGTTATCTATCCTGGAGAATGTTCATGTTTATCTAGAAAGAATGTGTATTCTACTGTTTTTGGTTGAAATGTTCTGTTCATGTCTGTTAAGTACACCTAGTTCTATGTGTCCTATAAGGACAATATTTCTTTGTTGATTTTTTCTGGATGATCTACCCACTAATGTAAATGGGATATTCAATTATTGTGTTACCATCAATCTCTCTCCTTATGTCTGTTAATATATGCTGTATGTATATAGTTGAGCCTATCATGGGTGCATAGATGTTTACAAGTGTTATATCCTCTTGTTGGATTAACTCTTTCATCATTATGTCATACATTTTTATCTTGTTAGAGCCTTTGTTTTGAAGCCTAATTTGTTTAAGTATGGCTACCCCAGCTTTCTTTGCATTTCTTTTTGCATAAGATAGCTTTTTCTGTCTATTCACTTTCAATCTTGTGTGTCTTTTGAGCTAAAGTGAACCTCTTATAGGCAGTATGTGCGTCGGTTTGGTTTTTTTTTTAATCCATTCAGCCACCCTGTGTCTTTAATGGAACACATAGTTTATTTACATTTAAAGTAATTACCAATAGGTATGTATTTATTGCCATTTTGTAGTTTTCATATTAGCTTTTAAATGGTTGGTCCACTACCTTTATTATATATTTGTCTTTACTAGTGAGATTTTTTTCTTTCACAAATTTTCTTATTTCTAGCTTTGTTCTTTTCTTTTCTACTTAAGGAATTACCTGTAACATTTCTTGTAATGATGGCTTAGTGGCGATGATGTCCTTTAACTATTGCTTGTCTGGGAAACTCTTTATCTCTTCTTCAATTATGAATGATAACCTTGCTGGGTAGAATATTCTTGGGTGTAGATTTATTCCCTTTCTTCATGTTGAATATATTGTGCCACTTCCATCTAGTTTGCACAGTTTCTGCTGAAAAATCAGCTTATAGTCTTATGAGGGTTTCCTTGTATGTAACAAGTTGTTTTTCTTTCTTTTAAGATTCTTTCTTTGTCTTTTGACATTTTAATTTTGGTGTGGGTCTTCTGGGGTTCATCTTGTTTGGGCTCTTTGTTCTTCTTGGACTTGGATATCTGTCTTTTTCACCAGAGTAGGGAAGTTTTCATCTGTTATTTCTTCAAATAGCTTTTCTGATCCTCTTTTTCTCTTCTCCTTCTAGGGTCCTTATGGTGCAAATGTTCATACACTTGTCATTGTCTAGAGGTATATTATATTATCCTCATTCTTTTAAATTCTTTTTTCTATTGCTCTTCCTGTTGGGTAATTTCTAATATTTTGTCTTCTTGATCATTGAGCAAGTCTTCTCTGTCACCTTATCTGTTAATTCCCATTAGTACATATTTTCATTTCAGTTGTTGTATTCCTTAGTTCTGATAGGTTCTTTTTTATAATTTTTATCTTTTTGTTAAAGTTCTCACTGAATTTATCCATTTTTCTGCAGAGTGATGAACATTTTTATTACTATTACTTTGAACACTTTAGTGGACAGCTAACCTCCATTTCATTTAATTATTTTTCTGGAGTTTTGTATTGGTTTTCTTTTCCTTTTGTCAGAGAAAGCAGCCTTATTAAAAGATGTAATTTGGGGTTTAGTGGTGTAATCCCCCCCTTGTCACCAGAGCCAGGTGTTCCAGAGCTGTTCCCTATGTGAACTAGTGTAACCTCCTCTTGTGGTTAGACCATAACTGCTAAGGATACACTTGGCAGGTGAATCTGGTCCCTGGCCTGGCTGGCCGAGAAGCTGGCCACAATTACTGAAGGCACAATGATATGCAGGACCACTCCCTGTGTGACTGGCTGGTGGGTTTGACTACAACTGCTGATAGTGCACTGGTATGTAGGACAGGCCTCCGAAGTGGCTGGCTATGGGGCCTAGTCTTGACTGTGTATTGTTGTCAACTGAGGGCACCCAATGACCCTTTCATGGTAGTAGCAGCTTCAAAGAGGTGTCAGCCTGGGTGAATCCTCAGAAAGATGCATGGTGAGATGAACAGAGTTAGTAAGGTTAATGGAGAGTGTCAGAAATGGTGCCTGCCAGTCTTAGACCAGTTAGTAAAGAAAAAGGAAAAAAATGGAAAAAAGTAGCACTTCTGTCCTTGGATAAAGTTCCAACAGATCCCTGCCCCTCCAGCACATGCCCTAGAATTAGTCAATGTATCACTTTCACATATGATTGAGGTGCTTTTCAAATTGCTGCCTCTGCACTGGAACTCAGAAAGACTGCAACCTTAGTTTCCTAGAGCCCTTTGACTCTCCCAGATATAAGCCCCACTCGTTTTCAAAGGCAGATGTTATAGAAGATCCTCTTCATGGTGCAGGTCCCCATAGGCTGGGGCTCAGACTCCTTGCTCTCAGGGAGAACCCCATGGCTGTCATATCCCTTCCACTTGTACATCATTGCATAAGGAGTGTGGAGAAAGTGAGTCCTTACTAGACTGAATCTCAATGTGGCTTTTTCTTTATAGTTGTGATTGTAAAATATCTGTTCTGCTAGTCTCCAGGGCATTCTCAGAGAGATGTTCTATATATAGCTGTAGTTTTGATCTCAATACGATGAGGTGAGCTCAGGACTTCCGGCCGAGATGGAGATGTAGACAGACACACTGCGTCTCCTTCCACAACTAAGAAGAAATACAACTACCTCAAAACTAGGAGCAACAAGAACTTCCAGAAAACCAAACTGCATGGAAGTCCAGCAGACAAAGATATAAAGAAGCAATACTCATCCAAACAGGTAGGAGGGGCGGAGTCGGGGTGGAGAAAACATGGTGTAGTGATGGCAGCAGTGGTGACAGCAGCAGTGGAAGGCCAGCAGAAAATGTAGTTACAAGTTTAAAAAGTCAGAAGGGACACCTGGGGAGCATTCCCAGCTCCTCACCAGACCGCGCTGCTCATGGCCCCAGCACCGGGGAAAATTAAGCCTCATTGCTTCTGACGGTGCAGACCAGTGGGGGTTGGGGTGGAGGCAGAAACTGCCAGTCTCAGCAGAGTCCGCTTGTTTAAAGGGCACCCACAGTCCTAGAACGTCTGCAGACCCACCCACTCTGGGAACGACGGCCAGGGCAGCAGCTAGAGGGGCACCAATCTGGTGCGGAGGTATGAGAGGTGCCTGGAAAGGAACGAGTGCTGGGCAGGCAGCATTGTTCCCTCTTGGACCCCTTCCCCACATACAGCACCACAACGTGGTGAAATAGGTTTCCCTATACTGACGAATCCCTAAGGCTGCATCCCTTACAATGTAACAGGAGTGACAGCTCTACCTGAGATGCAGAGGCAAACAAACACAGGAGCCTGTCAGAATGAAGAGACAGAGAAGTATGGCCCAAAAGGGGAAACGGATCAAGGTTCCAGTGAGAGAAATAAGAGACAAGGAGATAGCCAACCTCACAGATGCAGAATTCAAAACACTGGTGATAAAGATGCTCACAGGCTTGATAGATATGCTTGAGTATGGCAAACGCATAAGAGAAGTGAAGCCTATGCTCAGTGAAATGAAGGAAAAACCACACAAAACCAGTGGTGAATGGAAGGAAACCAGGGTTCAAATCAATGACTTGGAACATAAGGAAGAAAGAAACCGTCAACCAGTATAGAACGAGGAAGCAAGAAATTTTTCAAATGAGGAAAACTTCCCTAATTTTGTGAAGGAGATGGACTTACAGGTCCGGGAAGCACAGAGGATCCCAGGCAAGCTGGACCCAGAGGGGACCACACCAGGATGCATCATGACTGATATGCCAAAGGTAGAAGATAAAGACAGAGTACTGGGGGCAGCAAGAGAGAGGTGGAAAATTGCCTACAGGAGGATGCCTATAGGAGTATCAGCTGATTTCACAGAAGACTTTGCAGGGAAGAAGGGACTAGCAAGCAGTATTCAATTTGATTAAAAGCAGCCTACAACCAAGATTACTCAATCCAGCAAAGCTATCATTTGGAATGGAAGGGCAGCTGAAGTGCTTCCCAGACAAGGTGAAGCTAAAGAAGTTTATCATCAAAAAGCCATTATTATATAAAATGTCAAAAGGACTTACTTAAGAAAAAAAAGATCGAAACTATAAACACTAAAATGACGACAAACTCAAGAACTAAATCTAAAAAATAAAAACAAAATCCCACTAAGAAAATCAGAACAGAAACAGAATCATAGGTATGGGGATCATTCATAGGGTTATCAGCTGGGAGGCGGGAGGGGGAGAAATGGGGAAATGGTGCAGGGACTAAGCATAATCGGTTGGTACAAAATAGACAGGGGGATGTTAAGAATAATATAGGAAAGGGTGAAGCCAAAGAACTTATATGCACGACCGATGGACATAAACTAAGAAGGGTAGGATTGCTGGAGGGAAGGGGACTACTGGGCAGAGGGGAGCAAAGGGGAAAAAAACTGGAACTACTGTAACAACATAATCAATAAAATATACTTAAAAAAAAAAAGAGGTGAGTTTAGGATATTTCTACTCCACCATCTTGAACTTGAAGCCAGGAGCCTTGCTCTTGAATGCCAATTTAGTTTGTTTATGAAATACTGTTTATTGCAGTTGGAGAACTGTTTCCAAAACAACTTTAATGGATTCTTGAAGGGAGTTACTAGTGTTTTAATTTGAAATTGAAGCTTTAAAGATGACTTTATATTTGTTATTCAGGTTCTTCTCATATAAATAAATCCTGAGTAACAATATAACATTCTTAAATATAAATGAGATTTTAACACTTGTCTGTCAAAAATTGCATGTTATTTTTTGCTGACTATAAAACATTATATGCTAAATATAGAAAAAATATAAATATTTAAAATTGATAATTCTGTACTCAATTTTTTGCTAATATTTGTTGTATCATCTTCATTAAATTATAGCATAATTAAGATTCTGTTTTTTTAAATTGTTTTTTATTACAGTTGTCCCACTTTTTCCCCATTGCTTCCCCCCACCCCACCCACTCCTTCTCCTACAGTTGATCCCAACCCAGTTTTCCAAGTCTATGGGTCATTTGTACATGTTCCTTGACTAGACCCTTCTCTTTCTTACCCCTCTTCTCTCCCCTACCCCGGTAACTGTTAGCCTGCTCCTTGTTTACATGCGTCTATTCTATTTTGTGTGGGTTTTTTTGTGTTGTTCATTAATTTCCTGTATTAGGTGATATCATATGGTATTTGTCTTTTGTTGCCTGGCTTATTTCGCTAAGCATAAATCTCTCTAGGTCCATCCATATTGTTGCAAATGGTAGGAGCTCCTTCTTTCTCTCTGCTACATAGTACTCCATTGTGTAAATGTACCAGTTTTTGGATTCAACCATCTACAGATGGGCACTTAGGTTGTTTCCAGCACTTGGCAATTGTAAATAGCACTGCTATGAACATAGGGGTGCATAGGTTTTTTTGAATTGGGGTTTCAGGATTCTTTGGGTATAATCCTAGCAATGGAATAACTGGTTCAAAAGGCAGTTCCATTTTTAGTTTTTTGAGGAAATTCCATACTGTTTTCCATAGTGGTTGCACCAGTCTGAAATCCCACCAACAGTGCACTAGGGTTCCCTTTTCTCCACATCCTCGCCAGCACTTGTTGTTTGTTGATTTGTTGATGATGGCCATTCTGATTGGGGTAAAGTGGTATCTCACTGTGGTTTTTATTTACATCTCTCTGATGGCTAGTAATGTTGAGTATCCTTTCATATGCCTACGGGCTCTCCGTATGTGCACCTTGAAGAAGTGTATGTTCAAGTCCTTTGCCCATTTTTTAATTGGGTTGTCTGTCTTCTTGGTGTTGAGTCATGTAAGTTCTTTATATATTTTGGAGATCAATTCCTTGTCTGAGGTATCATTGGCAAATATGTTTTCCCATACAGTTGGTTTTCTTTTCATCTTGCTGATGTTTTCTTCTGCTGTGCAGAATCTCTTTAGTTTGATGTAGTCCCATTTGTTTATTCTTTTCTTTATTTCCTTTGCCTTAGGAGATGTATCAGTGAGAATATTATTATGTGGGATATCTGAAAATTTCCTACCTACGTTTTCCTCTAGGACTTTTATGATGTCATGGATTACATTTAGGTGGTTTATATATCTTGAGTTTATTCTGGTGTATGGTGTATGTTGGTGGTCTAGTTTCTTTTTTTTTTTTTTTGCATGTCCCTGTCCAGTTCTCCCAGCACCATTCGTTGAAGAGGATATTTTCACTCCCTTTTATGTTCCTTCCCCCTTTGTCAAATATTAGTTGATCATACAGACTTGGGTTTATTTCTGGGCTCTCTATTCTGTTCCATTGATCTAAATGTCTGTTTTTATACCAGTACCAGACTGTTTTGATTACAGTGGTCTTGTAGTGCAATTTGATATCAGGTATTGTGATTCCTCCTACTGTGTTCTTTTTCTTCAAGATTGCTGTGGCTTTTGGGGTCTTATTTGGTTCCATATAAATTTTTGAAGTATTCTAGAGCTGTTAAATATGTCATTGTTATCTTAATAGGGATTGTGTTGAATCTATAAATTGCTTAGGGTGGTATGGACAGTTAAATGATGTTGATTCTTCCCATCCACGAACATGGTATATGCTTCCCTTTATTTGTATCTTCCTTAATTTCTTTTTTCAGCATTATGTAGTATTCTGAGTACAGGTCTTTTATCTCCTTGGCTAAGTTTATTTCTAGATACTTTATTTTTCTTGTTGCTATAGTCAATGGGATTTTTTTCTAGTTTCTATCTCTGATATTTTATCATTGGTGTACAGAAATGCCTTCAATTTATGTATATTTACTTTATACCCTGCTATTTTGCCAAATTCACTTATTATGTCAAGTAATTTTTTTGTGGAGTCTGTAGGATTTTCTATGTACTCTATCATGTCATCTGTGAATAATGACAGTTTTATTTCCTCTTTTCCAATTTTGATGCCTTTTATTTCTTCTTCTTGTCTGATTTCTGTGGCTAGAACTTTCAAGACTATATTGAATAGGGGTGGAGAGCATGGACATCCTTGTCTTGTTCCTGATCTCAGGGGGAATGCTTTCAGTTTTTGTCCATTGAGTATGATGTTGGCTTCAGTTTTCTCATATATGGCCTTTCTTATGTTGTGGTATACTCCCTTTATTCCCATTTTGCTGAGTGTTTTCATTATAAATGGGTGTTGTATTTTATCAAATGGTTTTTCAGCATCTATTGATATGATTATATGATTTTTGTCTTATTTTGTTTAGGTTGTGTATTACATTTATTGATTTGTGAATATTAAACCATCTTTGCATTGTCATGTATGATCTTTTTAATGTGTTGTTGGTTCCAGGTTGCCAATATTTTGTTCATCAGCGATATTGACCTGTAGTTTTCTTTCTTTCTTTGTTGTGTCTTGATCTGGTTTTGGAATTAGAATAATACTGACTTCAAGAAAGAATTTGGGAGTCTTCCATCTTTTTGGATTTTTTGGAATAGTTTGAGAAAGATAGGAGTTAGTTCTTTCCTAAATGTTTTGTAAAATTTACCTGTGAAGTTATCCAATCCAGGGCTTTTGTGTGCTGGGCTTTTTTTTTTTTTTTTTTTTTTTTTTGATTACTGTTTTCTATTTCACTAGTTGTTATCGGTCTGTTCAGGCTTTCTGTTTCTTCTTGATTCAGTTTTGGAATTTTATGTTTCCAAAAAGTTGTCTGTTTCATCTAGGTTCTCAAATTTCTTGTGATACATTGTTCATAGTAATTTCTTACAATCCTTTGTATTTCTGTGATATCAGTTGTCATTCCTCTTCTTTCATTTCTGATTTTGTTTATTTGGGTCCTCTCTCTTTTTTTTATTGATGAGCCTAGTTAAAGGCTGTTTTTGTTTATTTTTTCAAAGAACCAGCTACTAGTTTTCTTCATCTTTTGAATTGTTTTTTTAGTCTCTGTGTCATTTAGTTCTTCCCTGATCTTGATGAATTCCTTCCTTCTACTTGCTCTGGGCTTTGTTTGTTGTTGTTCCTCTAATTCTTATAGCTGTAGAGTTAGATTTTATATTTGAGATTCTTCTATGCTTTTTAGGTAGGCCTGTATTGCTATAAAGTTTCCTCTCAGGACTACTTTTGCTGTATCTTATAGGTTTGGGGCTGTTTTGTGTTCATTATCACTTGTTTCCAGAAACTTTTTGAATTCTTCTCTGATGTCATTGTTAACCCATTTATTATTTAATAGCATGTTATTCCTTCTCCACGAGTTTGAATGTTTTTGAGTTTTTCCCTTGAGGTTGATTTCCAGCTTCAAGCCATTGTGATCTGAGACGATGCTTGATATAATTTTAATTTTATTGAAATTATTGAGGCTTTTTTTGTGTCCTACCATGTGTTCTATCTTTGAAAATGTTCCATGTGCACTTGAAAAGAATGTATATTTTGCTTATTTTGGGTGAAAAGTTCTACATATATTAATTGAGTCCATTTGATCTAGAGTGTTGTTCAATGCCTCAATATCCTTTGTGTTTCTTTCTTTGAAGATCTGTCCATCGTTAACAATGGGGTGTTGAAGTCCCATACTATGAGTGTGTTGCTGTAAATATCCTTCTTGAAGTCCTTCAAGATTTTTCTTATATATGTGGGTGCTCCTATGTTTGGTGCATGTATGTTTACAAGGGTTATATCATCTTGATGGATTGTTCCCTTAAGTATTATAAATGTCCTTCTTTGTCCTTTTTAGGGCCTTTGCGGTGAAACCTGTTTTGTCTGATATAAGTGCTGCTTCCCCAGTTTTTTTTCATGTCCATTTGCTTGAAATACTTTTTTCCATCCCTTCACTTTCAGTCTGTGTAGATCTTTTGTTTTGAGGTGCGTCTCTTGTTGATAGCATAGATGTGGGTCATGGTTTCTAATCCATTCAGCTACCCTATGTTTTTTGATTGGTGCAGTTGACCCGTTTACATTTCTGGTTGTTATTGATAGGTACTTTTTCATTTTCATTTTTCCCCTTTTAACCTGTGTTTTTCTCTGTCTCTCTCACTGTTTCTTTATTTTCTTAAAGCAGACTCTTTGGCATCTCTTGCAATGCTGGTTTGGTGGAGGTGTACTCTCTTAGTCTTCTTTTGTCTGGGAAACTCCATATTTCACCTTCCATTTTGAATGAGAGCTGTGCCGGGTAGAGTAGTCTTGGTTGTAGGTCTTTGTTTTTCATTGCTTGGAATATTTTTTGCCATTCCCTTCTGGCTTGTAGTGTTTCAGTTGAGAAATCTGGTAATAGCCTTATCAGAGCTCCCTTTTATGTTATTAGCTATTTCTCCCTTGCTGCCTTACAGGTTCTCTCTTTGTCTTTCAATGTTGCCATTTTTATTATGATAGGTCTTAGAGTGGGCCTGTTTTAGTTCATCTTTATTGGGACCTTCTGTGCTTTCTGGACTTGCATGACTCTTTCTCTCATTATGTTAAGGAAGTTTTCTGTCATTACTTTTTCAAACAGGTTTTATAACCCTTGCTCCTCTTCTTCTCCTTCTCATATTCCTATGATAAGGATATTACTATGTTTCATGTTTTCCTGCAGCTTTCTTAAAGCCTCTTCATTCATTTTCAGTCTTTTTTCATTTTGTTGGACTGTCTGGAAAATTTTTTCCATGTTGTCCTCCATCTCACTGATCTCATCTTCTGCTTCCTCTTGCCTCCTTTTAATTCATTCTACTGTGTTCTTCCATTCAGAAATTGTATTCTTCATTTCCTCCTGGCTCTTAGTGATAGCTTCTATGTCCTTTTTAAAGCTGGTGTAAATCTCAGTAAGTTCCTTGTAGTTTCCCTGGAGTTCTTTGTAGTTTTCTTTGAGATCACTGAGCTCATTGAGTTTCCCTATAATACTTATTTTGAATTTCATGTCTGTTAGTTTGCTTTCCTCTATTTCATTTAATACTATTTCTTGGGATTCCTTCTTTCCTATTAATGGGGTGTTGTTTCTCTGTCTTTCCAGTTTTTGTGCCTCTTCTTGTTTGTTGTTGCTTCTTAGATTGATCTGCACTTCCTGGATCTGCCCCTGCTGGTATCAGGTCATGTCTCAGTGTGGGCCTAGGCAGCCTGTTGTAGACTACCAGAGATCTACTGCCTTGTCTGTCTCCTTATTGTTAATCTATTCAATCTGTGATCAGCTATCAGGTTTAAGCACCAAAGGTGGGGGAGATTAATTCCTGTGGGTGTGGCTATTGCTTCCCCTCAGACTGACATCACTTGGAGGAGAATGGTCTGCTTGCAGTATGGGGAATGAATCAGCACTGGGACCCGATTTGCTGCTCCCTCAGTTCTCTCCTCAAAGCCACCACCCCAAACTCTCCTTAAGCATCTCTCGTCCTCTCTGCCCTCCCTCTGCTTGAGCCCAGGGTACGTGGATGCCAAAATATTTTAATATGTGTTCCCTTTAAGAGCTGTTTGTCTTCAGCAATTTTTTTTAGGCCAGCAAAAATAAAATAAAATAAAAACTCGGCAGCTTTTCACTTTTTAAAGCTGAATGCTATCTTACTTTCTGCTCAGTTGCTGTAGGCTGGGGAGTCCTGCTGGAGGGTTAGACCCTGCCCTTCTCAGGGGGAACTCCCAGCTGCTGAGCTGTTTCTCAGTCCCTTCAGCTGTCACCCGTGGGAGCCCAGCCAGCCTTTTTGCATCTCCATACTTCCTTCCAGTCACACTATGATGAAGTGGCCTTTTCTGTCTGTCCATCATTATAAGACTTCTCTTCAGCTAGTGTTCAGTTGGTTATTCCAAATGACTTCTCCACAATTAAGCTGTAATTTCAGATTGGTCCTGGGAGGAAGTTAGTGTAGCTTCCACTCACTCCTCCACCATCTTGGATCAAGATTTTGGTTTTTGAAAATAATATTGTTCTCCCAATTTTGGCTTCTTCTACAATACCTGCATTTTAATTGCTCTGTGAGAGACTTTTCATAAGCCACACTTATATTTGCATTTTCTTCCTCTTTATACTCTTATATTTGTGACAAAAAATTTCAGCTGTTGTGTGTGCTGTGACCAATTTCTAGTTGAGCAAATGTGACTTGTGTTTTCTTTTAGAGTCTAGTGAGGTATATGGTATTTGGGTGTTAGAGAAAAATTAAAATAGGAAGTGATTTATTTAAGAATGTGAGTTTAGGTTTGGACTCACAAAACTATTCTTTTTCCAAATTTTGTTAGTTTATTCTCATAGAATTTAGAAGGGAGAGTTTTGTCTTATAATCATTGCTACCTAGCACAAACTTTTTTATACAGTTGATAATTATTAAACGTTTGACTAAGAAAGAAGAAAAATGTGAATTTTGTTACATATAATTAAAACTTTAATTTAAGCCTTGGGATTCATTTACATTTATAAATTGTCTTGTGAAGAATAAACTCCTGAGGATGTATATTTATTTATTAAAGAACATATTATTTCTTTTCATTTATGTAATTTTCAATAAAGCTCCATTGTTTTATGATAATAAATTTATTCCTAGATGTTCAATTTTCATTGTTATATTTATGGTTGAAATTATTCTTCCTGGGGTATGTGGGAACATTTTTTTTTATCATGACCTTCTTAAGTCTTATTAGTGGATTACATAAGGCATTTGGATTAATGTTTATTTTAGAAATAGCTTGTTACAAGTTTCCCTGCCTCATCTTTATGTTTTGACTGAATTAAACATTACTTCTACAAGTTTCTTTTGAAAAAGATAATTTTTCTAGTGTTGTAGATAAATCAATAAAATAAACAAATTCACATAAATAATTAATTCTCTCACCACTGGTCAAGGGTAGGTTATTTTCAAGATCTCTCATATTCTTTCCAAGGATGAATATAATTGGCAACTGATATAGTGAGATGATCCCTCTTGCCTGAGTTATGGTTGTGGGTCATTAGCTAACTCGTTTTTTATAAAGAAAGTCATTAGATTAAATTATATTTAAGCCATGTGTACAAGAATGGTCAGTATTATAGGCCAAGACCTCAAAAGTTTTCATTATTTCCCTCTCTATAACCACTAGCTCCTGTCTAGTAGAAGGAAATTGACCTGCTTCCCCCAAGACTAATAACAGAGAGGGAAGGATGACTTATATGTCAGTTTTTGTTTTGTTTTTTCTCAAAACCAAGTTAGAAGAGAAAAAGGGTATGATTACTATGGGCTTAACTGCTTGATCATACTTGGGTGAGAATTTATTCAATGGAAGAAAACAATGCTCTAGCTAGAGTTTGCAGACTTGGTGTATACTTTATTCATATGCAGTCACATCACAGGTTAAACCTGCAACACAGTTTGTTTATTTTTGTTTCCTACTGCCTCTGGAAAATTTACTACAAACTTGGTGTCTTAAAACAACAATTTTTTTTCTGTCATCGTTCTAGATGCCAAAAGTTGAAATTATTTTCAGTGAGCTGAAATCAATTTGTCAGCAGGGCTGTACCTGCTCCAGAGGCTCTAGGAGAGAATTTGTTTCTTGACTTCCAGCTATGATGGGCCCAGTCATTTTTTTGGCTTGTGAATTCATTGCTTCTGTCTCTACTTCCATGGTCTCATAGGTTTCTCCTGTAATTCAATCTCCCTCTGTCTCTCTCTTAAAATATACATGTGATTGCATTTAAGCTTGTATAATCCAGAATTATCTTCCCATCTCAGGACTTTTAGTCATATCTTAAAAAAATTTTGTTTGTTTGTTGCTGTTGTTTTCTTGTGTGTGTGTGTATGTTTTCCATATAAGGCAATACTCACCGATTCCAGGGATTAGGACCAGAGTTCTTTCTTTCTTTTTTAAAATGATCTTATTTATTTATTTATTTTAGTTTTGAGTTGTCAAAACTAAATAGAGAAGAGAAGGGGATCTCTGTCATAGAACTTCAATACTGAAGAGTTTAGAATGAAACTCTTCAGCAAAGAGTACTTAGGTTTTTCTGCTTTTGGTCCCAGATAGGCAACAGAACCAACCTTGATAGTGAGAAGGAACATTGCTATAATAGTAGGTAGATCAAAAGAATACAGTAATTAGTCTAGACAGGATTGCTTTCTGATGATAAAGTGATTTATTTCACCTGAGGTGAAACAACAGTATACATAGGTGTGAAGATAAATGATTATTACATCTTATTTTTTTCTTCTTTTATTTTTAACTGTTTTTAAGTATATTTTATTGATTATGCTTTTACAGTTGTCCCAACGTTTTTCTCTTTGCTCCCCTTTACCCAGTACCCCCATTCACTCCAGCAACTCCACCCCCCTTAGCTTATGTCCATGGGTCATGCTTGTAAGTTCTTTGTCTTCACCATTTCCTATGTTATTCTTAACACTCCCCTGTCTATTTTGTATCTACCAATTATGCTTCTTAATTCCTGCACCATTTCCTCATTTCTCCCCCTTTCCCCTCTCAACTGATTACCCTCCAAATGATTTCCATATCTGTGATTCTGTTCCTGTTCTAGTTGTTTGCTTAGTTTGTTTGTTTGTTTTCAATTTTGTTGTTAATAGTTGTGAGTTTGTTGTCATTTTATTTTTTAATAAACTGCTACTTTTATTTATTTTTTAAAAGATTTTGTTTAATTTTAGAGAGAGGGGAAGGAAGAAAGAGAGGGAGAGAAATATCAATGTGTGGTTGTCTCTCACACATCCCCAACCAGGGGCCTGGTCTGCAACCCAGGCATGTGCCCTGACTGGGAATCAAACTGGCAACTCTTTGGTTTGCAGGTTGGCACTCAATACCATGAGCCACAACAGTTAGGGATGTTGTTATTTTAATGTTCATAGTTTTAATCTTCTTCTTCTTAAACAAGTCCCTTTAACATTTCATGTAATAATGGCTTGGTGGTAATGTACTTCTTTAGCTTTACCTTATCTGGGAATCACTCTATCTGCCCTTTCATTCTAAATGATAGCTTTGCTGGATAGAATAATCTTGAGTGTAGGTCCTTATCTTTCATCAGTTTAAGTACTTCTTGCCAGTCCCTTCTTGCCTATGAAGTTTTCTTTCGAGAAATCAGCTGATAGTCTTATAGGCACCCCTTTGTAGGTCACTCTCTTCTTATCTCTTGCTGCTTTTAAGATTTTCTCTTTATCTTTCATCTTTGGCATTTTAATTATGATGTGTTTTGGTGTGGTCCTCTTTGGGTCTAGCTTGTTTGGGACTTATTGTGCTTCCTGGACTTGTATCTATTTCCTTCACCAAATTAGGGAAGTTTTCCTTCATTATTTTTTTACATAAGGTTTCAATTTCTTGCTCTTCCTCTTCTTCTGGCACCCCTATGATTCAGATGCTGGCACATTTAAAGTTGTCCCAGAGGTGCCTAATCCTCTTCTTATTTCTTTCAAGTCTTATTTCTTTTTTCTATATTGTTTCAAAAAGCTGATTTGAACCCCAGATTTTTTCCTCCCACTATTGGTTTTGCACAGATTTTCCTTTGTTTCACTTAGCATAGCCTTCACTTCTTCCCTGATGTGTTTGCCATAATCAGTCACATCTGTCAAGTGTGTGAGCATTGTTATCACCAGTGTTTTGAACTCTGCATCTGTTAGGTTGGCTATCTCCTTATCTCTTAGTTATCCCACTTGAACCTTGATCTGCTCCCTCTTTTGGGTTATACTTCTTTGTCTCCACAACTTGACAGCTTCCTTAATTTTCCTGTGTCTGAGGTAGAGCTGTTGCACCTGTTACATTGTAAGGGGCAGAGCCTTAGGTATTCATCAGTGCAAGGCGACTCATTTCACCACATTGTGGTGCTGTATGTTGAGGAATATTCTGAGAGGGAAGAATGCTGCTTGTTCAGCACTTGTCCCTTGTCCCTTTTCCAGGCACTTCTTCCACTTCCTGTATGGGACTGGGATACCTCTATCTTTTGCCCTGGTTGTGATTCCCAGAGAGGGTGGGTTTGCATATTTCTAGGATTGTGGGGGCCTCTAAACAAATGAACTCTGCTGAGAAACCAGCATTTTCTTCCTCTATCCCGACCCCCACTGGTTTTCTCAGTCAGAAGCAATGAAATTTATTATCCCTGATGTTGGAACCATGAGCTGTGTGGTCTGGTCTGGGGCTGAGATTGCTCCCCAGGTGTCCCTCCCAACTTATAATGTGTGATTGCACTTTCTGCAGGCCTACCACAGCCACTGCCTTGCTGCTGCACCACTGCCACTGACACCAGTGCCACCACACCACATCCTCTCTGCTCCAGCTTCACCCCTCCTACCTGTCTGGATGAGTATTGCTTCTTTATATCTTTGTTTGTTGGGCTTCCATGCAGTTCAATTTTCTGGTAGTCGTTGTTTTTAGTTTTGAGGTAGTTGTATTCCTTTTTATGGTTGTGGAGGGATGTGAAGCATGTTTACCTCCACCTCCGTCTTGGCCAGAAGTCTTACATTGTTTTCATAATCCATAATGTGTAGTATCTTAAATAAGTATCAAAGCCCATTTCCATCAGAGATGTAATAAATGAACAGAGCAGTAGGTCAAATCATCAGTCTTCCTTTCAATACAAAACTGTACCATGTTTATATTCAGATGTAATTGTTATAATTTAAGAGTTGGTTAATGAAAAAGGAAGTTTGGATTGGTTGAGACTCTTAGCTGGTACATAGAGAAGTCTGATGTGACCAACAGTAACTTACTACTCCAGGAAACCCTGTTTCCTGTTCTGAAACAGCAGCAGCAACACAGCCCAGCATTTCTTCTCTTTCTGTCATAGTCATCTCACCTGGCAGAGCCCTGAAACTGAAGAAGCACAAGATATCTTTCACCTATTTGAAGAACTTGAACATGTTGCTCTCTGGCCTTCTGAAGGTGGTCCTGGCTTCAATGTGGCTAGGTAGGGATGCCCCAGCGGGAATGCATCTCCTCTATGACTTAAGGCCTTGGGGGGGGGGGTTGTGTCAAAGAAGGGTTTTATAAGTACCCTTGGAATGAAAGGTAGCAGAATGTAAAAAAGAATTTTTTTTGTCCTACATCACTTATTCCATAACTTCTGTTTGTATTGTTTTCTTCAGGATTCAGTATTGCCCAGAAGATAACTCAAGGCCAACCATTAATGTCAGTGCAGGAGAAGGAGACTGTGACCATGGACTGCAGATATGACACCAGTGCTATACGTTATAGCTTATTCTGGTACAAGCAGCTCAGCAATGGAGCAATGATTTTACTTATTCATCAGGACTCCTATAATGAGAGAAATGCCACAGAAGGTCGCTATTCATTGAATTTTCAGAAAGCTAACAGCTCCATCAACCTTGTCATCTCAGCTTCCCAGCTGGAAGACTCTGCAGTGTATTTCTGTGCCCTGAGCGAACACACTGTGAGACACGTGTGGGAAGGAGGTGTACCAGAACTTCAGGGCTCTTCTCGACACATCTGCCTGCTGTAGAAACCAAAGCCAGGAATTGTCAGCACAGTCAGGAAGTGGCCAGGGCTGTGGCAGCACAGGTGTAGGTAGATTTCAAGGGAAAAACACTCTATAAAAATACCTCTCTAGGTCTATAGACCATGTGTAGAATTATTATTAATCAAGAACATCTATATGTTTGAAAATTTGGGTTGAAACTGTTTATTTAAGTTAAAGAACAGACATAATAAACAACTTGCCATTTGGCAAAAGATTGAGCTAGAAGAATATTCTAAGGAATTTCAGAAACATCTGACTCAAATCAATAAAAATATGTGTGAATTGTTGTATTTTCATATCAATTTGTTCAGTAAAAACTTATTGGGTATATATTTTATAGGGGAAGAAAAATTCTCCTCTACCCTCTTTGGGTCACTGGCTGGGGTAATTAGAGTGACATAAAATAGAAGAACAGGGGAAAAGCATACAACTTTTATTAAATTTTCACTTGTATGTGGAAGCCCTCATAAGAAAATTAAGATCTGAAAATGTGACCAGGGCAGAAAGCTTTTAAAACTTTTCAAAAAAAAATTATGTTGAATTAACAAAACCAATGTGTGTGAACTAATGGAAGTCCAACTATGGTTCAGTAGTATTTTTCTTCCGTATGTAGAAAGATATAGTTTAGTTTAACAAAGTTTGTAGATTCCTTGGGTGCATCTCTGGCCTTCTGTGTCTTTTTCTAATAAAAAGAGAATTTATTTCCTGCATTTAGGTGGAACAGAGAGATCATTTGTTTTCATTTTTTGATTATTTTTAATGCTTCTTTAAAATTTTTTAAAATTACAGTTGACATTCAATATCATAATATATTAGTTTTAGGTATACAGCATAGTGATTAGACAATCAAATCCTTTATAAAATGATTCCCCTGATATTTCAAATACCCACCTGACACCATTCATAATTATTACAATATTATTGACTATATTACCAATGCTTGCTTTATATCTCCATGACGTTTTTGTAACTACCAATTTATATTTCTTAGTTCCTTTACATCCCCCCCACTCCCAGCCATCCAATCCCCATTCTATCTGGCAACCCTCAATTTGGTCTCTGTATCTATGAGTCTGTGTCTGTTTTATTTATTTTATTTTTTAGATTCCATATATAAGTAAGATCATATGGTATTTTCTTTTTCTGTATGACTTATTTCACTTAGAATAATACCTTCTAGATCCATTTATTTTGTCTTAAGTGGTAAGGTCTTATTCTATTTTTATGGCTGAGTGACATTTCATTGTTTTTTTTTTATTCCTCAATATTTACAAAAGTCTTTTTTAAAGTATATTTTATTGATTATGTTGTTACAGTACTTCCAATTTTTTCCCTTCTGCCCAGTACTCCCCTTTCCCTCCAGCAATCCCGCCCTCTTAGTTTATGTCCATGGGTCATGCATATAAGTTCCTTGGCTTCACCCTTTCCTATATTATTCTTAATTTCCCCCTGTCTATTTTGTACCAACCAATTATGCTTTTTAATCCCTGCACCATTTTCCCATTTCCCCCCCTGCCTCCTCCCAGCTGATAACCCTCCAAATAATCCCCATACCTATGATTCTGTTCCTATTCTGGTTTGCTTAGTGGGATTTAGTTTTTAGTTTTTAGATTCAGTTGTTGATAGTTGTTGAGTTTGTTGTCATTTTAATGTTTATAATTTTGATCTTTTTTAAATAAGTCCCTTTGAAATTTCATGTAATAATGGCTTTGTGATGATGAACTCCTTTAGCTTTACTTTTTCTGGGAAGCATTTCATCTGACCTTCCATTCTAAATGATAACTTTGCTGGGTAGAGTAATCTTGGTTGTAAGTCCTTGCTTTTCACTGCCTTGAATATTTCTTGCCAGTTCCTTCTTGCCTGCAATGTTTCCTTTGAGAAATCAGTTGATTGTCTTTTAGACACCCCTTTGTAGGTAACTCTCTGCTTTTCTCTTGCTGGTTTTAAGATTCTCTCTTTATCTTTCACCTTTGTCATTTTAATCATGATGCATCTTGGTGTGGTCCTCTTTGGGTCTAGCTTTTTTGGGACTCTCTGTGCTTCCTGGACTTGTATATCTATTTCCATCACCAAATTAGGGAAATTTTCCTTTATTATTTTCTCACATAAGCTTTCACTTTCTTGCTCTTCCTCTTCTCCTTCCGGGTCCCCTATGGTTCAGATGTTGGCACATTTAACATTGTCCCAGATGTCCCCAAGCCTCTCCTCATTTTTTTGGATTTTTGTTTCCTCATTCTATGTTTTTTTCTTCCTTATGTTCCAAATCATTGACTTTAACCCTGGTTTCCTTCCCTTCACCATTGGTTTTGTATGGATTTTCTTCATTTCATTTAGCATGGGCTTCACTTCTTCCCTTATGCATTTGCCATACTCAAGTATATCTGTCAAGCCCGTGAGCATTTTATCACCAGTGTTTTGAACTCTGCATCTGCTATGTTGGCTATCTATCTCCTTGTCTGTTAGGTTGGCTATCTCCTTGTCACCTAGTTCTCCCACTGGAACCTTTATCTGTTCCCCCTTTTGGACCATATTTCTCTGTCTCCTCATCTTGACAGGCTCCTTTGTTTGTTTGCCTCTGTGTCTTAGGTAAGCTGTCACTCCTGTTACATTTTAAGGGGTAGGTAGTTGTCAGTAAGGGCAATCCGTTTCATCACGTTGTGGTGCTGTATGTTGGGGAGGGATCAGAGAGGGAACAATGCCACTTGCTGAGCACTTGCCCCTTTTCCAAGCACTTCTCCCACTTTCGTATGGGGGTAGTGCCTCTCTAGCTGTTGCCCTGACTGTCATTCCCAGAGTGGGTGGGTCTGAGGATGTTCCAGGACCATGGGGGCCCTTTAAACAAGTGGACTCTGCTGAGAGATGGAAAGTTTCTTTCTCTGCCCCAACCCACACTTGTTTGCACAGTCAGAAGCAATGAGGCTTGATTTTCCCTGGTGCTGGGAAAGCTCCCCAGGTGTGCCTCCCACTTTTTAAAATGTGTGACTGGACTTTCTGCCACCTGCCACTGCCACTGCTGGCGCCCCCACCACAGGCCTTGATCTTGGCTGCAAGTACCAGTTAATGTATTCTTCACTTCTGACTGGTATTTTTTAAATGATTTTTTATTTTCTTTGATTACTATTGTTTGAAATTCTCAAGTTGCTTGAGCGTCTTTATAATCAGTTTTTGGACTCTGTAACTGGTAGATTTCTTGCCTCCATTTATTTAGTTCTTTTTCTGGAGTTTTGTCCTGTTCTTTCACTTGGGACATGTTTCTTTGTCTTCTCATTTTGACTGCCTGTTTGTGTTTTTTTCTATGCATTAAGTAGATCTTCTATGTCTCCCATTTGTGACAAGGTGGCCTTATGTAGTAGGTGTCCTGTGCGGCCCAATGACTCAGTCTCCATGATCATCTGAGTGGATGTTCCCAGAGTGTCCCTTGTTTGAGTGTGTGTGGTTTGGTTGCAGTTGAGCTTTGATTGCTGTTGGCATCTCAGTGGGTGAGGTTGACCTACAGTCTGACTGGCTGTGAGTTTTGGCCATGACCACAGTAGTTAAGCTGGTGTGTGGTGACTGACTTGTTGGTGTGGAATTTGTTTTGCAGCAGACTCTAGTGCCTGCTGAGATCATGTTTCAGATGTGCTTCTTGTGAAGTTAATTAGGTGGTGCTCTGTGTGGTCTGAAGCAGGCAACAGGGTGTGTTAGTTTTGAGGCCTCTTGTGAGGTGCTTTGGTGCTGGCCAAGGTCAACCTTTGCTTGTGACCAGTCTGGCAATATCTGGTAGGAGCTATAAAGTGATTCACAGTTGTTAGCTGCCAGTGCTGGACTAGTAGGTGTATATGAGATGCCATGTTGTAAACTGCAGCTGGCTGCATAGTACTAGGCCTGGGGTTGCTCAGCAACAGGACAGCACAAGGCATGCCTCTGTCTGCTGATTGCCTGTAAGGCTCAGCCACTGAAATAGCCTCAGGCAGTATGTCAGTTGGGAGTGGTGAGGTCTTAGGGCATCAACCCAGCAAGGTGAGTAGTGTTCACCATATTAATGCAGATTCAGATTTAGCCATGTGAGAGAAAGTCTCAACACAAGAGAAATGGTGTCTGCATGCCAGTTGTATGAAAGGAGGGCTCCACACAGGGACAACGGTGGCTGTCCCTCCAGTCTTCACCCTGATGCCACTCAATCCAGCTTTTCCTTTTATGTCTCTGACACTCCTGGAGCCACTGTCCCTCTGCTGGAACCCAGAGTGAGCATTTGCAAGCAAATGAATCTGTGTTCAAGCTCTTCAAGAGGATGTCTGGGTTTCTAGGAGCCTTCTGTCTCACCCAAATGGGAAAAAAAGCTCCAATGATTTTCACAGCTAGATATTGTGGAAGCTCCTTCTGGCATTGGTGTTCCAAGCTGGAGTGTGTGGTGTAGGCTGAGACCCCTTACTCCTTACAGGGAACTTCTGCAGCTGAGATATCCCTCAAAATTTTCAACTGTAACACATGAGTATGGGGCCAGGAAGCTTTGTATTTCTGCCCTTCCCACCAGTCCTGATATGGCTTCTTCCTTATAGCCTTAGTTATAGGACTTATGTTCAGCTAGTCTTTAGAGTTCTTCAGGTAGATTTATCTACATTTTAAATTAAAAGTTGAGACATGAAAGGATGACCCTTCTAATAATAAACATTCTAATATATGACAATGCTGAACAAGATGCATAATTTGCAGCTGAATACTGATTTTAAGGCAATGTTTTGCTGGAAATTGAGGATACTAAAGCAGGAGAAAATAAAGTGTGGTCTATTTTTTTTAATGTCAACAATCAGTGTTCATTGGTATTAATTCAACACCAATAGAGATCCACAATTTGAGATGAAGAAGGAAACTTGATTCAGTGAAAGCAGCTCAATTGTGATATAGCATGGCTGTATAACAGCATGGCTATGAGCTGGCACTAAGGTGAGACAGCTCTTGGGTGAGGTGCCTTTCTAGCTAGACAGCTCTCCTCTGTTTGCTCCAGTCCCATACACTCTGCTCTGCTGTGCTCTGGTCTGTTGTGCCCTGGTCCTGTGAGATGTCTTAGGTGTTTCAGCTCCTGTTGGGCCAACTCAGTCTCCAGTTGGAATGGAGAATGCACTCTCCAAGCCAGAGATGAGCTGATTTGTATAGAGAGACGTTCCCATTTCTTGTTCCTAATTGGTCCATCCTCATGCAAAGGAGGACTCCAAATCCTCAGTTTGGTCCAAAAGCACTGTCTTGATTGGTCAGCATAGAGGCACTATGATTGGTTGGTAAAAATGCTAATAGAGATATAATTGCCCCGTTCTGATTGGATGGGGAAAGTCTCTGTCATATTGATTGAAACACAATTCCAGGAACTCCTTTTTATGGGTTGGCTCAGATGGCAGGAACAAAGTGCAGACAGCAGTTTAGTGCAGGGGGCTGTCAGTATAGTTCAGGCTTCTTTCTGAAGTATAGCTTGTGTGAGAGGTCTCTGTTTAGGAATGGCTGTAGACTCTGTTTTTAATATTTGAGCCCAGTTAGCCACCAGGAACACTTCTTGGTATGTATCTTCTTTCTCAGGGTTCACACATACTATAGACATATTATCACTAAGTTTTATCTCAATGCATAACTCTAGTAAATGGGAAATCTAATATTTAAACTCAGGTCATTTGGTTTCAGTTGACACATTTTCATTGAATAATAAAAACTAAATAAATTCAGCATACAACTCAAGAAGTTAAAAAACAAACAAAATAAAATTTAATAATGCAGATTAAAGCGATCAAATATAAGAGGAGAAATTGATTGGTCAAAGGAAAATAAAATCAATGATGAAATTACAATCTATTTTGAATAAAAACTAGAAAACTAACATAAACATAATCCAGAAAAAAATTAGGAGAGTCAAAATCTTAAAGAGTGTAACCCTTGGCTGCAGTGCATTGCTCAAGTCAGGTGCCTAATAACTGGTTTGAAAAGAATGCCCATAAAACTATCTGGAGGGCTGCTCTGGAATTATAGTTTGCCTATATTTTATAATATTTTTTTTGCATCTTTTGGTAAATGATCCAAACCTGCAATTAGTTATTTTTCCAATATTTTGATTTGGATTAATTAAACTCAAACACTTGTGTGCTTTGTTTCATTATTTGTAAAAGGAGATACCCTTTTTACTATTTGTTGTAAAAATGTATCAAAGATGTATTCAAAGACATTGACAAGAAGATATCCAATTAATTGGAGTAACCTCAGTAGGTACAGAAAAAGCATGTGACAAATCCAGCATCCATTCCTGATAAAAAAAACTCCTAGAAAATTAGGAATCAAAGTGAATTTCATCAAGTTAATAAAGGACCACTACAAAAAATAAAAAACAAACCTTACATCACATTTTTTTTTATGAAAGTCAATGCTTTTCCCCTAATATCAGGAATAAGGGAAGAATTTTGGCTCTCACCTCTTGTATTTAATATAGTACTAAATGTTCTAGCCTGTGCAATAAGGCAAGAGAAAGAAACAAAAGACAAACTCCTTGGAAAGGAAAAAGTGAACCTATCTTTATTCAAAGACAGCCTGATTGAGTAGAAAATCTACTGGAATCTAAAAAAATTAAGTTATTAGAAAGAATAAATAATTTTAAAGTAAAATATAAACCTACCAAATAATCCAGGCATTCTTCCAGAATATTTACTGAAGAGAAATGAAAGCACATATTAATATAAAAACTTTTACATATGTTCATAGCAGCTTTGCTTGTAACAGCTTCAAACTGGGACTGACCATAATGTACATCAACAGGTAAATGGAAAAACAAATTGTTTTATATCTACTTTATGGAATAATACTTTAGCAACAAAAAGAACAAACCTTTGATATTTATGAGACTACAGAAAAATTTCAAAATAATTATACAGAGAGAAAGAAGCCAGATAAAGAATACATATGGTTCCATTTATATAAAGTGACAAAATATGCAAACTAATTTATGACAGAGGATTTGCCTAAAATGGAAGTCAGAGGTTGGGGAGAAATTTAAAAGAAGGATTCCAAAAAGACATGGGGAAAGTTTTGTGGTGATGTATATGTTCATTATCTTGATAGTGGTAATGACTTTACAAGTATATACAAATGTCAAACTTATAAAGTTGTTGTTGTTGTTGTTGTTGGCAGCCGTCCGTCTCGAGAGACGATGGTGTAGCTTCTTAAGAGTCTATCTGCACCGCCGAGAATGGTTGTGCAGTCCGACTCGGGAGTGACACAGTATCTGTCTCCTCCCGTGTTGAATCGACATCTTGCGATGACGCTGGAGTGTCCTCTCCAGTGAAACTGAAGCTACAGAGCCTGGGCAGGGTGATATGGAGGGTGTGCTGTTGCCCATGCAGCAGACCCCTCCTCTCTTCGCAGCTGAAGGATCCAAGGGAAAGACGGAGTCAATACAGCTTGGGTTCAGGTGCGCCGCAGGAGTTGCCGGTGTTGACTACAACGTCAAACCGCCTTAGGGACTCCGGCTCCGGATTTTCTGTCGGGGTTTACTCCCTTAGCCTTTCCCCTGAAGAGGTATGCTGCAAGGCAGCGGAGGTTTTTTGGAATCAGAGTTTTCCTTCTCTGATGTGCCCTGACTGGAAGATCGAACCAGCGACACTTAGCTCGCAGGCCGACGCTCAATCCACTGAGCCAAACCAGCCAGGGTTTATAAAGTCATTCATTTCAAATAGATGCAGTATATTTTTATGAAAATTATACATCAATAAAGCCAGTAAAACCCAAATTTAAAAAATAACCTCTATCAATATTGTACAATTCTTGTGTGAGCCAAAGTGCAAAATATTCCTCCTGCATATTATCATCGGCCTAAAACTGTTTTCTTCTTTTAAGGTGTAGATAACAACTTTTGCTATAGTGTTTATTTTCAACCCAGCATCATCCCAACCCATAATATTTTGCATTTTCATTGTATATCAGAACAGATGTTTGTCACTGCTTTCCCAGAATCTTTCCTAGCATAGTTTTGTGCCAAATTTTTACAATCTAACTTGAAATGTGGAAGAAAAGGAGAGGGTATATGTGAACCCAAATAGTACTTGAGTCCAAATTTCCTACTTAAGGCTGCAGCTGCAAATCTTTCCACATGTTGGCTGTGGACTCATGAAACCCCTTGATCTGAATTTGTGTAGAGAGAACTCCAAGAAACAGAATGAACTAAACTTCCATCTCTTTACCTATAGATAAATGTTTACAGGGCCCTGCAGAATGATGTGTCCTTCTCTAGAACTTTGTCCTGATAAGCCTCAGATGTTTTTGTTTTGTTTGTTTTATAAACAAATGATCATAAAAAGGAAGCTAAAGAGTATTTTATTTTGCTGTTGTAATTTCATACAAAAAGCCAGCTTTAAAATTTTTGTTTAGTTGGAGACATTTCCCCATGCTGATCCCAGAACTTCCCCCCTGATCTTTGAGGACCACCCTCATCTAGAATAGTTATCATAAGTGAGATCTTGTAAATAAATATCAGGCTGGCTTTAACAACACCACCTGGGGGAGTTTTTAAAAATTTACAAATCATGGCAAACATGATGCATAAAATTTGTGGTGAAACCCCAGAATCTGTCATTTTAAATCAGTCACACATTGATTCTACTATCAGCTGTTGTATGAATAACAGCTGGTATGTTTAACAATTAGAAATGCTGGTAAGACAGAGAATCCTAATTTATGTTTCAGGCTTTTTTGTTAATCCTCACCCAAAGATATGTCTTTATTGATTTTTTATAGAGGGAGGGGGAAAGAGAGAAGAAAAGAGAGACATCAATGTGAAAGAGAAAAATTGATCAGTTGCCTCCCATATGCACCCAGATTCAGAATCAAACCCACAACCTAGGTATGTGTCCTAACTGGGGATAGAACTCACAGTTTTGGTGCATGGGATGATGCTCCAACCAATGGAGTCACCCAGCCAGGATTATGTTCCAAGCTTTTGATGCAAATCCATATCTTCCGAGTTTTATACTTTGGGAGAAGTTATTTGATTAAGCTTCATCAACAAAATGTTGAAGATATACAAAAGTGAAAAGTATCCTTGTAGCTAGATTTCCGTTAGGACTAAAGGATTAGTACTTATGGGAAGCCAGGGTGCTTGGTGGTGGCAAATGTAGCTCAGCCCCAGATTTGGAAAACCACTGGGAGCATGGTGGCACACAGGATCAACTCCACACACTAGTTTTCCCATGGGGAACCAGGCCTGCATTTCTATAATAGCTTAAAAGCTTGCTTTCTGCTAAAAGACTCCCTCATCCTGGGCTGAGAGCAACAGATGTTCAGCATGTAATCTTGAAGCAGTTTCTTAGGGTCTATTCTGGGCTGATTTTTAAGGACAGGTTGTGGCTAGATGAGTTGTCCTTATCATCCATGTCTGTGTAACACTCTTTTCTCTGTTATATAGAATAATCATATAAGGCAATAATTGGCACAATGATTCATAACTTTCTTGGGTGTAATCCACCTAAATAGTTAATAAAAGCCTTTTGAGGCAGGGGAAAACTGTGCTTTCTCCTCTAAAAAGTGGCCAGTTTTGTCCCCTCTTCTCCACAGGATTCTTGCAGTCCATGTGTATTTACTCATTTCATCCACAACGCTGTGGCCCTTGCTGATTGGAGGTCTGTGGCAAGTACTCATTACTACTTCATCTCAGAGTCAATGAAACAGTGAAAGAATAAGATATAGATCTCAGTTTATTCTATAGGAAGTCAGTATATGCTATTTTTTATGTCTAGAATTCACATTTTCACTTTTTAATAATTATTAAATTTAGGAATATTTGACTATTAATAAGGTAGCACGATTTTTCACCTAAATGGCTTTATTAAAGATATGGCTCTGTTACAGTTGCTATAATTTAGAATTAAAGAAATATTGTATTTCATATAGTAGTGATTCTTCAAAGACTGTTTATTACTTTTGTTTAAGCTAACAAATATTTAGTGTGCACTTAATAAATGTCAGTCACTGTTTTGTATATTGGGTTACAGTGCTTAAAAATAAAGACCCATTCAATAATTACTCTAATTATTAATAATTCCTTTCATTTCAACCAAAAACTCTTTTTGACATTCATGGATTATAGGCTGCTCCACAATGGGTACATAAGAATATAAAGGATTGTATATAAATGATCAAAACATTATCTTCTCAGCTAGAGAAATACCCTATTTTGTTAAAGAATTTCTCTGTCAGGTGGTGGCCTAAGAACAAAAAATCCCTTAAAGGTTATGACAGCTGTTGCTCACAATTACAAGGGCCACATGAAAACTGACATGCACTTGGTAAATAAAGTCAGAAATAAAACATACTGCTGACTTTGAAAAGAGTCTAAGGAACATGCATCCTATTTCAGTCCCTGTCCACCAGGGGGTGCAGCTTCCCACCACAAACAAAAACACATTTCCTGGTGAAATGTAGACTTCGATTTGTCATTTCAATGTGACTACAACATTTCTTCATGTTCAGAATCAAGACTAATACTTAGGTGACACAGTAGAGATGATTTCTCCAGGCTTAGTGACCATGGTACTCTTAGTGCTTGGTAAGTAACATGCATCTTAAAATATGATCTTCTGTCAGAAAATTCTTTAACCATAATTTTACTTTAAGAGCTTTATATCCAAGGTAAAAAGATACAGATCTCTTCTATTTTCCCCCAGGACGAACCCGTGGAGACTCAGTGATACAGATGGAAGGCCAAGTGACCCTGTCAGAAGGGACTTCCCTGACTGTGAACTGCTCCTATGAATCCACACAATACCCTGCTCTCTTCTGGTATGTTCAGTATCCTGGAGAAGGTCCACAGCTCCTCCTGAAAGCTATAAGGGAAAATGATAAGGGAAGAAACAAAGGTTTTGAAGCCACATACTACAAAGAACCCAAGTCCTTCCACTTGAAGAAAACCTCCATCCATGAGTCAGATTCTGCAATGTACTACTGTGCTCTGAGTGACACAGTGACAGAAACTGAAGGGGGAGCTGAGCACAAACTCTGAACAGAACAAGGGGCCTGGCTGCTGAGTGTCTATGACTGTTTGATCCTCTCTGATGGATTTTATTATTTAATATCAGATACACAGTACATTTTAATATAAAAATTTCCAAACTTGAGGCTTCTGGTCAAGATGGAGGCATAGGTAGACATGCTTCACCTTCTCATGCAAACACAAGAAGAATTACAATTAAATTTTAAAACAAATAACAACCATAACTGTCAGAACATTGAGCTGTATAGAAGTTTGACAACCAAGGGTTGAAAGAAGCCACTTTCATCCAGACATATAGGAGGTGTGAAGACATGGGATCAGGGTGGAGAGGTGAGGAGACATGGTGGAGCAGAAAGGCAGTGGAATGGGTGGGTCCACATTCATGTGTGGTAGATAAAAATCAGGAGGGATACTTTGGGAGCAAGTGACCCCAGCCCCAGGCCAGATGGCAGAGCCCTGGGTTCCAGCACTGGGAATACAAATCCCCATAACTTCTGGCTATCAAAACAAGTGGGGGGTTGGAGCAACAGAAGAAACTGCCAGTTTTCCAGGAGAGTCCATTTAAAAGGCTCACCAGGACTTACAACAAACACAAACATACCCAAGCTGGGATTCAGCACCAGATTAATAGCTAGAAGAGCACCAACTGAACACAGGGAGTGGATGAAGTGACTGGAAATGGAGTGAGTCCTGGATAAAACTCCAGAAGCCAGGCAGCAGCATTGTGCTTTCTCCCAGTCCTCCCCAAATACAGAGTCACAAAGTGGTGATACCGGTGGCAAATACTTAAGTCTCTGCACCATATAATTTAACAGGTGCACTAAGACAGGGAATCAAAGCAGCTCTACCTACTACACAGAAACAAACACAGGGAGGCTGCCAAACTGAGCAGCTAAAAAATATGGCACAAGTGAAAGAACAGAACAAAACCCCATAAAAAGAACTAAATGAAACAAAGGTAGCTGATCTATCAGATGAAGTGTTCAAAACTGGTGATAAGGATGCACAGAGAACTCATTGAGTATGGTAACAACATAAAGTAAGAAATGAAGGCTACACTATGAAATAAAGAAAAATCCACAGGGAACCAACAGTAATTGGAAGGAATCTGGCATTCAAGTAAACAGTTTGGAACAAAAGGAAGAACATTCAACCAAAACACAAAGAAGAAACAAAAGTGCAAAAAATAAGGATGGTATAAGAGTCTCTAAGACATCTCCAAAAGTGCCAACATCCGAATCATAGGGATTCCAGAAGGAGAAGAGAAAGAGCAAAAAATGGAAAACTTATTTGAAAAAACAATGAAAGAAAAAAGTTCCCTAATTTGGCAAAAGAAATAGACATACAAGTCCAGGAAGCACAGAGAGTCCCAAACAAGTTGGACCCAAAGAGGGCCACATTAAGATGCATCATAATTAAAATGCCGAAGGTTAAGGATAAAGAGAGAATCTTAAAAGCATTAAGAGAAAAGAAGAGAGTTATCTACAGAGGAGTTTTCATAAGACTCTCAGCTGATTTCTCAAAAGACACTTTGAAGTTAAGAAGGGACTGGAAAGTATTCAAAATGATGAAAATCAAGGATTTGCAACCTAGATTACTCTGTCCAGCAAAGCTATCATTTAAAATAAAAGGGCAGATAAAGTGCTTCCCAAAGAAGGTAAAGTTAAAGGAGTTCATCATTACCAAGCCATTATTGCATGAAATGTTATGGAGACTTATTAAAGAAAAAGAAGAAGATCAAAACTATGAAAAATTAAAATGACCACAAACACACAAACACACAACTATCAACAACTGAATCGAACAAACAAACAAACAAACAATCTAAGCAAACAACCAAAACAGGAATGGAATCATAGGTATGGAGATCATTTGGAAGGTTATCAGGTGGGATGGGGAAGGGGGAAAGTGGGGCAAAAGGTGCAGGGATTAAGAAGCATAATCGGCAGGTACAAAATAGACATGGAGATGTTAAGAATAGCATAAGGAGAGGAGAAGCCAAAGAACTTATATGCACAACTCATGGATGTAAACTAAGAAGGGTATTGCTGGAATGAAAGGTGGTACCAAGTGGAGGGAGCAAAAGGAGAAAAATCAGATAAACTGTAATGGTATAATCAATAAAATATACTTAAAAATTTCCAATCTTTTCTGCACATTAATAGAGTTGTTAAGATAATTAGATCTCCATACAAAATTATCTAAGAGAGTGTCTAAGACAAGGAATGCTTTTATTTAATAACTTACATACTAAAACATGGACATAAAAAAAGATAAATTGTTAAAATACTTGATATTTTATACATAATGATATAACTCCAAACTTCTTTTTGTGTTATATTTCATATAATATGATATTAAAATTGACCCTTATAGTAAATAAATGTGAAGTTTATAAAGACAGTTAATGCCTCCCTTGATTAAATTTTCCACTAATTACTTGTGCACAGAATAATTATATGCAATTTTGATGATGAGGATTTTCCACCTTCTCTTAATGTGTTTTTAGAGGGTTTAGAAATGTGCTTTTACAAATAGTGTATAAAAGATTTCAAGGCATAGGCAAACATGGCTCACCTCCTTGCACAACCACATCAATATTATAACTAAATATAAAACAAACATAACTTAGAACCTTTGGAAATCAAGTTGAGTGGAAGTCTGACAACTATGGAGTTAAAGAAACCACATATATCTAGACTGATAGGAGGGGCCAAAATGTGAAATGTGCTGGTCCCACAACTACATGTAGTGAATAAAAATTTGGGAGGGATATCTCCAGAGTGAAGAGTCCCAGCCACACACCAGGCCCCCCAGCTCAATGTTCTAGTGGCAGGAAGATTGGTCCCAATGACTTCTGGCTGCAGAAACCAGCAGGGATTGAGTCAATGGAAGAAACCTCTGGAGTTCCAAGAAGTTCCCCTTAAAGAATCCACACAGAGACTTACTCAGGCTCACTCTCTCCAGCTCCAGTATCAGGGTAGTAGCTCGAAAGGCATCAGTAGCATACAGGAAAGGACTCAAGTGTCTGGCATTGAGGTGGGAGCTGGTAGACAGCTTTCTCCCATACAGAAAGGCAGGCAGAAACCATTGTCCCTTTTCTGAGTCCTCCTTCCACAAAGCCACAGAGCCAGCAGGAAGAGTCCCATAACTGTGACTCCAACAACCTGCTTAACACTGTTTTATCACCCAGAAGATTCCCTGAGACACTGTCCCACCCTACTTATGGGCCCATGAAAGTGGTTAAAAGTGACCTTTCCATATGATGTCTGGTCTTGGCTCATGCTTCACAACTTCCTAAATTCTACCAAACAAGCAACAGTTGGCCTCAGTAAACCTCCAACCCATGTACCTCTTCCTAAATGGCCCCAGGCCCAGCACTAGCAGCAGTCAGCCTATATTCACAGCTTGGCCTTACCTGGGAATCTCCAAGCCCAGAACAAGTTCCATTATAGTTCATGTAGGGTGCCCCTGGGCAAAACACAGGTTGGGGATAACCTTGGCTGGCATGACCTGGGATACCCGAGGGCCTGTGTACCCAGTATAAAGTACAGACCATATGAGATAACTACCACCCTGCCCCTGCACAGCTGATCCTCCATGGAGGGCAGAGGTTGGTGGTCACAGCTAGTTCTTGCAGCTGACTGGCTGGGTAAATCCCTCACATTGACCTGCCAATGGCAATCAAGACTCATCTACAGGAGGAGGGTGTATTCAGCCCTCATGAAGAGCATACCTCAAGTACCCAGCTTGGGTGATAGGGGCTCTATGCCACTGGACTCTACAGGGCACCTATATGTTAGGCCATGCTACCAAGACAGGGAATCATAGCAGCTTGACCTGGTGCATGAAGGCAAATACAGGAATGCTGCCAAGATGAGGAGACAAGAAAACATGGCCCAGATGAGGGAACAGATCAAAACCAAGAAAAAAACCCAAGCAAAATGGAGATAAGAAATCTATTGAATGTAGAGTTCAAAACACTGGTTATAAGGATGCTCAAGGAACTTAGGACCTCAACAACATTAAAAAAAAAAAAGGCCCAGTAAGAGATGAAGGATACACTAATTAAAATAAAAAACAATTTTCAGGGAAAAAAAACAGTGGAGTGGATAAAGCCAAAAATAAAATCAATGATTTGGAACACAAGGAAGCAAAAAACAACCAGTTGGTACAACAGAAGAAGAAAGAATTCAAAAATAAAGAGGATAGTGTAGGCAGCCTCTGGGACAACTTCAAGCATTCCAACATTTGCATCATGGGAATGCCAGAAGGAGAAGAGAAAGAGCGAGAAATTG